>NC_071505.1:346878493-348109912 GCF_027887155.1 Malaclemys terrapin pileata | reverse complement strand
CCAGTCATGAGAAAACCCCTGCTTATCACCTGAGATATCTGCTGGATCTAACAAAGACAGTACCAGAGGAAAGGATTTGGCCCAGAGCAGGAAATAGTCCAATCTGTGAAGTAAGCTTATTGGAACATCTTTGAGGGTGAGATATTAACTGTAATCAGTTTCTTAATGTATTAGGCTTAGCCTTGCATGTTTTGTTTCATTTTGTTTGTGACTTACTTGGTTCTGTCTGTTATTACTTGAAAGCACATACATCCTACTTTTTATACTTAATAAAATCACTTTGGTTTATTAATAAACCCAGAGTAAGTGATTAATACCTGGGGGAGCAAACAGCTGTGCATATCTCTCTATCAGTGTTATAGGGGTCAGACAATTTATGAATTTACCCTAGATACGCATTATACAGAGTAAAACGGATTTATTTGGGGTTTGGATCCCATTGGGAACTGGGTGTCTGGGAGCTGGAGACAGGTAACCTGCTGAGCAGTTTTCAGCTAAAATCTGCAGTTTTGGGAGCTTGTCCCAGACCGCAGGTCTGCGTTGCAGCAGGTTAGCATGTCTGGCTCAATAAGACAGGGTCCCAGAGGTCCCAAGGTGGCAGAGAAAACTGGCTCAGAGGTAATTTCAGCACATCAGGTGACAGCCCCAATGAGATCTCTGTGACCAAACCCATTACAGAGTCTTTAGTGAAACCTGTGTGAGCCTGGGCCCAGTCACCATAGTAACCTTTTCCCTCAGACTCCTTCCTTCGAGCCAGACCATCTAAGATGAACCCCCTGTGGCCATTGCTCGGCAGTTAGATCAATTCAGCCTCAATGGCTCACAAACTCCGATCCCCGTGACGCTGCAACACTCCCCTCAAAAATCCACTACTTACCCCTCACTGTCACCCCTGAGCACCCCCACCTCTGCCACTGACACCAAGGGACTGGACTCAGGGAGCTTCCCAGAAGCCATCTGTCACAGGAGGCTGTGGTAAGAGGCCTTTGATAGATTAATGTCAGAGGTGTTGCTCTGTGGAACCCTGGCATAGCCCTGAGCTTAGCGTCGCAGAGTATCTGAGCATCTTAAATGTATTTATCCTCTCGCCACCACTGTGAGGCAGGGCAGGGCTATTATCCACCTGTGCAGAGGTGCAGAGACAGCCTATGGATTACCCACGGTCACAGAGGGCAGGTAATCAAACCCAGCTCTCCTGAGTCACACAGCACTGCCCAGACCACAGGCCCAGCCTTCCAGACCTCTGAGCAGTGACAGGCCCGGCTGGATTCTCTGCTGCACCAGCAAAGCGCCCCTCTGTGCTGCAGAGAGTGGGGATGGCCAGGAGCCAGTTACAGGGGTTTGATTTGCTGGCCCATTCTTCCCATGCCTCAGTGGAATTTAGAGCAGCCTGAGTGCTGGGCTGACCTCCGCTGGATGGTAATGGCTTCCAAGAGCCCCCCCGCCCCCGGAGAAGCGCAGAGCTTCCCTGGCCCCTGTGACTGCAACCCAGTCCCCACCACCACCACCACATCTGCGGCCACGCAGTTGTCTCTTCTTGAAGAACCTGAGCTTTTTATCTGTGCCATGCAGGTTCCAGGGCGGCTGAGGAGGAAGTTGTGACACTGCCCCCATATTCATCATTGTGATATGATTGTGACATAGTTATAACACATCTTGTACAAAATGTGTCCTGTGAGCGGTCTGTGGAAAAGTTATGATTGGCAGAATATGATTATCCCACGCATATGCATATTTTTATTTTTGCATCTGAAGTTATGAATATTGACTATTTATCTGTATAGTTACACCACGGTGACACCCACTAGGCAAAATATTTACAGTCTAGACAGCTGGCTAGGAAGGGCCTATTCCGGTTATTGGCACATTAGGGGAAATAATAGGCCCTAGGAGAAGCTTATCTCCCACCTGGTGAGCCTTCCTGAGAACGCTCCAGACAGCCTATGGGTAATGGCTGCTATGTCCCAGCAGGGAATGCAAAGACATGTGACCAGATCACATGACACTAAACTCCATTTTGGTATCTGTGGGGAGTCAGGGTCATGGGATGGGGGCCTCTTGCCCCCCCCCAGATAGAGGGTCCGTGGTTCCCCATGGTGAGCCGGGATCCCTGGGTGGCTCTTAACACAGCTTTCAGAGTAACAGCCGTGTTAGTCTGTATCCGCAAAAAGAAGAACAGGAGTACTTGTGGCACCTTAGAGACTAACAAATTTATTAGAGCATAAGCTTTCGTGGACTACAGCCCACGAAGAAGTGGGCTGTAGTCCACGAAAGCTTATGCTCTAATAAATTTGTTAGTCTCTAAGGTGTCACAAGTACTCCTGTTCTTCTCTTAACACAGCCTAGCTCCGGCTTTCAGGAAGACCAGGAGGTGGTCCCTCAAGGAGAAGAGGAGGAGCAGAGCATGAAGCCTTGTGGGGGGAAAGATGGGGCAAAGGCCTCAGAGGAAGAGGAGGAGGAGTGGGTGGAGCCTCAGGGGGAAGAAGAGGGGCAGGGGCAGGGTCACAGGGAGGCAGGACTCCTTCATGTGTCCTGCTTTTACCTTTTGAAAAGGTGGTCGCCCTAAACTGCATGAGCTAGGCTGGGAGAGGAGCCAGCTCTGCCTCTCTGAGGGAGTTGAGGTGTGTGTCCACCCTTTCCAAGCAGCTGGGACAGCACAAATGGAGGGAACCTCGGCCTGAGTCTCTTTCCAGGACTCCTGTGTGTCAGACCCTCACTCACACATGTAGCTCTGCTCTGCCTCGGTGGGAAGAGGGCTCAGCAGGTGTACTGTGTGCAGAGCTATCAGTCGGGTAGGGGTGCCTAAATGGCTTCTCCTGGAGCTCCTGTGTTAATCAGGTCTCTGACATGACTCAATCACAGGAATCTGGCTGGGGGCGTAGGGGATGGGTGGGTGTCTATGCCCCAGTAATAGCCTCTGTCCACAGCTGGTGCAGCCCCATGGATCACACAGCAGCCAGAGAGCCCAGGAAGGACCAGGACTGCGATAGCAGAACAACTCTGCAGCTTTTGTCATGGTCCTTGGATGTTTAATCGGAGACGGGACAGTGACAGGACAGGTGTAATAGGAAACCACATCCACATCCCTTCTCTATACTGACATCATAGGAATTCTGAGGTTGGAGCTGCCACCACTACGACTCTTTTGGGCCAACAACGCAGCAGTCCCCTGGCTTTCCATGAACACAGACACTTTATAAATGCTGCTTCCTGCCTTGGTCTCCTTCCCTGACTGCACTCTCCTGCCTCACCAGCCCCTCTCCCCTTGCTCTGGGTCTGAGTGGAGATCAGTAGCTCATGTCTTCTCGGATGGAAGGGTCCAGGATGGAATAGATGGCAGTGGACCATGTTTTTTGACTCTCAGGTCACTAGTATGGGAGCAGTGTGAGGAACTGACCCTTCAGTTGATGAATACCCTGATTATCCTCGCACGAAGGTGTTTGCTTTTCACACTGTACACGATGGGGTTCATTAGGGGTGGGACCAGCAGATAGAAGTAGCCCAGGACAAACTGAAGCAAGTGAGAAGAGCTATTCCCAAATCTGTGTATCACAGACAAGCCGATCTCTGGTATGTAGAAGAGCAGGACAGCACAGAGGTGGGAAACACAGGTGTTCAGGGCCCTGAGACACTCCTCATGGGACGCAACATTCAGCACTGTTTTGAGGATAATCACATAAGAGAGGAAGATGAGCAGCGAGTCCAAGCCCATGGTTAAGAGTGCAGTAGACAAGCCATAGATATTGTTGACTGTGATATCCGCACAAGCCAGCTTCATGACCTCCTGGTGCAGGCAGTAGGAATGGGAGAGGACGTTGGCTCGACAGTATTGGAACCGTTTCAGCAGAAAAGGGAGTGGTAATACTACAGCCACCCCTCTTAGCACACACAGCAGTCCCATTTTGACTAACCTCGGTGGAGTTAAGATGGAAGCATATCTCAGTGGGTTACAGATTGCAATGAAGCGGTCAAAGGCCATCAACAAGAGGAAGGAGGATTCCATACCTTGAAGCAAGTGGATGAAGAACAGCTGGGCAAAACAGGCATCGAGGCTGATCTCCCTAGAGTTGAACAAGAATATGCCCAGTATCGTAGGTATGGTGGTTATCGATAAGCCAAGGTCTGTGACGGCCAACATGGAAAGGAAAATGTACATGGGGTCATGGAGGCTTGGATCTGTTTTTATAATGAACAGAATGACTGAATTTCCTACTATTGAAGTAACGTACACTAAGCAGAAGGGGATAGCGATCCAGAGATAGATGTCTTCCTTTCCAAGTATCCCAGTGAGAAGGAACACTGCAAATTGGAATTTGGTGTCATTGACAGCTGACATAATGTACTGGGCAGGTCCAAGGAGTTTTCAACATTCCTTCCTGAAAGGAAAAAGAACAGGAGACGAGCTGATATATAATGAGACATCTTTCTGCTCTGAGTGCAAGTCTAGAGACTCCCAGGATCGCAAGGAAGATCATCAAAAACATAGTCTTTGATTTACACCATTGATAGGAAGATAGGCACTGCCAGACTGGATCAGACCTGCAGTCCATCTAGCTCAGTATTCAGGGGCCAGTTCCAGAAGCTTCAGAGGTAGGTGGAAGAAACCCTGCAATGGGCAGCTATGAATAACCTGCTCCCAGGGAAAATTTCCCCCTGACACCCACTAGTTAGACATATTTTGTGGTGTAAATCAGGAGGGTTTAGAGCCCTTCCAAGACATTTAAAAAAAAATTCTCACTAATGAAATTGGATTTTCTAATTTCCACTATAAGCACCCAAACCCTCTTTGAATCCTGCTATGCTCTGATCCCCAGTGATATCTTGTGGCTGGGAATTCCACAGCCTATTTGATAACTGTGATTTTAGAGCTGTAACTTTCACACAGAAACCCTTTTTGGCCCTTCACTTCTGAGTGTGGCCCATTGTATTGTGACGGGCATAAAAACATGGCAAGTGCGTGGTGAAAGTGGTCATTGTATTATCTGTCCTCCATTGAAGCGATTTATAAATGTGTTTCATTGCCTCTTTATATATTTTTTTTACTTTCTTCACTCCTCAGTCGAAATTCTGCCACTGCCTCTTTGTAGCACATGGGATCAATTCTCAGGGCCAGGTTCTGAATTCAGTAACAGTGACTTCAACAGCATCACTCCAGATTTACATGTGTAAATTCAATCAGAACCAACCTCTATTAACTTTCCCTTACCAAATGCTCCCGGTGATACACCCTCACTCTCAAGAATCCCTCCAAGAGAAGCTGAAGTGCTTTGCCTGGTCAGCATTGACTGATTCCAGAAAACTCAGTCATCCAACGAGCTTCTCTTCATCCTCTCCGGAACTGCAGGCCTGTAGATATCAGGCAAGTTACAAGCTAATTCTGACAGTTATTTCAGCTGGGGGGAAGGGTTCGCTTCACAAACGGGTGAATAGTGCAAAGACTCGGTGTGCACTGATATCCAGCTGAGTGTGCCAGTTACTTCAGCCATGAGTGTGTAACAGTTGATGGGCATAAATTATATACAATCTCTATTACACTCCCCTTTGCTGCACCTCAGCTCTACTCTGCAGAAACATAGACCAGCGGTTCTGTGCTCTCAGGACTCTTTGGAAAGCCTTGCACAAGTCTTGCAGAGTGAATGAAAGCAGAACCCTGAATGTAAGTGTTAGAAACAGCTTCTTGTCAGTTACCAGGAGCCAGTATCATACAATGGTTCACTGAACAAAACAATTAATAGCACAAACCCATCGCAACCACTATTTGGAGTAATTCTAAAACAAAGGCCACGAACTGTTACCAATGCTCCTTCCTATAGTGATTCCAACAACTCTACTGCTAGCTTTGGGTAGACATGCACGTCATGAACCTTTGATTTGTATTATGATGAACAGTTTTGGCATTCAATTTGCATATCTGTACTTTACTACACACATGTCAACCCATTCTTTGCCCTCTGATCTTCTTTCAGAGATGATTTCTCAGCTTAGAGTGGGACTTAAAACCTAGTTTATGTCATCTGGATTTTTTAAGAACCTGAAAAGATCGCAGCGTCTCAGCCCTCATTCAGTGGCTTGTCAGCAAACAAAAGTCTAGTAGTTCCTCTGTCCTGGGTTAATAGCTGACTGGTTCTCCTCAGGTTCGGTTCTGTCAGTTTGTAGCCAGTATCCAAAGTAGTAACCGCCATTGGGATCGATATATGAAATATTCATTCCCTGAGCTCTCACTCTCCAGTACATAGTGACCCCAGCACCTGTTATTCAGGCATGATGAGGGTTTGCAGGAAGTGGATTTCAAAGTCAAATGCATGAGTATTCATGGAAATGGAACTTCATTTCACACATGAACGTAGTTTATTGCTCCTTCTCTCTCTCTCTCTCTCTCTCTCTGGCTGCCTATGTTCTGTATTCATAAAATGTGGATCACAGGAACGGCATTGGGACAGACATGGAGCTGAGCTGCAATAATGAATGTGTGAGTTAAACACAGTGCTTGGGATGGTTGCTGTAGAGCTTTATTGGGTTAAGTATTGGGATGTTTATGCTATACCTATATTGGGAGAAACCAGTACGGCTCATCTTAGTTTAACACCAGGCTGCTAAAAAAGAAGCAGGAAGAGAAGCAACAGCTCAAGAAAAGCCATCGCTCAGTAACCACCCCAGGGAGGTTGAGAGACAAAACTGGAGCTACAAGCTGGAAAGATCCTATTCCCAGGCTCCAGGCACGTTACACAACTTGTTTTGCCAGTGCTGGGAGTCTGTCCAGAGGTGGGTAAGCTGTTGCTCAGAAGCTCTTCAGACTGACAGGCACAGACACCGCTGGGGAAGTCTGAAGGCCCTCGGCCTGCCTAGGTCCCCGTCAGAGTGGGAGGGCCTGGACTCAGGGACGTGTACAAACTGTTGTTTGAAAACCCTCTTATTCTCCCATGTTACACTTTCTTCCTTCTGTTCAGATTAAACAGTATTTTGGTTCAAGAAGGCTGACTGGTCACTCGTCTCACCACTACTCACAGACTCCCAAAGGGAAGAACCACAGGTGCCGAACGCATTTGGACCTGCTGGGCAAGCCCAGTCAACCCGCAGTGTGCTGTAGCCCAGGGCCCAGCCTGAGGGTGGGAGGACCGCAGGATTCCACCCAATCAGAGGGCAGTGTCTGAGGCCTGACATCTGGCACTCGGAGACCAGAGAGGGGGCAGAGATGCCAGTAGTTCTGAGGAGTATCTACAGGACAGAAATGTTGGAGCCCTCAGCCAGTCAGGAAAAAGAAATATGCCCTATCAGACCTCTTACTATAGAGCAACGCAGCTCTGAATTCCGTGTTCACAATCGAGCCAGAGAATAAAACCTTTCAAAATGTATTTGCTGACTAAATTTCCAGCACCAAATATAACTGAGGCGATTTGTGAACTAGTCACTGATATTCCGTGGGGTCCCATCTCGCTCAGCCCCTGGCAGGATTGGGACCATAAAAACATAAAAACAAGAATGGCAATACTGGGTCAGACCAAAGGTCCATCTATCCCAGTATCCTGTCTTCTTACACTGGCCAATGCCACCTGCCCCAGAGGGAATGAACAGAGCAGGGAATCATCAAGTGATCCATCCCCTGTCACCCATTCCCAGCTTCTGGCAGACAGAGGCTAGGGACATCATCCCTGCCCATCCTGGCTAATAGCCATTGATGAATCTATCCTCCATGAATTTATCTAGTTATTTTGAGAACCCTGGTATAGCCCAGCGCTCACAGCACCTCCAGAAATGGGACCCCTTGAAAAATCCTGATTCGGGGCATCAGGATTTTAACACTCCGAGCTTACTTTGAATGTCAGATTTCTGTGTAGCTTGAACAATCCACCACGCAGCATGAGCACATGTAAGGGAGGTGTTCTCAAGCTACCTAGCGCTGCCTGTCCTCCAGCCCGTCACTGAGTCACCCCGACAGCCCAGCTGGGTCCTCTGCTGCTGCACAGAACATCTGCAAATGGAAACAGCTTGCAGCCTTTCCCCTTCACTTTGCATTTTAAAGATAGTGAAACCTGCCAACGTACCCAATTCCTGCTAGAAGGGGAGCCGCTGACACCAGAGGTCTTCACCCTAAAGAACAAGGAGTCATCAGCAAGGTTGCACAGGCAGCAGGCAGTATGTGTTCAGATCTGTAGGCAACTGTCTTTATGAAGCATGCCTGCACATTCCCTTGGGGGCCACTTGGCCATCAGGGCATCTCAGCTGCTTGACTTACTGTACACTAGCTTTAACTCCCATCATGGCCAATGGCAAACTGCAGGAGGCCAAATCACAGGGGATGTGGGGTGAGGCTAGTCAACCAGAATGCAGCGCCAGCCCTGCTGCAGGTCCTATTAATTGAATCCAGGCTTGTCATCACTGTTCGTATAATTCCGATTAGTCACATGGCTACCTTGGGTGCAGCCGAGTGGTAACGATGATGCTGTCACAGCTGTGATCTTGCTGAAATAACATAACATAAAACAATAATAATAATATAGGACCTGATTTCTCACCGGCAGCCCCCGTCCTACATTACAAACTCAGAGTGCAGGCCAGGGAAGTGAAGGGAGATTCCACAAGGCTCCCTACATGGAAATTTCCTTCAGATCATTCCAGGAGGGGAAGTCCCTTTCCTTCTCCATGAGGATTGAAAAGGGGGACCCTGGATCCAGGGATCCCCAAAGTGAGACACAGATATCAGTGATCCACTGGTAGCTACTCTCACCCACCCACAATCTCTGGGCCTCCACATTTGACAGAGCAGAGCACCTCATCAGTGATGTCTGACAACACCCACCACAGAAAGTTTGTGGATAAATTGGAGACAGTCCAGCAGAGGGCAATGAAAATGATTAGGGGGCTGGGGCACATGACTTACGAGGAGAGGCTGAGGAAACTGGGCTTATTTAGTCTGCAGAAGAGAAGAATGAGGGGGGATTTGATAGCAACTTTCAACTACCTGAAGGGGGATTCCAAAGTGTATGGAGCTCGGCTGTTCTCAGTGGTAGCAGATGACAGAGCAAGAAGCAATGGTCTCAAGTTGCAGTGGGGGAGGTCTAGATTGGATATTTGGAAACACTATTTCACTAGGAGGGTGGTGAAGCACTGGAATGGGTTACCTAGGGAGCTGGTGGAATCTCCATCCTTAGAGGTTTTTAAGGGCAGGCTTGACAAACCACTGGCTGGGATTATTTAATTGGTGTTGGTCCTCCTTTGAGCACGGGTTGGACTAGATGACCTCCTGAGGTGTCTTCCAACCCTAATCTTCATGATTCTATGATGGGCACAATACCCCAGCCATAGACTGGTCGGGAAGTTTGACATTTCCATACCCAGAGTGCTGCCACAGACTCGGTCAGTGCAAACTTCATTTATGTTATGAAGATGAGGCAGATGAAAAGCCTTCAGTTTCTCCTGGGGATCCAGGCATCTGCAGCTGGGCAGCATCATGGCAGCTGAGCTTTCAGAGAAAAATGATCTGTTTTCTATCAAAATTTACCTCAAAAAATGGGTGAAAAGGAAACATTCCTTCGCTCCCCACTGCCCCACTTTATTGGCAGAAGTGGGCATTTGTCCCATTGGCTGTTGCCAACTGATCAAGTCAGCAAGAGCAAACAATACAAATGCCTCCTTTTGCCAAAAAAAATAATCGGGATGGCTGGGACAGGGCTTAAAAAATGGACTGCCTCAGCCAAAAAGTAATGTATGGTCACCCTACCCCCAAAGCATGCTCCCCTCTCCTTTGTGCTACAGGACCACACATGTAGGTGGCAGCATAAGGTCCCTATCAGCCTCCCACACTCACCATCCCATGGATGCATGCGGGAGTCTCCATTGTCTCTATTGTCTCTATTGCCACAGTAAAACCAGGATATATGGTCTCTTTATCCTCTAAACAAGGTTCTTTCCTGTCTTTGGGCGAGTCTCACAATTCTCCCACTCTTCAAGTTGGGAACACAATCCCAACTGCGCTAAATGCTAATCGCCAAGAAGGCCCGTCTGGAAACCTCAGTCTCTTCCATTCGGGGTATGTGACCAGAGCTATAGAGTCACCCCCAGCTTCCTTAAAACTAATAGGTTTATTAGCAAACAGCAGAAAGCATCAGAGAAAAAGGTTTTAATATAGCAGGCAGCTGTCACACATCTACATTCATTTATCTCATGTATCACAACAACCTAAGTTAGACAGGCTTTGCTCTGGAGATAGAGGAACAGAACTGGCCCAACTTACATTCTTTTGGGAAGCCAAGGAGCTCTTGGGACACAGCCTAGTTTCCCTGTGTCCCTGACAGCATCTTCCCATCGGTTTGCCCCTTTCTTGTTGAAGCAGCCTGTGACGTTGCACTCCTCTTGCTTGGGGAGGTATGCTTGTGAGTGTGAGTGTGATGTGGCTGGCATGTGCTTTATGCGAGAGGTCTCTTGTGTGATGTCATTGGAAAGCTTGTGGTCTGCTGGGTGTGTTCATCCTGTTTGTTTGCATGTGTTGTTTCTGTGTCTGGATTTGGGGAGCTAGGATGTGGACTTGTGTCACTGTTGTGGTACCACCGGGTGCGTGTGGGGACGTCAATGGGACATAGGGGGCTTGATGGCTCCCATTCGTTGTGACGTTTGATGGTGGATGGTTTGCTTGCCTGCGGGCCTTCCCGTGTGCATGTGGGCTGGCCTGTGGGAGGTGGAGACTGGAGGTTTTGGAGAGATGTGGCCGTATCGCATGGTGGTGAAATCCAACTTAGATCTGGTACTTTTCCATTTCGCATGAGGGGCGGGTACCCAGAGAGATGGGGGATTCCCGCTTTGTGCCAAAGTTATAAAAGGGGGTGGAGCAGGACGGGGGGAAGGGGGGAGCTGCCAGTCATGAGAAAACACCTGCTTATCACCTGAGATGTCTGTTGGATCTAACAAAGACAGTACCAGGGGAAAGGATTGGGCCCAGACTAGGAAAGAGTCCAGTCTGTGAAGTAAGCTTATTGGAACATCTCTCAGGGTGAGATATTACCTGTAATCAGTTTCTTAATGTATTAGGCTTAGCCTTGCGAATTTGTTTCATTTTGTTTGTGACTTACTTTGTTCTGTCTCTTATTACTTGAAACCACTTAAATCTTACTTTTTATACTTAATAAAATCAGTTTTGTTTATTAATAATCCCAAAATAAGTGATTAATACCTGTGGGAGCAAACATCTGTGCATATCTATCAGTGTTATAGGGGGCGGACAATTTATGAATTTACCCTAGATACGCATTATACAGAGTAAAACAGATTTATTTGGGGTTTGGATCCCATTGGGAACTGGGTGTCTGGGTGCTGGAGACAGGTAACCTGCTGAGCAGGTCTCAAGCTGGCAGGGAAAACTAGGTCAGAGATAATTTCAGCACTTCAGGTGACAGTCCCAAGGGGATCTCTGTGACCAAGCCCATCGCACATCCTTTACTGAAACCTGTGTGAGCCTAGGCCCAGTCACCATAGTGACCTTTGCCCTCAGACTCCTTCCTCCCAGCCAGACCATCTAAGGTGAACCCCCTGTGGCCATTGCTCGGCAGTTAGATCAATTCAGCCTCAATGGCTCACAAACACCCGTCCCCGTGACGCTGCAACACTCCCCTCAAAAATACACTACTTACCCCTCACTCTCACCCCTGAGCACCCCCACATCTGCTACTGACACCAAGGGACTGGACTCAGGGAGCTTCCCAGA
Organism: Malaclemys terrapin pileata; assembly: GCF_027887155.1. Classification (NCBI taxonomy): domain Eukaryota; kingdom Metazoa; phylum Chordata; order Testudines; family Emydidae; genus Malaclemys; species Malaclemys terrapin. The sequence goes on along the minus strand of NC_071505.1, from coordinate 348,098,217 downwards.
AGCCATCTGTCACAGGAGGCTGTGGTAAGAGGCCTTTGATAGTTTGATGTCAGAGGTGTTGCTCTGTGGAACCCTGGCATAGCCCTGAGCTAAGGGTCATTGAGTATCTGAGCATCTTGAATGTATTTATCCTCCCGCCACCGCTGTGAGGCAGGGCAGGGCTATTATCCACCTGTGCAGAGGTGCAGAGACAGCCTATGGATTACCCACGGTCACAGATGGCAGGGAATCAAACCCAGCTCTCCTGAGTCACAGAGCAGTGCCCAGACCACAGGACCAGCCTTCCAGCCATCTGAGCGGTGACAGGCCCGGCTGGATTCTCTGCTGTGCCAGCAGAGATCCCCTCTGTGCTGCAGAGAGCGGGGATGGCAAGGAGCCAGTTACAGGGGTTTGATTCTCTGGCCTGTTCTCCCCCTGACTCAGTGGAGTTTACAGCAGTCTGAGGGCTGGGCTGGGCTGACCTCCACCTGGTGGTAATGGCTTCCAAGAGTCCCCCTCCCAGACAATCACAGAGCCTCCCTAGCCCCCGTGACTCCAGCCCAGTGTCCCCCCTGCCCCAGTCTGCTACCACGCAGTTGTCTCTTCTTGAAGAACCTGAGCTTTCTATATGTGCCATGCAGGTTCCAGGGCAGCTGAGGAGGAAGTTGTGACAATTTTCATCATTGTGATATGATTATGACATAGTTATAACGCATCTTGTACAAAATGTGTCCTGTGAGCGGTCTATGGAAATGTTATGATTGGCAGAATATGATTATCCCACGCATATGCATTTTTTTTTTTTGCATCTGAGGTTATGAATATTGACTATGTATAGGAAAAAGAAAAAGTTCCTAACTGTCAGGGTGGTTAAACACTGGAATAAATTGCCTAGGGAGGTTGTGGAATCTCCATCTCTGAGATATTTAAGAGTAGGTTAGATAAATGTCTATCAGAGATGGTCTAGACAGTATTTGGTCCTGCCATGAGGGCAGGGGACTAGACTCAATGACCTCTCGAGGTCCCTTCCAGTCCTAGAATCTATGAATCTATGAATCTGTCTAGTTACACCTGGGTGACACCCACTAGGCAAAATACTTAGAGTCTAGACAGCTGGTTATGAAGGGTCTATTCTTGGGAATGGGCCATTAGGGGAAATAATAGGCCCTAGGAGAAGCTTATCCCCCACCTGGTGAGCCTTCCTGAGAACGCTCGGGACAGCTTATGGATAATGGCTGCTATGACCCAGCAGGGAATCCAAACACATGTGACCAGATCACATGACACTAAACTCCATTTTGGTACCTGTGGGGAGTCAGGGTCATGGGATGGGGGCTGTTTTTGGGCCCCTGCTCCTGCTCCTCTTCTTGCCTCCCCCCACACCCACGGCAGATACAGGGTCCGTGGTTCCCCATGGTGGGCCGGGATCCCTGGGTGGCTCTTAACACAGCCTAGCTCCGGCTTTCAGGAAGACCAGGAGGTGGTCCCTCAAGGAGAAGAGGAGGAGCAGAGCATGAAGCCTTGTGGGGGGAAAGATGGGGCAAAGGCCTCAGAGGAAGAGGAGGAGGAGTGGGTGGAGCCTCAGGGGGAAGAAGAGGGGCAGGGGCAGGGTCACAGGGAGGCAGGACTTCTTCATGTGTCCTGCTTTTACCTTTTGAAAAGGTGGTTGCCCTAAACTGCATGAGCTAGGCTGGGAGAGGAGCCAGCTGTGCCTCTCTGAGGGACTTGAGGTGTGTTTCCACCCTCTCCAAGCAGCTGGGGCAGCACAAATGGAGGGAATCTGGGCCTGAGTCTCTTGCCAGGACTCCTGTGTGTCAGAGCCTCACTCACACATGTAGCTCTGCTCTGCCTCGGTGGGAAGAGGGCTCATCAGGTATACTGTGTGCAGAGCTATCAGTGGGAGAGGGGATACCTGAATGGCTTCTCCTGGAGCTCCTGTGTTAATCATCTCTGACAGAATTCAGTCACAAGAATCTGGCTGAGGGCGTAGGGGAAGGCTGGGTGTCTATGCCCCTGGAATAGCCCCTGTCCACAGCTGGTGCAGCTCCATGGATCACACAGCACCCAGAGAGCTCAGGAAGGGCCAGGACAGCAACTGCAGAACAACTCTGCAGCTTTTGTCATGGCCCTTGGATGTTTAGTCAGAGACGGGACAGTGACAGGCCAGGTGTAAGGGGAAACCACATTCACATCTCTTCTCTTTACTGGCATTATATGAATTCTGAGGTTGGAGCAGCCACCGATACTGCTCTTTAGGGGCACCATTCCCCTGGCTCTCCATGAACACAGTCACTGTGTAAATGCTGCTTCCTGCCTCGGTTTCCTTCCCTGACTGCACTCTTCTCCCTCACCAGCCCCTCTCCCCTTGCTCTGGGTCTTAGACACCATCTGAACCTCTCTCTACAGAGTGGAGATCAGTAGCTCATGTCTTCTCGGATGGAAGGGTCCAGGATGGAATAGATGGCTGTGGACCGTGTTTTTCGACTCTCAGGTCACTAGTATGGGAGCAGTGTGAGGAACTGACCCTTCAGTTGTTTAATACCCTGATTATCCTCGCACGAAGGTGTTTGCTTTTCACGCTGTACACAATGGGGTTCATTAGGGGTGGGACCAGCAGATAGAAGTAGCCCAGGACAAACTGAAGCAAGTGAGAAGAGCTATTCCCAAATCTGTGTATCACAGACAAGCCGATCTCTGGTATGTAGAAGAGCAGGACAGCAGAGAGGTGGGAAACACAGGTGTTCAGGGCCCTGAGACACTCCTCATGGGACGCAACATTCAGCACTGTTTTGAGGATAATCATATAAGAGAGGAAGATGAGCAGCGAGTCCAAGCCCATGGTTAATAGTGCAGTAGACAAGCCATAGATATTGTTGACTGTGATATCCGCACAAGCCAGCTTCATGACCTCCTGGTGCAGGCAGTAGGAATGGGAGAGGACATTGGCTCGACAGTATTGGAACCGTTTCAGCAGAAAAGGGAGTGGTAATACTACGGCCACCCCTCTTAGCACACACAGCAGTCCCATTTTGACTAATCTCGGTGGGGTTAAGATGGAAGCATATCTCAGTGGGTTACAGATTGCAATAAAGCGGTCAAAGGCCATTAACAAGAGGAAGGAGGATTCCATATCTTGAAGCAAGTGGATGAAGAACAGCTGGGCAAAACAGGCATCGAGGCTGATCTCCCTAGAGCTGAACAAGAATATGCCCAGTATCGTAGGTATGGTGGTTATCGATAAGCCAAGGTCTGTGACGGCCAACATGGAAAGTAAAATGTACATGGGGTCATGGAGGCTTGGATCTGTTTTTATAATGAACAGAATGACTGAATTTCCTACTATTGAAATAACATACATTAAGCAGAAAGGAATAGAGATCCAGAGATGGACATCTTCCTTTCCAGGTATCCCGGTGAGAAGGAACACTGCAAATTGGAATTTGGTGTCATTGACAGCTGACATGATGTACTGGGCAGGTCCAAGGAGTTTTCAACATTCCTTCCTGAAAGGAAAAAGAACAGGAGACGAGCTGATATTTAATGAGACATCTTTCTGCTCTGAGTGCAAGTCTAGAGACTCCCAGGATCTCAAGGAAGATGATCAAAAACATAGTCTTCGATTTACACCATTGATAGGAAGATAGGCACTGCCAGACTGGATCAGACCTGCAGTCCATCTAGCTCAGTATTCAGTGGCCAGTTCCAGAAGCTTCAGAGGTAGGTGGAAGAAACCCTGCAATGGGCAGCTATGAATAACCTGCTCCCAGGGAAAATTTCCCCCTGACACCCACTAGTTAGACATATTTCGTGGTGTAAATCAGGAGGGTTTAGAGCCCTTCCAAGACAAAAAAAAAACAATTCTCACTAATGAAATTGGATTTTCCAATTACCGCTATAGTCACCCAATCCCTCTTTGAATCCTGCTATGCTCTGATCCCCAGTGATATCTTGTGGCTGGGAATTCCACAGCCTATTTGATAACTGTGATTTTAGAGCTGTAACTTTCACACAGAAACCCTTTCTGGCCCTTCACTTCTGAGTGTGGCCCATTGTATTGTGACGGGCATAAAAACATGGCAAGTGCATGGTGAAAGTGGTCATTGTATTATCTGTGCTCCATTGAAGCGATTTATAAATGTGTTTCATTGCCTCTTTATATACTTTTTTTTTTACTTTCTTCACTCCTCAGTCGAAATTCTGCCACTGCCTCTTTGTAGCACATGGGATCAATTCTCAGGGCCAGGTTCTGAATTCAGTAACAGTGACTTCAACAGCATCACTCCAGATTTACATGTGTAAATTCAATCAGAACCAGGCTCTATTAACTTCCTCTTACCAAATGCTCCCGGTGATACACCCTGACTCTCAAGAATCCCTCCAAGAGAAGCTGAAGTGCTTTGCCTGGTCAGCATTGACTGATTCCAGAAAACTCAGTCATCCAACGAGCTTCTCTTCATCCTCTCCGGAACTGCAGGCCTGTAGATATCAGGCAAGTTACAAGCTAACACTGACAGTTATTTCAGCTGGGGGGGAGGGTTCGCTTCACAAACGGGTGAATAGTGCAAAGACTCGGTGTGCACTGATATCCAGCTGAGTGTGCCAATTACTTCAGCCATGAGTGTGTAACAGTTGATGGGCATAAATTATATTCAATATCTATTACACTCCCCTTTGCTGCACCTCAGCTCTACTCTGCAGAAACACAGACCAGCAGTTCTGTTCTCTCAGGACTCTTTGGAAAGCCTTGCAGAGTGAATGGAAGCAGGACCCTGAATGTAAGTGTTAGAAACAGCTTCTTGTCAATTACCAGGAGACAGTATCATACAATGGTTCACTGAACAAAAAAATTAATACCACAAACCCATCGCAACCAGTATTTGGAGTAATTCTAAAACAAAGGCCACGAACTGTTACCAATGCTCCTTCCTATAGTGATTCCAACAACTCTACTGCTAGCTTTGGGTAGACATGCATGTCATGAACCTTTGATTTGTATTATGATGAAAAGTTTTGGCATTCAATTTGCATATCTGTACTTTAGTACACACATGTCAACCCATTCTTTCCCCTCTGATCTTCTTTCAGAGATGAGTTCTCAGCTTAGAGTGGGACTTAAAACCTAGTTCATGTCATCTGGATTTTTTCAGAACCTGAAAAGATCGCAGCGTCTCAGCCCTCATTCAGTCGCTTGTCAGCAAACAAAAGTCTAGTAGTTCCTCTGTCCTGGGTTAATAGCTGACTGGTTCTCCTCAGGTTCTGTTCTGTCCGTCTGTAGCTGGTATCCAAAGTAGTAACCAGCATTAGGATCGATATATGACATATTCATTCCCTGAGCTCTCACTCTCCAGTGCATAGTAACCCCAGCACCTGTTATTCAGGCACTATGAGGGTTTGCAGGAAGTGGATTTCAAAGTCAAATGCATGAGTATTCATGGAAATAGAACCATATTTCACACAAGAAAGTCGTCTATTGCTCCTTCTCTCTCTCTCTCTCTCTGGCTGCCTATGTTCTGTATTCATAAAATGTGGATCACAGGAACGGCATTGGGACAGACATGGAGCTGAGCTGCAATAATGAATGTGTGAGTTAAAAAGTGCTGGGGATGGTTACTGTAGAGCTTTATTGGGTTAAGTATTGGTGTTTATGCTATACCTATATTGGGAGAAACCAGTACGGCTCATCTTAGTTTAACACCAGGCTACTAAAAAAGAAGCAGGAAGAGAAGCAACAGCTCAAGAAAAGCCATCGCTCAGTCAGCACCCCAGGGAGGTTGAGAGACAAAACTGGAGCTACAAGCTGGGAAGAGCCTATTCCCGGGCTCCAGCCACGTTACACAGCTTGTTTTGCCAGTGCTGGGAGTCTGTCCAGAGGTGGGGCAGCTGTTGCTCAGAAGATCTTCAGACTGACAGGCACAGACACCGCTGGGGAAGTCTGAATGCCCGTCGCCTGCCTGGGTCCCCCTCAGAGTGGGAGGGCCTGGACTCAGGGACGTGTACAAACTGTTGTTTGAAAACCCTCTTATTCTCCCATGTTACACTTTCTTCCTTCTGTTCAGATTAAACAGTATTTTGGTTCAAGAAGGCTGACTGGTCACTCTTCTCACCACTACTCACAGACTCCCAAAGGGAAGAACCACAGGTGCCGAACGCATTTGGACCTGCTGGGCAAGCCCAGTCAACCCGCAGTGTGCTGTAGCCCAGGGCCCAGCCTGAGGGCGGGAGGACCGCAGGATTCCACCCCATGAGAGGGCAGTGTCTGAGGCCTGACATCTGGCACTCGGAGACCAGAGAGGGGGCAGAGATGCCAGTAGTTTTGAGGAGAATCTACAGGACAGAAATGTTGGAGCCCTCAGCCAGTCAGGAAAAAGAAATACGCCCTATCAGACCTCTTACTATAGAGCAACGCAGCTCTGAATTCCGTGTTCACAATCAAGCCAGAGAATAAAACCTTTCAAAATGAGTTTTGCTGACTAAATTTCCAGCACCAAATATACCTGAGGCGATTTGTGAACTAGTCACTGATATTCCGGGGGTCCCATCTCGCTCAGCCCCTGGCAGGATTGGGACCATAAAAACATAAAAACAAGAATGGCCATACTGGGTCAGACCAAAGGTCCATCTATCCCAGTATCCTGTCTTCTTACACTGGCCAATGCCACCTGTCCCAGAGGGAATGAACAGAGCAGGGAATCATCAAGTGATCCATCGCCTGTCGTCCATTTCCAGCTTCTGGCAAACAGAAGCTAGAGACATCATCCCTGCCTATCCTGGCTAATAGCCATTGATGGACCTATCCTCCATGAATTTATCTAGTTCTTTTGAGAACCCTGGTATAGCCCAGAGCACACGGCACCTCCAGAAATGGGACCCCTTGAAAAATCCTGATTCGGGGCATCAGGATTTTAACACTCCGAGCTTACTTTGAATGTCAGATTTCTATGTAGCTTGAACAACCCACCACGCAGCATGAGCAGATGTAAGGGAGGTGTTCTCATGTTACCTAGCGCTGCCTGTCCTCCAGCCCGTCACTGAGTCACCCCGACAGCCCAGCTGAGTCCTCTGCCACTGCACAGAACATCTGCAAATGGAAACAGCTTGCAGCCTTTCCCCTTCACTTTGCATTTTAAAGCTAGTGAAACCTGCCAACGTACCCAATTCCTGCTAGAAGCGGAGTCGCTGACACCAGAGGTCTTCACCCTAAAGGACAAGGAGTCATCAGCAAGGTTGCACAGGCAGCAGGCAGTATCTGTTCAGATCTGGAGGCAACTGTCTTTATGAAGCATGTCTGCACATTCCCTTGGGGGCCACTTGGCCATCAGGGCATCTCAGCTGCTTGACTTACTGTACACTAGCTTTAACTCCCATCATGGCCAATGGCAAACTGCAGGAGGCCAAATCACAGGGGATGTGGGGTGAGGCTAGTCAACCAGAATGCAGCCCCAACCCTGCTGCAGGTCCTATTAATTGAATCCAGGCTTGTCATCACTGTTCGTATAATTCCGATTAGTCACATGGCTACCTTGGGTGCAGCCGAGTGGTAACGATGATGCTGTCACAGCTGTGATCTTGCTGAAATAACATAACATAAAACAATAATAATAATATAGGACCTGATTTCTCACCAGCAGCCCCCGTCCTACATTACAAACTCAGCATGCAGGCCAGGGAAGTGAAGGGAGATTCCACAAGGCTCCCTACATGGAAATTTCCTTCAGATCATTCCAGGAGGGGAAGTCCCTTTCCTTCTCCGTGAGGATTGAAAAGGGGGACCCTGGATCCAGGGATCCCCAAAGTGAGACACAGATATCAGTGATCCACTGGTAGCTACTCTCACCCACCCACAATCTCTGGGCCTCCACATTTGACAGAGCAGAGCACCTCATCAGTGATGTCTGACAACACCCACCACAGAAAGTTTGTGGATAAATTGGAGACAGTCCAGCAGAGGGCAATGAAAATGATTAGGGGGCTGGGGCACATGACTTACGAGGAGAGGCTGTGGGAACTGGGCTTGTTTAGTCTGCAGAAGAGAAGAGTGAGGGGGGATTTGATAGCAACTTTCAACTACCTGAAGGGGGGTTCCAAAGTGTATGGAGCTCGGCTTTTCTCAGTGGTAGCAGATGACAGAGCAAGAAGTAATGGTCTCAAGTTGCAGTGGGGGAGGTCTAGATTGGATATTAGGAAACACTATTTCACTAGGAGGGTGGTGAAGCACTGGAATGGGTTACCTAGGGAGCTGGTGGAATCTCCATCCTTAGAGGTTTTTAAGGCCCGGCTTGACAAACCACTGGCTGGGATTATTTAGTTGGTGTTGGTCCTCCTTTGAGCACAGGTTGGACTAGATGACCTCCTGAGGTGTCTTCCAACCCTAATCTTCATGATTCTATGATGGGCACAATACCCCAGCCATAGACTCGTCGGGAGGTTTTGACATTTTCATGCCAAGAGTACCGCCATAGACTCGGTCAGTGCAAACTTCATTTATGTTATGAAGACGAGGCAGATGAAAAGCCTCCAGTTTCTCCTGGGGATCCAGGCAGCTGCAGCTGGGCAGCATCATGGCAGCTGAGCTTTCAGAGAAAAATGATCTGTTTTCTATCAAAATTTACCTCAAAAAATGGGTGAAAAGGAAACATTCCTTCGCTCCCCACTGCCCCACTTTATTGGCAGAAGTGGGCATTTGTCCCATTGGCTGTTGCCAACTGATCAAGGCAGCAAGAGCAAACAATACAAATGCCTCCTTTTGCCAAAAAAAATAATCGGGATGGCTGGGACAGGGCTTAAAAAATGGACTGCCTCAGCCAAAAAGTAATGTATGGTCACCCTACCCCCAAAGCATGCTCCCCTCTCCTTTGTGCTACAGGACCACACATGGAGGTGGCAGCATAAGGTCCCTATCAGCCTCCCACACTCACCATCCCATGGATGCATGCGGGAGTCTCCATTGTCTCTATTGTCTCTATTGTCACAGTAAAACCAGGATATATGGTGTCTTTATCCTCTAAACAAGGTTCTTTCCTGTCTTTGGGCGAGTCTCACAATTCTCCCACTCTTCGAGTTGGGAACACAATCCCAACTGCGCTAAATGCTAATCGCCAAGAAGGCCCATCTGGAAACCTCAGTCTCTTCCATTCGGGGTATGTGACCAGAGCTATAGAGTCACCCCCAGCTTCCTTAAAACTAATAGGTTTATTAGCAAACAGCAGAAAGCATCAGAGAAAAAGGTTTTAATATAGCAGGCAGCTGTCACACATCTACATTCATTTATCTCATGTATCACAACAACCTAAGTTAGACAGGCTTTGCTCTGGAGATAGAGGAACAGAACTGGCCCAATTTACATTCTTTTGGGAAGCCAAGGAGCTCTTGGGACACAGCCTAGTTTCCCTGTGTCCCTGACAGCATCTTCCCATCGGTTTGCCCCTTTCTTGTTGAAGCAGCCTGTGACGTTGCACTCCACTTGCTTGGGGAGGTATGCTTGTGAGTGTGAGTGTGATGTGGCTGGCATGTGCTTTATGCGAGAGGTCTCTTGTGTGATGTCATTGGAAAGCTTGTGGTCTGCTGGGTGTGTTCATCCTGTTTGTTTGCATGTGTTGTTTCTGTGTCTGGATTTGGGGAGCTAGGATGTGGACTTGTGTCACTGTTGTGGTACCACCGGGTGCGTGTGGGGACGTCAATGGGACATAGGGAGCTTGATGGCTCCCATTGGTTGTGACGGTTGATGGTGGATGGTTTGTTTGCCTGCGGGCCTTCCCGTGTGCATGTGGGCTGGCCTGTGGGAGGTGGAGACTGGAGGTTTTGGAGAGATGTGGCCGTATCGCATGGTGGTGAAATCCAACTTAGATCTGGTACTTTTCCATTTAGCATGAGGGGCGGGTACCCAGAGAGACGGGGGATTCCCGCCTTGTGCCAAAGTTATAAAAGGGGGTGGAGCAGGACGGAGGGAAGGGGGGGGCTGCCAGTCATGAGAAAACCCCTGCTTATCACCTGAGATGTCTGCTGGATCTAACAAAGACAGTACCAGGGGAAAGGATTGGGCCCAGACTAGGAAAGAGTCCAGTCTGTGAAGTAAGCTTATTGGAACATCTCTCAGGGTGAGATATTACCTGTAATCAGTTTCTTAATGTATTAGGCTTAGCCTTGCGAATTTGTTTCATTTTGTTTGTGACTTACTTTGTTCTGTCTGTTATTACTTGAAACCACTTAAATCTTACTTTTTATACTTAATAAAATCAGTTTTGTTTATTAATAATCCCAAAGTAAGTGATTAATACCTGGGGGAGCAAACATCTGTGCATATCTCTCTATCAGTGTTATAGGGGGCGGACAATTTATGAATTTACCCTAGATACGCATTATACAGAGTAAAACAGATTTATTTGGGGTTTGGATCCCATTGGGAACTGGGTGTCTGGGTGCTGGAGACAGGTAACCTGCTGAGCAGGTCTCAAGCTGGCAGGGAAAACTAGGTCAGAGATAATTTCAGCACTTCAGGTGACAGTCCCAAGGGGATCTCTGTGACCAAGCCCATCGCACATCCTTTACTGAAACCTGTGTGAGCCTAGGCCCAGTCACCATAGTGACCTTTGCCCTCAGACTCCTTCCTCCCAGCCAGACCATCTAAGATGAACCCCCTGTGGCCATTGCTCGGCAGTTAGATCAATTCAGCCTCAATGGCTCACAAACACCCGTCCCCGTGACGCTGCAACACTCCCCTCAAAAATACACTACTTACCCCTCACTCTCACCCCTGAGCACCCCCACATCTGCCACTGACACCAAGGGACTGGACTCAGGGAGCTTCCCAGAAGCCATCTGTCACAGGAGGCTGTGGTAAGAGGCCTTTGATAGTTTGATGTCAGAGGTGTTGCTCTGTGGAACCCTGGCATAGCCCTGAGCTAAGGGTCATTGAGTATCTGAGCATCTTGAATGTATTTATCCTCCTGCCACCGCTGTGAGGCAGGGCAGGGCTATTATCCACCTGTGCAGAGGTGCAGAGACAGCCTATGGATTACCCACGGTCACAGATGGCAGGGAATCAAACCCAGCTCTCCTGAGTCACAGAGCAGTGCCCAGACCACAGGACCAGCCTTCCAGCCATCTGAGCGGTGACAGGCCTGGCTGGATTCTCTGCTGTGCCAGCAGAGCTCCCCTCTGTGCTGCAGAGAGCGGGGATGGCAAGGAGCCAGTTACAGGGGTTTGATTCTCTGGCCTGTTCTCCCCCTGACTCAGTGGAGTTTACAGCAGTCTGAGGGCTGGGCTGGCCTGACCTCCACCTGGTGGTAATGGCTTCCAAGAGTCCCCCTCCCAGACATTCACAGAGCCTCCCTGGCCCCCGTGACTCCAGCCCAGTGTCCCCCCGATCCCAGTCTGCTACCACGCAGTTGTCTCTTCTTGAAGAACCTGAGCTTTCTATATGTGCCATGCAGGTTCCAGGACAGCTGAGGAGGAAGTTGTGACAATTTTCATCATTGTGATACGATTATGACATAGTTATAATGCATCTTGTACAAAATGTGTCCTGTGAGCGGTCTATGGAAATGTTATGATTGGCAGAATATGATTATCCCACGCATATGCATTTTTTTTTTTGCATCTGAGGTTATGAATATTGACTATGTATAGGAAAAAGAAAAAGTTCCTAACTGTCAGGGTGGTTAAACACTGGAATAAATTGCCTAGGGAGGTTGTGGAATCTCCATCTCTGGAGATATTTAAGAGTAGGTTAGATAAATGTCTACCAGGGATGGTCTAGACAGTATTTGGTCCTGCCGTGAGGGCAGGGGACTGGACTCAATGACCTCTCGAGGTCCCTTCCAGTCCTAGAATCTATGAATCTATGAATCTGTCTAGTTACACCTGGGTGACACCCACTAGGCAAAATACTTACAGTCTAGACAGCTGGTTATGAAGGGTCTATTCTTGGGAATGGGCCATTAGGGGAAATAATAGGCCCTAGGAGAAGCTTATCCCCTACCAGGTGAGCCTTCCTGAGAACGCTCGGGACAGCTTATGGATAATGGCTGCTATGACCCAGCAGGGAATGCAAAGACATGTGACCAGATCACATGACACTAAACTCCATTTTGGTACCTGTGGGGAGTCAGGGTCATGGGATGGGGGCTGTTTTCAGGCCCCTGCTCCTGCTCCTCTTCTTGCCTCCCCCCACACCCACGGCAGATAGAGAGTCCGTGGTTCCCCATGGTAGGCCGGGATCCCTGGGTGGCTCTTAACACAGCCTAGCTCCGGCTTTCAGGAAGACCAGGAGGTGGTCCCGCAAGGAGAAGAGAAGGAGCAGAGCATGAAACTTTGTGGGGGGAAAGATGGGGCAAAGGCCTCAGAGGAAGAGGAGGAGGAGTGGGTGGAGCCTCAGGGGGAAGAAGAGGGGCAGGGGCAGGGTCACAGGGAGGCAGGACTCCTTCATGTGTCCTGCTTTTACCTTTTGAGAAGGTGGTCGCCCTAAACTGCATGAGCTAGGCTGGGAGAGGAGCCAGCTGTGCCTCTCTGAGGGAGTTGAGGTGTGTTTCCAACCTTTCCAAGCAGCTGGGACAGCACAAATGGAGGGAACCTCGGCCTGAGTCTCTTTCCAGGACTCCTGTGTGTCAGACCCTCACTCACACATGTAGCTCTGCTCTGCCTCGGTGGGAAGAGGGCTCAGCAGGTGTACTGTGTGCAGAGCTATCAGTGGGAGAGGGGATACCTGAATGGCTTCTCCTGTGGCTCCTGTGTTAATCATCTCTGACACAATTCAGTCACAAGAATCTGGCTGAGGGCGTAGGGGAAGGCTGGGTGTCTGTGCCCCTGGAATAGCCCCTGTCCACAGCTGGTGCAGCTCCATGGATCAAGCAGCACCCAGAGAGCTCAGGAAGGGCCAGGACAGCGACTGCAGATCAGCTCTGCAGCTTTTGTCATGGCCCTTGGATGTTTAGCCAGAGACGGGACAGTGACAGGACAGGTGTAAGGGGAAACAACATCTACATCCCCTCTGTTTACTGACTGTATCGACAGGAATTCTGAGGTCGGAGCAGCCACCGATACTGCTCTTTAGGGGCACCACTCCCCTGGCTCTCCATGAACACAGTCACTTTATAAATGTTGTTTCCTGCCTTGGTCTACTTCCCCCACTGCAGTCTCCTCCCTCACCAGCCCCTCTCCCCTTACTCTGGGTCTTAGACACCATCTGAACCTCTCTCTACAGAGTGGAGATCAGTAGCTCATGTCTTCTCGCATGGAAGGGTCCAGGATGGAATAGATGGCTGTGACCGGTGCTTTTCGACTCCCAGGTCACTAGAATGGGAGGAGTGTGAGGAACTGGCCCTTCAGTTGATGAAGACCCTGATTATCCTCGCACGAAGGTGTTTGCTTTTCACACTGTACACAATGGGGTTCATTAGGGGCGGGACCAGCAAGTAGAAGTAACCCAGGACAAATTGAAGCAAGTGAGAAGAGCTATTCCCAAATCTGTGTGTCACAGCCAGGCCGATGTTTGGTGTGTAGAAGAGCAGGATGGCACAGAGATGGGAAACGCAGGTGTTCAGGGCCTTGAGACACTCTCCATGGGACGCGATGCTCAGCACTGTTTTGAGGATCATCACATAAGAGAGGAAGATGAGCAACGGGTCCAAGCCCACGGTTAAGAGTGCAGTAGACAAGCCAAAGATATTGTTGACTGTGATATCCGCACAAGCCAGCTTCATGACCTCCTGGTGCAGGCAGTAGGAATGGGAGAGGACATTGGCTCGACAGTATTGGAACCGTTTCAGCAGAAAAGGGAGTGGTAATACTATGACCACAACTCTTAGCACACACAGCAGTCCCATTTTGACTAACCTCGGTGGAGTTAAGATGGAAGCATATCTCAGTGGGTTACAGATTGCAATGAAGCGGTCAAAGGCCATCAACAAGAGGAAGGAGGATTCCATATCTTGAAGCAAGTGGATGAAGAACAGCTGGGCAAAACAGGCATCGAGGCTGATCTCTCTAGAGTTGAACAAGAATATGCCCAGTATCGTTGGCATTGTGGTTATTGATAAGCCAAGGTCTGTGACAGCCAACATGGAAAGTAAAATGTACATGGGGTCATGCAGGCTTGGATCTGTTTTTATAATGAACAGAATGACTGAATTTCCTAGTATCGAAATAACATACATTAAGCAGAAGGGGATAGCGATCCAGAGATAGATGTCTTCCTTTCCAGGTATCCCGGTGAGAAGGAACACTGCAAATTGGAATTTGGTGTCATTGACAGCTGACATAATGTACTGGGCAGGTCCAAGGAGTTTTCAACTTTCCTTCCTGAAAGGAAAAAGAACAGGAGATGAGCTGATATTTAATGAGACATCTTTCTGCTCTGAGTGCAAGTCTATAGACTCCCAGGATCTCAAGGAAGATCATCAAAAACATAGTCTTCGATTTACACCATTGATAGGAAGATAGGCACTGCCAGAGTGGATCAGACATGCAGTCCATCTAGCTTAGTATCCAGTGACCAGTTCCAGATGCTGCAGAGGAAGGTGGAAGAAGCCCTGCAATGGGCAGCTATGACATAACCTGCTCCTAGGGAAATTTTCCCCCCGATACCCAGTAGTTAGACATATTTTGAAGTGTAAATCAGGAGGGTTTAGAGCCCTTCCAAGACTTTTTTTAAAAAAAATTCTCACTAATGTAATTGGATTATCCAATTACCTCTATAAGCACCAATCCCTCTTTGAATCCTGCTATGCTCTGATCCCCAGTGATATCTTGTGGCTGGGAATTCCACAGCCTATTTGATAACTGTGATTTTAGAGCTGTAACTTTCACACAGAAACCCTTTTTGGCCCTTCACTTCTGAGTGTGGCCCATTGTATTGTGACGTGCATAAAAACATGGCAAGTGCGTGGTGAAAGTGGTCATTGTATTGTCTGTCCTCCATTGAAGCGATTTATAAGTGTGTTTCATTGCCTCTTTATATGCATTTTTTTTTACTTTCTCCAGTCCTCAGTCGAAATTCTGCCACTGCCTCTTTGTAGCACATGGGATTAATTCTCAGGGCCAGGTTCTGAATTCAGTAACAGTGACTTCAACAGCATCACTCCAGATTTACATGTGTAAATTCAATCAGAACCAGGCTCTATTAACTTCCTCTTACCAAATGCTCCCGGTGATACACCCTGACTCTGAAGAATCCCTCCAAACAGTGCTTTGCCTGATCAGGATTGACTGATTCCAGAAAACTCAGTCATCCAACAAGCTTCTTTTCATCCTCACTGGAACTGCAGGCCTGTAGATATCAGGCAAGTTACAAGCTAACCCTGACAGTTATTTCAGCTGGGGGGAAGGGTTCGCTTCACAAACGGGTGAATAGTGCAAACACTAGGTGTGCACTGATATCCAGCTGAGTGTGCAAGTTACTTCAGCCATGAGTGTGTAACAGTTGATGGGCATAAATTATATACAATCTCTATTACACTCCCCTTTGCTGCACCTCAGCTCTACTCTGCAGAAACACAGGCCAGCAGTTCTGTTCTCTCAGGACTCTTTGGAAAGCCTTGCACAAGTCTTAGGCTTGGTCTACACTACCCCCCCTAATTCGAACTAAGGTACGCAACTTCAGCTACGTGAATAACGTAGCTGAAGTCGAAGTACCTTAGTTCGAACTTACCTTGGTCCACACGCGGCAGGCAGGCTCCCCCGTCGACTCCGCGGTACTCCTCTCGCCGAGCTGGAGTACCGCAGTCGACGGCAAGCACTTTCGGGTTCGACTTATCGCGTCCAGACTAGACGCGATAAGTCGAACCCAGAACTTCGATTTCCAGCCGTCGAACTAGCTGGTAAGTGTAGCCAAGGCCTTGGAGAGTGAATGAAAGCAGGACCCTGAATGTAAGTGTTAGAAACAGCTTCTTGTCAGTTACCAGGAGCCAGTATCATACAATGGTTCACTGAACAAAATAATTAATAGCACAAACCCATCGCAACCAGTATTTGGAGTACTTCTAAAATAGTTTCTAAAACAAAGGCCATGAACTGTTAGAAATGCTCCTTCCTATAGTGATTCCAACAACTCTACTGCTAGCTTTGTCTAGACATGCATGTCATGAACCTTTGATTTGTATTATGATGAAAAGTTTTGGCATTCAATTTGCATATCTGTACTTTAGTACACACACGTCAACCCATTCTTTCCCCTCTGATCTTCTTTCTGAGTTGATTTCTCAAGTTACAGTGGGACTTAAAACCTAGCTTATGTCATCGGGATTCTTCAGAATCTGAAAAGATCGCAGCGTCTCAGCCCTCATTCAGTCGCTTGTCAGAAAACATTCTTTCCCCTCTGATCTGCTTTCCGAGATGATTTCTAAGGTTACAGTGGGACTTAAAAAGTGGTGTGTTTCATCAGCCCTCATTCAGTGGCTTGTCAGTAAACAAAAGTCTAGTAGTTCCTCAGTCGTGGTCTAATAGCTGATTGGGTCTCTATCGGGTTCTGTTCTGTCAGTCTGTAGCCTGTACCCGGAGTAGTAACCGCCATTGGGATCGATATATGAAATATTCATTCCCTGAGCTCTCACTCTCCAGTACATAGTAACCCCAGCACCTGTTATTCAGGCACGATGAGGGTTTGCAGGAAGTGGATTTCAAAGTCAAATGCATGAGTATTCATGGAAATGGAACTTCATTTCACACAAGAAAGTTGTCTACTGCTCCCTCTCTCTCTCTCTCTCTCTCTCTCTCTCTGGCTGCCTATGTTCTGTATTCATAAAATGTGGATCACAGGAACGGCATTGGGACAGACATGGAGCTGAGCTGCAATAATGAATGTGTGAGTTAAACACAGTGCTTGGGATGGTTGCTGTAGAGCTTTATTGGGTTAAGTATTGGGATGTTTATGCTATACCTATATTGGGAGAAACCAGTACGGCTCATCTTAGTTTAACACCAGGCTGCTAAAAAAAGAAGCAGGAAGAGAAGCAACAGCTGAAGAAAAGCCATTGCTCAGTCAGCATCCAGGGAGGTTGAGAGACAAAACTGGAGCAACAAGCTGGGAAGATCCTATTCCCGGGCTCCGGGCACATTACACAGCTTGTTTTGCCAGTGCTGGGAGTCTGTCCAGAGCTGGGGCAGCTGTTGCTCAGAAGCTCTTTAGACTGACAGGCACAGACACCGCTGGGGAAGTCTGAAGGCCCTCGGCCTGCCTGAGTCCCCATCAGAATGGGAGGGTTTGGGGTAAGAGACGTGTACAGACTGTTGTTTGTAAAACCTCTTACTCTCCCATGTTACACTTTCTTCCTGCTGTTCAGATTAAACAGTACTTTGGTCCAAGGAGGCTGGCTGTTCACTTGTCTCACCACTAGTCACAGACTCCCAAAGGGAAGAAGCACAGGTGCCGAACGCACTCGGACCTGCTGGGGAAACTCAGTTTACCCGCAGTGTGCTGTAGCCCAGGGCCCAGCCTGAGGGTGGGAGGATCGCAGGATTCCGCCCCATGAGCGGGTAGGCTACGAGACCTGACATCTGGCACTCGGAGACCAGAGAGGGGGCAGAGATGCCAGTAGCCCTGTAACTCTGAGGGGTATCTACAGGACAGAAATGTTGGAGTCCTCAACCAGTCAGGAAAAAGAAATATATCCAATAGGACCAGTTATCACAGAGCAATGCAGCTCTGAATTCTGTGTTCACAATTGAGCCAGAGAATAAAACCTTTGAAAATGTATTTTCTGATTAAAATTGCAGCAGCAAATAAACCCGAGGCAATTTGTGAACTAGTCACTGATATTCCTTGGGGTCTCATCTTGCTCAGCCCTTGGCAGGATTGGGCCCAACATAAAAACAAGAACCGCCATACTGGGTCAGACCAAAGGTCCATCTAGCCCAGTAGCCTGTCTTCTGACAGTGGCCAATGCCAGGTGCCCCAGAGGGAATGAACAGAGCAGGGAATCATCAAGTGATCCACCCCTGTCGCCCATTCCCAGCTTCTGGCAAACAGAGGCTAGGGACACCATCCCTGCCCATCCTGGCTAATAGCCATTGATGGACCTATCCTCCATGAATGTATCTATTTCTTTTGAGAACCCTGGTATAGCCCAGAGCACACAGCACCTCTAGAAAGATGACCCCTTGAAAAATCCTGACTCAGGGCATCAGGATTTTAACACTCCGAGCTCACTTTGAATCTCAGATTTCTGTGTAGCTTGAATAACTGACCCTGGGCAGATGTAGGGGAGAGGTTCCCAAGCTACCTAGCACTGCCTGCCCTCCAGCCCCGTCACTGAGTCACTCCGACAGCCCAGCTGAGTCCTCTGCCACTGCACAGAACATCTGCAAATGGAAACAGCTTGTAGCCTTTCCCCTTCACTTTGCATTGTAAAGATAGTGAAATCTGCCAACGTACCCAATTCCTGCTAGACGGGGAGCCCCTGACACCAGAGGTCTTCACCCTAAAGGACAAGGAGTCATCAGCAAGATTGCATGGGCAGCAGGCAGTATCTGTTCAGACAGGGAGGCAGCTGTCTTTATGAAGCATGTTTGCACATTCCCTTGGGGGCCATTTGGCCATCAGGGAACCTCAGCTGCTTGGCTTAGTGTGCACCAGCTTTACCCCCCGTCACGGCCAATAGCAAACTGCAGGAGGCCAAATCACAGGGGACATGGGGTGATGCTAATCAGTTGGACTGCAGCGCCAGCCCTGCTGCAGGTTCTATTAATGGAATCCAGGCTTGTCATCACTGTTCCTATGATTCCGATTAGTCACATGGCTACCTTGGGTGCAGCTGAGTGGTAACGATGATGCTGTCACAGCTGTGATCTTGCTGAAATAACATAACATAAAACAATAATAATAATATAGGACCTGATTTCTCACTGGCAGCCCCCGTCCTACATTACAAACTCAGGGTGCAGGCCAGGGAAGTGAAGGGAGATTCCATAAGGTTCCCCACATGGAAATTTCCTTCAGATCATTCCAGGAGGGGAGGTCCCTTTCCTTCTCCATGAGGATTGAAAAGGGGGACCCAGGTTCCAGGGATCCCCAAAGTGAGACACAGATCTCAGTGGTAGCCCCACGCACCCACCCAGGGGTGGCTACAGGCAGCAGCGCAGCAAGCGTGTGCTTAGGGCGGCAAGCCGCAGGGGCCGGCCTGCCGATCGCCATGAGAGCAGCAGCAGTCAGGCTGCCTTCAGTGGCGTGCCTGCAGGAGGTCCGCCGGTCCCGCAGTTTCGACGGGAATTCGGCGGCGGGTACACCGAAGCCGCGGGGCCGTCAGATCACCTGCAGAAAGCCGCCGAATCCACGTGACCATGGACCGCCCGCAGGCATGCTGCCAAAGGCCACCTGACTGCCATGCTTGGGGCGGCAAAAACCATAGAGCCGCCTCTGTATCCACGCACAATCTCTGGGCCTCCACATCTTCTCTAGGACCGTCTCCAGCTCCCTGTTAGCACAGGTTCATCAGAGATGTGCTTCCAGGGCCTCTCACAGTAGCCACTGCCCACCGGATCTACTGAAGGGACATTATACACGGTGGATGGGGCTGCACAGAGATCGGTAGGCTGGTTAGAATAGCTAAATATAGGGAGTTTGCCTGGGGGGAGATCCCACAGAATGTTGGGCGGGGGGGTTGCTTTTCAGGCTTCTGTGATCAGTAAGTACAAAATTATCATCTGAAGAGGCTCTTAGAAGGAACACATTATGGATAGTGAGTGATCAGCTGTTGTGACCTGGATAGGATGTGCCATGTCTGTGCTTTCTCCCAGAGCACAGAAGTGACTTTGTCTGTGTGAAATGCAAGCTGGTCTCCATATTGGAAGAGAAGGTTAAAGGACAAGAGACCCAAATATGAACCCTGCATCATATCAGAGAAAATGAAGACTTTCTGGACAGAAGTCAGCGTTTGGTATTGCAGGCACAGCATACTGAAGAATCAGAGAGGGCAGTGCAGAACAGTTAAGAAAACAGGCAGTATGCTACCACCAGAAGAAGAAAGAGGAGAATCCATCCTCCCCAGTGTAGATAGAGGTAAGAAACCATTTTCTGGCTCTCTGTACAGGTACTATGGCGGAGAATGATTTGGAACAGCCATCTGAGAGAAATGCGCAAATGTATGTCTAATCAAACTGAATACAGATAAGATCCTCATCAGTTCCAGAATGCTCCCTTTTACAGACTAATCTCCTTTTAGCCTGGGTCCAGCAATCACTCACACCCCTTGCACTCACTGTCCTTTGTTCCAATTTCTTTCAGGTATCCTGGGGGAGGTGGGGTGGAGAGGCTCTTTCTTTAGCCATCTGAAGACAAAATGGAGGGGTCTCCCAGGGGTTTAAATAGACTTCCTCTTGTGGGTGGAGACCCCCTCCTCACTCCTATGCCAAGTCCCACTCCAAAATGGAGTTTAGGAGTCACCTGGGCAAGTCACATGTCCATGCATGACTCACAGTTCCTTACCAGGTAGCAGCCATTGTTTACATGCTACCTTGAACTTCCTCAAGTAGACTTCTTATGTGGATTGGAGTCTTTCAAGATTCATTGTCCTTCAAGTGTCTCTTGATTAGGTCCTTAACTTCAACATTCCTTTCTCCAGGAACTGACCAAATGCTCTACTAAGGTTATTTAGAAATCACGCCAGTACACAGCCAACATTCATAACTTAGAATACAAAAATGATACATGCATACAAATAT
Source organism: Malaclemys terrapin pileata (assembly GCF_027887155.1). Taxonomy (NCBI): domain Eukaryota; kingdom Metazoa; phylum Chordata; order Testudines; family Emydidae; genus Malaclemys; species Malaclemys terrapin. The sequence continues at coordinate 348,077,589 of NC_071505.1, read as the reverse complement.
GATTAATACATTCAATAGCTCATAACCTTTATGGAGATATGTTACATGGCATATGTAGCATAAAATACATTCTAAGCATATTTCCATAAAGCCTTATGGGAGGTACCATCACACCCAAACCTGAGCCATTCTTTTCAGGTGACAGATCTGAGGAACTGTCCCAGATTGAGGTATCATTAGAGGAGGTTTTGGAACAAATTGATAAATTAAACAGCAATAAGTCACCGAGACCAGATGGTATTGACTCAAGAGTTCTGAAGGAACTCAAATGTGAAATTGCAGAACTACTAACTGTGTTATGTAGCCTATCATTTAAAGCAGCTTCTGTACCAGATGACTGGAGGATAGCTAATGTAATGCCAATTTTAAAAAAGGGCTCCAGAGATGATCCCGGCAATACAGGCCTGTAAGCCTGTTGAAACTATAATAAAGAACAACATTGTCAGACATATAGATGAATATAATTTGTTGAGGAAGAGTCAACATGGATTTAGTAAAGGGAAATCACGCCTCAGCAATCAACTAGAATTCTTTGCATGTGGACAAAGCAGATCCACTGGATATAGTGTACTTAGATTTTCAGAAAGCCTTTGACAAGGTCCCTCACCAAAGGCTCTTAAGCAAAGTAAGCTGCCAAGGAATAAGAGGGAAAGTGCTCTCATGGATTGGGGGTAGCCGGTTAAAAGATAGGAAACAAACGGTAGATATAAATGGTCAGTTTTTAGAATGGACAAAGGTAAATAGTGGTGTCCCTCAGGGGTCTGTTCTGGGACCAGTCCTATTCAACATATTCATAAATGATTTCGAAAAAGGGGTAAACAGTGAGGTGGCAAAATTTGAAAATGATACGAAATTACTAAAGATAGTTAAGACCCAGGCAGAGTGCAAACCATTACAAAAGGTTCTCTCAAAACTGGGTGACTGGGCAACCAAATGGCAGATGAAATTTAATGTTGATAAATGCAAAGCAACGCACATTGGAAAGCATAATCCCAAGTACACAAATAAAATGATGGGGTCTAAATTAGTTGTTACCAATCAAGAAAGAGATCTTGGAATCATTGTGGATAGTTCTCTGAAAACATCCACTCAGTGTGCAGCGGTAGTCAAAAAGCGAACAGAATGCTGGGAATAATTAAGAAAGGGATAGAAAATAGGACAGAAAATATCATATTTCCTCTATATAAATCCACGGTATGCCCACATCTTGAATACTGTGTGCAGATGTGGTCACCCCATCTCAAAAAAGATATATTGGACAGCCTCACCTAGAGTCCAATGCGCAGCACTCTCTGAAGACTGGCTCTGTCTGGAGGAAACAATTAGGCTAGTTATTCACTGCTGAGGGTAAAATGTGAACAGGAAGTTTTTCTCCTTAAAACTCCTCACACCCCCCACCTCCAATACATTCCACACCCACCCAGGGAGACCCACCCCCCAGTTTCGGAACATCTGGACTAGATGATCTAATGGCTTCTTCTGGCCTTAAATTCTGAGTTTCTGATAATCATAAGAACATAAAAATGGCCATATTGGGTCAGACCAAAGGTCCATCTAGCCCAGTATCCTGTCTTCCAACAGTGGCTAGTGCCATGTGCCTCAGAAGGAATTAATAGAACATGGAATAATCAAGTGATCCATCCCCTGTTGCTCATTCCCAGCTTCTGGCAAAAAGAGGCTAGGGACACCATCCTTGCCCATTCTGGCTAATAGCCATTGATGGACTTATCCTCCATGAATTTGTCTAGTTCTTTTTTGAACCCTGTTATGGTCTTAGCCTTCACAACATCCTCTGGCAAGGAGTTCCACAGGTTGACTGTGTGTTGTGTGAAGAAATACTTCCTTTTGTTTGTTTTAAACCTGCTGCCTATTAATTTCATTTGGTGACCCCTAGTTCTTGTGTTATGAGAAGTAGTAAACAACACTTCCTTATCTATTTTCTATACACAATTCATCATTTTATAGACCTCAATCATATCTCCCCTTAGCCGTCTCTTTTCCAGGCTGAAAAGGCCCAGTCTTATTAATCTCTCCTCATACGGAAGCCGTTCTATACCCCTAATCACTTTTGTTGCCCTTTTCTGAACTTTTTCCAATTCTAATATATCTTTTTTGAGATGGGGTGACCACATCTGCACACAGTATTCAAGATGTGGGCATACCGTGGATTTATATAGAGGAAATATGATATTTTCTGTCCTATTTTCTATCCCTTTCTTAATTATTCCCAGTATTCTGTTCGCTTTTTGACTACCGCTGCACACTGAGTGGATGTTTTCAGAGAACTATCCACAATGATTCCAAGATCTCTTTCTTGATTGGTAACAACTAATTTAGACCCCATCATTTTATTTGTGTACTTGGGATTATGCTTTCCAATGTGCGTTGCTTTGCATTTATCAACATTAAATTTCATCTGCCATTTGGTTGCCCAGTCACCCAGTTTTGAGAGAACCTTTTGTAATGGTTTGCACTCTGCCTGGGTCTTAACTATCTTTAGTAATTTCGTATCATTTTCAAATTTTGCCACCTCACTGTTTACCCCTTTTTCGAAATCATGTAGACAGGCTTTGCTCTGGAAATACAGGAACAGAACTGGCCCATCTTATATTCTTTAGGGAAACCAATGAGCTCTTGGGACCCAGCTTAGTTTCCCTGTGTCTCTGACAGCATCTTCCCATGTTTTTGCCCCTTTCTTGTGGAAACAGCCTTTGCTGAAACCTGTGTGAGCCTGGAGTCACGGGTCTTCCCAGAAGCAGCTGTCACAGGAGGCTGTGATAAGAGGCCTTTTATAGACCAGAGTCAGGTGTTGCTCTATGGAACCCTCACACAGCCCTGATCTCTGGGTCTCAGAGTATCTGATCTCCTTGAATGTATTTGTCATTCTGCTACTGCTGTGATGCAGGGCAGGGGTATTGTCCACCTGAGCAGAGGCTCAGAGACAGCCAATGGCTTGCCCACGGTAAGACACGGCAAGGGCATCAAACCAAGTTCTCTTGTGTTGCAGAGCCGGGCCCAGACCACAGAACCAGCCTTCCAGCCACCTGAATGGTGAAAGGCCCGGCAGACTTCTCTGCTGCTCCAGCAGAGCTCACTCCTGCACTGCAGAGAGCCGGGAGTGCCAGGAGCCAGTTACAGGGGTTTGATTCACTGGCCTGTTCTCCCGCTGCCTCAGCAGAGTTTAGAGCAGCCTAAGGGATGGGCTAACAGAGGCGCATTGGTAACAGCTTCCTAGAGCACAGCTCACTCTGGCCAAGTTCCTGTGACAGGGGCCACCCTGCAGACACACAGACCTTCCCTCTAAGTCCAAGCAATGACTTACTCTCAACCTGGGACACTTAAAAGTGGAGCCCCCTTTGTGGAGTCACATTAATTTAGTAAAAAGCAACAGAGGGTCCTGTGGCACCTTTAAGACTAACAGAAGTATTGGAGCATAAGCTTTCGTGGGAGAATGCCCACTTCATCAGACACAAGGAATGGAAATTTCCAGAGGCAGGTATAAATTAGTATGGAGATAACGAGGTTAGTTCAATCGGGGAGGGTGAGGTCTTCTGCTAGCAGTTGAGGTGTGAACACAAAGGGAGGAGAAACTGCTTCTGTAGTTGGATAGCCATTCACAATCTTTGTTTAATCCTGATCTGATGGTGTCAAATTTGCAAATGAACTGGAGCTCAGCAGTTTCTCTTTGGAGTCTGGTCCTGAAGTTTTTTTACTTTAGTCTTCTCCAAAACACAGGCTCTCCTACCCTCCATCCCCATCTTCTTCCTTTACTCAGAAATCCCCACCCCCCACATCCTACTTGCTGGGGTCAGCATTTGTTCAGACTTGCCCCCTCTTCCCCTTTTATCTCTAAAGCCTCGCTCCCTGCCCCATCTCTTCCCACTAAGTCCTGCCCCCTGCTCCTCCACTTTCCTCAACTCTCTGCCTCTCAGCCAAACCAGAGTCTGGCCATGATAAGAGTTGCTGCCAGAGCCCAGGATGTTGTTTGGAGCCCAGGACTATCCACCTTCCCTGGGTTGCACATCCTGGGCGGGTAAAATGTGGAGAGTCTCTGGCTCCTCAAAGGGTTGTGGCTTTCTGAACAGCTCTTACCACATCCCATCTCTAGACTCTAGCCTGGGGACGGTGCAGAGTCTTGGGTAAAGGGGAATAGTAGGGGTGGGGTTTTGGGGGAAAAGATAGGGCAGAGGGAGGGGCCCCAGGTTAAAAGGAACCAGGATAGAATAGGTGGCCGTGGCTGTCGCTTGTGTTTCTTGTCTACTGTGTGTCCAGTCCTGGAGATGGGGGATGAAATGACCCTTCACTTGACAAATGCCCTGATTATCCTCGCACGAAGTTGTTTGCTTTTCACGCTGTACACGATTGGGTTCATCAGAGGCGGGACCAGCAGGTAGATGTAGCCCAGGAGAATCTGAAGCAAGTGAGAAGAGCTATTCCCGAATCTGTGTGTCACAGCCAAGCCAATGTTTGGTGTGTAAAAGAGCAGGACGGCGCAGAGGTGGGAGACGCAGGTGTTCAGGGCCCTGAGGCACTCCGCGTGGGATGCGATGCTCAGCACTGTTTTGAGGATCATCATGTAAGAGAGGAAGATGAGCAGTGAGTCCAACCCAAACGTGAAGAGTGTAGTAAACAAGCCATAGATGTAGTTGACTCTGATATCTGAACAAGCCAATTTCATGATGTCTTGGTGCAGACAGTAGGAATGGGAGAGTACGTTGGCTCGACAGTATCGGAACCGTTTCAGAAGAATGGGGAATGGTAATGCTACGGCCACCCCTCTTATCACAAACACCAACCCCATCTTGGCTATTCTCGGTGTAGTTAAGATGGCAGCATATCTAAGTGGGTTACAGATTGCGATGAAGCGGTCAAAGGCCATCAGTAACAGCATGGAGGATTCAATTTTTGCAAGCGAGTGGATGAAGAACAGCTGGGTAAAACAGGCATCGAGGCTGATCTCCCTAGAGTTAAACAAGAATATGCCCAGTATCGTTGGTATGGTGGATATCAATAACCCAAAGTCTGTGATGGCCAACATGGAAAGGAATACGTACATGGGCTCATGAAGGCTTGGATCTGTTTTTATAATGAACAGAATGACTGAATTTCCTAATATTGAGATAACATATATAAAGCAGAAGGGGATAGAGATCCAGAGATGGAGGTATTCCTGCCCAGGTATCCCGGTGAGAAGGAACACTGCAGATCTGAATTTGGTGTCATTGACAGCTGACATAATGTACTGGGCAGGTCCAAGGAGTTTTGAGCTTTCCTTCCTGAAAGGAAAAAGAACAGGAGACTTGATAATATTTAACGAAACATCATTCTGCTCTCAGTGCAAGTCTAGAGATTCCCAGGAACTTAAGGAAGATCAGCAAAAACATAGTCTCGGATTTACATCACCGATAGGAAGATAGGCACTGCCAGACTGGATCAGACCAGCAGTCCATCTAGCTTAGTATCCAGTGACCAGTTCCAGATGCTTCAGAGGAAGGTGGAAGAAACCCTGCAATGGGCAGCTGTGAGATAACCTGCTCCTAGAGGAAGTTTCCCCCTGACACCCACTAGTTAGACATATTTTGTGGTATAAATCAGGAAAGTTTAGGATCCTTCCAAGACTCTTTTAACACTATCCTCACTACTGTAATTTGATTTTTTGGTTACCCATATAAACATCCAGTCCCTCTTTAAATCCTGCTAACCTCTTGGCCCCATTGATATCTTGTGGCTGGGAGTTCCACAGCCCTCTTTAGCACTGTGTGATTTTATAATTGTGACCTTGCCACAGACACCCTTTCTGGCCCTCCACTTCAGTGTGGCCCATTGTATCACGACATCTGTGTAAATACAAGGCAACTGCATGGTGAAAACAATCATTGAATTTATGTATTTATTTATTTGTCCTGCATTGATGGCCTCATTATCTGTATTTTTTTTTATTTTCTCCACTGCTGAGTATTCAAATTATGCCACGGCCTCTTAGATAACCTCCTGAGATCTCTTCCAACCCTAATCTTCTGATTCTCTGATTCTATACTTCTGAAATACTTTCTAAAGCCAAAGCGATTAAGCAGTAAAGTTACCACTGCTCCTTCCTGTAGCGATTCCAACAACTCTGCTGCTGGCTTTCGATAAATGTGTCATGGATGTTTGATTTGTAATATTTGTATTACGATAAAAAAATTTGGCATAACATTTACACATCTGTACTTTAATACACACATGTGAAACCATTTTTTCCCCTCTGGTCTTCTTTCAGAGATGATTTCTCAGGTTAGAGTGGAACTTAAATATAGTGTCTCTTATGTGGATTTCTTCAGAACCTGAAAAGATCACAGCGTCTCAGCCTTTCTTCAGTGGCTTGTCAGCAAACAAAAGTCTAGTAGTTCCTCTGTCCCTGGGTTAATAGCTGACTGGTTCTCCTCAGGTTCTGTTCTGTCAGTCTGTAGCCTCTATCCGGAGTGGTAACAGGCATTGGGGTCCGTATAGAGAATATTCATTCTCTGAGTTCTGACTCTCCAGTACATAGTGACCTCAGCACCTGTTATTCAGCCATGATAAGGGTTTGCAGGAAGTGGATTTCAAAATCAAATGCATGAGTATTCATGGAAATGGAACATCATTTCCCACAGGAAAGTCATCTATTGCTCTCTCTCTCTCTCTCTCTCTCTCTCTCTCTCTCTCTCTCTCTGACTGCCTATGTCCTCTCTTTATAAAATACCTAGCACGCTGGAATAGCATTGTGACAGGCAAGGAGCTGCACTGCTATAATGAATGTGTATGTTAAACCCAGTTCTTGGGATGTTTACTGCATAGTGATATTGGGTGAACTATTGGGATGTTCACGTTATGGCTATATTAGGTTAAACCAGTTTGGCTCTTCTTAGTTTAACAGCAGCCTGCTGGAAAACAAGCAGGAAGGGAAGCAACAGCTGAAGAAAAGCCATCACTCAGTAACCACCCCAGGGGGGTTGAGAGACAACACTGGAGCTACACGCTGGCAGAGCCTATTTCTGGGCTCCAACCACGTTGCTGAATTCAGAATGCTGTGAAGCTCTTCAGACTGACAGTTATGGACACGGCTGGGGAAATCTGAAGGCCCTCAGCCTGCCTGAGTCCCGGTCAGAGTGGGAGGGCTGAGAGTCTAGAAGGGTACTGTTGTTTGAAAACCCTCTTTTTCGCCCAGGTTACTCTTTATTCCTACTGGTTGGACTAAACAGTAGTTTTGTTCAAGGAGGCTGGCTGGTCACTTGTCTCACCACCACTTCCAGACTTCCAGAAGGAAGAACCATTGGTGTTGAGCCCAAAAGGACCTGCGGGGCAAGCAGAGTCGACCTACAGTGTCCTGTAGCCCAGGGCACAGTCTGAGGGTGGAAGGATCGTGGGATTCCACCCTATGAGAGGGCAGGGTCCGAGGTCTGACATCTGGTTCTTAGAGACCAGAGAAGGAATGAGACGCTGGTAGCCCTGTAACTTTGAGCAGTATCTACAGGGCACAAGTGCTGGAGCCCTCAGCCAGTTAGGAAATAGAAATATGCCCTACTGGACCTGCTACCACAGAGTAACGCAGCTCTGAATTCCTACATTCACAGTCGAGCCAGAGATTAAAATCTTTGAAAATGCATTTGCTGATTAAATTTCCAGGAGCAAATAAACCAAAGGCAATTTGGGAACTAGTCACTGACATTCCATGGGATCTCATCTCTCTCAGCCCCTGGCAGGATCAGGCCCAGAGCACACAGCACCTCTAGAAATAGGACCCTTTGAGAAATCCTGACTTGGGGCATCCGGGTTTTAACACTCGGAGCTTGCTCACTTTCAATGTGAGATTTTTGTGAAGCTTCACCAGCCCCGTGGAGCATGGGCAGATGCAGAGGTTCCCAAGCTACCTAGTGCTGCCTGGCCTCCAACCCCATCACTGAGTCACCCAGACAGCCCAGCTGAGAACCCACTGCCGCTGCACAGAACCTCTGAAAATGGAAACAGCTCACTGCCTTTCCCCTTCACTTCGCATTTTAAATCTAGTGAAACCTGCCAACATACCCAATTCCTGCTAGCAGAGGAGCCGCTGACACCAGAGGTCTTCACCCAAAAGGACAAGAAGTCATATTAGAGGTTGCAGGGCAGCAGGCAGTATCTGTTCAGATAGGGAGGCAACTGTGTTTATGAAGCATGCCTGCACATTCCCTTGGGGGCCACTTGGCCATCAGGGAACCTCAGCTGCTTGGCTTTTCGTGCACCAGCTTTAACCCCAGACAGCCAATGGCAAACTTCAGGAGACCAAATCACAGTGGATGTGTGGTGATCCTGCCTAACTAGACCACAGCACAAGCCCTGCTGCAGGCTCTACTCCTGGAATCCAGGCTTGTCATTACTGTTCGTATGGTTCTGATTAGTCACATGACTACCTCGAAGGTGGCTGAGTGGTAACAACGATGCTGTCACAGTTGTGATCTTGCTGAAATAAAATAAAATAAAATAAAATAATAATTATATTATTCTCCCTGGCAGCTCCCTTTCCTGCATTACAAACCCAGGGTGCAGGCCAGGGAAGGGGAATTCCACAAAAATTCCTCAAAAAGAACAGGAGTACTTGTGGCACCTTAGAGACTAACAAATTTATTAGAGCATAAGCTTTCGTGGACTACAGCCCACTTCTTCGGATGCATACCGAAGAAGTGGGCTGTAGTCCACGAAAGCTTATGCTCTAATAAATTTGTTAGTCTCTAAGGTGCCACAAGTACTCCTGTTCTTTTTGCGGATACAGACTAACATGGCTGCTACTCTGAAACAAAAATTCCTGTGATCGTTATGGTGAAGGGGGGTCCCTTCCCTTCTCCATGAGGAATGAAAAAGGGGACCCAGGATCCTGGGATCCCCAAAGTTAGGCACAGATCTCAGTGATCCTCTGATAGCTCATCCCACCTACCCCCAATTTCTGCTCTAGGACCCTCTCCAGCTCCCTGCTAGCACAGGCTCATCAGAGATGTGCTACCAGGGCCTATCACTGTAACCACTGCCCGCAGGATCTGCTGAAGGGGCTTTGTACAGGGTGGAGGGGGCTTCGCAGAGATGGGAGGGCTGGTTAGAGTAGCTGATGGGCACAATACCCCAGCCATAGACTGGTCATGAGGTTTCGACCTTTCCATGCCCTGAGTACAGCCATAGACTCCATCAGTGCCACCTTCATTTCCATGACAAGGGAGAGGCAGATGAAAAGCCTCCAATTTCTCTTGGGGATCCAGGCAGCTGCAGCTGGGCAGTATCATGGCAGCTGAGCTTTCAGAGAAAAATGATCCATTTTTTATGAAAATTCACCCCAAAAAATGGAGAAAAAGGAAACATTTTAGTTTGAGTCAAAATGCTTCATGGGAGAAAAACCTCTCTGTTTTCCAGGCCAGCTCTCACTCAACCTATGAGCCCCTCTCCCTCGTGCTACAGGACCACACCCCTAGGTGGCAGCACTCATCCTCCATTGGCCTCCCATGCGGAGCAGCCCTTAGGGTGACCCTATTTCCCAATGAGAAAACTGGAGACCCCCAGTTTCTCCCCCCATACAAGACTGTTGACTGTCCCTGGAACACTACAGAGGCCCACTTAGGTCTCAAGAGGCTGTCACCTTTGGCAGGAATGCTGACCACTCTCCCCCCACCCCTGACTCACACTTTTTGGGCTGGCATCTCCCGTCACCTCCCCCAAAAGTTCTTCTGTTCCCCACTTCCCCACTTTTTTCACAGAACTGGGCATTTGTCCCATTTCCTCCTCCCAACTGATCAAGTCACCAAGAGCAACCAAGAGAAATGGCTCCTTTTGAAAGATGAAGTTGGGGGAGGCTGGGAGAGAGCTTAAAAAATTGACTCTCCTACCCAAAACAGGAAGTATGGTCACCCTAACACAGACTCATAGACTCATAGACTTTAATGTCAGAAGGGACCTCTATTATCATCTAGTCTGACCTCCCGCATGATCCGGGCCAAAAAAGCTGACCCACCCACTCCTGGAATAATTTTCTCCCTTGACTCAGCTGTTGAAGTCCCCAAATCATGATTTAAATACTTCAAGTTGCAGAGAATCCTCCAGCAAGCGACCCCTGCCCCATGCTGCGGAGGAAGGCGAAAATCCTCCAGGGCCTCTGCCAATCTACCCTGGAGGAAAATTCCTTCCCGACCCCAAATATGGCGATCAGCTGAACCCCGAGCATGCGGGCAAGATTCTCTAGCCAGACCCTCTGGAAAAAGTTCTCTGTAGTAACTTTTAATATCCCATCATTGACCATTGTTACTAATTACCAGCAATGGCACGTTATTGACCTATTGACTAAAATGACTTTATCCCATCAAACCATTCCCTCCATAAACTTATCAAGCTTAATCTTAAAGCCAGAGAGGTCTTTCGGCCCCACTGTTTCCCTCGGAAGGTTGTTCCAAAACTTCACCCCTCTGATGGTTAGAAACCTTCGTCTAATTTCAAGCCTAAACTTCCCGACGGCCAGTTTATATCCATTCGTTCTCGTGTCCACATTAGTACTGAGCTGAAATAATTCCTCTCCCTCCCTGGTATTTATCCCTCTGATATATTTAAAGAGAGCAATCATATCCCCGCTCAGCCTTCTTTTGGTTAAGGTAAACAAACCGAGCTCCTCGAGTCCCCTTTCATCTGCTAGGGTGGTTACACCAGCTTTATAAGAGAGGGAGCCCCTGGAACAGGCTAGTCTGCACTAGCCCATCTATCACAGGAACAATTTAAGAACAGAAGAGTGGCCATATTGATTCAGACCAATGAACAGAACAGGGCAATTATCAAGTGATCCATTTTTCATCATCTGCTCCCATCTTCTGACAGTCAGAGGTTTCGAGACAGCCACAGCATGGCGTTGCGTCCCTGACCATCTTGGCTAAGAGCCACTGATGGAGCTATAGTCCATGAACTTACCTAGTTATTTTTTTGGACCCAGTTAATAATTGTCTTGAGTGGAATGTTATCTCTTGGATGCAACGTGAACAAGTTGCTCCTCTGAATCCTGATAGGCACTCAACAAGGATATACACTGGCCAAGAAGAATCGGGATTGTCACAGTAAAACTGGGATATATGGTCTCTTTACCCTCTTAACCAGGTCCTTTCCTGTCTTGGGGGGAGTCTCATAATGGTCCCATTCTTACAGCTTGGAACAACACCTCATCTATGCTAAAAAAGTATCACCAAGCAGGTTCAACTGGATAGCCCAGTCTCTTCCCTTTAGGGGGATTTGTGACCATAGCTATACAGTCAAACCCAGCCTCCTTAAAAGTAGGAGGTTTATTATCAAATACCACAAAGCATTAGAGAATATGGTTTTAAAATAGCAGGCAGCTGTCACATGTCTACACTCATCTATCTCATGTATCACTATAAGATGAGTTAGACAGGGTTTGTTCTGGAGATAGAGGAACAGAACTGGCCCAACTAATATTCTTGTGGAAAGCCAAGGAGCTCTTTGGACACAGCCTAGTTTCACTGTATCTCTGAGAGCATCTTCCCATCTTTTGGGCCCTTTCTTGTGGAAGGAGCCTTTGCTGAAACCTGTGTGAGTCTGGGCCCAGTCACCACAGTGCTCACCCATGTCCATGTTACAGAGCCAAGGTGTGAAACTGACCTTTGTCCTCAGACTGCTTCCTCTCAGCCAGACGTCTAAGATGAGGCCCCAGTGACACTTGCTGCATTGTTTGGCAGTTAGATGCATTAAGCCTTAACGGGTTGCAAATACCAATCAGGTGAATGTGCTGAAACTCCCGGAATCCCTCTGACACTTCATCGCTCCCCTCTGAAATCCACTACCTACCCCTCACTGTCACCCCAGAGCACCCCCACATCTGCCACACACACTAAGATGCTGGAATCACTGGGCTTCCCAGAAGCAGCTGTCACAGGAGACTGTGATAAGAAGCCTTTTACAGACCAATGTCAGAATATCTGAGCACCTTGAATGTATTCATCCTCCCGCCACTGCTGTGAGGCAGGGCAGGGTATTATCCACCTGTGGACAAATTGCTTGGAGCAGGGCAGTCACAGCCCACGGCTGGGTGTTCTTTATTACTAAGGCACCAAACCAGCCAAACAGAGAGGACTTCGATTTCACCCCACTGGCTGACCGGAAGTCATACAAGCATTTCCCTCAGACACTCCAATTTCCCAGTATCACCACCAGCACCACTCCTTATGGGGACGAATGGTTATGAAACCCAGTGCACCAGTAAAAGAAAACGGTTCTCCCGATCCAAAGGACCAAGCCCCAGACCCAGGTCAATACACAAGTCAGATCTTACCCACAAATCACAATGTTGCCAATCCTTTGGAATCTAAAACCTAAAAGTTTATTCATAAAAGAAAGAAATATAGATGAGAGCTAAAATTACATACAGTAATGGCAAAGTTTTTGGTTCAGGCTTGTAGCAGTGATGGAATAAACTGCAGGTTCAAATCAAGTCTCTGGAATACATCCCCAGCTGGGATGGGTCCTCAGTCCTTTGTTCAGAGCTTCAGTGTGTAGCAACGTTCCTCCAGAGGTAAGAAGCAGGATTCAAGACAAAATGGAGAAGATGCAGCTGCCTTTTCTAGTCTCTTGCCAAGGGGCCTGTGCTTCCTTTGTTCCAGACACAAGCTGCCCAGCACATGGCTTGGAAGCCTTAGAGTTCTCTCCATAGGCATGTCTCTGCACACCTTGCTGAGTCATAAGGTGTATTTGCCTTCTCTCAATGGGTCAGGTATATAGCTGATGGTCCTTAATGGGCCATCAAACAGGCTAGGCAGTGCTGATGCCATATTGTCTGGGGTCTCACCCAGAAGTATAGTACAAACTTGAAATATAGAACAATTACTTATAACTTTAAATACAAAATGATACATGCATACAGATAGCATAATCATAACCAGCAAATCACAACCTTTTCACAGACACCTTACACGACAACCTTTGTACAATATTTGGTGCCACTATAGGACATTGGTTGCAACAATTATCAATACGGTCACAGATCATGTCAATAATGTCACACATATGCTAATTGGTAACAGCTTTCTAGAGCACAGCACACTCTGGCCAAGTCCCTGAGGACAGATGCCACCCCAGGGTGCCTCCTTCGGGCCTGGGGTGGCCCTGCAGGCACATTGACCTTCCCTCTGAGATCCTTGCAGTGACTTACTCTCAGCTTGGAAGACTTAAAAGAGGAGCCCTCTTCATGAGGTCACATTAATTTAGTCTTCTCCAAAACACAGGCTCTCCAGCCCCATCTTCCTCCTTTACTCCGGAACATCCCCACCATCTTGCTTGCTGGGGTGAGATTTGTTTCATACTTACCACATCCCCTACTCCCCTTTTTCCCCTGGAGCACCACCCTGTATCGCATCTCTTCCCACTAAGCCCTGCTCCCTGCTTCCCCACTTTCCCCAATGCTCCGCCTTCCAGCTAGGCCAGAGTCAGGCCATGGTAAGAGCTGCTCCGGGAGCACAGGCTGCGGTGAGGAACCCTGGACTGTCCACTTTCCCTGACTTGTACATCCTGAGGGGTAAAATGTGGAGGGTCTGGGGCACCTCACAGTGGCTGTGGCTCTCTGGGCAGGTCTAACCATGGCCAAACTCTGGCTTCCAGCCAGAAGAGGGAGCAGAGTCTCAGTAAAGGGGAGTTGTAGGGGTGGGGCCCTAGAGGAAGAGATGAGGCAAAGGGAGGAGCCTCAGGGGAAAAGGAACCAGCATGAAATATCTGGCCATGGCCGTCACTCATGTTTTTTTCTCCTGGGTCACAGGCGCTAGAGCTGGGTGATTAACTGATCCTTCACTTGACAAATGCCCTGATTATCCTCGCACGAAGATGTTTGCTTTTCACGCTGTACACAATTGGATTTATCAGGGGGGGTACCAGCAGGTAGACATAGCCCAGGAGAATCTTAAATAAGTGAGAAGAGCTATTCCCGAATCTGTGTATCACAGCCAGGCCAATGTCTGGTATGTAGAAGAGCAGGACGGCGCAGAGGTGGGAGACGCAGGTGTTCAGGGCCCTGAGGCACTCCGCGTGGGATGCGATGCTCAGCACTGTTTTGAGGATCATCACATAAGAGAGGAAGATGAGCAGCGAGTCCAACCCCAATGTGAAGACTGTAGTAAACATGCCATAGATGGTGTTGACTTTGATATCTGAACAAGCCAACTTCATGACGTCCTGGTGCAGGCAGTAGGAATGGGAGAGGACATTGGCTCGACAGTATCGCAACCGTTTCAGCAGAAAGGGGAATGGTAATGCTACGGTCACCCCTCTTAGCACAAACACCAATGTCATCTTGGCTATTATCGGCAAGGTTAAGATGGAAGCATATCTCAGTGGGTTACAGATTGCAATAAAGCGGTCAAAGGCCATCAACAAGAGCACAGAGGATTCAATTTTTGCAAGAAAGTGGATGAAGAACAGCTGGGCAAAACAGGCATTAAGGCTGATCTCCCTAGAGTTAAACAAGTATATGCCCAGTATAGTCGGTATGGTGGTTATCGATAAGCCAAGGTCTGTGACGGCCAACATGGAAAGGAAAATGTACATGGGCTCATGGAGGCTTGGATCTGTTTTTATAATGAACAGAATGACTGAATTTCCTACTATCGAAATAACATACATTATGCTGAAGGGGATAGAAATCCAGAGATATATGTCTTCCTTCCCCGGTATCCCGGTGAGAAGGAACACTGCAGAGTTGAATCTGGTGTCATTGACAGCTGACATAATGCACTGGGCTGTTCAAAAGAGTTTTGAGTTTTCCTTCCTAAAAGAAAAAAGAACAGGAGACTAGTTGATATTTAACAAGACATTTTTCTGCTCTCAGTGCAACTTGAGAGACTCCCAGGAGCTTAAGGAAGATCAGCAAATACATAGTCTTGGATTTGCGGCATCACTAGGAGGATAGTCACTACCAGACTGCGTAAGACCTGCAGTCCATCTAGCCCACTAACCATTGGCCAGTTCCAGAAGCTTCAGAGGTAGGTGGAAGAAACCCTGCAATGGGCAGCTATGAATAACCTGCTCCCAGGGAAAATTTCCCCCTGACACCCACTAGTTAGACATATTTTATGGTGTAAATCAGGAAAGGTTATAGTCCTTCCAAGACTTTTTTTTTTTTAATCCTCACTAATGTAATTTGTTTTTCTGGTTACCCATATAAACATCCAGTCCCTCTATGAATCCTGCTAAGCTCTTAGCCCCATTGATATCTTGTGGCTGGGAGTTCCACAGCCTACTTGAGCACTGTGCGATTCTACAATTGTGACATTCGCACAGACACCCTTTCTGGCCCTCCAGTTCTGAGTGTGGCCCATTGTGTGATCACATGTGGGTAAACCCACGGCAAGTGCATGGTGAAAACAGTCGTATTTATCTGTCCTGCATTGAATCTATTTATAAAAATGTTTCATTGCCTCATTATATATATATATTATTTTCTCCACCCCCGACAATACAAATTAGGCCACTGCCTCTTTGCAGTACATGGGATAAATTCTTAGGGCCAGGTTCTGAATTCAGTAGCATTGACTTCAACTCTGTCAATCCAGATTTACATGTGTATATTCCATCAGAACTGGGCTCATTTAACTTTCCCTTACCAAATGCTCCCCGTGATACACTCTGACCCACAAGAATCCCTCCAAGAGAAGCTGAAGTGCGTTGCCTGGCTAATGTCCACTGAATCCAGAGAATTTGATCATCCCACAGGCTTCTCTACCTCCTCACAGGATCTGCATCCTCTCCCCATGTTAAGGTCTGTAGATTTTTTGCAAGTTGCAAGGTAATACAGCGAGTTACTTCAGTTGGGTGGGGAAGGGTTGGCATCACAAAAGTGTGAATATGCAAACACTAAGTTTGCACTAATATCAAGCTGAGTGTGCAAGTTACTTCAGCCATGCTCGTGTAACAAGTGATGGGCATAAATTATATACAACCACTGTTACACTCCCCTTTCCTAACCCTCAGCTCTAGTGTTTGCTGAAACACAAACTGTCAGTTCTTTTCTCTCAGGACTTTTTGTAAAGTCTTACCCAGGTATTGCAGAGGGATTGTGTTCATGACCCTGAATGTAAGTGTTAGAAACAGCTTCTGGTCAGTTACCAGGAGACAGTATCATACAACTATTCACTGAATGAAGTGTTAATACCTCAAACCCATTGCAAATACTATTTGGAGAACTTCTGAAATACTTTCCAGAGTAAAAGCCATTAAGCACAAAGTTACCACTTTCTCCGTGCCTTAGAGATTGCAGCAACTCTGCAGCTGGCTCTCAACATATATTCATGTCATGAAAGATTACTTTATAATATTTGTATTACAATGAAAAGTTTTGGCTTAACATTTACACATCTGTACTTTGGTACACACATGTCGACCATTTCTTTCCCCTCATCTTTCAGAGATGATTTCTCCTTCTCGTGTTAGAGTGTGACTTACAGCGTAGTGTTTGTCATCTGGATTTCTTCAGGACCTGTAATGATTGCAAGTCTAAGCCCTCATTCAGTTGCTCGTCTTCCAACAAAAGTCCAGTAACTCCTCTATCTTTGGGTAAATAGCTGCCTGGTTCTCCTCAGGTTCTGTTCTGTCAGTCTGTAGCCCCTATCCGAGTGGTAACAGGCATTGGGATCAGTATATGAAATACTCATTCCCTGAGTTCTCACTCTCCAGTATATAGTAACCCCAGCACCTGTTATTCAGGCACAAGGAGGGTTTGCAGGAAGTGGATTTCAAAGTCAAATGCATGAATATTCATGGCAATGGAACTTTATTTCACACACGAACATAGTCTATTGCTCTCACTCTCTCTCTCTCTTTCTCTCTCTTTGAATGTCCATGTCCTGTATTCATAAAATATATAACACAAGGGAATGACATTGGGACAGACATAGACCTGAGCTGAGATAATGAATGTTTGTTATATTGGGTTGACTATTGGGGTATTTATGCTATGGCTGTATTAGGTGAAACCAGTCTGGCTCTTCCTACTTTAATGGCAGGCTTCTGGAAAAGAAATAATAGCTCAAGGAAAGCTGTCTCTCGGTCACCACTCCAGGGAGGTGGAGAGACAACACCAGAGCTTTATGCTGGCAGAGGCTATTTCTGGGCTCCAGCCGTGTTCCTGAGTTCACAATGCTGAGAAGCTCTTCAGACTGACATGCTCTGACATTGCAGGGGAAGTCTGAAGTCCCTCGGCCTGCCCGGGTCTCCATCAGAGTGGATTCAGAATGGAGCCAGCCTGCAGCCTTTACCCTCCACTTTAAAGATAGTGAAACCTACCAACGTACCCAATTCCTGCTAGACGTGGAGCCACTGACACTAGACGTCTTCACCGCAAAGGACAAAGAGTTATCAGAGAGGCTGAATGGACAGCAGGCAGTATCTGTTCAGATAGGGAGGCAACTGTCTTTATGAAGCATGCCTGCACATTCCCTTGGGGGCCACTTGGCCATCAGGGAATCTGAGGTGCTTGGCTTTGTGTGAACCAGCTTTAACACCTCTCATAACCAATGGCAAACTGCAGGAGGCCAAATCACAGGGGTCGTGGGGTGACGCTTCCCAACTGGACTGCAGCGCCAGCCCTGCTGCAGGTTCTATTCCTGGAATCCGGGCTTGTCATCACTGTTCATACGGTTCCGAATAGTCACAGGGGTACCTCTAAGGCAGCCAAGTGGTAATGATGCTGCTGTCACAGCTGTGATCTTGCTGAAATAATAATAATAATAATAATAATAATAATAATAATAATAATAGTAATAATATAGGACCAGATTTCTCCCCGGCACTGCCCTGTCCTGTATTACAAACCCAGAGTGCAGACCAGGGAAGGGAGATTCCGTAAGGCTCCCTACATGGAAATTCCCCTCGGATTGTTCCGGGGGGGGCGGTCCTTTCCCTTCTCCCTGAGGAATGAAAAGGGGTACGAAGGATCCAGGGATCCCCAAAGTTAGGCACAGATCTCAGTGATCCACTGGTAGCTCGGCCCCCCACCCACAATCTCTGGGCCTCCACACCTGCTCTAGGACCCTCTCCAGCTCCCTGCTAGCGCAGGCTCATGAGTGATGTGCTACCAGGGCCCACCGCAGTAGCCACTGCCTGCAGTAACTTCTGTAGAGGCGCTGTACAGGGTGAAGTGGGCTGCACAGAGATGGGAAGTGCAGAGTGCAGCCATAGATTCCATCGGTCCAACCTTCATTTACGTGACGAGGACGAGGCAGATGAAAAGACTCCCGTTTCTCTTGGGGATCCAGGCGGTTGCAGCTTTTCAGCATCACGGCAGCTGAGCTTTCAGAGCAAAATGATCCTTTTTCTATGAAAACTCAGCCCAAAAACGTGAATGAAAAGGAAACATTTCAGTTTGGGTCTCTCATAACTATAAAGGGAAGGGTAACCACCTTTCTGTGTACAGTACTATAAAATCCCTCCTGGCCAGAGGCACATAATCTTTTTACCTGTAAAGGGTTAAGAAGCTCAGGTAACCTGGCTGGCACCTGACCCAAAGGACCAATACGGGGACAAGATACTTTCAAATCTGGGGAGGGGGAAAAGGCTTTGTTTTGTCTGTTCTTTTGTCTGGCTGTTCTGTGTGCTTGCCAGAAACAGATCAAGAAGGCAAGCAATCCAACTCAATTGGAATTAGTAAGTAATAATAAGGAAATGTGTTAGCTTACTTTTATTTTGGCTTGTGATTTTCCTTGTCTAGAGGGAGGTTTTGTCCCTGGATTTGTAACTTTAAGGTTTTTTCTAGAGGGGAGATCCTCTATGTTCTTGAGTCCTTTGTTATTCTGTAAAGTACTTACCATCCCAATTTTACAGAGGTAATTCTTTTACCTTTTCTTTAATTAAAATTCTTCTTTTAAGAACCTGACTGATTTTTCATCATTTTAAGATCCAAGGGTTTGGGTCTGTGTTCACCTATACCAATTGGTGAGGATATTATTCTCAAGCCTCCCCAGGAAAGGGGATGTAGGGACTTGGGGGATTATTCTCATGTCTGCCCAGGAAAAGGGGTGTAGGAGCTTGGGGGGATATTTGGGGAAGGTAGGGCTCTAAGTGTCCCTCTCTCAACGTTTGTTTAAATCACTTGGTGGTGGCAGTGTTACCTAATCCAAGGTACAAGGAAGGATTTGTGCCCTGGGGAGTTTTTAACCTAAGATGGTAGAAATAAGCCTAGGGGATCTTTCATGAGGGTCCCCATGTCTGTACCCTAAATTTCAGAGTGTGGAGGGAACCCTTACAAGGTCAAAAATGTTCATGGAGTGAAAAAAAACTGTGTTTTCCAGCCCAGCTCTAGCTCAACACATGAGCCTCTGTCCCTCATGCTACAGGACCTCACCACTAGGTGGCAGTGCTAGCCCTGAGTCGCCCTCCCATGAAGAACAGGCGCTTAGGGTGACCATATTTACCAATGAGAAAACTGGAGACGCTCAGCTGCTCAACCAAGAATGTCCCCCCCACACGTGATACTGTTACACATGGCTGGAACCCTAGAGGGGCCCACCCAGGGCCGGCTCCAGGCACCAGCAAACCAAGCAGGTGCTTAGTGTGACACATTTTCAGGGGCAGCACTCCAGCCAGCCCCCTTTTTTTTTTTTTTTTTTTGCGCTTGTGGCAGCAAAAGCCTACAGCGGGCCTTGGCAGGAGCAGTGCATCCCGTACCAGGGACCCCTGGGGCCGCTGCCATTCGCGTCAGGGAGCAGCGCCCGCACCTTATGGCTGGGCGGGCTCCGAGCATGGGACACTCGGGCTGGGGGGCCGCCCCGCGGGTTGCACGGAGCTGCCTGCAGGTGCCGCAGGGCGGCCGCCCCCCAGCGCCGCGTTGGGGCTGGGCAAAGCGCCCCGAGCCACCCAGGGACTGCGGCAGGGTGGCCAGGAGCAGCAGCAGCAGTGGGGCCATAGTGGGGACCGGTGCCCGGGGCGCTGCCATGAGAGGCCCGCGTCCTGCTCTCAGGGATTCCGCTCCCTCTGGGGCTGCCCTGCCCCGGCTCCTCCTCCCCCTGCCGCACGGTCCCCCAGCTCTGCCGTCCCAGGTCCCGGACAGTCCTGGAGGCAGGAGCCCTGGCTGGAGGGACCCTGGCTGAGGTGCGGCTCGGGAGCCCCACTGCTTACCCCGACCCTGCCAGGACCGGACCGGCTGGAGGCGAGGGGGGAGCGGGCGGAGTCAGCACTGGTGAGATGAAGCCCAGGGCTGGGACAGCAAGGAGTGTGGGGGGGGGGGAGTCCAGGGCTGGGGCATCAGGGGGTGCGGGTGGGATGGGGGGGCAGCCAAAATTTTTTTTGCTTTGGGTGGCAAAAAACCTATAGCCGGCGCTGGGCCCACCCAGAGCTCTGGAAGCTGTCACCTTTGGCTGGAACGCTGCTCTTCCCCCACCCCCCATCTCCACTCACCTTCCCCGAATATTCTTCCGTTCCCCACTTCCCCACTTTTTTCACAGAACTGGGCATTTGTCCCGTTTCCTCCTCAAGTCACCAAAAGCAAACTAGACAAATGCCTCCTTTTGAAAAAAGAAGTTCGGGTGGCTGGGAGAGAGCTTAATAAATGGACTCTCCTGGCCAAAACAGGACGTATGGTCACCCTAACACAGACATCTGCTTGGGTGGTTACACCAGCTTTATAAGAGAGGGAGCTCCCAGAAAAGGTTTGTCTGCACCAGCCCATCTACCACAGGAACAATTTAAGAACAGAAGAGTGGCCATATTGATTCAGACCAATGTCCATCTAGCCCAGTGTCCTCTCTTCTGACAGTGGCCAATGTCAGGTGCTTCGCAGGGAATGGACAGAACAGGGCAATTATCAAGTGATCCATCCTCCATCATCTGCTCCCATCTTCTGACAGTCAGTGATTTCGAGACACCCACAGCATGGGGTTGCGTCCCTGACTATCTTGCCTAAAAGCCACTGATGGAACTATCTTCCATAAACTTACCTAGTTATTTTGGACCCAGTTAATAATTGTCTCGAGTGGAATGTTATCTTGAATCCTGATAGGCACTCAACAAGGATATACACTGGCCAAGAAGAATTGGGATTGTCACAGTAAAACTGGGATATATGGTCTCTTTACCCTCTTAAACAGGTCCTTTTCTGTCTTGGGGGGCGTCTCAAAATTGTCCCACTCTTCCAGCTGGGAACAACACGTCATCTATGCTAAAAGATTATTGTGAGGGGTTGCGTCACAGAAACTCCCTCAAGACTGCCACTAGATGTGCTGGGATACCACTGAGAACAAACCCCCCTGCCAGAAAAGGCTTCCCTCCACTCCCGTCTTGCTGAGCTAGACACACCAGTCGGCTCCAGCACAGACCAAGAGGTTGCGCCACAGCCCCTGCAATTCACAGAAACTAAGATTCACTTAGTCCAGGGGCTTGTCAGTTAACAGGGACTTTCCCAGCAACCGGTAGCCAGTCTTTCTGGGAGACTAAACCTCACAGACTAGACTCCTTCACAGTGTGGGACCAATCCTTTCCCTTGGTACAGTCCTTGTTAGTTCCAGCAGGCATCTGATGTAAAAAGCAGGGGATTCCACATGACTGGGGCCTTTGTTCTGTTCCACCCCCTTTTCTAGCTTTGGCACAGTGCGGGAATCCTTTGTCTCTCTCTGGGTTCCCACCCCTCCTTCTAAATGGAAAAGCACCAGGTTAAAGATGGATTCCAGTTCCAGGTGCCATGGTCATATGTCCATGAACGATTCAGCTTTTTGCAGGCCAACACCATTGTTTACATGTTAGTTTGAACATTCTCAAGAAAGTTCAGATGTGGATTGGCGTCTCCCAAAGTCCATTGTTAGTTAAGTATTCCCAATTACTTGAATCATCCCTTCACAATATGTTGGCAAAATCTCCCTTATGTGTTTCCTACAGCAAACACTTCAAATACAAGCATCGGGCTGTGAACCAAAGAGATGTTTTTCCCCAGGAATCAGGCAGGCACAGACAATACTGAAGGTTTATTTACGGTATCGGGAAGACTGACAAGCAGCTTTAAAGGTCTGGGGTTACAGTGACCAATTATATACCACTTTTTATTACTTTATTTGCATTTATTTTGTTTTTACAGAGACAAACATTGTTTTAGAGACAGAGAACGCACTTAACATGACAGTGACAGGAACAGAACCTACGCATTAAAGAGTTTTGATTACATTAATTATTTATGACTACCTTAAGGCGAAGGGGTGTGTTGGGGGTGAGTGTTTGCAGATATCTGCAGGGCTGTGAAGGGAGGGCTTGTTCTTTTTTAAGAGCCGAGTTCCTGGGTGGACATTTGACCATGTACGTTTATTAAGTGTTTACAGTTGTCAGTGTCCTTGGGCTTCTGGTGTTTCTGCTTGTTAGTTACGTGGGTTTTTGGTTTAGCTGCTAACTGAATTTTTAACTCTTGCCTAACAGAGCCAACACTTATAACTTCAGATATAAAAATGATACATGTATAGAAATAGGAATAATATGTTCAGTGGATCATAACCGTTGCAAAGACATGTTACATGGCATATTTAGCACGAAAGATATTTACACTCATAAGCATATTTCCATAAACATATAGATTGCAACGTCACAATTATCACCATGCACATTCGACTCGACAGCCCGGACTCTTCCCTTTAGGGGGTTTGAGACCAGAGCTATACAGTTAACCCCACCCTCCTTTAAAGTAGGAGGTTTATTGTCAACTTGCACAAAGCATTAGAGAAAATGGTTTTAAAATAACAGGCAGCTGTCACACGTCTACACTCATCTATCTCACGTATCACTATAAAATGAGTTAGACAGGCTTTGCTCTGGAGATAGAGGAACAGAACCGGTCCAACTTACATTCTTGTGGAAAGCCAAGGAGCTCTTGGGACCAGGACTAGTTTCCCTGTGTCTCTGAGAGCATCTTCCCATCTGTTTGCTCCTTTCTTGTGGAAGGAGCCTTTGCTGAAACCTGTGTGAGCCTGGGCCCAGTCACCACAGTGCTCAGCCATGCCCATGTTACAGGGCCAAGGTGTGAAACTGACCTTTGTCCTCAGACTGCTTCCTCTCAGCCAGACTCTAAGATGAGGCCCCAGTGACACTTGCTCCATTGTTTGGCAGTTAGACTCATTAAGCCTCAACAGGTTGCAAATACTGATCAGGTGACTGTGCTGAAGCTCCTGGCATCCCTGTGACACTCAATCACTCCCCTCAGAAATCCACTAACTAACCCCCACTGTCACCCCCAGCACCCCCACATCTGCCACAGACACTAAGGTACTGGAATCACAGGGCTTCCCAGAAGCAGCTGTCACAGGAGGCTGTGATAAGAAGCCTTTTATAGACCAATGTCAGAGGTGTTGCTCTGTGGAACCCTGACATAACCCTGATCTTAGGGTCTCAGAGTATCTGAGCACCTTGAATGTATTTATCCTCCCGCCACCGCTGTGAGGCAGGGCAGGGCTATTATCCACCTGTGCAGAGGCTCAGAGAAAGCCAATGGCTTGGCCACGGTGGCACATGGAAAGAGAATCAAGCCCATCAGTCCTGAGTCACAGAGCAGTGTCTGGAGCACAGAACCAGACTTCCAGTCACCTGAGTGGTGACAGGCCTGGCTGGATTCTTTGCTGTGCCAGCCGAGCTCCGCACTGTGCTGTAGAGACTGAGGATGGCAAGGAGCCAGTTACAGGGGTTTGAGTCCCTGGCCTGTTCTCACCCTACCGCAGCAGAGTTTAGAGCAGCCTGGGGGCTGGGCTGACCTGCTGTAACAATGCGGCCACTGGTGGGACACCACTGAGAGTATCAGTTCAGGACAAATTGCTTGGAGCAGGGCTGTCACAGCCCACGGCAGGGTGTCCTTTATTACTAAGACACCAAACCAGCCGAACAGAGAGGACTTCGGTTTTACCCCACTGGCTAACCAAAAGTTGTTTAAGCAATGCCCCAGTAAAAGAAAAAAGGTTCTCCTGATCCCAAAGGACCAAGCCCCAGACCCAGGTCAATATACAAGTCAGATCTTACCCACAAATCGTGCTGTTGCCAATCTTTTAGCATCTAAAATCTAAAGGTTTATTCATAAAAAGAAAAAAATATAGATGACAGCTAAAATTGGTTAAAGTAATCAATTACATACAGTAATGGTAAAGTTCTTGGTTAAGGCTTGTAGCAGTGATGGAATAAACTGCAGGCTCAAATCAAGTCTCTGTGATACATCCACAGTTGGGATGGGTCATTCAGTCCTTTGTGTAGAGCTTCTATTTGTAGCAAAATTCCTCCAGAAGTAAGAAGCAGGACTGAAGACAAGATGGAGAAGATGGAGCTGCCTTTTATAGTTTCTTGCCAAGGGGCCTGTGCTTCCTTTGTTCCAGACACAAGCTGCCAGCACATGGGTTGGAAGTCTTAGTGTTCTCTCCATAGGCATGTCTCTGCACACCTTGCTGAGTCATAAGGTGTATCTCCCTTCTCTCAATGGGTCAATTGTATAGCTCAGGGATTGGCAACCTTTGGCACGCGGCTCGCCAGGGTAAGCACCCTGGCAGGCCTGGCCGGTTTGTTTACCTGCCAGGTTCGGCCGATCGCGGCACCCACTGGCCGCAGTTCGCCATCCCAGACCAATGGAGGCTGCGGGAAGTGGCGTGGGCTGAGGGATGTGCTGGCCCCCGCTTTCCACAGCCCCCATTGGCCAGGAACAGCAAAGCGCGGCCAGTGGGTGCCACGATCGGCTGAACCTGCAGATGCAGCAGGTAAACAAACTGGCCAGGCCTGCCAGGGTACTAACCCTGGCGAGCCGCGTGCCAAAGGTTGCCAATCCCTGAGCTATACAATTGACCCACTGAGAGAAGGGAGATACACCTTATGACTCAGCCAGGCGTGCAGAGGTTGCGGATCCCTGCTATAGCTGATCATCCTTAATGGGCCATCAAACAGACTAGGCAGTGCTGATGCCAAATTGTCTGGGGTGTCACCCAGAAGCATAGCACAAGTTTGAAATACAGACAGTGTAGAGCCAATACTTATAACTTTCAACACAAAAATGATACACACATACAGATAGCATAATCATAACCAGCAAATCACAACCTTTTCATAAAAAGAACAGGAGGACTTGTGGCACCTTAGAGACTAACAAATTTATTTGAGCATAAGCTTTCATGGGCTACAGCTCACTTATTCAGATGCATAGAATGGAACATATAGTATTCTATGAATCTGAAGAAGTGGGCTGTAGCCCACAAAAGCTTATGGTCTGTGAAAGTGAAATGAATTATATTAAAGAAATAGAATGAATTGAAGAGTGCTGTGTGTGCCTTTGAGTGGAGGTGGGGGGTGCTGTGATCAGGGTGTCGGGAGGGCAGACATTGGGATGGAGCAATTGCTCCACTTGGGAGCGATGGGTGAAGTGTTGGCCTTGGATCGATGGGAGTTGGTGGGGAGGTGGGATGTGCGTGTTGTGCCCCAGGTAAATTTTGCAGTTTTGCTCTCTTTGTCCCTTTGTTTGGTTCGCGCCCTTTTGTCTGTATAAATAAGACTGTTTGTGTCTTGCATGGGGGCTCACATTATCTGAATGTATTAGCAAAGCGCTGTGCTAATAAAACAGAGTGGTCTGACAAACTGTGAGTCCTGAGTCTAACTTTGACAGCTCAAATAAATTTGTTAGTCTCTAAGGTGCCACAAGTACTCCTCTCCTTTTTGCGGATACAGACTAACACGGCTCCTACTATGAAACATTTTCATAGACACCTTACTTGACCTCCTTTGTACAAGATTTGGTGCCACTATAGGACCTTGGTTGCAACAATGATCTATACAGTCATAGTTCATGTCAATAGTATCACACATAATCCCATTGATAACAGCTTCCTAGAGCACAGCACACTCTGGCAAAGTCCCTGAGGACAGATGCCACCCCAGGGTGCCTCCTTCAGTCCTCAGGTAGCCCTGTAGTCACACTGACCTTCCCTCTGAGATCCTTGCAGTGATTTACTCTCAGCCTGGGAGACTTAAGAGGAGCCACCTTCATAGGGTCACATTAATTTTGTCTTCTCCAAAACACAGGCTCTCCAGCCCCATCTTCCTCCTTCACTCAGGAACATCCCCACTGTCTTGCTTGCTGGGGTGAGATTTGTTTCAGACTTGCCACATCCCCTACTCCCCTTTTTCCACTGGAGCCCCACCCTGTACCCCGCCTCTTCACGCTAAGCCCTGCCCCCTGTTTCTCCACTTTCCCCAATGCTCTGCCTTCCAGCCAGGCCCGAGTCAGGCCATGGTAAGAGCTTCTTTGGGAGTACAGGCTGCTGTGAGGAACCCCGGACTGTCCCCTTCCCTGGCTTGTACATCCTGGGGGGTAAAATGTGGAGGGTCTGGGGCACCTCACAGTGGCTGTGGCTCTCTGGGCAGCTCTAACCATGGCCCATCTCTGGCTTCCAGCCAGAAAGAGGGAGCAGAGTCTCGGTTAAAGAGAGTAGTAGGGGTGGGGCTTTAGGGGAAGAGATGAGGCAAAGGAAGGAACCTCAGACGAAAAGGAACCAGGATGGAATAGCTGGCAATGGCCGTCACTCATGATTTTTGTTTCCTGTGTCAAAGGAGCCGGAGCTGGTGATGAACTGATCCTTCACTTGACGAACACCCTAATTATCCTCGCACGAAGATGTTTGCTTTTCACGCTGTACACAATTGGATTTATCAGGGGAGGAACCAGCAGGTAGACGTATCCCAGGAGAATCTTAAGTAAGTGAGAAGAGCTATTCCCGAATCTATGTATCACAGCCAGGCCAATGTCTGGTATGAAGAAGAGCAGGACGGCGCAGAGGTGGGCGACGCAGGTGTTCAGGGCCCTGAGGCACTCCGTGTGGGATGTGATGCTCAGCACTGTTTTGAGGATCATCACATAAGAGAGGAAGATGAGCAGCGAGTCCAACCCCACTGTGAAGATTGCCATAGACAAGCCATAGATGGTGTTGACGGAGATGTCCAAACAAGCTGCCTTCATGACCTCCTGGTGCAGGCAGTAGGAATGGGAGAGGACATTGGCTCGACAGTATCGCAACCGTTTCAGGAGAAAGGGGAATGGTAATGCTACAGCCACCCCTCTTACCACAAACCCCAACCCCATCTTGACTATTCTCGGCAGGGTTAAGATGGAAGCATATCTCAGTGGGTTACAGATTGCAATGAAGCGGTCAAAGGCCATCAACACGAGCACGGAGGATTCAATTTTTGCAAGAAAGTGGATGAAGAACAGCTGGGCAAAACAGGCATTAAGGCTGATCTCCCTAGAGTTAAACAAGTATATGCCCAAGATTGTTGGCATGGTGGCTATTGATAAGCCAAGGTCTGTGACGGCCAACATGGAAAGGAAAATGTACATGGGCTCATGGAGGCTTGGATCTGTTTTTATAATGAACAGAATGACTGAATTTCCTACTATCGAAATAATGTACATTAAGCTGAAGGGGATAGAAATCCAGAGATGGACGTCTTCCTGCCCAGGTATCCCGGTGAGAAGGAATACTGCAGAGTTGAATTTGGTGTCATTGACAGCTGACATGATGGCTAGGCCATTCCAAAGATTTCCTTCCTAAAAGAAAAAAGAACAGGAGACTAGATGATATTTAACATGACATTTTTCTGCTCTCAGTGCAACTTAAGAAACTCCCAGGAGCTTATGGAAAATCACCAAATACATAGTCATGGATTTGCAGCACCAATAGGAAGATAGGCACTGTCAGACTGGATCCGACCTGCAGTCCATCTAGCCCAGTAACCAGTGGCCAGTTCCAGATGATACCGAAGAAGGTGAAAGAAGCCCTGCATTAGGCAGCTATGAGATAATCTGCTCCTAGGGAAAGTTTCCCCCTGAAACCAACTATTTAGACATATTTTGTGATGTAAATCTGGAGGTTTAGAGTTCTTCCAAGACTTTTAAAAACAAATCCTCACTACTGTTATTGTTTTTTTCTGGTTAGCCATATAAACATCCAGTCCCTCTTTGAAACCTACTTAGCTCTTGGCCCCATGGATATCTGGTGACTCTGAGTTCCGCGGCCTACTTGAGCACTGTGTGATTTTATAGTTGCGACCTTCCTAAATTCACCTTTTATGGCCCTCCATTTCTGAGTGTGGCCCATCATATCATATGTATCACACTGTAAACACATGGCAAGTGCATGGTGAAAACAGTCATTGTATGTAGCTGTCCTGCTTGAAGCTACTTATAAACACGTTTTGTTGCCTCATTATATGCATATATTTTATTTTCTCCACTGCTGAGTGTTCAAATTATGCCACTGCCTCTTTGCAGTACATGGAATAAATTCTAAGGGCCAGGTTCTGAATTCAGTAGCATTGACTTCAACTGTGTCATTCCAGATGTGCATGCATAAATTCAGTCAGAACTGGGCTCATTCAACTTTCCCTTACCAAATGCTTCCGGTGATACACTCTGATGCTCAAGAATCCATCCAAGAGAAGCTGAAGTGCGTTGCCTGGATCATGTCCACTGAATCCAGGAATTCCATCATCCTACAAGCTTCTCTATCTCCTCACAGGATCTGCATCCACTCCCCATGTAAGGGTCTGTAGATTTTTTGCAAGTTGAAAGGTAACACAGAGAGTTACTTCAGCTGAGCGGGGGAAGGGATGGCATCACAAAAGTGTGAACATGCAAACACTAGGTTTGTGCTAATATCAAGCTGAGTGTGCAACTTACTTCAGTCATGCTTGTGTAACAGGTGATGTGCGTAAATTGCATGCAACCTCTATTAGACTCCCCTTTCCTGCACCTCAAATCTAGTGTTTGGTGAAACACAAACTATCAGTTCTTTTTCTCTCAGGACTTTTTGGAAAGTCTTGCACAGGTATTGGAGAATGATTGTGTTCATGACCCTGAATGTAAGTGTTAGAAACAGCTTCTGGTCACTTACCAGTAGACAGTATCATACAACTGTTCACTGAACAAAGTGCTAATAGCACAAACCCATTTCAAATAATATTTGGAGAACTTCTGAAATACTTTCTAGAGTAAAAGACATTAAGCACAAAGTTACCACTGCTCCTTACCATAGAGATTGCAACAACTCTGCAGCTGGCTCTCAACATATATTCATGTCATGAAAATTTAGTTTGTAATATTTGTATTACAATGAAAAGTTTTGGCCTAACATTTACACATCTGTACTTTGGTACACACACATCAACCCATTCTTTCCCCTCTCATCTTTCAGAAATGATTTCTCCTTCTCATGTTAGAGTGTCACTTACAGTGTAGTGTTTGTCATCTGGATTTCTTCAGAACCTGAAAAGATTGTAGCATATCAGCTCTTGTGCAGTTGCTTGTCTGCTAACAAAAGTCCAGTATCAGGGGGTAGCCATGTTAGTCTGTATCTGCAAAAACAACAAGGAGTCCGGTGGCACCTTAAAGACTAACAGATTTGTTTGGGCATAAGCTTTCATGGGTAAAAACCTCACTTCTTCAGATGCATAGAGTGAAAGTTACAGATGGAGTTTCTTCGCAAGTGGCGAACCAGTGTTGACAGGGCCAATTCAATCAGGGTGGATGTAGTCCACTCCCAATAATACATGAGGAGGTGTCAATTCCAGGAGAGGAAGCAGCTTTTCCTCTGAAGAAGTGAGGTTTTTACCCACGAAAGCTTATGCCCAAATAAATCTGTTAGTCTTTAAGGTGGCACCAGATTCCTTGTTGTTTTAACAAAAGTCCAGTAAGTCGTGTATGTTTGGGTTAATAGCTGCCCGGTTCTCCTCAGGTTCTGTTCTGTCAGTCTGTAGCCCCTATCCGAGTGGTAACAGGCATTGGGATCAGTATATGAAATATTCATTCCCTGAGCTCTCACTCTCCAGTACATAGTGACCCCAGCACCTGTTATTCAGGCACGATGAGGGTTTGCAGGAAGTGAATTTCAAAGTCAAATGCATGAATATTCATGGAAATGGAAACTCATTTCACACATGAACATGGTCTATTGCTCTCACTCTCTTTTTCTCTCTCTTTGAATGTCCATGTCCTGTATTCATAAAATACATAACACAAGGGAATGACGTTGGGACAGACATAGAGCTGAGCTGCCATAGTGAATGTGTTTGCTATATTGGGTTGACTATTGGGGTATTTATGCTATGGCTGTATTAGGTGAAACCAGTCTGGCTCTTCCTACTTTAATGGCAGGCTTCTGGAAAAGAAATAATAGCTCGAGGAAAGCTGTCTCTCGGTCACCACCCCAGGGAGGTGGAGAGACAACACCAGAGCTTTATGCTGGCAGTGGCTATTTCTGGGCTTCAGCCACATTCCTGAGTTCACAATGCTGAGAAGCTCTTCAGACTGACATGCTCAGACATCGCTGGGGAAGTCTGAAGTCCCTTGGCCTGCCTGGGTCCCCATCAGAGTGGATCTAGAATGAAGCGAGCCTGCAGCCATTTCCCTTCACTTTGCATTTTAAAGACAGTGAAAGCTGCCAACGTACCCAATTCCTGCTTGACGTAGAGCCACTGACACTAGACGTCTTCACCATAAAGGACAAGGAGTTATCAGAGAAGTTGCACGGGCAGCAGGCAGTATCTGTTCAGATACGGAGACAACTGGTTATATGAAGCATGCCTGCACATTCCCTTTGGGGCCACTTGGCCATCAGGGAACCTGAGATGCTTGGCTTAGTGTGCACCAGCTCTAACCCCTCTCATGGCCAATGGCCAACTGCAGGAGGCCAAATCACAGGGGATGTGGGGTGATGCTGCCCAACTGGATTGCAGCGCCAGCCCTGCTGCAGGCTCTATTCCTGGAATCCGGGCTTGTCATCACTGTTCGTACGGTTCCAATTAGTCACGGGGCTACCTCTAAGGCGGCCGAGTGGTAATGATGATGCTGTCACAGCTGTGATCTTGCTGAAATAATAATAAATAATAATAATAATAATAATAATAATATAGGAGCGGATTTCTCGCCAGCAGCCCCCTGTCCTGCATTACAAACCCAGCGTGCAGACCAGGGAAGGGAGATTCCACAAGGCTCTCTACATGGAAATTTACCACAGATTGTTCTGGAGGGGGCAGTCCTTTCCCTTCTCCCTGAGGAATGAAAAGGGGTACAAAAGACCCAGGGATCCCCAAAGTTAGGCACAGATCTCAGTGATCCATTGATACTTAGGCCCACCCACCATCTCTGGCCCTCCACACCTGCTCTAGGACCCTCTCCAGCTCCCTGCTAGCACAGGTTCACCAGAAATGTGCTACTAGGGCCCATCACAGTAGCCACTGCCCACAGGATCTGCTGAAGGGGCGTTGTACAGGGTGGAGGGAGCCTAAGTGCAGAGTGCAGCCATAGACTCCGTCAGTGCCACCTTCATTTCTGTTATGAGGACAAGGCAGATGAAAAGACTCCATTTCTCTTCGGGATCCAGGCAGTTGCAGCTGGGCAGCATCATGGCAGCTGAGCTTTCAGAATGATCCTTTTTCTATAAAAACTCAGCCCAAAAAAGCGAATGAAAAGGAAGCATTTCAGTTTGGGTCAAAATTTTTCATAGAGTAAAAAGAAATTTGTTTTCCAGCCCAGCTCTAGCTCAACCCATGAGCCTCTGTCTCTCGTGCTACAGGTCCTCACCCCTAGGTGGCAGCACTAGCCCCAAGTTGGCCTCCGATGCAGAACAGGCACTTAAGGTGACCGTAGTTACCAATGAGAAAACTAAAGACCCTCAGCTGCTCAACCAAGAAGTTCCCTCCCGCCCCAAGCAAGACTGTTTCACATGGCTGGAACCCTAGAGGGGCCACCCAGAGCTAAGGAAGCCGTCATCTTTGACCGGAACACTGATTTTCCTCCCCCTCCCCTATCTCATCCCCTTTTGGGCGCTGGCATCTCCACTCACCTTCCCCGAATATTCTTCGGTTCCCCACTTCCCCACTTTTTTCACAGAACTGGGCATTTGTCCTGTTTCCTCCTCCCAACTGATCAAGTCACCAAGAGTAACCAAGACAAATGGCTCCCTTTGAAAAATGAAGTTGGGGTGGGTGGGAGAGGGCTTAAAAAATTGACTGTCCTGGCCAAAACAGGACGTATGGTCACCCTACCACAGACATCTGCCAGGATGGTTACCCCAGCCCTATAACAGAGGGATCCCCTGGCAAAGGTTTGTCTGCACTAGCCCATCCATCAGAGCAACAATTTAAGAACATAAGAATGGCCATATTGATTCAGACCAATGTCCATCTAGTCCAGTGTCCTGTCTTCTTTCAGTGGCCAATGCCAGGTACTTCAGGAGGAATGAAAAGAACAGGGTAATTATCAAGTGATCCATTCTCCATCATCTGCAACCATCTTCTGACAGTCAGAGGTTTCGAGACACCCACAGCATGGGGTTCAGTCCCTGAACATCTTGGCTAAGAGCCACTGATGGATCTATCTTCCATGGACTTATCTGGTTCTTTTTTGGATCCAGTTACACTTTTGGCATTCACACTATCCCCTGGCAATGAGTTAAACGGGCTGACTGTGCATTGTGTGAAGAAGTACTTTCTTTTGTTTGTTTTAAACATGCTGCCTATTAACTTCATGGCTGACCCCTGTTTTCTGAGTTATGTGAAGGGGTAAATAACACGTTCTTATTCACTTTCTCCACACCACTCATGATTTTATAGACCTCTATCTTATCACCCCTTAAGCTGAAAAGTCCCGTTCTTTTTAACGTCTCCTCATATGGAAACTGTTTCATACCTATAAACATTTTTGTCACCCATCTCTGTACCTTTTCCAATTCTAATATATCTTTTTTTTCAGATGGGGCAACCAGAACGGCAGACAGTATTCAAGGTCTGAGTGTACCATGGTTTTATATAGAGGCAATATGATATTTTCTGTCTTGTTATCTATCCCTTTTGTAATGGTTCCTAATATTCTGTTTGATTTTTTTCACTGCTGCTGCACATTGAGTGGATGTTTTCAGAGAACTATTCACAATGACTCCACGATCTCTTTCTTGAGTGCTAACAGCTAATTTAGATCCCATCATTTTGTATGTATAGTTGGGATTATGTTTTCCAATGTGTATTGCTTCGCACTTATCAGCATTGAATGTCATCTGCCATTTTGTTACCCAGTCACCCAGATTAGTGAGAGCTCTTTGTAAAACTTCTTTATCTGCTCTGCGCTTAAGTATATTGAGTCATTTTGTCTCATCTACAAATTTTGCCACCTCACAGTTTAGCCCCTTTTCCAGATTATTTATTAATATGTTGAACAACACTGGTCCCAGCACAGACCCTATGAGGACCCCACTATTTACCTCTCTCCATTCTGCAAAGTGACCATTTACTGCTACCCTTTGTTTCCTATCTTTTAACCGGTTACTGATCCACGAGAGGACCTTCCTTCTTATCCTATGACTGCTCATTTTGCTTAAGAGCCTTTGGTGAGGACCCTTGTCAAAGTCTTTCTGAAAGTCCAAGTAAGCTATATCCACTGAATCCCCCTTGTCCACATGCTTGTTGACCCCCTCAAAGAATTAGAACAGATGGGTGAGTCATGATTCCACTTTGAAAAGCTGTGTTGATTCTTCCCCAGCAAATCATGTTTATCTGTGTATCTGATCATTCTGATCTTTA
The DNA here is from genome assembly GCF_027887155.1 of Malaclemys terrapin pileata. Taxonomy (NCBI): domain Eukaryota; kingdom Metazoa; phylum Chordata; order Testudines; family Emydidae; genus Malaclemys; species Malaclemys terrapin. The sequence goes on along the minus strand of NC_071505.1, from coordinate 348,044,016 downwards.
CTATAGTTTCAACCAATTTGCCTGGTACTGAAATTAGGTTTATTGGCCCGTAATGCTAGGACTGCCTCTTGAGCCTTGCTTAAAAATCAACATCACATTATCTATCTGCTAGTCATCTGGCCCAGAGGCTGATTTAAGCCATAGATCATATACCAGAGAGAGTAGTTCTGCAATTTGATATTTGAGCTCCTTCAGAACTCTTGGGTGAATCCCATCTGGTCCTGGTTATTTATTACTGTTTAATTTATCAGTTTGTTCCAAAACCTCCTCAACAAAAATGATTAGGGGTATGGAATGGCTTCTGTATGAGGAGAGATTAATAAGACTGGGACTTTTCAGCTTGGAAAAGAGACGGCTAAGGGGAGATATGATTGAGATCTATAAAATCATGAACGGTGTGGAGAAAGTAGATAAGGAAATGTTGTTTACTACTTCTCATAACACAAGAACTAGGGTCACCAAATGAAATTAATAGGCAGCAGGTTTAAAACAAATAAAAGAAAGTATTTCTTCACAGAATGCACAGTCAACCTGTGGAACTTCTTGCCAGAGGATGTTGTGAAGGCCAAGACCATAATAGGGTTCAAAAAAGAACTAGATACATTCATGGAGGATAGGTCCATCAATGGCTATTAGCCAGGATGGGCAGGAATGGTGTCCCTAGCCTCTGTTTGCCAGAATCTGGGAATGAGCAACAGGGGATGGATCACTTGATGATTACCTGTTCTGTTCATTCCCTCTGGGGCACCTGGCACTGGCCACTGTCAGCAGACAGGATACTGGGCTAGATGGACTTTTGGTCTGACCCAGTAGGGCCATTCTTATGTTTTCTTATGTTACTGACACCTCAGTCTGGGACAGTTCCTCAAATTGTCACCTAAAAACAATGGCTCAGGTGTGGGAATCTCCCTCACATCCTCTGCAGTGAAGACCGATGCAAAGAATTCACTTAGCTTCTCCACAACAGCCTCATATTCCTCGAGTGTTCCTTCAGCACCTCAATTGTCCAGTGGCCCCATCATCGTTTGGCAGGCTTCCTGCTTCTAATGTAATTTTTAAAAAATTGCTCTTAATTTTTGTGTCTTTTGCTACTTGCTCTTCAGATCTTTTAAACTGGGAGCACAGTATTGCCAAATCCCACTTAAAAATTATGAGTCATGTCACTAAAAAATCATGAAATTGGCTTAAAAATAATGAGATTTAAAAGTATACTAGTGTGGGATTCGTTTTCATGTGCCTCTCATTTCTGAGTGTTTGGGGTCACCTGCTGCAGGTTTTCGAGGTTGTCTACAACTCACTTTTTAAATAAACTTTCTTAGGAAAATGGAAAGCTGAGATTCCTGAGCAGTCTCTTGATTCCAGAATTTGGGACTTTTAGAAATACAGGAAATAATGTGAAACTCCCAATAAAATCCCAGGAACTGGTGCCTCTGGCCGTCTCTCAAGCAGAGCACCCACAAACGAAGGCACTGAGGGTTGGTTAGGGGACATTTCTGGTCACACAGTCCATCAATGGCAGAGATGCTGTTTTCCTCTGCACTGGGTCGGAGAGCCTCCTCTCTTAAGGAATAGGGCTATGCCGTAGACAGCCGGACATAACAGTGACTGGCTCGCAGAGCCACTGGGTTCCTGTGGCACAGCTCAGAGGGTCTCTCACCTTGTTCAGGCATGAGACATGCACACACTGGCTAAGCAAGGCCATGCACATTCTTAATAGATATGGGTGTGACCCAAGCCCAGCTCCAAATGCCTGCTGCTAGCTCTCTACTGGACCCAAACAACCTCCTCCCCCAGATCCAGCTGTCCCTAACTTGGTGATGTTGAAATTTGGATGCAGGGTGTGATATCTATATCCAGCGCTAAAGTGGCTCTCACTGCTCATGGAGTGGGTGGGGTGAGGATCAAACCAAGGGGCAGCCCAGCAGGGCTCTGTTTGGCCAGGCAACTCTCTCCAGATCCTTCTCCCTCTGAAAGCATATCCTGATTCCCCCTCTTACTGCCGAGCTGCAGGAGGGGCCCAGAACTCCCTCCTCAAAGGGGGCTGTGCTAATGACAGGCCTCATCCCCAAGGGGTGTTGGGAAGAGTTCAGGTTCTCCACCCAGTGTCCCAAATTGTCCCTATGTGGAATAAACAGCTGAAATCTCTCTAAGGCATTGGCCTATGGCCTCAATTATTTTAGCGTAACAATTGTCAGTGCTGGAGAATCTACCACGGTCCTCGGTCAATTGTTCCAAAGATTAATTACACTCATTATTAAAAAAAAAAATCACCTTAGTTCCAGTCTAAATTTGTCTAACTTCAGCTTCCAACCACTGGATCCTGTTATAACTTTCTCGGCTAGACTGAAGAGCCCATTGTTAAACCTTTCACAGACTGTGATCAAGTCACTCCTTAACCTTCTCTTTGTTAAGATAAATAAATTGAGCTCCTTGAGTCTATCACTCAGGTTTTCTAATCATTTAATCATTCTCCTGGCTCTTCCCTGAATCCACCAAAGGTAAGAAGCAGGACTGAAGACAAAATGGAGGGGCTTCCAGGGCCTTTTATATTCTTTCTCTTGTGGGCGGAAACCCCTTGGTTCTCCTGTACAAAATCACAGCAACAAGATGGAGTTTGGAGTCACATGAGCAAGTCACATGTCCATTCATGATTCAGTTCCCTACAGGCCATTGTTTACATGTTAGTTTGAATGTTCCCAGGAAAGCTCAGATGTGGATTGGCGTCTCCCAAAGTTCCTTGTCAGTTAAGTGTTTCTTGATTGGGCACTTACTGAGAATAGTCCCTTCTCAAGAAGCTGACCAAATGCTTCACTGAAGCTACTTAGAATCAAAACACATTGAGATACAAGTACACAGCCAATATTCATAACTTCAACTACAAAATGATATACACATACTGATAGCATAATCATAACCAGCAAATCATAATCTTTCTATAGACATCCTACTTTGTACAAGCTTTGGTGCAACTATAGGACCTTGGTTGCAACAATTGTCTATACGGTCACAGTTCATGTCAATAACATCACACAGGGAAAAGTATAACAAGAACCAATGGTTGGAAACTGAAGCCAGAGAAATTCAATTTGGAAACGAGGCACATGTTTTTTAACAGCGATGGTGCTTAAACAATAGAACAAACTCCCAAGCGAGGTGGTGGATTCTCCTTATACCTCCAAATCTAGACTGGATGCCTATGTGGAAGATATGTTTTAGAGGAACACAAGTGATACATTAATCAAACTCAAGACATTGGGGTCAATATGGCGGTAAATGGGAGAAATTCTGCAGCCTGTGATATACAGGAGGTCAGACTAGATCAGTGGTTCTCAAACTCTTTTGATCACACCCCCCTTCTTTGTGTCTATAAGAATGTATACCCCCCACCCAGCCACACAAATACATATACTGATATATGCAGGGACAGGGCTTCACTAGAATCAGTTTCAGATTCTTTGTTTTTCATCTGAGGTGGGTTTTTTTCTATTTTGTTGTTGTTGTTGTTGTTTTGCACAAATGAGCCAACGATCCATTGGAATACGAAGAACAGCAAAACTGTGTTTGTGGTCCCTGCTTACAATGAAATGTGCACACTGCACCATCGCAAACGGAGCCACATACAGATGGCAACAACTTTGTATAATGCTGTGCAAGCTTAACACAAATCCATCAAAATACACAGTGCCACGTAGCGTCAAACACACAGTGCCGTCTGAGGACCAGATCTGTTTGGCGGAATTAGCTTGGCTAGTTATTCATTGCTGTGGGTAAAATGTGCACAAGAAGGGTTTTTTTCCTTAAAGCTTCTCACGCCTCCACCCTCTGAATACATTCCACAACCTCCCAGAGGGCCCCGTCCCCCTGTTTGAGAACCTCTGGACTAGGGGATCCAATGGCACCTTCTGGCCTTAATTTCTATGAATCTATGCATCGTTGTCTTGAGTGGATGGTTATCTTAGGCTAGGTCTACACTAGCGGGGGGGGTCGACCTAAGATACGCAACTTCAGTGACGCAAATAGCGTAGCTGAAGTCGGCGTACCTTAGGTCGACTTACCTGGCCGTGAGGACGGCTGCGAGTCGACCGCTGCCGCTCCCCCGTCGACTCCACTTCCGCCTCTCACCGCGGTGGAGTTCTGGAGTCGATGGCAGAGCAATCGGGGATCGATTTTATCGCATCTACATTAGATGCAATAAATCGATCCCTGATAGATCAATCACTACCCGCCGATCCAGCAGGTAGTGTAGACATACCCTTAGATGCAACTTGAACAAGTTGCTCCTCTGAATGCTGATAGGCACTCAACAAGAGTATACGCTGCCCATGAAGAATCAGGATTCTCACAATAAAACCGGGCTATATGGTCTCTTTACCCTCTAAACCAGATTCTTTCTTGTGCTGGAGGGAATCTCACAATTGTCCCACTCTTTGAGCTGGTAATAACACCCCATCTATGCAAACCGCTTATCACCAAACAGGTCAGACTGGACACCTCAGTCTCTTCCCTTCAGGTCCTTGTGACCATTAGAGAAAATGGTTTTAAAATACCAGGCAGCCATCACACGTCTACACTCCTCTATCTCATGTACCACTACAAGCTAAGTTAGACAGGCTTTGCTCTGGAGATAAAGAAACAGAACTGGCCCAACTTACATTCTTTTGGGAAGTCAAGGAGCTCTTCGGACCCAGCCTAGTTTCCCTCTGTCTCTGAGAGCATCTTCCCGTCTGTATGCTCCTGTAGCAAGAAGGCGTGTCTCCCTCTCAGAGTGATAAGGAGGGACCACAATACCCCCACTGGTGGGAAGAACCAGTGGAGCCACATCCACCCTGCTGGAAGCAGAAGGGCAGGACAGGAAGGGGAAATACAAAAGTCGGGCCACACAGCTCAGTTGTGCTGTAGCCACCACAGGAGACAGATGCATCCCACGTGCTGCTGGAGCCTGCAGAGGAGCTGCCGGGGCTGTCTCCTGAGGCCTGGGTGGATCTCTCTGCGCTTCCAGCCAACCGAGTCATGGAGGGGCTGTTGGGGCTGCCTCCTGAGGACTGGCCAGCGTCTCCTGAGATGACGGGCACAGATACACCCAAGGAGGAGAGTAGGAAGCAGCCCTGGGGAACCTGGCAATGGTCTGGTTGGTAAGTGGCCTGATACAAGGTCAGCATGGTGCGGGTGGATCCTTGCGGACCCAGTAGTGGGCCATTTTAAGGACCCTTGGTTGGGACATGGAGGAGTTGGGTGGGCCTGTGTCCACCCTGCCCATGGCAGTACTCCCCTTTCTTAGGCCAGGAGGCCTGTGCTCCTTGGGCCCCATTCCTGTATTCTTGAGCTCCTAGACATCATTGGTGCTCACCCTTCCCTGCTCTGCAGAGAGTGGGGATGGCCAAGAGCCAGTTACAGTGCTTTGTTCTCCCCCTGCCTCAGCGCAGTTTAGAGCAGCCTGGGGGCTGGACTGACATCTGCCCATTGGTAACAGCTTCCAAGAGCACAGCCCATTCTGGCCACCTTCCTGTGGATGGGGGCAAATGCAGAGTGCCCCCTTGGGGTCCGAATTGGCCCTGCAGGCTCCCTGCCCTTCCCTCTAAGCTCCTTGTAATGACTTACTCTCAGCCTGGATTACTTAAAACAAGAGCCCCCTTTGTATGCTCACATAAATTTGGTCTTCTCCAAAAAATAAGGTCTCCTACCCTCCAGCCCCATACTCCTCCTTTACTCAGGAGCCCTCCAGTGCTCTACTTGCTGGGGAGAGCGTAGGTTCAGGCTTGTCGCAACCCCCACTCCTCCTTTTCCCCTGAAGCCCCGACCACTGCCCATCTCTTCCCACTAGGCCAGAGGTGGGCAAACTTTTTGGCCTGAGGGCCACATCAGTGTTGCGCAACTGTATGGAGGGCCGGGTAGGGAAGACTGTGCCTCCCCAAACAGCCTGGCCCCCACCCCCTATCCGACCCCTCCCACTTCCCGCCCCCTGACTGCCCCCCTCAGAACCTCCAACCCATCCAACACCTCCCCGTTCCTTGTCCCCTGACCACCCCCTCCCAGAACCCCCATCCCTAACTGCCCCCTGGGATCTGACCTCCTATCCAACCCCTCCTTCTCCCTGTCCCCTGACTGCCCCAACCCCTATCCACATCCCCACCCCCTGACAGGCCCCCCGGGATGCCCACGTCGATCCAACCGCCCCCTGCTCCCTGTCCCATGACTGCCCCCAGGGACCCCTACCCCCTATCCAACTCCCCTGCTCCCTGTCCCCTGACTGACCCAACCCCTATCCACACCCCTGCCCCCTGACCGCTCCCCTGGGACTCCCACCCACTATCCAACAGCCCTCTGCTCCTCGTCCCCTGACTGCCCCCTCCCGGGACCCCCTACCCCAACTTCCCCCCGGGATCCCACCCCCTTACCCAACCCCCCCCACACACACTCCCTGTCCCCTGACTGCCCTCCCAACCCCTATCCACATCCCCACCCCATGACAGGCCCTCCGGGACTCCCACTCCCAACCCTCCCTGTTCCCCATCCCCTGACCACCCCTCAGAACCTCTGCCCCATCCAACTGCCCCCTCCTCCCTGACTGCCCCCAGAACCCCCTGCTCCCTTACCCAACCGCCCCCTGCTCCCCACCCCCTTACCAGCAGCAGAAGCATGGGTGGGGTCTTGAGGGAAGAGAGGAGCAGAGGGTGGGGACTCAAGGCAGAAGAATAGGGGAGGGGCGAGGTCTCAGAGGGAATGGGGTTTCTGCATGTCTCCTGCTTTTGCCTTTTGAAAAAATGGTCACTCTACACTGAATGGGCAGGGCTGGGATAGTAGGTAGCTGTGCCTCTCTTGGGGAACTGAGGACCATTTCCACCTCTTTGCAAGCACCTGGGGCAGCACAAACGCAGGGGGAAAAGAGGGATTCTGGCCTTGAATCTCTTGCCAGGACTGCTGGGTGTCAGACCCTCACTCACACACGCAGCTCTGTTCTGCCTCAGGTGCATTACAGTTGGATGGGGGTGGGCTTAGCACGTGTGCAGTGTGCAGAGCCATCAATGGGGGAGGGGGCTGCCTGAATGGCTTCTCCTGGGGTTCCGGCATTAATCATTTCTCTGACATGATTCAGTCAGAAGCACTTGGCTGAGGGCATAGGGGAAGGGTGGGTGTCCGTGTCCCTTGAATAGCCCCTGTCCACAGCTGGTACAGACCCCATGGATCACACAGCACCCAGAGTGCTCAGCAAGAGCTAGGACTGCAACTGCACAACACCTCTGAAGCTTTTTGCTTGCCCCATGGATGTTTAACCAGAGACAAGACAGTGACCGACCAGGTGTAATGGGACTCAACACCCACATTCCTTCTCTTTATTGACTGTATCAACAGGACTTCTAAGGTTGGAGAAGCCACCAATACGACTTTTTATGGTCCAACATCCCACCAGTTCCCTGGCTCTCCACGAACACAGTCACTTTGTAAATGCGGCTGCCTGCCTTGGTCTCATTCTCCGACTGCACTGTCCTCCCTCACCAGTGGGTGTGGACATCCCTCGCCCATTGTTCCAGGCCTTACTCTCCATTGGAACCTCTCTCTACATTGTGGAGATCTGTAGCTGATGTTGTTTGCGATGTAAAGGTCCAGAATAGAATATGTGGCCATAGCAGGGGTTGTTCATCTCCCATGTCAGCAGCGATGGAGATGGGTGATAAACTGACCCTTCACTTGATGAATACCTTGATTATCCTTGCACGAAGGTGTTTGATTTTCACGCTGTAGACAATTGGGTTCAGCAGGGGCGGGACCAGCATGGAGATATAGCCCAGAAGAATCTGAAGCAAGGGAGAAGAGCCCTTCCCAAATCTGTGTATAACAGACAGGCCAATCTGTGGTGTGTAGAAGAGCAGGACGGCGCAGAGGTGGGAGACGCAGGTGTTCAGGGCCCTGAGGCACTCGGTGTGGGAAACGATGCTCAGAACTGTTTTGAGGATAATCATGTAAGAGAGGAAGATGAGCAGTGAGTCCAACCCCATCGTTAAGAGTTTAGCAAACAAGCCATAGATGCTGTTCACTGAGATGTCTGAACAAGCCGCCTTCATGACGTCCTGGTGCAGGCAGTAGGAATGGGAGAGGACATTGGCTCGACAGTATTGGAACCGTTTCAGGAGTATGGGGAGTGGGAATACTACAGCCACCCCTCTTAGAACACAAACCAGTCCCATCTTGGCTATTCTCGGCAGGGTTAAGATGGAAGCATATCTCAGTGGGTCACAGATTGCAATGAAGCGGTCAAAGGCCATCAGTAAGAGCACACAGGATTCAGTGCATTCAAACAAGTGGATGAAGAACAGCTGGGCAAAACAAGCATTGAGGCTGATCTCCCTAGAGTTAAACAAGTAAATGCCCACTATCGTCGGTATGGTGGCTATCGATAAGCCAAGATCTGTGACGGCCAAGATGGAAAGGAAAATGTACATGGGCTCATGGAGGCTTGGATCTGTTTTTACAATGAACAGAATGACTGAATTTCCTACTATCGAAATAACATACATTAAGCAAAAGAGGATAGAGATCCAGAGATGGACGTCTTCCTGCCCAGGTATCCCACTGAGAAGGAACACTGCAGATTTGAAGGTGGTGTCATTGACAGTTGACATAATGTACTGGGCAGGTCCGAGGAGTTTTGAACTTTCCTTCCTAAAAGGAAAAAGAATAGGAGACTAGATGATATTTAACAAGACATCTTTCTGCTCTCAGTGGATATTTAAAGACAGCAAGGAGCTCAAGAAAGATCAGTAAAAACACAGTCTTGTACTTGCAGCACCGATAGGAATATAGGCATTGCCAGAGTGGATCAGACATGTAGTCCATCCAGCCCAGTATCCCATGGCCAGGTTCACACGCTTCAGAGGAAGGTGGAAGAAGCCCTGCAATAGGCAGCTATGAGATAACCTGCTCCCAGGGAAAATTTCCCCCTGACACCCACTAGTTAAACATATTTTGTAGTGTAAATCAAGAAGGTTTAGAGCCTATCCAAGACTTTTTTAAACATTGCTCACTACTGTAATTGGATTTTCTGGTTATCCATATAAATATCCAGTCCTGCTTTGAATCCTTCTAAGTTCTTGTCCCTATTGATATCTTGTGCTTGTGTTTGTGCTTGCGCATTCCTACTTGAGTACTGTGTGATTTTTACAATTGTGACCTTCCAAAAGATACCCTTTCTGGCCCTCTACTTCTGAGGGTGGCCCATTGTATCAGGACACGTGTGTAAACACATGTAATATGCATGGTGAAAACAGCTATTTTATTTATCTGTCCTGCATTGAAGATATTTATAAACATTTTTCACAGCCTCTTAAGTAATGGTCTCAAGTTGCATCTGGATATTAGGAAAACCTTTTTCACTAGGAGGGTGGTGAAGCACTGGAATGGGTTACCTTGGGAGGGGGAATCTCCTTAGAGGTTTTTAAGGTCAGGCTTGACAAAGCCCTGGCTGGGATGATTTAGTTGCGGCTTGGTCCTGCTTTGAGCAGGGGGTTGGACTAGATGACCTCCTGAGGTTCCTTCCAACCCTGATATTCTATGATAGCCTCATTTTAGATATAATATATTTATAATTTTTCCACTCCTGAGAATGCAAATTATGACACTGCCTCTTTGTAGTACATGGAGTAAATTCTTGGGCCAGATTCTGAATTCAATAACAGTGATTTTATATGCCACTCCAGATTTAAACGTGTAAATTCGATCAGAACCGGTCTCTATTAACTATCCCTTACCAAATGCTCCTGGTGATACACTCTGACCCCCAAGAATCCGTCCAGAAGAAGCTGAAGTGCTTTGCCTGGCTAATGTCGACTGAATCCAAAGAATTTGTCTGGTGGCACCTTAAAGACTGACAGATTCCTTGTTGTTTTTGTAGATACAGACTAACACGGCTACCCCCTGATACAAAGAATTTGATCATCCTACCTGCTTCTCTACCTCCTCACAGCATCTGCATCCTCTGCCCATGTAAGGGTCTGTGGATATTTGGAAAGTTACAAGCCAATACAGTTACCTCAGTGGGTCGGGGGTGAGTCACAAATAGGAGAATAGTGCAAACAATAGTTTTTCACTAATATCCACTTCAGCATGCAAGTTACTTCAGCCATGTTCGTGTAAGAGTCAATGGGCATAAATTACATGCAACCACTATTACACTCCCCTTTCCTGGACTTCAGCTCTACTCTTTGCTGAAACACAGACCAGCAGCTCTCTTCTCTCGGGACTTTTTGGAAAGGCTTTCACAGACTGTCAAGGTTCCTTCCCCCCTTTGAACTCTAAGGTACAGATGTGGGGATCTGCATGAAAACCTCTAAGCTTAACTACCAGCTTAGATATGCTTTTGCTGCCACCACCCAAATGATTTATTAGTTATTTGGGAAACTCTGTCTACCTCCCACCCAGAATATCTCCCTCCCAAGTACTATAACCCTTCCCTGGGTAGCCTTGAGGGACTTCTCCACCAATTCCCTGGTGAACACTGATCCAAACCCTTGGATCTTAAAACAAGGAGGAATTAATCATTCTCCCCCTCCCCTTTCCCCCCCACCAATTCCTGGTGAGTCCAGATCTAATCCCCTTGGAACTTAAAACAAGGAAAATTAATCAGGTTCTTAAAAATAAGGCTTTTAATTAAAGAAAGAAAGGTAAAAATCATCTCTATAAAATCAGGATGGAAAATAACTTTACAGGGTAATCAGATTCAAAGAGCCCAGAACCCCTCTAGCCTTAGGTTAAAAGTTACAGCAAACAGACGTAAACCCTCTAGCAAAAGGAACATTTACAAGTTGAGAAAACAAAGATAAACCTAGCACGCCTTGCCTGGCTGTTACTTACAAGTTTGAAATATGAGAGACTTGTTCAGAAGATTTGGAGAGCATGGATTGATGTCTGGTCCCTCTTAGTCCCAAGAGCGAACAACCCCCAAAACAAAGAGCACAAACAAAAGCCTTCCCCCCACCAGGATTTGAAAGTATCTTGTCCCCTTATGGGTCCTTTGGGTCAGGTGTCAGCCAGGTTACCTGAGCTTCTTAACCCTTTACAGGTAAAAGGATTTTGGAGTCTCTGGCCAAGAGGGATTTTATAGTACTGTACACAGGAGGGCTGTTACCCTTCCCTTTATAGTTATGACACAGATATTGCAGCGGGATTGTTTGCATGACCCTGAATAAAAGTGTCACAAACAGCTTCTGGTCAGTTGCCGGGAGACAGTATCATACAACTGTTCACTGAATGAAGAGTTAATAGCACAGACTCGTTGCAAACAGTATGTGGAGCACTTCTTCAATACTTTCTAAAGCCAAAGCAATTAAGCATCAAAATTGCCACTGCTCCTTCCTGTAGAGATTCCAACAACGCTGCTGCTGGCTTTTGATTTACATGCATGTAATGCATGGTTTGTAATATTTGTTACTACAATGAAAAGTTTTGGCATAACATTTACACATCTGTACTTTAGTACACACACGTCAACCTATTATTTCCCCTCTGATCATCTTCAGAGATAATTTCTCAGGTTACAGTGGGACTTAAAATGTAGCGTCTGTCATCTGGATTTCTTCAGAACCTGACCAGATTGCAGCATCTCAGACCTCATTCAGTCACTTGTCAGTAAACAGAAGTCTAGTAGCTCCTCTGTCCCGGGTTACTAGCTGACTGGTTCTCCTCAGGTTCTGTTCTGTCAGTCTGTGGCCTGTATCCGGAGTGGTAACAGGCACTGGGGTCAGTATAGAAAATATCAATTCCCTGAGCTGTCACTCTCTTGTACATAGTAACCCCAGCAGCAGTTATTCAGGCAGGATGAGGTTTTACAAGAAGTGGATTTCAAAGTCAAATGCATGAGTATTCATGGAAATGGAACTTCATTTCCCACATGAGAGCAGGCTATTGCTCTCTCGCTCTCCCGCTCTTTGACTGTCTACATCCTGTATTCATAAAATACATAGCATCCGGGAAGGGCATTGTGACAGACATGGAGCTGAGCTGCTGATCTTTGTGTCATCTGCAAATTTGCATAATGAATGTGTGTGTTAATCGCAATTCTTGGGATGCTTGTTGTAGAGCAACATTGGGTTAATATTGGGATGTTTACGTTATGGCTATATTCAGTTACACCAATATGGCTCATCTCCGTTTAATATCAGGCTGCTGGAAAAGAAGCAGGAAGGGAAGCAACAGGTCAAGAACAGCCATCGCTCAGTCAGCACTTCAGAGAGGTTGAGAGACAACACCGGAGCTACTAGCTCGGAAGAGCTCCAGCCACGTTACACAGCTTGTTTTGCCAGGGCTGAGAGTCTGTCCAGAGCTGGGGCAGCTGTTACTGAGAAGCTCTTCATATTGATGGGCACAGACACCGCTGCGGAAGTCTGAAGGCCCTCAGCCTGTCTGGGTCCCTGTCAGGGTGGGAGGACTTGGGGTCAGAGACGTGTACAGGCTGTTGTTTAAAAACCCTCTTATTCTCCCATGTTCCTTCTGTTCAGATTAAACAGTAGTTTGGTTCCAGAAGGCTGGCTGGTCACTCGTCTCACCACTACTCACAAACTCCCAAAGGGAAGAACCACAGGCGCCGAACCCACTTGGCTCTACTTGGCAGGCACAGTGGACCCGCAGTGTGCTGTAGCCCAGGGCACAATCTGAGGATGGGAGGATCGAGGGACTCCACCCCATGAGAGGGAAGGCTACGAGGCCTGGCATGTGACACTCAGAGACCAGAGAGGGCGTAGAGATGCCGGTAGCCTTGTAACGCTGATGGGTATCTACAGTGTAGAAATGCTGGAGCCCTCACCCAGTCAGAAAACAGAAATATGCCCTATCGGACCTGTTACCACAGAGCAACACGGCTCTGCATTCACAATCGAGTCAGAGAATAAAACCTTTGAAAATACATTTACTGATTACATTTCCATGAGAAAATAAACCTGAGATGTTTTTTGAGCTAATCACTGATATCCCGTGGGGTCTCTTCTTGCTCAGCCCCTGGCAGGATCAGGCCCAGAGCACACGGCACCTCTAGAAATGGGAGCCCTTGAGAAATCCTGATGCCGGGCATTGGGGTTTTAACACTCCGAGCTCACTGTGAACATCAGCTACCTAGCGCTGCCTGCCCTCCAGCCCCGTCACTAAGTCACTCTGACAGCCCAGCTGAATCCTCTGCCACTGCACAGAGCATCTGCAAATGGAAACAGCTTGCAGCCTTTCCCCTTCACTGCGCGTTTTAAAGATAGTGAAACCTGCCAACGTACCCAATTCCTGCTAGAAGGGGAGCCGCTGACACCAGAGGTCTTCACTGGTGGACAAGGAGTCATCGGCAATGTTCCATGGGCAGCAGGCAGTATCTGTTCAGATAGGGAAGGAACTGTATTTATGAAGCATGCTTGCATGTTTCCTTGGGGTCGACTAGGCCATCAGGGAACCTCAGCTGCTTGGCTTAGTGTGCAGCAGCTTTAACCCCGTCACAGCCAATGGCAAACTGCAGGAGTCCAAATCGCAGGGGATGCCTGGTGATGCTACCCTGGAATCTGGGCTTGTGATCACTGTTCATAGTTTTCTGATTAGTCACATGGCTACCTCGGGGGCTGCCGAGTGGTAACAATGAGGCTGTCATAGGTGTTATTTTGCTGCATTGCAAACCCAGGGTGCAGGCCAGAGAAGGTACATTTCACCAGGCCCTGCACAGGGCGCCTTCCCTCAGATCATTCTAGTAGGAGAAAAACTTCCTAACTGTCAGGGTGGTTTAGCACTAGAATAAATTGCCTAGGTAGGTTGTAGTATCACCGTCATTGGAGAATCTTAAGAACAGGTTAGACAAACACCTGTCAGGGACGGTCTAGATAATACTTAGTCCTGCCATGAGCACAGGGGCTGCACTAAATGACCTCTTGTCGTCTCTTCCAGTCCTACAATTTGCCAAGAGGATCCCCAAAGACATGCCCAGATCTCAGTGATCCCCTGGTAGCTAGACCCACCCACCAACAAACTCTGGGCCTCCACAACTGCTCTAGGACCCTCTTCAGCTCCCTGCTAGCACAGACTCATCAGAGATGTGCTACCAGGGCCAATCACTGTAGCCACTGCCCACAGGATCTGCTGAAGGGGCATTGTACAGGGTGGCGGGTAATGTAGAGAGATGGGAAGGCTGGTTAGAGTAGCTGATGGGCACAATATCCCAGCCATAGACTGGCCAGGAGGTTTAAACCTTTCCATGCCCAGAGTGCAGCCATAGACTCCGTCAGTGTAAACTTCATTTTTGTTACGAGGACGAGGCAGATGAAAAGCCTCCAGTTTCTCTTGGGGATCCAAGCAGCTGCAGCTGGGCAGCATCATGGCAGCTGAGCTTTCAGAGAAAAATTATCCATTTTCTGTGCAAAAATTACCCCAAAATATGGATAAAAAGGAAACATTTTAATTTGAGTCAAAATTTTCTTGGGGGAAAAATAGTCTTTTTTCCAGCTCAGCTCTAACTCAAACTCAAAATTTACTCCTGGGGGAATTCTGCAACAAAAAATTAAAAATTCTGCTCAAAATATTTTCAAATTGTGTAAAATTCTGCATATTTTATTTGTCGAAATAACAGAATGTAATCACTCCAGTTTCAATTATTTTTGCTCATTTATTTCAAAATACCTGTCAGCAAGTATGCCTGTAACAATTCAGACAACAAAAAAGAGTCAGAAAATGATTTTTTTTACAAAATGATTCCTTACGAGACATATTAATACAGAACTCTGAGTAATAATTCATTTAAATTATGATACAGAACCATATTTCCCACACCCCTCAGAATCACTACAAAGGCTTGGGGGAGCCAGGGGTAACTGAGGAGTTGAGGGAGAGGGAAGAAATTGCTGAAAATGTGTCTGGGTGTGAACTTGGAGGGTTGTTGAGTATGGGCGGGTAAAGTATGGAACAGGTTTTCTGCTGAGAGGGACTGTTAGGGATACCCTGGCTGACCCCTAGCCTCTCCCATTCAGTCAGGAACATCTGCCCCTGTCCACCCCCACACAGACACCCACTCCCCCCCATCCCTATGTGGCCCTGACCCACAGCCTTTCATCTCTGTGCCCCCACTCAGCCATCTCCCTCCCCCATGTGGCCCTGCACCTCCACTGCCATTCAGCCCCTGCACTAGTCTATCCTCCCAAACTAGCCCTTAAGAGTCCCTGTCTGGCCCCACAGCAGTTCCATGCTCTCTGTCTCCCCATAGCCCCGTCTCCTGACCTGCCCCAACAGGTGCTGTGAAGAAGGCAGACTCTTTCTCTTCCCTCGCTGGCTGGGAGGTTCTGCTCTGTTCTAGCACCACAGAGCTCTCTGGTGGGCAACAGGTGGACCTGAAGCAGCATCCCAGCAGAAGCTTTTTTCTGTGCAAGATTTTTTTTTAAAATGCATGTGTAAGCGTGCAGGACTCACTCCTGTGTCGCCTCCTGCTGGTCGTCTCCAGGAATTAGCTCTCCAGCCATTGGAGCATCCTCTGCAGGCCGTAGTACCACTACCGCTTGGCCCCTGTGTCCCTCCTGGGCCAGGTGCCCTGTTATCTGGGGTGATGCCCCCTGGCAGTAATGCCTCACAGCCTCAGGGTCTCCCCCTCCCAGGGGAACCCCTACCCACTATCCCCACTTCACCTCAGTGTTAGGCTACTGCCAGTCCCCATCTGGCCCCCCGCTCACTGGGGCGGACTGCAGTGTAAGTCACTCATCATAGGCAAAGGGGTTCGGACCTGCTGCCTCTGCCTACCCACAGGCTGCCCCCTGCAACCCTCAGGGCCGGCTTTAGGCCAATTCAACCAATGTCCCTGAATCGGGCCCCGCGCCTAAGAGGGCCCCACGCCCAAGCCCCGGTATGGCATACTGGCGTGGCCCAGCTTCCCCAGGGGGAAATTTAAAGGGCCTGGGACTCCCAGAAGGGGCTGGAGCCCCAGGCCCTTTAAATTGCCACCAGAGCCCCACTGCTGGAGCCCTGGGGTAGGGCTGCGGGGCTCTGGGGGTTATTTAAAGGGCCGGGGCTCCAGCTGCCTCTGCTGCACCCCCTGCCCGTACCACCCCCTGTCCTGCCCACAGCCAGCCCCTGTCTCCAGCCAGCCCTGCACCCCCTGCCCGCAGCCAGCCCCTGCTGCACCCCTGCCCTGCCTCCAGCTCCACACCCCCTGCCCGCACCAGCTCTGCACCCCCTGCCTTGCCCGCACCAGCCCCGCCCCCCCTGCTCTGACTGCAGCCAGCCCTGCACCCCCTGCCCACAGCCAACCCTTGCCGCACCCTCTGCCCAGTCTCCAGCCAACCCCTGCCGCACCCCCCTGCCTGAAGCCAGCCAGTCCCGCACTCCTCTATCTCCAGCCCTGCCAACCCCTGCCACACACCCCTGCGACCCTGCCTGAAGCCAGCCAGCCCGCCCCACACACCCCTGTCTCCAGCCAGCCCCACACCCCTTGCCCTGCCTCCAGCCAGACCCATGTCCACTGGTGCCCTGCAGTTCCCAGGGAAGTAACCCTGCACACCTGCTTCAATGAGGGGGGCAGAGCGAAGCTGGGACCCACACATGTGCACACCACCCCAGGGAATGGCAGGGACCCACACATGTGAAACAGAGCTCATTAATAACCGATCAACAGCATATATGATGCAATGTGCATAATATATAATTTTATTATTTATATATGTATGGAAAGTAAATAGTACATGGAAGAAATGAAAGGCTTTTTTTTACATTTTTTTTTTTTGTTTTTTGTTAGTCATCCCTGCCGGGGCCCACCAAAAATGTTCAAATTGGGCCCCGCACTTCCTAAAGCCGGCCCTGCCAACCCTGCACCTATTTGGCCTGTCATTAGGCTTGCAGCCTGGGGCTTTCCAGGCCGGAGCTTCCAGCTCCTCTGGCCCTTCCCCAACCTTGCTCCAATCTAGGTTCCTTGCTTGGCACCTTGCAGCCAGGCCCTTCTCCCTCTACAGGCAGAGGGAGACTGTTTGGGCTTCTGGCTCGCAGCCTCTTATAGGGACCAGCTGGGCCTGATTGGGGCGTGGCCCCAGCTATTACTGCCTTCCCCAATCAGCCCAGGTTTTCCTTCCCAGCTTCAGCCCTCTCCCAGGGCTGGCTTTAACCCTTTCTGGGCCAGAGTGGGTGACCACCCTGCTACAGCATGACTTATTAATTATGCACATGCACAGTGCACAGAATTCCCCCAGGACTACTCAAAACATGAGCCTTTGTCACTTGCGCTACACGACCACACTCCTAGGGGGCAGCACTAGTCCCCCATTATCCTCTCACACTAAGCATCCCCTTATGTTGACCATATTTCCCAAAGAGAAAACAGGACATCCCCCAGCCACTTGCCCGAAGGTCCCCCAGTACGAGGTTGTCGCGTGCCACTGGAACCCTGCACAGGCCCCCTCAGGTCTCAGAAGGCTGTCACCTGTGCCTGGAATGCTGTCTCCCTCCCTCCACAGCTCTTCCTCAGCCCCTGTGGAGGGCTGGCATCTCCATTCGCCTCCCCTGAAATTCCTCTCCACCCCACTTCCCCACTTTTTTGACAGAAGTGGACAGGCCTTAAAAAAGGAACTGTCCTGGCCAAAATGGGATGTATGGGCACCCTAACTTTGACATCTGCTAGGATGACTACACCAGCTCTATAACAGAGGGAGCCCCTGGAAAAGGCTTGTCTGCAGCAGCCCATCCATCAGAGGAATAATTTAAGAACATAAAAATGGTCATATTGGGTCAGACCAATGATCCATCTAGTCCAGTGTCCTGTCTTCTGACCATGGCTTGTGCAGCTGTGTCAGAGCAAATGAACAAAACAGGGCAATTACCGAGTGATCCATCCCCTGAGATCTGCTCCCAACTTCTGACAGTCGGAGGTTTAGAGACACCCAGAGCATGGGGCTGCATCCCTGATCATCTTGGCTTATAGCGATTGATGGACCTATCCTCCAGGAATTTATCTAATTCTTTCTTTGACTAGTTATGCTTTTGTCCTTCACAACATCCCTCGGCAATGAGTTCCACAGGCTGACTGTGCATTGTGGGGGAAAATACTTCCTTTTGTTTGCTTTAAACCTACTGCCTATTAACTTCATTTGGTGAACTCTGGTTCTTGTGTTATGAGGAGTAAATAACACAACTAAGAGACAGCTAAGGGGGATATGATACAGATCTATAAAATCATGAGTGATGTGGAGAAAGTGAATGTCTCTGTCCAAACCACATGCTCCTGTAGACCTGTCAAAGGCTTTCTGAAAGTTCAAATACAGTATATTCCCTGGATCACCCTTGTCCACATGTTTGTTGTTGACTCCCTCAAAGAATTCTAATAGAGTGGAGAGGCATGATTTCCCTTTGAAAAGTTGTGTGGATTCCTCCCCAACAAAGTGTGTTTATCTATGTGTCTGATCATTCTGGTCTTTACTATAGTTTCAACCAATTTGCCTGGTACTGAAGTTAAGCTTAATGGCCTGTGTTGCCAGGATCACCTCTGAAACCTTTTTGGAAAATCAGCACTACATTAGCTATCTGCCAGTCATCTGGTACAGAGGCTGATTTAAGCTATAGGTTACATACCGTAGTTAGTATTTTTGCAATTTGATATTTGAGTTCCTTCAGAACTCCTGGGTAAATCCCATCTGGTACTGGTGACTTATTACTGTTTAATTTCTTCCAAAACCTCCCGTGATGTTGCACTCCATATGTTTTATGGAAATATGCTTATGAATGTGAATATGATGTAACAGGAATATGCTTTATGCAAAAGGTCTCTTGTAAGGTATCATAACAACGGTTATAACCTACTGAATATATTACTCCTATTTGTATGCATGTATCATTCTTGCATCTGAAGCTAGAAATATGAAGTATAACTCTGAGGTCCTATTGTAATTATGCAAAGTGTGGGCCATTAATGGTGGTTTAGAATCTTGATGGCTCCCATTGATACAGACAATTGGTTGTAAATGGTTTATTTACGTGCAAACCTTTTTGTGTACATGTTGGCCAGGAAGAATGGAGACTAGGGGTCTTAAAGTGACTTGGACCATGTCACATGATACTGGAATCCATCTTAATCCTTGTTTTTTCCATTAATGAGGCAGGGGTGGGGACAAGGACAGACAAAAGATTCCCACGTTGCACCAGAGCTATAAAAGGGGGTAGAGCAAGACAAAGGAAGCTGCCAATCATGAGAAAGCCCAGGTTTACCACCTGAGATGTCTGCTAGATCTAACAAAGACTGAACAAAGGTAAAGGATTGGATCCAGACTAGGAAGAAGGCTGGTCTGTGAAAGAAACTTATTGGAACATCTCTGAAAGTAAGATATTTCCTGTAATCATTTTCTTAACTGGGGACTACGAGGGCTGGAGAGCCCCATATGCTGAGCGAGTGTCAGGGGATCCAGCCAGTCTCCCCGGTCATAGTCCAGGAGGTCTCTGAGTCTGGTGACTTCTGCCAGGACCAGCCTCTGTCACACCAAGGGGCACTCCGCCACCTGCACATGGAGATGGGGGTTGTGTAGCAGGGACTCTGAGAGGAGATCCACCCCCTCAGTGGCTACCATGGACCTGGTCGCCAAGACCAGTTTCCAGGTCCGGAGGAGGTCCTGGTAGAAGACCGGCAGCCCGGAGAGGTCTTGTGGAAGACCACTCGGATGGAGATAAAGGAGCTGCTGGTGATATCAGAGCACTTAGAAGTGGCACAGGAAGGCGTGCACCAGTATGCTCCACGCTGAGCCACCTGCACCATACAGGAGCCTCTGCAGGGCCTGGAGGCGGAAGACGTGGACCTGTGCATGCAGGCACTTCAGGCCCTGTCCTTCTTCCTCCAGGGGCAGGTGGAGGACCCCTGCAGAGACCCAGTGCAGTCCTGGCCAAAAGAACCCCAGAACCAGCTTCTGGATATCAGCCAGGAAACCCAGGGCCAGGACCAGGGTGTTGAGCCAGTGCCAGAGCATGGACAGGACTAGCTGGTTGAACACCAGTGCTCTCCCCCACATATCATCTGGTGCATAAACCTGTCAAGCTCTATGTGAAAACTGGTTGAGTTGTTTGCCCCATCTTCCCCCTGTTGGGAGGCTGTTCCAGAACCTTTGTCTTCAGATGGTTAGAAACCTTCATCTCCTTTCCAGCCTGAGTTTACTCCTGGCCAATTTCTCCCCATTTGTTCTTCTGCCAACATAATACTCCCCTATCTCACCTAACACATTCTCAGATCTCATACATCTTGTTCACAGCTGCATCACATCGTGGCTCACAGTCATCCTGGGACAGACTAATACATCCAGGACTTTCTCCTCCTCTGTCATTTCCAACATACACTTGGCTGTATAAAGAGGGGTGTGGTGACTAGAACTAGGGAGGTGGAGGACCCCTGTGTATGGCATTGGTGAGACCAATGCTGGAATACTGCGTCCAGGTCTGGTGCCTAGATTGAAAAATTGGAGAGGGTGCCGAAAAGAGCCCCACAAATGACTGAAAGGCTGGAGAAAATGCCTGACAGTGACAGACTTCAAGGGCTGAAGCAGTTTAGCTTACCCCAAAGAGACAGAGCTGACTTGATGACAGTGGACAAGCACCTTCACAGGGACAAAATACCAGGTACTAAAGGGCTCTTTAATCAGAAGGGAAAGAGGTATAACAAGAGTCAATGGCTTGAAACTGAAACCAGACAAACAGAATTTGGAAATGAGGCACACATTTTTAACAGTGAGGGTGTCTAACCACCAGAACAAACTCCCAAAGAAGGTGGGAAATTCTCCTGCTATTTCCAGACTAAGACTAGATGCCTTCCTGGAAGATCCGCTTTAGAGGAACACAAGTGATGTGTTAGTCACACGCAAGTCATTGGGCTCAATACAGGGGTAAATGGGTGAAATTCTACAGCCTGTGATATACAGGGGGTCAGACTAGATCAGTGATTCCTAAACTTACTTGATCGCCCCCCCCCTTCTTTGTGTGTGTAAGAGTGTACACACACCCCACCACCCAAATACATACATTGATAAACGCAGGCACGGGGATTTATTTGAATCAGTTGGGTTTTTTTTTTCTCTTTCACGAATGAGCCAACGATCCATTGTAATGATAACAAAACCAAAACTGCGATTGTAGTCCCTGCTTACAGTGAAATGTGCACATGGTGCCTTAGCGAACAGCTTCACGTTCAGATGGCACCGACTTTGTATAATGCTGTGCAACCTTAACAGAAATCTGTCAAATGCACTGCACCACCTACAGACAAATGCACAGCACCATCTGAGGACCAGATCAGTCTGGAGGAATCAGCTGTGCCACTTACTCATTGCTGCGGGTAAAATGTGCACAGAAAGGTTTTTTCCTTACAGCTTCTTACTCCCTCCCCCCCGAATATATTCGGCACTACCCCAGGGAGGCCTTCCCCCAGTTTGAGAACCTCTAGACTAGATGATCTAATGGCTCCTTCTGGCCTTAAATTCTATGAGTCTAAGAATTATTTTCTAGAGTGGATCATTCCCACAAAATGGGAAATGACTGCCTAGGTAGGAGTACTGTAGAAAGGGATCTGGGGGTCAGAGTGGACCACAAGCTAAATATGAGTCAACAATGTAACACTGTTACAAAAAACCCAAACATCTTTCTGGGATGTATTAGTAGGAGTGCTATAAGCAAGACACAAGTAATTTTTCTGCTCTATTCCACACTGATTAGACCTCAACTGTAGTATTGTGTCCAGTTCTGGGTGCCACATTTCAGGAAAGATTTGGACAACATTGAAAAAAGCACAGAGAAGAGCAACAAAAATTATTAAAAGTCTAGAAGCCATTACCTATGAGGAAAGATTGAAAGAATTGGGTTTGTTTAGTGTGGAGAAGAGAAGACTCCAATTTCGTAATGTAGACATACCCTGAGTGGGGACATGATAACAGTTTTCAAGTACCTAAATGGTTGTTACAAGGAGGAGGGAGAAAAATTATTCTCCAGTCCGGGGACTGTGCTGAAACTGGTGGTGTCCCTGTGATATCCCAACACTCCTCCCAGAAATCCACTACCTACCCCTCACTCTCACCCCCCAAGTACCCTCAGATCTGCCACAGACATCAAGGTGTTGGGAGTCATGGGGATTACCAGAAGCCAGCTGTCACAGGTGGCTGTGGTAAGAAGCCTTTTATAGACAAATGTGAGAGATGTTGCTCTGTGGGACCCTGATAGAGCTCTGATCTTAGGGTCTCAAAGTATCTGAGCATCTTCAATGTATGTATCCTGCCGCCACCCCTGTGAGGCAGAGCAAGGCTATTATCCACGTGTGCATAGGTTCAGAGACAGCCAATGGCTTGGCCACGTTCTACAATCACACATGGCAGGGAATCAAACCCATCTCTCTTGAGATTCTGAGCAGTGCCAAGCCCACAGGACCAGCCTTCCAGCTTCCAGCGGTGACAAGCCCGACAGGATTCTCTGTTGCACAAGCAGAGCTCCCCACTGTGCTGTATAGAGCGGGGACGGCAGGTAGCCAGTTACAGAGGTTTGATTCGCTGGCCTGTTCTCCCCCTGCCACAGAAGAGTTTAGAGCAGCCATGGAGTTGGGCTGATCTACGCCTGATCGTAAGGGCTTCCAGGAGCACAGGACACTCTGGCCAAGTCCCCGCTGACAGATGCCACTGCTGAGTGCCCCCTTGGGTCGTGAAGTAGCCCTGCTCTTCCCTCTAAGATCCTTGCAATGACTTACTCTCAGCTTGGGATACTTAAAAGAGGAGCCTCATTTGTGGGGTCACATTAATTCAGTCTTCTCCAAAACACAGGCTCTCCTACCCGCCAGCCCCATCCTCCTTCTTCACTCAGGAACACCCCCACCGTCCTACTTGCTGGGGTCTCCGTTCAGACTGGCCGGACCCCCTACTCCCTTTTTTCCTCTGAAGCCCCGCCCCCTCTCTTGCCACTAAGCCCTGCCCCCTGTGCCTTCACTTTCCCTGAAACTCCGCCTTCCAGCCAGGCCAAAGTCAGGCCATGGTAAGAGCTGTCACAGGCACCGAGGCTGCTGTGGGGAGCCCCAGACTCTTCACCTTCCCTAGGTTATATGTCCTGGGTGGGGGTAAAATGTGGAGTGTCTGGGGCTCCTCACAGTGGCTCTGGCTCTATGGGCAGCTCTTACCAGAGCCTGGCTCTGGCTTCCAGCCTGGAAAGAGGGTAGATTCTTGGGTAAGCGGAGTCGTAGAGGTATGGTTTTGGGGGAAGAGATGAGGCAGAGGGAGGGACCACAGGGGAAAAGGATCCATGATGGAATAGGTAGCCATGACTCTTACTCGTGTTTGTCGTCTCCCGTGTCACCAGCCCGGGTGACACGGGAGAGGTGATGAACTGACCCTTCACTTGACGAATGCCCTGATTATCCTCACACGAAGATGTTTGCTTTTCACGCTGTACACAATTGGATTTATCATAGGTGGGACCAGCAAGTAGACATAGCCGAGGAGAATCTGAAACAAGTGAGAAGAGTTGTTCCCTAATCTGTGTGTCACAGCCAGGCCGATGTCTGATATGTAGAAGAGCAGGACGGCGCAGAGGTGGGAGACGCAGGTGTTCAGGGCCCTCAGGCACTCCGTGTGGGATGCGATGCTCAGCACTGTTTTGAGGATCATCACATAAGAGAGGAAGATGAGGAACGAGTCCAACCCCACCGTTAAGAGTTTAACACACAAGCCATAGATGCTGTTGACTGTGAAGTCCGTACAAGCCGCTTTCATGACCTCTGAGTACAGACAGTAGGAATGAGAAAGGACATTGGCTTGACAGTATATGAACTGTTTCAGGAGAAAGGGGAGTGGGAATATTAGGGCCACCGATCTTAGCACAACTACCAGTCCCATCTTAGCTATTCTTGGTGGTGTTAAGATGGAAGCATATCTCAGTGGGTTACAGATTGCAACGAAGCGGTCAAAGGCCATCAACAACAGCACAGAGGATTCAATTTTTGAAAGTGAGTGGATGAAGAACAGCTGGGCAAAACAGGCATTGAGACTGATTCCCCTAGAGTTAAACAAGTATATGCCCAGTATCGTTGGCATGGTGGATATCGATAAGCCAAGGTCTGTGATGGCCAACATGGAAAGGAAAATGTACATGGGCTCATGGAGGCTTGGATCTGTTTTTATAATGAACAGAATGACTGAATTTCCTACTATTGAAATAACATACACTAAGCAGAAGGGGATAGAGATCCAGAGATGGACGTCTTCCTGCCCAGGTATCCCGGTGAGAAGGAACACTGCAGAGTTGAATTTGGTGTCATTGACAGCTGACATAATGTACTGGGCAGGTCCAAGGAGTTTTTACCTTTCCTTCCTAAAAGGAAAAAATAACAGGAGACTCGATGATATTTAATGAGACATCATTCTGTTCTCAGTGCAAGTCTAGAGATTCCCAGGAGCTCAAGGAAGATCAGCAAAAAACATGGTCTTAAATTTACACCACCAATAGGAAGATAGGCACTGCCAGACTGGATCAGACCTGCAGTCCATCTAGCCCAGTATCCAGTGACCAGTTCCAGGTGCTGCAGCGGAAGGTGGAAGAAGCCCTGCAATAGCCAGCTATGAGATAACCAGCGCCCAGGGAAATTTTCCCCCTGACACTCACTAGTTAGACATATTTTGTGTTGTGAATTTTTTTTTTTTTGTAACTTGTTACCCATATAAACATCCACTCCATCATTGAATCTGGCTAAGCTCTTGGCCCCATTGATATCTTGTGGTTGGGAGTTCCACAGCTTACTTGAGCACTGTGTGATTTTTATGGTGGAGACCTCTACACACACACACCCTTTCCGGGCTGTTGACTGAATCCAGATAGTTCAATCATCTTACGGGCTTCTCATCATCCTCACAGGAACTGCATCCTCTCCTCCTACAAGGGTCTGTAGATATCTGGCAAGTTACAAGCTGCCACAGACAGTTAGTTCAGCTGGGTTGGGGAGAGGATGGCATTGCAAATGGGTGAATATGAATACACTAGGTTTGCACTCATATCCAGTTGAGTATGCAAGTTACTTGAACCATGCTTGTGTAACAGGTGATGGGCGTAAATTACATACAACCACGATTACATTCCCCTTTCTTGCACCTCAGCTCTACTCTTTGCTGAAATACTGACCAGTGGTTCTGGTCTCTCGGGACTTTTTGGAAAGTCTTAGGTGCTTATGTTCTTGCACGTGTATTGCATAGTGATTGAATGGACAACCCTGAATGTAAGTGTCAGAAATAGCTTCTGCTCCACTACCAGGAGACAGTATCATGCAATGGTTCACTGAACAAAGAAATAATAGCACAAACGCATTGCAAACAGTATTTGGAGAACTTCTGATATGCTTTCTAAAGCAAAAGCCATTGAACAGTAAAATTCCCACTACTCCTTCCTGCACGGTTTCCAGCAACTCTTTCTATATACATGCAAGTCATGAAAGTTTAGTTTGTAATATTTGTATTACAATAAAAAGTTTTGGCATAACATTAACACATCTGTACTTTAATAAACATATGTCAAATCATTTTTCCCCTCTGGTCTTCTTTCAGAGATGATTTCTCAGGTTAGTGGGACTTAAAATGTAGCGTCTGTCATCTGGATTTCTTCAGAACCTGAAAATTTCGCAGTGTCTCAGCCCTCATTCAGTCACTTGTCAGCAAACTAAAGTGTAGTACAGTGGTCTCCAAACTTTTTTGATCGCACACACCTATCAGTAAAAAAATTTTGAGCATGCACCCCCTGCCATGCCGGCTCTACCAAAAAACAAACAACAACAAAAAAGCCGCTCGGACGGAGAAAAAAAAAACCCTCCTCTTGCCGTGCACCCCCAAGGATACTCTTGTGCACCCCACTTTGGAGACCACTGGTATAGTAACTCCCCTGTCCCTGGGTTAATAGATGACTGGTTCTCCTCAGGTTCTGTTCTGTCAGTCTGTAGCCTGTATCTGGAGTGGAAACAGGCTTTGGGGTCAGCACGGAAAACGTTCATTCCCTGAGCAATCACTCTCTAGTACATAGTAACTCCAGCACCTGTTATTTAGCCAAAATGAGGGTTTGCAAGAGGTGGATTTCAATTTCAAATACTTGAGTATTCATGGAAATGGAATTTCATTTCCCACAGGAAAGTAGTCTATTTCTTGCTCTCTCTCTCTCTCTCTCTCTCTCTCTCTCTGACTGTCTATGTCCTGCGTTCCTAAAATACGTAGTACCCAGGAGCGACTTTGTGACAGACATGAAGCTGAGCTGTCATAATGAAAGTGTAAGTTAAATTTAATTCTTGGGATGTTTCCTGTAGACATATATTAATAAATAAAAATAAATGGAGATATTCTATCTCCTAGAATTGGAAGGGAAAGCCATTGAGTCCAGCCCCCTACCTTCACTAGCAGGACCAAGAACTGATTTTGCCCCAGATCACTAAGTGGCCACCTCAAGGATTGAACTCACAACCTGGGGTTTAGCAAGCCAATGCTCAAGCCACTGCATTATCCCTTCCCCCCTAGGTATTGGGATGTTTATGTTATGTTAGGTGAAACCAGACTGGTTCTTCTTAGTTTAATAGCAACCAGCTGGAAAACAAGCAACAGCTCAAGAAAAGCCATCACTCAGTAACCCCTCTGGGGATGTTGAGAGACAACGCCATAGATACAACTTGGGAAGACCTATTTATGGGTTCAAACCACATTACACAGTGTGTTTTGCAAGTGTTGCAAGTCTGTCCAGAGGTGGGGCAGCTGTTGCTGAGAAGCTCTTCAGCCTTCAAGGACGGACACCTCTGAGGAAATCTGAAGGCTCTTGGCCTGTCTGGGTCCCTGTCAGAGTGGGAGGGTTTGGGGTCAGAGATGTGTAAGATTGTTGTTTGAAAATCCTCTTGTTCTCCCATGTTACACTTTATTCCTAATATTCAGATTAAACGGTATTTTGGTTCCAGAAGGCTGACTGGTCACTCATCTCACCACTAGTCACAGACTCCCAAAGGAAAGAACCACCAGTGGTGAACCCACTTGGATCTGCTGGGCAAGCACAGTTGATTTGCAATGTGTTGTAACCCAGGGACTAGTCTGAGGGTGGGAGGATGGCGGGATTCCACCCCATGAGAGGGAAGACTATGAGGCCTGACATCTGGTTCTCAGAGACCAGAGGGGGACAGACATGCCAGTAGCCCTGTAACTCTGAGGAGTATCTATATGGTAGAAGTGCTGGAGCCCCCAGCCAGTCAGGAAATAGAGCATATTTCTATCGTCCCTGTTACCATAGAACAACGCAGCCGCCTTCACAATCGATCCAAAGAATAAAACCTTTGGAAATGCATTTGCTGATTAAATGTCCAGGAGGACATAAGCCTAAGGTGATTTGGGAACTAGCCACTGATATTCCAGGCAGTCTCCTCTCCTTTCCCTCAGCCCCTGGCAGGATCAGGCCCATGGTTCACGGCACCTCTAGAAATGGGATCCTTTGAGAAATCCTGACTTGGGGCATCGGGGTTTTAACACTATCAGATATTTGTGCAGCTTAAACAACCCACCGTGGAGCTTGGTCAGATGTAGCGGAGGGGTTCCCAAGCTACCTAGGGTCCTTCAGTCCTGTCACTGAGTTACACTGACAGCCCAGCTGAGAGCCCTCTGCTGCTGCACAGAACATCTGCAAATGGAAACAGCTCACAGTCTTTCCCCTTCACTTCACATTTTAAAGATAGTGAAGCTTACAACGTACCCAATTCCTGCTAGACGTGGAGCTGCTGACACCAGAGGACTTCACCCTAAAGGACAAGGAGTCATCAGAGAGGTTGCACAGGCAGCAGGCAGTATCTGTTCAGATAGGGAGGCAACTGTTTATATGAAGCATGTCTGCACATTCCCTTGGGGGCCACTTGGCCATCAGGGAAGCTCAGCTTCTTGGCTTAGTGTGCACCAGCTTTAACCCCATCACGGCCAATAGCAAACTGCAGGAGGCCAAATCACAAAGTCACAAAGCTCAGCCACCAGGTGTGCTGTGGCCTCATCAGGGATACTGTTCCTGACAGCTTGTAGTCCATCCTCATGTGGAATATTGGTGTAAAGAGCTTCTACATCCATGGTGGTCAGGATGGTGTTTTCAGGAAGATCACCAATGCATTGTAGTTTCCTCAGGAAGTCGGTGGTGTCTCGAAGATAGCTGGGAGCGCTGGAAGCGTAGGATCTGAGGAGAGAGTCCAAATAGCCAGGTAATCCTGCTGTAAGAGTGCCAATGTCTGAGATGATGGGGCGTCCAGGGATTCCAGGTTTATGGAACTTGGGTAGCAGATAGAATACCCCTGGTCGGGGCTCTAGGGGTGTGTCTGTGTTGATATGTTCCTGTGCTATAGTAGGAAGTTTCTTGAGCAGACGGTGTAGTTTCTTTTGTTACGCCTCAGTGGGATCGGAGAATAGTGGCTTGTAGAATGTGATGTTGGAGAGTTGCCTGGCAACGTCCTGTTCATAATCTGATCTGTTCATAATGACTACAACACCTCCTTTGTTGGCCCCTTTGATTATAATGTCAGAGTTGTTTCTGAGGCTGTGGATGGCATTGCATTCTGTATGGCTGAAGTTATGGGGCAAGTGATGCTGTTTGTTCACAATTTCAGCCTTTGCTGTCTGGGGAAGGACTCTATGTAGAAGTCCAGTCTGTCATTTAGACCACAAGGAGGAGTCCACGCAGAATTCTTCTACTTGTAGTGTTGGTAGGAAGGTTATAAGGATATTAATACATCCCTATCTTCCCTATCTCACCTGACACAGTCTAGGATCTCATTTGCTTTGTTCATTCCTGCATCACACTGGTGGCTCACAGTCAGCCTGGGACGGACTAAAACATTTCCCCTCCTCGGTCGGTTCCAATTTACCCTTGGCTGTATAAACTGGCACGTAGTGAGTCAAAATAGGGAAGATTGAGAACTGACTTGATAACAGTGTACAAGCACTTTTACAGGAATGAAATACCAGGTACTAATGGTCTCTTTAATCAGGGAAAGGTATAACAAGGACCAATGGCTGTAATCTGAAGCCAGAGAAATTAAATTTGGAAATGAGGCACATATTTTTAACTGTGTTGGTGATTAACCAGGGGAACAAACTCTCAAAGGACTTGTGGATTCTCCGGATATCTCCAAACCAATATTAGATGCCTTCCTAAAAGATACGCTTTAGAGGAACAGAAGTGATGATTTAGTCAAATACAAGTCATTGGGCTCAATATGGGGGTAAACTGGGAGAAATTCTCCAGGAGGTCAGACTCGATAATCTAATGTGCCCTTCTTTCTTTAAATTCTATGAATCTATGATTTTTGTCTTGAGGGAATATCTAGTTTGGATGCAACGGGAAAAAGTTGCTACTCTGAATACTTATAATCACTCAACAAGAATATACGCTGGCCTAGAAGACTCAAGATGGTCATAGTGAAACCAGGATATATGGTCTCTTTCTCCTGTAAACCAGATCCTTTCCCAACATGAGAGGAATCTCACAATTTAATCATGACAGGTGTGGAGAAAGTACATAGGGAAGTATTATTTACTCCTTCTCATAACACAAGAACTAGGGGTCACCAAATGAAACTAATAGGCAGCAGGTTTCAAACAACAAAAGGAAGATAAAAGCTTATCACCAAGTAGCACTGATTGGACACTTGAGACTCTTACTTGTGACCAGAGCTATACAGTCACTCCAGCCTCCTTAAAATGAGTGGGTTTATTAGGAAACAGACCTGGCCCAACTTACATTCTTTTCGGAAGCCAAGGAGCTCTTGGGACCCAGCCTAGTTTCCCTGTGTCTCTGAGAGCATCTTCCCATCTGTTTGCCCCTTTCTTGTGGAAGTAGCCTTTGCTGAAACCTGTGTGAGCCTGGGCCCAGTCACCTCAGTGCTCAGCCGTGTCTGTGTTACAGGGCCAAGGTGTGAAGCTGACCTTTGCCCTCAGACTGCTTTCTCCCAACCAGACCACCAAAGATGAGGCCCCCTGGCCATTGAGCCGTAGTTTGGCAGTTAGACCCATTTAGTATCATTGACTGTGACTGTGCTGAAACTCCCGGCGTCCCTGTGACACTCCAACATTACCCTCAGAAATCCACTACCTAACCCTCACTGTCATCCCTACATCTGCAACAGACACCAAGGGGATGGAGTCTTCCCAGAAGCAGCTGTCACAGGAGGCTGTGATAAGAAGCCTTTTATAGACCAATGTCAGAGGTGTTGCTCTGTGGAACCCTGACACAGCCGTGATCTTAGGGTCTCTAACCGCATTGAATGTACAGTAACTCCTCACTCAACATTGTAGTTATGTTCCTGAAAAATGCGACTTTAAGCAAAACGATGTTAAGCGAATCCAATTTCCCCATAAGAATTAATGTAAATGAGCGGGTTAGGTTCCAGGGAAATTTTTTTCACCTGACAAAAGACTATCTTATATATATATATATATACACACACACACATACACACACACGCAGTATAAGTTTTAAACAAACAATTTAATACTGGTACACAGCGATGATTGTGAAGCTTGGTTGAGGTGGAGGAGTCAGAAGGTGGGATATTTCCCTTACTGCTAAATGATGAACTAGCAATTGGCTGAGCCCTCAAGGGTTAACTCTCTCACTCTACAAGGCAGCAGGAATGGAGGGAGAGATGCGCAATTCTCTGAAGTACACTGCCTTGTTAATTAGATCAGCTTGCTGAGAGGCAGCTTCTGCAAGCTCCCTCCATCCTGAGTCCTAGTCTGTCCTCCCTGCTCTATGGAAGATGGGGAAAGCGGGGTGCAGGAGCAGGGGGAGGGGGACACTCTGACATTAGCCCCCCTCTTCCTCCCCTCCCCCCCGCACAGCAAGCAGGAGTCTCAGGGAGCAGCTCCAAGGCAGAGGACAGGAGCAGCACATGGCAGTGGGGGGAGGGACACAGCTGAACTGCAGGCAGCTGCTGCACAGGGAACTTAGGGGAGTGGGGAGCTGATAGGGGAGCTGATGGGGGGGCTGCTGGTCCACCCTGGTTCCAAGCCCCCACCAGCTAGCTCCAACGGGCTGCTCTTCATGCAAGCAGTAGACAAAGCCGTTGGCTGCCAAAGGACATTAGAAGGGAGCATTCTATATATATATATATATATATATATATATATATATATATATATATATATATATATATATATATATATATATATATATATATATATATATATATATTTAAGAGTAGGTTAGATAAATGACTATCAGAGATCGTCTAGACAGTATTTGGTCCTGCCATGAGGGCAGAGGACTGGACTCGATGACCTCTCGAGGTCTCTTCCAGTCCTAGAGTCTATGAATCTATGAATCTATTACACAACTTTAAACGAGCATGTTCCCTAATTGATCAGCAACGTAACAACGAAACAACGTTAACCGGGATGACTTTAAGTGAGGAGTTACTTTATTTATCTTCTCGCCACCGCTGTGAGGCAGGGCAAGGCTATTATCCACCTGTGCAGAGACATCCAGTGGCTTGGCCACCGTCACGCACAACCTGGGAATCAAAACCGAGCTGTCTGGAGTTACCGAGCAGTACAGAACAGGACCAGCCTTCCAGACACCTGAGCAGGGACAGGCCCAGTTGCATTCTCTGCTGTGTCAGCAGAGCTCCCCCAGTGCTGCACAGAGCCGGATGGCAAGAAGCCAGTTACAAGGGTTTGATTCGCTGGCCTGTTTTCCCCCTGCCTCAGTGGAGTTTACAGCAGTCTGGGGGTTGGGCTGACATCCACCCATTGGTAACAGCTTCCAAGAGTTCAGCCTACTCTGCCCAAATCCGTGTGGATGGGGGCCAACCCAGAGTGCCCCCTAGGGGTCTGAGGTGGCTCTGCAGGCACCCTGCCCTTCCCTCTAAGGTTCTTGCAATGACTTACTCTCAGCGCGGGTGTGACGTTATGAGTATAATATAAGATCTCATTGAAAGGTAACAGGGCCAGAAAGAGTTAATTAACTCACAGATTGATCTGACCCATGGCTGACCTGTAGAGACTGCTTAGGAAGATAGGTAAATGAATAGAGCTTTGAAATGTAAGTCTGTATTGTTAGAGATCTCAAGGGTAGATGTTTGCTCAGGTCTTGTGATGTAAGCAAACAAGTCTTGTCTATTGCTATAGCTTTAATTCAAAGCTAAAAAAAGGAATATTAACATTTCTGATGATACTTGAGTGAAATAGTATTGTCGTGGAAAAAGTCACCCACACATTGATTTTAGTTCACAGACTCAAGCCTGAGGCCAGTTTATTGCAATACATACCAACGCGTTGGGGTGGCAGTCCGAAAACTACCACCCCTAGCACAGCACGCAGGCTGCCTTTATTCCGTCAAACCGCAATCATAGTACAAATAATATGTCATTTATGCGAAAATAAGAGTAGGGGTCTGTCCCTTTTTCCCGGTAGCTCCCTCATTATTTACGAGAATTGGGTGCCTATTGGGTGGGGGGGTTTCTTGGTGGTTTCCGACATGGGTGGTACTTGGCACCAGTTGGAGTGTTGTTCTCATCAGGGAACATACTGTTTTTTCCAGGGTTCTATGGTTAAGGGCATAGGGGTTTATTATGGGATGGCCAAAGATGATATATGATTGGCTGGTTGGCAGATAGCTGGAACTATAGGGGAAGTTGACCTTTACTAGAAGCAATTTCTTCATATAGGCGGTTATTATGTTTTATAAACAAGCGGTTATCATGTTCTTACAGACAGGCAGTTATCATGTATTTCATAAACAAGCAGTTATTCTGTTGCTAAGGCCTATTGCATTGCTCCCTTCCCCTCCCTCCTCTGGTCATAGCCCATGACCGTATTTGGCAGGGAATTGTGAAGCTTAGTTTTGTTCAGGCCCTGGCCTGTACGGTTCTATGTAAAGGCCGTCTGTATAGTCAGCTTCTGTCAGAGGGCCTAAATTTGGGCCTTCGGTGTTACTTTGGCTGTAAAGAAGGCCACCTAGTTCTTTTTCCCCACAGTATTATTGTCTATACATCTCTTTGAAGGTTGTGGTAACCTGTATCTGAACTGTTTAATGGATAATTTATCCTGTGCTAATTGCCAGGATGGTTAGAAGAAGGAAAGTTGAGCCTATTGTTTTCTCAGGCCAAAAGATTGCTGGAAATGTATAAAAACCTAGGGACATGATCCTACTTCATCTCAGATCTGCTTTGGGTTTCAAGAGGGGGAAACCTTAAGCCACAAGGATTATGATCCCCAGTCACTGACTGGAGCCACCCTGAATATGGACATTGGACTACAACCCATGGACTATTTCTAAAAGGACTTTTGTCAACTACAAGCTCATCTCTGCTATGTATCTGAACCTCAAGAATTGAATTCAAGTCTGTCTGTATATTGATCTTTTAACCAACACACTCTCTCTTTTCTTTTTAAATAAATTTTAGTTTAGTTAATAAGAATTGGCTATAAGCGTGTATTTTGGGTAGGATCTAAGTTATAATTGGACCTGGGTATGTGGCTGACCCTTTGGGATTGGAAGAACCTATTCTTTTATATGATGAGATAAGATTTTCAGTAAGCATCCTCATATCTGACAGGTGTGTGTGGATGGAGGCCTGAGGCTGGGCACTTTAAGGGAACTGTGTTGTTTGGACTTCTGAGTAACCAGTGAGGTACTAGAGAAGCTGTTTTGGTAAATCTAAGTATTGGAATATCCAGCAGCATTTGGGGGTTTGTCTGCCCCGTTTTGTTTGCAGTTCACCCTAATTGAGTGACCTCGGCTGGCTCCCATGGGCAACACTGTCACACTGGGATACTTACAAGAGACCCCTTTGTGGGGTCACATTAATTTAGTCTTATCAAAAACACAAGGTCTCCTACCCTCCAGCCCCAGCCTCCTCCTTTACTCAGGATCAGCCCCACTGTCCTGATTGCTGTGGTCCACGTTGGTTCAGACCCTACTCCCCTTTTTCCCCTGAAGCCCTGTCTCCTGCCCCATATCTTCTCACTAAGCCCTGCCTCTTGCTCCTTCACTTTCCCCGAGGCTCCTTCTCCCAGCCAGGCCAGAGTCAGGGCAAGGTAAGAGCTGCCCTGGAAGTACAGGTTGCTGTGGGGAGCCCCAGAGTCTCCACATTCCCTGACTTGTAAACCCTGGGGGATAAAATGTGGAGGGTGTGGGGCACCTCACTGTGGCTCTGGTTCCCTGGGCAGCTCTTACCAAGGCCTGGCTCTGGCTTCCAGCCTGGAAAGGGGGCAGAGTCTCGGGTAAAGGGGAATAGTAGAGGTGTCATCTTCAGGGAAGAGATGGGGCAAAGGAAAGGGCCTCAGGGGAAGAGGTTCCAGGATGGAATATGTGGTCATGGCCATCGCTTGTGTTTTTCCTCTCCCATGTTGCCAGCACTGGAGCCAGGTGATGAACTGACCCTTCACTTGACAAATGCCCTGATTATCCTCTCACGAAGGTGTTTGCTTTTCACGCTGTACACGATTGGGTTCATCAGGGGCGGGACCAGCAGGTAGACGTAGCCCAGGATAATCTGAAGCAAGTGAGTAGAGCTATTTCCGAATCTGTGTATCAAAGCCAGGCCAATGTCTGATATGTAGAAGAGCACGACAGAGCAGAGGTGGGAGACGCAGGTGTTCAGGGCCCTGAGGCACTCTCTGTGGGATGCAACACTCAGCACTGTTTTGACGATCATCACATAAGAGAGGAAGATGAGGAGCGAGTCCAACCCCACCGTGGAGATTTTACCCAACAAGCCATAGATGCTGTTCACTGAGATGTCTGAACAAGCCGCCTTCATGACATCCTGGTGCATGCAGTAGGAATGGGAGAGGACATTGTCTCGACAGTATTGGAACCGTTTCAGGAGAATGGGGAGTGGGAGTATTACGGCCACCGATGTTAGAACAGCCACCAGTCCCATCTTGGCTATCCTCAGTGGAGTTAAGATGGAGGTATATCTTAGTGGGTTACAGATGGCGATGAAGCGGTCAAAGGCCATCAACAAGAGCACGGAGGATTCCATTTTTGAAAGCGAGTGGATGAAGAACAACTGGGCAAAACAGGCATTGAGGCTGATTCCCCTAGAGTTAAACAAGTATATGCCCAGTATTGTAGGCATGGTGGCTATCGATAAGCCAAGGTCCGTGACGGCCAACATGAAAAGGAAAATATACATGGGCTCATGGAGGGTTGGATCTGTTTTTATAATGAACAGAATAACTGAATTTCCTACTATTGAAATAACATACATGAAGCAGAAGGGGATAGAGATCCAGAGATGGACGTCTTCCAGCCCAGGTATCCCGGTGAGAAGGAACACTGCAGAGTTGAATTTGGTGTCATTGACAGCTGACATAATATACTGGGCAGGTCCAGGGATTTTTGAACTTTCCTTCCTGAAAGGAAAAGGAACAGGAGACTAGATGATATTTAGTGAGACATCTTTCTGCTCTCAGTGCAAATCTAATGACAGGTTTCAGGGTAGCAGCCGTGTTAGTCTGTATCCTCAAAAAGAACAGGAGTACTTGTGGCACCTTAGAGACTAACAAATTTATTAGAGCATAAGCTTTCTTGGGCTACAACCCACTTCTTCGGATGCATATCAAAAAGCTTATGCTCTAATAAATTTGTTAGTCTCTAAGGTGCCACAAGTACTCCTGTTCTTTTTAGTGCAAATCTAGAGATTCCCAGGACCTCAAGGAAAAACAGCAAAAACATTGTCTTGGAATTAGACCACCAATAGGAAGATGGGCACTGTCAGACAAGCTCAGACCTACAGCCTGTCTAGCCCAGTATCCAGTGGCCAGTAAAGGAAGATGGAGGAAGCCCTGCAATAGGGAACTAAGAGATACCCTGATCCGAGGGAAAGGTTTCCCCTGACACCTAGTAATTAAACATATTTTGTCGTGTAAATCAGGAAGGTTTACAGCCCTTACAAGACATTTTTAAAAAAAATTCTCAGTATTGTAATTGGATTTCCTGATTACCCATTTAAATATCCCATCTCTCTGTGAATCCTGAGAAGCTCTTGGCCCCATTGATATCTTCTGGCTTGGAGTTCCACAGCCTACTTGAGCATGGTGTGATTTTACAATTGTGACCTTCACACAGACACCCTTTCTAGCCCTCCACTTCTCAGTGTGCCCCATTGTATCATGACTTGTATAAACACATGGCAAGTGCATGGTGAAGACGGCCATTGTATTTATCTGCCCTGCATTGAAGCTATTTATAAACGTGTTTCATTGCCTCATAGATATACGTTTTATTTTCTCCACTGCTGAGACTTCAAATTATTCCACTGTCTCTTTCCAACACATGGGATAAATTCTTAATGCCAGATTTTTAATTACATAATAGTGACTTCAACTGGGTTGCTCCAGATTTACATGTGTAAATTCAGTCAGAACCGGGCTCTATTAACTGTCCCTTACCATGTCCTCCCAGTGATACATTCTAACCCCCAAGAATCCCTCCAAGGGAAGCTGAAGTGCTTTGCCCGGCCAATGTTAACTGAATCCTGAGCATTCGATCTTCCTCACAGGACCTGCATCCTCTCCCCATGCAAGGGTCTAGATACTTGACAAGTTTCAAGCTAACACAGACAGTTACTTTGGCTGGGCAGGGGAGGGATTGGCGTCACGGGTGAATATGCAAACACTAGGTTTGCTCTAATATCCATGCTCATGTAAGATGTGATGGGCATAAATTACTTACAACTAATATAACACTCCCCTTTCCTGCACCTCAGCAATAACTTTTTGGACAGACTTGCAGTGGTATTTGTGAGGGATTCTGTTCATGACCCTGAATGTAAGTGTTAGAAACAGCTTCTGTTCAGTTACCAGGGGATACTATTATACAACTGTTCACTGCACAAAGAGTTAATAGCACAAACCCATTGCAAAAAGTATGTGGAGAACTTCTGAAATACTTTCTAAAGTAAAAGCCATTAAGCAGTAAAGTTTCCACTGCTGCTTGCTGTAGAGATTCCAACAACGCTGCTTCTGGCTTTCAATATACAGGCATGTTATGAAAGTTTGGTTTTTAATATTTGTATTAGAGTAAAAAGTTTTGGCATAACATTTACAAATCTGTAGTTTAGCACACACATATCAACCGATTCTTTCCCCTCACCTCTTCTTTCAGAGATGATTTCTCAGGTTACAGTGGGACTTAAAATGTAGCATCTGTCACCTGGATTTCTTCAGAATCTGAAAAGATCCCAGCATCTCAGCCCTCATTCAGTCGCTTGTCAGCAAACAGAAGTCTAGTAGCTCCTCTGTTCCTGGGTTATTAGCTGACTGGTTCTCCTCAGGTTCTGTTCTGCCAGTCTGTAGCCTGTACCTGGAGTGGTAACAGGCAGTGGGATCGGTATATAAAATATTCATTCCCTGAGCTTTCACTCTCTAGTACATAGTAACCCCAGCACCTGTTATTCAGGCACGAGGAGGGTTTGCAGGAAGTGGATTTCAAAGTCAAATGCGTGAGTATTCATGGAAATGGAACTTCATTTCACATGTGAAAGTCATCCATTGCTCTCGCTCTCTCGCTCTTTGACTGTCTGTGTCTTGTATTCATAAAATACATAGCATCTGGGAACAGCATTGTGACAGACATGGAGCTGAGCTGCCATTAACTGTGTATGTTAAACCTAGTTCTGGGGATGTTTGCTGTATAACTATATAGTGTTAACATGTGGGATATTTATGTTATGGCTGTATTGGGTGAAACCAGTATGGATCTTCCTAGTTTAACAGCAGGCAGCTGGAAAACAAGCAGGAAGGGAAGCAACAGCTCAAGAAAAGCCATTGCTCAATCAGCACCGCAGAGAAGTTGAGAAACAACACCGGAGCTACAAGCTGGGAAGAGCCTGTTTCCGGGCTCCAGCCACGTTACACAGCTTGTTTTGTCAGCACTGGGAGTGTGTCCAGAGCTGGGGCAGCTGTTACTGAGAAGCTCTTCAGATTGACAGGCACAGACACCCCTGGGAAGTCTGAAGGCCCTCGGCCTGCCTGGGTCCCCATCAGAGGAGGAGGGTTTGGGGTCAGAGACGTGTACAGACTGCTCTTTTAAAACCCTCTTATTCTCCCATGTTATGCTTCATTCTTAATATTCAGATTAAACAGTATTTTGGTTCTAGAAGGCTGGCTAGTAACTTGTCTGACCACTAGCCACAGACTCCCAAAGAGAAGAACCACAGGTGCCGAACCCACTCAGACCTGCTGAGCAAGCACAGTTGACCCACAGTGTGCTGTAGCCAAGGGCCCAGGCTGAGGGGGGGAGCATCACAGGATTCCACCCTATGAGGGGGAAGACTGCAAGGCCTGACATCTGGCACTCAAAGACCAGAGAGGGGACAGAGATGCTGGTAGCCCTGGAACTCTGATGGGTATCTACAGCATAGAAATGCAGGAGCCCTCTGCCAGTCAGGAAACAGAAATATGTCCTATTGCAGCTGGTACCACAGAGCAACACAGCTCTGAATTCCTGTGATGAAAATCGAGTCCGAGAATAAAACCTTTGAAAACACATTTGCTGATTAAACTTCTCTGGGAAAACAAACCCGAGATGATTTTGGAACTGGTCACGGATATTCCGTGGGGTCTCCTCATACTCAGCCCCTGGCAGGATCGGGCCCAGAGCACACGGCACCTCTAGAAATGGGACCCCTTGTGAAATCCTGACTTGGGGTATCGGAGTTTTAACATTCTGAGCTCGCTTTGAATATCAGATTTTTGTGCAACTTGAGTAACTCATGGAGCAGCATGGGCAGATGTAGGGGAGAGGTTCCCAAGCTACCTAGCCCTGCCTGCCCTCCATCCCCTGTTACTGAATCACCCTGACAGCCCTCTGCCGCTGCACAGAACATCTGCAAATGGAAACAGCGTGCAGCCTTTCCCCTTCACTGCACATTTTAAAGGTAGTGAAATCTGCCAACGTACCCAATTCCTTCAAAAGGGGAACTGCTGACACCAGAAGTCTTCACCCAAGAGGACAAGGAGCTATCAGAGAGGCTGCATGGGCAGCAGACAGTATCTGTTCAGACAGGGAGGCAACTGTCTATATGAAGCATGTTTGCACAGTCCTTTGGGGGCCACTTGGCCATCAGGGAACCTCATCTGCTTGGCTTAGTGTGCACCAGCTTTAACCCCGTCATGGCCAATGGCAAACTGCAGGAGGCCAAATCACAGGGGATGTGGGGTGATGCTAGTCAACCGGACTGCAGCACCAGTCCTGATGCAGGCCCTATTCCTGGAATCTGGGCTTGTCATCACTGTTTGCTTTATTCAGATTAGTCACATGTCTACCTTGGGGGTGGCCTAGTGGTAACGATGAGGCTGTCACTGCTGTAAGGTTGCTGAAAAAAAATAAAAGAGAATCATAATAATAGTAGTAAAATAGGACCAGATTTCTCCCAAGCATTACAAACCCAGGTGCAGGCCAGGGAAGGGAGATTCCACAAGGCTCCTTACAGGGAAACTTCCCTCTGTTAGTTCAAGGTGGGGAGGTCCCTTCCCTTCTCCTTAAGCAATAAGCAGGGGGACCCAGGATCCTGGGATCCCCAAAGTTAGGTACAGATCTCAGTGATCTGTAGCTAGGCCCACCCACCCACAATCTTTGTGCCTCCACAACTGTTCTAGGACCCTCTCCAGCTCCCTGCTAGCACAGGTTCATCAGTGATGTGCTACCAGGGCCTGTCACTGTAGCCACTGCCCGCACGATGTGCTGAAGAG
The DNA here is from genome assembly GCF_027887155.1 of Malaclemys terrapin pileata. Classification (NCBI taxonomy): domain Eukaryota; kingdom Metazoa; phylum Chordata; order Testudines; family Emydidae; genus Malaclemys; species Malaclemys terrapin. The sequence goes on along the minus strand of NC_071505.1, from coordinate 348,004,345 downwards.
ACATTGCCCAGGGTGGAGGTGCCTGAACAGAGTTGGGAGGGTTGGTTAGAGTAGCTGAGGGGCACAATACCTCAGCCATAGACTGGGCAGGAGGTTTTGATCTTTCCATGCCCAGAGTGCAGCCATAGACTCCGTCAGTTGAAACCTTCATTTATGTTATGAGGAAGAGGCAGATGAAAAGCCTCCATTTCTCTTGGGGATCCAGGCAGCTGCAGCTGGGCAGCATCATGGCAGCTGAGCTTTCAGAGAAAAACGATCTATTTTCTGTGAAAACTCACCCCATGCGCCTCTGTCCCTTGTGCTACAGGACCACACCTCTAGGTGACAGCAGTAGCCCTCCATCAGCCTCCCACACTGAGCAGGCCTTTAGGATTACCATATTTCCCAAAGAGAAATCATGCGAGGGTGCCCCACCATGTGAGGTTGCTGCCCGTTGCTGGAACCCTATAGGGACCCACTCAGGTCTGAGGAGGCTGTCACCGTAGGCTGGGACACTGCCCCCCTCCTAGCTCTGCCTTACCCATCTGGGGGCCTGGCATTACTTCATGGGACAGGGCTTAAAAGAGTGACATATGGTCACCCTACCATGGGTGTCTGCTAGGGTGGCTACACCAGCTCTATAACAGAGGGAGCCCCTGGAAAAGGCTTCTCTTCAGCAGAGGATTTAAGAACAGAAGAATGGTCATATTGATTCTGACCAATGGTCCATCTAGCCCAGCGTCCTGTCTTCTGACAGTGGCCAGTGCAGATGCTTCAGAGGGAATGGACAGAACAGGGCAATTATTGCGTGATCCATCTCCCATCATCTGCTCCCATCTTCTAGCAGTCAGAGGTTTAGAGATGCCTGGGTCATGGTGTTGCATCCCAGACCATCTTGCCACAAATAGCCACAGATGTACCTATCCTCCTTAAACTTACCTAGTTCTTTTTTTGACCCAGTTATACTCCTGGTCCTCACAACATCCCCGGCAATGACTTCCACAGGCTGACTGTGCATCGTGTAGAGAAGTACTTTCTTTTATTTGTTTTAAACGTGCTGCCTATTAACTTCATGGGTGACCCCTGGTTGGTGTGTTTTGTGAAGGGATAAATAACACTTCCTGATTCACTTTCTCCACACCACACATAATTTTATAGACTTCTATCATATCTTCACTTCGTCGTCTCTTTTGCAAGCTGAGAAGTCCCAATCTTTTTAATCTCTCCTCATATGGAGACTGTTACATACCCCTAAACATTTTTTGTTGCCCATCTCTGTACCTACTCCAATTCTAACATATCTTTTTTGAGATGGGGTGATCAGAACTGCACGCTGTATTCAAGATGTGGGCATATCATGGATTTATATAGAGTCAATGGGTTATTTTCTGTCTTCTTATCTATGTCTTTCTTAATGGTTCCTAACATTCTGTTCGCTTTTTTGACTGCTGCTGCACATTGAGTGGATGTTTTCAGAGAACTATTCACAATGACGCCAAGATCTCTTTCTTGAGTGGTAACAGGTAATTTAGACCCCATCATTTTCTATGTATAGTTGGGATTATGTTTTCTGATGTGTATTGCTTTGCAGGTATTAACACTGAATTTCATCTACCATTTTGTTGCCCACTCACCAACTTTTGTGAGATTGCGTTGTAACTCTTCATAATCTGATTTTCTCTTAAATATATTCAGTAATTTTGTTTCATTTGCAAATGTTGCCACCTCACAGTTAATCTCTTTTTCCAGATAATTTATGAATATGTTGAACAACACTCGTTCCAGTACAGGCCCCAGAAGGATGCCACTGTTTACCTGTCTCCATTTTGCAAACTGACCATTTATTGCTACCCTTTGCTTCGTATCTTTTAACCAGTTACTGATCCATGAGAGAATCTTCCTTCTTCTCCCATGACTGCTAATAGAGTTCTAATAGATTGGTGAGGCACGATTTCCCTTTGAAAAGCTGTGTTGATTATTCCCCAACAGTTCGTGTTCATCTGTGTATCTGATCATTCTGATCTTTACTATAGTTTCAACCATAGTTTCCAGTTGTAAGGAATACGGTTACGGCACAGAGAGCCGACATGACAGTGACTGGCTCGCAGAGTCACTTGGTGCCTGAGGCACAGCTCAGAGGGTCTTTCCTCATGTTTAGGCATGAGACATGCACACGCAGTTAAGCAAGGCCATGCACATGTTTACTAGAAAGGGGTGTGATCAAAGCCCTGCTCCAAATGTCTGCTGCTAACTCTCATTGGGATCCAAACAACCCCCTTCCCCAGATCCAGCTATCCCCAAACTTGGTGATGTTGGAAATGTGGATGCAGGGTGTGAGGTCTATCTGCAGCACTAGAGCGGCTCTCAGTGCCCATGGAGAGAGAGGGGGATCAGGATCAGAGGCAGGGGCAGCCCAGCAGGGCTCTGCTCGGCCAGGCAATGTTCCCCAGATCCTTCACATTCTGAAAACACATCCTGATTCCCCTCTTACCGCCAAGCTGCAGGAGGGGCCCAGAACTCCCACGTGAAAGGGGGCTGTGCTAATGACAGGCTTCATCACCAAGGGGTGTTGGGAAGAGTTCAGGTTCTCCACCCAGTGCCCCAAATCACCCTTCTGGGGCACACAGAGCTGAAATCTCTCTACGACACTTAACAATATCCCCACTTACTGTAGCGTCCGAGCACTTGTCAATCTGTAACATATTTATCAGTACAACACACCGTGCAGTAGGACCGTGCTATTAACATCACTGGGCAGATCCCAAGGCCAGAAGGCACCACTGTGATCACCTAGTCTGACCCCCCTGCCTGTATAGCACAGGCCAGAGACCTGCCAAAAAATAAGTCCTAAAGCAGAGATGTTAGAACTACATCCTGCCTTGATTTAACAATTGTCAGTGCTGGAGAATCTACCCCGGCCCTTGGTAAATTTTTCCAATGGTTAAATACCCTCATTGTTAAAAAAAATTACACATTCATTCCGATCTTAATGTGTTTAGCTTCATCTGCCAGCCAATGGATCATGTTATAACTTTCTCTGATAGATTGCAGAGTCCATTGTTAAACATTTGTTCCTCATGCAGCTACTTACAGACTGTGACCAAGTCGCCCCTTCACCTTCTCTTCATTAAGCTAAGTAGATTGAGCTCCTTTAGTCTATCAGTAGAAGGCAGATTTACTAATCCTTTAATCATTCTTGTGGCTCTTCTCTGGACTCTTTCCGTTGTATCAACGTCCTTCTTGAACTGTAGACACCAGAACTGGACAAAATATCCCAGCAGTGGTCGCACCAGGGCCAAACAAGAGAGGTAAAATAACCTCCCTGCTCCTACTCAAGATCCCCCTGGTTGTACGTCCTGGATTTTATTTTTGGCTATAGTGTGGCACTAGGGGCTCATGTTCAGCTTATTATCCACTATGACCCCAAAGTGTTCAGAGTCCCTGCTTCCCCGGATTCAGTCCCGCATCCAATATGGATTTCCTGTATCCCTTCTGCCTCGATGTACACCTTTACATTGAGACGTATTAAAACACATGTTGCTGTGGGACCGATGGACTAAGTGAGTTGCCCAAGGTCACAGAAGAAGTCTGTGGAAGAACCTGGAAGTGAAACCAGTTCTTCTGAGCCCCAGGCCAGCACTTTAACCCCTGAACTATCCTTCCTCTCTGGGGCTAGTGACTGAGGTGGGGGTAGCTGGTGGTTCAGCATGCTGAGATTACCAGAAACTCAGGGAAATACACTCCTGTGACATCACTAAACAGGAACCCAAGAACAATTCCTTTTCCAGACGATAACGCTGAGTCATGCTTTCTCTTGAATCAATTGAGGGACAAATCCATCGGCCTGGGCACAGAGCAGGGCCATAGTGGACAAGCAACTCCATATGAGCTCCTGGTGTGATGCAAAATGGTCTATATGACCCATAAGGACATGAGACTGAAAGGGACCTCCTGGGTCCATAAGCCCAGTCCCCCTTTATGACAGGCAAGCCTGACATATCGCCCAGTGCATAAACCTGTCAAGCTCTATCTTCAAATCTTGTTTCCCCCACTTTTTTGGGGGGCAGCTGTTCCAGAACCTCCCTACTTTAAAAGTCAGAAATGAACTTCTCATTTCCAGCCTCAGTTTCATTTTGGCCAGTTTGTCCCCATTTGTTCTTGTGCCAATGCTGTTCTTTAGCTTCAGGAGCTTGTCTCCCTCCCTGGTGTTTCCCACTCCCCTGACCCAATGTATTTATAGAGCAATCTGATCCCCATGAAGCCTGTATTGTCTTACGCTGAACCAGCCAAGTTCTTCCAGTCTCCTCCAAACGTCAGACCCTCCCTGACGCTGACCATCCTACGAGCCCTTCTTTGCCCCTGTTCAGTCTGAATTCTTCTTTCTGTAAAACGCGCGACCAGAATTTTACAGTTTGACAGAGGAAATCTGACCAGTGTCTGTTATAAGGATAAAAACAATGAGAAGTCCGATGGTACATTAAAGACTAACAGATTTATTTGGGCATAAGCTTTCGTGGGTAAAAAAACCCACTTCTTCAGATGCATGTAGTGAAAACTGCAGATGCATTAAATATTATACACAAAGAGAAGGGAGTTACCTTACAAGTGGAGAACCAGTGTTGACAGGGCCAATTCGGACAGGGTGGATGTGGTCCATTCCCAGTAATTGATGAGGGGGTATCCATACCAAGAGAGGGAAAGTTGCTTTTGTAGTGAGCCAGCCACACCCAGTCCCTATTCAAGCCCAAATGAATGGTGCTAAATTTGCAAATGAATTTTGATTCTGCAGTTTCTCTTTGAAGTCTCTTTCTGAATTTTTTTTGTTGAAGAATGGCTACTTTTAAATCTGTTACTGAGTGTCCAGGGAGATTGAAATGTTCTTCAACTGGCTTCTGTATATTATCATTCCTGATGTCTGATTTGTGTCCATTTATTATTTTACATAGAGCCTGTCTGGTTTGGCCAATGTACATGGCAGAGGGGCATTGCTGGCACATGATGGCATATATCACATTAGTAGATGTGCAGGTGAATGAGCCCCTGATGGTGTGGCTGATGTGGTTGGGTCCTGTGATGGTGTCACTAGAGTAGATATGGGGACAGAGTAGGCAATGGGGTTTGTTGCAGAGATCGGTTCCTGGATTAGTGTTTCTGTGGTGTGGTGTGTAGTTGCTGGTGAGTATTTGCTTCAGGTTGGAGGGCTGTCTGTAAGCGAGGACTGACCTGCCTCCCAAGGTGTGTGAGAGTGAGGGATAGTTTGTAGATCGTTGATGATGTGCTGGAGAGGTTTTAGCTGGGGGCTGTATATGATGGCCAGTGGTATTCTGTTATTTTCCTTGCTGGGCCTGTCCTGTAGTAGGTGACTTCTGTATCACTCTGTCAATCTGTTTCCTCACTTCCTCTGGTGCGTATTGTAGTTTTAAGAATGCTTGATAAAAGATACTGTAGGTGTTTGTCTCTGTCTGAGTGATTGGAGCAAATGTGTTTGTATTTTACGGCTTGGTTGTGGACAATGGAGCATGTGATGTGTCCTGGATGGAAGCTGGAGGCATGTAGATAAGTATAGCGGTCAGTAGGTTTCTGGTATAGGGTGGTGTTTATGTGACCATCACTTATTTGCACTGTAGTGTCCAGGAAGTGGATCTCTTCTGTGGACTGATCCAGGCTGATGTTGATGGTGGAGTAGAAATTGTTGAAATCCAGGTGGAATTCTTCAAGGTCCTCCTTCCCGTGGGTCCATATAATGTCATCAATGTAGCGCAAGTAGAGGGGACAAGAGCTGAGGAAGCGTTGTTCTAAGTCAGCCATAAAAATGTTGGCATACTGTGGGGCCATGTGGGTACCCATAGCAGTGCTGTGACTTGAAGGTATAAGTTGTCCCCAAATCTGAAATGGTTGTGGGTGAGGACAAAGTCACAAAGCTCAACCAACAGGTGTGGCGTGGCCTCATCAGGGATACTTTTCCTGACCGCTTATATAGTCCATCCTCATGTGGAATATTGGTGTAAAGAGCTTCTACATCCATGGTGGCTAGGATGGTGTTTTCAGGAAGATCACCAATGCATTGTAGTTTCCTCAGGAAGTCGGTGGTGTCTTGAAGATAGCTGGGAGCGCTGGGAGCGTAGGGTCTGAGCAGAGAGTCCAAATAGCCAGATAATCCTGCTGTAAGAGAGCCAATGTCTGAGATGATGGGGCGTCCAGGGATTCCAGGTTTATGGAACTTGGGTAGCAGATAGAATACCCCTGGTCGGGGCTCTAGGGGTGTGTCTGTGTCGATTTGTTCCTGTAATATAGGAAGGAGTTTCTTGAGAAGACGGTGTAGTTTCTTTTGGAACGCCTCAGTGGGATCGGAGAATACTGGCCTGTAGAACGTGATGTTGGAGAGTTGCCTGGCAGCCTCCTGTTCATAATCCGATCTGTTCATAATGACTACAGCACCTCATTTTTCGGCCCCTTTGATTATAATGTCAGAGTTGTTTCTGAGGCTGCGGAGGGCGTTTTGTTCTGTATGGGGCAAGTGATGCTGTTTGTTCACAATTTCAGTCTGTACACATCTGCGGAAGCACTCTCTGTAGAAGTCCAATCTGTCATTTCGACCGGCAGGAGGAGTCCACGCAGAATTCTTCTTCTTGTAGTGTTAGAAGGAGGGTTATAAGGATACTAATCCTTCCCTATCTTCCCTATCTCGCCTGACACATTCTAGGATCTCATTTGCTTTGTTCATTCCTGCATCACACTGGTGGCTCACAATCATCCTGGGACTGACTAAAACATTTTCTCCTCCTTGCTTGGTTCCAACTTACCCTTGGCTGTATAAACTGGCACGTAGTGAGTCAAACTAGGGAAGATTGAGAACTGACTTGATAACAGTGTACAAGCACATGTATAGGAATGAAATACCAAGTGCTAACAGGTTCTTTAACTTAGCAGGGAAAGATATAACAAGGATCAATGGCTGGAAACTGAAGCCAGAGGAATTAAATTTGGAAATGAGGCACACATATTTTTAACTGTGTTGGTGATTAACCAGGGGAACAAACTCCTAAAGGACATTGTGGATTCTCTAGATATCTCCAAATGAACATGTGATGCCTTCCTAAAAGATACATTTTAGATGAACAGAAGTGATGTTATAGTCAGATACAAGTCATTGGGTTCAGTATGGGGTAAACTGGGAGAAATTCTCCAGGAGGTCAGACTTGATAATCTAATGGCCCCTTCTTTCCTTAAATTCTATGAATCTATGATTTATTGTCTTGAGTGAATTTCTATTTTGGATGCAACTGGAAAAAGTTGCTACTCTGAATGCTTATAATCACTCAAGAAGAATATATGCTGGCCTAGAAGACTCAAGATGGTCACAGTGAAACCAGGATATATGGTCTCTTTACCCTGTAAACCGGATCCTTTCCTGTTAGGAGAGAAATCTCACAATTTAATCATGACAGGTGTGGAGAAAGTACATAGGGAATTGATATTTACTCCTTCTCATAACACAAGAACTAGGGGTCATCAAATGAAACTAATAGGCAGCAGGTTTAAAACAACAAAAGGAAGTATCTCTTCACAAAACACATGACCCCCCCATGGAATTCTTTGACAGAGGATTGAGTGAAGGCCAAGATTATAACAGGGATCAAAAAAGAAAAAGATAAATTAGTGCAGGAGAGGTCCTTCAATGCCTATTAGCTAGGATGGGCAGGGATGGTATCTCTGGCTTAAGTTTCCCAGTTGGGAATGGGCAACAAGGGATGGATCACTTGATGATTGCCTGTTCTGCTCATTCCCTCTGGGCACATGGCATTAGCCACTGTTGGAAGACAGGATACTGGGCTAGATGGACCATTTGTCTGACCCTGTGTGGCTGTTCTTATATACTTATGTTTTTAATTGTCCCACTGTTTGAGCTGGGAACAACATCCCATCTATGATAAAAGCTTATCACCAAGCAGAACTGATTGAACACTTGAGACTCTTACTTGTGACCAGAGCTATACAGTCACCCCCGGCCTCCTTAAAATGAGTGGGTTTATTAGGAAACAGACCTGGCCCAACTTACATTCTTTTGGGAAGACAAGGAGCTCTCGGGACCCTGCCTAGTTTCCCTGTGTCTCTGAGAGCATCTTCCCATATGTTTGCCCCTTTCTTTTGGAAGCAGCCTTTGCTGAAACCCGTGTCAGCCTGGGAGCAGCCACCATAGTGCTCATCTGTGTCTGTGTTACAGGGCCAAGGTGTGGAGCTGACCTTTGCCCTCAGACTGCTTTCTCCCAGCCAGACCATCTAAGATGAGGCCCCCATGGCTGTTGATCCATAGTTTGGCAGTCAGACCTTTTTAGCCTCATTGATTTACAGTCATTGGCTCTGTGACTGTGCTGAAACTCCCGGCGTCTCTGTGACATTCCAACATTACCCTCAGAAATCCTCCCTGTCAACCCCACATCTGCCACAGATACCAAGGGACTGGAGTCACAGGGCTTCCCAGAAGCCAGCTGTCACAGGGGCTGTGGTAAGAGGCCTTCTATAGACAAATATCAGAGGTGTTGCTCTGTGGAACCCTGACACCACTCTAACCTTAGGGTCTCAGAGTCTCTCACCGCACTGAATGTATTTATCTTCTCGCCACCGCTGTGAGGCAGGGCAAGGCTATTATCCACCAATGGTTTGGCCAGAGTCATGCATGGCCTGGGAATCCAACCCAGCTGTCTGGAGTTACCGAGCAGTGCCCAGACCACAGGACCAGCTTTCCAGACACCTGAGCAGAGACAGGCCCAGTTGCATTCTCTGCTGTGCCAGCAGAGCTCCCCCATGTGCTGCAGAGAGCCGGATGGCAAGAAGCCAGTTACAAGGGTTTGATTCACTGGCCTGTTTTCCCCCTGCCTCTGTGGAGTTTAGAGCAGCCTGGCTGCTGGGATGACTTCCGCCCATTGATAACGGGTTCCAAGAGCACAGCCCACTCTTGCCAAATCCCTGCATATGGGGGCTACTCCAGAGTGCCCTCTTGGAGTCTGAGTTGGCCCTGCAGGCATCCTGCCCTTCCCTCTGTGGTCCTTTCAATTACTTACTCTCAGCCTGGGATACTTAAAACAAGAGCCCCCTTTGTGGGGTCACCTTAATTTAGTTTTCTCCGAAACACAAGATCTCCTACCCTCCAGGCCCAGCCTCCTCCTTTACTCAGGATCAGCCCCACTGTCCTGATTGCTGCGGTCAGCGTTGGTTCAGACCCTACTCCCCTTTGTCCCCTGAAGCCCTGTCTCCTGCCCCATATCTTCTCACTAAGCCCAACCTCTTGCTCCTCCACTTTCCCCGAGGCTCCTCCTCCCAGCCAGGCCAGAGTCAGGGCAAGGTAAGAGCTGCCCTGGGAGCACAGGTTGCTGTGGGGAGCCCCAGACACTCCACATTCCCTGACTTGTAAATCCTGGGGGAGAAAATGTGGAGAGTGTGGGGTACCTCACTGTGGCTCTGGTTCCTTGGGCAATTTTCACCAAGGCCTGGCTCTGGCTTCCAGCCTGGTAAGGGGGCAGAGTCTCGGGTAAAGGGGAATAGTAGAGGTGTCATCTTCAGGGAAGAGATGGGGCACAGGAAAGTGCCTTAGGGGAAGGGGATCCATGATGGAATACGTGGCCATGGCCATCGCTCGTGTTTTTCCTCTTCCATGTCACCAGTGTTGGAGCCAGGTGATGAACTGACCCTTCACTTGACAAATGCCCTGATTATCCTCTCACGAAGGTGTTTGCTTTTCACACTGTACACGATTGGGTTCATCAGGGGCGGGACCAGCAGGTAGACATAGCCCAGGATAATCTGAAGCAAGTGAGTAGAGCTATTTCCGAATCTGTGTATCAAAGCCAGGCCAATGTCTGATATGTAGAAGAGCACGACAGCGCAGAGGTGGGAGACGCAGGTGTTCAGGGCCCTGAGGCACTCTCTGTGGGATGCAACACTCAGCACTGTTTTGACAATCATCACATAAGAGAGGAAGATGAGGAATGAGTCCAACCCAACCGTGAAGACTTTAACAAACAAGCCATAGATGCTGTTCACTGAGATGTCTGAACAAGCTGCCTTCATGACGTCCTGGTGAAGGCAGTAGGAATGGGAGAGGACATTGGCTCGACAGTATTGGAACCGTTTCAGGAGAATGGGGAGTGGGAGTATTACGGCCACTGATCTTAGAACAGCCACCAGTCCCATCTTCGCTATTCTTTGTGTAGTTAAGATGGAGGCATATCTCAGTGGGTTACAGATTGCAATGAAGCGGTCAAAGGCCATCAACAAGAGGACGGAGGATTCCATTTTTGAAAGCGAGTGGACAAAGAACAGCTGGGCAAAACAGGCATTGAGGCTGATTCCCCTAGAGTTAAACAAGTATATGCCCAGTATCGTTGGTATGGTGGCTATTGATAAGCTAAGGTCTGTGACGGCCAACATGGAAAGGAAAATGTACATGGGCTCATGGAGGCTTGGATCTGTTTTTATAATGAACAGAATGACTGAATTTCCTAATATTGAAATAACATACATTAAGCAGAAGGGGACAGATATCCAGAGATGAACGTCTTCCAGCCCAGGTATCGCGGTGAGAAGGAACACTGCAGAGTTGAATTTGGTGTCATTGACAGCTGACATAATATACTGGGCAGATCCGGGGACTTTTGCACTTTCCTTCCTGAAAGGAAAAAGAACAGGAGACTAGATGATATTTAGCGAGACAGGTTTCTGCTCTCAGTGCAAATCTAGAGATTCCCAGGACCTCAAGGAAAATCAGCAAAAACATTGTTTTGGAATTATACCACCAATAGGAAGATAGGCATTGCCAGACTGGATCAGACCTACTGTCCATCTAGCCCAGTATCCAGTGGCCAGTACGAGATGTTGCAAAGGAAGGAGGAAGAAGCCCTGCAATAGGGAAGTAAGAGATACCCTGATCCTAGGGAAAGTCAGACATATTTTGTTGTGTAAAGCAAGAAGGTGTAGAGCCCTTACAAGACATTTTTAAGAAAAATTGTCAGTACTGTAATTGGATTTCCTGATTACCCATTTAAACATTCCATCCCTCTTTGAATCCTGAGAAGCTCTTGGCCCCATTGATATCTTGTGGCTGGGAGAGCCACAGCCTATTTGAGCACTGTGTGATTTTACAATTGTGACCTTCACACAGACACTCTTTCTGGCCGTCCACTTCTGAGTGTGGCCCATTGTATCATGACTTGTATAAACACATGGCAAGTGCATGGTGAAGACGGTCATTGTATTTATCTGCCCTGCATTGAAGCTATTTATAAACGTGTTTCATTGCCTCATAGATATACTTTTTATTTTCTCCACTGCTGAGACTTCAAATTATTCCACTGTCTCTTTCCACCATATGGGATAAATTCTTAATGCCAGGTTCTTAATTAAATAACAGTGACTTCAACTGGGTTGCTCCAGATTTGCATGTGTAAATTCAGTCAGAACCAGGCTCTATTATCTTTCCCTTACCATATACTCCCGGTGATACACTCTAACCCCCAAGAATCCCTCCAAGGGAAGCTGAAATGCTTTGCCTGGTTAATGTTAACTGAATCCTGAGCATTCGATCTTCCTCATTGGACCTGCATCTCTCCCCATGCAAGGGTCTATAGATACTTGGCAAGTTACAAGCTAACACAGACAGTTACTTCAGCTGGGTGGGGGAGGGATTGGCATCACAAATGGGTGAATATGCAAACACTATGTTTGCACTAATATCCACTTGTGTGCGCAAATTACTTCAGCCATGCTCATGTAGGATGTGATGGGCGTAAATTACTTACAACTAATATAACACTCCCCTTTCCTGCATCTCAGCTCTGTAACACTACTGAAACAAAGACCAGCGGTTCTGTTCTCTCATAACTTTCTGGAAAGACTGGCAGCGGTATTTGAGAGGGATTGTGTGCATGACCCTGAATGTAAGTGTTAGAAACAGCTTCTGGTCAGTTACCAGGGGATACTATCATACAACTGTTCAAAAAAGAGTTATTTGCACAAACCATTGCAAAAAGTATGTGGAGAACTTCTGAAATACTTTCTAAAGTAAAAGTCATTAAGCAGCAAAGTTTTCACTACTCCTAATAAAAGTTTGGTTTGCAATATTTTAATACAATGAAAAGTTTTTGTATAACATTTACACCTCTGTACTTTAGCACACACATATCAAACCGTTCTTTCCCCTCTCCTCTTCTTTCAGAGGTGATTTCTCAGGTTAGAGTGGAACTTAAAATGTAGCGTCTGTCACCTGGATTTCTTCAGAATCTGAAAAGATCGCAGGGTCTCAGACCTCATTCAGTCACTTGTCAGTAAACAGAAGTCTAGTAGCTCCTCTGTCCCGGGTTACTAGCTGACTGGTTCTCCTCAGGTTCTGTTCTGTCAGTCTGTAGCCTGTGTCTGGAGTTGTAACAGGCACTGGGATCAGTATAGAAAATATCCAATCCCTGAGCTGTCACTCTCAGCACCTGTTATTCAGGCACGACGAGGGTTTGCAGGAAGTGGATTTCAAAGTCAAATACATGAGTATTCATGGAAGTGGAACTTCATTTCCCATGTGAAAGTTGTCTATTGCTCTCGCTCTCTCGCTCTTTGACTGTCTGTGTCTTGTATTCATAAAATCCATAGCACGCGGGAACAGCATTGTGACAGACATAGAGCTGAGCTGCCATAATGAATGTGTCTGTTAAACCCAGTTCTGGGGATGTTTGCTGTATAACTATATAGGGTTAACATTTGGGATGTTTATGTTATGGCTACATTGGGTGAAACCAGTATGGATCTTCCTAGTTTAACAGCAGGCAGATGGAAAATAAGTAAGAAGGGAAGAAACAGCTCAAGAAAAGCCATCTCTCAATCAGCACCGCAGGGAGGTCGACAACACCGGAGCTACAAGCTGGGAAGAGCCTATTTCCAGGCTCCAGCCACGTTACACAGCTTGTTTTGCCAGTGCTGGGAGTCTGTCCAGAGGTGTGGAATCTGTTTCTGAGAAGCTCTTCAGATTGACAGGCAGAGACACCGCTGGGAAGTCTGAAGGCCCTCAGCCTGCCTGGGTCCCCGTCAGAGGAGTAGGGTTTGGGGTCAGAGACGTGTACAGACTGCTGTTTTAAAACCCTCTTATTCTCCCATGTTACGCTTCATTCCTAATATTCATATTAAACAGTAGTTTGGTTCAAGGAGGCTGACTGGTCACGTGTCTCACCACTAGTCACTGACACCCAAACGGAAGAACCACAGCATGGGCAGATGTAGGGAAGGGGTTCCCAAGCTACCTAGCCCTGGCTGCCCTCCAGCCCCATCACTGAGTCACCCCGACAACCCTCTGCCGCTGCGCAGAACATCTGCAAATGGAAACAGCTGGCCGCCTTTACCCTTCACTGCGCATTTTAAAGGTAGTGAAACCTGCCAACGTACCCAATTCCTGCTAGAAGGGGAGCCGCTGACACCAGAGATCTTCACCCTAAAGGACAAGGAGTCATCGGAGAGGTTACACAGGCAGCAGGCAGTATCTGTTCAGCTAGGGAGGCAACTGTCTTTATGAAGCATGTCTGCACATTCCCTTGGGGGCCACTTGGCCATCAGGGAACCTCAGCTGCTTGGCTTCGTGTGCATCATCTTTAACCCCATCACGGCCAATGGCAAACTGCAGGAGGCCAAATCACAGGGGATGCACAGTCCTGCTACCCAACTGGACTTCAGTGCCAGCTCCGCTGCAGGGTCTACTCCTGGAATCTGGGCTTGTCATCACTGTTTATGGTTCCGATTAGTCAGAAGGCTACCTCGAGCGGTAATGATGATGCTGTCACACCTGTGATCTTGATGAAATAAAATAAAATTGAATAATAATATAATTAAGGAGCAGATTTCTCCCCAGCAGCCCCCTTTCCTGCATTACAAACCCAGGATGCAGAACAGGGAAGGGGGATTCCATAAAATATCCTTGGATCGTTACGGGGTGGGGGTGGGGAGGGAGTTCTTTCTCTTCTCCATGAGGAATGAAAATGGGGATCCAGGATCCAGGGATCCCCAAGGTTAGGCACAGATCTCAGTGATCCACTGGTAGCTAGGCCCGCACCCACAATCTTTGTGCCTCCACAACTGCTTTAGGACACTCTCCAGCTCCCTGCTAACACAGGTTCATCAGAAATGTGGTACCTGGGCCTGTCACAGTAGCCAATGCCCACAGGACCTGCTGAAGGGGTGTTGTACAGGGTGGAGGGGACTGCACAGAGATAGGAAGGCTGGTTAGAGTAGCTGATGAACAGAATACCCCAGCCATAGACTGGTCGGGAAGTTTTGACCTTTCCATACCCAGAGTGCAGCCATAGACTCGGTCAGTGCCACCTTCATTTACATTATGAGGACAAGTCAGATGAAAAGCCTCCCATTTCTCTTGGGGATCCAGGCAGCTGCAGCTGGGCAGCATCACGGCAGCTGAGCTTTCAGAGAAAAATGATCCATTTTCTATGAAAACTCACCCAAAAAGTGATAAAAAGGAAACATTTGGGGCTGGGTCAAAATTTCTCATGGAGGAAAAAAACTTTCTTTTCCAGCCCAGCTCTAGCTGAAATTATGAGCATCTGTCCCTTGTGCTAGAGGACTGCACCCCTAGGTGGCAGCATTCACCCCCCATCAGCTTCCCAAACTGAGCATCTCCTGGACGTCTGCTAGGGTGGCTATGCCAGCTCTGTGACTCAGAAGCCCATTGATCAGTGGAAGAAGTTAAGAACATAAGAACGGCCTTATGGCGTAAGACCAATGGTCCACCTAGCCCAGTGTCCTTTCTTCTGAGAGTGGCCTGTGAAGATACTTCAGAGGGAACAAACAGAAGAGTGATCCATCCCCTGTGTCTGTTCCCACTTCTGGCAGTCAGAGGTTTAGAGACCCAGAGCATGGGGCTGCGTCACTCACCGTCTTGGCTAATATCTATTGATGGACCTATTCTCTATGAACTTATCTGATTCTCTTTTGGACGAGTTCCTCTTTTGGCCTTCACAAATGTGGCCTATAGGGTTAACCTGCTTGCTTGCCTATATATCTTTTCTTATGGATTTCTTATTGCCTTATGGTTTGGCTATTTATTTTATTATAATATGTTATCATACGTTTATATTAAAGTAGTTTGGCTGTAATGCAAGGGACTTACAGGCCACGTCCTGTATGTTGAGCTAAGGGAAATGTCTGGGACCTTTCACCCTGATAGCAAAGTTGGCTCACATATGTTTGGGACCTTTCACCTAGATAGACGATGATGGGCTAGATCATAAGGTCCACATATGATGTTAAAGCAAGTTTCCTAAGTTCATACTGTGACGTTGTACCCCATAATGGTTTATGGGAATCTGACAGAACTGGAATATGTTTTATTCTGCATATGCCATGTAACATATCTCTGTAAAGGTTATGGTCTACTGAATCTATTCATCCTATTTGCACACATATATCATTTTTGTACTTGAAGTTATGAATATTGGCTGTATACTTGCTTGACTTCTAAGTAAGCTTTGTAAGGCATTTGGTCAGCTTCTTTAGAAAGGAATTTGCAAAGTTAAGTGCCCAATCAAGAAGCAGTTAAGGAACAATGGATCTTGGAATGATCGAATCCACATAAGAAGTCTACTTGAGGATGTTCAAGGTAGCATGTGAACCATGGCTGCTACCTGTAGTTCTGAGTCATGCATGGACAGGTGACTTGCCCATTTGACTCCAAAACTCCATCTTGGAGCTAGACTTTGCATAGGAGAGAGGAGGGGGTCTCCATCCACAAGAGGAGGTCTATTTAAACCCCTGAGAGACGCCTCCATTTTCTCTTCAGCTGGCTAAAGAGATAGCCTCTACACCCCTAAGGATACCTGAAAGGAACTGAAACAAAGGACAGTAACTACAGGGGGTGTGAGTGATTGCTGGACCCAGACTAAAAGGAGACTAGTCTGTAAAAGGAAGCTTACTGGGTGAGGTTTTTATCTGTGTAACCCTTCTGCCAGGCCGAGTTGATAGCAGCAAGGGCCGGGTTCAGTACATAGGGGTCCCCTCCCAACAGCGTAACACAAAAGCAGCTCGAGCCCCCACCCAGTGATCTGGGAAAACTTTACACACACCCCTGGGCACCTCAAAGAGGCAATACTTCCCCTCTCGCAAGCACAGAGTCTCCGTGTAGCAGAAAATTTTTAATAACACGAGGTAAACAACATAGGATTAAATTGGGAAAACACCACAACTAGAGTTCATAGACCAAACCATGAGCGAAGACCCACCCCAGCAAATTGGGCCGTCCTTTCCCATTGGTTCTTGAAACCAGCAACCCAAAAATCACCAAAGTCCCAAAAGTCCAACAACCCCCAAAGTCTCTGTCCCTGGTCAGTGCAGCCCCAGAGTTCAAAAGGGGTGTGTGCAGGGTGTTAAGGGGCACCTTATGTGATCTGAGGCCGACCGGCCGCCTCTCCGTGGGGTTCCACCGCAGCCTTGACCACGAGCCGCTCCACTCCATCAGCCATCATGTGAGCTGCTCCTGCCATCCCACGAATTGCTCTGCTCTACCAGCTGCTCCGCTCACCGACCCGTGAGCTGCTCCAGCCATCCCCACAAAAAAGCTAGGGAGCTCCTGCCTGGAAGCCCCCCAGGCTGCGGCCTAGTCTCTTGTATGTTAGGCTCAGTTTGCAGGTCAGTTTACACCTTAGTTCTAGTCTGGATGTGTCTAGCTTCAGCTTCCAGCCACTGGATCCTGTTATAACCTTCTCTGGTAGATTGAAGAGCCCACTGTTAAACATTTGTTCCACATGCAGGACCTTACAGACTGTGATTAAATCACCCCTTAACCTTCTCTTCCTTATGCTAAATAGACTGAAGGAGCTCAATCTATCACCATAAGGCAGGTTTTCTAATCCTTTGATCATTCTCGTGGTTTTTCTCTGAACAGTCTTCAATTTATCAATAAAAAGAAGAACAGGAGTACTTGTGGCACCTTAGAGACTAACAAATACGAGTTTTTTCATGAGGTTGATGGATTTCCATTCCATACGGCTAAATGCAGTGCCTTGCATAATGACAAGTTTCAGAGTAACAGCCGTGTTACTCCTGTTCTTCTTTTTGCGGATACAGACTAACACGGCTGTTACTCTGAAACTTGCAATTTATCAATGTCTTTCTTGAACTGTAGACACACGGACTGGACACAGTATTCCAGGAGTGGTTGCACCAGTGCCAAATATAGAGGAAAATAACCTCTTCTTGTATTAAAGATTCCCTTGGTTGTTCATCCTGGACTGCACTAGCTTTTTCATTCTTAGTGTCTTACTAGGGTCATGTTCAGTTGATTAACCACTCTGATCCTCCAAGTCTTTTTCAGTATCACTGCTTCCAAGTTATGCAACCCCCATCTAATAAGGATGGCCAGCATCCCTAGTTCCTAGATGTACACCTTCACATTGAGTCGTATTAAAACACATATTGCTGTGGGACCGATGGATTAAGCTTGCTCTTGGCCTTTTTCTCCCCATTTGTTCTTGTGCCAATGCTGTCCTTTAGCTTCAGGAGCTTGTCTCCCTCCCTGCTGTTTCCTCCTCCCAATGTATTTATAGAGCAATCTGATCCCCATGCAGCCTGTATTGTCTTTTGCTGAACAGCCAAGTTCTTCCAGTCTCCTCCAAAAGCCAGACCCTCCCTTGCCCTGACCATCCTAGGAGCCCTTCTTTGCCTCTGTTCCAGTCTCAATTCTTCTTTATGGAATATGCATGACCAGAATTTTACATAGTTTGCCAGAGGAGCTCTCACCAGTGTCTGTTATAAGGATATTAATACTTCCCTATCTCACCTGACACATTCTAGGATCTCATTAGCTTTCTTCACTCCTGCATCACACTGATGGTTCACGTCAGCCTGGGACTGACTAATACATTTCCCCTCCTCGGTCGGTTCCAATTTACCCTTGGCTGTATAAACTGGCACATAGTGAGTCGAACTAGGGAAGATTGAGAACTGACTTGATAACAGTGTACAAGCACTTTTACAGGAATGAAATACCAAGTACTAACAGGTCCTTTAACTTAGCCAGGAAAGGTATAACAAGGACCAATGGCTGGAAACTGAAGCCTGAGAAATTAAATTTGGAAATGAGACACATATTTTTAATTGTTTCAGAGTAGCAGACGTGTTAGTCTGTATCCGCAAAAAGAACAGGAGTCTCTAAGGTGCCACAAGTACTCCTATTCCATTTTTAATTGTGTTGGTGATTAACCAGGGCAACAAACTCTCAAAGGACGTTGTGGATTCTCCTGATATCTCCAAACCCATATTAGATGCTTTCCTAAATGATACGCTTTAGAGGAACAGAAGAGATGCTTTAGTCAAATACAAGTCATTGGGCTCAATATGGGGGTAAACTGGGAGAAATTCTCCAGGCGGTCAGACTTGATAATCTTCTGGTCCCTTCTTTCCCTAAATTCTATTAATCTATAGTTTATTGTCTTGAGGGAATTTCTATTTTGGATGCAACTGGAAAAAGTTGCTACTCTGAATGCTTATAATCACTCATCAAGAATATACGCTGGCCTAGGAGACTCAAGATTGTCACAGTGAGACTGGGATATATGGACTCTTTCCCCTGTAAACCAGATCCTTTCCCATCATGAGAGGAATCTCACAATTTAATCGTGACAGGTGTGGAGAAAGTACATAGGGAAGTGATATTTACTCCTTCTCATAACACAAGAACTAGGGGTCACCAAATGAAACTAATAGGCAGCAGGTTTAAAACAACAAAAGGAAGTATCTCTTCACACAACGCACAGCCACCCTGTGAAACTCTTTGACAGAGGATTGAGTGAAGGCCAAGATTATAACAGGGATCAAAAAAGAACTAGATAAATTAGTGCAGGAGAGGTCCTTCGATGCCTGTTAGCCAGGATGGGCAGGGATTGTATATCTGGCTTACGTTTCCCAGTAGTTGGGAATGGGCGACAAGGGATGGATCACTTGATGATTGCTTGTTCTGTTCATTCCCTCTGGGGCACATGGCATTAGCCACTATTGGAAGACAGGATACTGGGCTAGATGGAACATTTGTCTGACCCCGTACGGCTGTTCTTATATTCTGATGTTTTATATTATCCCGCTCTTCAAGCTGGGAACAACATCCCGTCAATGATAAAAGCTTATCACCAAGCAGCACTGATTGGACACTTGAGACTCTTACTTGTGACCAGAGCTATACAGTCACCCCTGGCCTCCTTAAAATGAGTGGGTTTATTAGGAAACAGACCTGGCCCAACTTACATTCTTTTGGGAAGCCAAGGAGCTCTTGGGACACATCCTAGTTTCCCTGTGTCTCTGAGAGCATCTTCCCATCTGTTTGCCCCTTTCTTGTGGAAGCAGCCTTTGCTGAAACCTGTGTGAGCCTGGGCCCAGTCACCATAGTGCTCATCTGTGTCTGTGTTACAGGGCCTAGGTGTGAAGCTCACCTTTGCCCTCAGACTGTTTTCTCCCAGCCAGACCGTCAAAGATGAGGCCCCCATGGCCGTTGATCCATAGTTTGGCAGTTAGACCCATTTAGCCTCATTGACTTACAATCACTGGTTCTGTGACTGTGCTGAAACTCCTGGCATCTCTGTGACACTCCAACATTACACTCAGAAATCCTCGCTGTCACCCCCACATCTGCCACAAATACCAAAGGACTGGAATCTCAGGGCTTCCCAGAAGCCAGCTGTCACAGGAGCCTGTGGTAAGAGGCTTTTTATTGACAAATGTCAGAGGTGTTGCTCTGTGGAACCCTGACACCACAATGATCTTTGGGTCTCGGAGTCTCTAATTGCATTGAATGTATTTATCTTCTCGCCACTGCTGTGGGGAAGAGCAAAGATATTATCCACCTGTGCAGAGACATCCAATGGTTTGTACACAGTCACACGCAGTCTGTGAATCCAACCCAGCTGTCTGGAGTTACAGAGCAGTGCCCAGACCAGAGGACCAGCTTTCCAGACACCTGAGCAGAGACAGGCCCAGTTGCATTCTCTGCTGGGCCAGCAGACCTCCTCCATGTGCTGCAGAGAGCAGGGATGGCAAGGAGCCAGTTACAGAGGTTTGATTCGCTGGCCTGTTCTCCCCCTGACTCAGCGGAGTTTAGAGCAGCCTGGGGGCTGGGCTGACATCCACCCATTGGTAACGGCTTCCAAGAGCACAGCCCACTCTGGCCAAATCCCTGCAGATGGGGGATACCCCAGAATAACCCCTTGTGGTCTGAGGTGGCCCTGCAGGAAGTCTGCCCTTCCCTCTAAGGTTCTTGCAATGACTTACACTCAGCCTCGGATACTTGAAACAAGAAACCACTTTGTGAGGTCACATTTATTCAGTCTTCTCCAAAACACAAGGTCTCCTACCCTCCAGCCCCAGCCTCCTCCTTTACTCAGGATCAGACCCACTGTCCTGATTGCTGTGGTCAGCATTGGTTCAGACCCTACTCCCCTTTATCCCCTGAAGCCCTGTACCCTGCCCCATATCTTCTCACTAAGCCCAGCCTCTCGCTCTTCCACTTTCCCTGAGGCTGTGCCTCCCAGCCCCAGACTCTCCACATTCCCTGACTTGTACATCCTGGGGGATAAAATGAGGAGGGTGCGGGACACCTTACTGTGGCTCTGGTTCCTGGGCAGCTCTTACCAAGGCCTGGCTCCGGCTTTCAGCCTGGAAAGGGGGCAGAGTCTCAGGTAAAGGGGAATAGTAGAGGTGTCATCTTCAGGGAAGAGATGGGGCAGAGGAAAGGGCCTCAGGGGAAGAGGTTCCAGGATGGAATATGTGGCCATGGCCATCGCTCGTGTTTTTCCTTTCCCATGTCACCAGTGCTAGAGCCAGGTGATGAACTGACCCTTCACTTGACAAATGCCCTGATTATCCTCTCACGAAGGTGTTTGCTTTTCACGCTGTACACGATTGGGTTCATCAGGGGCGGGACCAGCAGGTAGACGTAGCCCAAGATAATCTGAAGCAAGTGAGTAGAGCTATTTCCAAATCTGTGTATGAAAGCCAGGCCGATGTCTGATATGTAGAAGAGCACGACAGCGCACAGGTGGGAGACGCAGGTGTTCATTGCCCTCAGGCACTCCTCGTGGGATGCGATGCTCAGCACTGTTTTGAGGATCATCACATAAGAGAGAAATATAAGCAGCGAGTCCAACCCTACAGTGAAGAATGTAAGAAACAAGCCATAGATGCTGTTCACTGAGATGTCTGAACAAGCTGCCTTCATGACGTCCTGGTGCAGACAGTAGGAATGGGAGAGGACATTGGCTCGACAGTATCGGAACCGTTTCAGGAGAATGGGGAGTGGGAGTATTATAACCACTGGTCTTAGCACAGCCACCAGTCCCATCTGGGCTATTCTCGGTGGAGTTAAGATGGAGGCATATCTCAGTGGATTACAGATCGCGATGAAGCGGTCAAAGGCCATCAACAAGAGGACGGAGGATTCAGTTTTTGAAAGTGAGTGGATGAAGAATATCTGCCCAAAACAGGCATCGAGGCTGATTCTCCCAGAGTTAAACAAGTATACGCCCAGTATTGTAGGTATGGTGGCTATCGATAATCCAAGGTCCGTCACCGACAACATGGGAAGGAAAATGTACATGGGCTCATGGAGGCTTGGATCTGTTTTTATAATGAATAGAATGACTGAATTTCCTACTATTGAAATAACATAAATGAAGCAGAAGGGGACAGAGATCCAGATATGAACGTCTTCCAGCCCAGGTATCCCAGTGAGAAGGAACACTGCAGAGTTGAATTTGGTCTCATTGACAGCTGACATAATATACTGGGCAGGTCCAGGAACTTTTGAACTTTCCTTCCTGAAAGTAAAAAGAACAGAAGACTAGGTGATATTTAGGTAGACATCTTTCTGCAGAGAGTACAAATCTAGAGATTCCCAGGACCTCAAGGAAAATCCGCAAAAACATTGTCTTGGATTTATACCACAAATAGGAAGATAGGCATTGCCAGACTGGATCAGACCTACATTCTTTCTAGCCCAGTATCCAGTGGCCAGTTCGAGATGCTGCAAAGGAAGGTGGAGGAAGCCCTTAAATAGGGAACTAAGAGATACCCTGATCCCAGGGAAAGTTTCCTCTTGACACCCACTAATTAGACATATTTTGTCGTGTAAATCAGGAAGATGTAGAGCCCTTACAAGACTTTTTAAAAAAAATTGTCAGTACTGTAATTGGATTTCCTGATTACCCATTTAAACATTCCATCCCTCTTTGAATCCTGAGAAGCTCTTGGCCCCGTTGCCCATTGTATCATGATGTCAATAAACACATGGCAAGTGCATGGTGAAGATGGTCATGTATTTATCTGCCCTTCACTGAAGTTATGTATAAACATGTTTCTTTGCCTCATATATATACTTTTTATTTTCTCCACTCCTGAGACTTCAAATTATTCCACTGTCTCTTTCCAGCACGTGGAAAAATTCTTAGTGCCAGGTTCTTAATTAAATAACAGTGACTTCAGTTGGGTTGCTCGAGATTTACATGTGTAAATTTAGTCAGAACTGGGTTCTATTAACTTTCCCTTATCATATGCTCCCAGTGATACACTCTGACCACCAAGAATCCCTCCAATGGAAGCTGAAGTGCTTTGCCTGGCCAATGTTAACTGAATCCTGAGCATTCGATCTACCTCACAGGACCTGCCTCCTCTGCCCATGCAGGGAACTATAGATACTTGGCAAGTTACAAGCTAACACAGACAGTTACTTCAGCTGGGTGGGGGAGGGATTGGTGTCACAAATGGGTGAATATGCAAACACTACGTTTACACTAATATCCCCTTGTGTGTGCAAATTACTTCAGCCATGCTCATGTAAGAGGTGATGGGCGTAAATTACTTACAACTAGTATAACACTCCCCATTCCTACATCTCAGCTCTGTAACAATACTAAAACAAAGACCAGCGGTTCTCTTCTCTCATAACTTTTTGGAAAGACTGGCAATGGTATTTGTGAGGAATTGTGTGCATGACCCTGAATGTAAGTGTTAGATACAGATTCTGGTCAGTTACCAGGGGATACTATCATACAGCTGTTTGCTGCACAAAGAGTTATTAGCACAAACCATTGCAAAAAGTATGTGGAGAACTTCTGAAATACTTTCTAAAGTAAAAGCCATTAAGCAGTAAAGTTTTCACTGCTCCTCATGAAAGTTTGGTTTGCAATATTTTATTAAAATGAAACGTTTTCGCATAACATTTACATGTCCGTAGTTTAGCACACACATGTCAACCCATTCTTCCCCTCTCCTCTTCTTTCAGAGATGATTTCTCAGGTTAGAGTGGGCCTTAAAATGTAGCGTCTGTCATCTGGATTTCTTCAGAACCTGAAAAGATCTCAGTGTCCCAGCCCTTCAGAAATCCTGACTTGGGGCATCAGGATTTTAATATTCTGAGCTCGCTTTGAATATCAGATTTTTGTGCAACTTGAATAACTCACGGAGCAGCATGGGAAGATGCAGGGGAGGGGTTCCCAAGCTACCTAGCGCTGCCTGCCCTCCAGCCCTGTCACTGAGTCATCCCGACAGCCCAGCTGAGTCCTCTGCCGCTGCACAGAACATCTGCAAATGGAAACAGCATGCAGCCTTTCCCCTTCTCTTCACATTTTAAAGATAGTGAAACCTGCCAACGTACCCAATTCCTGCTAGACGGGAACCTGCTAAAAGCAGAGGTCTTCAGCCAGAAGGGCAAGGTGTCATCGGAGAGGTAGCACAGGCAGCAGGCAGTGTCTGTTCAGATAGGGAGGCAACTGCCTTTATGAAGCATGTCTGCACATTCCCCTGGGGGCCACTTGGCCATCAGGGAACCTCAGCTGCTTGGTTTCGCGTGCACCAGCTTTAACCCTGTCACGGCCAATGGCAAACTGCAGGAGGCCAAATCACAGGGGATGCACGATGGACTGCTGCAGGTTCTATTTTTGGAATCTGGGCTTGTCATCATAGTCCATATGGTTCTGATTAGTCACATGGCTACCTCAAGGGCAGCTGAGAGGTAATGGTGATGCCGTCACAGCTGGGATCTTGATGAAATAAAATAAAATAGAATAATAAGAATATAATGTAGGAGCAGATTTCTCTCCACCAGCCCCCTTTCCTGCATTACAGCCCCAGGGTGCTGATCAGGGAAGGGGGATTCCAAACAATTTCCTGGGATCGTTACCGGGGGGGGGGTCCCTTCTCTTCTCCATGAGAAATGAAAATGGGACCTAGGATCCAGGGATCCTCCAAGGTTAGGCACAGATCTCAGTGATCCACTGGTAGCTAGGCCCACCCACCAACAATCTCTGGGCCTCCACAACTGCTCTAGGACCGTACCCTGCTCCCTGCTAGCACAGGTTCATCAGAGATGTGCTACCAGGGCCTGTCACAGTAGCCACTGCCCGCAGGACCTGCTGAAGGGGCGTTGTACAGGGTGGAGGTGGCTGCACAGAGATGGGAAGGCTGGTTAGAGTAGCTGATGGGCACAATACCCCAGCCATAGACTTATCCGGAGGTTTCAACCTTTCCACACCCAGAGTGCAGCCACAGATTCGGTCACTTGAACCTTCATTTATGTTACGAGAACGAGGCAGATGAAAAGCCTCCAAATTCTCTTGGGGATCCAGGCAGCTGCAGCTGGGTAGCATCATGGCAGCTGGACTTTCAGACAAAAATGATCCATTTTCTATGAAAACTCACCCAAAAAATGGATAAAAAGGAAACATTTGGGGCTGGGTCAAAATTTTTCATGGGGGAAAAAAACTTTTGTTTTCCTGCCCAGCTCTAGCGGAAACCATGAGCCCCTCTCCCTCGTGCTAGAGGCCCGCACCCCTAAGTGGCAGCACTCGCCCTGCATCAGCTTCCCACACTGAGCATCCCCTGGACGTCTGCTAGGGCGGCTACACCAGCTCTGTGATGCAGCAGCACGTTGATCAGTGGAAGAAGTTAAGAACGTAAGAACGGCCTTATGATCTCAGACCAATGGTCCATCTAACCCAGTGGCCTTTCTTCTGAGAGTGGCCTGTGAAGATACTTCAGAGGGAACAAACAGAAGAGTGGAATTATCGAGTGATCCATCCCCTGTGTCTGCTCCTAGCTTATGGCAGTCCGAGGTTTAGAGACACCCAGAGCATGGGGCTGCATCACTCACCGTCTTGGCTAATAGCTATTGATGGAGCTATTCTCCGTGAACGTATCTGATTCTCTTTTGGACCAGTTTCTCTTTTGGCCTTCACAAGTGTTGCCTATAGGTCTAAACTGCTTGCTTGCCTATATATCTTTTCTTGTGGATTTTTTATTGCCTTATGGTTTGGTTATTTATTTTATTATAATAAGTTCATATTAAAGTAGTTTGGCTGTAACACAAGGGACTTACAGGCCATGTCCTGTATGTTGAGCTAAGGGAAATGTCTGGGACCTTTCACCCTGATAACAAAGTTGGCTCACATATGTTCGGGACCTTTCACCTAGGTAGATGGTGATGAGCTAAAGCATAAGGTCCACATATGATGTGTTAAAGCAGGTTTCCTAAGCTCATACCCATTTAAACTTAACAGGTACATCACAACTTGGAAAAACCCAAAATAACCGGTTAGGACAGAAATAACAAATTTGATACCTAACCACAAAAGGGCTGGGGATAACAAATTGAAATATATAATAATAATAAGTTGAGATCATTGATATACTAACCTAGAGGCAAAAGACACTTCTTTCTGGAATACGTATGACCAGAATTTTACATAGTTTGCCAGAGGAAGTCTGACCAGTGTCTGTTATAAGTATAAAAACAAGGAGAAGTCCAGTGGCACCTTAAAGACTACCAAATTTATTTGGGCATAAGCTTTGGTGGATAAAAAAACAAGTTATTAAGATGCATGGAATGAAAATTACAGATGCAGGCAATATTGTACATGAAGAGAAGGGAGTTACCTTACAAGTGGAGAACCAGTGTTGACGGGGCCAATTCAATCAGGTTCCATGTAGTCCACTCCCAGTAATTGATGAGGACGTGTCAATACCAATAGAGGGAAAGTTGCTTTTGTAGTGAGCCAGCCACTCCCAATCCCCATTCAAGCCCAATTGAATGTTGTTAAATTTGCAAATGAATTGTAGTTCTGCAGTTTCTCTTTGAAGTCCATTTTTGAAGTTTTTTTGTTGAAGTATGGCTACTTTTAAATCTGTTATAGAATGTCCAGGGAGATTGAACTAGGTTCGACGGGGACAGGTGAGCAAAGCCCACAGGTAAGTGGGGAACATGGAGACCGGGGAGATGGGTTGGAAACGAGAGGGAGTGTGGGCTATATTGGCAGAGAGAAAGGAGGGTCAGGACAAAACTGGGAGGAAAGATCAAACCAGTATCTCAGATGCCTATATACAAATGCGAGAAGTATGGGGAATAAGCAGGAAGAACTGGAAGTGCTAATAAATAAATACAACTATGACATTGTTGGCATCACTGAAACTTGGTGGGATAATACACATGATTGGAATGTTGGTGTGGATGGGTACAGCTTGCTCAGGAAGGATAGACAGGGGAAAAAGGGAGGAGGTGTTGTCTTATATATTAAAAATGTACACACTTGGACTGAGGTAGAGATGGACATAGGAGACGGAAGGGTTGACAGTCTCTGGGTTAGGCTGAAAGGGGTAAAAAACAAGGGAGATGTCATACTAGGAGTCTACTATAGGCCATCTAACCAGGTGGAAGAGGTGGATGAGGCTTTTTTTAAGCAACTAACAAAATCATCCAAAGCCCAAGATTTGGTGGTGATGGGGGACTTCAACTATCCGGATATATGTTGGGAAAATAACACAGCGGGGCACAGACTATCCAATAAATTCTTGGAATGCATTGCAGACAACTTTTTATTTCAGAAGGTTGAAAAAGCTACTACGGGGGAAGCTGTTCTAGACTTGATTTTAACAAATAAGGAGGAATTCGTTGAGAATTTGAAAGTAGAAGGCAGCCTGGGTGAAAGTGATCATGAAGTTTGCAATTCTAAGGAAGGGTAGAAGGGAGAACAGCAAAATAGAGACCATGGATTTCAGGAAGGCAGATTTTGGGAAGCTCAGAGAGCTGATAGGTAAGGTCCCATGGGAATCAAGACTGAGGGGAAAAACAACTGAGGAGAGTTGGCAGTTTTTCAAAGGGACACTATTAAGGGCCCAAAAGCAAGCTCTTCCGCTGGTTAGGAAAGATAGAAAATGTGGCAAAAGATCACCTTGGCTTAACCACGAGATCTTGCATGATCTAAAAAATAAAAAGGAGTCATATAAAAAATGGAAACTAGGACAGATTACAAAGGAGGAATATAGGCAAACAACACAGGAATGCAGGGGCAAGATTAGAAAGGCAAAGGCACAAAATGAGCTCAAACTAGCTATGGGAATAAAAGGAAAGAAGAAGACTTTTTATCAATACATTAGAAGCAAGAGGAAGACCAAAGACAGGGTAGGCCCACTGCTTAGTGAAGAGGGAGAAACAGTAACAGGAAACTTGGAAATGGCAGAGATGCTTAATGACTTCTTTGTTTCGGTCTTCACCGAGAAGTCTGAACGAATGCCTAACATAGTGAAAGCTAATGAGAAGGGGGTAGGTTTAGCAGATAAAATAAAAAAAGAACAAGTTAAAAATCACTTAGAAAAGTTAAATGCCTGCAAGTCACCAGGGCCTGATGAAATGCACCCTAGAATACTCAAGGAGCTAATAGAGGAGGTATCTGAGCCTCTAGCTATTATCTTTGGAAAATCATGGGAGACGGGAGAGATTCCAGAAGACTGGAAAAGAGCAAATATAGTGCCCATCTATAAAAAGGGAAATAAAAACAACCCAGGAAACTACAGACCAGTTAGTTTAACTTCTGTGCCAGGGAAGATAATGGAGCAAGTAATTAAGGAAATCATCTGCAAACACTTGGAAGGCGGTAAGGTGATAGGGAACAGACAGCATGGATTTGTGAAGAACAAATCATGTCAAACCAATCTGATAGCTTTCTTTGATAGGATAACGAGCCTTGTGGATAAGGGTGAAGCTGTGGATGTGGTATACCTAGACTTTACTAAGGCATTTGATATGGTCTCGCATGATATTCTTATTGATAAACTAGGCAAATACAATTTAGATGGGGCTACTATAAGGTGGGTGCATAACTGGCTGGATAACCGTACTCAGAGAGTTGTTATTAATGGTTCCCAATCCTGCTGGAAAGGCGTAACGAGTGGGGTACCGCAGGGGTCTGTTTTGGGACCGGCGCTGTTCAATATCTTCATCAACGACTTAGATATTGGCATAGAAAGTACACTTATTAAGTTTGCGGATGATACCAAACTGGGAGGGATTGCAACTGCTTTGGAGGACAGGGTCATAATTCAAAATGATCTGGACAAATTGGAGAAATGGTCTGAGTTAAACAGAATGAAGTTTAACAAAGACAAATGCAAAGTGCTCCACTTAGGAAGGAAAAATCAGTGTCACACATACAGAATGGGAAGAGACTGTCTAGGAAGGAGTACGGCAGAAAGGGATCTAGGGGTTATAGTGGACCACAAGATAAATATGAGTCAACAGTGTGATGCTGTTGCAAAAAAAGCAAACATGATTCTGGAATGTATTAACAGGTGTGTTGTGAGCAAGACACGAGAAGTCATTCTTCCGCTCTACTCTGCTCTGGTTAGGCCTCAGCTGGAGTATTGTGTCCAGTTCTGGGCACTGCATTTTAAAAAAGATGTGGAGAAATTGGAAAGGGTCCAGAGAAGAGCAACAAGAATGATTAAAGGTCTTGAGAACATGACTTATGAAGGAAGGCTGAAAGAATTGGGTTTGTTTAGTTTGGAAAAGAGAAGACTGAGATGGGACATGATAGCAGTTTTCAGGTATTTAAAAGGGTGTCATAAGGAGGAGGGAGAAAACTTGTTCACCTTAGCCTCTAAGGATAGAGCCAGAAGCAATGTGTTTAAACTGCAGCAAGGGAGGTCTAGGTTGGACATTAGGAAAAAGTTCCTAACTGTCAGGGTGGTTAAACACTGGAATAAATTGCCTAGGGAGGTTGTGGAATCTCCATCTCTGGAGATATTTAAGAGTAGCTTAGATAAATGTCTATCAGGGATGGTCTAGACAGTATTTGGTCCTGCCATGCAGGCAGGGGACTGGACTCGATGACCTCTTGAGGTCCCTTCCAGTCCTAGAATCTATGACTCTATGAATGAAGTGTTCTCCTACTGGCTTTTGTATGTTACCATCCTGATGTCTGATTTGTGTCCATTTATTCTTTTACATAGAGCGTGTCAGGTTTGGCCAATGTACATGGCAGAGGGGCACTGCTGGCACATGATGGCGTATATCACATTAGTAGATGTGCAGGTGAATCAGTCCCTGATGGTGTGGCTGATGTGATTGAGTCCTCTGATGGTGTTTCTAGAGTTGATATGGGGACAGAGTAGGCAACGGGATTTGTAACAGGGATTGGTTCCTGGGTTAATGTTTCTGTGATGTGGTGTGTAGTTGCTGGTGAGTATTTGCTTCAGGTCTGGGGGCTGTCTGTAAGTGAGGACTGGCCTGTCTCCCAAGGTCTGTGAGAGTGAGGGATCATTTTCCAGGATAGTTTGTAGATGGCTGGTGATGCGCTGGAGAGGTTTTAGATGGGGGCTGTATATGATAGCCAGTGGTGTTCTGCTATTTTCCTTGTAGGGTCTGTCCTGTAGTAGGTGAATTCTGGGTACCTGTCTCCCTCTGTCAATCTGTTTCATCACTTCCCAGATGGGTATTGTAGTTTTAAAAATGCTTGATAAAGATCTTGTAGGTGTTTGTCTCTGTCTGAGGGATTGGAGCAAATGTGGTTGTATCTTAGGGCTTGGCTGCAGACAATGGATCGTGTGATGTGTCTGGATGGAAGCTGGAGGCATGTAGGTATGTATAGCGGTCAGTAGGTTTCCGGTATAGGGTGGTGTTTATGTCAACATCGCTTATTTGCACTGTAGTGTCCAGGAAGTGGATCTCTTGTGTGGACTGAGGTTGATGTTAGGGTGGAAATTGCTGAAATCCAGGTAGAATTATTCAAGGGCCTCCTTTCCGTGGGTCCATTTGATGATGTCATCAATGTAGCGCAAGTAGAGGAGGGGCACTAGGGGACGAGAGCTGAGGAAGTGTTGTTCTAAGTCAGCCATAAAAATGTTGGCATACTGTAGGGCCATGCGGGTACCCATAGCAGTGCTGTGACTTGAAGGTGTAAGTTGTCCCCAAATCTGAAATGGTTGTGGGTGAGGACAAAGTCACAAAGCTCAGCCACCAGGTGTGCTGTGGCCTCATCGGGGATACTGTTCCTGACAGCTTGTTGTCCATCCAAGTGTGGAATATTGGTGTAAAGAGTTTCTACAATCATAGTGGCTAGGATGGTGTTTTCAGGAAGATCACCAATGCATTGTAGTTTCCTCAGGAAGTCGGTGGTGTCTCGAAGATAGCTGGGAACGCTGGGAGCGTAGGGTCTGAGGAGAGAGTCCCAATAGCCAGGTAATCCTGCTAAGAGTGCCAATGCCTGAGATGATGGGGCATCCAGGGTTTCCAGGTTTATGGATCTTGGGTAGCAGATAGAATACCCCTGGTCGGCATGTAGTGAGTTAAACTAGGGAAGATTGAGAACTGACTTGATAACAGTGTACAAGCACTTTTACAGGAATGAAATACCAGGTACTAATGGTCTCTTTAACCTATCAGGAAACGGTATAACAAGAACTAATGCCTGGAAACTGAAGCAAGAGAAATTAAATATGGAAATGAGGCACATATTTTTAACAGTGTTGGTAATTAACCCGGGGAACAAACTCTCAAAGGACATTGTGGATTCTCCTGATATCTCCAAACCAATATTAGATGCCTTCCTAGAAGATACGCATCAGAGGAACAGAAGTGATGCTTCAGTGAAATACAAGTCACTGGGGGTAAACTGGGAGAAATTCTCCAGGCGGTCAGACTTGATAATCTAATCGTCCCTTCTTTCTCTAAATTCTATGAATCTACGATTTATTGTCTTGAGGGAATTTCTATTTTGGATGCAACTGGAAAAAGTTGCTACTCTGAAAGGTTATAATTACTCAACAAGAATATACGCTGGCCTAGAAGACTCAAGATTGTCACAGTGAGACCGGGATATATGGTCTCTTTCCCCTGTAAACCAGATCCTTTCCCATCATGAGAGGAATCTCACAATTTAATCATGACAGGTGTGGAGAAAGTGCATAGGGAAATGATATTTACTCCTTCTCATAACACAAGAACTAGGGGTCACCAAATGAAACTAATAGGCAGCAAGTTTAAAACAACAAAAGGAAGTATCTCTTCACATAATGCACAGCCACGCTATGGAACTCCTCGCCAGAGGATTTAATGAAGGTAAAGATTATAACAGGGATAAAAAAAGAACTAGATAAATTAGTGGAGGAGAGGTCCTTCAATGCCTGTTAGCCAGGATGGGCAGGAATGGGATCTCTGGCTTACGTTTCCCAGTAGTTGGGAATGGGCGACAAGGGATGGATCACTTGATGATTGCTTGTTCTGTTCATTCCCTCTGGGCACATGGCATTAGCCACTATTGGAAGACAGGATACTGGGCTAGATGGAACATTTGTCTGACCCCGTACGGCTGTTCTTATATTCTGATGTTTTATATTATCCCACTCTTCGAGCTGGGAATGACATCCCATCTATGATAAAAGCTTATCACCAAGCAGCACTGATTGGACACTTGAGACTCTTACTTGTGACCAGAGTTATACAGTCACTCCCAGCCTCCTTAAAATGAGTGGGTTTATTAGCAAACAGAACTGGCACAACTTACATTCTTTTGGGAAGACAAGGAGCTCTCAGGACCCAGCCTAGTTTCCGTGTGTCTCTGAGAGCATCTTCCCTTCTGTTTGCCCCTTTCTTGTGGAAGCAGCCTTTGCTGAAACTTGTGTGAGCATTGGCGCAGACACCATAGTGCTCAGCCGTGTATGTGTTACAGGGCCTAGATGTGAAGCTGACCTTTGCCCTCAGACAGCTTTCTTCCAGCCAGACCATCAAAGATGAGGGCCCCATGGCCATTGATCCATAGTTTGGCAGTTAGACCCATTTAGCCTCATTGACTTACAATCACTGGTTCTGTGACTGTGCTGAAACTCCGGGCGTCTCTGTGACACTCCAAGATTACCCAAAGAAATCCACTACTTAACCTTCACTGTCACCTGCACATATGCCCCAGACACCAAGATGCTGGAGTCTCAGGACTTCCCAGAAGCCAGCTGTCACAGGAGCCTGTGGTAAGAGGCCTTTTATAGACAAATGTCAGAGGTGTTGCTCTGTGGAACCCTGACACCACAATGATTTTTGGGTCTCAGAGTCTCTCACCGCACTGAATGTATTTATCTTCTCGCCACCGCTGTGAGGCAGGGCAAGGCTATTATCCACCTGTGCAGAGACATCCAATGGCTTGTACACAGTCACACACAGTTTGGGAATCCAACCAAGCTGTCTGGAGTTATCGAGCAGTGCCCAGACCAGAGGACCAGCTTTCCAGACATCTGAGCAGAGACAAGCCCAGTTGCATTCTCTGCTGTGCCAGCAGAGCTCCCCCATGTGCTGCAGAGAGCAGGGATGGCAAAGAGCCAGTTACAGGGGTTTGATTCGCTGGCCTGTTTTCCCCATGCCTCAGCGGAGTTTAGAGCAGCCTCGGGGCTGGGCTGACATCCACCCATTGATAATGGGTTCCAAGAGCACAGCCCACTCTGGCCAAATCCCTGTGGATGGGGGCCACGCCAGAGTGCCCCCTTGGGGTCTGAGGTGGCCTTGCAGAGGCCCTGCCCTTCCCTCTAAGGTTCTTGCAATTAATTACTCTCAGCCTCCGATAATTAAAACAAGAAATCCCTTTTTGGGGTCATATTTTTTCAGTCTTCTCCAAAACACAAGGTCTCCTACCCTCCAGCCCCAGCCTCCTCCTTTACTCAGTATCACCCACACAGTCCTGATTGCTGTGGTCCACGTTGGTTCAGACCCTACTCCCCTTTTTCCCCTGAAGCCCTGTCCCCTGCCCCATATCTTCTCACTAACCCCAACCTCTTGCTCCTCCACGATCACCTAGGCTCCTCCTCCCAGCCAGGCCAGAGTCAGGCCATGGTAAGAGCTGCCCTGGAAGTACAGGTTGCTGTGGTGAGCCCCAGACTCTCCACATTCCCTGACTTGTAAATCCAGGGGGATAAAATGTGGAGGGTGTGGGGCGCCTAACTGTGGCTCTGATTCCCTGGGCAGCTCTTACCAAGGCCTGGCTCTGGCTTCCAGCCTGGAAAGGGGGCAGAGTCTTGGGTAAAGGGGAATAGTGGAGGTGTCATCTTCAGGGAAGAAATGGGGCAGAGGAAAGGGCCTCCAGGGAAGAGGTTCCAGGATGAAATACATGGTCATGGCCATTGCTCGTGTTTTTCCTCTCCCATATCACCAGTGCTAGAGCCAAGTGATGAACTGACCCTTCACTTGACAAAAGCCCTGATTATCCTCTCACGAAGGTGTTTGCTTTTCACACTGTACACAATTGGGTTCATCAGGGGCGGGACCAGCAGGTAGACGTAGCCCAGGATAATCTGAAGCAAATGAGTAGAGCTATTTCCGAATCTGTGTATCAAAGCCAGGCCGATGTCTGATATGTAGAAGAGCACGACAGCGCAGAGGTGGGAGACGCAGGTGTTCAGGGCCCTCAGGCACTCTGTGCGGGATGCAATGCTCAGCACTGTTTTGACGATCATCACATAAGAGAGAAATACGAGCAGTGAGTCTAACCCCACCATGAAGAATGTAAGAAACAACCCATAGATGTTGTTCACTGAGATGTCTGAACAAGCTGCCTTCATGACGTCCTGGTCCATGCAGTAGGAATGGGAGAGGATATTGTCTCGACAATATCTGAACTGTTTCAGAAGTATGGGGAGTGGGAGTATCATGGCCACTGGTCTTAGCACAGCCACAAGTCCCATCTTGGCTATCCTCGGTGGAGTTAAGATGGAGGCATATCTCAGTGGGTTACAGATTGCGATGAAGCGGTCAAAGGCCATCAACAAGAGGATGGAGGATTCAATTTTGTAAAGCGAGTGGATGAAAAAAGTCTGGGCAAAACAGGCATTGAGGCTGATTTCCCTAGAGTTAAACAAGTATATGCCCAGTATTGTTGGCATGGTAGACATCGATAAGCCAAGGTCTGTGATGGCCAACATGGAAAGGAAAATGTACATGGGCTCATGGAGGCTTGGATCTGTTTTTATAATGAACAGAATGACTGAATTTCCTACTATGGACATGAGATACATGAAGCAGAAGGTTATAGAGATCCAGAGATTGACGTCTTCCATCCCAGGTATCCCAGTGAGAAGGAACACTGCAGAGTTGAATTTGGTGTCATTGACAGCTGACATAATGTACTGGGCAGGTCCAGGGACTTTTGAACTTTCCTTCCTGAAAGAAAAAAGAACAGGAGACTAGATGATATTTAGCGAGACATCTTTCTTCTCTCAGTGAAAATCTAGGGATTTCCAGGACCTCAAGGAAAATCAGCAAATATATTGTCTTGGATTTATACCACCAATAGGAAGATAGGCACTGCCAGACAAGATCAGACCTGTAGTCTGGCTAGCCCAGTGTCCAGTGCCTAGTACGAGATGCTGCAAAGGAAGGAGGAAGAAGCCCTGCAATAGGGAACTAAGAGATACCCTGATCCTAGGGAAAGTTTCCCCCTGACACCCACTAGATAGACATATTTTGTCATGTAAATTAGGAAGGTTTAGAGCCCTTAAAAGATGTTTTCTAAAAAAATTCTCAGTACTGTATTGGATTTCCTGATTACGCATTTAAACATCCCATCCCTCTTTGAATCCTGAGAAGCTCTTGGCCCCATTGATATCTTGTGGCTGGGAGTTCCACAGCCTACTTGAGCACTGTGTGATTTTACATTTCTGACCTTCATACAGACACTCTTTCTGGACGTCTACCTCTGAGTTGGCCCATTGTATCATGACGTCCATAAATCATGCCAAGTGCATGGTGAAGACGGTCATTGTATTTATCTTACCTGCATTGAAGGTATTTATAAACGTATTTCATTGCCTCATAGATATACTTTTTATTTTCTCCACTCTTGAGACTTCAAATTATTCCACTGTCTCTTTCCAGCAAATGGGATACATTCTTAGTGTCAGGTTCTTAATTCAATAATAGTGACTTCAGCGGGGTTGCTCCAGATTTACATGTGTAAATTCAGTCAGAACCGGGCTCTAATAACTTTCCCTTATCATATGCTCCCAGTGATACACTCTGACCACAAAGAATCCCTCCAATGGAAGCTGAAGTGCTTTGCCTGGCCAATGTTAACTGAATCCTGAGCATTCGATCTACCTCGCAGGACCTGCATCCTCTCCCCATGCAAGGGTCTATAGATAC
This sequence comes from Malaclemys terrapin pileata, assembly GCF_027887155.1. Classification (NCBI taxonomy): domain Eukaryota; kingdom Metazoa; phylum Chordata; order Testudines; family Emydidae; genus Malaclemys; species Malaclemys terrapin. The sequence continues at coordinate 347,968,896 of NC_071505.1, read as the reverse complement.
TTGGCAAGTGACAAGCTAACACAGACAATTACTTCAGCTGGACGGGGGTGGGATTGGCGTCACAAATGGGTTAATATGCAAAAACTAGATTTGCACTAATATCCACTTGTGCGCGCAAATCACTTCATCCATGCTCATGTAAGAGGTGATGGGCGTAAATTACTTACAACTAATATAGCACTCCCCTTTCCTGCATCTCAGCTCTGTAACACTACTGAAACCAAGACCAGCGGTTCTGTTCTCTCATAACTTTTTGGACAGACTTGCAGTGGTATTTGTGAGGAATTGTGTGCATGACCCTGAATGTAAGTGTTAGAAACAGAAACAGCTTCTGGTCAGTTACCAGGGGATACTATCAGACAGCTGTTCGCTGCACAAAGAGTTATTAACACAAACCCATTGCAAAAAGTATGTGGAGAACTTCTGAAATACTTTCTAAAGTAAAAGCCATTAAGCAGTAAAGTTTCCACTGCTCCTCATGAAAGTTTGGTTTGCAATATTTTATTACAATGAAAAGTTTTGGCATAACATTTACACGTCTGTAGTTTAGCACAAACATGTCAACCCGTTCTTTCCCATCTCTTCTTTCAGAGATGATTTCTCAGGTTACAGTGGGACTTAAAATGTAGCGTCTGTCATCTGGATTTCTTCAGAACCTGAAAAGATCGCAGTGTCCCAGCCCTCATTCAGTCACTTGTCAGTAAACAGAAGTCTAGTAGCTTCTCTGTCCCGGGTTAATAGCTGACTGGTTCTCCTCAGGTTCTGTTCTGCCAGTCTGTGGCCTGTATCTGGAGTGGTAACAGGCATTGGGATCAGTATGGAAAATATTCATTCTCTGAGCTCTCACTCTCTAGTACAGAGTAACCCCTGTACCGGTTATTCAGGCACGAGGAGGGTTTGCAGGAAGTGGATTTCAAAGTCAAATACATGAGTATTCATGGAAATGGAACCTCATTTCACACATGAAAGTAGTCTATTGCTCTCTCTCTCTCGCTCTTTGTCTATGTCCTGTGTTAATAAAATACGTAGCATCTGGGAACAGCATTGTGACAGACAGGGAGCTGAGCTGCTATCATGAATGTTTGTATTAAACCCAGTTCTGGGGATGTTTGCTGTAGAGCTATATAGGGTTAACATTTGGGATATTTATGTTATGGCTACATTGGGTGAAACCAGTATGGATCTTCCTAGTTTAACAGCAGGCGGCTGGAAAACAAGCAAGAAGGGGAGAAACAGCTCAAGAAAAGCCATCGCTCAGTCAGCACCGCAGGGAGGTCAAGAGACAACACTGGAGCTACAAGCTGGGAAGAGCCTATTTCCAGGCTCGAGCCACATTACACAGCTTGTTTTGTCATCTCTGGGAGTGTGTCCAGAGCTGGGGCAGCTGTCATGAGAATCTCTTTAGACTGACAGGCACAGACACCTCTGGGGAAGTCTGAAGGCCCTCGGCCTCTCTGGGTCCCCGTCAGCGCAGGAGAGCTTGTGATCAGAGACATTTACAGACTGTTGTTTTAAAACCCTCTTATTCTCCCATGTTACCCTTTATTCCTAATATTCAGATTAAACAGTGTTTTGGTTCTAGAAGGCTTATCTCACCACTTATCTCTTATCTCACCACTAGTCACAAACTCCCAAACTCACTCGGACCTGCTGGGCAAGCACAGTCGACTTGCAGTGCGCTGTAGAACCAGGGCCCAGTCTGAGGGTGGGAGTATCACGGGATTCCACTCCATAAGAGGGAAGGCTATGAGGCCTGACATCTGGCACTCAAAGACCAGAGAGGGGGCAGAGATGCTGGTAGCCTTGGAACTCTGAGGGGTATCTACGGTCAGTTAGGAAACGGAAATATGCCCAATTGGAGGTGTTACCACAGAGCAAGGCAGCTCTGAATTCCTGAGCTGGCAATCAAGCCAGAGAGTAAAACCTATGAAAATAATTTGCTGTTTAAATTTCCCTGAGAAAATAAACCTGTGGAGATTGGGAACTAGTCAGTGATATTCTGTGGGATCTCATCTCTCTCAGCCCCTGTCAGGATCGGGCCCAGAGCACACGGCACCTCTAGAAATGGGACCCCTTGAGAAATCCTGACTCAGTGCATCGGGGTTTCAACATTCCGAGTTCACTTTGAATATCAGATTTTTGTGCAACTTGAATAACTCACAGAGCAGCATGGGCAGATGCAGGGGAGGGGTTCCCAAGCTACCTAGTGCTGTCTGCCCTCCAGCCCGTCACTGAGTCACCCCGACAGCCCAGCCGAGTCCTCTGCTGCTGCACAGAACATCTGCAAATGGAAACACCTCGCAGCCTTTCCCCTTCACTTTGCATTTTAAAGACAGTGAAACCTGCCAACGTACCCAATTCCTGCTAGAAGGGGAGCCGCTGACACCGGAGGTCTTCAGCCAAAAGGATAATGGTCATCGGAGAGGTTGCATGGGAAGCAGATGGTATCTGTTCAGATAGGAAGGCAAGTGTCTTTATGAAGCATGTCTGCACATTCCCTTGGGGGCCACTTGGTCACCAGGGAATCTCAGCAGCTTCCTTTCATGTGCATCATCTTTAACCCCGTCGCGGCCAATGGCAAACTGCAGAAGGCTGAATCACAGAGGATGCACGGTGATGTTACCCAACTGGACTGCAGCGCCAGCCCTGCTGCAGCTTCTGTTCCTGGAATCCGGGCTTGTCATCACTCTCCGCATGGTTCCGATTAGTCACAGGGCTACCTCAAGGGCAGCTGAACGTTAATGACGATGCTGTCACAGTTGTGATCTTGCTGATATAAAATAAAATAATAATAATATAATATAGGAGCAGATTTTTCTCCAGCAGCCCCCTTTTCTGCATTAGAAACCCAGGGTGCAGACCAGGGAAGGGGGATTCCAAACAATTTCCTGGGATCATTACGGGGGGGATGTCCCTTCTCTTCTCATGAGGAATAAAAATGGGACCCAGGATCCAGGGTCCCCAAAGTTAGGCACAGATCTCAGTGATCCACTGGTAGCTAGGCCTACCCACCCCCAATCTCTGAAATAACAAATGTGATACCTAACCACAAAAGGGCCAAGAATAACACATTGACCTATATAATAATAATTTGAAATCATTGATATACAAACCTAGAGGAAAAAGCCACTCCAACCTTAGTAAGGGGAGGAAATACAAGCAAGTCATGTCATAATCATACCACTATCATGAATAGGGATGTAGCATCACAACCTCCTCTACTGACACCTTGATGTGGGACTCAATTTGTCTCCTAAAAAGAGGGACTCAGGTGTGGGAATCTCCCTCACATCCTCTGCAGTGAACACCAATGCAAAGAATTCATTTACCCTCTATGCAACAGCCACATCTTCCTTGAGCGCTCCTTTAGCACTTCACTCATCCAGTGGCTCCACTCCTTGTTTGGCAGGCTTCCTGCTTCTGCTGTACTGTTAAAAAGTTGTTCTTAATTTTTATGACTTTTCCTAGTTGCCCTTCACATCTTTTGAACGACTTGCGCAGTATCGCCGAAGCCAATTAAAAAATGATGAGTCACACCCCCAGAAAATCATGAGATTGGTTAAACAGAATGAGATTTTAAAATAGACTTATGAGAGTTTCTTTTTCATTTGCCTTTTGTTTCTGACCCTTTGGGGTCACCTACTTTAACTTTTCCAACTTTTCTGCAACTTACATTTTAAATACACTTTTTTAAGAAAACTGAAAGCTGAGACCACTACTTAACCCTCACTGTCACCCCCACATCTGCCCCAGACACCAAGGGGCTGGAATCACCGGGCTTCCCAGAAGCCAGCTGTCACAGGAGGCTGTGGTAAAAGGCCTTTTTTAGACAAATGTCAGAGGTGTTGCTCTGTGGAACCCTGACACTGCCCTGATCTTAGGGCCTCTGGCCTGGTCTACACTACGGAGTTAGGTCGAAATTAGCTGCATTAGGTCAATTTAAAAATGGTTGTGTCCACACAACCAACCCTGTTCCGTCGACTTCTTAAAATCTTAAAATCCGCTTCTGTACTTCTCCCCGACGAGGGGAGTAGCGCTAAAATTGACCTTGCTGGGTCGAATTTGGGGAAGAGTGGATACAAATTGATGGTATTGGCCTCCGGGAGCTATCTCAGAGTGCTCCATTGCGATCGCTCTGGACTTTGAACTCTGATGCACTAGCCAAGTACACAGGAAAAGCCCTGGGAACTTTAGAATTTCATTTCCTGTTTGGTCAGCGTGGCGAACTCAGCAGCACTCAGCGGCACAGGTGACCATGCAGTCCCCCCAGAATCGTAGACCATAGAATGTTTCTACGCTCCCCCTATCATCTCCGTCCCTGAGGTTATCACAGATTAGAAGGTGCAAAAAATGCACTCACAATGACATGTTTTCCGAGCTCATGCAGTCCTCCTGCACTGATAGGGCACAGCTTAATGCATGGAGGCCTTCAGTGGCAGAGGCCAGGAAAGAATTAAGTGAGCGCGAACAGTGGAGTGGACCAGACTGACTTGTGGGGTTACTGAAGGTGATTGTGCAGATACCTACTCCTATGTAGGTCGCTACCCCTTGAAATGAACTGTGTATTTCAATGATTAAATGCTCACGTACATATAAAGCCTGACATCACATGCATTAGCGAGTGGTTTAACCAAAATCCCCAGCCTTCAAACCCCTGTGATGTTTGGGAGTGTTAAAAATCCAAATGTCGCAAGTCCTTGCAAGGTCTAGCCCTCAGTAGCAATCTGGGAGAGCGCCACCTGCTGGTGCCCTGCTGGTCCCCTCTGCTAGAGGAGGGTGGTGGAAAGGAACTATGGCTAGACATCAGCAGGAAAGGAAGCGAGGGGAGAAAGCGGCCATGTGAGCTGGGATGGGAACCACTTGCCTATGTGGTGAGGACCTCCAATAAAATGTGTTCGTCAAGGGGGATTGGCAACACACAGCGTCTCCCAGGAGCGGGAGGGCGGGTCCACCCACCTCTCCTAAATCGGGGGTTTGAGGAGTGGAAATCACTATACGAGGACAGATGCTAAATTGAATTTCCACTGGGAGAATGGGGGAGGATCAGGGCCGGCTCTAGGCACCAGCAAAACAAGCTGGTGCTTGGGGCGGCACATTTTTAGGGGCGGCATTCTGGCGCGGGCCATGCCCCCCTTAACAATGTGCCCCGTCCGCCCTAACTCACCTCCGCTGCTGCCGCTCGCGCGCCGCTGCTCGCCCTCCCTCCCAGGCTCTCAAACCCAGGAGGGAAGGGGAGATCCCGAGCGGCCGCGGCGTGCGAAACAGCTGTTTCACGCGCCGCGGCCGCTCGGGATCTCCCCCTCCCTCCCAGGTTTGAGAGCCTGGGAGGGAGGGGGAGACCCCAAGTGGCCGCGGTGCATGCGCTGCTTCTCCCTCTCCCTCCCTCCTAGGCTTGAGAGCCTGGGGGAGGAGGCAGGGATGGGGATTTGGGGAAGGGGTGGAGTTGAGGCGGGGCCAGGGGTGGGGTAAGAAAAAAACGGGGGGGGGGGGGGCGGCCAAAATTGTTTTCGCTTGGGGCGGCAAAAATCCTCGAGCCGGCCCTGGGGAGGATGTGGATCTTTCCGGTGTTTCTGTCAAACTCCTGTGGAAGTGAAGCTCTAGGACAGATGTGGGGTCATCACTGAGGCAGAGTTTAACAGAGGCTGCCTCTGGGTTGGCAAAAATAAACCCCACGGTTCCCTGGTGGTGTAGATCCATAGATGGTAATAATGGTGAAAGCGCTTCCCTGGGCAGGGCTCAGCTGTTCCTAACCACTCTGCTGTCTAACACCTGCAGACATCATACAGGGAGAAAAATGCCTGAGCCCTGTCTCCACTATGGCTTCCATCCTTGCCCCTGCCAGTGGAGCTGGGACACTGGGCAATTCCATGCTTGATTTCTGCCAGCATAGTCCAGGCTAGAAGGATCAGCCCTGGAATTTTATGGGAGGTTTTAAATATATTATGATAAGGGCTCTGGGGTTACAGTCCTCTGTCTGAAAGAGGGTGGGACTTCCTGGCAGCAATCCACTGAGCTGGCAACAGGACAGGGTATGCAGGTATTTCTTCCCACTGCAGAATCAGAGTTTGCAGGAAAGCCACCCCATTTTCTGTAGCAATCGTTATTCAGTTTCTCATAACAACCCCCCGCTCCCGTGGCTCCAGTCCAGCATTTTAGAGCTGCACAATTCCATCTAGCCTCACCGTACATTCCATACGCTGACAACCCAGTTACCACCTGATGTAGCCGTAGCATCCAACCAGCCTCCTAGCGCCAGGCCGTGTACAAACACTTAGCGAGAGGTGGTCCTAGACCTCCCCATTGCATAATTTGTTTTATTACTAAGGGTGTCGCCGGACATAACTGCACAGAGTTTTACTGCCATAACTGGGTTTCATTATTAAACCGAGCATTCTGGAAGGACGGCTGCTTTTTACTTTGGATTTATGCAAATAGGTAATAGACATTGTTTTCCTCCTGCTTTTTCGAGAATTTTTGAACATTTCAGTGGCTTTCAGAGGATCTCTGCTGTGCTACGCATTCTTTTTTTCCTCTCTGGTACCACTCTCTGGAGTTCCTTTTTTCACCCAATCTTAGTTTCCCTGTAATACTTCTGGGGAGTCCCTTAGATTTAACCTACTTTTCCAGTGTGGTGCGAACTTTGTTTAAACCCTTAAACCCTTCCAATGCCATTTCCTTTGACCCTGGGTTGCGACCCTTACTCTAAGGGGTGTATACATTACCTGCTCCAGACGAGCGGATCTGTGTCATGGCACCACGCTGTTGGGTTTTCCCTGAGACCTCTTCCCCTCGATTCCCCAAGAACTCAGTTTGACTCCAGTCTTGTCACTCTGGTTCCTTTATTTGGCATACGGCCCAGCTAGGCTGAGTTGTTCAGACTCAAGCGTAGGGGGTGTGTATAGGGCGTACCACACATCCAAAGTTACATAGCAAATCTCTTCCTTTATATATAATTACACTTTATATGGCATTTACTGTATGTTGAATCACACATTTTGGGATTGGCACGGTCACTTTCCAGAAACCAATCTCTGTACAGTGTGCACTGTCCATGCGCAACTTACTCTGTACCCCATCTTATGTTCCAGGCTTAGCTTATCCATTATCTTGCCCATTATAAATGGTTTCCTGGGTGTCCTCCTTATTTTAGCTAGTCCAGATGTTCTGTTTCCAGCCTGCTGATTCATTTACCTCCCTAATCCTGTCTCCCAAGAAATAAGGCTTCCCCCATGTTTTATTACTTATGTCAAGTGGGACCCACAGCTCTCTTGTAGATCCATCCTCTGAAAGCCCCTTTCCTTCCCTCCAGGGGACATTGTAAAGGTCAAAAGTATAATTGGGTTAAAAAAAGAATTAAAGAAGTTCCTGGAGGATAGTCCATCAATGGCTATTAGCCAAGATGATCAGGGATGCAACCCCATGTTCTAGATGTCCCTAAACGTCCAAGTGCCAGAAGCTGAGACTGGACAACAGGGAATGGATCACTCAATAATTGCCCTGTTCTGTTCATTCCTGGCACTAGCCACTGTCAGAGGCAAGACACTGGGCTAGATAGATCATTGGTCTGGCCCACTATGGCTGTTCATATGAAGTAGTAGATTCAAGATCCACTGAAATAAGGGCTTTCAAGATGAAGCGAGCAAACATTTCGTTGAAATGGTTCATGCAAAGAAGAGCAGGACATCCAATCGGGTTTTTATCCTGTACCCCGCAACCAGCTAATGATTTCTCCCTGTAAACTTTTCCAAGACCTGAAGAATCACAGAACTGGAAGGGACCTCGAGAGGTCATCTAGTCCATCCCCTGCACTCGTGGCAGGACTAATGATCTAGACCATTCCTGACAGGTGTTTGTCTAACCTGCTCTTAAAAATCTCCAATGATGGAGATTCCACAGCCTCACTAGGCAATTTGCTTAACCACTCTGACAGTTAGGAAGTTTTTCCTAATATCCAACCTAAACTGCCGTTTCTGCAATTTAAGCCCATTGCTTCAGTCTTCTCTTTTCCAGATTAAACAAACCCAACTTTTCCAATCTTCCGTCATAGGTCATGTTTTCTAGACCTTTAATAATTTTTGTTCCTCTTCTCTGGACTCTTTCCAATTTGTCCACATCCTTCCTGAAATGTGGTGCTCAGAACTGGACACAATACTCCAGCTGAGGCCTAATCAGAGTGGAATAATTACTTCTCGTGTCTTGCTTGCAACACTTCTGCTAATACATCCCAGAATGATGTTTGCTTTTTTTGCAACAGTGTTACACTGTTGACTCAGCTTGTGATCCACTATGATGCCCAGATCCCTTTCCGCAGTACTCTTTCCTAGGCAGCCCCAACACAAGCGTGGGCAAATAAGGGGTAGATTTCTGTAAGACCTCACTCTGAGGGATATAGGAGGGTGGGATATTGTTGTGATTTCACAATTTAAAAAAAAATGTTTCAGGAAAGGGACCAGGAGGCGTGGGGGCTAGTTGAGGAGCCCACCCTCCTTGCTAAATTGGTAGTGGAACAAAGCCTGTGTCCATGGAAAGGGACAGTTCAGCAAGAAATGCAGAATCGGGCCCAGACAAGCAGGCAGGCAACAAATTAAAAAAAAAAAAATGGGAAAACAGGTTGGAAGCGCTGAGGGCATAGTGGCAGGATTAGAGAAAGCAGTAAGTGCAGGCCTGGGGAATTCTGATCCTTGGAACACTGCTTGGAATGGTGAAATCTGAGTTGATGAAGGCGTCATTTTGGGAGCTAAACAAGTGATTTAAGGAAAGAGAGTGAGACGTTAGCTCTGCAGAAGCTGGAGGGAATTAAGCAGTTGAATGTTGTAAAAATGTTAAAAAGGAAAAGTGTTATAGAAAGAGAATTCCTGGTTTCTTTGCAGCCCTTCTGAAGGGAAATGGGCCCTTTTCTAAAGGATTGTCTGTAAATAAGCCAGGCAAAGAGACTATCTGATTTACATCATTTGATTATGGACAATTTAGTTAAATTCGCTAAAAGAACATAGGGGGGGTTCTATTGGAACGTAACTGCCCCCAAATGTATACAAATGTAATCTATGTAGAGCTGTGTAAAAATTAGAGCAGTGTAAGGAATGTTATGAAAAAATTATGTATAATGTGTATAAATATATTATATATATATATATATATAAATATATATAAATATGTGGAGGGTTTAGGACCTAAATCAACACTCCTGGCTGTAAAACTCTTGTTTTGTAGGCTTCAGATGAATTGGGTTTGTTTTTAAATAATATCTCTAAAATCCATTTGAATTGTGCGTTCAAAGTTGCAACACTGAGAAACACTTTTTGCCATCCACAGGTAACTAGTGGTGTTTGGCTTTGGTATTTAGCATTTAACCCTTAAGGTACCTTAATGCTTTATAAGTTCAATATCTTTTTAAAAGACCAAAGTCGTGGCTGCAGCAGGGCAGTCAAAGCCAGGAGAGTGGGAAAAAATTCCGGATTTGTTTTTTAGTAACAAAATAGCAAATAAGAGTTGTAGTCAAAAATAAATAAATAAATCAAATTTAAAAAAAAGACAGTGCCCCAGACAGAGCCTTAAAGTGGCTCTGTGTCATCAAACTGTCACTTTGATAAGGGTACATAAAAACTCTGTGAGCACAAAAGAAACAGTGACACCTTATGTCAAAATTAATATGGCTAATGTTATAAAAGTTAAACTATGGAAGGAATGTGCGTTTTCCCCAAAACGTGCAGTGTATATCGTAGAAGGGGTAAAAGAAATGCAAACGCAGACCATACTACCTAATTAAGATCCTATTAGGGCTCCAAAGGGAGCCACAATAGGGTGTTTTCTTTTTTCAGATCGCTGGGTGTTTTGGAAGCAGGAGTTAAAAGTGGAAAGTAATCCAAATTCTGGTGGCAGTTGATTGTGTCCCTTGTAAGACAGAGTCTCTCAACTGCTGATGGCTTTGGATCCAAAAGCAAGCCAGAAAGCGTTAGTGTTAATGCAGGTTTCAGAGTGGTAACCGTGTTAGTCCGTATCAGCAAAAAGAACAAGGAGTCCTTGTGGCACCTTTGAGACTCACAAATTTATTTGGGCATAAGCTTTTGTGGGCTAAAACCCACTTCATCGGATGCATGCAGTGGAAAATACAGTAGGAAGATATATATATACAGAGAACATGAAAAAATGGAGGTTGCCATACCAACTCTAACGAGACTAATTCATTAAGGTTAGCTATTATCAGCAGGAGAAAAAAACCTTTTGTAGTGATAATCAGGATGGCTCATTTCAAATAGTTGACAAGAAGGTGTGAGTAACAGTAGCGGAAAAATTAGCATGGGGAAATAGTTTTCATTTGTGTAATGACCTATCCACTCCCAGTCTTTATTCAAGCCTAATTTAATAGTGTCCAGTTTGCAAATTAATTCCAGTTCTGCAGTTTCTCATTGGAGTCTGTTTTTGAAGTTTTTTTGTTGAAGAATTGCGACTTTTAGGTCTGTAACTGAGTGACCAGGGACGTTGAAATGTTCTCTGACTGGTTTTTGAATGTTATAATTCTTGATGTCTGATTTGTGTCCATTTATTCTTTCGCGTGGAGACTGTCCGGTTTGGCCAGTGTACATGGCAGAGGGGCATTGCTGGCACATGATGGCATATATCACATTGGTAGATGTGCAGATGAATGAGCTCCTGATGGTATGGCTGAAGTGATTAGGTCTTATGATGATGTCCCTTGAATAGATATGTGGACAGAGTTGGCACCGGGGTTTGTTGCAGGATTTGGTTCCTGGGTTAGTGTTTTTGTTGTGTGGTGTGTGGTTGCTGGTGAGTATTTGCTTCAGGTTGGGGGGCTGTCTGTAAGCGAGGACTGGCTTGTCTCCCCAGGTCTGTGAGAGTGAGGGATTGTCCTTCAGGATAGGTTGCAGATCCTTGTTGATGCGCTGGAGAGGTTTTAATTGGGGGCTGAAGGTGACGGCTAGTGGCGTTCTGTTACTTTCTCTGTTGGGCCTGTCCTGTAGTAGGTGACTTCTGGGTACCCTTCTGGCTCTGTCAATCTGTTTCTTCACTTCAGCAGGTGGGTATTGTAGTTTTAAGAACACTTGATAGAGATCTTGTAGGTGTTTGTCAGAGGGATTGGAGCAAATGCGGTTGTATCTTAGAACTTGGCTATAGACAATGGATCATGTGTTGTGGTCTGGATGAAAGCTGGAGGCATGTAGGTAAGTATAGCGGTCAGTAGGTTTCCGGTATAGGGTGGTGTTTATGTGACCATCGCTTATTAGCACAGTAGTGTCCAGGAAGTGGATTTCTCGTGTGGACTGGTCCAGGCTGAGGTTGATGGTGGGATGGAAATTGTTGAAATCATGGTGGAAATCCTCAAGAGCTTCTTTTCCTTGGGTCCAGATGATGAAGATGTCATCCATGTAGCACAAGTAAAGTAGGGCCGTTAGGGGACGAGAGTTGAGGAAGCGTTTTTCTAAGTCAGTCATAAAAATGTTGGCACAGTGTGGGGCCATGCGGGTATCCATAGCAGTGCCGCTGACTTGAAGGTATACATTGTCCCCAAATGTGAAGTAGTTGTGGGTGAGGACAAAGTGAGGGGTGAGGGGGGGAGGGATAGTTCAGTGGTTTGACATTGACCTGCTAAACTGAGGGTTGTGAGTTCAATCCTTTAGGGGGCCATTTAGGGATCTGGGGCAAAAATCTGCCTGGGGATTGGTCCTGCTTTGAGCAGGGGGTTGGACTAGATGACCTCCTGAGGTCCCTTCCAACCCTGATATTCTATGATTCTATGAAAGTCACAAAGTTCAGCCACCGGATTTGCCGTGATATTATCGGGGATACTGTTCCTGACGGCTTGTAGTCCATCTTTGTGTGGAATGTTGGTGTAGAGGGCTTCTACATCCATAGTGGCCAGGATGGTATTTTCTGGAAGATCACCAATGGATTGTAGTTTCCTCAGGAAGACAGTGGTGTCTCGAAGATAGCTAGGAGTGCTGGTAGCATAGGGCCTGAGGAGATAGTCTACATAGCCAGAAATCCTGCTGTCAGGGTGCCAATGCCTGAGATGATGGGGTGTCCAGGATTTCCAGGTTTATGGATCTTGGGTAGCAGATAGAAAACCCCTGGTCGGGATTCTAGGCATGTGTCTGTACAGATTTGTTCCTGTGCCTTTTCAGGGAGTTTCTTGAGCAGATGGTGGAGTTTCTTTTGGTAACCCTCAGTGGGATCAGAGGGTAATGGTCTGTAGAATGTGGTGTTAGAGAGCTGCCTAGCAGCCTCTTGTTTTAATAAAGGAAGAAAAGAACTGCCCATAAATGGCAGCACAAAGGAATCAAACCAAAGAATAAGAAGGAAAACAGGTAGATCAGAGGAAGGTAAGGGCACTGGTAGAAATGCCGGCTCCCACCGATGCCCACTCTTTAAGAGTACTACTAGGAGGATTCAATTTTCTTAGACCGCACATTTATAAATAGGCTGAAATAACTCACCCATTGTGAAAACTGCTTAAAAAAAAAAAGACAAAATGGGAATGGGGCAAAGAGCAGGACTCCACTTTAACCCTATTAAAACAGAAGGCTCTCACAGCCCCAGCCCTACAATGAATTACAGCCTTTTGTTATTCGTTTGGCGCCTAATAACATAGCCTTGACTGCCACACTAGTACAAAATAATGAAGAGGGAAAGGTAGTGCCAGTAGTATATAAATCCAGAAAATTACAAGGAGCAGAAATAAATTTTGATCCCTGTGAACGTGAGTGTCTAGCAGCCGTCTGGGCAGTACCAGTTTTTCAGCCTCTTACAGGAACAGCCCCTAGTACTATTCAAAGCACCCACAGTCCTCTAAAGTACATTTGATCAGGAAGATTAATGGGAGGTAAAGTCTCAAACACCCGAATGGCCCAATGAACACTTATTTTAGTTAACAGGGGTGACAAAAGAAACAGTGTCCAAGCTGGACATGGTAACACATGCCCTAATAAAAAAAACCCTCAACATGAATGTCCAGAGGTCACTCTGAAGCAAAGAATTGCCTTGGTAGAGGCCCCCCACTGGAAGAATGAGATACCCTGGGTCAAGAAAAGCACGTCTGGTTTACTGATGGGAGTGCAATGGTAGTAAAAAGGAAAAGGTGTGTAAAATACGCTGCCATTAACTTAGAAGAGGAAGTCATTTAGGAACATTTAGACCATGGATCTGCTCAGCATGCCAAGCTCCAACCAATTTATCAGGTTTGACGGCAATATGAAAATTCCCCACAGCCTGTATATATTTATGCTGACAGTGATTTTTGTGTGAAGGGAATACAGTTTTGGATACAGCATTGGTATAGGAACAGGTGAAAAGCAGCAAATAAAAAAAAATTGCATATTCAAAAAAAAAAAAAATTTACCAGTGGATAACAAAAACCCCTAAAGAGTTAAAGGTGCGACATGTAAGGGCACACAGTAAAGAAACGGGTATAAAAACCGCCTGGAATAATCGGGTAGATACAATAGCCCGACAAGAATGTCTGTGCTGACACATCTGAGCCAACAGATGGCACTGCAAATCACCCTAACCATGTTCCAAAAAAACAGAAGTTACTTGATGTAGCCCATCAGTTTATGCATGAAAAAGTGGAAGGGACTTTTAAAAGGCTAAAACAAGTAGCAGAATGGGAGTGTATGAACCAGGGGTAGGCTACCTATGGCACGCGTGCCAAAGGTGGCGCGTGAGCTGATTTTCAGCGGCACTCACACTGCCAGGTTCCTGGCCACCGGTCCGGGGACTCTGCATTTTAGTTTAATTTTAAATGAAGCTTCTAAAACATTTTAAAAACCTTATTTACTTTACATACAACAATAGTTTAGTTATATATTATAGACTTATAGAAAGAGACCTTCTAAAAATGTTAAAATGTATGACTGGCATGCAAAAAACCTTAAATCAGAGTGAATAAATGAAGACTCGGCACACCACTTCTGAAAGGTTGCCTACCTCTGGAAAGAATAATATTAAAATATGGGTGCAGAATTGTGTGCGGTACATTCAGGACGAGGCTCGTCCTCTGCACTGGCATGATGCACCAACGAAGGCTTGGGCCGTGGCACAGGGTTCAAATTGATTTTATTAATAAATTGCCAAGAAGTAAGGAAAGATTCCAGTATTTATTGGTAATAATTAATTCCTTTTCAGAATGAGTGAAGGCATTTCCTACTAAAAATAATAGCACCAGGGTAGTGGCCAAAAAGTTTTTTAATAAGGTAGTATGTAAATATGGCACCCCCGAAATAATAAATTTTAATAATGGAAAAGTTGAGTAGTTTGGATTCCATCCAGTAGAGGGCAGTGGTGCACATGAATGCGCTAACCCATTTATTACACTATTCAACTGTGCTGGAATGCTGATTGCTTTTGTAGACTGCAGGTTGAAACCTGTAGCTGGAAAGAAGTGTGAAGTTCAGTCTTCTATGTAAAACTAAACATATGGGGTCGAATTCATCCTTCGTGTAACTCCACTGGGGTCATGGGGCCAGATTCTCAGCTGATATAAATTGCCATAGCTTTAGTTAAGTCAATGGAGCGACACCGCTTTCCACCACCTAAGGATCCAGCCCATAGTCTTGTAATATAGCCCCGTAGCAGCAAGGCCGGCTCCAGGCACCAGCAAAGGAAGCAGATGCTTGGGGCAGCCAATGGAAAGGGGCAGCACATCCGGTTCTTCGGCGGCAATTCGGCGGCGGGTCCCTCACTCCCTCTCGGAGGGAAGGACCCGCCGCTGAATTGCCGCCGAAGAATGAAGCGGCGTGGTAGAGCTGCCGCTGCAGTGCTGCCGATCGCGGCTTTATCTCTTTTTTTGGCTTCGCCACTTGGGGCGGCAAAAAAGCTGGAGCTGGCCCTGCGTAGCAGTAGGTCTCAAGTCATGGGTTAGCGAGGGTAAGAATGACAGAGGCTCACTGACCTTTCTGGTGCTTAAAAATGCAGGTGTTTATAGAATGGATTTTCTTCAAAAATTTTACTTGAATGAAATAAAGTGACAACGAAATGGGTGGTTACAAGACAAATGGGTCTTCGTTTCTTTTTCAAGTGACTATAATTATCCAGTCATTTACAATAGAGCCCAACAGAATCAGAAATATCGGCCTGGAAGGGACCTTGAGAGGTCATCCAGTCCAGCCCCCTTCGCTGAGGCAGGACCAAGTAACCCTGGTGTATTCCTGACAGGTGTTTGTCCAGCCTGTTCTTAAAACCTCCAGTGAAGGGGATTCCACAACCTCCCTTGAAATCCTATTCCAGAGCTTAACTCTTATTAAATTTTCCTAATATCTAACTTAAATCTCCCTTGCTTCAGGTTCATTACTTCTTGTCCTCCCTTCAGTGGACATGGAGAACAACTGATCGCTGGCCTCTTTCTAACATATTTCTTAATATATTGGAAGCAGGGGCGGCCTGTCCAACTAGGTGGTCGCCTAGGGTGCCAAGTTAAATGGGGTGCCAAATTCGAGGAAAAAAATGAAATAAAAAAAAAAAATAAAAGGGGGAAAAAATGAAAAAGATGAAAAAAAATACCAATAAAATAACGAAGATGTCATTATTTCAATTCCCATGTGCATACAGAGGGAATAGGAATTATAATTAATTTCTCTACATTTTTGAGAATTTATTAATATGTCAAATCTTTTATTTACTGCAAAAATAAATAATATTTTAGCGATTTTTTTTTTCAATTTGCGACGTAGGGTCAAGATGAGACACTCCGCAATTTTGATAAGCAATAACTCAGCCATAATGAAACACATCCACCAGTGGCAAGAGCTACAATGCTAGTGACACCTAACTCGAATATACATCAAGGTCGCATAGCCAGAAATTAATGTAGAGCGGAGATATCACGAGTTGATACATGTCAAACGGTCATTTTAACACACATCGCAGGTAGGTGGTTAAGAATCGAGCAAATACTGTGGAAAATTGTGTTTCCTGGTGCCAAAGAATAAAGAATAACGTCTTTCAGCCTTATAAATCCAAAATGTGAGTATCTTTAAGCGTTATTAAATCTTAGCGTTATTATCGGGCTGTATAATTATGAACTTTTCTTTGTTATAACTGGTTCACATGTAATAAATAAGGTCCATAAAAGAAAAGTGACAGCGTTAACGCTTAATAGACTACGAAAGTGATGATGTCCCCCTCCAAGCGGGTAACCGTGAGAAGGGGATTACTTTCCAAACAACTGGTGTCAGGTTATAACGTCAAAAAAGGTAATTTTGTTTCCATGTAAACATTGTAACTAACTGTTTTAATAGGTAAGTGAGTGTATGTTACTAATTATTGAACCTTTAAGCAGTGAAAAGACATGTTGGAATGGCTGCAATGTGGTTTAAATCACCAAGCATGTGGTGCAACAGCCATCCTTAACACTATAAGGCTTGCAGTCCGGAGCACAGTACATAACAATATTCAAGTGCCCCGTGGCAGAAAGAGGAAAAAGAAAACCCTCCGGAGCTGAGTATCGTAAACAAAAGACTGAGAAGGAAAAGGACCAAGCAAAACAGCAGGGATCCTTCCTGAAATATCTTCTCTTTAATCCAAATAAAGATAGAAGCAGTTCACAGCATCCAGATGAAGGAATTTTACTCGGAGAGAAGGTTATCTCTCATCCGCATGGAAGCAGTTTGGAATATCGATGTTGGGGTTACTAGGCCTGCCTGAGCCAGAGTTCTTCCATGTTTAAACTCTGTCCTTCCATGTTTAACTCTAATCGGCCTCAAAAGCCAAGAACAGGAATTGGAATGTGTAAACAGCTAGTTAGCAATTACGACCTTGTTCATACCAGGTACCAAACAATAATGATGAGGTTGGCATGTTTCTAGCTGGGGAAGGGGTAATAAACTAAGGGTAAACAGGACCAAATAACAGTTTAGAGAGAAGTTACTAACAAGCTAGATTTATAGCCCTAGAATGATTTAGTTGCTTAAATGTATAAACATGCCTTCGGTAGAGAGGGGAGGGGGAGTAGTAGGGAGGGAGAGAGGGGGGGGGCTTAGTTGTAAAATGTATAAAGAAGAGAGAAACTGTTTTTGCTGGTGTGCTTGATTTGAGACTTGCCTGTCTCCTTGCACCACTTTGAGATCTCAAATAAACTTTGATTGTTTCTCCACCCCGGTATGTTTATTGGCGCGAAGCACTCCGGGCAACGAACCCCACTGTTGCTGTCCTCGGGCCCCTGTGCCGGCAACATCAAGATGATGGAAACTTACTTCTAGATGAAGGCAGCTCACAGCATCAGACTGATATGGAAGTGGAAAAAATGTATTCACCTTCGGACACATGCAGAAATTGAAGTAAATGAAGTAGAATTCTGGAAGAAAGGACGAGGACGTTACAAACAAATTACAGTATGGGGACCCAGCTTCATGGCCCAGATGTGATGACAGCGTGTGGCAAATTCTTGTGGAACATGGACCCGAACAAGTTCATGAATTTCCCTTACCTAAGGATGGAAATAAAAGAAAAATCTCTGCTCAGCATTACAAGAGGAAACTCATAATGGGGAAGAAATTAATCTAAACTGGTCATAATATTCAGTGGCGAAGGACTCTGTGTTTTGCTTTTGCTGCAAGTTGTTTAGAAATCAAACAATTGGTACATCACTTACTGAAAATGGTTCAAAGGACTGGAGAAATATATCTTCAATTCTCTCTTCACATGAAAGAAATACAGAACATTTGGAATGTTTTCAAAATTGGAAAGAACTTGAATTATGATTGAAAAAGGAAAAACTATCGATGAAGAAAATTTACGTGTGATCAAGGAAAAAGAAGAATATTGGCAACAAATATTAGAGCGTCTGATAGTTTTAGTGAGAGTTCTCGGTGGGCAAAATGTAGCATTCCGCAGCTGCGGTAGAAATGAAAAATTATTTACTCCAGGTAATGGAAACTTTTAAAAATGTGTTGAATACCTAACTTTGTTTGATCCAGTCATGAAGGAGCATCTACGTAAAATAACTAATCATGAAACACAGGTTCATTACTTAGGAAAAAATATGCAGAATGAACTGATTCAAATCCTAACAAATGCCATTAAAAATAAAATTGTAGAAGTTGCCCATTCTGCAAAATACTTTTCAATAATACTGGACTGTACACCAGATGTGAGTCATGTTGAACAAATGACGATGATCATTCGTTTTGTGAATATGGAAAAGTCTGCAGATGAAGATAATGTTGAAGTGCTCATAAAGGAACATTTTTTGGGTTTTGTATCACTGAAGGAGACAACTGGAGCATTTATGACTGAAACTATTCTACAAGAGCTTGAAACAATGTCATTATCTGTTGAAAACTTACGTGGCCAAGGCTATGATAATGTGAGTAATAGGAAGGGTAAAGACAATGGTGTGCAAAGGAGAATGATGGAAATCAATCCTAGGGCCTTTTTCGTTCCTTGCAGTGCGCATTCTCTGAATTTGGTTGTCAATGATGCTGCTAGATGCTGTTTGGAGGCAAGCAGTTTCTTTGACCTGGTGCAACATGTTTATGTGTTTGTCTCAGGTTGAACACGCCGTTGGGAGATTCGGACTCGCCGTGTGAATTCTCTAACTGTGAAGCCACTTAGTCAGACAATATGGGAGAGTCGCATTGATGCTTTGAAGCCTCTTCACTATGAACTTGGAAACATTTATGATGCCCTAATTGAAATTTCTGATGATACTACCTTTATTGGATCATCTGGAAATATGGCACGTTCAGATGCAGAAGCTCTTGCAAATGGTCTTTCCAAGTTCAAATTTGTGACTTTTCACTCATTTTGTGGTATAATATCCTTTTTGAGATTAACCTCACTAGTAAGCAGCTTCAGGAAAAGAACTTGAACGTACATTCTGCTATTCAAAAACTGCAGCAAAATAAAAATATTCTGGAGGAATTGAGAAGTGATGAAGGGTTCGAAAGAACACTGGTAGATTCTCTTGAGCTTGCTGAAGAAATAGACTTTCCGACAGAATTTGAAGCAGAGCCAGTTCTGATTCGGCAAAAGAAACAGCAGTTTTCGTATGAAGGACGAGACACACCCATTCAGAATCCAAAACAAAGGTTCAAAGTGAATTTCTACTTCGCAGTCCTTGATACTGCTAGTGACTCAGTTGATGAAAGATTTCAATACATGCAGCAGTTAGAGTCAGTATTTGGCTTTCTATATGATATCCACAGCTGGCAAAAGAAAACAGCAAAACAGATAAGAGAATTTTGTATAAAACTGGTGTCGGCATTGACTGATGAAAATTCAGAAGACATTGATGCTACAGATCTATGTAGTGAGCTTCATTCAGGCTTTTTCCAGACGACTTAAGAAACATTCCACTCCTGAAGTTTGTTTGTGAAAATAAACTCAGACAGTTTTCCAAACAATAGCTCTTTCAACTTTGCCAGTTTCCGTAGCTAGTGGGGAACGTAGCTTCTCAAAGTTAAAATTGGTAAAAACATATCTGTGTTCGACAATGGTGGAGACTTGTTGGACTTGCCACAATGTCAATAGAACATGAAAGAGCTGGAAAACTGGATCTAAAATAACTAGTGACTGAATTTTCAAAACTTAAAGCAAGAAAAGTCATGTTTTAAGAGCATGGAGTGTTTTTTATTCGGAGTGTTTTGTAAATACAGGTTAAAGTTCATTGCAGAGTTTTCTTCTTTCTTTCTATATCGGATGTGGTGGTAATGGCAGTTAAAGCAGGATAGCGTAATGGATGATTTTGGATTTGTAATAAAAATTATAATTAACATTTTTAATGCATTTTTATTTGAAATCGGATTGAAGTATCATCTAGCTGTCGTGTACAAATCTATTCTGAAAATTGTGTGTCTCTATTTTATCTGATCTCAGAAACATTGGTTGGACAGATGAACGGCTGGACAAACTGAATAATTAAGTCTCTGTTTAAAAAAAACAACAAACGCTGAAAAAACATTAAAAGGAAAAAAGGGGCAAAATGTTTCCCAGTTTACCAAAAACCTCAGCCTAGATCTGCCCTTGGGGGTGGGGGGGGCGCCGATTGCATGGTTTGCCTAGGGCGCCAGTTCCTGGCAGCTCGCCTAGGGCCGCCCCTGTCTGCACAGAGCCCATTGTAGTGGTTCAGAACGGGCTGGTGGCAAGGGACGGAGCCCTGGGTCGTTCCTGGAGTGGCAGGGATTCATTTCAGCCTCTAGAAGGTGCTATGACGGCCTAGTGGAGAGGGACTAGGGAACCAGAGGACGTGAGGGGTCCAGCAGCCTGGGAACTGGAGGCAGAGGAAGGGAAGGGGATGCAGCCAGGAGAGGAGGCTGCAGAAGCTGCAGCAGGAGCACAGAGGCAGGTGCCCTTCGAGTCTCTCAATGGGGCACTAATGTGAACTAACGGTGCAGTGCAGTGCCCCAGCCACCAGGGATTAGCCTGGGACGGGGGCAGTGTGTTCTGACCACAGCGAAGGGACGTCTCTGCACGGAAAGGGCCTGGGGCAGGTCGTGCATCGTCAATGGGGTGGGAGTTTGGGGCTTGCAGCCTAATGGTCTCTCCCCGGGGGAGCTGCCTGCAATAACAGATGTGATCCAACCGCTGCAGCTAGACAGGAGGAGAATGAGGTGAGGCCCCAATGAGACCAGGCTGCTTGACTGAGCCCCGGACAGGGAAACCTGCCCTCTAACATAGGGACGGCCTGGAAGGGGCACCCCAGGCAACAGACGTGAGAAACACCCTGGGGCAGGGTTACCCTGTACCCCCCTACTGGACTGCCCCCTACAGGCCAAGATAGGAATTACTGTGTGTATCATAGATCCTAACTGGTCCCTTGGGTATGAGCCCACCAGATGCTAGAGCCTGTAGGGCCCAGTGCGTGAGGCATCTGCAGCCCCGTCTCCAAGTCGCAGCCGAGCATCTGCTGCACAACACGGCAGCAACTCCCCCGCGGGAGACGGGCGCCAAAGCCGAGCATTGGCCCAGTGCTATGCCAGGCTCCGCAGCCTGCCTCTGCACCACTGGGAACAGCTTCACCAGGAGAGAGACCCCAGAGCCCAGGGGCCTGGGCACTCTCCTGGGAGGTGGGAGCAGGGTTCGAGGCCCTGCCCCACATCAGGCAGAGTGGGGATTTGGATCCGGGTGAGAGCTCTGATTCCTGGGCTATTGCGCAGGGGCCACCACCACCAAGTGCAAGCGCCTCACAGACTTCAACAGTGGAAAAGTAGATGCCTAGGGGCTTTAGGTGCCTATAGGGTAGCAGCTGAATAGGCTTTTGTGAATGCTAGTGGTGTCTAATTGTTGGATTTAGGTGCCTAACTGCCCCTTTAGGCACCGACGGGGTTGTCTACACGGCGCCGCAGTCCGCTCTATGGAGGTGTGAGTTGTGCAGCACTCGGACGTCACACTCTAGCCAGCCCGTGTAGACCCCGCTGGTGGGAACTAAAGGTACCTAATGCACATTGATGCTGTCCTGAAACAGGCCTGCTGGAGGGTGCAGGGTCTGCTCCCGGCTAGTAGCCTTGTGGACACTGGCCACCGTGGTGAAAGGACTGGAGTGGAGAGACAAAGCTGGTGAGCAGCAGAGGGGAGGGCACCCTGCACCCTCCTGTGGGGCACAGCCATGGGCCCGGGCTGGGGAGCTCTGCAAGCTTTGGGACTCATACTCCTATGGGCAGTGGATTTGCCCTGCGCAGGGTTGTGCCTATATGGCACTGTCTAGTCCGTGGGGTTCTTCTTTACGTAATGTATTGGAGGAGCCGCATACAGAACATACACACCTCGAGGGCCATACCAGAGGCTTCACCTGTCGCGTCCTTACCCTGCCCAGTTAAGCCATTCCTTGCCACTCAGATGCTCTTTTCTGCAGGCAGCTTCACTGGACCAGGCGCATTCTGCGGCTGCGCCCTTAGCCGTCCTGCCCCGAATCCCAGGTGAAAGGTGTTGGTCTGTACAAAGGAACGTCAGCGACCTAATCACAGCCTGGGATCTAATGCTCCTAATCCCTCCAGCGGCAGCGTGGCAGCTGGCATTTATGATGGGCAAGAGTGGAATTCCAGCCCCAGGGCGCTGGACACCCACATGCGCTCTGGGACGTGCTGACTGCCATGCTGTGAATCCCAGAAGTGGGTCCCAGAGGTGGGACTGTTGGAGAGCAATTGCAACCCCAGTCCATCTGTGTTTCTGATTGTTTCAGGAAGTCCTCAGATATGAGGGGGCGGTACTTCCTGGCCAGCCAGTCAAAAGTGGTAGTGTCACCGTGAGATAAACCTCTCTCCCAGACCACACCCTCTGATCCACCTCTTCCACTCCAGATCCAAAAAACCCAGCTATCAGGTCTTGTCAAATGGCACCTGGACACACAAGCCGGAACTCGGACTGGCCGGGTGGCAACCCTAATCCTCCATGAATTTATCTAATTCTTTTTTGAACCCTGTTATAGTTTTGGCCTTCACAACATCCTCTGGCAAGGAGTTCCACAGGTTGACTGTGCGCTTGTGAAGAGACTGTGCACAGTGTGAAGATTGATCCCATTGATAGATTGTCAGCTCTTCATGGCAGGGATTGTCTTTTGTGTTGTGTTTGTGCACACCTGGCACAATGGGGCCTAGTCCATGACTGGGGCGCCTAAATCGTATGGTAATATAAATAACAAACACATATACAGCACCTGGCACAATGGACTGGGGCCATTAGGTCCTACTGAAATCCAAATAAATAATAATAATAACAGATTTGAATTGCACTGGGCATAGGGCCAGAAACCTATGCCCTAGGGAACCAGTGGTATCAAGAACCTAGCTCTGGGTCTGTTATTGTCCGTGTCCTTAGCTGCTCTTGTCAACACAAAGGAGAACCGGGGGTGTTTTGGTGGCACTCCCTCTGGAGCTGCCTGTATTGTTAACAGTTTGCAGGTGAAATACAGTCCAGAGCCAAACTTGCCGTGACCTACAGTCTGGTAGGTTTGTTTCCTGCCACGGCTCCGTGTTTGATGTGGCTCTCGGGAGGTCAGTGAGAACGTTTGCATTCCCATGAGTCACCCTGTGGCTCGAGCAATGCAGAACAGGTGTGTTTTCCCCACAGAGAAGTAAGCAGAGGTGTGGATCATTTATCCTGTTACCTCTGCATGGGGCAGAGAAAATTAAAGCTCTCCAAGTGTTTCAGGCTTTTATCTACACATGAACAGGAGGAGGAACAGGAGCAGGCCGTGATGTCAGAGAATGCCAATGTGTAGGAGCATCTGCGGGCACCTGAGGATTTGTTTTTGCAAGACCTTTTAACTCATGATTGTTTACCTCCTCATCAAATGTCACTCAGATTTGGTCTGATTTCCCCCTGGCCAACTATGAATCTTCCAGCCTGCACTGCTTGGAATGCAGGAGCTGGAGGTCCCTTATGTCAATACTGAGCCAGTGGGGGTAGGGGGCGCTCTGCTGCTGGACCACCTGCCGGAGGAGCCGTAAAACTGAGATCCCAATCAGGGGTCGTTGCTGAAGATCCCACACCACTTTTTGCCAGAATTGGGGGGTTACCCCCACTCTCCTGGCTAAATTTCTAGGTAGGAGATGAATCAAGGGTGGGAAAAGCAGAAGATGAGGTAGAGAACAAGGGAGGGAGGAAACAGGTGGGACCAGAGAACGAGGAACAAAGATGGAGGGAGAGAGACAGGCAAGGAAGAGGAACAGATAGAATGACCCACAGGGCAGGGGAAAGGGTGATTTGTGATGAAGCCAGAATGATAAAATGGAGCAAGAAAACAGAGAGTGGGTAGAGCTGGGGGACGTCGCTTGTAGGTGTTCCTTCTTGAGAGAAGACAGCTTGTGCTGCAGGTAGGGTTGCCAAGCCTCCAGGATTGGCTTGGCGTCTCCATGAATTCAAGATTAATCTTTAATTAAGGATTATGTCATGTTATGAAACCTTCAGGAATACGTCCAACCTAAATTGGCAACCCACGAGGGGGAAGTACCTTTCCCCCTGCCAAGGGTTAGACGCAGAGGCAGTAGGGCCAACACCCCATGTTCAAAAATCATGTCATGTCCCCCCAAATCATGAGGTTAATAAATCAATAAATGATTTGCTCTCTGGTTTTTGAGCCTTTGGAGTTCACATTTTCAAGTATTTACCCACAGCCATAAAATCTAGAGCCACTCACTTGAAAGAAAGGAAGAAGAAAGCTGAGATTCTCCTTCAAAATGCCCGGCTGAGTTTTCGAAAGGAAAGGCTGAACTTGCTCCACTGTGAGCCAACAGGCACCACTTGGAACTCCAGCCATTGATCAGACTACAGCAGGCCCCCCGGCTTTGCCCCCTGCCACCAAAAGTCAGCGTTAGGGCTGCTGACTTTCTAATCACACAAAACCGAACACCTCTGCCCTAACCCTTCTCCAAGGCCCCTTCCATTGCCACCCCATCACCGAGGCCCTGCCCCGCCCTGTCTCCGAGGCCGCTCACTCCATTCCCCCCGGCCTCTGTCGCTCGCTCTCCCCCACCCTCACTCCACTCCCTCATTTTCACCGGGCTGGGGCAGGTGGTTGGGGAGTGGGAGGGGGTGAGGGCTTCGGCTGAGGGTGTGGGCTCTGGGGTGGGGCCAGGGATGAGAGGTTCGGAGTGTGGGAGGGGTCTGGGCTGAGGCAGGGGGTTGGGGTGTGGGAGGGGACATGGGCTTTGGGGTGGGGGTGCAGGTTCTGGACTGGGGCCAGAAATGAGGGGTTCAGGGTGTGGGAGGTGGATCCAGGCTGGGGCAGGAGGTTGGGGTCTGAGGGTGAGGGCTCCAGCTGGGGGTGTGGGCTCTGGGCTGGTGACGAGGAGTTTGGAGTGCAGGAGGGGGGTCCAAGTTGCGGCAGGGGGGTGCGGCATGGGTTTCAGGAAAGAGTTTGGGTGCGGGATGGGGTTCAGGGCTGGGGCAGGGGGTTGGGTGCGGGAGGAGGTTAGGGCTCCAGCTGGGGGTGTGGGCTCTGGGGTGGGGCTGGGGATGATGGGTGGGGAAGGGGTTCAGTGCTGGGGCAGGAAGTTGGAATGTGGGGGGGGAGGTGAGGGCTCCGGCTAGGGGTGCGGGCTCTGGGGTGGGGCTGGAGATGAGGGGCTTGGGGTGCAGGGGAGGCTCAGGGCTGGGGTAGGGTGTTGGGGGGGTGCAGACTCTGGGAGGAAATCATAGAGTCATAGAATATCAGGGTTGGAAGAGACCTCAGGAGGTATCTAGTCCAACCCCCTGCTCAAAGCAGGACCAATCCCCAAGCTTGGGTGCAGGAGGGGGCTCAGAGCTGGGTCAGGGGGTTGGGGTGCAGGAGGGGTTTTGGAGTGCGGGCTCTGGGTGGTGTTTACCACAGCCGGTTCCAGGGAAAGGGCGACATGTCCCTTGGCTCCTAGGCGGAGGCGCAGTCAGGCAGCTCTGCACGCTGTCGCCACCCTCAGGTGCCACCCCTGCAGCTCCCATTGGCCGCAGCTCCCAGGCAATGGGAGATGCGGAGCCAGCGCTCGGGGTGGGGGCTGTGCATGGGGCTGCGGCCGTCCCTCCATCTAGGAGCCGAGGGACATGTCGCTGCTTGTGGGGAGACGCGTGGAGCCAGGTAGGGAGCCTGCCAGCCCCACGCCAACCGGACTTTTGACAGCCCAGTCAGCAGTGCTGACCGGAGCCGCCAGGGTGTCTTTTTGAGCGGGTGTTCCGGTCGAAAACCGGACACCTGGCAACCCTAGCCAGGATGCTGGCAGCCAGCAAGGTTCCTCTACTATTAAAGGTGCAGTGCCCAGAAAAGAGAAGGCCGACATCTCAGTCACATGGCTACACGCGGCCTAGTGCACAGTGAGGAAAGTTGGCCGCACACACTTGGAAATCAGCAGCAGCTTTATTATGCAACAAACAACTTGATGCCATGTTAACTCTGGCCTGTCCTTCTGTGACGCTTGGAAAGGCTCCTATGAGAGGGGGAAAAACACAGTAAAAACAAAGATCTTCAGCTACATATTGATCTTCCAAACTCTGTTTCTATCCAGCCAGCTTGCATCTAAACATTCTACACTCATATTAAAACTACCATTGTTTCCACCTGAAAGGACCACATTTCCTGCCCCCCTAGGGTTACAGGGGTGTACCCAGGGCCGGCACAACCCATTAGGCAATCTAGGCGGTTGCCTTGGGCGCTAACATTTGGGGGGCGGCGACCGCGGCGGCTGAATCTTCGGCGGCCCCGTTGTCGTCGGTATTTCGGGGGCGGGACCTTCTGCCGCCTGTCGGGGGCGGCATTTCGGGGGCAGGACCTTCCGCCACCTAGGGTGGCAAAAATGCTGGCAGCGCTCCTGGGTGTACCTAGAGCTGTAGTGCACGGCCCGTGTCTATGCTTACCTCGCTAGTCCTGGAACAGCTCCTCGGGAAACAGCACCTCAGCCCTTCTGGCCTGGAATAGGAAGAGGAAGGATTAATCATTCAAACACATAACAGCCCATGTCACCATGGGGCTGAAGGGCTCCTGCTACTCAGACTGCATCAATGGGCACAGAGACCGGACATAATCTGATCCGCTGCAAAGGGACCTAAGGGGAGAAAAACGTAGGGGAGGCAGAGCATCAGCACACCCTGTGGTGAGTGGCTTACATGACTAGTTTCTGCCTTACTTCTTTGGAAGAACAATACAAAGTCCTAACTAAGGGGGAACTGTTTCCTTAGAATCATAGAATATCAGAGTTGGAAGGGACCTCAAGAGGTCATCTAGTCCAACCCCCTGCTCAAAGCAGGACCAATTCCCAGCTAAATCATCCCAGCCAGGGCTTTGTCAAGCCGGGCCTTAAAAACCTCCAAGGAAGGAGACTCCACCACCTCCCTAGGTAACGCATTCCAGTGTTTCACCACCCTCCTAGTGAAATAGTTTTTCCTGATATCCAACCTGGACCTCCCACACTGCAACTTGAGACCATTGCTCCTTGTTCTGTCGTCTGCCACCACTGAGAACAGCCGAGCTCCATCCTCTTTGGAACCCCCCTTCAGGTAGTTGAAGGCTGCTATCAAATCCCCCCTCATTCTTCTCTTCTGGAGACTAAACAATCCCAGTTCCCTCAGCCTCTCCTCATAAGTCATGTGCTCCAGACCCCTAATCATTTTTGTTGCCCTCCGCTGGACTCTTTCCAATTTTTCCACATCCTTCTTGTAGTGTGGGGACCAAAACGACACAGTATTCCAGATGAGGCCTCACCAATGTCGAATAAAGGGGAACGATCACGTTCCTCGATCTGCTGGCAATGCCCCTACTTATACAGCCCAAAATGCCGTTAGCCTTCTTGGCAACAAGAGCACACTGTTGACTCATATCCAGCTTCTTGTCCACTGTGACCCCTAGGTCCTTTTCTGCAGAACTGCTACCTAGCCATTCGGTCCCTAGTCTGTAGCAGTGCATGGGATTCTTCCATCCTAAGTGCAGGACTCTGCACTTGTCCTTGTTGAATCTCATCAGGTTTTTTTCGGCCCAATCCTCTAATTTGTCTAGGTCCCTCTGTATCCGATCCCTACCCTCTAGTGTATCTACCACGCCTCCTAGTTTAGTGTCATCTGCAAACTTGCTGAGAGTGCAGTCCACACCATCCTCCAGATCATTAATAAAGATATTAAACAAAACCGGCCCCAGGACCGACCCTTGGGGCACTCCGCTTGAAACCGGCGGCCAACTAGACATGGAGCCATTGATCACTACCCGTTGAGCCCGACAATCTAGCCAGCTTTCTATCCACCTTACAGTCCATTCATCCAGCCCATACTTCCTTGCAGTGAGCCCAGGACGAATTCCCACCAGAGGGGCTGCTGCTGGGCTAGGGTGTTAACTTGGACCCTGCCTTCCTTTGCAATCCCCAAGCCTCTTCAAGTGCAGTCAATTAGGACTCCAGGAACAGAGGTGGTTGCTTTGGGTAGGTCTACACTTGGGGCTATTTCGACCCTGCTAGCACTGGTGTAACAGCAATGTAGATGGTGAGGCCTGGCTAAGGCAAGTAAAGGGCTGCTTGAACCCTATGGCTATGCACCCTACATGCCCATGCAGGCAGGGCCTCCCGTGTCTACACTGCTATATTTAGTAGGGTAGAGTCCTGCCCCTTCCCCGCTGCCAGAGCCTTTCCCCACGGCAGTGAAAGATTCCAGTGGGGAAAGGCTCTGGGGGGGGGAGGCAGTGCGGAATGGCACCGGCAGCTCCCCGAGCTGAGCCTGGCTGCCCTCCCTACCACAGCCTTTCACGTGGAGCTACACGCACCCTACGTGCTGACGTAAGTGTAGACAAGGCCTTTGTGTAATAAAGGACAGTGCAGGATGGACGAGGGACAGGGTCAGGATTTAAGGATCATGGAAGCTTTTCTTTTTTGTTAGCTGCTGTATGGAGATGGCTGCTGTGTTCGTAAAGGGACCCCTGGACCACAGAAATAGCTCAGGGTCTGGGACAGGGTGTCACATTTTTCCTTGTCCTTCTGCACCTCAAAACTTTTTTTTAAAAGGCTACTAGTCAAATCCTGCAGTTGGGAGCCCAGAGTGCAGTGCACACAGCCCAGCTACACACCAGGGGTTACTGTAATCAACGACTGCCCCAAGCCACATCGTTCAGCTCTGGCTCCGGATCCAGATCTCAGAGTCCCCACGTCCACCAGTGCTGGGTTTGGGGTTTCCAGTCTGAGCCCATCTCTCACTGCCATGATCATTTCAGAGCCTCGGCCAACACACTCCAGTGTCCTGAGTCACTGATGCTGCAGGGCTAGAGACCCTCAGCTGGTGGGAATTTGCAGAGCTCCATTGCCGTCCATAGCGCTAAGCCAATCTGCACCATCCGAGGAGCTGGTTCTTGGAGTCTGGTACTGACTAGTGAAGGACTCGCTATAGGCATTAGCAGACTGAATCAAAACTTGAGTTCCAGCCAGTCCAGGAGCCCATCTCTGACAGCAGCCAGCACCCGATGGTTCAGAGGAAGCTGTCAGAATCTCACAGTAGCAGCTGTGGAAGAATCTGTCTCCCAGATCGGCTTTCTACAGATCTCTAATAGGCCTTTGTCCTTATTCTCCCCCAAAGCGGAGTGACGTTAGCACAGGAAGGAACAAAGGTACCTGTTCTAAATAGAGTTCAGCCTGAGAATTAGTCCGAATCCAATATGCCGACAGGCTGAAAAACAGGAAGGGCCCAGCCGGCTCTGTAGTGCTCTGCGCTTTCCCAGCCAGCCAGGTCCTTCCTGAAGCCGTTGTTCAGAAAATAGGGGTCTCCTCAGAATCGCCCTGGGCTCATGTGCGCATGGTGGCTGGGGTGGGAGACTCAGTGGGGACCAGAGCCAGAGTCAGTCCAGAGCGACTGTAGGAGAACTACGCTGCGAGCTGGACTGTCCCCGTGCCAGGCAAACCGACAGGCTGCTTTCATGGTTAACGTGGTCTTGCCTCCAGCTTTCCTGTCTTAGTTTTAAGCAATTGTCCCGGCCTCCTGAGAATGTGAATAACTCCCGTAGGCTCGCTGATCACCGGGACCACACTCGCCTGGACCCTTCCCCTTGCCATCAGCTCCCTCACTCCGTGCCCATAAGTCTCCTCCCACAGTCCAGGGACCAGTTATTTTGCCCTTTGCTGTATTTTGTCTAGAGTCTCCTCTGTAAATGTGTGTGTGGGGGGGAGGGTGGGGGTGGGGGAGGGGTGAGAATTGCCATATGAAAGGTGGCGAGGAGAGAGCTTGTGTCTAGCTCTACAGAGCTTTGATCTCCTTGCTGTGATTCACACCCTTACTGCTGCGTAACAGAGGTGAAGGAGGCATGGCCCATCTAGTGGCACTAGCCCATTTCAGCCATGAGGACAGAGGTTGCTGTGCTCTGGGTTTATCCTGCCAGCCTGGGGCTGGCCAATCACTATACTGTTATGTAATAAGGGTCCCCTGTGGAACGCATAATGAGCTAGCCAGGGTCAAAGGTTACTTGGTCCGTCCTCAGCCATGAATTTTAGCAGGCGGATGCTGCTCCTCCCTCTTTTCTCCTCTTTGTGGACTTTGGCGGTGCCCAGCAGTTCGTGTGTTGGGGGATCAACAAGGAAAAAAGAAGTTTAGCAACAGCAGAGAAAGGGGAACCCTGGATTAGCTTTATTCCAGCTCAATCATCACACTATTAATGACGGAAATGGTCTCTGCTCTGTCCTTTGTAGGGCTCAAAGAACACATGCTCTTCTCCATGGGCCTGGGCCAAAGCCCATTAAAGACAACAGAGAGACTAACTTCCGTGAGCTTTGTTTGGATCAGGCCACCTTGAACAAAGAGGGGTTGGACTCATTCCTGCATCTCTAGGCTTAGCCTATAACCATCTCACTGTCCACTATTTCCTTTGACTGACGGGCTGGTCTCACCCTCACTCAGATCCCGGACTAAGGAACTGGATCTGGGGAGTTTGTACCCAATATCCCCCACCTCCTCCCTCTTTACATCTGAGGGTCTCTCTGATGAGTCCTTGCTGAGGACTGTCAAGTCATATTGCCCAGGCCTGATCTTCTTTGATTAAACACCAGGAAATACGGGCTTCCAGGGCTCCATCTGTGTCTTTGCATTAACCAGGTGTATCTTCCTGCCTCATTTAACTACCAGGCTCCTCTGATCAGCGAAGCAGCAGAAAAGCTTCCTGACTCAGGATACAGAGTAACTCTGCTGCTCAGTGCAGCATCTGCCAACCTGCCAGCCTTGAGGCCCAGCCTGTGATATGGTTCTGCAGATCCTAGGCTCAGTGCAGATCCTGGCAGCTGCGTGGGAATGTGCCTGAAAGCCGCTTTTGTGCGCCACCCCCGCCAACTTGGAGGCCATCTGGCCACTGGGCCAGCCCCCAGCATAAAGCAGAGAAGCCTCGGGGATGCCGCAGCCATGCCCCCCTCTCCCTTGGAAACATCTCCCTCTCCTGAGGCTGGGAGGAGGGTGGTGTTGGAGCCATTACAACAGGCCGATAGCGCCCATTACAGAAGAGGATCATCAAACAGTGGATGACCAAAGCATACAGTACAAATTAGACCCCATTGGTGCCATGACAGGGCCTCTGTGTCCCCATTGCCATCTCCTTGACCCACACCCTGGGACCTCTGCTTCCTCAGTGCACTAACCTAAGGATATTACTTACGTTCACGTACCAAGTCCAGGCCTTCTGATCTGGGTCTGTCTGCCGGCGTGCTGGACAGTGAGCCCTAGGAAATCAACACAACGGCTCTCCTGTCACTGCTTACATTCTCCAGGGCGAACTTTCAGAGGTTCAGCCTCTCAACAAAGAGAGCAGTTTTCAAGACGTCTCACGGGAAATCAAACGCAGTCACAATCTGGGAAATTACCGAGGGACTGATGGCCGAATGCTACGCTATTTCCACTGTTCCAGAGGGATTTCCTCAGAAGTATCTGGATGATTATGGTTTCAACACAATCCCTGCCTTTTACATAAACCCCAGGCCACCCCACTTACAGGTCAAGAAATGAGGATGCAAGGTGCCCCAGATGTATATCACTGCCAGTTGTGAGAATATGGGACTGAGCAACGCTCTGTAATCTCAGTTCAACAAGTCAACAAAACTTACCTCAGCAAAGAAGGCAACTGAGGTGAACGTGTGCTTCTTCCTGCCCCACTTGGGCCTTGGGCCTGAAATCCTTCCCTCTCTCATGTGGGCCTCTGGAACATAAATACCCATGAGTAACAGGGACAGCAAGCTCTACAGAGCAAATCCGTACGGCAGATGGTAGAAAGAATAGCTTATACTATCTGTCTATCTGTCTATCTATCATTACATGTTAATTCACTTACAGCATCTAGGCCTCCCCATTGTAGCTGAATGGCTCACAGTCAGAAGCTGGGATGTATCTGTTGAGGGGCTGGATTGTAGGATGAGAGTCCATGCATAGGCTCAGGCCAATGTCTTCCTATGTCACTGTCCAAAGTCTGGCACTAACATTCATATTCAGGCATCTAAACGAGTGGATTGATTTTCAGAGGAGCTGAACAGACACGGCTTCGGCAGATTCGAGTGAGGAGTTCTTGGTATTCAGCATTTGAGAAAGGTCAGGCCATTTATTTAGGTGCCTGAGTGTGGCATTGCAGCCTCTGCCATGGGTCGTTTACAATGAATACGGAATCAACATCATCTCGGCACGACAACCAAGTTCAGGATCTAATCGAGCTGTATCCTCTCTGTCCTGCTGTACGGCTGCGAAACATTGGGACTGCGCCACTCAGAGTGGGCAAAGCTGGAGGCTTTCCACATAAAATGCCAACGTTGTATATTGGGCATAGAGTGAAACGACTTCATTTGTAAAGCAGATGTTTATGGTCGCTCCGGTCTACAGACTACTGGGGCCATTATCTGCAGATGGCGTCTTATGCTTTTCAGACATGTGGAGAGTATGCCACACGACCAGGCCTGCACAACATATGGCCCGTGGGCCGCATGCGGCCCGTGGGGGCTCACTGTGCGTCCCGCGGGGGGATTCTAAACCCCACACACACAAAGTCCCGAGGCTGGCGTGGCGGCGCTCCTGGGGCAGCTCCTGGTGGCGTGCCTGCTCGCCGACAGGAGCCAGCAAGGTGGGACACGGGGATGGAGCCCTCGCACGCCGCCGCGCCTCCACGCCCCCCCCCACCTGGCCCCAAGTGGGACACGGAGCCCGCGTGCGCCACTGCCCCGCCCCACTGCCCCAAGTGGGACACAGGCACGGGGCTCTCGCTCCCCCCCCCAGCGGGGCACAGGGCTCAGCCACCGCCCCTGTCATGAGCGATTTTTGGCCCACCCCCCCGTCCCGGGACTCGTGCCCCGTCCAACCCACCGCGTTCCTTGATGCCCCCCCCGGGACCCTGCCCCATCCACCCCCTTCCCTGTCCCCTGACTGCCCTCCGCCACCCCATCCAACTCCTCTCCTGATTCCCCATCCAACCACCCCTTCTCCCTGTTCCCTGACCACCCTTGGAACCCCTGCCCCTGACTGCCTCCCACCGCCCCATCCAACTCCTGCTCCTTCCTGATTGCCCCCCGGGACCCTTGCCCCATTCAATCCCCCTGTTCCCTGCCATCTGACCACCCCGACCTCTATCCAGCCCCTCCCCACACCCCTGAACTCCCCTGCCCTCTATCCAGCACCCCCTCCCTGCTCCCTTACCGCGCTGCCTGGAGGTGGCTGGCGGCGCTACAGCCGCGCCGCTCGGCTGGAGCCGGGCCACGCTGCCACCGCGCAGTGCCTGGAGCACCGGGTCAGTCTGAGCTTGCAGCCCCCCCGCTTCCCGCCAATCAGCTGTTCGCGCAGGAAGCCTGGAAGGGCTGAGAAGCAAGCAGTGGCTTCGCGCTCAGGCCCAGGGAGGCGGAGCGGAGGTGAGCTGGGGCGGGGAGCGGTTCCCCTGCGCGCCCCTCCCCCCGGGTTACCTGCTGTGGCGCGGACGGCTCCCCCCACCCCAGCTCACCTCCGCTCCGTCTCCGCCTCCCTGGGCTTGAGCGCGAAGCCGCCGCTTGCTTCTCTGCCCTCCAAGGCTTCCCGCGCGAAC
Source organism: Malaclemys terrapin pileata (assembly GCF_027887155.1). Classification (NCBI taxonomy): domain Eukaryota; kingdom Metazoa; phylum Chordata; order Testudines; family Emydidae; genus Malaclemys; species Malaclemys terrapin. The sequence goes on along the minus strand of NC_071505.1, from coordinate 347,935,484 downwards.
AGCTGATTCGCGGGAAGCGGGGGGGGAGGGGGAGAAGCGGGGCGGAGTGTTCAGAGGCAGAGGTGGAGCGGAGGTGAGCTGGGGCCGGGGAGCGGGGCGGAGAGCTGGAGCACCCATGGGGTCGGCTCCTAAGGCGCCACTTTTGGATAATGTGCTCAGGGGGAGCAGCCGCTCCCTCTGCTCCCCCCCAGCTACGGTCCTGGGCACTTCAACTTACCGGTTGTTAAATTTAGAAGCCCTTTTAGAACCGGTCCCGCGCAGGACAACTGGTTCTAAAAGGACTTCTAAATTTAACAACCGGTTCCCGCGAACCGGCTCCCGCTCACCACTGGAGACTCCCCTTGCCGCTCTCCCCCTAGGAGCCAGAGACCTCCCAGCAGGGCTGGTGAGTGTGGCCAGGGAAGGGGGAAGGGTGTGGTGGAGTGAGTGTCTGGGAGGTGTGCGGGGGGTGCTGGGCTGTGAGGGTGTGGAGGGCGCTGGGCAGTGGGGGAGGTTTGTGTGTTGTGGGGTGCTAGGCAGTGGGGGCCTGTTGGGGGGTGCTGGGCAGTGAGGTAGATCTCATAGTCTCATAGACTCTAAGGTCAGAAGGGACCATTATGATCATCTAGTCTGACCTCCCGCATGATGCGGGCCACAAAACCTGACCCACCCACTCCTGGAAGAATTCTCTCCCTTGACTTAGCTGTTGAACTCCCCAAATCATTATTTAAAGACTTCAAGTCGCTGAGAATCCTCCAGCAAGCGACCCCTGCCCCATGCTGCGGAGGAAGGCGAAGAACCTCCAGGGCCTCTGCCAATCTACCCTGGAGGAAAATTCCTTCCCGATCCCAAATATGGCAATCAGCTGAACCCCGAGCATGCAGGCAAGATTCTCTAGCCAGACCACCTGTAAAAGTTCTCTGTAGTAACTTTTAATATCCCATCATTGACCATTGTTATTGACCTATTGACTAAAATCACTGTATCCCATCAAACCATCCCCTCCATAAACTTATCAAGCTTAAACTTAAAGCCAGAGAGGTCTTTCGCCCCCTCTGTTTCCCTTGGAAGGCTGTTCCAAAACTTCACCCCTCTGATGGTTAGAAACCTTTGTCTAATTTCAAGCCTAAACTTCCCGACGGCCAGTTTATATCCATTCGTTCTAGTGTCCACATTAGTACTGAGCCGAAATAATTCCTCTCCCTCCCTGGTATTTATCCCTCTGATATATTAAAAGAGAGCAGTCATATCCCCCCTCAGCCTTCTTTTGGTTAAGGTAAACAAACCGAGCTCCTCGAGTCTCCTTTCATACGGCAGATTTTCCATTCCTCGGATCATCCTAGTGGCCCTTCTCTGTACCCGTTCCAGTTTGATTTCATCCTTTTTAAACATGGGAGACCAGAACTGCACACAGTACTCCAAATGAGGTCTCACCAGTGCCTTGTATAACGGAACCAGCACCTCCTTATCCCTACTAGAAATACCTCACCTAATGCATCCCAAGACCGCATTAGCTTTTTTCATGGCCACGTCACATTGCCAACTCATAGTCATCCTGCGATCAACCAGGACTCCGAGGTCCTTCTCCTCTTCCGTTACATCCAACTGATGCGTCCCCAGCTTATAACTATAATTCTTGTTAGTTATCCCTAAATGCATAACCTTACACTTCTCACTATTAAATTTCATCTTATTACAATTACTCCAGTTTACAAGGTCATCCAAATCTCCCTGCAGGATATCCCGATCCTTCTCTGAATTGGCAATACCTCCCAACTTTGTGTCATCCGCAAACTTTATCAACCCACTCCTACATTTGGTTCCGAGGTCAGTAATGAATAGATTAAATAAAATCGGACCCAAAACCGAACCTTGAGGAACTCCACTGGTAACTTCCCTCCAACCTGACAGTTCACCTTTTAGTACGACCTGCTGCAGTCTCCCCTTTAACCAGTTCCTTATCCATCTATGGATTTTCATATTGATCCCCATCTTTTCCAATTTAACCAATAATTCCTCATGCGGTACCGTATCAAACGCTTTACTGAAATCGAGGTATATTAGATCCACTGCATTTCCTTTATCTAAAAAATCTGTTACTTTCTCAAAGAAGGAGATCAGGTTGGTTTGGCACAATCTACCTTTCGTAAAACCGTGTTGTAATTTGTCCCAATTGGCATTGACCTCAAGGTCCTTAACTACTTTCTCCTTCAAAATTTTTTCCAAGACCTTGAATATTACAGATGTTAGACAAACAGGCCTGTAGTTACCTGGGTCACTTTTTTTCCCCTTCTTGAAAATAGGAACCAGATTAGCTTTTCTCCAGTCAAACAGTACCACCCCCGAGTTTATGGATTCATTAAAAATTATCGCTAACGGGCTTGCAATTTCCCGCGCCAGTTCTTTTAATATTCTCGGATGAAGATCATCCGGTCCGCCCGATTTAGTCCCGTTAAGCTGTTCGAGTTTGGCTTCTACCTCGGATACGGTAATGTCAATCCCCACTCCTTTATTCCCATCCGTCTCGCTTCTACTATTCCTCAGCCTTTTATTAGCCTCATTAAATACCGATGCAAAATATTCATTTAGATATTGTGCCATGCCTAGTTTATCCTTAATCTCCACTCCATCTACAGTCTTAAGCGGTCCCACTTCTTCTTTCTTTGTTTTCTTCCTATTTATATGGCTATAAAAGCTCTTACTATTGGTTTTAATTCCCCTCACAAGGTCCAACTCTACTCGGCTTTTGGCTTTTCTCACTCCACCTCTACATGCTCTGACCTCAATAAGGTAGGTTTCTTTGCTGATCCCCCCCTCTTCCACTCCCTGTACGCTTCCTGTTTTTTCTTAATGACCCCTCTGAGATGCTTGCTCATCCAGCTCGGTCTAAATCTCCTGCCTACGAACCGTTTTCCCTTTCTTGGGATACACGCCTCTGACAGCTCCTGCAACTTCAACTTGAAATAATCCCAGGTGCCTTCCGCCTTTAGATCCCTAAATATGTTAGTCCAATCCACTTCCCTAACCAGTCTCCTTAATTTATTAAAATTAGCCCTTTTGAAATTGTAAACCTTAGTCTCCGATTTAATTCTGTTAATCTTTCCACTTAGTTTAAATGGAATTAGCTCATGATCACTTGAGCCAAGGTTGTCCCCTACAACCATTTCCTCAACAAGGTCCTCACTACTCACCAGCACCAAATCTAAAATGGCAGCCCCCCTCGTCGGTTCAGCAACTACTTGATGAAGGAATTCATCAGCTATTACGTCTAGGAAAATCTGAGCCCTATTATTGTTACTAGCATTTGTTCCCCAATCTATATCTGGGAAGTTAAAGTCTCCCATGATTACACAGTTCCTATTAGTATTTATTTCCCTAAAAACGTTAATGAGTTCTCTGTCCATATCCAGGCTAGATCCCGGCGGTCTATAGCACACCCCAAGCACTATCCCAAGGGAGGCTCTAGTAGTTCTTTTACCCAATGTGAGTAATGCCCAGACAGACTCCGTCTTATCCATTCCATCGCTTATTATTTCTTTATAGTTTACCTCATTATTAACATACAATGCTACTCCCCCACCTTTACCTTTGATCCGGTCTTTCCTAAACAGCACATACCCTTCCATATCTGTACTCCAGTCATGACTACTGTTCCACCACGTTTCAGTTATTCCTATGATATCCGGTTTCATTTCTTGGACCAGGAGCTCCAGTTCCTCCATTTTGTTACCTAGGCTTCTCGCATTGGTGTATAAACATCTTAATTTATGCCTTTTGGCCTCTCTCATTCATTCTCCCATTTGATATGGACACCGTACTGCTAGTATGACCCATTAGGCTGGTATCCACCCCCCCTCCTCCTTATGTCCAATCTCTTCCGCCTGGCTGTATCTGTTCTTATCTCATTGTCCTCCCTCTCAATGTTATAATCTGGTGTGGAGATTAACTGGACATCTCCCAACCGTCTCCCCCAAATTCCTAGTTTAAAGCTCTTTTGATGAGATGAGCCAGCCTCCCTCCCAGAAGTCTATTTCCTTCCCTACTCAGGTGAAGTCCGTCCCATGAGAACAGTTTTCTGTCCCCGAAAGCCTCCCAGTGACCATACATCCCAAAGCCCTCTTTATAGCACCACTCCCTTAGCCAACTATTTATCATCACAATCCTTTCACCCCTTTACTGCCCTTCTCTAGGAACAGGCAGAATCCCACTGAAGATGATCTGAGCCTCGAATTCCTTAAGCGTCTTCCCCAGCCTGGCATAATCTCCCTTGATTCTCTCTAGCGAGAACCTAGCCGTGTCATTTGTTCCTACGTGAAGGATGATCAAGGGGTTCTTACCTGCTCCTTTTAGGATCCTTTTCAGCCGCAAGTCCACATCCCGTATCTTAGCGCCCGGGAGACAGCACACACTTCTGTTCTCTGGGTTCGCCCTGGTTACAGGCCTGTCCAACCTTCTCAGTAAGGAGTCCCCAATCACGTACACTTGCCTTTGCCTGGTGGCAGTGCGATCTACTAATGTATCCCCTGTTCCCTCTAGTTGCAACCCCTGTCCATTCCTATTTTCCCTTATAGTCCCCCTTACGTCATCCTGTATCCTCCCGGGGCCCAGAATTGGTGCTGTCTCCATCAACTCCTCCCCTCTTTCTATGGGACTAGCTGCTCGTCTCTTTTTCCTCATCCTGCCTCCTTCAGTTACCACCTGCTGCACCCCTTCCTCGTTCTCCAAACACCCAAACCTGTTCCTGAGTTCTATTTCTCCTTCACTGGCCCTCCTTTTCCTTTGCCTGCTTCTCACAATCACATGCTTCCACTGCCCTTGTTCTCCCCCCGGCATTCCCCCCTCACAGGTCTTAGCCCCTCCTACCACCTGTACCCCTGAGCATTCCCCTTCAGCCCCCACTTGCCTTTGCTCCATCAGGTGCTCGAACCCGCTTCTAAACTCTATCAGGGTATCTACCTGCATCTCCAAGCCTCGGATCTTTTCTTCCAGCAGTTCTATTAGGCAGCATTTCATGCACACATACCTCTGTTCAGGTACCGCTGCTAGGACCATGTACATACCGCAGCTGCCGCATGCAATCATCTGCATTGTGTCACCTGCGGCTTGGCTCATGGCTGCTGTTGCCTGGGCCCGCCTGCTCAGCTGTGCCCTCTGCACCGGGGGAAATACAGCACACAGGGCACCACGCCCTCCTGCCTCCCCTTCCACCTCCTCCAATGGAACTCCCACTGAAATTCCCGTTAGCAGCCCTGTGCCGCTGCTCGCAGCTGTTGCCGCTGCCTGGCTGGGTGGCCGCTTTTATAGGCCCTCTCCTCAGCCAAGCTCCGCCCCCTAATCAGGTCTCAGCTGCCCGCCCAGCACGCTGCCCCTACAGGCCTCTACACATACAAGCAATACAAAGACAGATGCAAATACAGGTATCTTCTCCTCCAATGGAACTCCCACTCAAGGATCTGTGTGTGTCAGGGCACTGGGGGTCTGTGTGGGGCATTGTTTAGTTGTGGTGGTGGGGCTGTGGGAAAGGGCACTGGGAGGGAGGGAGGAGAAATCTGTGTGTATTGGGAAACTAGCAAGTGGGGGGTTCTATGTGGGGTGCTGATGTGTATTAAGAGTTACCAGCTGGATTGAGGACTGATAGATTTGGACAGAGTTTATATTGAATGGGCAAATGAAAAAGATTGCAGGGAAAAACAGTAAGGTTAGTTTAGCAGTCTTCGACATTTCGACCAATAAAGAAATTAAAATGCATTTGTAATTGCATATCTTATTCTTGGCTGATAATCATTTATTGATATTTTTTTGGAAAATTTTCCATTTAAAACACAAACTTTTGTTTTTCTTTTTTTACTTATGATGTCTCTATCTGAAAACCCATATAAATTGACACAAATTGCAAATTAAAACTTTTTAAATGTATAAGCGTTTTACTCACTTGGGCGCATTTGCCACATGGCACACAAATTTGAACTCTGCTTCAAAAATTTGCACAGAAGAAATTTTTCTTTTACCTTAATTATACTATCTTAGGAGCCCGCTATACATAGTACCAAGGTTCAATACAAAGTCATATAAAAGTTATACAAAAATGCATAATGCAGAGATTTATCTACAACTGCATTGATTGACTGCTGTGTGCAGTAATATAGTGACCCCTGGACCTACAGGCTTCCACACACCGTCAGTGCCTTGAAAATCTGCTGTTCTCTACTAAGGTTTTTCGCTAAACTGGCTGCTTTAATTATTTTTTCATTTGGGCTCAATTTGGCGAGATTGGGATGCTCAGTTTCAAAGTGCCACCGAAGGTTGTATTCTTTCGGAACGGCTAACGTTTCGCGACACACGAGGCACAGTATTTTGTCTTTGGAAATAGTACATAAGTATTTATTCATCCATTCAGTGTTGAAAACTCTGTGCTCTGATTCTATTTCTTTTCACTCATGGTAGCCATTATGAAGCTCAAGATTTTGTTGAATAAATTCACACACAAGGGAAACACTCACAGTCACACACGAAGAGAAGAGATATCTCATGGCGCATGGCACACTAGCAAGGCACTGACAGTGTGTGGAAGCCCGTAGGTCCAGGGGTCACTATATTACTGCACACAGCAGTCAATCAATGCAGTTGTAGGTAAATCTCTGCATTATGCATTTTTGTATAACTTTTATATGACTTTGTATTGAACCTTGGTACTATTTTATAGCGGGCTCCTAAGATAGTATAATTAAGGTAAAAGAAAAATTTCTTCTGTGCAAATTTTCGAAGCAGAGTTCAAATTTGTGTGCCATGAGGCAAATGCGTCCAAGTGAGTAAAACACTTATACATTTAAAAAGTTTTAATTTGCAATTTGTGTCAATTTATATGGGTTTTCAGATAGAGACATCATAAGTAAAAAAGAAAAACAAAAGTTTGTGTTTTAAATGGAAAATTTTCCTAAAAAATATCGATAAATGATTATCAGCCAAGAATAAGATATGTAATTACAAATGCATTTTAATTTCTTTATTGGTCGAAATGTCAAAGACTGCTAAACTAACCTTACTGTTTTTCCCTGCGATCTTTTTCATTTGCCCATTCAATATAAACTCTGTCCAAATCTATCAGTCCTCAATCCAGCTGGTAACTTTTAATACACATCAGCACCCCACATCACATCAGCATATCTTAATACACATCAGCACCCCACTCGCTAGTTTCCCAATACACACAGATTTCTCCTCCCTCCCTCCCTCCTAGTGCCCTTCCCCACAGCCCCACCACCACAACTAAACAATGTACCACACAGATCCCCAGTGCCCTGACACACACAGATCTCCCTCACTGCCCAGCACCCCCCAACAGGCCCCCACTGCCTAGCACCCCAAAACACACAAACCTCCCCCCACTGCCTAGCACCCTCCACACCCTCACAGCCCAGCACCCCCCGCACACCTCCCAGATACTCACTCCACCACACCCTTCCCCCTTCCCTGGCCGCACTCACCAGCCCTGCTGGGAGGTCTCTGGCTCCTAGGGGGAGAGCGGCGAGGGGAGTCTCCAGTGGTGAGCAGGAGCCGGTTCGCGGGAACCGGTTGTTAAATTTAGAAGCCCTTTTAGAACCAGTTGTCCTGCGCGGGACCGGTTCTGAAAGGGCTTCTAAATTTAACAACCGGTAAGTTGAAGTGCCCAGGACCGTAGCTGGGGGGGAGCAGAGGGAGCGGCTGCTCCCCCTGAGCACATTATCCAAAAGTGGCGCCTTAGGAGCCGACCCCATGGGTGCTCCAGCTCTCCGCCCCGCTCCCTGGCCCCAACTCACCTCCGCTCCGCCTCCGCCTCTGAACACTCCGCCCTGCTTCTCCCCATCTCCCCCCCAGCTTCCCGCGAATCAGCTGTTTGCGCGGGAAGCCTGGGAGGGCAGAGAAGCAAGCAGCGGCTTCGCGCTCAAGCCCAGGGAGGCGGAGACGGAGCGGAGGTGAGCTGGGGTGGGGGGAGCCGTCCGCGCCACAGCAGGTAACCCGGGGGGAGGGGCGCGCAGGGGAACCACTCCCCACCCCAGCTCACCTCCGCTCTGCCTCCCTGGGCCTGAGCGCAAAGCTGCCACTTGCTTCTCAGCCCTCCCAGGCTTCCTGCGCGAACAGCTGACTGGCGGGAAGCGGGGGGGGCTGCAAGCTCAGACTGACCCGGTGCTCCAGGCACTGCGCGGTGGCAGCATGGCCCGGCTCCAGCCAAGCGGCGCGGCTGTAGCGCCGCCAGCCACCTCCAGGCAGCGCGGTAAGGGAGCAGGGAGGGGGTGCTGGATAGAGGGCAGGGGAGTTCAGGAGGGTGGTGGGGGGCTGGATAGAGGTCGGGACGGTCAGATGGCAGGGAACAGGGGGATTGAATGGGGACAAGGGTCCCGGGGGGCAGTCAGGAAGGAGCAGGGGTTGGATGGGGCGGTGGGAGGCAGTCAGGGGCAGGGGTTCCAAGGGTGGTCAGGGGACAGGGGGATGGGGTGGTTGGATGGGGAATCAGGAGAGGAGTTGGATGGGGTGGCGGAGGGCAGTCAGGGGACAGGGAAGGGGGTGGATGGGGAGGGGTCCCAGGGGGGGCATGAAGGAACGCGGGGGGTTGGATGGGGCAGGAGTCCTGGGGGGGGTGGGCCAAAAAGCGCTCAGGACGGGGGCGGTGGCAGAGCCCTGTGTCCTGCTGGGGGGGGGGGGCGAGGGCTCCGTGCCCGTGTCCCGCTTGGGGCAGTGGGGAGGGAAGGCGTCGCGCACGGGCTCCGTGTCCCGCTTGGGGCTGGGGGGGGGTGGAGGCGCGGCGGCGCGCGAGGGCTCCATCCCCGTGTCCCGCTTGGGGCGGTGGGGGGGAGTTTGAAGGCGTGGCGGCGCGCGAGGGCTCCATCCTCGTGTCCCTCTTGGGGCGGGGGCGGGTGGAGGCGCGGCGGCGCGCGACGGCTCCATCCCCGTGTCCCGCTTGGGGCGGGGGCGGGTGGAGGCGCGGCGGCGTGCGAGGGCTCCATCCAAGTGTCCTGCTTGGGGCGGGGGCGGATGGAGGCGCGGCGGCGCGCGAGGGCTCCATCCAAGTGTCCTGCTTGGGGCGGGGGGGGTGGAGGCGCGGCGGCACGCGACGGCTCCATCCCCGTGTCCCGCTTGGGGCGGGGGCGGGTGGAGGCGCGGCGGCGCGCGAGGGCTCCATCCAAGTGTCCTGCTTGGGGCCGGGGTAGGTGGAGGCGCGGCGGCGCGCGACGGCTCCATCCCCGTGTCCCGCTTGGGGTGGGGGCGGGTGGAGGCGCAGCGGCGCGCGAGGGCTCCATCCCCGTGTCCCGCTTGGGGCGGTGTGGGGGGATTTGAAGGCGTGGCGGCGTGCGAGGGCTCCATCCTCATGTCCCGCTTGGGGCGGGGGTGGGTGGGCCGGCAGCGCGTGAGGGCTCCATGCCTGTGTCCTGCTTGGGGCAGGGGAGGCGGTGGTGCGAATATCCTTGCGCTGGTGCCGGCATTGGGTCGGGGGGGGCGCCTGAAAGCCCCGCCACCGCAGCTCTGATTGGGCTGGACTCAGCCGCCCGCATTGCTGGCTCCTGTCGGCAGGCAGGCACGCCACCGCTGGCCGTATGTTGTGCAGGCCTGCTATATGGCATGAACCTGTTAGTCCCTCGTAGATTAGTCCACACTGCATCTATTTCTGCTGTCAAATCTTCTCGTGGCTCCATAGCATGAGAGGGCTAATGCACAGATTCCATCTCTTCCTACAAGGTCACAAAAAATGTATCAGAGATCGGAGGCTAATCAGTAGAAAAGGAAAAGGTCAATAATGCCGTGGCTGATGTAATGAACCAGCTGTCTTGCAACTCATCCTGTTATGGAAGGAAGACAGAGATGTGAGAGAAATGAGGTTGCAAGGTGCCCCGTACATATATATGGGGCTCTGCCAGTTGTGAGAATATGGGACTGAGCAACGCTTTGCAATCTCAGTTCAACAAGTCAACAAAACTTACCTCAGCAAAGAAGGCAACTGAGGTGAGCGTGTGCTTCTTCCTGTCCCACTTGGGCCTTGGGCCTGAAATCCTTCCCTCTCTCATGTGGGCCTCTGGAACATAAATACCCATGAGTAACAGGGACAGCAAGCTCTACAGAGCAAATCCGTACAGCAGATGGTAGAAAGAATAGCTTATACTATCTATCTGTCTATCTATCATTACATGTTAATTCACTTACAGCATCTAGGCCTCCCCATTGTAACTGAATGGCTCACAGTCAGAAGCTGGGATGTATCTGTTGAGGGGCTGGATTGTAGGATGAGAGTCCATGCATAGGCTCAGGCCAATATCTTCCTATGTCACTGTCCAAAGTCTGGCACTAACATTCATATTCAGGCATCTAAACGAGTGGATTGATTTTCAGAGGAGCTGAACAGCCACGGCTTCGGCAGATTCGAGTGGGAAGTTCTTGGAATTCAGCATTTGAGAAAGGTCAGGCCATTTTTTTAGGTTCCTGAGTGTGGCATTGCAGCCTCTGCCATGGGTCGTTTACAATGAAGACGGAATCAGCATCATCTCGGCACGACAACCAAGTTCAGGATCTAATCGAGCTGTATCCTCTCTGTCCTGCTGTACGGTTGCGAAACATTGGAACTGCGCCACTCAGAGTGGGCAAAGCTGGAGTCTTTCTACATAAAATGCCAACGTTGTATATTGGGCATAGAGTGGAACGACTTCATTTGTAAAGCAGATGTTTATGGTCGCTCCGGTCTACAGACTACTGGGGCCATTATCTGCAGATGGCGTCTTATGTTTTTCAGACATGTCGCGAGTATGCCACAAGACGTTCCGGCGAACGCCGTTCTTTGAGTGTCTCATAACATCCGAGAGACAATTCCACCAATCAAGGGGTGCAGACAGCCCAAAGGCAGGCCCCCTATTACATGGGTGCCTCAAGTCTATTCCGACGTTGGGCCCTCGGCCCGTCAAGCATAGGAACGGATCAATAGTGAACAATTGCTACGGCTGACCGTCTGGCTAAGCGTTGAAGAAGAAGTATGGATTTAGGTACTTAACTTTTGACATCCATGTTTGAAAGTGCTGGCCCAAGTGTCTAAAGAAAAATGAAATTATATAATGTCAATGGATGGAGAGATGAAGGGTTTTATTTAACTGTCCAAGGGGAACTAGAGGCCTGGATCATACGAACAGCCATATTGGATCAGACCAGTGGTCCATCTAGCCCAGCATTCCATCTTCTGACAGTGGCCAGTGCCGGATGCTTCAGAAGGAATGAACAGAACACGGCAATTTATCAAGTGATCCATCCCCATCATCCAGATTCCATCTCTTCCTACAAGGTCACAAAGACTGTATCAGAGAACGGAGTTTAATCAGAAGAAAGGGAAAAGGTCATTAATGCCGTGGCTGGTGTAATGAACCAGCTATCTTGCAACTCGTCCCATTATGGAAGGAAGACAGAGACGTGAGAGCAAATGCCCTTGGTTTTACACTAACAGTCTTGTCACCTTTTTGTTTAGCTGGAGCCAGTAGCCGTCATTCTGCTGAGTACTGGGGTCACTTAAACTCATCCCCAGTTGCCTACATCTCATGGGGAACAATGCAGGTAATTACCACAGGATCATGCGGGCACTGGCTTCGGGGCTGGAGTGGTGGCTCAGCTGATCTCCTCCAGTCACCAACTTCTCTGTGGGAACTCAGGGCCCTCCTGAGTCCCATCGGTGGCTTTGGGAAGGGTCCGGGCCACCCAAGAGATCTCTGTCAGGAGCATTTTCCCTCTCCTCCTGGCCAGTCAAGCAGCAGAGCAGGTTCCTGAATCTAGCTCCTAGGGTCTGACGTGACTGGTTTCTGCCACCATCCCGAACTTGCTGAATGGCCCGTGAGATACTGACATGGACAGAGAAATCCGGATCTTGCTGCAGGCCACTGAGAGCTGAGAGAGAGAGGAAGCTCAGGTCAAAACACATATCGTATTAGCATGCCCTAGCACCTGCACCATGGGCCTCTGTATCTTCCACGGGGGCGGCTCTATGTTTTTTGCCACCCCAAGCACGGCAGTCAGGCGGCCTTTGGTGGCATGCCTGAGGACGTTCCGCTGGTCACGCGGATTCAGCGGCATTTCTGTGGGTGATCTGCCGGTCCCGCGCCTTCAGTGTACCTGCCGCCGAATTGCCGCCGAAGCTGCGGGACCGGCGGTCCTCCCGCAGGCATGCTGCCGAAGGCTGCTTGACTGCCGCCCTCATGGCGACCGGCACGCCGCCCCCCCGTGGCTTGCCGTCCAGGGTACGCACTTGCTGCGCTGGTGCCTGGAGCCACCCCTGATCTTCCACAGCAACTAACTCCTCCCAGATGCTCTGGACCCACCAGGGCTATCAGTGTCATCGCCATCTGATAACCCCTTAAGTCCTCAGTGACATCTGCCCTTGGCAGCACCATCTTCCACTGCATTCTGGGGCATCCACCTCCTTAGCACCATCTCCCTGACACATGCCAGGGCCTCTCACCCTGCCTGGCATTTACTTTCTCTTTGTAAAACCTTCTGGCACCTGGAGATGGAAGTGACGCCTGACATCAGAGAAAACAAAGCTGGGACTGATGTCCAGGCTCTCTCAACAGCTACCTCTGGCCACGTCTAAATTGAACTCAATGCAGCAGCATGGCGGGGGAGTTGCACTTTTTCCTAGACTGGTTCACAAGTGGGAGGGATAGCTCAGTGGTTTGAGCATTGACCTGCTAAACCCAGGGTTGTGAGTTCAATCCTTGAGGGGCCCATTTAGGGAACTGGGGTTTAAAAAACAAACAAACACTATCTGGGGATTGGTCCTGCTTTGAGCAGGGGGTTGGATTAGATGATCTCCTGAGGTCCCTTCCAACCCTGATATCCTACAAGGAGCATGAGCTCTCCTTCCACATGCAAACACAGCCATGTGGCAACTACTTACACTGAAGTATCAGCTCCTTCTCTTGCCTGACCATGGCGGGCTCTGAGCTTTGAACAGTGCAACCTGGAACGTACAATGGAAATGAATCTTGCAGGAGTTTTCACCTCCCCTGGGGCTACCTTTTAAAAAATGTCAGTCTTTCCAACAAGCAAAACAGCTTTCAAGTGGTCCCTGGGATAATCAGACAAGTCCACAAGCTCCAAGACAGAGAGGCTCATGTCTTGGAAGATACAGAGAGCCTGATTGCCAATGGCTATGGTATTGCTGCAGTCCCACAGGGATTCCAGTGGGTGGAGCTGGAGGGTAGGGTTGTAATTTGCTCCAGGCCTTTTGATATAATCCCCAGCCCAACTGCCTCAAGGGCAGGAAATCTAGACACTAGGATCCCAGGGGGTTAATTCTTGCTGCTAGTGCCCTCCAAGCAGAACACGGGACAACCTCTCAGATAGAAGTTGCTTAAGAAAAGTAGTGGTTACCGATAAAGATGGCTGCTGCCCGTCGTATTGGAGCCTGGGGGCTTTGGAGGTGATCCAGACATTGGAGCAAGATGTCAGATACGTTCTTGAGCTTCAGCACCTAGGAATAGAAACCAAAGAAGCTTCTTGTTGCTGGGGCCGCAGGGTGAGGAGAAGAGAGATTTCATCTGCTTGGCTTGGAGGGGTGGGAAGAATGCAGCTCCCATCTCCATGTATCCTGGGGGCGACCATCTACATGCCAGGCAGTCATTAAATGACCATTTCAAAGCGTCACCAGACACATTGCTGGTGCCTGAGCTGCTGGCACTGCAGGGCTGGAGCCTGGTACTAGAGAACACTGAAGCCCGGTTGTATGGGCTTCATCTGGGGAGGACATTAGAGAGGGTGCAGAGCATAGGAAATACGGTGCAGAAGTGGCCAATGGGCTGGGGTAAGGTGAAAAATGGGGACATCCAGTTTCCTGCAGGATTCAGAAGGCATTTTTGCCATCAACTGATTCTTTATGTTCTGAGCTTTCACCTCCGTACTGAACTCCTGGCCAGGTCTGGCTGTTCAGATCTGACAGGCACTGGGAGGAGTGGGGGAGCTGGGTGCTTCTAAGAGGAAGCCAGAGTGCAGTATGCTAGTACTAGACATGCAATCAGAGCAGTGAGTGAGGGAACACGTTTCCGGTCCCACATCTAGAAGCAGCACTCACGAGAAGCCGATTGTTCACTTACAGAGTGCTGGCAGATGTTGTCCACCACCTGGGGATGAGTGTGCCAAGCCTTCTTGCTGTTAATCTGCTTAGGACAAGACCATCCCAGGAGCTGAAAACACCCAGCCAAGGCTTTCTGACACCTCTGCAACATAAGATGGGACAAGGAGAGTTTGCATCATGAGAAGAGCTGGAATCTGTGGTCACTTTGCAGTGAAAAGCCAGCTGAAATGATCAATGAGGGAAAGGAATGTGGGGGTCACATGGTATCCTGCTGACCCTTGGTGTCTCTTTGTTCCTATTAGTGGAGGCTCCTGGAGTTTGATCTTCATGGTGGCTGCAGTTCAGTGACTTAGGAAGTGGCTGCTGGGAGCCATAAAACATCTCCACTTGTGTGTCCATTGAAGGCCAGGGAACTTGCTTGGGTAAGCAGGTAGGGCTGAGATTTTTCACTTTTGGGAGGCGGCTCTGGAGACAGACCTAGCAGGAGAGCTGGAGCAGTCAGGGCCTGCTGCACCAGGGAGCACATGGCAGCGGGACTCACCTTGCCCACGTCAGGGTCCTCGTCCTGTAAGTGAAGGAGCAGTGGGACCAGGCTGCGGGTCACTTCCTCCTGCAGCAGGGGCTTCTGCCTCCTCTTCACTGTGTTAAGCAACTTTGTAAAGAGCATGATGGCAGCAGAGCACCTGGGGTCTCTCCTGTGATGGACACACAACCATGAGGGGATCTCACCGAGGGAGCTTCACACTCTCCTTACAGGGTGAGCTCGGCACAATGCAAACCACAGATAGGGGCCAGTCTGACTAATAACTCCATGGTCTGCCCACCAAGAGGACACCCATTTGCAGAAAGGTTTGGGTGGAGGGGCAGACAACACAGGTTAGGACAGTGGTTCCTAAATTTCCCTGGAGGCCTCCTGTAAGTGCAGACTCCATCCACAGTGAAGGGCTCTTTGGAGGGTTTCTTTAATGGGTTCAACACTCTCATCGTTTCATAGCATTTAAGGGCCATTCATTCATCTAGACTCCAAAGCACAGGACATTACATTTCACCCCATGACCACTACATTGAGCATGTTCACTTGAGTTAGATTAAAGCATATCAGTCCTCAGGAGACCAAACGGTTGCATGCCACACACAGAGAACACGAGAGACCAAGGTGTCACCAATGCCTGAGGCCCAGCAATGGCTCGGAACTGATCAGGTCAGATATGCCACCACTACAACTCCAGAGTCACAACACTGCCTGGCTGGGGATGGGCAGGTCAAGAGCCCCTGACTTACAGCATCGATTAAGGGGATTAGCTTCCTGGCCACGCTGGTGCGCTCACTCCCAACCAGGCTCTGCAGAAGGTTCTGAACAGCTGAGATGGCCTCCAGAATACTCCCATCATCCATCTCATCTGAGCCCCAAAGGATGGCAGGCAGCAGGGCCTTGACTTGTTCCACCTACACACACACACACACACACACACATGGGGGGGCTCATCAGATCTCCCAGCCTTCCAGTGAGTACAAGCCACAGTGCCAGGGCTGTGTTTATTCTACCCCGTGGCACCAAGTCAGAGAGAAGTTCCGTCTCCACAGTCGGAGGCGTGGTGCTTTAGAATCAATGGGGATGCCTGACGAGGCAATCAGTGAATCCTAACCCTGTCCCGGGTCGTTCTGGTGTAGGGTGGGCAAAGCTGTGGTTTGCTTCGGGGCTTTTCTCTCTTTTCTACGTGCTATTCATTATTATTATAGCAGATGCTGGCAGCAATCTCCATAGTTAAGGCTGGTACACAGTTTCCATTCTAGTTGCTCCTTTTGATACGCTCCTAAAAACATTCCCTTTTTGGATGGAAATGTTCCATGCTGTCTCCCCAGTCAATTGTGATTTTTTCCTGGGGAGATTGCGTCTCTGAGCTGTAGGACAGTTTTTCCACTTACAAACAAACAAACGAAAACTTCTAGCCACCTTCTTTTCCCATGCAGACAATCCCCCAAATGGTGAAACTTGGGGAAAAAATCAAACCTGGCCCATGGGGAGTCCTAGGTGAGAGCTGAACCCTCTGCAAAGTTTGAGAAACTTGGACCTGATAGTGCAAGGCACTGAAATATCATTTGGGGGCAGGGTCACAAACACTCTTTAAGAGAGTGCTCTGCCTCTCTCAGGGCCAGAGACTTTGGGGCCAGCCAGCCCCATGCATTAATCAGATGCAGCGGAGGAGGAGAGAACTATTTTGGGCTGTCAGGAAGGAAGGGGAAGCAGGAGCAGTGGGGAGTGGCTCCTAGAGTACCCTGGGAGGGAAGGCAGGGGGAATCTGATGGGGGAAAAGGGCCTCCAGGGAGGAAGCCTTGGGAAGCAGTCCTCCCCCAAGAGAACAAAGAACTCCGCAGAGCCTGGGGGCAAAGAGCTTGCAGAAGGGGTGCCCAGGAAGGGGGCCAAAGTTAAGTTTTCTTATGTTTACTCAGGACAGGGTGGAACCTTTGTTGAGTGAGCTCAGAAGAGGAGATGTGGTAATGGCAGAAGATCCTGTTTCTGATTTTTAGTCTGTTGGACATTGTCAGGTTTGATTCTGAGGGTTTTATCTTTGGCCTTCAAAGGCTTGTTTGTCTTAATAAATGAGCCTGAATAAGGGTGTTATTGAACGAGGTATTTGTGAAGTCAAGCGAGGAGGGGAAAACTGAGGCAGTGCTGCAATGTTGGGTTTGCCACTGGAGGGGGCGATGAGACAGGGCCTTGTGTGCTCGCTAAGGTCTTTAGACCAATCAAGGTCTTCCTTTGTGACAGCACCAGGATTGGTCTCTCCAAGAAGGAACAGGAATGCTGCTGGGGTAATTTGCATGGGGGAGAATTAGGGTTACCATATCTGAACTTTCAAAGAGAGGACACTCCATTGGGGGGGGTAAGCCCCACCCCTAGCCACTCCCTCCCACTTCCCGCCCCCTGACAGCCCCCCCAGAACCCCCGACCCATCTAACACCCCCTGCTCCCTGTCCCCTGACTGTCCCAACCCCTCTCCACACCCCTGCCCCCCTTCAGGCCCCCCCAAACTCCCGACCCATCCAACCCCCCCCCGCTCCCTGTCCCCTGACTGCCC
The DNA here is from genome assembly GCF_027887155.1 of Malaclemys terrapin pileata. Classification (NCBI taxonomy): domain Eukaryota; kingdom Metazoa; phylum Chordata; order Testudines; family Emydidae; genus Malaclemys; species Malaclemys terrapin. Next base: position 347,918,351 of record NC_071505.1, on the reverse strand, counting down.
CCCTTCTCCAACTCCCCGGCCCCCTTACCGTGCCACTCGGCTTAGAGCAGGTGTCTGGCTCCACGCCCCAAGGAGCGCCCCGCCCGAGTGCTGCCGAGCGGCGTGCTGAGGCTGTGGGGGAGGGGGAAAGCGGGGGAGGGGCTCTGGCCGCCGCTGCCAGCCCCGCCCCCGCGTTCCCTCACAGGCGCACAGCCCCGCCCCCCAGCGTGCTAAGGCTGCAGGGGATGGGGGGAGCTGGGAAGGGGCTTTGGCTGCCGAGGCCCCAATGCGAGCGGCGCTAGGCCGCCCTGTCAGCCACTTTTCTGTCGATAAATAGCCGACTGGGGTGAAATCCCGGACATTTTTAGATTTTTAGAAATCCCCCCTGGACGGCTATTTAAAGAGCGAAAAGCCGGACATGTCCGGGGAAACCCGGACGTGTGGTAGCCCTAGGAGAATGATAACGTCCACCTGAAATCCAAGCAGTAAAATCCCATCTAAAATACTCTCCGAGGAAAGATCAGCATTGAGGGGCCGTTGTGATCCCCGTTCCTGCTGGGGAAATGGAGGCACCGAGAGGGTCAGCAAGTCAGCAGCAGAGGTGGGCTCGGAACACTGTGCCTCACGGCCTGCCCAGAACTCAGTCCACTGGGTCACAGCCACCCCGTTCGTTTTCCAGTTAACCAAGCCTGGGCTCTCACCTTCCCTGGTTGGGTTGCCAGGATGCCGAGTCCTCTTAGACCAAGTGAACGGAAAACTGGGCTGGGGTGTTTTGTCCACTCCTCGAGACGGTCCAAAGTGTCTGGATGTGGGAGCTTCTTGGCCTCTTTGTAACGCAGAAGCTGAAAACAACACAGAGAGAATCAGCAGCAGGTGCTTACTGGAAAACTTTGTGTGTTGGTTCTGTGGAGAGGCATCATAACCTCCATGTTGTACCGTCCATTGCTATACATCAGCCCCACTTTGTGTGTGACACCCAGTCCTCCCCCTGACTTCCTGGGGCTTTGACTGGCCGTTAGCACTAGACTCAGACATAGGCGTTAGCAGAGCTGCTCTACCCTCCAGGAGAACATGTAGGGCAACAAAATGTTCAGTGACCATTTGTATGGCGGACTCTTGTGCATCTGGGGGTTTGCCAAGAGCAGCCGAACCCCTCGTGGTGACCCTGTGAAGCAGAACAAGCCGCTCTGAGATCACGCGAAAGCTGGGACTGAGAAATCAACCCCCTGAGTTGAAATCCTGACCCCACTGAAGTCAGTGGAAGTTTTGCCATTGATCGCAATGGGCCCAGGATTGGACTCCTGGTGAGGAGAGACTTAAACCCCATCCCTTAATGAGTTAGATGAGGAGACAATCCCTGAAAACTGTCAATAGGAACTAGCCAGACAGAAACCGTGGAAATGGGGAGGACAACCTAGCGATGGACTATAGAGCCACCTCATTCCTGGTGATGTGCCTCTAACTAACCCATCCAATAGAGAAGGTTAAAGATTGCTCACCACATTCAGAGCTAATGATCCTGCATCTGGGGGAGCTTTTACCATGATCCTCTCTCCTCCATACCCACTCAAAATGCCCCTCTTTGCTTTTCCTTAGTGACTTCGCAGGGAGGAACCTTTCATGGACCTGCAGAAAGGCTGATGCCGACAGGAGACCCAGCTGCCCTTCGGGACAGTCCAGGCCGATGCTGTTCTACAGAACCTTAGTTTCTTGGATATTCCCATCAGGCTCCTGATTACAACTTTGGAGCAACCAATGATCCCCTAAAGGATCCATCTCAGATTTTACACTGAGCGTGCTGGGACAGGTCTGGGGGAGCCTAGTCAGTGCTGCATGGACACCTGGCAATGTGGACATGACCAATAAAGCTCATTGTTTATGTAGCGCAAGAATGAGTCTCAAAGGCTTGATTTAAGGAGTTGCTCACTAATCTAGGACACAAGACCCAATTGCTCTCATCGGCTAATGAAACTTACTTCTACAAAGAAGGCCATCATGGTCAGCCTGTGTTTCTTATCACCTCTGTCGAGGAGTGGGATCACTAGGTCCAGCAGCATCCTTGTGGTCTCAGGGCAAGCATAGTGCACCACGGCTCTGTGACACAAAGCAGAAATACCTTTGTTAGTAAGGGAAGAAGCACATTCTGCAACAAGGGGGTGAGGGGTCAGCTTGGGGCCACATGGCAGCCCAGAAGTGAGGACTGTTTCATTCTGGAATTGCCCCCACTAGCAGGACTGACTGCATGGAAAACGCTTGTGTATTACCTGGCCAGCAGGCTCACCCCACGGAGGTGATCTTGGGGGCTTTGTAGGAGGATCCAGCCTTGCTCCTTCTCCATAACAGTCAGCTCGGAACGGCAGCCAACACAGAGAAGCAGCATCTTTATAGCCTCCACTGCAGAGCTAGATTCAAACAACACACCAGCGTGACTGAGTGCCAGGAACCCCCTCATGGTAGGTCTGTCAGGGAGTGACGGATTCACTTGTGTGTGGAAAGACACACCAATGGTTTAAATAGAGCTTAGGAAGGCACAGGTTCGTGACTGGGGTTCCTAGGCACTATAGTAATACAATTTAATAATATGAAGAAAGAGAAAGAGTTCTGAGCAAATCCTACAGACAATTGCACATCAGCACTAGGGCATGTCAGTGTCACAGAACAGGAGAACTTCAGCCCTTTAGTGTCGGACCCACATTCCTTTGACACACTGGCAAATTGGCTCCCACTAATTTCTCCCCATAGCTGCTGGGATAGTCTTTCTACTTCCTCTGCAATGCATTGGTCGGTATGTCATTTACCACTGAGAGACATCCTTGCAACCTAAGCCCTGCCTGCTAACTCCCTGAGAATTAGAGAGTTATGGAAAACCTGCAGGGGCCACATGAGAGCTGGAGAAGAGAACAATGACTTCTCTATGACTGTCCATGTAATTAGACCGTTGACTTTCCAGTAGGCGCAGTACCTGGTGTGGAGGCTCTGCCGGCTACTTTCCCTTCCAGAGACTTTATCCCCTGCTATGCTCTGTCCCAGGCTGAAATGGATTTCGACAAGAAGAGCCATTAGCAGCTGAGGATAGAGGTGGGTTGTGGCATCTTTGGACTTGCTCACCGAGATCATCTCATAGAGGGCGCATGTGGCCTGAAGAGGGAACAAGACAGACACAAGCTTACTTGGAAATCCTACTCCCTCCTGCGTCAGTTCTCAGGACTTCCTGCTTATGTGCTATGAACTCCCCTGATTCATGGAGAAACAAACCGAGTTAAACTGCCCTGAGCAGCAGGGCGGGGGAAGCCGGGCACTGGCAGGTTGAAGGCTTTGCCTTGTGGAGTCTGGTGACACTAGGCTGCATTGCCACACAGGGGACCTAGCTTTGATTTTGGATCTCGCAGAGCTTCCTGACCTGCAGGGGCTGCAGAGACAGCATGCTTGGGGTGGGGGTAATGCCTCATGGGACTAAGAATGGGAGAGAATAAATGAATGAAGAGAAGAGTGGCTCTTTCATCAGCTTCCTCGGCATCTTTCTTCTCCCTCATTTGGACTTCCACCGTCATTCTTTCATGCTTGCATTGTTTCTTGGCTTCCAAGTGCGTCAGAGGAGCCTTTTCTTCTGCATCTGGGGTATAGGGGGGCTGAGACCCTGCTTTTTGGTCAAAGTCCATGAGCAAATCTCTCAGTTCGTGTTCTGCGGCTTTCCTCTTAACAGATAGCCCCCTTTCTTTACATACTTCTTCAAGTTCTTTTGAGTCAAGACTCTCATAGGATTGTGATTCACCCATTGTAACTCATCTTTAACCCTTAAAACTCTCCATATCCAATTTAAACTTTAAATAGTGTTGGGTTATGATCTTTAAGCCCAATTGACCTGTGGCATGTGACTCCTGTGCTGACTACACCAATTGTCACGCTCTCTGGAGTGGTTCACAACTGTGAGTGCCAATCTTAGATCAGACTGTCATAAAACAGGGCAGGCACCCCAAACTAGTAGTATATTCTATAATTGGATTTCACAAAGCCAGTAACAATTGTGCATTCCTGGATTACAGTACCAGTTTTACCAAGGACAGTCTTACCACAGACAATCCCCTGAGACATTCCAGCCTATCTTGCCACCCAGACAAACTGAACTTTGTGATTAAAAGTTGTTAAAACCAAAAATCACATCACATCAGGTTACTCCCAACCCCAAAGGGTCAGTCACTTACCATAGGTCAATTGGTATTCTGGATCTCACACCAAAAACAACACTGGCAGCCAATTCTCTAGTAAACTAACTAAAGATTTATAGCTAGGAAAAATAAATGAGAGTTATTGAGAGGTTAAAGCAGGTAAAATACATTAACAGGTGAGTCAAAATTTGTAAATCCCAAATGATAGCGGAGATGTAGTAATCTCTTGGTTTCCTAAATGTCTTTTCAGGAACCCAGATGTTTCTGGGGATCTCCATTTTGCATTTGGCATCTTCCCTGTAAGAGTCCAAACAGTCAGAGATACAGGATCATTCCTTGACATCTATTTTATAGCTTTTCCAGAAACCAATCTGAACAGTGTCTTTACCCAAGTGGGTTTTGATGAGTAGGAAATTCAGACTTAGTCTGTGAATTCCCGTTGTCAAACACAGTAGCCCTTGCTTTGAAGTTAGCAGTCTTCTTCATTTACATTTCCAAGTCTCCAATTGTGTTTGATGGGTAATTTAATTACAGGGATATACACGATGCCAATGTAATGTAATAGCAAACAAGAATCCTTCATTAGTTTTCATAAACTTTACACATCAAGTTCATTCTCATCTATTAACACCAACGTACACTTTTGATCTAGGGGTAACTAATTACAGGGATATACACAATACAATAGCAATCAACAGGTTATAAAGATAAGTGTTTCCTTTAACTTTTCCTTTGAACTAAACAAACACACAGGTGAACTGCCTGATTACACTACAATAGCTTTTGACACTCCTTTGATTTCTATTAGCATCTGAGTGAATTAGCCTGCAACCCTATCCTGAGCTGGCGCCAGGGCAGACAGTGTCACAGGGGTTTCTCAGAGCTCCAACATGGATGCGATGAATGGAACCCTCCCCCAAGGGTTTGTCAGGACATTATGGAGTAGCCCCAAAACGGAGGGGATAGTCTGTCCCTGTAAAGGTAACGGTGCTAGGGGTCAGCCCACCCTTGTCACGTGGCGTGGCCCTGTCAGATTTTGAGATGTCTGATATACGTAAGGAGCTGGGAAATACTGGTAGGGAAGAATTTGTCCAAGGAATAAGTCGTGTTAAGGAGGAACTCCTGTTATGTTTCTGTAAGGACCTGGGACCAGGAGCCTTGCAAAATGGGAGGGCCAGGACTCCTCTCTCTCCCAGTGAATTGGGATGAGCTTTAGGAAGGGGATCAGAATACATGCTGCCTCCTCCCTCCTAGCAGAGAAAACACCAGCAGGAGAAGACTGAACCCAGGGGTGCTGGAACACGTTGTGTAGTAGGGCTGCTGAGAGCCATTGAACCAAACTGTAAACCCTGTATATGATGGAAACTGCTTCAAGCCAGGGGGTGCTACAGCACCCGCGTTCCCCCAATTCCAGCACCTATGCCTGAACCCTCTGAGCCTGAGGACTGACTGGGGAAAAAGGGCCACCAGGAGAATCTGGCTAAGGCCCCACAGTTGGCTAACTTACAACCCAGCATAAAGGAGGAGACTGGGGGAGTCCTGCCTGCAGGAGAGGTGGAGGGACTGCCTGAAGTAAATGCCACCTCCAGGAGGAAGGCTAGGGGGTGGGGAATCCTGTCTTATGGAGGGAAACCAGAAGGACTGTTTGAAACACAGCCCAGCTTCTGCCCGGGAGGCTGGGAACAGCTTTGAGGAAGCTCCTCAGAAGTTGGGTGGGAAGAAGTCACAAGGAGCCACAAATCCAGGGCGGGAAAAGCAGAAGCTGCAGACCCCTGGGAGTTGCTAACAAGCAGGGAAAAGGGAGGAGCAGCTCAGGGAAGTGGTGAGGGATTGAAGGAACAGTCCTTAGCAGCCTATCATGGGGTCCGTGGGCTGGAACCCAGAGCAGAGGTCAGGTCTGGGTTCCCCAGCAAGAGGCAAAGTACCGACCTCAGGACTAAGAGACCAAGAATGATGAGGCTCAGATGGGGGCTGAGGGCCTGGCACAGAGGCCACTACATGTTGGGTTTTCCCATGTTGGACTTTTCTGTTAACCCTGGAAGAGGTGACGTGGCCAGAGGGCCAGACCATGGAACCTGCGGAGTGTTGCAGAACCAGGAGGCTGGACAAGGGGACACCAGTGTGGAATAAGCCCTGCAGCATCATGTCCTGGCATGAGGAGGCGCGTTGGCGGTGAGTGTGCCCTGTGACCGAGACATAGGATAGATTTAACTGTATGGGGCTATGGATGTTCGAACAGTGACTTACGGCAGCAGACGTGTGAGAGGCTTGGTGCTCAGAGCTGTGGTGACTCTGCAGCTTCACAACCAGGTTCTCCATCACCTGTCCTCCGAGGGCCGGGTCAGCAGATAGGAACTGCCACAGCTCGGCCGAATTGCTAGAAATTCAGAAATACGGCAACATGAGGGACTGGATGGCTTAGGAGAAAAGCTATTAAACCTCTTCACCAATGTAACCTCTTTGTAAGAGAAATCCTCTGGTGGAGCCAACGCCGTGCCCAGCAGTCCAGTCCCCAGAGCTTGTGCAATTCAATGTGGAGCAGGAACAAGGACTCCATGGACCTCAGATTGAGAATCACTGGCACAGGATATGGAGCATTTCAGCTCAAGGCTGCCAGTGTGAATCTAGCCTCAGTTGGTCACGACCTGTTACTGGCTGATGGATAATACCGAGAGGCTGATGGCTAATGGCTAATACAGCTTCTCTGGCAGCAGATGTCCTATATGAAATGAACTAAGGGTCTCGGACCAGTGCCTAGTGCACGCTGTCCACATTACAGAGTCAACCACCAGACTTGGCCCTTGTTGGTAGGTTCAGGGATTGAACGGGACATGGAGGCTGAATGAGCCTTTCTTGCCTAGTCAGCAGCCCCTCCACCTATGAGCTCAGAGTGTTGTTAGGGGCAGTGTGGAGGAAGCTTCATCGTCACTTCCTGGGCTGCAGCTGAGGTCTTCATTATCCAAGGGTGTCAATGGGGCACCTTTCACCAGCATTAAATTCCCTTTAAAAAAAAAAGGGAGCGGGCATGCAGCAGCGTGGCTCAGATCTCCGCAGCGCTCAGCCAACAACTGTGTGAGGGAGGGTTTCAGTGGAGTCCTCTGATATGCAGGGCTGGCTCTAGGATTTTTGCCGCCCCAAGCAAAAAAAATTTTGGCCGTCCCCACTTTTTTTTTCGTGCCCCTCTCCCCCGGCCCCGTCCCAACTCCACCCCTTCCAAACTCCTTCCCCAAATCCCCAGCCCCGCCTCCTCCCCCGGGTGTGCCACATTTCCCCCCATTGCTTCCTGGAGGCCCCTGCGACCTCCCACCCTAACTCACCTCCGCTCCGCCTGCTCCCCCGGGTGCGCTGCCGCTCTGCTTCTCCCCCCTCCCTCTCAGGCAAAGGAGGGGGGAGAAGCGGAGCAGCGGCGCGTTTAGGGGAGCAGGCGGAGTGGAGGTGAGCTAGGGTCGGGGGGCGCAGGAAGTAACGGGGGGTAGAGGAAGCACTCCCCGCTCCAGCTCACCTTCGCCTTCCCTGAGCGCCCCCCGCTCAGCTTCTCCTCCCTCCCTCCCAGCCTTGCTGCGCAAAACAACTGTTTTGCGCATGGCAAGCCTGGGAGGGAGGGGAGAGAAGCGGAGCGGCGGTGCATTCAGGGGAGCAGGCGGAGCGGAGGTGAGCTAGGGTGGGGGGGGCGCAGGAAGTAATGGGGGTAGAGGAACCGCTCCCCGCTCCAGCTCACCTCCGCTCCACCACCGCCGCCTCCCCCGAGCGCCCTGCTGCTCGGCTTCTCCTCCCTCCCAGACTTGCTGCGCGAAACAGCTGTTTCTCGCGCAGCTAGCCTGGGAGGGAGGGGGGAGAAGCGGAGCGGTGGTGGCGCGCTCAGGGAAGCAGGTGGAGGCGGAGCAGAGGCAAGCTGGGGCGGTGAGCTCGGGTGGCGGGGGCACTTTTTCCCCATGCCCCGGAGTCAGCACCTATGATGGCCGGTTCCAGAATGCCGCCCCTACAAATGTGCCGCCCCAAGCACCTGCTTGTTTTGCTGGTGCCTGGAGCCGGCCCTGCTGATATGGATTGTTTCTGGAACTCACCGCTTGGGATCATCCATCATAAAACCACGCTTTGCGTAATCACTGTTGTTCAACTTTTCCTGCCCAAACACAAATGTGCTTCAGACAGCAAACGTTCCACCTAGGCTCACTATCTGTACGTTCAGATGAAGGAGAATGGCGGAATGAGCTATGCGCTTGCCAGTCGGAGTAGCAAAGGGATAGTGAACTCAAGAACACAGACGTAAATCCACCCCCTGCTCCAGGACCCATGAGCACTGACCGTAGGTGCGGGGGACTGTGCTTTTGAGAACCCCTCCCACAGGCAGATCTCTAACAAGTCCCAGGGGCCGGGAGAGGGGGACTGGGAATGAGAGCTCCTGCCTTGCACATGGGGAGACACATTCAGGGAATGGGGAAGAGGAATCTCTGACAGGTGGATTTTGCTCACTGTGGTTTGTGGCTGAAAAGAGAAGAGCCATCAGGAGGAGATGGCAGCGCACAAGCGACCAGGGAGCTTTGCGAACAGGGGCTGCTAACAGGGAGTTTCGCAAGGGAGTTCTCCAGGTGAAGGAGGAGCAATACAGCACCCTTTTGGGGTAAGTGACTGTCTGTAGTGTGTGTTTGTTTGTGTTTGAGGGTTACTTGCTGTGAGCTGAGCTTGTGTTTGTCAGTCTGTTTGTTTGTTTTGGTTGTTTGAAGGACCGTGTGCTGTGGCTGGCAGTTGGAAGGTTTGAAAACTAGAAGTCTCTGGTAAGTGGCTGAGCCTTCATCAGTGGGCGGGGCATTCATACAGGCCAGGGCTTTATAAAGCAGCGCACAAGCGACCAGGGAGCTTTGCAAACAGGGGCTGCTAACAGGGAGTTTCGCAAGGGAGTTTGGAAGGGGAGCAGGAAGGGGGCGAGGGTCCCTTGCCAGTTCCATCTGTTTTCTCTTGATTCCCCTTAATACCTATAAAGCAACTACATTCATAACTTTTCACTTAAACAACCCTTTCAGCTGACAGGGGGCTGCAGACGGGAGTTTGACAGAGGGAGGCTTACGATGGTTAGGAAGACCCGCAACACCTGTGCCAGCACTGCTACTGTCTCCTCCACCTGTGCCTGTAGCCATTCAGAGTGCCTAAGCATGGATGCCTCTACCCAGATCCTGGTGTGGTTTTGCAAAGACTGTAACTTGCAATTTCCACTTACTGATATCCAGGCTGGGGGGACCATCCAATGTGAGAGGTGCCTGCTGGTGGAATCTCTCAGGCAGCAGGTGGGAGAGCTACAGGAGGAGGTGGCTAGGTTGAGGAGCATCCGTATCCATGAGCAATTCCTCGACAGTGTCCATGTGGAGACAGCTGAGGTAGCTGTCCCAGTACACAGGACTGCTGATACACCACTGGTGGAGGAGGAGATGGCTCAGGGTGGACACTGGCAGCTGGTTACTTCTGGCAGCAGGCAGTGCTCCACCCTTGCTCCGAACCCTCCTGCCGTGGTTATAGGTAACCGTTATGCTCTTCTTGACACAGGAAAGAAGGAATCACTCCCTACAGTAAAGGAGGAGAAGCCTCGTACCCCTAAGGCTGGAAAGTCTGCTGCCACCACTGCGAATAGGAAACGTAGGGTAGTGGTGGTCGGAGACTCTCTGCTGAGGGGGACGGAGGCGCCCATCTGTCGCCCTGACATTTCATCTCGGGAGGTATGCAGCCTGCCGGGGGCCTGTATCCGAGACATTACGGAGGTATTGTCGAGGATTATCCAGCCCTCTGACTACTACCCCATGCTACTCATCCATGTGGGCACAAATGATACTGCGCGGTGTGACACTGAGCGGATCAAGAGTGACTACAGGGCTCTGGGAGTACGGGTGAAGGAGTTTGGAGCACAGGTGGTATTCTCTTCAATTCTTCCTGTCAAAGGTAGGGGCCCGGGCAGAGACAGATGCATCATGGAGGTGAATGCCTGGCTGCAAAGATGGTGTCGCCAGGAGGGCTTTGGCTTCCTAGACCACGGGATGCTATTCGAGGAAGGACTGCTAGGCAGAGATGGCGTTCACCTTTCGAGGAGAGGAAAGACCCTATTCGGACACAGACTGGATAACCTAGTGAGGAGGGCTTTAAACTAGGTTCGACGGGGACAGGTGAGCAAAGCCCACAGGTAAGTGGGGAACATGGAGACTGGGGAGATGAGTCGGAAACGAGAGGGAGTGTGGGCTATATTGGCAGAGAGAAAGGAGAGTCAGGACAAAACTGGGAGGAAAGATCAAATCAGTATCTTAGATGCCTATATACAAATGCGAGAAGTATGGGGAATAAGCAGGAAGAACTGGAAGTGCTAATAAATAAATACAACTATGACATTGTTGGCATCACTGAAACTTGGTGGGATAATACACATGATTGGAATGTTGGTGTGGATGGGTACAGCTTGCTCAGGAAGGATAGACAGGGGAAAAAGGGAGGAGGTGTTGCCTTATATATTAAAAATGTACACACTTGTACTGAGGTAGAGATGGACATAGGAGACGGAAGTGTTGAGAGTCTCTGGGTTAGGCTAAAAGGGGCAAAAAACAAGGGAGATGTCATGCTAGGAGTCTACTACAGGCCACCTAACCAGGTGGAAGAGGTGGATGAGGCTTTTTTCAAGCAACTAACAAAATCATCCAAAGCCCAAGATTTGGTGGTGATGGGGGACTTCAACTATCCGGATATATGTTGGGAAAATAACACAGTGGGGCACAGACTATCCAACAAATTTTTGGACTGCATTGGAGACAACTTTTTATTTCAGAAGGTTGAAAAAGCTACTAGGGGGGAAGCTGTTCTAGACTTGATTTTAACAAATAGGGAGGAACTCGTTGAGAATGTGAAAGTAGAAGGCAGCCTGGGTGAAAGTGATCATGAAATCATAGAGTTTGCAATTCTAAGGAAGGGTAAAAGGGAGAACAGCAAAATAGAGACAATGGATTTCAGGAAGGCAGATTTTGGGAAGCTCAGAGAGCTGATAGGTAAGGTCCCATGGGAATCAAGACTGAGGGGAAAAACAACTGAGGAGAGTTGGCAGTTTTTCAAAGGGACACTATTAAGGGCCCAAAAGCAAGCTATTCCGCTGGTTAGGAAAGATAGAAAATGTGGCAAAAGACCACCTTGGCTTAACCACGAGATCTTGCACGATCTAAAAAATAAAAAGGAGTCATATAAAAAATGGAAACTAGGACAGATTACAAAGGATGAATATAGGCAAACAACACAGGAATGCAGGGGCAAGATTAGAAAGGCAAAGGCACAAAATGAGCTCAAACTAGCTACGGGAATAAAAGGAAACAAGAAGACTTTTTATCAATACATTAGAAGCAAGAGGAAGACCAAAGACAGGGTAGGCCCACTGCTTAGTGAAGAGGGAGAAACAGTAACAGGAAACTTGGAAATGGCAGAGATGCTTAATGACTTCTTTGTTTCGGTCTTCACCGAGAAGTCTGAAGGAATGCCTAACATAGTGAATGCTAATGGGAAGGGGGTAGGTTTAGCGGATAAAATAAAAAAAGAACAAGTTAAAAATCACTTAGAAAAGTTAAACAGGAGTACTTGTGGCACCTTAGAGACTAACAAATTTATTAGAGCATAAGCTTTCGTGGACTACAGCCCACTTCTTCGGATGCATATAGAATGGAACATATATAGAAAAGTTAGATGCCTGCAAGTCACCCGGGCCTGATGAAATGCATCCTAGAATACTCAAGGAGCTAATAGAGGAGGTATCTGAGCCTCTAGCTATTATCTTTGGAAAGTCATGGGAGACGGGAGAGATTCCAGAAGACTGGAAAAGGGCAAATATAGTGCCCATCTATAAAAAGGGAAATAAAACAACCCAGGTAACTACAGACCAGTTAGTTTAACTTCTGTGCCAGGGAAGATAATGGAGCAAGAAATTAAGGAAATCATCTGCAAACACTTGGAAGGTGGTAAGGTGATAGGGAACAGCCAGCATGGATTTGTGAAGAACAAATCATGTCAAACCAATCTGATAGCTTTCTTTGATAGGATAACGAGCCTTGTGGATAAGGGTGAAGCGGTGGATGTGGTATACCTAGACTTTAGTAAGGCATTTGATACGTTCTCGCATGATATTCTTATCGATAAACTAGGCAAATACAATTTAGATGGGGCTACTATAAGGTGGGTGCATAACTGGCTGGATAACCGTACTCAGAGAGTTGTTATTAATGGTTCCCAATCCTGCTGGAAAGGCGTAACGAGTGGGGTTCCGCAGGGGTCTGTTTTGGGACCGGCTCTGTTCAATATCTTCATCAACGACTTAGATATTGGCATAGAAAGTACGCTTATTAAGTTTGCGGATGATACCAAACTGGGAGGGATTGCAACTACTTTGGAGGACAGGGTCATAATTCAAAATGATCTGGACAAATTGGAAAAATGGTCTGAGTTAAACAGGATGAAGTTTAACAAAGACAAATGCAAAGTGCTCCACTTAGGAAGGAAAAATCAATTTCACACATACAGAATGGGAAAAGACTGTCTAGGAAGGAGTACGGCAGAAAGGGATCTAGGGGTTATAGTGGACCACAAGCTAAATATGAGTCAACAGTGTGATGCTGTTGCAAAAAAAGCAAACATGATTCTGGGATGCATTAACAGGTGTGTTGTGAGCAAGACACGAGAAGTCATTCTTCCGCTCTACTCTGCTCTGGTTAGGCCTCAGCTGGAGTATTGTGTCCAGTTCTGGGCGCCGCATTTTAAAAAAGATGTGGAGAAATTGGAAAGGGTCCAAAGAAGAGCAACAAGAATGATTAAAGGTCTTGAGAATATGACCTATGAAGGAAGGCTGAAAGAACTGGGTTTGTTTAGTTTGGAAAAGAGAAGACTGAGAGGGGACATGATAGCAGTTTTCAGGTATCTAAAAGGGTGTCATAAGGAGGAGGGAGAGAACTTGTTCACCTTAGCCTCTAAGGATAGAACCAGAAACAATGGGTTTAAACTGCAGCAAGGGAGGTCTAGGTTGGACATTAGGAAAAAGTTCCTGTCAGGGTGGTTAAACACTGGAACAAATTGCCTAGGGAGGTTGTGGAATCTCCGTCTCTGGAGATATTTAAGAGTAGGTTAGATAAATGTCTATCAGGGATGGTCTAGACAGTATTTGGTCCTGCCATGCGAGCAGGGGACTGGACTCGATGACCTCTCGAGGTCCCTTCCAGTCCTATAATCTATTAATCTATGAATCTATGAGAGGGCAGGTAATTTGCCCCATGTAGAGGGGGGAGATTCAGTCCTCAACAGTCAGTGCTTTATACTTTGCCTTAGTAAGACCAAACAATGTGCTCAGTGGAGAGGTTCTCATATAGGGCCTCAAAGGATCACGCAAGGCCTGAAGAGTGGAGGCATTTCGTACCTGTCTGTAGGGAAGGAGTAGTCCAGAAGGCATGAGATCACTGTGTCCAGATGCTCCGCCTCACCAGCCAGCAGGGCCACTAACTTCTTCATCAGGGTCCTGGAACTGGGCTGCTGGACTGAATCCAACCGGCTGTAAACCCCAGCCACAAGGTCTGCTGCCTGAGAGAGAGGGAACCAGATGAGACGGGACAAGACTCTCATCCCATCCTGCAGCTGGGGCAAGAGGGAACCTCAGCATCCCTGGAGAATCAGAGTTAGCCTCTAGGTTTTGCCTAAGAGTCACAATTTCCTATATTATTGGCAGGGCTCATTTCAGAGCCTTACAAGGTGCATTGTCGCAAAGACCACATATCAATGGCTCAAAGGAGATGAGTCCTATCTAGGCACAATACAGGGGTAACATAAGAATGGCCATACTGGGTCAGACCAATTGTCCATCTAGCCCAGTATCCTGTCTTCTGCTGGTTCCAGATGCTTCAGAAGAAATGAACAGAACAGGGCAATTTATCGAGTGATCCATCCCCTGTCACCCCGTCCCAGTTTCAATCAGAAGGCGTAGGGACACCCTGTGCAAGGTGTTGCACCCCTGACCACCTTGGCTAATAGCCATTGATGGACCTGTCCTCCAGGAACTTCTCTAATTCTTTTTTGAACCTGGTTATACTTTTGGCCTTCACGACATCCCCTGGCAATGAGTTACGAGTTGTGTTGTGTGAAGAAATATTTCCTTAGGTTTGTATTAACCCAGGTTTGTGTGTGTGTGTGTGTGTGTCTGTGTGTGTGTGTGAAAGGATAAATAAAACTTCCCTATTTACTTTCTCCACACCATTCATGAATTTATAGGTGTGGGCATCCCATGGATTTATACAGAAGCAATATGATATTTTCTGTCTTATTATCTATCCCTTTCCTAATGCTTCCTAACATTCTGGTAGCCTTTTTGACCGCCATTGCACACTGAGTGGATGTTTTCAGAGAATTGTCCATGATGACTCCACCCTTGAGTGGTAACAGCTGATTTAGACCCCCTCCATTTGTATGTATAGTTGGGATTATGTTTTCCAATATACAGGAATCAGACTAGAAGATCTGATGGTTCCTTCTGGCCTTAAACTCTCTGAACGTATGACTGTTCCCAGCACTGGGAATTCTAGTTTCCGTCCATCTCAGCAGCAGCGCCCCATACCTTCTCCACCTTAGTCCCACCGCTGTTCACCACGGCAGACAGCAATCCCTCTGCAGTTGGCTGGCAGTTATTGTTGCAGTGATTCGTCAGGCCATCCATAACAGTCAGAATGAAATCTGTCCTCTCTCTTGGGTTGAAATAGACTCCAAAGAGCTGAAGCATACAGGGAAAAGTGTAATTTAGAAAAGGCCTGTCCTGATTCCACGGGGGGCTGATAACTACTGGAGCCCAGAGAAAGCCCTGTCTGGGGGTTGCAGGTCCTCTCCGGCTTCTCGGGGGCTCTGTTTTACTCCTTTCTATTACAGGGCCCCAGTGGCTGATGAGGCTTCTGCTGCAAAACCATATCACTCACAGTGAGGCAAGAGGACTAGTTAAACCATTACAGTGGCCAACCTAGGAGTGCTGCCGTGCACGTCAGGATGTGCATTTAGTGGTGTCAGACACCTACTTCTCAGGCATCCGAGGTGCAAGGGTCACCATTAAAAGATCAGCAGTTGTGGGATCCATGTAGTAATATTAGTAATGACTGTTACAATACTCGGTCTTTGACTGTGACTGTATGTGATACCCTCCTACAACACATCCCAGCATAAATACAGCATCCAAGTCCTGATTACAACACCATCACCATACTTCCTGGCTTGCAGCCTGACCCAAAGACCATTGAAATCAATGGAAAGACTTCCATTGGCTTCAATAGGTTTTGGATCAAGCCTATATAGTACAGACCTCGTTGTGACAGCTTCTAACAACCCAAAGTACTAGAGCAGTAGGCGTTCAACCTTCCCCATATGGACACTCCCTTTCCTATACTAGGACCCTCCCAGAGTCCCCTTCCAAACTAGCCAAGACCCTGTCCCATTTGGCAATAAGGAAAGGGCAGGGTGGCTGTGCCCCCCAGGTTGGGAACCCATCTGCTAGAGCAGTGGTTCTCAATCAGGGATACACATACCCCTGGGGGTACACACAGGGGCGGCAGGTTTGTATAATTTTTGGCATTGCCCAGAATGGGTCCAAGTCCCGCCTCCCCCTACACCTGCCTCAGGCTCTGGGAGGGAGTCTGGGTGTGGGAGGGGGTTTGGGATGCAGGCTCTGGGAGGAAGTTTGAGTGCGGGCTCTGGGAGGGAGTCTGGGTGCGGGAGGGGGTTTGGGGTGGAGGATCTGGGAGGAAGTTTGAGTGCAGGCTATGGGAAGGAGTCTGGGTGCGGGAGGGGGTTTGGGGTGCAGACTCTGGGAGGAAGTTTGGATGTGGGAGGGGTGCAGGCTCTGAGATGGAGTTTGGATGCTGGGTGCAGGCACTGGGTTGAGGCAGGGGACTGGGGTGCAGGCGTGGCTGCGGGCTCTGGGAGGGAGTCTGGGTGCGGGAGGGGGTTTGGGGTGCAGGCTCTGGGAGGAAGTTTGAGTGCGGGCTGTGGGAGGGAGTCTGGGTGCAGGAGGGGGTTTGGGGTGCAGGCTCTGGGAGGAAGTTTGGGTGCAGGAGGGGTGCAGGCTCTGAGATGGAGTTTGGGTGCTGGGTGCAGGCTCTGGGCTGGGATAGAGGGTTTGGGCGTGGGAGGGGGCGTGCGGCTGGTCCAAGGATGAGGAGTTTGGGGTGCAGCAGGCTGGCTGACCCTGGGCTGGGGCAGGGGGCCAGAGAGGAGGACTCCCCCCAGCCCTCTCCCTGCTGGCGGCAGCGAGCTCTGGGGGAGAGGAAGGGGGGGCCTCCTCACCGACCCCCAACACGACACTCATCCAAGCCCCCCCAGGCTGCTGCTCAGGAGGTCCAGCCAGGACAAGCCTCCCCCTCCCCTCCCCCGAGTCGACTCGGAGTCTCCTGCCGGGGGGCGGGGGGGAGGGCTGCCATGCGCTCCTCCCCTCCTCCCTCCGCAGGCACAGCAGACACCTCAGCCTGCCCCCGGCGCCGCTTCCTTGTAGCCGGCTGCGGCAGCGGCTGGCGAGGGAGCACAGGGCGGAGCTGCAGGGGGCGCTTGGGGGAGGCGCGCGGGGGTGGCAGCCGGGGCCGGGGGAGGTGCGTGGGGGCGGCAGGCGGGGCTGGGAGAGAGACCCGGCCCCGAACATTGGTGGAGCCGGGTCCCCTGGGCCCTGAATTTTCTCAAGCCTGGGCACCATGGGCCCATATAACTTGCCGTCCCTGGGGGTACAGGGGGTACATCAACTCATCTAGATATTTGCTTAGTTTTACAACAGGCTACATAAAAAGCAAAGTTAGTCCAAACTAACATTTCATACAGACAATGACTTGTTTATACTGCTCTATCTACTATATCAGTGTTTCTTCATCTGGGGGTGGCAACCCCCAGGGGGGTCATGGGATGGGTTTAGGGGGGGTCACAAGTTTAGGGTTGCCATTGGGGATGGCAAGCAGGGCCCCCGCAAATCTAAGATACATGCAGAAGCTGAAGCCCAAGCCAAGCCCACTGCCTAGGTTTGCCAACTTTGTAATATTTAAAAAACGGACACTCATGCAGGAGTGCTGGACCTCTTCTGCCCTGCCTCTTCCCCCCGAGGCCCTGCCCCCCATTTGGTCCTCTTCTCCCCTTCCACTGTTGCTCACTGCTCTTCCCCTCTTCCCCGCCCAGGTCAGGAGCAATTTGCCTGCTGGGAGCTGCAGCCGCATGCTGTGGGTAGGTGGCGGCCCCGGTTGAGTAGGGGCTGGTGCGGGTGATCACCTGGCACCTCCCCACCTCCCTCACCCGCAGTAACTGGACTTTGGGTGTCCGTCAGTAGATCTGACCGGACACAATCAGATCCCCTTTTCAACCAGATTTTCTGGTCGAAAACCGGGCACCCGGCCACCTTACCACCGCCCAGGGCTCAAGCTGAAGCCCGAACCCCGCCACTTGGGACTGAAATCAGTGTCTCCTGAGAGAGGTACAATAGTCTGGAAAGGTTGAGAACCACTTGCTAGACTGTAGATCACTCTTTATGAGCATTTCTTGTCTTCACTGTTGTAGCCGTGTTGGTCCCAGGATATTAGAGACACAAGGTGGGTGAGGTTCTATCTTTTATTGAACCAACTTCTGGTAGTGAGAGAGACCAGCTTTTGAGCTACACAGAGCTCGTCTGTCTCTGTCTGAAGAAGAGCTCTGTATGGCTCCAAAGTTTGTCTCTTTCACCCACAGAAGTTGATCCAATAAAAAAATTGGACCTCACCCATCTTGTTTCTTTCTGAGCATGTCATTTCTAGCCATGAGTAAGGGCAGGAGCTGTAATTCTTGGGTAAGCCATACACAATAGAGATGGGCGATCCAGGGACAGGAAGTAGTTTGGAGCTGTGCGATACCGTATTGTACTGACACCAATGTAGAATGGTCATTAGTGCCAGGCTGTGATTACCTCTGCGACCTTGGAGGGGCTGTTGCAAACCACAGTGGGGCTCCAAGCAGCCAGAAATTCCTTGTTCCTCTGGTCAGTCCATTCCACATTCTTTCTGTCCAACTGTGCAACTGAAATACATGTTAATAACACTCTTAACTTTCCATTCTGCTTCCTGGCTTCTGCTCTCATCCCTCTTTACTGGACAAAGCCCTTTGTTTGGCCCTGATCCAGGAAAGGATTTAAGCACGTACATTATTCTAAGCAGATGAATAATCCCAGGGACTTCTGTGGGACTACTCGCTTGATGAAAGTCACAGATGTGCGTAAATGTTGTGCTGGATCAGGGCCTTGACCCCCAGAGTAAAGTGACTCTATCAAGTGGTGACTGGAATCTAGCCAAAACACTTCAGTGGCATAGAAGTGGATTAACACAGTCATGAATCGAGCCCCAGATTTGGATCCAGATTTCCAACAGCCATCAAAGTTCTGGGGCGTTCGGGGTACAGGCATCTCGAACTGATCTAATTGGTCTGATGGCGTTTAATTCACTATCATCGTGTCCCACTGACCCTTCCCATTCCCACTGATGGAATGAGCTCTACCAGTCTCAGTTTGCGGTAAAGTGTGTTGCCTTTCTCTGTATTCCCCCCCCCCCTCCCCTTTCCTTTCTTTGAAAGTCAGGCCTAGAATTACGGGATGACTATCAGACGCTTGTTTCTAGAGCCACAAAAAAACCAGCACTCCGTTCAAAGGAACAAATACTGAGCCAGATGCTCTACTTCTTCCTCAAGCACTATCCTGAATGGGAGCTTTGCCTGAGGAAAGTCTCTAGCATTTAGCTTCCAGGAGGGGGATTCAGATGCTCATCAGTGCTTCTCTTACTCTTTTGGCGCCACGCAATAGAGACGAGGTAACCAACAGCCTCTGCTGCCTTTGAGCCGATCGCCTTGACGGGATCCCCACAGCGGATCCCCAGCACTGCAACCAGGTGTCCGAGCCTGGTGAATGGAGACGCTTCCTAATTGTACAAAAGAGGAGAGGAGGAATCCATTACCACTGCAGGTAAAGCGGGCTGTGTCTCCTAGGCAAGGAGTCTATATCTACACAGTCCCTTTCTATAATGGGGCGTGATTCTCAGCTCTCCCTCTTCAGAAGAGACTTGGGAGCCAGAAGAAGAATATAGGGCTCGATCCCGCACCACAGACGTCCACTGGAGTTTTGCCACAGACGTCAGTGGGAGCAAGATCAGGATCGTAATGATCTGTAACGGCTGAGGTGGGCTGGAATGGAGAGGCCTCTTCCTGCAGCTCCACAAGAGGAAAGTATCCCATGGTACTAGGATGAGGAATGGAGGCAAACAGGGAACCAGCTGAGGATGAAATGTCTTCAGTCTCTAGGATTTTGAAATCTCTTTTCTCTGAAATTCATTAGATCCAACCATAGAAAAACCCGTTCTTCCTGTGCCCCTTGTTAGCTGCCTTTCCTGCATTGGAAAGAGGTGGCCTGTTCCTCCAGGGAACTGGATTTATTTTCCAAGTGTATCAGACGCCAACCCATCTCAGTCAGGATGATGGACGAGCAAGGAGATCGGTTTTTCCTCCGCCTATTAGGGAGCATTGCACTGTGGGGCCTATCAACATACTTCTAAGCAGGAAGTTTCTCTGGCGTGGGAGAGTGCCCTGTAGGTCTAGTTTGCCATCAGGTCACTAGAAGTCAAGAGTTACTCACATCCAGTTTGACTTCTGTGGCCACGAAGTTTAGGAGCAGTATGCTGCTCCATATAGCCCTCCCCCGCAAGCAATCTTTCCTGGACTGTATCCAGGAGTCCATGAGCTGCAGGAAAAACAAGAGAGGTTAAAAATAACAATGGAGGAGATTGTCAGACCTCACAGATGGAAATAGAAGACTCCCCCGTGCTACATGAACCTTGTCACATATGCCCTAATAGGAGAACCCAGTGGAGATGGGGCACTCCGTTCTTTCCTTAACTCTCCTTTCCCTCACAAGCCTTAACAAGATTTTCCTGTTCCTCTTCCCTACCTTGCCATCCTCCAACCGGCATCTCCAGATCCTGTTTACCTGCAAGATCATCTCTAGCTCAGCCGGAACTGGATTTTCTAAAATCAGACTCTGGAGCATCTCGTGGAGGGTCTGCAATGTTCCAATGAAGAGGTCCTGAAAGGAGGGGGAACCGTTATGCTCAGCGCCACAAAGCTGTGGATTATACAAATAATTTATCTTATGGGCTTGAGACAAGAATCACAGGGTGAAATTCTTTTGCCTGTATTATACAAGAAATCAGGCTAGATCGGGGTGGCCAACCTGTGGCTCCGGAGCCATATGCGGCTCTTCAGAAGTTAATATGCGGCTCCTTGTATAGACACCAACTCCGGGACTGGAGCTACAGGCGCCAACGTTCCAATGTGCCCGGGGGTGCTCATCAGGGGCGTAGCCAGGTGGAGGGAACAGGGGCAGTGGGAAAAAAAAGCGCCACCCGCTGCGGTGCTTTTACTGACAGGGCAGCGCTCCGGGTCTTCGGCGGCACCTCGGCGGTGGGACCTTCTCTCGCTCTGTGGGTCTTTGGCGGCACCTCGGCGGTGGGACCTTCTCTCGCTCTGTGGGTCTTTGGCGGCACCTCGGCGGCGGGACCTTCACTCGCTCTGCGGGTCTTCGGCGTCATTTCGGCGGCGGGACCTTCACTCACTCTGCGGGTCTTCGGTGGCACCTCGGCGGCGGGACCTTCACTCGCTCTGCGGGTCTTCGGCATCATTTCGGCGATGAAGCTTCAGTGCTGCCGAAGACACCCGGAGCTAGTGAAGGTCCCGCCGCCGAAGTACCGCCAAGACCCGGAGCGCCGCCCCGTCAGTTAAAAGCGCCGCAGCAGGTGGTGCCTTTTTTTTTCTGCTCCCGGGTGAGTAAAATGAAAAAGGCGCCACTTGTGCTCGGTGGGGGAGCGGCCGCTGCCCTGCTTCCACCCTAGCTACGCTACTGGTGCTTACTGCTCAACCCGACTCTGCCACAGGCTCTGCCCCCACTCCACCCCTTCCCGCCTCATCCCCTGAGCCTGCCGTGCCATCGCTCCTCCCCTCCAGAGCCTCCTGCACGCCACCAAACAGCTGATGGGGACGTGCGGAGAGGGAGGGGGAGGCGCTGATCAGCGGGGCTGCCAGAGGGCGGGAGGCGCTGGGAGTGGGGTGGGGGAGCTGAGGGGGGGCTGCTGACATATTACTGTGGATCTTCAGCAATGTGCATTGGTAAATTCTGGCTCCTTCTCAGGCTCAGGTTGGCCACCCCTGGGTTAGATGATCTAATGGTCTTTTCTGGCTTCCAAGTCATAAACCAATAGAATTTATAGTTCAGACCTTGTCCTAAGACAAGGTCTATAAAAATAAGGCCAGATCCTCAATGAGTGCATATTGACATAGCTCCATCAGCGGGCGTGAAGCTACACGGATTCATACCAGCGAAGGGTCTCGCCCGTACTTCTTGTACACAATAGTTGCTAAATAATTAGCTACTTAACTTATTCAATAATGTGGGTGCCCTGAGCGCAAGAGAAACTGTATTTAGATTTGTTCTGGGCAGTGAATCCTTCAGGAATCTCGAGAAAACTAGCCTCATGTTTCAACTGATATTGGCCTGCCGTGATTCAAAGCTGTGCTCTTGACAATCACCCAGAAAGCCAGATGCATCGTTATATCCCTGCCTCATTTCCATTATAAACCAAAGGAAACTGATAACAGAAAGACATCATCTTCCAAATCATCCCCCAAACCTGATGTAATGAATTCATCAATGCCTCCCTTGGGAAGATAACATGCAGCAAAGCCCTTATCAGAGAGTAAGGAAAATGTTATAGCAAAAGAAAGTCCTACATTGAAATGAGATTTTTTAACATTAGAAATAAATATCACTTTAATAAATATATCACCTTGTCTTTGCAGGAGTGATGCCAGCTTTTCTGCTGCCCTAGGCAGCAGAAGGTCCTGCCCCGAAATGCCGCCCCCCACAGAGGCGGCGGAAGGTCCCGCCGTCGAAATACCGCCGTGGTCGCCACCCCCCAAATTGTAGCGCCCTAGGCGACCGCCTAATGGGTTGCGCCGGCCCTGTGTCTTTGCCCTTTACTCCTCTGGGTCTTAGATACTATTCACTCCAATGATTTGGTTAGAGAGAGCATATGTGAGCATGCGGGATGTGAGGCAAATTAAGTGTTCTAAATTCTATTGACTTTGGTAGTGAATTTGGTCCAGTGTCTGTAATTTCTCTCCCCTCAACTTTAGGGCCATTAATTGCTTTTCAGAATTAAAAAGCGCAGGCACTGAAAGCTTTAGCAACTCTGACAGTACGGGTCAGATGTTTAAAGATTTGCCACCATATTTACACCCACAATTTGAAGGCGCAGCTTTGCTCCTACTGGTCTTTTCACCCATCAAGTTGATCACTTCGATGCCAAAATACTGGATTTAGGTGTGAAATCAGGTATTTCAGGTGCCCACGTGAGCTAAGGTGTAACTGCAAATAATTGCAGGTCAAAAGTAGGGACTAAAGTAAAGTTCAGGCTGAAAATGTGGCTGTATCGAGTGCCGCAGGACCCCAACTTTATTCAGCCCCTTCATGCAAGAGGACCTAGCTGTGGGAGGTCCCAGACACCAGAAATACCTGGTCAGTGATCAAACAATAGCCAGCCCCATTTCTGGGGCAAGCAGTAAGTACGTTTTCCTCATTCCACATGCCTCATTCTAGCTTCACCACCCAGATTGGGATCCCCAGTAGTTCCCTAGTAAATTGAAAACGGATGGATCATTTTCATAATTGGGAATGTGGCAGCTACTTGCTGTATGCATGGGACGAATGATCAGGGCCACATCACTGGGGCTAAAGTCCCCAACTGAAACTCCACAATGGCGTTCCATGAGAAATTTCGCTGACAGTGTAGTCACATATCACCAATATGGGCCCAAAGTAAATAACAGGAAGCCATTCTTGAGTTACCTTTGTGTCCTGGGCGCTTGTACCCCTGATTACTCCTTGCGCCTGCAATGTCGTTAGAAGTGGCAGGGAAAACACGCTCTTGAGGAATGTTCTCAGCAAGACTCTTCTCTGGTGGGAGCCCATGACCTTCACCACATGCTTTTTGCTGGTAAAAGGAAGAAGCCTGGATTGGACTTTGAGGTGCTGAAGCGTAACAGAGGCATCAGATGGTGAGGACATGAACTGAGGGTTATGCTGAAGGAGCGTGAGACTAAGAGACATTTGGACTATACAAGAGAACAAGATCATGTGAACAGTAACAATGTAGAAGAGTAAGACACTGGCAAAGATTAACAGAATACAGGAAAAGCACAGGAGGGCAGGGACTGGTGACCCGAATAGTAAATCCGGCTCAGAAACGCTACAGAAGAGAGTGAAGGAAATGACTCAGCTGACACCTCCAGAAAGAAAATCATCTCAAAATGTCTGCAGAGACTCTTGGCTTTGAATCACATGTGGAGTAAAGAGGATTACAATGTTACTGGGTAGAAAATCATCAGTCAGCCATGCAATAGTCCCCCAGCTCCTCCCCAAAGAGTCCTCAGCATCTAAAGAGAAAAAGGCACGAAGTGAGGGACTGCTATTGGCAACTCTGGTCCCACTGAGCATGGAGTGAGAAGCCAGGTGTGAAGGCTGGGCAGTTAAATGAGAAGTCATGTTACCTCAGCTCGATAATGATGGCCATGGCCTGGAGCCGTATGGTGCTGGAGTGAGAGTCCCGGGGTTCTTTCTTAATCATCTCCTGTAAGTCACAAAGGGGCAAACATAGTAAATGAGACACAACTGCTCCCAGCATCAGTCCTACTCCCTCACACATTCATTGAGGAGGTTATACAAAGCCCTGGCATCACAGGTAACTCTGGAGGCCTCAAAAAAGGCTAAATTAGCCACAGGCTTCTCCGGAGTCTCCAATAAATCCCCAGCTAAAAGAACATCAGATATTCCAAAAGTAACAAGGATCCCAGCCAAAACCCAGGATCTTCCTTTCTGATGGAAGAGCTCCCAGATCATGAAGCTACTCAGCCAGTTTTGTTGTCCAAACGGATCTCATCCGTTTCTACCCAGCCACAAATTCACTCACTCATTTCCTCATCCATCTCTGTCCACTCATCTCCTACTTCCCACCAACTAGCATCCTCTCTGTCCATTCACACTAATATTTCCAGTCAATCAGCACTGACCTCAATTTTACACACTGAAATAATTGCTTCAGTGTATACAACAAAGTTCTTTACAACTCTCCAGATTCCATGGACCCTAGCGTGGGTTTAGCAGCTAAGTATTCTCCACAGTTCATCCATCTTTTCCAACCAACAACACGGACCCTGTGTATATTATTTACTCACCACTATGGCTCCTGCAGTGTCTGATGCAAAGTTGTAAATAAAAAAGTCAGGCATGTTATGCCAGTCGATGCTCTTGCTGAGAACAAACAAGAGTCTTAAGAAACATTGTTTCATAATGAAATCCTAAACCAAAATGAGAAAAAATATATATCAGGGTGAAAGGGATTTAGATAGAGAACATCATTGGGTAGAATATTCTACCTTCATTCAAAACCCCTCCACAGGGAACACCTGGTAGATAAATTAACAATGTTGCAGAGCAATGAATAGTCAGGATCAGAAATCGTGGTGAGTTGAGGATGATGATGTATCCGGGCAGCACCTACAATATACTGGGCTCTGTCTGCAAACAAAGGAAGACACAGGCCCAGCTCCCAAGAATTGACAGTCTAAGAAGGGTTCTGATGGCTTCCAGCAGAATGTTGGCTTGTGTAGGACCTGACTGTGTGAGCTACTTGTTCAGAGAAGGGTTGGATCAAGGAGAACAAGCAGAACAGCAATGGGACTCTATGTGGAGGACTCCACACAGGGCCTGTTTTCTGTAGGACAAGTAGCCAGATGTAGCGTGACCATGTGTAATAAATGAAGGGGGGGGCTCCCTTTTACGAACAGCCAGCCAGTTAGCTATAAAGTCCCTCTTGGTGGCTGTTCTCTGCTTGCTTTACCTGTAAAGGGTTAACAAAGTTCCCCACTAAAGGAAAAGGAGTGGGCACCTGACCAAAAGATCCAATGGGAGGGCTAAAACTTTTTAAAATGGGGAAAAAACTTCTCTTTGTCTGTGTCTGTTCTCTGGAGATGGGACACGGAGCAGCAATTCTGTGTAAGGCTGGAACCAGGTATGAAAATTCATCTTCCATACCGAGAAAAATCATTGGACAGGGAATGTTTAACTTGACGCGATCAGGTTTATTTCTTTATTTTGGCTTGTGGATCTCCTCTGTGCTAACCCCAGATACTTTTGTTTTGCTTGTAACCTTGAAGCTGAACCTCCAGAGAGCTATCTTGATGCTTAATTTTTGTAATTGTTTTCTTTTAAGATCTAGCAAAAAGCCTAAGTTCCAGATGTACTTTCTTCCTTTTTGTTTTTAACAAAATTTACTGTTTTTAAGAACAGAATTGGATTTTTGGTGTCCTAAGAGGTTTGTGCATGTTGTTTAATTAGCTGGTGGCAACAGCAGATTTCCTTTGTTTTCTTTCTCAGCTCTTCCCCGGGGGGGGGGAGGGGGCGGGATTTGAAAGGGCTTGAGGATACCCCACAGGGAAGAATTCCCAAGTGCTCCTTCCTGGGTCCAAGGGGTTTTTTTGCATTTGGGTGGTGGCAGCGTTTACCAAGACAAGGTCAGAGAAAAGCTGTAACCTTGGGAGTGTAATACAAGCCTGGAGTGGCAAGTATTGATTTTTTAAATCCTTGCCAGCCTCCACCTTCTGCACTCGAAGTGCCAGAGTAGGGATTCAGCCTTGACACCATGTGTATAAGCGACAAAGCTGGACCCATTTGTTTTGTCAGTGAAGGTCTAAGGGTACGTCTTCACTACCTGCCGGATCGGAGGGTAGTAATCGATCTATCGAGGATCGATTTATCGTGTCTCGTCTAGATGCGATAAATCGATCCCCGAACACGCTCCCTGTCGACTCCGGAACTCCACCAGAGCGAGAGGCGGAAGCGGAGTCGACGGGGGAGCCGCGGCCGTCGATCCCGTGCTGTGAGGACCCGAGGTAAATCGATCTAAGATATGTCGACTTCAGCTACGCTATTCTCGTAGCTATTCTTGTAGCTGAAGTTGCGTATCTTAGATCGATCCCCCCCAGTGTAGACCAGCCCTGAGAGAGGAGCAGTCGCCAGGGGAGACCTTAGGTGGAAATGTCTCGTCCTTGAGTCCAACGGATAGTGTGAGGCAGGGGAGTAGTCGGGCAAGAATCTACTGAAGCTAGCACAGAGTGGTGGGAAATCTCTGCAAATCAAGGATACCACCGACAAATGGGGCATGAGATCACCAAAGAGTTTGTGGGATGTATCTGGAGAAGGCACCTAATATGTATAATAGGAGAAAAGCATCCAGAGGCTGGATTGTCTGGAGTAAGTGAAAGAAGAAAGTGCTGTAGGCAAAGGGTTTGAAGAGAAGTCAGACCCTATGTGATAAACCTTCTGGGATGTCCCAGGCTGGGTCAGGTGGGACGGACAGTGTGAGGGGACACTAGTTTACAGATTAGATGGAGAAGGTTTATACCTCTTTGTTACTATTGAAGTAGTCAACAGTGTTTCTCCATGATTCCAGCAAGAGCATGGCTCCCTCCATAGCACAGCCATGCTGCTCACAACCACTTTCATCCACCTCCCAAATAGTCTCCATGCACGAGATATCTGGGACTACTAAGAAAGAAGGAATGACAGAAAGAAAGAAATTACTACCATTGCTGGTTAAAGGGGAACGAATGCCCCTGAGGTGTCATTCATGGACTGATTGGTGCCCAAAAGACAGTTCATTTAAACCAAAGAAAGGACACGGTATGTCTGTCTTGGGGTTGTATACTGCTGCCCATCACCATGGTATCTGGGCTCCTTCCAGCTAAAATCAATGAGCAATAGCGAAGTTCCTAGTGGAAAGCTTGGCGTCACTGGCACATCTCCCTTTTTGGGGTAAGATATCTCTGCTCTGGGTAGGGTTATCTTTTGTTTGTTGGCTTGATTGGTTTGATTCCCACCGCTTGTTTTGAATAGGGCTAGACATCTATATCCTGCTTGAGCAGGGGAGAAGTGAAGGAAACTGTGATGCTGGTGAAATAAGCCACTGACTCTCAAAGCAAGAGAGATTGGTGTGATCAAAATCAGAATCAAATTGGGGATTCCTTAAAAAACAAAAACAAAATAAGAGAGACCCAGAATGAGACTCCTTCGCATTTCTATGGAGCTTTTCAGTGGAAGATCTCCAAATGGCTTTTAAAGGTGGGCCGGTATTATTACCACCATTTTTATGGCTGGAGAAACCATGGCACTGGGAGCTGAAGTGACTGGCTCAGTCAAACAGCAGGTCACTGGCAATGCTGGGAATAGAAGATAGTTCTCCTGACTCCAGTCACATCCTCTACCCCCTTTATTTCTTGGCTAAAGGTTATTGATTCATTACACAATAAATATCTTGTGCTCTCCGATTGGACATGAATGAGCACAGACCCAGAGAAATACCAGGACTCGCTGTACTGTATAGGGCCAACCAAATAATAGATTTGTCCGACAGCATGAACATTAGCCAGCCAAATCTGGCTGAATAGGACTGGCTGATGCTCTTGCAATTAAGATTCAGTTCACATATCCTGCTTTGCCGCCGTCAGCAGCATGGGAAAGCAGCTAGGAGCTTGTGATGGGTGGAACAGCCAGGATAACATCCTCCCAAGGGAAGTGGTGGAAGCCCCATTGCTTAAGTCTGTGGTTTTCAGGTTGGCCACTTATTCAAAGTCAAAGAATTTCGCCTTTACACTCACTATAAGAGTTAGAAATGTGTCATTGCTAACAACGTTAGCCCTACAGAATTCACCTGCACGTGTGTTGTGAGAGGTTGGCCAAGAATATTTGACCTTGAAGGGTAAAGGTGTGCAGGGAGTGGGGGAGCAAGATTATTTTTCCTTTAGGTTATAATACAATTTTCAATGCCTCCTGACTCCCTTGATTGCTCTGTGGAATCATCTGGGGTCAAGACCCACTGTTTGAGAAACGTTGGCTAAAGACATTTAAAACTAGACTGGACTAAACCAGGGCTCAGCGTGGGATGGGCCGCGGTGGCCTGGCATATTGGCTTCTTTTTTCTAATGCCTTTTTGTTCTGCAGCATCTAAGCTTTCATTTAGAAACAATGTAAGTCTCTAGCTGTTATTTAAGATTTTGATTACAGTAATGCCTACGGGCTCTCCAAGAGCAGGGCCCTATTGTGGAGAGGCACCAGCTGGGCCCAGAGTGTGTGTGGGGGTGTCTCCTTTGCACACTTCTGGGTGCAGAGGCGTGGCCACACCTAGGCCCCATTTTACTCCCTGCCCATTCCTTCTTATGGTTCCTGAGAGAGATGTACCTGCCAGAGCAGTGGAAAGAGGCCTTAGTGTAATGAGAACCAGGCTCTAGGATCCAGAAATAGGACTCCCATTCCAACCCAGGTATTGGGCTAGTCAGTCATCCCTAGTGTTGTATTGTTCTGCCTGCTCCAAGCAATGACTTCACTACAAGGGTAAGAAAGAGAAGGGAGAGCAGTGTGTGGTGGAGAGAAATAGAAACTGCCCTTCCTCTTCCAGCAGCCAGAGATTCCCAGAGAAATACAGGCTCTGGGGATATCATCACCTCCACCAGTGCTGGAGAGCCTTAGAAATACACGGGTCTGACCGTCACCCGGGTCTAGTGTTTGTATCAGGGCTTGTAAGTATTGTGTTCACACTGGGGATGGAAGGACCTCACGGAGAGCCAGCATTTATCAAACTGGTCCTGATTCAGGAACACTGTCTCCTGTCATTCCAGTCTCTGGGAGATTCTGGGATGATTAGTACGGGGACTGATTACTGCTAGCTCATTATTTATTTGCCAAGCTCCAGCAGTGATCTCTGCCCCCGGTGCAGAACATAGAGCTGCCCTCGAGCTGCATGCAGACTCAGCCATGGAAGAGCGCCGTCCACCCACTAGCAAAGCCATGCGGCCACATCTATTTGTTCTCCCCTCCTCCACTTTTTCCATGTTTTTCCCCCCCACTCTCTGTGCCTTGTCTTCAGTTTCCCCTAAGTGGAACACAAACCCAAGAGCCTTTGGGATCGCTTGAAATCTTTGAACACATGGGGGTTGAGACTGAGTTTGCCTCCCTTCATTCCCACCCCTTAGCGCATCCTTAGCCTTTCCTTTTACCTGTAGTGACAGTTCGGGGATATCGCGTCTGGCCTCTCTTCGCTTTTTGGCAGATTCGCTTTAGACACCTTAGGATGGGCCCACTCTGCTTAGGAACGACCTTGGCTGGGCCATCTTGAGTATCTTCTCGAGCCAGCTCCGGCTCACGCTGACTCCCACTGGAATGGTCCTCTCTTCCCAAGGTGGACGTGCCCTCAGCAGCCGCGTCCTCCTCCTTCTCCACCCTTGGCAAGCTGTGCACGTCCATTCTGCAACAAGTCAGGAAGGGGGGCCAGTTTTGTTTCAGTCCATCTTATTGTCTGTGGGACAATTTCCAGCCTGAAGCTAGTGAGAATGTGTGCGTCGTCCTCTGGCTAAAAATGTGAGCCACAGACAGCAGAGCCCGAGAACTGGGGCCCAGATCATCAAAGGTTTGGAGTTTCCTAACTTCCATGGAAATCAATGGCAGTTAGGAGCTTAAATACCTCTGAGAATCTGGGCCTGGGACCCTGCACCCCCTGCCAATCCCCCCACCAAGTGTATCTCTACACTTGCAGCTGGAGGTGTGATACCTAGCTCGCATACACATATTCGCACTGGCTTGCTAAAATAGCACTGGAGCAAGGATAGCATGGACAGCGGTGAGAGGGGCTAGCCACCCCGAGTACAACCCCACCCGGACCCTATGAGTACGTACTCCGGCGGCTAGTCCAAGCCACTGCCTGAACTGTCGCAGCCACGCTGCTATTTAACACGCTAGCTTGATGACAGCTAGCGCAGGGATGTCTCCTCAAGCAGGGAATCACACCCTGCTTGGTCCTGCCTCAGCGTAGGGGGCAGGATTTGATGTTTTCTTGAGGAGCCGTCCAGCCCCACAGTTCTGTGATTCTACAAAATGAGAAGTAGCTGGGGCCAGATGAAAGGTTGGTGCCAGAACCTCAGTTGAGAATTGCCTTCCTTTTTAGCATGTAAATGCTCAGCTGTAATGAATCTAGTTCTTTTAAATACAGAAATAAATCCTCGACTCAAATTGTATATTAGCAAAGGTTTGGGGGTTCCTTTTGGAACTTTGTTGTTTTAATAAAGTCAATAAATATACTCAAAACTATGCAAAGGATAAGCAGTGTGGTCTAATGGTTTGAGTATGGGACTGGAAACCAGAAATAGATTTCTCATCCTGGCTTTGCCACTCACTCACTGTGTGATGCTGGGCAACTCACGTCCCCGCCCTGTGCCTCAGTTTCCCAATATACCAAAAAGGGATGATACTGACCCTTCTGTACCTCCCAGGGATGAGGAAGGTTACTTAGTTAATATTTGTAAAGAGAAAAGAGGCGACAAAACTAATCTGACACAATGACGGCACCAAGAGTGGAATTATAAAGCACCTACAAATCCAAACAAATATACATGTATCACAATATTTGCCAATCCAAAATTCAGTTATGGTGCTTCTAAAAAAACCCACATTGAACACTGTCCATCACATACGCGTTTCATTTGAATAATACCTTTGTTGAGTCAGATCCGCAGCTGCTGGAAATCAGAATACTTCATTCAAGTCAATGGAGCTGTCCATTTATAGCAGCTGAAGATCTGGCCCATAAAACCCAACACATTTTAAGCCCGAAGTTTACTTGCTTTAGAAGTTGGGACTCTTAACTAATTTCACAATCATTGGTTTCCTCCAATACTTGAGCTATGAACAAAGATGGAGAAAGAAGTTCACAAAGCTAAGATTACAGGCTTGATGGTCATCAATCAATATCACAATATACTTCTTAGTCTAGTGGGCAACACAAAGTTTAGCTGTATTCAAAATATCACATTGTGCTCCAATATTACTTAAATCCTCTGTCAAAGATTTAAATTTTAATCTACATGCTTGTGCTCAGGGGAGGCTCTAGCTTTTTTGCCGCCCCAAGCACGGCAGGCAGGCTGCCTTCGGCGGTGCGCCTGCGGGAGGTCCGCCGGTCCCGCAGATTTGGCGTACCCGCCGCCAGATTACCGCCGAATCCACGGGACCGGCGGACCTCCCACAGGCGTGCTGCCGAAGGCAGCCTGACTGCCGCCCTTGCAGCGACCGGCAGGGCACCCCCCGCGCTTTGCCGCCCCTGGTACGTGCTTGGACCGCTGGTGCCTGGAGCCGCCGCTGCTTGTGCTCCACTGGAGACAGCAGGAAAAATTACAGCTCTTCACATTCATTGCAAAATTTCATTGCATTCTCCAAGGCTCTGGATTTTAGTGGGATGTAAGAGGTACATGACTTTTTGCTGACCCTCAGCCCGGGGGAGAATTGCACCCCCAAAAGCATTAAAGAGCATGTATCTGTATCTCCTCATTCCTTCCTAATCCTGGAAAATTTTAAACATTGAAATGGGCAGCGCAAAACCAAAATGATCTGCCATAGTGGGGAAAGGAAATGTTATTCTTCATCCAAGATGGAGAATTATGGAGAATCAACTTGAAGGCAGATTTTAAGGGCCATGTCTGGAGCCCAATTGCTGCCTCTCATGCCAGCTGTGAGGGCGAGGCCACAGAATGGGGATCAGCTTCCCTAAATCTCCAGGAAGTGAAGTGGAAATCCCCTACTGTCCATTCTGCACCTGGAGGAAATAATGCCACAGCAAAGAGCCTCTCCTTTCCACACTCTGCTGCAGGGACAGCAGGAGCCATCTTTTGATTGGGCCTATATCTGGGCCTGATCCAAGCCCATTGAAGTTAGTGGGCGACTCCCCTGATTGTGTCCTCTGGGGTCTGTGCGTATGGAGCTCGTCTACAGACGAATGGAGGCCTGGAACAGAACCCACTTCCTTTCATTCCCCACTTCAGGGACAAGGGCCCTGTGTGAGATCCTAGAACAGGGTCTCAGAGAGGGATCAGCGGAAGAGACTCCCAGAGGGGGCAAGTCTTTCTAGGGATCTCAGTGATCTCCGGAAGTCCTTGCTGGGTTAATGAAATATAACCTTAACATGCAGCCTTATGAACTCTGGAGTTATTCCCTATCTGTCACAATTTTTACAGCTGAACTAAAGAATTGAGTGTAAGAGAGAGGTAGGGCACAAGTAGCCCCTGATCAGACAGCTGGATTCCCTCCTGGATTCTGTTAGGATGGCACTTTTCATGCCAGAGCGAGAGAGACATAAAATGGAACAAAGGCCCAGATTCTCAAAGGTATTTAGGCTCCTAACTCCCATGGATTTCAGTGGGAGTTAAGTGCCTAAAAACCTTTGAGGTTCTGGGCCAAAAAAACGAATTTAATTTGGCGACCCTTTTCAAACAGAAGTTAAGCAAAGTGGGTCTCTGTTGGTCAGAGGTAGGACAGCCATGGGGAGTAAGAAAGCCCACTTACTTTTTTCCCCTCAGTAATAGAGTAGATCTTGGATCTGAAATCGACTTTAGCCAGCACAATACCCAGCCTCTCCTTCTGTCCAAGTAAAAGCAACTGACACTGAGGGCCAACTGCCAGTGTTCAAATCACAGCATTGTGAGGTCACACTGCAGCACGTATGTCATTGTTGCCATGAACACGGGCGGGTAATAAACGAAGGACCAAGGGTTGTTAACCATATACGGTCTCGCATGATATTGTTGCCCGCCCTAAAGGGCTCGAGGGGACAACAATGGTCCGTCGCCCGGTGTGCTTGGCACCAATAAAGACACCGAGGGGAGAAAGCAAGCCAAGTTTATTTCAGAGCTCTGAAATGGCACTAGGAGACCAGCATGTCTCAAATCCAGTGCAACAAATACAAACAACTTTTACCTTTTATACTTCAAACTGTTTGCATACATCTCTTTGTCTGGCTATTTCCCCTTACTCCTCCCTTCCAGACAACTGTTACAATAAGCTCTACATAAGCTTGTGAGAAAACTTTCTCAATCTTTGCGACCTTGAGTTAGACGCCTGCAAACTAACTACCCCGCTTCTTATCTCTCTTATTTCTGTTAGTGTGAGTGAAACTGCAGCCATCTGCTAGAAACGCTGACCAATACATTTCTGCTTCAGCCTACTTCAGAGCATGTAAGCAGTTAGCATAGAAGTAGGTGAGAGTTCACAAGATGGGGTTTGGGGGTTCAGGTAGGCCCAGAGCAAAAGAGCTTCATCGGCACTTGTGGCCTTCCACTCTCCCGAGTTACCTGGTAGCTATGCCTAGTGGACCCCAACAATATTCTTATCGATAAACTAGGCAAATACAATTTAGATGGGGCTACTATAAGGTGGGTGCATAACTGGCTGGATAACTGTACTCAGAGAGTTGTTATTAATGGCTCCCAATCCTGCTGGAAAGGCATAACAAGTGGGGTACCGCAGGGGTCTGTTTTGGGACCGGCTCTGTTCAATATCTTCATCAACGACTTATAGATTCTAGGACTGGAAGGGACGTCGAGAGGTCATCGAGTCCAGTCCCCTGCCTGCATGGCAGGACCAAATACTGTCTAGACCATCCCTGATAGACATTTATCTAACCTACTCTTAAATATCTCCAGAGATGGAGATTCCACAACCTCCCTAGGCAATTTATTCCAGTGTTTAACCACCCTGACAGTTAGGAATTTTTTCCTCATGTCCAACCTAGACCTCCCTTGCTGCAGTTTAAACCCATTGCTTCTGGTTCTATCCTTAGAGGCTAAGGTGAACAAGTTTTCTCCCTCCGCCTTATGACACCCTTTTAAATACCTGAAAACTGCTATCATGTCCCATCTCAGTCTTCTCTTTTCCAAACTAAACAAACCCAATTCTTTCAGCCTTCCTTCATAGGTCATGTTCTCAAGACCTTTAATCATTCTTGTTGCTCTTCTCTGGACCCTTTCCAATTTCTCCACATCTTTTTTAAAATGCGGTACCCAGAACTGGACACAATACTCCAGCTGAGGCCTAACCAGAGCAGAGTAGAGCGGAAGAATGACTTCTCGTGTCTTGCTCACAACACACCTGTTAATACATCCCAGAATCATGTTTGCTTTTTTTGCAACAGCATCACACTGTTGACTCATATTTAGCTTGTGGTCCACTATAACCCCTAGATCCCTTTCTGCCGTACTCCTTCCTAGACAGTCTCTTCCCATTCTGTATGTGTGACACTGATTTTTCCTTACTAAGTGGAGCACTTTGCATTTGTCTTTGTTAAACTTCATTCTGTTTAACTCAGACCATTTCTCCAACTTGTCCAGATCATTTTGAATTATGACCCTGTCCTCCAAAGCAGTTGCAATCCCTCCCAGTTTGGTATCATCCGCAAACTTAATAAGTGTACTTTCTATGCCAATATCTAGGTCGTTGATGAAGATATTGAACAGCGCCGGTCCCAAAACAGACCCCTGCGGTACCCCACTCATTATGCCTTTCCAGCAGGATTGGGAACCATTAATAACAACTCTCTGAGTATGCAAAAAGAAGAACAGGAGTACTTGTGGCACCTTAGAGACTAACAAATTTATCTCTGAGTACGGTTATCCAGCCAGTTATGCACCCACCTTATAGTAGCCCCATCTAAATTGTATTTGCCTAGTTTATCAATAAGAATATCATGCGAGACCGTATCAAATGCCTTACTAAAGTCTAGGTATACCACATCCACAGCTTCACCCTTATCCACAAGGCTCGTTATCCTATCAAAGAAAGCTATCAGATTGGTTTGACATGATTTGTTCTTCACAAATCCATGCTGGCTGTTCCCTATCACCTTACCACCTTCCAAGTGTTTGCAGATGATTTCCTTAATTACTTGCTCCATTATCTTCCCTGGCACAGAAGTTAAACTAACTGGTCTGTAGTTTCCTGGGTTGTTTTTATTTCCCTTTTTATAGATGGGCACTATATTTGCCCTTTTCCAGTCTTCTGGAATCTCTCCCGTCTCCCATGACTTTCCAAAGATAATAGCTAGAGGCTCAGATACCTCCTCTATTAGCTCCTTGAGTATTCTAGGATGCATTTCATCAGGCCCGGGTGACTTGCAGGCATCTAACTTTTCTAAGTGATTTTTAACTTGTTCTTTTTTTTATTTTATCTGCTAAACCTACCCCCTTCCCATTAGCATTCACTATGTTAGGCATTCCTTCAGACTTCTCGGTGAAGACCGAAACAAATAAGTCATTAAGCATCTCTGCCATTTCCAAGTTTCCTGTTACTGTTTCTCCCTCTTCACTAAGCAGTGGGCCTACCCTGTCTTTGGTCTTCCTCTTGCTTCTAATGTATTGATAAAAAGTCTTCTTGTTTCCTTTTATTCCCGTAGCTAGTTTGAGCTCATTTTGTGCCTTTGCCTTTCTAATCTTGCCCCTGCATTCCTGTGTTGTTTGCCTATATTCCTCCTTTGTAATCTGTCCTAGTTTCCATTTTTTATATGACTCCTTTTTATTTTTTAGATCATGCAAGATCTCGTGGTTAAGCCAAGGTGGTCTTTTGCCACATTTTCTATCTTTCCTAACCAGCGGAATAGCTTGCTTTTGGGCCCTTAATAGTGTCCCTTTGAAAAACTGCCAACTCTCCTCAGTTGTTTTTCCCCTCAGTCTTGATTCCCATGGGACCTTACCTATCAGCTCTCTGAGCTTCCCAAAATCTGCCTTCCTGAAATCCATTGTCTCTATTTTGCTGTTCTCCCTTCTACCCTTCCTTAGAATTGCAAACTCTACGATTTCATGATCACTTTCACCCAGGCTGCCTTCTACTTTCAAATTCTCAATGAGTTCCTCCTTATTTGTTAAAATCAAGTCTAGAACAGCTTCCCCCCTAGTAGCTTTTTCAACCTTCTGAAATAAAAAGTTGTCTCCAATGCAGTCCAAGAATTTGTTGGATAGTCTGTGCCCCGTTGTGTTGTTTTCCCAACATATATCTGGATAGTTGAAGTCCCCCATCACCACCAAATCTTGGGCTTTGGATGATTTTGTTAGTTGCTTAAAAAAAGCCTCATCCACCTCTTCCACCTGGTTAGGTGGCCTGTAGTAGACTCCTAGCATGACATCTCCCTTGTTTTTACCCCTTTTAGCCTAACCCAGAGACTCTCAACACTTCCGTCTCCTATGTCCATCTCTACCTCAGTACAAGTGTGTACATTTTTAATATATAAGGCAACACCTCCTCCCTTTTTCCCCTGTCTACCCTTCCTGAGCAAGCTGTACCCATCCACACCAACATTTCAATCATGTGTATTATCCCACCAAGTATCAGTGGTGCCAACAATGTCATAGTTGTATTTATTTATTAGCACTTCCAGTTCTTCCTGCTTATTCCCCATACTTCTTGCATTTGTATATAGGCATCTGAGATACTGGTTTGATCTTGCCTTCCAGTTTTGTCCTGACTCTCCTTTCTCTCTGCCAATATAGCCCACACTCCCTCTCATTTCTGACCCATCTCCCCGGTCTCCATGTTCCCCACTTACCTGTGGGCTTTGCTCACCTGTCCCCATCGAACCTAGTTTAAAGCCCTCCTCACTAGGTTAGCCAGTCTGTATCCAAATAGGGTCTTTCCTCTCCTCGAAAGGTGAACGCCATCTCTGCCTAGCAGTCCTTCCTCGAATAGCATCCCGTGGTCTAGGAAGCCAAAGCCCTCCTGGCAACACCATCTTTGCAGCCAGGCATTCACCTCCATGATGCATCTGTCTCTGCCTGGGCCCCTACCTTTGACAGGAAGAATTGAAGAGAATACCACCTGCGCTCCAAACTCCTTCACCCGTACTCCCAGAGCCCTGTAGTCACTCTTGATCCGCTCAGTGTCACACCGCACAGTATCATTTGTGCCTACATGGATGAGTAGCATGGGGTAGTAGTCAGAGGGCTGGATAATCCTCGACAATGCCTCCGTAACGTCTCGGATACGGGCTCCTGGCAGGCAGCATACCTCCCGAGATGAAATGTCAGGGCGACAGATGGGCGCCTCCGTCCCCCTCAGCAGAGAGTCTCCGACCACCACTACCCTACATTTCCTATTCGCAGTGGTGGCAGCAGACCTCCCAGCCTTAGGGGTACGAGGCTTCTCCTCCTTTACTGTAGGGAGTGATTCCTTCTTTCCTATATCAAGAAGAGCATAACGGTTACCTATTACCACAGCAGGAGGGTTCGGGGCAGGGGTGGAGCGCTGCCTGCTGCCAGAAGTAACCAGCTGCCAGTGTCCACCCTGAGCCATCTCCTCCTCCACCAGTGGTGTATCAGCAGTCATGTGTACTGGGACAGCTACCTCAGCTGTCTCCACATGGACACTGTCGAGGAATTGCTCGTGGATTCGTATGCTCCTCAACCTAGCCACCTCCTCCTGTAGCTCTCCCACCTGCTGCCTGAGAGATTCCACGAGCAGGCACCTCTCACATTGGATGGTCCCCCCAGCCTGGATATCAGTAAGTGGAAATTGCAAGTTACAGTCTCTGCAAAACCACACCAGGATCTGGGTAGAAGCATCCATGCTCAGGCGCTCTGTCTGGCTACAGGCACAGGTGGAGGAGACAGAAGCAGTGCTGGCACAGGTGTTGCGGGTCTTCCTAACCATCATAAGCCTCCCTCTGTCAAACTCCCGTCTGCAGCCCCCTGTAAGCCCAAAAGGGTGCTGTATTGCTCCTCCTTCACCTGGAGAACTCCCTTGCGAAACTCCCTGTTAGCAGCCTCTGTTCGCTAGGGGCTTAGATATTGGCATAGAAAGTACGCTTATTAAGTTTGCGGATGATACCAAACTGGGAGGGATTGCAACTGCTTTGGAGGACAGGGTCATAATTCAAAATGATCTGGACAAATTGGAGAAATGGTCTGAGTTAAACAGGATGAAGTTTAACAAAGACAAATCCAAAGTGCTCCACTTAGGAAGAAAAAATCAGTTTCACACATACAGAATGGGAAGAGACTGTCTAGGAAGGAGTACGGCAGAAAGGGATCTAAAGGGGTTATAGTGGACCACAAGCTAAATATGAGTCAATAGTGTGATGTTGTTGCAAAAAAAGCAAACATGATTCTGGGATGTATTAACAGGTGTGTTATGAGCAAAACACGAGAAGTTATTCTTCCGCTCTACTCTGCTCTGGTTAGGCCTCAGCTGGAGTATTGCGTCCAGTTCTGGGCACCGCATTTTAAAAAAGATGTGGAGAAATTGGAAAGGGTCCAGAGAAGAGCAACAAGAATGATTAAAGGTCTTGAGAACATGACCTATGAAGGAAGGCTGAAAGAATTGGGTTTGTTTAGTTTGGAAAAGAGAAGACTGAGATGGGACATGATAGCAGTTTTCAGGTATTTAAAAGGGTGTCATAAGGAGGAGGGAGAAAACTTGTTCACCTTAGCCTCTAAGGATAGAACCAGAAGCAATGGGTTTAAACTGCAGCAAGGGAGATCTAGGTTGGACATTAGGAAAAAGTTCCTAACTGTCAGAGTGGTTAAACACTGGAATAAATTGCCTAGGGGGGTTGTGGAATCTCCATCTCTGGAGATATTTAAGAGTAGGTTAGATAAATGTCTATCAGGGATGGTCTAGACAGTATTTGGTCCTGCCATGCGGGCAGGGGACTGGACTCGATGACCTCTCGAGGTCCCTTCCAGTCCTAGAATCTATGAATCTATGAATATAAGCGACATAAAGTATTATGGAGGTGCCTGGTGGCGACTCCAGTTAAGGTTAAGGTTTTGTCTAAAATGGGGCATAAATTCCTGCTTTTCCCTATGAGCAGGTGGTTAACCAGTATGGATTAACTTTTACTCTGACCTTTACTCAGTCAGGGAGTTAGGCACATAAATACTGCAAAACTCTGGGCCCAACTGCCACTCAGAACTTCCCCTGAAGATGGTGGCCTCATTGGTTCTAACTGTCGACATTCCTATGCTGCTCATAGACATTGCGGATGCTCCATCCAGCTGGATGGTGTACACAATGATACCATCCAAGTAGAAGAAACATCTGCTTAAGTCATTAATCTCTGAGAGGCAGCAGGCCCCTGGGTCATCCCAAAAAGCTGAACTGAACTATAATGACGCAGCCCAATAGGGAAGGTTATCTTTATGCAGAACTTCCGTAAGAGAACCTGACAATATCCACTGGGCAAATCCAGAGTAATGGATTCCTGAGCACCCCCAAATTGGTCCAGAACATCATCAATCTGTAGGATTGGCGGTGTATGTTTTTTGTAACAGTATTTAGCTGTCTAACAACCCCACAAAAGCAGTGTACTTTATCTTCCCTTGTGACTAGAAAAACGGGTGATGTCCATGAGATGGCCAAATCACTCTCTTTTTGACCTGTAACAGGTTTTCTACTGTCTTGGCACAGCTGTGCAAGAGGGTCTCTGTTTATGGGGTGTACATCTCGATGTATCGATATAGTGCTGTCAAATGAGCCCATCCCAGCTTGGTGCTAAGTCCTATAATTAAGATGCCTTTGTAACTGGACAAAAGGATATTCACATCCTCCAAGGGCACTGTTGTATCAGTCACAGAAGATGAAATTGATACATTGGTGTTAGTGTGTAATTCAGCACGATCTTCATCTCACCCTGATGTTTGATTACGCACATGGAATCGCCATCGGATTCCAGTCTACAAAAATCTACTCCCAAACTGGACCATATCAGTGACCACAAAGGGGTGTCCCCTGCTGAGGCACCAATATGTACAGTGAGATCTGCCTTGCCTTTAACTGACAATTCTTGGCCCTCAGTTCCGTGGACAGGAAGCAGATGAGGATAGGTCAGGGGGATATTTGCTCCAAGTTCTCAAGTGACTAGAGAAACAGCAGCTCCCATAGCCACTAAACCAGGCAGCAGCTGTCTGATTCACAGTGACCCATACAACACCAGCAACAGAGGTAATGCTACTTCAGTAAATGGCCTTTGCTCTGCTTCAGTTAGTCCCTATTCTATTCTGATTCACCGTATCCATCACTGTATCCATCACCATGATAACAGAGGGTCTGGCCAATAAGCCCAGCCCTCACCCCTAATTTCCTGATGGCTTCCAGGCATTATTCTTTGACCTGCATTCATATTGTAATAAATGGCCCATCTGTGACCATATGTAGCAAGAAACTTTCCCGCCCCCCACCCTCTTTGTGGTTGCTGGGGAATTGAAGCAGCATCTGCTGGTGCAGCTAGTTGACCCACACACTCTACTAGTTGTTGTAAGTGCTGAGTTGATCTTCCGCCTTCGCCAGGCAGGATAGGTTGTACCTCAGCTACCCAGACTCCCGGCATAGTAACAGATAGCTTCTTAGCTTCATGGACTAGATGACCTCCTGAGGTCTCTTCCAACCCTGATCTTCTACGATTCTATGATAGCTGGATGCACCAAACTCAGAGAATCTGGGTCCCCTGGAGTCACATCACCGATAATGCCTTTTCCTCGTAGAATCCAGCATTACTCCGTCAGTGTCGAAACGGCACCGTTCTGTAGCTGCTCTCACTAGGAAGCATAAATATCAATGCCCTCCTGCGGTTTCCACATCCTCTCCAGCCACACCAGGAATTTCCCTACACCCCACCCCCAAAAAAACCTCCCCCATCACCCTCCCAAGGGTCAACCCAACCAAGCTGAAGAACATACCAAGAACCAGGAATATACCAACCTGTCCTCTGCAGATTCAAAACATCCAAACAGCCCGAAGCACAAATACAGCTACCTACTGAAGAAAGTCTCCACAATCTAAAGGCAATTCCCGATGTTTGTCGGTCAAACTTGTCCCATTTATTGAAATTACAAAACATGGCTGCTGGTGCACCTCTTGCAAATAAGCTTACGAAGAAGGAAAGCTTTCCGCTGTTACAATTGGTAAAACTGGAGGAGCTTGGTTTGCCGGACCGATCAGCAAAGCCAGAGCTGACAAATGACATGAAAGGCTGCAAAACACCAAGCCTGCTGAAAGCCTTATAAGCCAGTCACTGCCAGAAGTACTTCATGAGGCTGTTAAGAATGCTGGAGACACAACATAGTTTATGCAAACAAACATGGCTGTCGTATCATACTTTCTATTTAAGCAAAAGATACCACATCCTACAAACTGGAGGCCAATGTTAAGTGCATTGTTACTTGTTAACCCTGAAGTTGGACACTGGTTCCAACCAAGACCAGCAAATGCTCACTATCTTTCTGCAAGGTTTCAGAGTGGTAGCCATGTTAGTCTGTATCAGCAAAAAGAACGAGGAGTCCTTGTGGCAGCTTAGAGACTAACAAATTTATTTGAGCATAAGCTTTCGTGGGCTAAACTTCATCGGATGCATGCAGTGGAAAATACAGTAGGAATATATATACCGGTATACACAGGGGACATGAAAAAATGGGTGTTGCCATACTAACTATAACAAGCCCACCTTAACGGATTACTCTCATTATAGTTAGTATGGCAACACCCATTTTTTCATGTCCTCTGTGTATATATATATTCCTACTGTATTTTCCACTGCATGCATCCGATGAAGTGGGGTTTAGCCCACGAAAGCTTATCTTTCTGCAAGAAACTCAATGGACTGGTTAGAATCATGCGGTGCAACATTGAAAGACTCAGCAGTTGAAAAAGTGAAGAACTCTCTCACCACATTCAAAAAATGTGCATATATGTCTGATGAATGCACCAGTGCAAATGGGCATTGAGTATTAAGTCATTGCGTGTCTTATCTTGATGTCAGGGGTAGGCCAGCAGATGCATTTCTAGATGTTCAGGTTATAGAAGACACATCGGCTGCATCTGTGACAACCCACGTCTTAGAAGAGTTAAATGCTTGTAAATTGGACCCAAGATGTCTGCTTGTGCATTTGATGGAGCTGCAAACTTCTCTTGAAGACATGGTGGAGTACAAGCTTTGCTCAGAAAAAAAGTGTAACCCTAATCTCTCCTACACACACTGCAGAGGCCATCTTAAGTTCAGTACCCAGAAAGATAAATGGAGCAAATTATTAAGCATGTTGTATTGGGGGGAGGAAGAGCAAAGCCAAGATTCCACCCATTTCCTACCCCTCTCTACCCCCTCCCATCCACCTGCATGGGCTGGGGGTGGAGGTGAAATGCCAGGTGTGCAACTCTTCTCCTTCTCCCATGCTTGCACCTGCAATGTGGAGAGGCAGCAGAGCGGAGTGGGAGTGTGACCAGGGTCTTGCTTCCCAGTACATCCCTGCATAGCTATGTAAGGGTGGGCTACAGTCTGGTCTGTAGTGATCAAATGAAATATTAAAGCAGCCCAAAGGCAGCCTTTCCCGATGGATGCAAAATTCTGTTTGCAGAGAATCTCAGGCTTCAGCTTTTGTCTTTCAGAAGCTCAGCTCCGTAGAGTACCTCTAGGTGGCACTACAAGCTGGAAGGTGGCATCAGGCACACCCCTGGTGCAACAGAGCGTTTCACCTTTCAGTAATATCACTCTGTGCCCACAGGCTATATCGGCTGGATTTCTCTGGCCTGGCCAAAGAGCTGAGCTCAACTTTTGACCAAAGACCACTAAAAAACCTCCCTGGGATAGGGCTGGTTTTATGGCAAAGCATGTGCAGGAGTTAGGAGATGCAGCTTCTATTCCTGAGTCTGCCTCACATTTGCTAGGAGACCGTAGGTAAGTCACAAAGTGTCTCTGTGCCTTAGATGCCCCGTCTGTGACTTCGGGATAACACTTTGCTATGTCACATGAGGCGCTATTCGGCTGCATTCCATGCTGATTGTAAACCCGCAGGCGGAAGTTGCTATAGAAGTTCAGAAGAGTATTTATGTTATTCGTGTATTATTTATTACCTTCCAAAGGAGCGAGGGGAGAGAACCCATCTCCAGGAGCAGCTCAGTCAGCACTTCTCAGAAATAATCCGATCGGCCAGTCACTTTCAATGCTTCTGTGACAGGGAGCTCGACTCACCACTAGAATGGCACCTCCTCTGGCCTTTCTGGGGATTAGCTTCACGAGGTCAATGCCCCTTCCTGTGGTTACATGCGGTCACTCCGCCTCTCTGGCCCCCCTCTAGTTCCACAAGCTGCAGCCTGCTCTTGGGGACTTAGCACTCCGGCCAGGTCACTCAGCAGTTTTCCCCTACAGGGTACCAAAGTTCTTCCACATGAACGGTCTCAGGCAGTCTTCTCTGGCACTCCCCTAAGGGTGCCACTTCCCCCGTGGCTAGCAGGGGAACCCAGGCCTGCCCACTACTCCAGGTTCCAGTCCAGGAACCTTGCACTGGGCAACTGCGGTCTGCTTTCCCTCAGACCCCGTTGCTCCTCCCCTGCACTCCTTTCTACAGTTTCTGGTTCCTCCCACTGTGGGTATAACAGCTCAAACTCCCTCCTCCCAGGGAGTAACTACAGACTACTGA
This sequence comes from Malaclemys terrapin pileata, assembly GCF_027887155.1. NCBI lineage: Eukaryota > Metazoa > Chordata > Testudines > Emydidae > Malaclemys > Malaclemys terrapin. Next base: position 347,874,816 of record NC_071505.1, on the reverse strand, counting down.
ACCCTGTGACAGACCTCCCTATTCCCAGGGATTCCTTCCCTGTAGCCACATTCTGCTGCCAACTTCCTGGCTTTATAAACCTGGACCAGCTCCTCCCCCAGCTGGACTTTATCAGCAAATTAGGACGCAGCACTCCCTGACTCTCCTCCAGATGTGGCCTATAGGTTAATTGGCCTAATTTACCCCTTCAGGCCCTTTGGGGACAGACACCCTGTGATGCTCTATACCTTGGGGAACACCCTGCACCCCCATGTTCATCCTTATAATATGATTGTGTGGTATCCAATGCAAAGTTTGTCACGTTGGGTGTTTTCAGAAGGCTCATGATGCACTGAGCATTGTTGTTATAACAATGTTATAGGTTGTAATTTCATGTATATAGTTATGAGGCTGAAAATGTGTCCTCGTGGCTTAAAAAAAGCCCAGGCAAAACCCTCCAGGAGCAGAGGCCCAAACAAAAACTCTCCAAGAGCAGAGGGGCAGTTCACGCCTCATCAGGGCATGTATGAGACAAACCCAGCCCAGCCTCACAGGAACAAGGACACTGGCCTAAGCAGCAACAAAGGATCTGTTGGACTCTCCAGTGAGTCACTCCCCTTCCCTTGGTCAGTTTGGGACTACGATGAGGTAATGCTCACCTGACTCTGAAGGGGTGGGGGGCAAAGCCAAGAGAACATAAGAACATAACATAAGAACATAAGAAAGGCCATACCGGGTCAGACCAAAGGTCCATCTAGCCCAGTATCCTGTCTACCGACAGTGGCCAATGCCAGGTGCCCCAGAGGGAGTGAACCTAACAGGCAATGATCAAGTGATCTCTCCTGCCTTCCATCTCCATCCTCTGACAGACAGAGGTTAGGGACACCATTCCTTACCTGTCCTGGCTAATAGCCATTAATGGACTTAACCACCATGAATTTATCCAGTTCTCTTTTAAACTCTGTTATAGTCCTAGCCTTCACAACCTTCTCAGGTAAGGAGTTCCACAAGTTGACTGTGCGCTGTGTGAAGAAGAACTTCCTTTTATTTGTTTTAAACCTGCTGCCTATTAATTTCATTTGGTGACCCCTAGTTCTTGTATTATGGGAATAAGTAAATAACTTTTCCTTATCCACTTTCTCCACATCACTCATGATTTTATAGACCTCTATCATATCCCCCCTTATTCTCCTCTTTTCCAAGCTGAAGAGTCCTAGCCTCTTTAATCTCTCCTCATATGGGACCTGTTCCAAACCCCTAATCATTTTAGTTGCCCTTCTCTGAACCTTTTCTAGTGCCAGTATATCTTTTTTGAGATGAGGAGATCACATCTGTACGCAGTATTCGAGATGAGGGCGAACCATCGATTTATATAAGGGCAATAATATATTATCAGTCTTATTCTCTATTCCCTTTTTAATGATTCCTAACATCCTGTTTGCTTTTTTGACTGCCTCTGCACACTGCATGGACATTTTCAGAGAACTATCCACGATGACTCCAAGATCTTTTTCCTGACTTGTTGTAGCTAAATTAGCCCCCATCATATTGTATGTGTAGTTGGGGTTATTTTTTCCAATGTGCATTACTTTACATTTATCCACATTAAATTTCATTTGCCATTTTGTTGCCCAATCATTTAGTTTTGTGAGATCTTTTTGAAGTTCTTCACAGTCTGCTTTGGACTTAACTATCTTTAGCAGTTTAGTATCATCTGCAAACTTTGCCACCTCACTGTTTTCCCCTTTCTCCAGATCATTTATGAAGGAAAAAAGAACATGATAAAAGAGAGAGATGTTTGCCATGCTCTCTCTCTTCCACCTCTATCTACAGACACCACCACCAAGCAACTGAAGCGCTGATCAAAGCGGAGAGCCTGGCTGAAGGGCAACCAGCCAGCCTGTGGTGAAAAGCATCTAAGTTTGTAAGGGCACAGAAAGTGTTAAGATCAGCATAGAATGCGTTTTGCTTTTATTTCATTTGACCAAATGTGACTTGTTGTGTTTTGACTTATAATCACTCACAATCTCTTTTGTAGTTAATACATTTGTTTGTTCTACCTGAAGCAGTGCGTTTGGTTTGAAGTGTGTCAGAGACAAGCCTGTGTGACAGACCCAGACCAGTGGGGTACAGGAGTCTGGTAGAGGGCAAATATACTGGTCACTGGATGAGTAGTTTTCTGTTCCCTGAGTGACCAGAGAAGGGGCTGCACTAGAGTAATCAGGAACCTGCTAGAACCAGTTAAGGCAGGCAGGCTAATTAGGACACCTGGAGCCAATTAAGAAGAAGCTGCTAGAATCAATTAAGGCAGGCTAATCAGGGCACCTGGGTTTTAAAAGGAGCCCACTTCAGTTTGTGGTGTGAGTGTGAGGAGCTGGGAGCAAGAGGCACAAGGAGCTGAGAGTGAGAGGGTGTGCTGCTGGAGGACTGAGGAGCACAAGCGTTATCAGACACCAGGAGGAAGGTCCTGTGTTGAGAATAAGGAAGGTGTTTGGAGGAGGCCATGGGGAAGTAGCCCAGGGAGTTGTAGCTGTCATGCAGCTGTTACAGGAGGCACTATAGACAGCTGCAGTCCACAGGGCCCTGGGCTGGAACCCGGAGTAGAGGGCGGGCCCGGGTTCCCCCCAAACCTCCCAATTGACCTGGACTGTGGGTTCTTCCAGAGGGGAAGGTCTCTGGGCTGTTCCCCAACCCACATGGTGAATCTCTGAGGCAAGAAAATCCGGCAATAAGCGCAGGACCCACCAAGATAGAGGAGGAACTTTGTCACACCTGGTACATATCAATTTCTTTGTTAAATTGATGAACTCATATAAGCTTGCAGCGTCCAGTGGGCATAACTGGAAATTGCAAGACAGAGGTTCCTAGGGTTGGTTCTGGGGCTGGAGATATTGGCTAGTGTCATTCGGTTGCACGATCCAAGCACCAGCTTGCTAAAAGTGCTCACTCATGTAGTTGGGAGCAGGTTACATGCTAGATGTTGTGCGTGAACAGTCCAGGAGTGGGGGTTCTCACAGCAAAGCAGGGTAAGGCTGGTTCCCAGAGTTGAGGATTTGAGTGACCTAGCAAATCACCGGTCCAGATAACACCATGGGAACGTTACACATCGCATCACAGCTTCTATAAAAACAGATATCACATAGAACTAAATAAGATCATTATTACAAAAGACAGAGAGAAAACAACACAGGACATCAAGCAAAGTTATTGCAATACTAGATTGTATCTTTATATAATATTTATTATATAACAGATGCATGTGTGCTGTATGAGTGCCGCATACAAACATAAACAGCTCTATTCATCTTTGATATAACTGATAAGTTAATGGACTCAGTGTTAAGCATCTCTGTATAGCTGGGTTTTCCTTGAAAATATAGAAGACCCTCCACACATCTCTGGAGATATATGGCAATACAGGCCGTATATCAGAGGGGCGATTCAGGAGGGAGCTTAGTAGTGAAAATCCTAGCTGGTCTTCAGGCCAATTGTTTGGTTTTAAATCTGATCTTTCATTTTCCACCAGAAGTTTCCAGCATCTGCTGTAAGGAAAGTTTGGCCTTAACTATGGTCTAATTGTATAACCCTCACTCACGCTGATTATCTAGCTAACTATTGGTTTTACACTACTGCCCATCACCATAGTATCTGAGTAGCTTTCATGTAAAATCAATAGCAACTGCAGAGTCCCTAGAAGACATCATGGAATCTCTGGATTGTACCTCACTACGCAGAGTGCCACTTGTTTCAACAAGACAACTTGTTTAGTACAAAAACAATGAGGAGTCTGATGGCACCTTAAAGACTAACAGATTTATTTGGGCATAAGCTTTTGTGGTTAAAAATAAAATAAATCTGTTAGTCTTTAAGGTGCCACCGGACTCCTCATCGTTTTTGTGGATACAGACTAAAACCGCTACCCTCTGATACTTGTTTAGTACGACACTATCTCTGTGAGTAAGGGCAGCACAACTGGTCTCCTCATCGCAGTTTTATTTGTCTTTGGCTGAGAGTGCAGATCTTAGCTTAGTGCAATTGTTTCATATTTTTAACTCCTTGCTCAGATCCATCCTCCCAGATCTCAGGTGGAGTCATGTTAATGGTCAAGATTAATATTTCTCATCAGTCATGGCCCTTGCTTCTCATCCTTTTCCCTGCCACGCATTCTTGCTGTTTTTTTGAAGTCTCCCAGGCCGATGTCCATTATCCATGAGGTGCCTGCCCTCATGTTTCCTGATGTTGGCTGATACTTTGTCTTGGATGAACTGGTTATGATGCTAGCTTGTCTGGATGACCCTTTAAATCAGCACTCCAACTCTAGAAAGTGCCAGACACACAGATGGTGGAACAATATTAATAATATCCATTTTTCCTTTGTTGCAATGAATTCATCCCAACGTCCTGTCCTTTTGTTTATTTATATAGGTTGATCAAAGGCACTCAGACTTCTGAGAGTACAAAACTGAAACACATTAGCTAAAGTAGCAAATAACAAATTGATCCAATGTTAGTTAAAGGACTGATCTAAAAATCCAGTAAATGTCTCAATAAAATCTGCACTCACTATAAAGATCCTTTCCTCTGATCACCATCACTTCCAGCAAATAAGTCTGCAATTGAAAACAGATGGGGCTTGCAGTGTGCCTGGAAGGTCAACAAACTTGGGGTCTGTCAAACCCGCTGTGGGAGGATCAGCCTGTTCACCCAGCGGGGGGTGGTTCTTAGCGAGGCAGCCTATTCCAGTACACCGACCATAGGACTAGGAGCCACCACGGTCCATCTGCATGACCCAAGTGTTCCCCTACACATGGAGAACCCTCAAGTGGCTGGTTAAACCAGTTTACAGCTGCTGTGTGTGGCTGGAAAGGCACAACACTCAGGTATATGGGTATGTCTGACAGGACATGTCTAGTAGCCCCCTCAATGTACCAGACACTGTACAAACACCTGCAAAAAAGGCATGCTCCTGCCTAGGAGATTATGACTCATACCTTCAGATCAGTGCTGCTCCATTGAAGCTGAAGATGTGGCCCATTATTATTATTTTATTTCTGTTTCATATGTATGATCAGTCAGGATGACAAACATCTAATTCATATCCTGTCTCTCGTATGTTAGGCTCAGTTTGCAGGTCAGTTTACTTGCTAGGTAATCTGCTTTGATGTATTTGCTATCGCTTGTATTCGCGTAAAATCTTTCTTTGGTTAATAAACTCGTTTTCTTTTTTATCATAACCAGTGTGTTTTGCATGAACCCTGATGTGTACAGCTACAACACTCACACCATAGCAACTCTTCTATATTGAACATAGTCCATCAATACATTCAGCGCAGTCAAAAACACCCCAACTTAACAAGATAGATAGAGAAATGTACATCTACACTTCCATATACTCACACCATCCCTTGTAGAACAACCTGAAGTGCTATCCATCATCGTCCTCATCACCATCACCTTCCCCATCACCACCAATGGCCATCAGTCTGACACCTCCCAAGGACTACATCTCCCTACTGCCCCTAGGTTGGGATGACACTTTTATAATTTGTTACGCTGATGCCATTATATTTGATACATATTTAGAAGGGGATTTCCCCCCCTTTCCTTGCTTGTATTTCTCCTACCCTCCAGCCCCATCCTCCGCCTTTACTCAGGATCACCCCCACTGTCCTGATTGCTGTGGTCAGCATTGGTTCAGACCCTACTCCCCTTTTTCCCCTGAAGCCCTGTCCCCTGCCCCATATCTTCTCACTAAGCCCAGCCTCTTGCTCCTCCACTTTCATGAGTCTCCGCCTCCCAGCCAGGCCAGAGTCAGGCCATGATAAGAGCTGCCTTGGGAGCACAGGTTGCTGTGGGGAGCCCCAGACTCTCCACATTCCCTGACCTGTGGAATGCCTCACTGTAGCTCTGGTTCCCTGGGCAGCTTTTACCAAGGCCTGGTTCTGGCTTCCAGCCTGGAAAGGGGGCAGAGTCTCAGGTAAAGGGGAATAGTAGAGGTGTGCTCTTCAGGGGAGAAATGGGATAGAGGAAAGGGCCTCAGGGGAAGAGGATCCAGGATGGAATACATGGTCATGGCCATCGCTCGTGTTTTTCCTTTCCCATGTCACCAGTGCTAGAGCTAGGTGATGAACTGACCCTTCACTTGACAAATGCCCTGATTATCCTCTCACGAAGGTGTTTGCTTTTCACACTGTACACGATTGGGTTCATCAGGGGCGGAACCAGCAGGTAGACGTAGCCAAGGATTATCTGAAGCAAGTGAGTAGAGCTATTTCCGAATCTGTGTATTAAAGACAGGCCGATGTCTGATATGTAGAAGAGCAGGACGGCGCAGAGGTGGGAGACGCAGGTGTTCAGGGCCCTCAGGCACTCTGTGTGGGACGCAACGCTCAGCACTGTTTTGACGATCATCACATAAGAGAGGAAGATGAGGAACGAGTCCAATCCAACGGTGATGACTTTAAGAAACAAGCCATAGATGCTGTTCACTGAAATGTCTGAACAAGCTGCCTTCATGACGTCCTGGTGCAGGCAGTAGGAATGGGAGAGGACATTTTCTCGACAGTATCGAAACCGTTTCAGGAGAATGGGGAGTGGGAGTATTACAGCCACCGATCTTAGAACAGCCACCAGTCCCATTTTGGCTATTCTCGGTGGAGTTAAGATGGAGGCATATCTCAGTGGGTTACAGATGGCGATGAAGCGGTCAAAGGCCATCAACAAGAGGATGGAGGATTCAATTTTTGTGAGCGCATGGATGAAGAAGAGCTGGGCAAAACAGGCATCGAGGCTGATTCTCCCAGAGTTAAACAGGTATATGCCCAGTATCGTGGGTATGGTGGTTATTGATAAGCCAAGGTCTGTGACGGCCAACATGGAAAGGAAAATGTACATGGGCTCATGGAGGCTTGGATCTGTTTTTACAATGAACAGAATGACTGAATTTCCTACTATCGAAATAACATACACTAAGCAGAAGGGGACAGAGATCCAGAGATGGACGTCTTCCTGCCCAGGTATCCCAGTGAGAAGGAACACTGCAGAGTTGAATTTAGTGTCATTGACAGCTGACATAATGTACTGGGCAGATCCGGGGACTTATGAACTTTCCTTCCTGAAAAGAAAATGAACAGGAGACTAGATGATATTTAGCCAGACAACTTTCTGCTCTCAGTGAAAGATTCCTAGGACCTCAAGGAAAATCAGCAAAAACATTGTCTTGGATGTATACTACCAATAGGAAGATAGGCACTGCCAGACTAGATCAGACCAGCAGTCTGTCTAGCCCAGTGTCCAGTGACCAGTACGAGATGCTGCAAAGGAAGAAGGAAGAAGCCCTGCAATAGGGAACTAAGAGAAACCCTGATCCTAGGGAAAGTTTCCCCCTGACACCTACTAGATAGACATATTTTTTTATGTAAATCAGGAAGGTTTACAGCCCTTATAAGACTTTTTTTTTAAATTCTCAGTACTGTAACTGAATTTCCTGATTACCCATTTAAACATCCAATCCCTTGCTGAATCCTGAGAAGCTCTTGGCCCCATTGATATCTTGTGGCTGGGAGTTCCATAGCTTACTTGAGCACTGTGTGATTTTACATTTTTGACCTTCATACAGTCACTCTTTCTGGACATCTACCTCTGAGTGTGGCCCATTGTATCATGACGTCCATAAATCATGCCAAGTGCGTGGTGAAGACGGTCATTGTATTTATCTGCCCTGCATTGAAGCTATTTATAAACGTGTTTCATTGCCTCATAGATATACTTTTTATTTTCTCCACTCCTGAGACTTCAAATTATTCCACTGTCTCTTTCCAGCACATGGGATAAATTCTTAATGCTAGGTTCATAATTCAATAACAGTTACTTCAACAGGGTTGCTCCAGATTTACATGTGTAAATTCAGTCAGAACCGGGCTCTATTATCTTTCCCTTACCATATGCTCCCGGTGATACAGTCTGAGCCCCAAGAATCCCTCCAAGGGAAGCTGAAGTGCTTTGCCTGGCCAATGTTAACTGAATCCTGAGAATTCGATCTTCCTCAAAGGACCCGCCTCCTCTCCCCATGCAAGGGTCTATAGATACTTTGCAAGTTACAAGCTAACACAGACAGTTACTTCAGCTGGGCGGGGAAGGGATTGGCGTCACATGGGTGAATATGCAAAAACTAGATTTGCACTAATATCCATTTCTGCATGCAAATTACTTCATCCATGCTCATGTAAGAGTTGATGGGCGTAAATTACTTACAACTAATATAGCACTCCCCTTTCCTGCATCTCAGCTCTGTAACACTACTGAAACCAAGACCAGCAGTTCTGTTCTCTCATAACTTTTTGGAAAGACTGGCAGTGGTATTTGTGAGGAATTGTGTGCATGACCCTGAATGTAAGTGTTAGAAACAGCTTCTGGTCAGTTACCAGGGGATACTATCATACAACTGTTCGCTGCACAAAGAGTTAATAGCACAAACTATTGCAAAAAGTATGTGGAGAACTTCTGAAATACTTTCTAAAGTAAAAGCCATTAAGCAGTAAAGTTTCCACTGCTCCTCATGAAAGTTTGGTTTGCAATATTTTAAGACAATGAAAAGTCTTGGCATAACATTTACACATCTGTAGTTTAGTACATACATGTCAAACCATTCTTTCCCTCTCCTCTTCTTTCAGAGATGATTTCTCAGATTAGAGTGGGCCTTAAAATGTAGCGTCTGTCACCTGGATTTCTTCAGAATCTGAAAAGATTGCAGGGTCTCAGCCTTCATTGAGTCACTTGTCAGCAAACAGAAGTCTAGTAGCTCCTCTGTAGCTGGGTCAATAGCTTACCTCTGAAAATGCATTTGCTGATTAAATTTCCCTGAGAAAATAAACCTGAGACAATTTTGGAACTAGTCACTGATATTCCATTGGGTTTCTTCTCGCTCAGCCCCTGGCAGAATCGGCCCAGAGCACAGGGCAACTCAAAAAATGGGACCCCCTGAGAAATCGTGACTCGGTGCATCGAGTTTTAACACTTTGGGGTTGCTTTCAATGTGAGACTTCTGTGTTGCTTGAACAGTCCACCATGTATCATGGGCAGATGTTGGGGAGAGGTTCCCAAGTTACCTAGTGCTGCCTGTCCTCCAGCCCCTGTCACTGAGTCACCCCGACAGCCCAGCTGAGTCCTCTGCTGCTGCATAGAACATCTGCAAATGGAAACAGCTTGCAGCCTTTCCCCTTCACTTCACATTATAAAGATAGTGAAACCTGCCAACGTACCCAATTCCTGCTAGACGGGGAGCCGCTGATACCAGAGGTCTTCACCCAAAAGGAGAAGGAGTCATCGGAGAAGCAGGCAGTATCTGTTCAGATAAGGAAACAAATGTCTTTATGAAGCATGCCTGCACATTCCCTTGGGGGCCCCTTGGCCATCAGGGAACCTCAGCTGCTTGATTTTGAGTGCATCATCTTTAACCCTGACACAGCCAATGGTAAACTACAGGAGGCCAAATTGCAGGGGACATGTGGTGATGCTGCCCAACTGGACTGCAGCGCCAGCCCTGCTGCAGGCTCTGTTCCTGGAATCCAGGCTTGTCATCACTGTTTATGGTTCTGATTAATCACAGAGCTACCTTGAGGGCAGCAGAGCAGTAACGATGATCATAGAATCATAGAAGATTAGGGTTGGAAGAGACCTCAGGAGGTATCTAGTCCAACCCCCTGCTCAAAGCAGGACCAATCCCAACTAAATCATCCCAGCCAGGGCTTCGTTAAGCTGGGCCTTAAAAACCTCTAAGGATGGAGATTCCACCACCGCCCTAGGGAACCCATTCCAGTGCTTCACCACCCAACTAGTTAAATATTTTTTTATAATATCCAACCTAGACCTCCCCCACTGCAACTTGAGACCATTGTTTCTTGTTCTGTCATCTGGCACCACTGAGAGCAGCCGAGCTCCATCCTCTTTGAAACCCCCCTTCAGGTAGTTGAAGGCTGCTATCAAATCCCTCCTCACTCTTCTCTTCTGCAGACTAAACAATATCAATTCCCTCAGACTCTTCTTGAAAGTCATGTGCCTCAGCCCCCTAATCATTGTCATTGCGCTCCACTGGACTCTTTCCAATTTGTCCACATCCCTTCTGTAGTGGGGGGACCAAAACTGGACATAATACCGCAGATGTTGCCTCACAAGTGCCGAATAGATGGGAATAATAACTTCCTTCGATCTGCTGACAATACTCCTACTAATTCAGCCCAATATGCCATTGGTCTTCTTGGCAACAAGGACACACTGCTGACTCATATCCAGCTTCTCGTCCACTATAATCCCCAGGTCCTTTTCTGCAGAACTGCTGCTTAGTCAGTTGGTCCCCAGCCTGTTGCAGTGCACAGGATTCTTCCATCCTAAGTGCAGGACTCTGCACTTATCCTTGTTGAACCTCATCAGATTTCTTTTGGCCCAATCTTCCAATTTGTCTAGGTCACTCTGGACTATATCTCTACCCTCCAGTGAATATACCTCTCCCCCCAGCTTCGTGACATCTGTGAACTTGCTGAGGGTGCAATTAATCTGTCATCCAGATCATTAATAAAGATTTTGAACAAAATTTGCCCCAGGACCAATCCCTGGGGCACTCCGCTTGATACCGGCTGCCAACTAGACATCGAGCTGTTGATCACTACCCACTGAGCCCGACAATCTAGACAGCTTTCTATTCACCTTATAGTCCATTCATCCAATCCATACTTCTTTTACTTGCTGGCAAGAATACTGTGGGAGACCGTATCAAAAGCTTTGCTAAAGTCAAGGAATAACATGTCCATTGCTTTCCCCACAGAGCCAGTTAGCTCATCATAGAAGGCAATCAGGTTGGTCAGGATTGACTTGCCCTTGGTGAATCCATATTGACTGTTCCTGATCACCTTCCTCTCCTCTAAGTGCTTCAAAATGGATTCCTTGAGGACCTGCTCCATGATTTTGCCAGGGTCTGAAGTGATGCTGACTGATCTGTAGTTCCCCAGGTTCTCTTTCTTCCCCTTTTAAAATATGGGCACTATATTTGCCTTTTTCCAATCATCCAGAATGTCCCCCAGTCACTATGAATTTTCAAGCCCAATGGCCATTTGATGGGGTCAACAAGCTGGTGGACAAGGGGGATTCAGCGGATATAGTATACTTAGTTTTATCAGGGTCCCTCACCAAAGGTTCTTAAGTAAAGTAAGGTGACAGAGGATAAAAGGAAAAACAACAAGGAGTCCTTGTGGCACCTTGGAGATTCACAAATTTTTTTGGGCATAAGCTTTTGTGGGCTAACACCCACTTCATCAGATGCATGGAGTGAAAAATACAATAAGCAGAATATATATCATAGCACATGAAAAGATGGGAGTTGCCCTACCAAGTGTGGGGTCAGTGCTAACGAGTCAATTCAATTAAGATGGAAGTGGCCTATTCTCAACAGTTGACAAGAAGGGGTGAATACCAAGGGAAGGAAAATGCTAACGAGGCCAATGCAATCAGGGTGGCCCATTTCCAACAGTTGACAAGAAGGAAAATTACTTTTTGTAGGGAATTTCTTCTCATGGATTGGTAACTGATTAAAAGATAGGAAACAAAGGATAGGAATAAATAGTCAGTTTTCAGAATCGAGAGAGGTCAATAGTGGTATCCCCCAGAGGTCTGTTGTTGGACCAGTCCTATTCAACATATTCATAAATGATCTGGAAAAAGGGATAAATGGTGAGGTGGTAAAATTTGCAGATGATACAAAACTGCTCAAGATAGTTAAGTCCCAAGCAGACTGAGAAGCCCTTCAAAATGATTTCACAAAACTGGATGACTGGGAAACAAAATGGCAGATGAAATTCATTGTTGATAAATGCAAAGTAATGCACATTGGAAAACATAATCCCAGCTATATATATAAGATGTTTGGATCTAAATTAGCTGTTACCACTAAAGAAAGAGATCCTGGAGTCTTTGTGAAGAGTTCTCTGAAAACCTCCACTCAATGTGCAGCAGCAGTCAAAAAAAAAGCTATCAAAATAGTGAGAATCATTAGGAAAAGCATAGACAATAAAACAGACAATATCATATTCCCTCTATATAAACCCATGGTACGCCCACATCTTGAATACTGTGTGCAGATGTGGTCACCCCATCTCAAAAAAGTTATATTAGAATTGGAAAAGTTTCAGAAAAGGGCAACAAAAATGATTAGGGGTATGGAACGGCTGCCATGTGAGGAGAGATTAATAAGATTGGGACTTTTCAGCTCGGAAAAGAGACGACTAAGGAGGGATAGGACAGAGGTCTATAAAATAATGACTAGCATGGAAAAAGTAGATAAGGAAGTGTTGTTTACTCCTTCTCATAACACAAGAACTAGGTGGTACCAAATGAAATCAATAGGCAGCAGGTTTAAAATAAACAAAAGGAAGTATTTTTTCACATAACACACAGTCAACCTGTGGAACTCCTTGCCAGAGGACTTTGTGAAGGCCAAGACAATAACAGGGTTCAAAAAAGAACTATATAAATTTATGAAGGATAGATCTATCAATGGATATTAACCAGTACTGGCAGGGATGGTGTCCCTAGCCTCCTTTTGCCAGAAGCTCGGAATTGGGAGACAGGAGATGGGTCACTTGATGATTACCTGTTCCATGCACAGCTACAGGCTGGGGACCAACTAGATAAGCAGCAGTTCTGCAGAAAAGGATCTGGGGATTACAGTGGACAAGAAGCTGAATATGAGTCAACAATGTGCCCTCGTTGCCAAAAGGCCAACGGCATATTGGGCTTTATTAGTCGGAGAATTGCCAGCAGATAGAAGGAAGTGATTATTCCCCTCTATTCAGCACTGGTGAGGCCACACCTGGATTATTGTGTCCAGTTTTGGTCCCCCCACTAAAGAAGGGATGTGAACAAATTGGAGAATGTCCAGCGGAGGGCAACAAAAATGATTAGGGGGCTGGGGCACATGACTTATGAGGAGAGGCAGAAGGAACTGGGGTTATTTAGTCTGCAGAAGAGAAGAGTGCGGGGGATTTGATAGCAGCCTTCAACTAACTGAAGGGGGGTTCCAAAGAAGATGGAGCTCAGCTGTTCTCAGTGGTGGCAGATGACAGAACAAGGAGCAATGGTCTTAAGTTGCAGTGTGGGAGGTCTAGATTGGATATTAGGAAACACTATTTCACTAGTTGGATGGTGAAGCACTGGAATGGGTTCCCTAGGGAGGTGGTGGAATCTTCATCCTTAGAAGTTTTGAAGATCCGGCTTGACAAAGCCCTGGCTGGGATGATTCAGTTGGTGTTGGTTCTGCTTTGAGTAGGGGGTTGAAGTAGATGACCTCCTGAGGTCTCTTCCAACCCTAATAGTCTATGATACTGTGATAATTCTGGTCGGTTGGTGAGGCATGATTTCCCTTTACTAAAACCATGTTGACTCTTCTCCCCCAAAATTATATTCATCAATATGTCTGACATTTTGTTCTTTACTGTAGTTTCAACCAGTTGCCCAGTACTGAAATTAGTCTTACCAAGCTGTAATTGCTGGGATCACCTCTGCAGCCCTTTTTAAAAATTGGCATCAAATTAGCTATCCTCCAGTCTTTTGGTACAGAAGCTAAGTGATAGGTTCCAAACCACCGTTAGTAGTTCTGCAATTTCACATTTGAGTGTGTGGTATGTTGTCCATTGGTCCCGTTTTGGCTGGTACAGTCCCTTATTTCAATCCTGTCCATTTTTTTCGAAAGGCAGCTTTTGTCCCATATGCTCTTGCTGACTTCGTAAGTGCTAACAGGAGAAATGTCCCTTCCTGTCAAAAACGTGGGGAAGTAGGGAGCAGAGGACTGTTCGGTGGAGATGAATGGAGATGCCAGCTCCCTGCATGGGGTGAGGCAGAGCTGTAGGCAGGGTTCCGGCCATGGGCGACAGCCTTGCATGGAGGTGGGCAGGGGCCTCTGGTGAGCATCTGCGTGTCTCTCATTTTCTCCTTGAGAAATATGGTTATCCTAAAGGGCTGCCCAGTGTGGGAGTGTTGCCACCCACAGGTGTGGTCCTATAGTACAAGGGACAGAGGCTCATGCTTTGAGCTAAGCTGGGCTGGAAAACAGACAGAGTAAATAACTGAGACTCAAACTGAAATGTTCCCTTTTCACCCATTTATTCAGGATGAGTTTTCAAAGAAAATGGATCACTTTTCTCTGTACGCCCAGCTGCCATGATGCTGCCCAGCTGCAGCTTCTTGGCTCCACAACAGAAATTGGAGGCTTTTCATCTGCTAATTCCTCGCAACAGAAAGTTTGCAGTGACGGAGTCTATGGCTGCACTCTGGGCATGGAAAGGTTTAAACCTCCTGACCAGTCTAGGGCTGGGGTATTGTGCCTATCAGCTAATCTAAACAGACTTCCCATCACTGTACAGCCCCCTCCACACTGTACAATACTCCTTCAGCAGATCCTGCGGGCAGTGGCTACTGTGACAGGCCCTGGTAGCACATCTCTGATGAACCTGTGCTAGCAGGGAGCTGGAGAGGGTCCTAGAGCAGTTGTGGAGGTCCAGAGATTGTGGGTGGGTGGGCCTAGCTACCAGTGGATCACTGAGATCTGTGCATAACTTTGTGGATCCCTGGATCCTGGGTACCTCTTTTCATTCCTCAGGGAGAAGGGGAGGAACACCCCCCCAGAACAATCTGAGGGAAATTTCCCTGTACAGAGCCTTGTGGAATCTCCCTTCCCTGGCCTGCACCCTGGGTTTGTAATGCAGCAAACAGGACTGCTGAGAAGAAATCAGGTCCTATGTTTTTATTCTATTTTATTTTATTTCAGCAAGATCACAGCTCTGACAGCATCATCGTTACCCCTCAGCCTCCCCCAAGGTAGCCATGTGACTAATTGGAACCAAATGAACAGTGATGACCAGGAGTGGATTTACCATGAAACAAGCCGTATGGTGGCACGGGGTCCCCAACCACAGGGGAGCCCAAAAAATGCAGGAGAAATCTCATCTGATAACCTGCCCCCTAGTCCCGGCCGGCAGTGTAGCAGGACTCAGGCAGGCAGCCTGCTTGCATGCTGTGGCTGGTGGCCCCATGCCATGCCCAGAAGTGGCCGATTTCTGGCACGTCTCTGTGCTCTGCCCCTGCCCCGGAGACCCGCTACCCCCGACACTCCAGGGGCAGACGGAGATGTTCCAGCAGAAGCGCAGCAGGCCAGGGCTAAGATGGCTCCCTGCCCACTCTGCCTCCCTCCCTCCACCCCACTCCCAGAAGCAGCTGGCATGTCCCTGCAGCCCTTGGGGTGGGTGTCACGGTGTGCTGTCCCTACACCAAGCGCCGACTCCACAGCTCCCATTGGCCAGGAACTGCAGCCAATGGGAACTGCTGGAGTGGCACCCGCGGGCAGTGGCACATGGAGACCCCCTGCCCCCCCGCCTAGAAGCGGCTGCCAGAGGGATGTGAATCCAGTCACTTTGGGAGCTACGCCACCCTAGAGAAGATCCACCCCTTGACCTCCTCCCGCACCCCAAGGCCCTGGCTCAGGCCAGAGCCCGCAGCCTGCACCCAAACTTCCCCCCAGAGCCTGAGCCCCCCGCACTCCTCCCACACCCCAACCCCCTGCACCAATAAAGGTACCTGACTTTATTTTCATTTACTTCCTATTACTTATAATATAGCAGGAGGAGGAAGAAAAACAGAATGAAAAAAGGGAGGGGGAGATAACAGAGAACCTTATTTTCCTTGGCTGGATCCCAAAAGGAGAACCGAAAAATAAAGTTACGCATGGGGCCGCACTAACTCTAAATCCAAAACTGGTTACGACAAGCCCAGATTCCAGGAATAGAACCTGCAGCATGGCTGGCGCTGCAGTCCAGTTGTGTACCATCACCGCGCATCCCCTGTGATTTGGCCTCCTGCAGTTTGCCATTGGTCATGACAGGGGTTAAAGCTGGTGCACACTGAGCCGAGCAGCTGAGATTCCCTGATGGCCAAGTGGCCCCCAAGGGAATGTGCAAACATGCTTCATAAAGACAGTTGCCTCCCTGTCTGAACAGATACTGCCTGCTGCCAGTGCAACCTCTCTGATGACTCCTTGTCCTTTAGGGTGAAAACCTCTGGTGTCAGCGGCTCCCCGTCTAGCAGGAATTGGGTACGTTGGCAGGTTTCACTAGCTTTACAATGTGAAGGGAAGGGAAACATTTGCAGATGTTCTGTGCAGCGGCAGAGGACTCAGCTGGGCTGTCGGGGTGACTCAGTGACAGGGCTGGAGGACAGGCAGCGCTAGGTAGCTTGGGAGCCCCTTCCCGACATCTGCCCATGCTCCACAGTGAGCTGTTCAAACTACACAGAAATCTGATATTCAAAGGGAGCTCAGAATATGAAAATCCCGATGCCCGTGTACTCTGGGCCCGATCCTGCCAGGGGCTGAGCGAGAGGAGACTCCCACGGAATGACAGTGACTAGTTCCCAAATCGCCTCAGGTTTATTTGCTCCTGGAAATTTAATCAGCAAATGCATTACCAAGTTTTATTGTCTGGCTCGATTGTGAATGCAGGAATTCAGAGCTGTGGTAACAGGTCCGAAAGGGCGTATGTCTGTTCCCTGACTTGCTAAGGGCTCTAGAATCTCTGCCCTGTAGAGACCCCTCAGAGTTACAGGGCAACCGGCATCTCTATCTAATCTCTGGTTTCTCAGAGCCATTTTCAAAGATGTTACTCCCTGGATCAGTTGTGAATACAGGAATTCAGAGCTGCAGATACTCCGGGTACAGGCTACAGACTGGAAGAACAGAACCTGAGAAGAATCAGTCAGCTATTAACCCAGGGACAGAGGAGCTACTAGACTTTTGTTTGCTGACAAGTGACTGAATGAGGACTGAGACACTGGGATCTTTTCAGATTCTGAAGAAATCCCGATGGCAGACGCTACATTTTAAGTCCCTCTCTAACCTGAGAAATCATCTCTGAAAGCAGATCAGAGGGGAAAGAATGGGTTGACATGTGTGTGCTAAAGTACAGATGTGGAAATGTTATGCCAAAACTTCTCATTGGAATACAAATATTACAAATCAAACTTTCATGTCATGCCTGTATATTGAAAGCCAGCAGCAGAGTTGTTGGAATCTCTACAGGAAGGATCAGGGGTAACTTTACTGTTTAATGGCTTTTGCTTTAGAAAGTATTTCAGAAGTGCTCCACATACTGTTTGCAATGGGTTTGTGCTATTAACTCTTTGTTCAATGAACAGCTGTATGATACTGTCTACTGGTAATCGACCAGAAGTTGGTTCTAACACTTACATACAGGGTCATGTACACAATCCCTCTGCAATCCCTCTCCAAGTCTGTGTTTCAGTAGTACACCTCTACCCCGACATAACGCTGTCCTCGGGAGCCAAAAAATCTTACTGCGTTATAGGTGAAATTGCGTTATATTGAACTTACTTTGATCAGCCAGATTTCTCCCCCCCCCCCCCCCCCCCGGAGTGCTGCTTTACTGTGTTATATCCGAATTCGTGTTATATCGGGTCACGTTATATCGGGGTAGAGGTGTAGTACAGAGTTGAAGTGCAGGAAAGAGGAGTGTTATTGTAGTTCTTTGAAATTTACACACGTCACCTCTTACACACGCATGGCAGAACTAACTTGGACACTCAGCTGGATATTAGGGGAAATCTAGTGTTTGCACTATTCACCCATGTTTGACGCCAACCCCTCCCCCATCCACCTGAAGTAACTGACCATGTTAGCTTATAAGTTGCCAGATAACTATAATCCCTTGCCTGGGGAGAGGATGCAGGTCCTGTGAGGATGAAGGGGAGCCTGTAGGATGATCCACATCTCTGGATTCAGACAACACTATTCAGGCAAAGCACTTCAGCTCCTCTTGGAGGGATTGTTGGGGCTCACAGTGTATCCCCGGGAGCATTTGGTAAGGGAAAGTTAATAGAACCCAGTTCTGATCAAATTTACACATTTAAATCTGGAGTGACATATTTGAAGTCACTATTATTGAATTAAGAACCCGGCCCTAAGAATTTATCCCGTGTACCTTAAGAGACAGTCGCATACTTTGGACTCTCGGGAGGTGACAAAATTATATATAAGGAGGTAATGAAACATATTTATGAATAGCTTCTATGCAGAGCAGATAAATACAATGACCATTTTCACCAGGCACTTGTCATGTGTTTTCACGTGTCATGATACAATGGGCCACACTCAAAAGGGCTTCTTCCACCTTCCACTGAAGCATCTAGAACTGATCTGTTGCAGTCTAGCAATGCCTATCTTTTTATCAGTGCCATAAATCCAAGACTATATTTTTGCTGATCTTCCTTGAGCTCCTGGGAGTCTCTAGTAATGCACAAAGAGCAGAATGATTTCTCATTAAATATCATCTAGTCTCCTGGTTTTTTCTCCTTTCAGGAAGGAAAGTCCAAAACTCCTGGAAACTTCCCCTGTACATTATGTCAGCTGTCAATGACACCAAACTCAACTCTGCAGTGTTCCTTCTCACCAGGATACCTGGGCAGGAAGATATCCAAAATGTCTGGATTTCTCTTCCCTTCTGCTTCATTTATGTTTTTTCAATATTGGGAAATTCAACCATTCTGTTCATTATAAAAACAGATCCAAGCCTCCATGAGCCCATGTACATTTTCCTTTCCATGTTGGCCGTCACAGACCTTGGCTTATCGATATCCACCATACCGACAATACTGGGCATATATTTGTTTAACTCTAAGGAGATCAGCCTCAATGCCTGTTTTGCCCAGCTGTTCTTCATCCACTCATTTGTATTCACTGAATCCTCCATACTCTTGTTGATGGCATTTGACCGCTTTGTCGCGATCTCTAACCCACTGAGATATGCTTCCATCTTAACCCTGCCAAGAATATCCAAGATGGGACTGGTGTGTGTTCTAAGAGGGGTGGCCGTATCATTCCCATTCCCCTTTCTCCTGAAACGGTTCCAATACTGTCGAGACAATGTCCTCTCCCATTCCTACTGCCTCCACCAGGATGTCATGAATCTGGCTTGTTCGGACATCACAATCAACTACGTCTATGGCTTGTTTCTTACAGTCTTCACGGTGGGATTCGATTCACTGCTCATCTTCCTCTCTTATGTGATGATCCTCAAAACCGTGCTGAGTGTTGCATCACACACGGAGTGCCTCAGGGCCCTGAACACCTGCGTCTCCCACCTCTGTGCTGTCCTGCTCTTCTACATACCAGATATCGGCTTGGCTTTGATACACAGATTGGGGAAGGGCTCTTCTACCTTACTACAGATTGTCCTGGGCTACATCTTCCTGTTGGTCCCGCCCCTGATGAACCCAATCGTGTACAGCGTGAAAAGCAAACACCTTCGTGCGAGGATAATCAGAGTGTTCATCAAGTGAAAGGTCAGTGCTGGCTCCAGCAATGACGAACTGGGAAATGAAAAACACCAGCCACCTATTCCTTGCTGGACCCTTACATCTGAGACGACATGAAATACTGATCTCCACTCTGTAGAGAGAGGTTCAGACAGTGTTTAAGGCCTGGAAAACTGGGTGAGGGGCTGGTGAGGCAGGACAGCTCACTGGGGGATGGAGACCAAGGCAGTCAACAGCATTTACAAAGGGCTTCTCTACACTACCAAGTTTTGTCAATTAAACTAATGTCGACACGAAAAAATCAACAAAAGCAAAGTCACCAAAGCGAGTCTACATTTTCTCCCTCTGTCGATAGATTGTGTCCACATTCGGGGCACCGTTGTCGACAGCGTGAGCAATGCACTGTGGGTATGTATCTGTGATGTTACTGACATAACCTCTGAGCATATAGATCATTGTTGCAACCACCGTTATATATTTGCAGCAAATATTGTGCAAAGGTTGTTGTGTAAGGTGTCTATGGAAAGGTTATGATTTGCTGGTTATGATTTTGCTGTCTGTATGTGTGTATCGTTTTTGTAGTTGAAGTTACGAATATTGGTGATTCTAAGTGGCCTCAGTGAAGCATTTGGTCAACTTCTTGAGAAGGGACTATTGTCAGTAAGTGCCCAGTCAAGAAACACTTGACTGACAATGGACCCTGGGAGACACCAATCCACTTCTGAGCTTTCCTGAGAAAGTTCAAACTAACATGTAAACAATTGTGTCAATCTGCAAACTGAGTCATGTATGGACATGTGACTTGCCCATGTGGCTCCAGTCTCCATCTTGCTGCTGTAAATTTCCACGGTAAGAACAGAGAAGTCTCCTTCCACAGGGCAGAGACTATAAAAAGCCCTGGAAACTCTCCCATTTTGTCTTCAATCCTGCTCTTGCCTCTGGAGGGACCTTGCTACAAACTAAAGCGCTCAACAAAGGACTGAATGACCCATCCCAGCTGTGGATGTTTGTACTCCAGAGACCTGATTTGAGCCTGCAGTTTATTCCATCACTGCTACAAGTCTTAAACCAAGAACTTTCCCTTTACTGTATGTAATTGATTCCATTTAACCAATTCCAGCTCTCATCTATATTTCTTTCTTTTTATGAATAAATAAATCTTTAGATTTTAGATTCTAAAGGATTGGCAACAGCGTGATTTGTGAGTAAGATCTGATTTGTACAGTGACCTGGGTCTGGGGCTTGGTCCTTTTGGATCGGGAGAACCTTTTTTCTTTTACTGGGGTGTTGGTTTTCATAACCATTCATCCCCATAAGGAGTGGCACGGATGGGGATACTGGGAAACAGGAGAGTCTAAGGGAATCGTTTGTATAACTTATGGTTAGCCTGTGGGGTAAAACCAGAGTCTTCTCTGTTTGGCTGGTTTGGTGCCTTGGTGTGCAAAGGAACCCCAGCCTTGGTCTGTAACTGCCCTGCTTTAAGCAATTTATCCTGAATTGGCACTCTCAGAAGTGTCCCACCAAGGGCAGCATTGTTACAATATCCCACAGTCCCTGGTGACGCCATCTGTCTCTAGGTGATGTGGGAAGGCGGAAACGGAGCGTGGTGCATCCTGGGATGTGCAAAATGTCCCATCATGCACTGCTTTGTGTCCCAGCCCTCCAGTGGTTTCCGGCTTCCTTTCGTGCTGTTTTTCCAACTCTCAGTCTTTGTAGTGCGCACCAGCATCTGCAATGAGATAGGATGGATCGTGTATTTCTCTCTCTCTCTCTTTCTTCCCTGTGTGCTGTTAACTGTCGTGAGGATATTGCGCATGGCAGCACAGTTACTCGTGAAGTTACTGACAGAGGACGACTCGCAGGCGCCCAACATTCTGCCTGATATGGACGGCAGCAACTTATCAGTGTTTTTGGCATTAACAGAGCAGCTGCATACGTAGACCATCACTTCTGGGCTAGGGAAACAAGCTCTGATTGGTGGGATCGCATTGGCATGCCGGTGTGGGATGAAGACCAGTGGGTACAGAACTTTAGGATGCATAAAGCAACCTTCCTGGAGCTATGTGCTGAGTTGGCCCCCAACCTGCGGCACATGGACACCAGAATGAGAGCTGCCCTTTCAATAGAGAAGTGTGTTGCAATCGCTGTGTGGAAACTGGTGAATCCAGACTGCTACCGGTCAGTTGCAAATCAATTTGGAGGAGGGAAGTCCACTGTTGGGGCTGTATTACTCCAAGTGTGCAGGGCAATAAATCGCATCTTGCTACAGAAGACCGTGATGCTGGGAAATGTGCATGAAATAGTGGATGGCTTTGCAGAGATGGGTTTCCCTAACTATGGCGGTGCAATTGATGGCACACAAATTCCAATTTTAGCGCCAGACCCCCTTGCATCAGAGTACATCAATAGGAAGGGATACTTCTCCATGGTGGGAGGGAGTGCAGAGTCGAGCTCTGGGAGGAAGTTTGGGATGCAGGCTCTGGGCTGGGCCAGGGGGTTGGGGTGTGGGAGGGGATGCGGGGGGTCGGGCTCTGGGAGGAAGTTTGGGTTTGGGATGCGGGCTCTGGGCTGTGCCAGGGGGTTGGGGTGTGGGAGGGGATGCGGGGGGTTGGGCTCTGGGAGGAAGTTTGGGTGTGGGCTGCGGGCTCTGGGCTGAGACAGGGCCTTGGGGTGCAGAAGTGGGTCAGGAGGTTGCACTTCCCTATGGTGGCGCATCTCCCAAAGTGACTGGCATTCACACCCCTCTGGCAGAGGTTTCAAGGCGGAAGGGCAGGGGGCTGCAGTTCCTGGCCAATAGGAGCTGTGGAGTGGACGCTCTGGGTGGGGGAGCATACGGTGACACCCCCCCAGGGGCTGCAGGGACATGATGGCCACTTCTGGGAGAGGGGTGGAGGGAGGGAGGCAGAGTGGGCAGGGAGCCGCCTTAGCCCCGGCCTGCCGCGCTGCTGCTGGAAGGTCTCTGTGTGCCCCTGGAGAGGAGGGGGCAGCAGGTTTCCGGGGCAGGGACAGCACACAGATCTGCCTCCTGTCCCACACCAGGGGTGTGCAGAGACGTGCCAGAAATCGGTCGCTTCTGGGCATGGCATGGGGCCACCAGCTACAGCATCCAAGCAGGCTGCCTGCCTGAGCCCTGCTACGCCACCATTTGGGACTTCGGGGCAGGTTGTCAGATGAGATTTCTCCTGCATTTTTCAGGCTCCCCTGTGGTTGGGGGCTCCGTGGCACAACACGGCTTGTTTCACGGTAAATCCACTCCCGGTCATCACTGTCCATATGGTTCCGATTAGTCACATGGCTACCTTGGGGGAGGCTGAGTGGTAACGATGATGCTGTCACAGCTGTGATCTTGCTGAAATAAAATAGAATAGAATAATAATATAGGACCTGATTTCTCCCCAGCAGTCCCATTTGCTGTATTACCAACCCAGGGTGCAGAGCAAGGAAGGGAGATTCCACAAGACTCCCTACATGGACATTTCCCTCGGATTGTTCTGGGGTGGGGGGGTTCCCTTCCCTTCTCCCTGAAGAATGAAAAGAGGGACCCAGAATCCAGGGATCCACAAAGTTATGCACAGATCTCAGTGATCCACTGGTAGTTAGGCTCACCCCCGCACACCCTGAGGCGCCCCCCCCCGTGGCAGCTCCCCCCCTCCGCCCTGAGACACCCCCTGCCCCAGCTCAACCCTGCCCCGCCTCCTCCCCGAGCACGCTGTGGCTGCTTCACTTCTCCCCCTCCCAGGCTTGCGGTGCCAATCAGCTTAGGCGCCGCAAGCCTGGGAGGCGGGAGAAGTGAAGCAGGGAGGAGGAGGGGTAGGGAGGAGGTGGGGTGGGGAGATCCCCTGCATGCCCCCCCCCCTTGCTGCAGGCGGCCCTCCCCGCGCTCCACTGCCCCAGCTCCCTCCGCCTAAATGCTGGCGGCGTCCGGGGCAGCCGAAGATCCAGCCGCCACGGTCGCTGCCGAAGAAAATGGCACCCCCCAAATCCTAGAGCCCTAGGCGACCGCCTAGGTCATCTAAATGGTTGCACCGGCCCTGTATGGGACAAAAGCCTCCTTTCCAAAAAATGTCAGGTCAGCTGGGACAGGACTTAAATAAGGGAATGTACCAGCCAAAACAGGACCAATGGGCACCCTAACACACACTCAAATGTGAAATTGCAGAACTATCAGCTGTGGTTTGTAACCTATCACTTAGCTTCTGTACCAAAAGAGTGGAGGATAGCTAATGGATATTAACCAGTATTGGCAGGGATAGTGTCCCTAGCCTCTTTTTGCCAGAACTTGGGAATTGAGCGACAGGGGTTGGATCACTTGATGATTACCTGTTCTGTTCATTCCCTCTGGGCACCTGACATTGATTGACCATTGTCAGAAGACAGGAGAGTGGGATAGATTGACCTTTGATCTGACCCATTATGGCCGTTCTTATGTTCTTATGACGTCTGCTAGGGTTACAGAAGGAGTCGCTGGAAAAGGCTGGTCTGCAGCAGTCCATCCATCAGAGAAACAATTTAAGAACATAAGAGTGGCCATATTGATTCAGACCAATGGTCCATCAAGTCCAGTGTCCTGTCTTCAGACAGTGGCCAGTGCAGACGCTTCAGGGGGAATGAACAAAACAGGGCAATTATCGAGTGATCCATCCACTGTCGTCTGCTTCCAGCTTTTGGGAGTCAGCGGTTTAGAGACACACAGAGCATGGGGCTGAATCCCTGACCATCTTGGCTACTAGCTACTGATGGACCTATCCTCCATGAACTTACCTAGTTATTTTTTTGAATCAGTTATATTTCTGTGTGAGGAAATACTTTCTTTTGTTTGTTTTAAACCTGTTGCACATTAACTTCAAGGGTGACTCTGGTTGTTGTGTTATGTGAAGTGGTAGATAAGACTTCCTGATTCACTTTCTCCACAACACTCAAGATTTTATAGATCTCTATCATAACCCCCCTTAGTCATCTCTTTTCCAAGCTGAGAAGTCCCAGTCTTTTTAATCTCTCCTCATACGAAAGCTGTTCCATACCCCTAAACTTTTTTGTCACCCCTCTCTGTTCTTTTCCAATTCTAATATATAATATTTGAGATGGGGCAACCAGAACTGCACAAATTATTCAAGATGGAGCGTACCATGGATTTACGTAGATGCAATATGATATTCTCTGTCTTATTATCTATCCAGGAGGATACCACTATTTACCTCTCTCCCTTCTGAACACTGACTTTTTATCCCTACCCTTTGTCTCCCATCCTTTAACTGGTTACAGATCACAAAATCATAGAAGATTAGGTTGGAAGAGACCTCAGGAGGTCATCCAATCCAAACCCCTGCTCAAAGCAGGACCAAGCCCAACCAAATCATCCCAGCGATCAGAGGACCTTCCTTCTTCCCCCATGACTGTCTTCGTTTCTTAAGAGCCTTTGGTGATGGACTTTGTCAAAGACTGCCTGAAAGTCCAAGTACACTATATGCCCTGGATCACCCGTGACCACATTTTTCTTGACACACTAAAAGAATTCTAATAGATTGGTGAGGTAGGATTTTCCTTGGAAAAGCTGTATTGGTTCTTCCCTAACAAAGTATGTTCATCTTTGTGTCTGATAACACTGCTCTACAGCCAAAATGCTTCTGAAATAAATGTAGTCAAACATTACTAACTCTGGGTCACTGAGAACGAAAATGATGCTTAAAATTGTTGATTGGCTCTAGTTTTCAAGATATGCTATTGGGTCAGTATATACGACCCTTGACTTGGGAATGGCAGAGGATAAGTCAGTTATAAAAGGAAGGGATCTCAGTTTAAACCAGAAATGACTAAAATACATCTTTGACTGGATCTATGAATAAATCTATGACTGGGTTTGGACAGTACTTGCTTTTTAGGCAAAACAATGAATGATGCAATCTGAAGCTGGTATTGCATCATACATGATATGAATTGCATCGTGTTATTCCTAGAAGTCATGGATGATGCAATCATAACGAAGCTTACATCACTCTGCTGAACAAATTGCCCTAGATCAGCTCTAGGAGTCATACCGTGTCGTCCTCTCTTATTTGTCAGTGTTTGATTTTGCAAAGGGACACATTTCTGTTTAGCCTAAGTGAGCAGAGATGCCTCGTACTTGTGTGAATAGTACAGATAACTTCTGCTATGTTTGTAGTGCAGTGACCTTTGCATCACAAATGCGCAGTATAACCGCTATGGTTAACAAAGTCTATCACCTTTATTTTGGGTGCAAAATTAGAGATGAGGACAAGAGGTGGGCCACACACATATGCTGCAACACTTGTGCAACAAATCTTGGCCAGTGGTTGTTGGAAAAGGAAATCTATGCCTTTTGCAGTGCCAATGATTTGGAGAGAGCCAACAGATCATACCAGCAATTGTTACTTCTGCATGGTGCCTCCAGTTGGGAAAGGTGTGTCAAAGAAGAAAAAGTGGACTGTGCATTATCCAAACATTCCATCAGCTATACGCCCAGTACCCCACGGAGAAGGACTGCTGGTTCCTGATGCACCAGAATCATTCTCACTTGAGTCAGACGAGGAAGAGGAAGACGATGAAACTTCTGGTCCTGAACCATCAATGTCACAGGACCCACATTTTCTCCCATCCTCCTCCTCTGAACCACACCTCATAACACAGGGTGAACTGAATGACCTTGTCAGGGATTTGGAACTACCCAAGAGTAAGACAGAGCTGTTGGGCTCTAGACTACAGCAGTGGAATCTCCTGGCAGGTGATGTTAGGGTTTCCATGTTCCGTGACCGTCAAAAGGATCTTGTCCCATTCTTCTTCATGGAAGGTGATCTTGTAGCCTGCAACAACATCGATGGTGTGATGGCAGCCCTCAACATCGTTCACGATCCAGATGAGTGGAGACTGTTCACTGATTCATCGAAAACTAATCTTAAAGCCGTTTTACTGCATAATGGCAATGTTTTGCCATCAATTCCAGTTGGTCATGCAGTCCATATGAAGGAAACCTATGACAACATGAAACAACTTTTGAGGTGCATAAACTATGACCAACATCAGTGGCAGCTTTGTGGCGATTTGAAGGTTGTTGCTCTCTTGCTTTGTCTGCAGACTGGATACACAAAGTACTGCTGTTTTCTCTGCGAATGGGATAGTCGTGCAAGAGATTCCCACTACATCAAGAAAGATTGGCCACTCCGACAGTCATTGGAGCCTGGGAGGAAAAGTGTTCAGCATCCACCACTTGTTGAATCAAGGAAGATTTTGTTACCACCCTTACACATCAAGCTGGGTCTGATGAAGAACTTTGTCAAGGCCATTGACAAAACTCAAGCAGCTTTCAAGTACCTCCGTGGAAAATTTCCAAGGTTAAGTGAAGCTAAGATAAAGGAAGGTGTCTCTGTTGGTCCTCAGATTGGTGAACTTCTTCGAGATGATGCATTTGACCATGCACTGTGTGGCAAGGAAAAGACGGCATGGAAAGCCTTCCAGTTAGTGGCAGTAAATTTTCTCAGAAACAACAAGGCAGACAACTACAGGTTGTTGGTGGAAAACCTCCTCAAGGCATACAAAAGTCTTGGTTGCAACATGTCACTAAAGATACATTTTTTGCACTCTCATCTAGATTTTTTTCCACCGAACTGCGGAGCAGTGAGCGACGAGCACTGCTTCTGATGTACTTTAAAAAAAATTGCCACAGCCACCAAAAATAATGAGATTTGTTTCCAAATAATGAGATTTAAAAATATACTAATGTGGAGTTGGTTTTCATTTGCCTTTGGTGTCTGAGCCTTTCAGGTGCACCTGCTTCAGATTTCCTAGCTTTTCTGCAACACACTTTTTCAGATAAACGTTTTTGAAGCAAACTGAAAGCTGAGGTTCCCGGGCAGTCTCTTGATTCCAGAAGTTGGGGCTTTAAAAATGACAGGAAATAACTCAAGACTCTCAAGAAAATCTCCAACAGTGGCGCTGCTGGGCATATTGCAAGCGGAGCACCCACAAACAGAGGAGCTGAGAGTGAGTAGACATTGCTGGTCACACAGTCCACCAGCGGCAAAGACACTGTTTCCTTCTTTACTGTGCTACAGAGCCTCCTGTTTTAAGGAACGGGGTTACACCACAGCCAGCCAGACATGACAGGGACGGGCTCGCAGAGTCACTGGGTACCTGAGGCACAGCTCCGAGGATCGTTCTTCTTGCTCAGGCATGAGACACGCTCACCCCAGGTAAGGAAGGCCATGCACATTCCTCATGGAAATGGTCATAACCCAGTCCCAGCTCCAAGTGCCTGCTGCTGCTGTCTATTGGACAGAAACAGCTGCCTCCCCTACATCCAGCTACCCCCAAACTTGGTGAAGATGGAAATTTGGATGCAGGCTGGGAGGTCTATCAGTGCTACAGCAGCTCTCATTCCTCATGGATTGGGTGAGGGTCAGGATCAGAGCAAAGGGCAGCCCAGCAGGGCTCTGTTTGCCCAGGCAACTCTCTCCAGATCCTTCTCTCTCTGAAAGCACGTCCTGATTCCCCCTCTTACTGCCGAGCTGCAGGAGGGGCCCAGAACTCCCTCCTCAAAGGGGGCTGTGCTAATGACAGGCCTCATCACCAAGAGGACGTGGGAAGAGTTCAGGTTCTCCACCCAGTGCCCCAAATCACTCTTATGAGGCACACAGAGCTGAAATCTCTCTACGGCGCTTATCTCTGGCCCCAGTCATTATAGTGTCCGAGCGCCTCTCGGTTTGTAAACCCCTGTGCAAATAAAGGTCCCTCACTTTATTTTCATTTACTTCCTATGACTTATAATATAGGAGGAGGATGAAGAAAAGAGAATGAAAAATGGGAGGGGGAGATAAGAGAGAATATTCTTTTCCTTGGCTGGGTCCCAAAAGGAGAACCCAAAAATAAAGCTACGCATGGGGCCGCACTAACTCTAAATCCACCACTGGTTACGACAAGCCCAGATTCCAGGAATAGAGCCTGCAAACGGGCTGGGGCTGCAGTCCAGTTGGGAAGCATCACCATGCGTCCCCTGTGGTTTGGCCTCCTTCAGTTTGTCATTGGTCACGACAAGACTTAAAGCTGCTGCACACAAAGCCAAGCAGCTGACATTCCCTGATGGCCAAGTGGCCCCCAAGGGACTTTGCGAGCATGCTTCATAAAGACACATGCCTCCCTATCTGAACAGATACTGCCTGCTGCCCATGCTACCTCTCCGATGACTCCTTGTCCTTTAGGGTGAAGAACTCTGGTGTCAGCGGCTCCCCTTCTAGCAGGAATTGGGTATGTTGGCAGGTTTCAGCATCTTTAAAATGCAAAGTGAAGGGGAAAGGCTGCAGGCTGTTTCCATTGGCAGATGTTCTGTGCAGCGGCAGAGGACTCAGCTGGGCTGTCGGGGTGACTCAGTGACAGGGCTGGAGGACAGGCAGCGCTAGGTAGGTTGGGAACCACTCCCCCTACATCTGCCCATACTCCATGGTGGGCTGTTCAAGCTAGACAGAAATCTGAAATTGAAAGCTAGCTCAGAGTATGAAAATCCCGATGCCCCGCGTCAGGGTTTCTCAATCGGCCGTGTGCTCTGGGCCCGATCCTGCCAGGGGCTGAGCGAGAGGAAACCACAGGGAATGTCAGTGACTAGTTCCCAAATCACCTCAGGTTTATTTGCTCCTGGAAATTTAATCAGCAAATGCATTTTCAAGGTTTTATTGTCTGGCTCGATTGTGAAGGCAGGAATTCAGAGCTGTGTTGCTCTGTGGTAACAGGTCCAATAGGGCAAATGTCCGTTTCCCGACTGGCTGAGGGGTCTAGAATCTCTGTAGATTATTCCTCAGAGGGACTGAGGAGCTACTAGACTTTTGTTTGCTGACAAGTGACTGAATGAGGGCTGAGACCTTGTGATCTCTGGTTTCCCAGAGCCATTTTCAAAGCTGTTACTCCCTGGCTCAGTTGTGAATGCAGGAATTCAGTGCTGCAGATACTCCGGATGGAGGCTACAGACTGACAGAACAGAACCTGAGGAGAACCAGTCAGCTATTAACCCAGGGACAGAGGAGCTACTAGACTTCTGTTTGCTGACAAGCGACTGAATGAAGGCTGAGACACTGTGATCTTTTCAGGTTCTGAAGAAATCCAGATGACAGACGCTACATTTTAAGTCCCACTCTCACCTGAGAAATCATCTCTGAAAGTATCAGAGGAGTAGCCGTGTTAGTCTGGATCTGTAGAAAGCAACAGAGAGTCCTGTGGCAACTTAAAGACTAACAGATGTATTGGAGCATAAGCTTTCGTGGGTGAATACCCACTTCGTCAGACGCATGTAATGGAAATTTCCAGAGGAAGGTATAAATATGCAGGCAAGAATCAGTCTGGAGATAACGAGGTTTGTTCAATCAGGGAGGGTGAGGTCCTCTTCTAGCAGTGAACACCAAGGGAGGAGAAACTGCTTTTGTAGTTGGTTAGCCATTCACAGTCTTTGTTTAATCCTGAGCTGATGGTGTCAAATTTGCAAATGAACTGAAGCTCAGCAGTTTCTCTTTGAAGTCTGGTCCTGAAGTTTTTTTGCTGTAAGATGGCTACCTTTACATCTGCTATTGTGTGTCCAGGGAGGTTGAAGTGTTCTCCTACAGGTTTTTGAATATTGCCATTCCTGATATCTGACTTGTGTGCATTTACCCTTTTACGAACGGACAGTCCAGTTTTGCCGATGTTCATAGCAGAGGAGCATTGCTGGGACATCATGGCGTATATAACAGTAAATCAGAAAGTAAATCAGAGGGGAAAGAATGGGTTGACATGTGTGTATTAAAGAAAAGAGGTGTAGATGTTATGCCAAAACTTCTCATTGTAATACAAATATTACAAATCAAACTTTCATGACACGCACGTATGTTGAAAGCCAGCAGTAGAGTTGTTGGAATCTCTACAGGAAGGAGTAGTGGAAACTTCACTGCTTAATGGCTTTTGCTTTAGAAAGTATTTCAGAAGTTCTCCACATACTGTTTGCAATGGGTTTGTGCTATTAACTCTCTGCAGTAAACAATTGTATGATACTTACATTCAGGGCCATGTACACAATCCCTCTGCAATACCTCTCTAAGTCTCAGTTTCAGTAGTATAGAGATGAGGTGCAGGTAAGAGGAGTGTTATAGTGGTTTTATGAAATTTACACACATCACCTCTTACACACGCATGTCAGAAGTAACTTGCCTCAACTGGATATTAGGGGAAACCTAGCGTTTGCACCGGTCATACTGTGAGGATGAAGAGAAGTCTGTAGGATGATCCACTTCTCTGGATTCAGACAACATAGGCCAGGTAAAGCACTTCAGCTTTTCTTGGAGAGATTCTTGGGGGTCAGAGTGTATCACTGGGAGCATTTGGTAAGGGAAAGTTAATAGAACCCAAGTTCTGATCAAATTTACACATTTAAACGTGGAGTGATGTAGTTGAAGTCACTATTATTGAATTAGCTTCTATGCAGGACAGATAAATACAATGACCATTTTCACCATGCACTTGCCATGTGTTAACACACGTCATGATACAATGGGCCACAATCAGAAGTTAAGAGCCAGAAAGGGTGTCCGTGTGAAGGTCACAATGTAAAATGACAGTGTTCAAGTAGGCTGCGGAACGCAAAGCCACAAAATATCAATGGGACCAAAAGCTTAGAACCTTTCAAAGATTGACTGAATGTGTATATGGGTAACCACAAAATCCAATTCCAGTATTGAGGATTGTTTTAAAAAGTCTTGGAATGGCCCACAACCTTCCTGATTTACACCACAAAATATGTCTTGCTAGTAGGTGTCAAGGGAAACTTTTCCTGGGAGCAGGTAATCTCATAGCTGCCTATTACAGGGCTTCTTCCACCTTCCACTGAAGTATCTAGAACTGGCCACTAGATACTGAACTAAATGGACTGCAAATCTGATCCAGTCTGGCAATACCTATCTTCCTATCGGTGGTGTAAATCCAAGACTATATTTTTGCTGATCTTCCTTGAGCTCCTGGGAGTCTCTAGAATTGCACAGAGAGCAGAATGGTCTCTCATTAAATATCATCTAGTCACCTTTTCTTTTTCCTTTCAGGAAGGAAAGTCCAAAACTCCTGGAACCCGCCCTGTACATTATGTCAGCTGTCAATGACACCAAACTCAAATACTCAGTGTTCCTTCTCACCAGGATACCTGGGCAGGAAGACATCCAAAATCTCTGGATCTCTCTAACCTTCTGCTTCATTTACGTTTTTTCAATATTGGGAAATTCAACTATTCTGTTCATTATAAAAACAGATCCAAGCCTCCATGAGCCCATGTACATTTTCCTTTCCATGTTGGCCGTCACAGACCTTGGCATATCGATATCCACCATGCCGACAATACTGGGCATATATTTGTTTAACTCTAGGGAGATCAGCCTTGATGCCTGTTTTGCCCAGCTGTTCTTCATCCACTCATTTGCATTCACTGAATCCTCCATACTCTTGTTTATGGCATTTGACCGCTTTGTCGCGATCTCTAGCCCACTGAGATATGCTTCCATCTTAACCCTGCCAAGAGTATCCAAGATGGGACTGGTGTGTGTGCTAAGAGGGGTGGCCGTATCATTCCCATTCCCCTTTCTCCTGAAACGATTGCAATACTGTCGAGCCAATGTCCTCTCCCATTCCTACTGCCTGCACCTGGATGTCATGAATCTGGCTTGTTCGGACATCACAGTCAACTACATCTATGGCTTGTTCCTTACAGTCTTCACGGTGGGGTTGGATTCACTGCTCATCTTCCTTTCTTATGTGATGATCCTCAAAACTGTGCTGAGTGTTACATCACACACGGAGTGCCTCAGGGCCCTGAACACCTGTGTCTCCCACCTCTGCGCTGTCCTGTTCTTCTACATACCAGTTATTGGCTTGGGTTTGATACACAGATTGGGGAAGGGCTCATCTCCTTTACTACAGATTGTCCTGGGCTACATCTACCTGCTCGTCCCACCCCTGATGAACTCAATCGTGTACAGCGTGAAAAGCAAACACCTTCGTGCAAGGATAATCAGAGTGTTCGTCAAGTGAAAGATCAGTGCTGGCTCCAGCGCTGCTGACCTGGGAGATGAAAAACACCAGCCACCTATTCCTTGCTAGACCCTTACATCTGAGACGACATGAGCTACTGATCTCCACTCTGTAGAGAGAGGTTCAGCCAGGGTTTAAGGCCTGGAGCACTGGGAGAGGGGCTGGTGAGGGGGGACAGCTCACTGGGGGATGGAGACCAAGGCAGTCAGCAGCATTTACGAAGGGCTTGTCTACATTACCAAGTTTTGTCGATGAAACTAATGTCGACATGAAAAAATCGACAAAAGCAAAGTCACCAAAGCGAGTCTACATTTTCTCCCTCTGTCGATAGATTGTGTCCACATTCAGGGCACTATTGTTGACAGCGTGAACAATGCACTGTGGGTATGTATATGTGATGTTACTGACATAACCTGTGACCGTATAGATCATTTTTGCAACCACCCTTATATATTTGCAGCAAATATTGTACAAAGGCTGTAAGTTGTCTATGGAAAGGTTATGATTTACTGATTATGATTATGCTGTCTGTATGTGTGTATCATTTTTGTAGTTGAACTTACGAATATTGGCTATGTACTTGTATTTTAATGTGTTTTGATTCTAAGTAGCCTCAGTGAAGCATTTGGTCAACTTCTTGAGAAGGGACTATTGTCAGTAAGTGCCCAATCAAGAAGCACTTAACTGACAATGGACTTTGGGAGACGCCAATCCACAACTGAGCTTTCCTGTGAATGTTCAAACTAACATGTAAACAACGGCGTCAGCCTGTAAGGAACTGAGTCATGTATGGACATGTGACTTGCCCATGTGGCTCCAGTCTCCATCTTGCTGCTGTAATTTTCCACAGTAAGAACAGAGAAGTGTCCTTCCACAGGGCAGAGACTATAAAAAGCCCTGGAAACTCTCCCATTTTGTCTTCAATCCTGCTTCTTGCCTCTGGAGGGACCTTGCTACAAACTAAAGCTCTCAACAAAGGACTGAATGACCCATCCCAGCTGTGAATGTTTGTACTCCAGAGACCTGATTTGAGCCTGCAGTTTATTCCATCACTGCTACAAGTCTTAAACCAAGAACTTTCCCTTTACTGTATGTAATTGATTCCATTTAACCAATTCCAGCTCTTATCTATATTTCTTTCTTTTTATGAATAAATAAATCTTTAGATTTTAGATTCTAAAGGATTGGCAACAGCGTGATTTGTGAGTAAGATCTGATTTGTACAGTGACCTGGGTCTGGGGCTTGGTCCTTTTGGATTGGGAGAACCTTTTTTCTTTTACTGGGGTGTTGGTTTTCATAACCATTCATCCCCATAAGGAGTGGCACGGTTGGGGATACTGGGAAACAGGAGAGTCCAAGGGAATCGCTTGTATAACTTATGGTTAGCCTGTGGGGTAAAACCAGAGTCTTCTCTGTTTGGATGGTTTGGTTTGCCTTGATATGCAAAGGAACCCCAGCCTTGGGCTGTAACTGCCCTGCTTTAAGCAATTTATCCTGAATTGGCACTCTCAGAAGTGTCCCACCAAGGGCAGCATTGTTACAATATCCCACAGTCCCTGGTGACGCCATCTGTCTCTGGGTGTTGTGGGAAGGCGGAAACGGAGTGTGGTGCATCCTGGGATGTGCAAAATGTCCCATCATGCACTGCTTTGTGTCCCAGCCCTCCAGTGGTTTCCGGCTTCCTTTCGTGCTGTTTTTCCAACTCTCAGTCTTTGTAGTGCGCACCAGCATCTGCAATGAGATAGGATGGATCGTGTATTTCTCTCTCTCTCTTTCTTCCCTGTGTGCTGTTAACTGTCGTGAGGATATTGCGCATGGCAGCACAGTTACTCGTGAAGTTACTGACAGAGGACGACTCGCAGGTGCCCAACATTCTGCCTGATATGGACGGCAGCAACTTATCAGTGCCTTTGGCATTCTCAAAGCAGCTGCATACGTAGACCGTCACTTCTGGGCTAGGGAAACAAGCTCTGATTGGTGGGATCGCATTGGCATGCCGGTGTGGGATGAAGACCAGTGGGTACAGAACTTTAGGATGCGTAAAGCAACCTTCCTGGAGCTATGTGCTGAGCTGGCCCCCGACCTGCGGCACATGGACAGCAGAATGAGAGCTGCCCTTTCAGTAGAGAAGCGTGTTGCAATCGTTGTGTGGAAACTGGTGAATCCAGACTGCTACCGGTCAGTTGCAAATCAATTTGGAGGGGGGAAGTCCACTGTTGGGGCTGTATTACTCCAAGTGTGCAGGGCAATAAATCGCATCTTGCTACAGAAGACCGTGATACTGGGAAATGTGCAAGAAGTAGTGGATGGCTTTGCAGAGATGGGTTTCCCTAACTGTGGCGGTGCAATTGATGGCACACAAATTCCAATTTTAGCACCAGACCCCCTTGCATCGGAGTACATCAATAGGAAGGGATACTTCTCCATGGTGGGAGGGAGTGCGGGGCTCGAGATCTGGGAGGAAGTTTGGCTGTGGGGTGCTGGCTCTGGGCTGAGACAGGGCCTTGAGGTGCAGGAGGGGGTCAGGGAGTGGCACTTCCCTAGGGTGGCGCAGCTCCCAAAGTTGCTGGCATTCACACCCCTCTGGCAGAGGCTTCTAGGCGGGCGTAGGAGGGCAGGGGGCTGCTGTTCCTGGCCAATAGGAGCTGTGGAGTTGGCGCTCTGCGTGGGGGAGCATACGGTGACACCCCCCCCACGGGCCGGAGGGACATGCCGGCTGCTTCTGGGAGCGGGGTGGAGGAAGAGAGGCAGAGAGGGCAGGGAGCCGCCTGAGCCCCGGCCTGCCGCGCTGCTGCTGGAACATCTCTGTGTGCCCCTGGTGGGGAGGGGGCAGCAGGTTTCCGGGGCAGAGGCAGCACACGGATCTGCCTCCTGTCCCACACCAGGGGTGCGCAGAGACGTGCCAGAAGTCAGCCGCTTCTGGGTGTCGCATTGGGCCACCAGCTACAGCATCCAAGCAGGCTGCCTGCCTGAGCCCTGCTACGCCACCATTTGGGACTTGGGGGCAGGTTGTCAGATGAGATTTCTCCTGCATTTTTCGGGCTCCCCTGTGGTTGGGGGCTCCGTGCCACCACACGGCTTGTTTCATGATAAATCCACTCCTGGTCATCACTGTCCATATGGTTCCAATTAGTCACGTGGCTACCTTGGGGGAGGCCGAGTGGTAACGATGATGCTGTCACAGCTGTGATCTTGCTGAAATAAAATAAAATAGAATAATAACATAGGACCTGATTTCTCCCCAGCAGTCCCCTTTGCTGCATTACCTACATAGGGTGCAGAGCAGGGAAGGGAGATTCCACAAGGCTCCCTACATGGACATTTCCCTCGGATTGTTCTGGGGTGGGGGGGTTCCCTTCCCTTCTCCCTGAAGAATGAAAAGAGGGACCCAGAATCCAGGGATCCACAAAGTTAGGGACATATCTCAGTGATCCACTGGTAGCTGGGCTCACCCAACAACAATCTCTGGGACTCCAGATCTGTTCTAGGACTCTCTCCAGCTCCCTGCCAGCACAGGTTCATCCGAGATGTGCTACCAGGGCCTGTCACAATAGCCACTGCCCGCAGGCTCTGCTGAAGGGGCGTTGTACAGGGTAGAGGGGGTTGCACAGAGATAGGAAGGTTGATTGAGTAGCTGATGGGCACAATACCTCAGCCATAGTCGGGAGGTTTTGACCTTTCCATACGCAGAATGCCGCCATAGACTTAGTCCGTATTACGTTCACATATGTTACGAGGAAGAGGTAGATGAAAACCTCCAATTTATAAAGTCAGTAAGAGCCTATGGGACCAGGGCCGGTGGAAGGATGTTTCACGCCCTAGGCGAAACTTGCACCTTGTGCCCCCCTCCCCGTCCCAGAACCCCCGCCCGGAGGCGCCCCCCCTGCGCAGCAGCTCCCTCCCTCCCCCCTGAGGCGCCCCCCCCCCATGGCAGCTCCCCACCCCCTACCCTGAGGGACTGCCCCCGCCCCAGCTCCTCCCTGCCCCGCCTCCTCCCCGAGCACACTGTGGCTGCTTCACTTCTCCCGCCTGCCAGGCTTGTGGTGCCGATCAGATTAGGCGGCCACGGCGTGCTCGGGGAGGAGGCGGGGCAGGGGTGAGCTGGGACGGGGAGTTCCCCTGAATGCCGCCCCCCCTTGCTGCATGCTGCCCTCCCCACGCTCCACTGCCCTTGCTCCCTGCGCCTAAATGCCAGCGGCCTAAATGGTTGCACTGGCCCTGTATGGGACAAAAGCCTCCTTTCCAAAAAATGTCAGGTCAGCTGGGACAGGACTTAAATAAGGGACTGTACCAGCCAAAACAGGACCAATGGGCACCCTAACACAGACTTAAATGTGAAATTGCAGAACTATCAGCTGTGGTTTGTAACCTATCACTCAGCTTCTGTACCAAGGTGCCTCAGGACCCTCTGTTGCTTCTGTACCAAAAGAGTGGAGGATAGCTAATGGATATTAACCAGTATTGGCAGGGATGGTGTCCCTAGCCTCCTTTTGCCAGAACCTGGGGGAATTGAGCGACAGGAGATGGATCACTTGATGATTCCCTGTTCCGTTCATTCCCTCTGGGGCACCTGGCATTGATTGACCATTGTCAGAAGACAGGAGAGTGGGATAGATGGACCTTTGATCTGACCCATTATGGCCGTTCTTATGACGTCTGCTAGGGTTACAGAAGGAGTCGCTGGAAAAGGCTGGTCTGCAGCAGTCCATCCATCAGAGAAACAATTTAAGAACATAAGAGTGGCCATATTGATTCAGACCAATGGTCCATCAAGTCCAGTGTCCTGTCTTCAGACAGTGACCAGTGCAGACGCTTCAGGGGGAATGAACAAAACAGGGCAACTATCGAGTGATCCATCCTCCGTCATCTGCTTCCAGCTTCTGGGAGTCAGAGGTTTAGAGACACTCGGAGCATGGGGCTGAATCCCTGACCAGCTTGGCTACTAGCTACTGATGGACCTATCCTCCATGAACTTGCCTAGTTGTTTTTTGGATCAGTTATATTTCTGTGTGAGGAAATACTTCCTTTTGTTTGATTTAAACCTGCTGCAGGGTGACCCTGGCTGTTGTGTTATGTGAAGTAGTAGATAACACTTCCTGATTCACTTTCCCCACACCACTCATGATTTTATAGATCTCTATCAAAACCCGCCTTAGTCATCTCTTTTCAAAGCTGAGAAGTCCCAGTCTTTTTAATCTCTCCTCATATGGAAGCGGTTCCATAACCCTAAACCTTTTTGTCGCCCTTCTCTGTTCTTTTCCAATTCTAATATATAATTTTTGAGATGGGGCAACCAGAACTGCACAAAGTATTCAAAATGTGGTCGTAACATGGATTTATGTAGATGCAATATGATATTCTCTGTCTTATTTATCCAGGAGGATACCACTATTTACCTCTCTCCCTTCTGAGGGTTGACTATTTATTCCTATCCTTTGTCTCCCATCTTTTAACTAGTTACTGATCATAAAATCATAGAAGATTAGGTTGGAAGAGACCTCAAGGGGTCATCCAGTCCAAACCTCTGCTCAAACCAGGACCAAGCCCAACCAAATCATCTCAGCAATGAGATGAACTTCCTTCTTCCCCCACGACTGCCTTCTGCTCTTAAGAGCCTTTGGTGATGGACTTTGTCAGAGACTGCCTGAAAGTCCAAGTACACTATATGCCCTGGATCACCCGTGACCACATTTTTCTTGACACACTCGAAGAATTCTAATAGATTGGTGAGGTATGATTTTCTTTTGAAAAGTTGTATTAAGTCTTCCCCAACAAGGTGTGTTCATCTTTGTGTCTGATGATTCTGTTCTTTAGTATAGTTTCAACCAATTTGCCTGGTACTGAAGTTAGGCTTCCTTGCCTGTATTCCCAGGATCACCTCTGGAGTCTTTTTTTTTTTTAAAATCAGCATCACAGCTAGTCATCTGACACAGAGGCGGATTTAAGCCAAAGGTCACATACCACATGTAGTAGTTCTGAAATTTGGTTTTTGAGTTCCCTCAAAACTCCTGGGTGAATCCCATCTGGTCCTGGTGACTTATTACTGTTGACTTGATGAGTTTGTTCCAAAACCTCCCATACAGACACCTCAGTCTGAGACAGTTCCTCCAATTTGTGATCTAAAAAGAAAGGCTCTGGTGTGGGATTCTCCCTCACGTCCTATGCAGTGAAGACCAATGCAAAGAATCAGAGGGGTAGCCGTGTTAGTCTGAATCTGTAAAAAGTAACAGAGGGTCCTGTGGCACCTTTGAGACTCTCAAAGGTGCCACAGGACCCTCCAAT
The DNA here is from genome assembly GCF_027887155.1 of Malaclemys terrapin pileata. Classification (NCBI taxonomy): domain Eukaryota; kingdom Metazoa; phylum Chordata; order Testudines; family Emydidae; genus Malaclemys; species Malaclemys terrapin. The sequence continues at coordinate 347,836,148 of NC_071505.1, read as the reverse complement.
GCAAAGAATTTACTTAGCCTCTCCACAGCAGCCTCATCTCCCTTGAGTGCTCCTTTAGCACCTCAGTCATCCAGTGGCCCTACTCATTGTGTGGCAGGCTTCCTGCTTCTGATGTACTTTAAAAAAAATTGCCACAGCCACCAAAAATAATGAGATTTGTTTACAAATAATGAGATTTAAAATATACTAATGTGGAGTTGGTTTTCATTTGCCTTTGGTGTCTGAGCCTTTCAGGTGCACCTGCTTCAGATTTCCTAGCTTTTCTGCAACGCACTCATTCAAATAAACTTTTTTGAAGCAAACTGAAAACTGAGGTTCCTGGGGACTCTCTTGATTCCAGAAGTTGGGGCTTTAAAAATGACAGGAAATAACGCAAGACTCCCAAGAAAATCTCCAGCGGTGGCGCTGCTGGGCATATTGCATGCGGAGCACCCACAAACAGAGGAGATGAGAGTGAGTAGACTTTTCTGTTCACACAGTCCATCAGCGGCAAAGACATTGTTTCCTTCTTTACTGTGCTACAGAGCCTCCTGTTGTAAGGAACAAGGTTACACCACAGCCAGCCAGACATGACAGGGACGGGTTCGCACAGTCACTGGATACCTGAGGCACAGCTCCGAGGGTCTTTCTTCTTGTTCAGGCATGAGACACGCTCACGCCAGGTAAGCAAGGCCATGCACATTCCTCATGGAAATGGTCATGGCCCAGTCCCAGCTCCAAGTGCCTGCTGCTGCTCTCTATTAGACACAAACAGCTGCCTCCCCCACATCCAGCTACCCCCAAACTTGGTGATGATAGAAATTTGGATGCAGGCTGGGAGGTCTATCCAGCGCTACAGCAGCTCTCATTGCTCATGGAGTGGGTAGGGAGTCAGGATCAGTCTGAGGGACATCACAGCAGGTCTCTGTTCGGCCAGGCAACTCTCTCCAGATCTGTCACTCTGAAACCATGTCCTGATTCCCCCTCTTACTACCGAGCTGTAGAAGGGGCCCAGAACTCCCTCATCAAAGGGGGCTGTGCTAATGACAGGCCTCATCACCAAGAGGTCTTGGGAAGAGTTCAGGTTCTCCAACCAGTGCCCCAAATCACCCTGTAAAGGGTACAGACTCACCCCTGTGGCGCCTCCTACTGGTCATCCACGGAATTAGCTCACCAGCCTCTGGAGCACCCTCTGCAGGCTGGTGATCCGCCTTGTCCTCTACTGGCGCCTGTGTCCTCCCAGAACCCGGTGCACCTATTACTGGGATGCTGCCCCCTGGCAGTTCCCCACAGATCTGGGTCTCCCCTCCCTGAGAAACCCCCACCCACTATCCCCACCTTGCCTGAGCACTAGGCCACTGCCAGTCACCAACTAGCCCACGCTCCCTGGGGCAGACTGCAGTATAGGCCATTCATCACTGGCAAGGGGGTTTGGACCTGCTGCCTCGGCCTATCCCTGGGCTGCCCTCTGCAACCCCCAGTTCCCCTTGGCCTAATACTAGGCCACAGCCAAGGCCTTTCCAGGCTGGAGCTCCCCAGTTCCTCAGCCTTTCCCCAGCCCTGCTCCACTACATGTACTCTGTGTCTAGGGTCCCTACAGCCAGGCCCTTCTCTCTCTGAAGGCAGAGAGAGACTCTGGCCTGAGCTCCTGGCTCTCTGCCTTTATAGGGCCTGCTGAGTCTGTTTGGGGCGTGGCCCCAGCTGCAGCCACTTCCCCCAATCAGCCCAGCCCTTCCAGGCAGGAGCGGGTGTCCACCCCTCTACAGAGCGTGCTCAGTATCCTCTGTAGCTGCTCTCTTGGCTGGAGCTCTCCCTCCTTCTCCTTCTGCTCTCCACCTGCCTTGCTAGTTGGAGCTCTCCCTTACTCCCTGGGCTGCTGCTGCTGCTGGCTAGAGCTCCCTCCCTAGACTGCTGTTGCTGCTGCTACCACTGCTCCTGAGTCAGGGGTGGGGGGGCCTTACCGGCCAGCCCCCCCTCCCCACCATCTTTGGAGGGAGAAGCTAAGACCCCCACCTTCACCATCACCACTACCACCTGTGGGGGTCCTTCCTGCCTGGCTGCCAGGGTTGCCGGAGCTGCTGCTGCCGCCGCCGGTGCTGTGCGTGTCCTGGGGAGCTGCTGGAGCCTGGAGGTGGAAGAAGAGGACTGCGCGGTCCATCTGCTGCTGGGGGAGCGCTTGAGACTCTGGAGACCACTGTGGAGGGGGCTGTTTTGGACTGAGTAATTTTCGAACTGTGCTCTAGTGGTGGGGGTCTAGACTGTGTTTGTGGGGACACAGGGGGTGTGGCGTGGAGCCTGCCCCCTGGTCCATCTGTGTGTCCCCCCCCAAACCCCCACCACCACCGTTGCCCCCTCCACCACCAACCCCACAGCCCATTTTCCATCTGCCTCCGCTCCTGCCTCTGGGACTCTGCTGCTTTCCTGGCCTGCCACGCCCTGCTGACAGCGTTTGGGCCTGCAGCGGCGGGCAGGCGGCCCGCACATTGACTTTTCGCAAGCGCTCGTGGGCGCACCTACCCCCCCCTTGGACTGACCCCTTCCCCTTTTGCAACAGGCCCCCCAGCTTTGCCCTTTGCTGCCTACCCCCTTTGCCCTCTGTAGCCTTTTGCACTTCCCCAGCTTCAGTTTGTTTGCCTGCCCCGCCCCTTTCCCTCTGTAGTTTGGTTTCGTTGTCCCACCCCAGCCCTGCGGTTAGCCCTTTGGTTCCTCTGCCCCATTCCCAGCCTCGTTGCTCCCTTGCGCCCCCTTTGCCCTGATTGACCTTTCCCCTCGTGTGCCCATGCCCCCTCCCGTGTGCTTGTGCCCCCCATCACATTTTGGTTATTCACTGCACCCCCTTCTGTTATTGTGACCTTCCCTCCCTTAGTGTAACTAGAGGAGCCGGTGTCGGTGACTGTCCCCCCTCAGCCCTTGATATTCCCGCATCTCCCTGCGTTTCGGTGCCCTCCTCCCCTGCCTGCAGCCTAGTGAGGAGGAGTGGTTGACCTGCCTTTCCTTTAGCCGCCCCCCCCCCTTTTTTTTTTTTCTCCAGTGTGTTTTTCCCTCCCTCCCTGCTTAATATGGAGGGGAACACGGCGGGCGAGCCCCCCCAAGTAGGCCCCGCCACCCCTCCCCCGCCTGTCCCCTTAGCCTCTACCTCAACTTCCGCTGCCGAGCCACCTGCCACCGCTGCGGCGTTGGCAGCGGCAGGCGACGGGGTGACCTCCGCTGCTGCCACGTCCCTAGCTCCCTCCAATTATGGGGGAGCTGCCCCAGCCGGCAGGAAAGGCCAGGGCAAGAAAAAGGGAAAGGGCCCCGCTAAAAAGACTGGGCCCTCCATGGCAGGGGCTGCCTCCACTGCTGCGGCCCTGCCACCGGCCGCAACAATCCTTCCCGCTGCTCCCTCCACCAGCTCTGCGGGTGCCCCTCCCCCAGCCCCTAGGGCGTATGCCCAGGTGGCAGCGGCCACCAGTATGCCATCTCGCCCATCCACCGCCTCCGCTTCCAACTATAGTGGCCTGGGCCCCTTCCCCACCTTGACTAGGAGGCATGGCATCCGTTGCCTCCAGGTGCCCGCCTCGCCGCACGTGGAGACCTACGTGCGGGCGTTGGCGAGGGTGGTGGGGCCCGCGGCCATCGTGGCGGCCTCCAAAATGTATGGCAAGGTTGTCTTTTTCCTTGCCTCGGAGGCCGCCGTCCAAGAGGCGGTGGAGAAAGGCCTGGCGGTGGGGGGCGTATTCGTCCCCCTGGAGCCGCTAGAAGACCTGGGTGTCCTTGTGGTCCTTACCTCTGTTCCTCCTTACCTTCCCAATGTCGCCCTGCTGCCCGCCCTTTCCACCTTGGGGAAACCTATTTCCATCGTTCGCCCTCTCTCGCTAGGCTGCAAGGACCCCGCCCTCCGTCACGTCCTCTCGTTCCGCCGGCACGTGCAGCTCCAACTGCCGCCGGCGGCACGTGCTGGAGAGGCGCTTGAGGGGTCTTTCTTGGTCCCCTATCGGGGGACCCATTGCCGGGTGTACTATTCTACGGGGGAGGCCCGGTGCTACCTCTGCCGGGCGATAGGGCACGTCCGGAGGGACTGCCCCTTGGCCCGGCACGGAGGAGCGTCCGGGACCCCCGAGCCCCGGCAGAGTGCCAGCCCCACCATTGCTGGCGCTCCTAGTTGCCCGGTACCCGGAGCCGCCCCTCCTTCTTCTCGGACCACCACTGCTCCCGCTCGGGCTCAAGGGGTATCTCCCCCACCATGCCCAGATGAGCGAGAGAGCCCCGTCTCTGCTATGTGCACTGTGGCGGGGCCTGTAGAGGAGGGTGCGGTGGGGGTATTGCCGGGCGCGAGAGAGGGCCCTCCCCAGGGGGATTCTGCCCCCCCTCCTACTACCCCATTGTTACCTCCTCAGGTCCTCAAGCCGTCATCTCTGCCCCCCGACCCAATCCCTGTCACCCAGCCTGCAGACGATGCCATGGAGGGCTGGACCCTAGTACAGGGAAAGCGGGGCAAGCGGAAGGCTCGAGCTCCACTCCTGCCATCCGGTGCGGAGGCCCCCCGGAAAACCAGGAAGGGGGGCTCCGCTGCTGAGCCTTCCGCTTTGCCCGCGGGCGCATTACATCTACCGTTGCCGGTTGGGGAAGCTGTGGCAGCACCGGAGGATGCCGCCATCCATTCTCCGCGGTCCTTCCTCGCGGAGGCCCACGTTGCGGCCCCTCCTACCCCCTTACCACCTATACCCTCTGCGATGCTCGAGGCAAGCGTCGCCTTGGGTGTTAGCGGGGATGATCCCGGGGTGGTGGGAGGTGAGCTGCCCTCTATCTATGAGGAGATCGAGGCCCTGGGTCTGACCCCGGTCACCCAGGGGGAGGACGACCCTCTGCCAGCGGGCCTTGATCTAGCCGCTCTCACCTCAACCCCCCCTTCTGCGTCTCCTGTTCCCCTGACCGCTGCTCCTGCCTTCGAGGAACCCCTGGACTCCTTGCCCTGCCCAGCTGCGGGTGACACATCGCTGACGGCCGCCGAGCCTCTTCAGGCGACGGCCGGTGCCTCGCGGCCGGGACTCGTGTTACCAGGGGTATCCCTTGTTGGTGTGGGGCAACCGAGTTCCTTCCCGAGTGGGGGCCCCATTGCAGATTGTTCACCACCTGCTGCCGTGGCTGTTCCATCTGCCGTAGAGCCTGAGCCCGGCATCCCTGGGGACCCCCTCCCTAACCCTCAGACCCCTGGGCCCGACCGAGAGGAGCTACCTTCCAGCTGTCCAGCTCCTGGGGCCCAGGATCCCGCCTCTGTCCCTCTTCCCGACCCTACTCCTGCCCCCGGCCCTACCCCTACTCCTGACCCCAGCCCTGTCCCCTCCACCTCCCACGATGCCATTGCCGCCTCTGGGGATGTGTCTTTCTCTTTCCCAGAGGGTGACCCCCAGGGAGCGGCCTTTGTGTTCCCCAGTCCCGACCCACTAGGGGCTGCTCTTCTCCCTCCGCCGCCGCCCCCCATTAAGCCGGGGTCTGAGACGGACCGTGTGGCGCCGGTCCATCGGGCGCCACGTCGAGGGTCCGCCCCTTGCCTGCCCGTCTCAGTGGGCCACGGGGCCGAGCCAGGGGCCCCACTGGAGGATGATCTGCAGCCAGTGACCCCACCCCCCCATATGCTGCGAGAAGAGCTGCGGGAGTTTTTAGAAGATGTGCGTGGCTCCCGCAATAAGGTGCCGCTCGCTCTCCAGCGATGGGGGGATTTCCACCAGATCCTCCGGGCCGCGAGGGCCCTAATGGGGGAGGGTAAAAGGACCGGGAAGCAGGGTGCTGCGGCTTACCAGCGGGTCCGCAGCTTCCGTGACTCCTTGCTCACCTTCGGGGTGGGTCACGGTTTGCTGCGCGGCCCAATGGGGGCCGCGAGCGTCCCTGCCAGCGAGGATCCCCCCCAGCCCTCCTCATGCCACCTATCTCTTTTGCAACATTGAACACCCGGGGCTGTAGGGTGGGTCTCCGCAGGTGCCAGGTGCTCTCCTTCCTTCGGGAAGGGGGGTACTCTGTGATTTTCCTGCAGGAGACCCACACGGATCCGGCCGCCGAAGACAGCTGGCGGCTGGAGTGGGGGGACAAGGTCTATTTTAGCCATCTGTGACGTTATTGACATAAACTGGGACCATATAGATCATTGTTGCAACCAAGGTCCTGTAGTGGCACCCAAATCTTGTATAAAGGGGGTCAAATGGGGTGTCTAGGACAAGGTTATGGTTTACTGGTTATGATTATGCTGTCTATATGTGTGTATCAGTTTTGTAGTTGAAGTTATGAATATTGGCTCTATACTGTCTGTATGGCAAACTTATGCTATGCTTCTGGGTGACATCCCAGACAAGCTGAGATTAGCTCTGCCTAGCCTGCTTGATGGACCATTAAGGACCATCAGCTATACAATGGACCCATTGAGAGAAGGCAGATACGCCTTGTACCTCAGCAAAGTATGCAGGGACTGGCCCATGTGACTCCAGACTCCATGTTGCTGTAATTTTCCACAGTAAGAACAAAGAGGTGATCTTACACCTGGAAAAGACTATATAAGGCTGATGCCTGATCTCCATCTGGTCTTCAATCCTGCTTCTTACCTCTGGAGGGACTTTGCTACAAGCTGAAGCTCTGAACAAAGGACTGAGGACCCATCCCAGCGGGGGATGTATTCCAGAGACTTGATTTGAACCTGCAGTTTATTCCATCGCTGCTGCAAGCCTGAACCAAGAACTTTGCCATTACTGTATGTAATTGATTCCATTTAACCAATTCTAACTCTCATCTCTATCTTTTTCCTTTTATGAATAAACCTTTAGATTTTAGATTCTAAAGGATTGGCAACAGCGTGATTTGTGGGTAAGATCTGATTTGTATATTGACCTGGGTCTGGGGCTTGGTCCTTTGGGATCAGGAGAACCTTTTTCTTTTACTGGGGTATTGGTTTTCATAACCCTTTGTCCCCATAACGAGTGGTACTGGTGGTAATACTGGGAAACTGGAGTATCTAAGGAGATTGCTTGTGAGACTTGCAGTTAGCCAGTGGGGTGAGACTGAAGTCCTCTTAGTCTGGCTGGTTTGGTTTGCCTTAGAGGTGGAAAAAACCCCAGCCTTGGGCTGTAACTGCCCTATTTGAGCAATTTGTCCTGAGTTGGCACTCTCAGTTGGGTTCCGCCAGAACCGCATTGTCACAGTGGCGTAGTCGTGCTTGGATCCACAGAACCAGGTCAATTAAGCTTTGGGTCAGAACCCCACGCTATCCAAATTTGAATTTTGGGATTGAGAGTTTTGTTGGTTAAAGAGCTGCTGCAATGGCTGAGCAAAGAGCATATGAGGGACTTGGGAAAAAAGCCCTGGAAAATTTGTGTTCAGAAAAGAGGATAAGCTTTAGAAAGAAAGCTACAAAGGAAGAACTGAGAAATCTGCTAATAGCCAGTGATCAGGGGGCAAGAGCACAGCCCTTACCTGAGGCTGCAGAAGATGCAGAAAAAATTAGGATGCAAAGGGTGACAAGTAAACTGCAATTTGAGCATGAACAGAAGCTAGCAGATCTTCGATTGCTGGAGAAGCACAAAATAGCAGAGTTAGAAAGAGAGAGAAAGAAGGAGGCTGATGAGAGAGAAGAGAGAGCCCGTAAGGGGCGTCTAGAGCTGCTCGCTGCTGAGCAGGAGACTCACAGGATGGAACAGGAGACGGCCAGACTTCAGCTCCAAGTAATGGAAGAGCGGAGAAAGTCATCCCCACCTGGTACTCCACTTCCCCCCCGCCATGAGAAAAACTGGGAAAGGATGTGTCCCATTTACAATGATACTGAGGATATAGAGGAGTTTTTGTCTACCTTTGAACGCCTCTGCAATCTGTACCAGATCCCTGAGGGTCAGCGAATGCCTGTCCTGCTAACCAGACTGACTGGAAAAGCCAGGGAGGTGTTTAATGACTTGGGGGAACAAGAAGCATTAAATTATGAGCGGTTTAAGGATTCTGTGTTAAGGCGGTTCAAGGTTACTCCTGAATCTTACAGAGTTAAGTTTAGAGAGTTTAAAATGTCTAAGGATTGTACTTTTGTAGAATGTGCTCATAAGCTGATGGGTTTTGTTAAAAAGTGGGTTATGGGAGCCAAGGTTCATGGGAGTTTTGAAAAACTGCTGGATTTAATAACTTTGGAACAGTTCTTAGACATTGTGCCTGACAGTGTGAGAGCAGCTGTGTGTGACAGGGACCCTGAGTCAGTCCTACGGGCAGCAGAGATTGCTGATGCCCATACCCAAAACAGGGCTCGAGAAGGGTGTAAAACCCCGGGGAAAACTAATCACCATTCTCCCCAGTTCAAGAGGAGGGAAGGATTTAAAAATAAACCTGACTCTTCTAAAGGAGTTCAAGGGGGCCCGGAGGGTAGGAACTCACATCCCCAGCAGGTTACATGCTATCGCTGTGGTATGCTGGGCCACATGAGACCAGACTGCCCGACACTGAAGGGCAGCCCAAAACCAGCAACCCCAAATGCCACGGCCAATGCTAACCCTGTTGTTGTAAACTCACAGGCAAGCCACACAGAGCCCAGCATTGGTGCCCTGTGTGCAAATGCTGTTTCTGTTGTCTCTGAAGGATTTGACCTTAAAACTCACATTAAAGCTAAATATGGGGGAAATAATGCAGAGTTTATTAGCAATGCAGAAGTGAATGGAGTGAGGTGTATGGCATGGAGGGACACCGCAGCAGATATTACTCTGGTTAAAGCAAGTCTGGTCAGGAAGGAAGATTATTTGCCAGGTGAAGATGTAACTGTTGTAGCCTTATCTAAGTATTTTGTCAGGGTGCCTTTGGCTAAAATCCACCTGAAATGGAAGGGATTGGAGGGCACCATGGTTGTGGGAGTAAAAGACATAATCCCTAAGGATATTATGATTGGAAATGATATTAAAGCTATGGTCAGTCAAGTTAATACAAACCAGGCACAAGAGAGGATTGATCCTAAGGTTGTGCCTATGGAGGGTTTCTCCAAAAGTTTGTCTTTGGAAAGTAGCTGTTTGGCTGTGAATGAAGTTTCTGAATGTCTATCTAATGTCTCAGAAGTAAATCTGGAATTAGATCAAGCGAAGGGAGAGGAGAACAAGGAGATTTTGGATGAGCCTAGGCAGTCTTGTGAGCTAATGGCTTTATCTAGTCAGCAGTTTGGGAAGGCAAGGAGAGTGGAAGATGGGTGCCCCTATACCTTATCTGTTTCCTGTGCGAAGAATAGTGACAGTGAAGGAAATGTGCCTGTGTCTGTCAGGGGTGTTGACTTGCCTATGGAGGAAGCTACCCCAATCTCCAAGCAGTTGTCTGTGAACAGCCCGGTGTGCTGGAACAAGGGAAATGAAATCCCAAACAGTATGTCTGGTAAAGGAAAATGCGTCTCCAACTCTTTTTTGTCTGTGGAGCAGACAGAAGGTGCCTTTCGGCCTGTGATGGTTGAGAGTAATTTAGTTGTCTCAGAGTTGGTTCTGGATTCAACCAAAGCCCAGGAAGGGAATGGTCCTAAGTTTGCATCTGCTGGGGAGAATGGCCCCGTAACTAGGTTGCATCCAGTTAGTGGCTTAGCAAAATCCCAGAGACCAAACAGTTCTGGTGCTTGTATTTTGCCTGTTGCTCATGTGTGGTTGGAGAAGGGTGTAACAACTCTGTCTGATCAGGGTGATACCCTAGCCAGGGCACAAGGAGAGCAGAAAGGTAATTTGGTTGTGTTACCTACGGACAGTTTAACAACTTGTAGCAAAAAGGAAAAAATTCCTAAGCTTGTGTGTGGCAAAGAGAAGGGAAGTATTTCTAACCTTTTATCTAGGAAGTCTATGGGTTCGCCTGAAAGGGGATTGTGTAGAGATCTGCCTGATGGGCCAAAGGTGATCCTGAATATAAGTAAGATCCAGACAGAGTCTGTTGTTGCTCAGGAAAGTGTTCCTTTAGGGCAAGCCCTAGGTGAAGAGGGTAAGGGCAGAATTTCTGTGAGGGGTGAATTGCTGCTTAGAAAAGCTCCTGGAGAAAGGAATCCTCATGGTACTCGGTGCAAGCAGTTCCCTGCAATTGAAGGGTGTGAGAGTGATTTAATCAAGGAAGTTTCCGTTCCTAGCAGCCAAAAATTGTCTGTTGTGAAGGGATCCACTAACTTTCCTTGTAAAAGATCCAGTGTGGGTAGCTTTGAGAAGGTCTCAGAGGAAGTAAAAGTTGTTAAGGGATTGTGGCATCCCTATAACCAAGTGGCTGTGTGGGGCCAACTTGTTGGGGAGACAATGGTGTTGGAACAGGAATGTCTCCTTTCTGATTCTTTAAATGAGCAGTTTGTGCTTCGGGGTTTGAGGACAGATTTGGTTACTGATGTGTCAGAGCAGAGCAGTTTTATGGCTAAATGCTTGAGGATGCGGGGGAGAGGAAGCAAACTCTCACCCGCAGACTCTTTGGATTTGTGTGGTATCTCTTTAAGACAGAGTCCAGCCTTGGAGATGATAGCAGTTGCGAATATGAAAACTGGTGGACTGGCTCTGGTCTGGGGTAGTGCAAATTACTTGCCTGGCTGGGAAAGGAAGGACTTGCTAATAGCTGTTAGCACAGAGGGCCCACCCCATCAGCCAGTAAATTCTGTTAAGCAAGAGAAATCAGGGTTTGATCCTGCAGGACAAGGAGGAAAGAGAAAACTGAATTTTGCAAAGGGAAGCCACAGGTTGACCCTAAAAGGCCCAAACTCCAATGGTATTGAGCCAAAGGGGTGGCATGACAAACATGACTGTAGATGGACTCTTGCAATGAACTTGTTGTTATTGCTAAATTTTGTAATTAATGTGTTGCTATTGCCACAAACGGTAAAAATATACAATGTGTCTAATCTTTTGGAGAATTCATTGAACATGTTAAAAGGAATACATGAAAACACACGTTATGTTAAAAGGCCTTGTTACACTGGGGTTTCACAGGCAATGCATATAAACAATATGGGAACTTTTCACAGGGGAAAGGACATTCCAGACCTAATGTGCTGTATGAAAAGGAAGACTGAGGCACACTGCCATATTGCTTTCATGGCTAAATGCCAAGATTCCTGGACTATGAAGAACATTAATATCTGCATTTATGCGATGTTAATTGGGTTCCAAACATTGGCCCAAGCTTGTATGGATAAAGTAGCAGTTTTCTTTAGCTCCTGGCAAGATCACATGGCACATACAGGAACCATGCTGCCAGAGCAGATCCAATCCACTATTGTTCTAACTAAGTGTTACCTTGAGTTTGTAAAGAGGTTCAATCATGTTATTGAACATGACTTTGATGAACCATTTCTGTTATACACTGGTATGGCTTCTAACCCCATACTAGCTGTAGTGAGACAGAACCCAGGATGGGAAGCTCTTGGGATGCAGTCAGTGATGTTTGTGTCATCCCTTCCTGCATCAATTTTGCGTTGGGGGTGTGACGTTATTGACATAAACTGGGACCATATAGATCATTGTTGCAACCAAGGTCCTGTAGTGGCACCCAAATCTTGTATAAAGGGGGTCAAATGGGGTGTCTAGGACAAGGTTATGGTTTACTGGTTATGATTATGCTGTCTATATGTATGTATCAGTTTTGTAGTTGAAGTTATGAATATTGGCTCTATACTGTCTGTATGGCAAACTTATGCTATGCTTCTGGGTGACATCCCAGACAAGCTGAGATTAGCTCTGCCTAGCCTGCTTGATGGCCCATTAAGGACCATCAGCTATACAATGGACCCATTGAGAGAAGGCAGATACGCCTTGTACCTCAGCAAAGTATGCAGGGACTGGCCCATGTGACTCCAGACTCCATGTTGCTGTAATTTTCCACAGTAAGAACAAAGAGGTGTTCTTACACCTGGAAAAGACTATATAAGGCTGATGCCTGATCTCCATCTGGTCTTCAATCCTGCTTCTTACCTCTGGAGGGACTTTGCTACAAACTGAAGCTCTGAACAAAGGACTGAGGACCCATCCCAGCGGGGGATGTATTCCAGAGACTTGATTTGAACCTGCAGTTTATTCTATCACTGCTACAAGCCTGAACCAAGAACTTTGCCATTACTGTATGTAATTGATTCCATTTAACCAATTCTAACTCTCATCTCTATCTTTTTCCTTTTATGAATAAACCTTTAGATTTTAGATTCTAAAGGATTGGCAACAGCGTGATTTGTGGGTAAGATCTGATTTGTATATTGACCTGGGTCTGGGGCTTGGTCCTTTGGGATCAGGAGAACCTTTTTCTTTTACTGGGGTATTGGTTTTCATAACCCTTTGTCCCCATAACGAGTGGTACTGGTGGTAATACTGGGAAACTGGAGTATCTAAGGAGATTGCTTGTGAGACTTGCAGTTAGCCAGTGGGGTGAGACTGAAGTCCTCTTAGTCTGGCTGGTTTGGTTTGCCTTAGAGGTGGAAAAAACCCCAGCCTTGGGCTGTAACTGCCCTATTTGAGCAATTTGTCCTGAGTTGGCACTCTCAGTTGGGTTCCGCCAGAACCGCATTGTCACACCATCTCACAGCTCGTACGGCTGGAGTGGCTACCCTGTTCTCTCCCGACCTACGGCCCGAGGTGCTGGGGGTTGCCGAGGTTGTGCTGGGCCGCCTGCTGCACCTCCGGGTCCGTATGGAGGGGCTTGTGGTCAATCTTGTCAACGTCTATGCCCCGACATCGGGCCCGGAGCGGCTGCCTTTCTATCAGCAGGCATCCGCCTTCCTCGGCTCCTTGGATCCTCGTGAGTGCCTGGTCCTGGGCGGGGACTTCAACGCTACCCTCGAGGAGCGGGACCGCTCGGGGACCGAGCAGTGCCCGGCCGCCGCGGACGTCCTCCGGGAGATTGTAGAACGTCATTCCCTGGTGGACGTCTGGCGCGACCACCACCCGGACGACGTCTCCACGTTCACCTACGTCCGGGTGGAAGCCCATCGGTCGTGCCACTCCCGGTTGGACCGTATTTACTTGTCACGTCTCCATCTCTCACGGGCCCACTCCTCCGCCGTGCGGCCGGCCCCCTTTTCCGATCACCATTTAGTCACCGTGACGGCCTCTCTATGTGGGGAGAGGCCGGGGCCGGCCTATTGGCACTTTAATAATAGCTTGTTGGAGGATGTGGGCTTCGTGGCGTCCTTCCGGGAGTTTTGGCTGGTCTGGCGAGAGCAGCGGCGTGCCTTTCCCTCGGCGCGGCGATGGTGGGACCTAGGAAAGGTGCGCGCCCGGCTCTTCTGCCGTGATTACACCCGGGGCGCCAGCCGACGGAGGGATGCGGCGATAGAGCAGTTGGAACGGGAGGTCTTGGAGCTAGAGAGGCGTCTGGCCGCCAGCCCTGAGGATCCATCCCTTTGCGGAGCGTGCCGGGAGAAGCGGGAGGAGCTCCGGGCCCTGGACGATCATCGGGCCCGGGGTGCTTTTGTTCGATCCCGCATCCGCCTCCTTCGGGAGATGGATCGCGGCTCCCGCTTCTTCTACGCCCTGGAGAAAAGGAGGGGGGCCAAGAAGCACGTCACCTGCCTTCTAGCAGAGGACGGCACCCCCCTTACGGATCCGGTGGAGATGTGCCAGAGGGCCAGGGCCTTCTACGCACACCTTTTCTCCCCGGATCCGACCGACCCTACCGCTTGCAGAGTGCTCTGGGACGGACTGCCAACGGTCAGCGCGGGCGACCGGGACCGGCTGGAGTCGCCTCTCTCTCTGGCCGAGTTCTCGGAAGCCCTCCGCCGCATGCCCACCAATAAATCTCCGGGCATGGACGGGCTGACCGTGGAGTTCTACCGCGTGTTCTGGGACGTCCTCGGCCCGGACCTAGTCACCGTCTGGGCCGAGGCCTTGCGGAGCGGGGTCCTCCCTCTTTCGTGCAGGCGAGCCGTGCTCACCTTATTGCCGAAGAAGGGGGACCTCCGTGACTTACGGAATTGGCGTCCCGTCTCGCTCCTCAGCACGGACTACAAAATCGTAGCCAAGGCCATCTCGCTGCGGCTGGGGTCCGTGCTGGAGGACATGATCCACCCAGACCAGACCTACACCGTCCCGGGCCGTAGCATTTTTGATAACCTCTACCTGGTCCGGGATCTTCTGGAACTTGGGTGCAGGGATGGTCTGTCGTTCGCCCTCCTGTCCCTGGATCAGGAGAAGGCGTTCGACAGGGTGGACCACGGGTATCTTCTGGGCACTCTGCAGGCGTTAGGCTTCGGACCCCAGTTTGTGGGTTTTCTCCAGATGCTGTACGCCTCCGCAGAGTGTCTGGTCAAGCTCAACTGGACCCTGACCGAGCCGGTCAGCTTCGGGCGGGGAGTGCGGCAGGGGTGCCCCCTCTTGGGCCAGCTGTACGCTCTGGCGATCGAGCCCTTCCTCTGTCTCCTCCGCAAGAGGTTGACGGGGTTGGTGCTTCGGGAACCGGAGCTGCGGCTGGTCCTGTCGGCGTATGCCGACGATGTGCTCCTCGTGGTCCAGGACCCGGGCGACTTGGTGCGGGTGGAGGCTTGCCAGACCGTGTACTCGGCGGCCTCCTCCGCCCGGGTCAACTGGGTCAAGAGCTCTGGCCTGGTGGTAGGGGCCGGGTGGCAGGCGAGCTCCCTCCCACCCGCGCTTCAGGCCATCCGGTGGAGCGCAGGTCCGCTACTCTATCTCGGCGTTTACCTTTCTGCCACGCATCCGTCTCCGCCGGAGAACTGGCAAGGTTTACAGGGTAGGGTGACGGAGCGACTCCGGAAATAGACAGGACTACTCCGGTGCCTCTCCCTTCGTGGGAGGGCACTGGTACTCAATCAACTAGTCCTGTCCATGCTCTGGCACCGTCTCAACACCCTGGTCCCAGCCCCGGGCTTCCTGGCCGACCTCCGGAGGGTGATTCTGGAGTTCTTTTGGCCAGGACTGCACTGGGTCTCTGCAGGGGTCCTCCATCTGCCCCTGGAGGAGGGAGGGCAGGGCCTGAAGTGCCTCCACACACAGGTCCATGTCTTCCGTCTCCAGGCCCTGCAGAGGCTCCTTTATGGTGCAGGTAATCCAGCGTGGAGCGTATTGGCGCACGCCTTCCTGCGCCGCTTCCGAGGGCTCCGATACGACCGGCAGCTCTTTTATCTCGACCCGAGAGGTCTTCCGCGAGACCTCTCCGGGCTGCCGGTATTCTACCAGGACCTCCTCCGGACCTGGAAACTGTTCTCAGCGACCAGGTCCGTGGCGGCCACCGAGGGGGCAGATCTCCTCGCGGAGCCCCTGCTACACAATCCCCAGCTTCGTGTGCAGGTGGCGGAGTCCCCCGCGGTGCGCCAGAGGTTGGTCCTGGCAGAAGTCACTAGAGTCGGAGACCTCCTGGACTACGACCGGGGAGACTGGCTGGATCCCCTGACGCTCGCTCGGCGTATGGGGCTCTCCAGGCCTTGTACTCCCCAGCGCGTATTTCAGGAGGTGAGGGCCGCTTTGCCGCCCGCTGCTCGGGTTTGCCTCGACCGGACCCTGCACGAGGGCACGCCCCGCCCACCCTCCACCCCTGGTCCTCCGGACCTTTTCATTGAGCCCCTGCCCCGTGGACCCAACCGGCCCCCCCGCCCCTTCTCTGTGAGCCGGCTGCACGACTTGCAGCCGGTTCGTTTCCTGACCGCGCCAAGGAAACATCTCTACACGCTTGTGCTCCACACTCTTCATTTCCTCACCCTCGTGTCCCGCCCCGATACAAAGTGGCGGGACCTCCTGCCACCTGTCGAGGGTGAGAAGCCCCGGTGGGCCAGTCTCTATTCCACTCTGGTCCCGAGGCCCGCCGGGGATATCAGCTGGCGGCTCCTTCATGGGGCCGTGAGCACGGGCGTGTACTTGGCGCGGTTTACCCCTGTTCCGGACACCTGTCCTTTCTGCGGCGTGAGGGAGACCCTGGCTCACGTTTACTTAGAGTGTGCCAGGTTGCAGCCCCTACACCGGCTCCTCACCGACATTATGTTACGTTTTTGGTTACACTTTTCCCCTCACCTTCTCATTTATGCACTCCCTATCCGTGGCCCCACAAAGTCGCGGGACCTCCTGGTCAACTTCCTCTTGGCACTGGCTAAACAGGCCATCTATAAAACCAGGGAGAGGAGGTTGGCCGATGGAGGTTCCTGTGACTGTGGGGCCTGTTTCCGATCCTCTGTCCGTTCACGTATCCGGGCAGAGTTCCTCTGGGCGGTGTCCACTGGCTCCCTTGACACCTTTGAGGAGCAGTGGGCGCTGTCTGGGGTTCTCTGCTCGGTGTCCCCGTTTGGTTCTCTTCTTTTGACCCTTTGACCGCACTCCTGTCCCTGTTTTTACATTAGTTGTCCCCCGTAATTATTTGAGTTCCAGGTCCTGTGGATCCTCCCCTTAGGCTGGGGGGAGATCCTTTAGCAGTGGGCGGGCTTACGCCCACTTCCCGGAACCCAATAGGTACAGAGCGTGCTCAGTATCCTCTGTAGCTGCTCTCTTGGCTGGAGCTCTCCCTCCTTCTCCTTCTCCTCTCCACCTGCCTTGCTAGTTGGAGCTCTCCCTTACTCCCTGGGCTGCTGCTGCTGCTGGCTAGAGCTCCCTCCCTAGACTGCTGTTGCTGCTGCTACCACTGCTCCTGAGTCAGGGGTGGGGGGGCCTTGCCGGCCAGTCCCCCCTCCCCACCATCTTTGGAGGGAGCAGCTAAGACCCCCACCTTCACCATCAGCACTACCACCTGTGGGGGTCCTTCCTGCCTGGCTGCCAGGGTTGCCAGAGCTACTACTGCTGCTGTCGCCGGTGCTGTGCATGTCCTGGGGAGCTGCTGGAGCCTGGAGGTGGAGGAAGAGGACTGCGCGGTCCATCGGCTGCTGGGGGAGCCCATGAGACTCTGGAGACCACTGTGGAGGGGGCTGTTTTGGACTGAGTAATTTTCGAACTGTGCTCTAGTGGCGGGGGTCTAGACTGTGTTTGTGGGGACACAGGGGGTGTGGCGTGGAGCCTGCCCCCTGGTCCATCTGTGTGTGTCCCCCCCCCAAACCCCCACCACCACCGTTGCCCCCTCCACCACCAACCCCACAGCCCATTTTCCATCTGCCTCCGCTCCTGCCTCTGGGACTCTGCTGCTTTCCTGGCCTGCCACGCCCTACTGACAGCGTTTGGGCCTGCAGCGGCGGGCAGGCGGCCCACACATTGACTTTTCGCAAGCGCTCGTGGGCGCACCTACCCCCCCTTGGACTGACCCCTTCCCCTTTTGCAACAGGCCCCCCAGCTTTGCCCTTTGCTGCCTACCCCCTTTGCCCTCTGTAGCCTTTTGCCCTTCCCCAGCTTCAGTTTGTTTGCCTGCCCCGCCCCTTTCCCTCTGTAGTTTGGTTTCGTTGTCCCACCCCAACCCTGCGGTTGGCCCCTTGGTTCCTCTGCCCCATTCCCAGCCTCGTTGCTCCCTTGCGCCCCCCTTGCCCTGATTGACCTTTCCCCTCGTGTGCCCATGCCCCCTCCCGTGCGCTTGTGCCCCCCATCACATTTTGGTTATTCACTGCACCCCCTTCTGTTATTGTGACCTTCCCTCCCTTAGTGTAACTAGAGGAGCCGGTGTCGGTGACTGTCCCCCCTCAGCCCTTGATACTCCCGCATCTCCCTGCGTTTCGGTGCCCTCCTCCCCTGCCTGCAGCCTAGCGGGGAGGAGTGGTTGACCTGCCTTTCCTTTAGCCGCCCCCCCCCCTTTTTTTTTTTCTCCAGTGTGTTTTTCCCTCCCTCCCTGCTCAATATGGAGGGGAACACGGCGGGCGAGCCCCCCCAAGTAGGCCCCGCCACCCCTCCCCCGCCTGTCCCCTTAGCCTCTACCTCAACCTCCGCTGCCGAGCCACCTGCCACCGCTGCGGCATTGGCAGCGGCAGGCGACGGGGTGACCTCCGCTGCTGCCACGTCCCTAGCTCCCTCCAATTATGGGGGAGCTGCCCCAGCCGGCAGGAAAGGCCAGGGCAAGAAAAAGGGAAAGGGCCCCGCTAAAAAGACTGGGCCCTCCATGGCAGGGGCTGCCTCCACTGCTGCGGCCCTGCCACCGGCCGCAACAATCCTTCCCGCTGCTCCCTCCACCAGCTCTGCGGGTGCCCCTCCCCCAGCCCCTAGGGCGTATGCCCAGGTGGCAGCGGCCACCAGTATGCCATCTCGCCCATCCACCGCCTCCGCTTCCAACTATAGTGGCCTGGGCCCCTTCCCCACCTTGACTAGGAGGCATGGCATCCGTTGCCTCCAGGTGCCCGCCTCGCCGCACGTGGAGACCTACGTGCGGGCGTTGGCGAGGGTGGTGGGGCCCGCGGCCATCGTGGCGGCCTCCAAAATGTATGGCAAGGTTGTCTTTTTCCTTGCCTCGGAGGCCGCCGTCCAAGAGGCGGTGGAGAAAGGCCTGGCGGTGGGGGGCGTATTCGTCCCCCTGGAGCCGCTAGAAGACCTGGGTGTCCGTGTAGTCCTTACCTCTGTTCCTCCTTACCTTCCCAATGTCGCCCTGCTGCCCGCCCTTTCCACCCTGGGGAAACCTATTTCCATCGTTCGCCCTCTCTCGCTAGGCTGCAAGGACCCCGCCCTCCGTCACGTCCTCTCGTTCCGCCGGCACGTGCAGCTCCAACTGCCGCCGGCGGCACGTGCTGGAGAGGCGCTTGAGGGGTCTTTCTTGGTCCCCTATCGGGGGACCCATTGCCGGGTGTACTATTCTACGGGGGAGGCCCGGTGCTACCTCTGCCGGGCGATAGGGCACGTCCGGAGGGACTGCCCCTTGGCCCGGCACGGAGGAGCGTCCGGGACCCCCGAACCCCGGCAGAGTGCCAGCCCCACCATTGCTGGCGCTCCTAGTTGCCCGGTACCCGGAGCCGCCCCTCCTCGTTCTCGGACCACCACTGCTCCCGCTCGGGCTCAAGGGGTATCTCCCCCACCATGCCCAGATGAGCGAGAGAGCCCCATCTCTGCTATGTGCACTGTGGCGGGGCCTGTAGAGGAGGGTGCGGTGGGGGTATTGCCGGGCGCGAGAGAGGGCCCTCCCCAGGGGGATTCTGCCCCCCCCTCCTACTACCCCATTGTTACCTCCTCAGGTCCTCAAGCCGTCATCTCTGCCCCCCGACCCAATCCCTGTCACCCAGCCCGCAGACGATGCCATGGAGGGCTGGACCCTAGTACAGGGAAAGCGGGGCAAGCGGAAGGCTCGAGCTCCACTCCTGCCATCCGGTGCGGAGGCCCCCCGGAAAACCAGGAAGGGGGGCTCCGCTGCTGAGCCTTCCGCTTTGCCAGCGGGCGCATTACATCTACCGTTGCCGGTTGGGGAAGCTGTGGCAGCACCGGAGGATGCCGCCATCCATTCTCCGCGGTCCTTCCTCGCGGAGGCCCACGTTGCGGCCCCTCCTACCCCCTTACCACCTATACCCTCTGCGATGCTCGAGGCAAGCGTCGCCTCGGGTGTTTGCGGGGATGATCCCGGGGTGGTGGGAGGTGAGCTGCCCTCTATCTATGAGGAGATCGAGGCCCTGGGTCTGACCCCGGTCACCCAGGGGGAGGACGACCCTCTGCCAGCGGGCCTTGATCTAGCCGCTCTCACCTCAACCCCCCCTTCTGCGTCTCCTGTTCCCCTGACCACTGCTCCTGCCTTTGAGGAACCCCTGGACTCCTTGCCCTGCCCGGCTGCGGGTGACACATCGCTGACGGCCGCCGAGCCTCTTCAGGCGACGGCCGGTGCCTCGCGGCCGGGACTCGAGTTACCAGGGGTATCCCTTGTTGGTGTGGGGCAACCGAGTTCCTTCCCGAGTGGGGGCCTGTAGTGAGGCCGTATTGGCAAACCGGGAAGTGGGCGGGCTTAGCCGCCCACTACTAAAGGCCCCTCCCCCAGCCTAGCGGGAGGGACCACTGGACCCAGTACCAAATGATTACGTGGGACAACTAATAAAAAAACAGGGAGCGAGGTGACGGTCAAAGGTTCAAAATCAGGGAACCAGATGGGGACACCGAGCAGAGAACCCCGGACAGCGCCCACTGCTCCTCGAAGGTGGCAAGGGAGCCAGCGGACGCTGCCCAGTGAAACTCCGCACGGAGACGGGAAACCAAAGAGGTGTGAAAGTAGGCCCCACAGTCGCAAAGCACCCCCTCGTCCAACATCTTCTCCCTGGTATTATAGATGGTAAGTTTGGCCAGGGCCAGGAAGAGGTTGACGAGGAGGTCTCGCGACTTAGTGGGGCCACGGACAGGGTGTGCATAAATAAACAAGTGCGGGGAAAAGTGTAGCCAGAACCTCAACAAGAGGTTCTGGAGAAGCCGGAAAAGGGGCTGCAGCCTGGCGCACTCAAGGTAAGCGTGCGCCAGGGTCTCCCTAATGCCACAAAATGGGCAGGCCTCAGGAATAGGGGTGAACCGCGCCAAGTACACGCCCGTGCTCACGGCCCCATGAAGGAGCCGCCAACCAATGTCCCCGGCGGGCCTTGGAACTAAGGTGGAATAAAGGCTGGCCCACCGGGGCTCCTCACCCTCCACAGGTAACAGATAGTCCCTCCACTTGGTGTCGGGGCGGGACACGAGGGTGAGGTGATGCAACGTGTGAAGCACGAGCGCGTACAGATAGTCCCTAGGTGCGGTTCGAAACTGGACCGGCTGCAAAGCGCGCAGCCGGCTCGGGTTATGGGAGCGGGAGAGCCGGGGGGGCTCATGGAACAGGGGCCCGAGAAAAAGGTCCGGAGGGCCCGGGGTGAGGGGTGGGCGGGGAACACCCTCCCGCAGGGCCCGCCACAGGAAGCTGAGAGCAGGAGGTGACAATGCAGCGCCCACCTCCTGGAGTACACGCAGAGGGGTCGCGAGGGTGGAGAGCCCCATGCGCCGACCAAGCGTGCGGGGATCCACCCAGTCCCCTCTGGTGTAGTCCAGGAGGTCTCCGACCCTGCTGGTTTCCGCCAGGACCAACCTCCGGCTCACCGAGGGCGACTCCGCCACCTGCACACGAAGATCGGGATTGTGCAGCAGGGGCTCCGCGAGGAGATCCGCGCCCTCAGTGGCCACAATGGACCTGGTCGCCGAGAAAAGCTTCCAGGTCCGGAGAAGGTCCTGGTAGAAGACCGGCAGCTCCGAGAGGTCTCGCGGAAGACCTCTTGGATGAAGAAAAAGGAGCTGCCGGTCGTATCGGAGCCCTCGGAGGCGGCGGAGGAAGGCGTGCGCTAACGTGCTCCATGCCGGACTACCTTCACCATAAAGGAGCCTCTGCAGGGCCTGGAGGCGGAAGACATGGACCTGGCTACGAAGGCAGACCAGGCCCTGTCCCCCCTCCTCCAGGGGAAGACTCAGAACCCCCGCAGAGACCCAGTGCAGTCCAGGCCAGAAGAACTCCAGGGCTATCCTCTGGAGCCTGGCCAGGAGTCCCGGGGTCGGGCTCAGGGTGTTGAGCCGGTGCCAGAGCATGGACAGGACAAGCTGGTTCAGCACCAGCGCCCTCCCCCGCAGGGAGAGACACCGGAGCAGTCCCGTCCATCTCCGCAACCGCTCACGCACCCTGGCCTCCAAATCTAGCCAGTTCTCCGGCGGAGAGGGATGCGTGGCAGAAAGATAAACGCCCAGATAGAGCAGCGGGCCCGCGCTCCACCGAATGGCTTGAAGCGCGGGTGGGAGGGAGCCCGCCTGCCAACCGTCCCCGACCACCAGGCCAGAGCTCTTGGCCCAGTTGACCCGGGCGGAGGAGGCGGTCGAATAAACGGCCTGGCAGGCCTCCACCCGCACCAGATCCTCAGGGTCCTGGACCACGAGGAGCACGTCGTCGGCGTACGCCGACAGGACCAGCCGCAGCTCCGGCTCCCGGAGCACCAACCCTGCTAACCTCCGGCGGAGGAGGCAGAGGAAGGGCTCGATCGCCAGAGCGTACAGCTGGCCCGAGAGGGGGCACCCCTGCCGTACTCCCCGCCCAAAGCTGACCGGCTCGGTCAGGGTCCAGTTGAGCCTGACCAGACACTCCGCCTCAGCGTACAGCACCTGGAGAAAGCCCACAAACTGGGGCCCGAAGCCGAATGCCCGCAGAGTGCCCAGGAGGTACCCGTGGTCCATCCTGTCGAACGCCTTCTCCTGGTCCAGAGACAGGAGGGCGAACGACAGACCATCCCTACGTCCCAGCTCTAATAGGTCCCGGACCAAGTACAGGTTGTTAAAGATGCTCCGGCCCGGGACGGCGCAGGTCTGGTTGGGGTGGACCACGTCCGCCAGCACGGACCCCAGCCGCAGCGAGATGGCCTTCGCTACGACCTTATAGTCCGTGCTGAGGAGCGAGATGGGACGCCAGTTTCGTAAATCGCGGAGGTCCCCCTTCTTCGGCAACAGGGCGAGCACTGCTCGCCTGCACGAGAGAGGGAGGACCCCGCTCTGCAAGGACTCGGCCCAGACGGTGACGAGGTCTGGGCCGAGGACGTCCCAGAACACGCGGTAAAACTCCACGGTCAGCCCGTCCATGCCTGGAGATTTGTTAGTGGGCATGAGCCGGAGGGCCGCCGAGAACTCAGCCAGAGAAAGAGGCAGCTCCAGCCGGTCTCGGCCGCCCGCGCTGACCGTCGGGAGCTCGGTCCAGAGCACCCTGCAGGCCTCGGCGTCGGTCGGATCTGGGGAGAAAAGAGCGGCGTAGAAGGCCCTGGCCCTGCCACGCATCTCCTCCGGATCCGTGAGGGGGGCGCCGTCCTCCGCCAGGAGGCAGGTGACATGCTGTTTGGCCCCCCTCCGTTTCTCCAGAGCGTAGAAGAAGCGGGAGCCGCGATCCATCTCCCGAAGGAGACGGATTCGGGATCGAACAAACGCGCCCCGGGCCTGGTGGTCTTCCAGGGCCCGGAGCTCCTCCCGCTTCTCCCGGTACGCCGCGCGGAGGGGTGGATCCTCGGGGCCGGAGGCCAGACGCCTCTCCAGCTCCAAAACCTCCCGCTCCAACTGCCCTAACAACGCATCCCACCGCCGGCTGGCGCCCCGGGTGTAGTTCCGGCAGAAGAGCCGCGCGCGGACCTTCCCCACATCCCACCACCGCCGCGCCGAGGGAAAGGCGCGTCGCTGCCCCCGCCAGGCCAGCCAGAACTCCCGGAAGGATGCCACGAAGCCCACGTCCTCCAGCAAACTATTATTAAAATGCCAATAGGCCGGCCCCGGCCGCTCGGAACTGAGAGAGGCCGTCACGGTCACCAGGTGGTGATCTGAGAACGGGGCCGGCCGGACGCTGGAGGCATGGGCCCGCGCCAGATGAAAACGGGACAGATAAATGCGGTCCAACCGGGAGTGGCGCGACCGGTCGTCCTCCACCCGGACATAGGTGAAGGTGGTGTCGTCGTCCGGGTGGTGGTCGCGCCAGACGTCCACCAGGGAGTGATGGTCTACGATCTCCCTGAGGACGCCCGCGGCTGCCTGGGAAGACTCAGGCCCGGAGCGGTCCCGGTCCTCGAGGGTGGTGTTAAAGTCCCCGCCCAGGACCAGGCACTCGCGAGAATCCAGAGTGCCGAGGAAGGCCGCCGCCCGCTGATAGAAAGGCACGCGTTCCGAGCCCGTGGTCGGGGCATAGACGTTGACCAAGTTCAGAACCAGCCCCTCCACACGGGCCCGGACGTGCAGCAGGCGGCCTGGCACGACCTCGGCGACCCCCAGCACCTCAGGCCGCAGCCCCGGGGAGAACAGGGTGGCCACTCCAGCCGAATGGGCGCTGAGGTGGCTAAAATAAACCCCGTCTCCCCACTCCAGCCGCCAGCTAGCCTCGACGGCCGGAGCCGTGTGGGTCTCCTGCAGGAAAATCACAGAGTACCCCCCCTCCCGAAGGAAGGAGAGCACCTGGCTCCTGCGGAAACCCACCCTACAGCCCCGGGCGTTCAACGACGCAAAGGTGGTAGCTGTCATACGGAGGGCTGGGGCAGATCCTCACGGGCGGAGGGATCATCGGCCCCTAGCGGGCCCCGCAAGATCCCGGTTTCGACTCCGAAGGTCAAAAGGGAGTCGCGGAATCTGCGGGCCCGCCGATAGGCCGCGATGTCCCGCCGACCGGACCCCCGCCCCTCCCCCAAAAGCGCCTTCACGGCCCGGAGGACGAGATGGAAGTCCCCCCAGTGCTGAAGGGCGAGCTGCACCTTACCCTGGGAACCACGGGAATCCGATAGAAAGAGGCGCAGCTCATCCCGCAGCGCGGAGGGGGAGGCAGCGGCCAAGCCGCCGCCATCCTCCGGCGGGGCCCCTGAAGGGTCCTCGCGGCCCACGGTGACGGACAAACAAGGGGCCGAGCTCCGGAGCTGCTGTGCTGGGCAGCCCGTCCCCATCCCCGGCAAAGGAGAGAGCGGCTGAGGGAACAACGCAGCCCCAACAGTGGCAGGAAGGGGAGACACGAAAACCGCCCCCTGAGGGTTGTCTGCAGGCAACGGAGATGCGACAACCCCGGGGGCGGCAGTAACACCAGAGGTGGCAAAAGGAGACACCTCGGGGACAGGATCTGGGGCAAGGGCGGGAGTAGGGGCGGGGCTCGAGACGGGAACAGGGACTTGGGCAGGAGAGGGGACAGGATCAGGGACGGGAACGGGAACGGGCTCCCCATCTCCCGCTGCCAAGCCGCTAGACTGCGGCTCCCCTCGGCCAAGGTCAGCATCCGAGGGGACGGAGGCAGCAGGGGCAGGGGAAGCCTCAGGGGCAGGAACGATGGAAGGGGCAAGATCGGGGATAGGAACCGGCCGCTCAGCAACGGCCGTCGCCCCGAGGGGCTCGGCGGCCGTGCACGAGATGGTAGTCGCGGCCGGGCTGGCGGGTAGGGCTAAGGGTTCTCCCAGGACTAAGTCGGGAGCGGCAGAGTGGGGCGAGGAACCGGGAGCAGGAGAAGGGGGCGGGACTAAGCCAGCACCCGGATCGGGGCCCGCTGGCAGAGGGTCGTCCTCCCCTTGGGTAACCGGGGTCAGACCCAGGGCCTCGATCTCATCGAAAATGGAGGCGAAAGCGGTCCCCTCGACCCCGGCGACCTCCCCGCCAGTCACGGAGACAAAGGCCGCCCCGGCATCGGCGGCGGCGGCGGGGGGCACGGACGGAGCAAGGGCCGGGAGAACCGCTACGGAAGCCTCCTCAGGTGTGGGCTCAACAAAGGGGACAGAAGTTTCCCCAGCCCCTGCCACGGCATCCACGGTCTCCATGGCCGGCACCTCCTGCTGGGCACCGTCCGGGGGCGCGGAAACAGAACTAACAACGTCGGCCCCCCGCGGCATCTTTCGGGGGGCCTGCTCTCCCTCCTCATCAGAGGGGAGGGAGAGAGCCCGCGACCTGCGGGCACCGCGCTTCCCCCGGACGGTCACCCAGCCCCCCGAGGTGGAAGAGGAGGTGGAGGGCCGGTCATCAGGGGCAGGGCCAGAGGACAAGGGCGATGGCTCCGGGGCTCGGGGCGGCAGGGTCGGAGGGACAGCAGGGGCGAGGGAAACCTCCCCCTGGGGCGGGCCCTTCCCCGCGGCCGGCGGAAGCCGCCCCGCCCTCTCCTCCACATGCCCCGCCGATCCAGGGTCGGCGACGGCAAGGCCCGCCCGCCTGGCCGTCTCCGCGGCCAGAGCGGGAACCGCGGCAGAAGGAGGAGGGGCGGCGGCAGCAGCAGTGTCCGAACCGCCAGGGTTGCCGGCGATGACAGGGCCGGCACCCTCCCGGGCCCCGGGGGTCTCGGACGCCCCTCCAGGCCGGGCCAGGGGACAGTCCCTCCGGACATGCCCCGGCGCCCGGCAGAGGAAGCACCGGGCCTCCCCCGTCGAATAGTGGACCCGATAATGGACCCCCCGGTAGGGCACCAGGAAGGACCCCTCGAGCGCCACTCCGGCACCCGCCGCCGGTGGCAGCTGAAGCTGGACCTGCCGGCGGAAAGACAGGATGTGCCGGAGGGCAGGGTCCTTACAGCCCAATGAGAGAGAGCTCAGAATGGAAATGGGCTTCCCCAGGGTGGAGAGGGCCGGCAACAGGGCGGCGTTGGGGAGGTAGGGCGGGACGGAGGTCAAGAGCACCCGTACGCCCAGGTCCTCCAGGGGTTCCAAGGGCACAAACACGCCTCCCACCGCCAGGCCTCGTTCCACCGCCTCCTGCGCAGCGGCCACCGACGCCAGGAAGAACACGGCCTTCCCGGACATCTTGGAGGCCGCCACGATGGCCGTTGGCCCCACCACCCTCGCCAACGCCCGCACATAGGTCTCAATGTGGGGCGAGGCAGGCACCAAATGGCAACGGACGCCATGCCTCCTAGTCAGCGAGGGGAAGGGGCCGTGGTCACCAGGGACAGGCCCAAAGGCGGCGGTCGGGGCGGACGACGGGGCGGCACGCAAAGAGGCGGCGGCCACCTGGGCGTATGCTCTGGGGGCCGGAGGTGGAGCGCCACCAGAGCTGGTGGAAGGGACAGCAGGAGAGGGAGGGGCCGCGGCCGGTGTCGGGGCCGCAGCGGGGACCGTAGCCCTGCCCGCAGGAGGTCTGGCTCCACGGGCGGGGCCCTTGCCCTTCTTCCTCCCTTGGCCCTTCCTGCCGGTGGAGGGGGCAGCCGTGGCAGTGGCGGTATCCGGGACAGGGCCAGCCGAGGGGCCGGCCACTGGGGTGGGCGGGGACGACGGGGCAGGGGCAGGGGCAGGGGCAGGGGCAGAGTCCCCCGCCATCACAACCTGCAGCCGCTCCTCCCCTCTAGGCAAAAGACAACACAAAGGAAAGGCAACCACTCCCCCCCGCTAGGCCGCAGGCTGGGGAGGAGGGTGCCAATGGAGAGGGCACACAGGAGCAAAAAGAGAGGGGTGGGGCACAAGTGCCAAAAAAGGAAAGCCGGCTCCCCCGGCTACACTAGGGCGGGGGGGGACTACAACAACAGTAAAAGGGGGGGTGAACAGTGCAAAAAGGGGGGGGCAACAAAACGGGGGCACAAGCGCGCGCGGGGGGGCAAAGGGGGGGGGGTGCACCAGAGCAGCGGCTCGGAAACAGAATGGAATGTCCAGCCAGCTGCAGCCCAAGGACAAGGAGGGGTAGGAGGAAAAACTCCAGCCAGCCGCAGCCCAAGGACAGGGCCGGGAACACAGCCAGCAGGCGAGGAACCGAGGGGGGGGGGGGAATGGGCACCAAACAAAATAAACCGAAGGGGCTCTAAAGGAGTGGGGTAGGGTAGGGCCAACTAATACAAAGGGGGCTACAGGGAGGGGACCCCACCAGCGAAACGTAGTTGGGGGGCAGGAGAAGTCCAGGGCGAAGGAAAAGGTGCACCCACAGCGTTCGCGAAGCGCAGGCTCCGCCGTTCACTTCTGCAAGTAAACAGTCCCAGACGATGGAAATGGCGGGGGGAGCAAACAGCCCTGCCGAGGGGCGAAAAGCAGGTCCAGGTGGCACGCGGGGCAGTGGAGGGGTTGTCGGCAGCTGTCGGCGGTGGGGGTGGTGGTAGAGGGGGAGTAGATGAACGAAGGGGGGGGCACCGCACCCCCCCCGCACTCCCTTCAACAGTCCGCTACGGGGGACAGGACAGCAGGATCCCAAGTCGACCTCGGAGCTTCCTGGCAAGCGACGGCTTCCAGTCCGAGGAATTACAAACGAGAGGCTCAGTACCGTCCACACTCCTAACGCGACTGGGGGCACCACCACCCCAGGAGCAAAGATGGCAAAGTCACTCAAAACACAGTCC
Source organism: Malaclemys terrapin pileata (assembly GCF_027887155.1). Taxonomy (NCBI): domain Eukaryota; kingdom Metazoa; phylum Chordata; order Testudines; family Emydidae; genus Malaclemys; species Malaclemys terrapin. The sequence goes on along the minus strand of NC_071505.1, from coordinate 347,808,638 downwards.
TCAAACAACCCCCTCCACAATCTCCCGAACCAGGGACGCAGTCTCTTTGCACTCCGCGACGGAGGCAGCGGCTCCCACACAGGAACAGCAGCAGCAGCGAGCGGCAGTCAGCCGGCCGGGCAACCGGCCAGGCAGGCAAGCAAGCAGGCGGGTGGGCCCCCAGATGGTATCGGTGTTGGCGTTGGGGGGCCGATGCTTCTCCCTCCGGAGGCGAGGGCGAGGGGGGGGGCAGGCCGGCAAGGCCCCCCCCTCCGCACTCCTCACTCACGCACGCAGCAGCAGCAGCGGCAGCAAAAGCAGCAACAGCAGCAGCAGGAAGGGGCCAGGGAGAACGGTGGGAGAAGGGAGCACAGAAAACTCCAGCCGGCTCCCGACGGCCCCTGAGGGAGAGGAGCCTGAATTGGCACCCAAGTGGGCGGAGCCACCGCCACCTGTTCCCGCCCCCCGGAAGTCAAGGGGCGGGACAGGAAGTATAAGAGCCAGGCCCCAGCCCTCAGTTAGAGCCCAGCAGCCGGAGAGGCCAGACGTGCCGGTGCGAGCTCCGGCGAGACCAAGGCTTCCCAGAGCCAGGTACCCGGACACGGACGGACCGAGCTGCCCCAGAGCCAGATACCCGGACACCGACCGACCGGACCTCCCCAGAGCCAGGTACCCCGACGCGGATTGGCCAAGCCTTCCCCAAGCAAGGTACCCCGAGGTAGACTGGCCACCCTTGCCCCGAGCACGGTACCCCGAGGAGGGGCCCGAGCGCCCCCCTGACCGGAGACCGGAGGAGCAACCCGACCCGGACGACCCTCTGCGAAGTGAGGAACCCATGGTGTGGGACCCCGTTGCCGAGCCCAGCGGGGAGCAGGTACAAATGGAGGAGGAAATGGAAATCAGCCCGGGGGTAGCTGACCCCAGTCTAGCTACAACAGAGAGCGAACCCATGTTGGTGTGTTGCGGTCAGGACCCCACCAACACAGCGGCAGACTGACTGCCGCTCTTAGGGCCCCGGGCTGGGACACAGTGGAGTGGGTGGGCCTGTGTCCCCCCTGCCACCCCACTTAACGGGTGGCAGTCTCCCCCTCCAGCCAGCGCTCTGGCACCGCCACTGAGCTATTGCTTGCTGCCCTGAACGAGTGCTTGTTGCCCCACCCTGACTGAGGGTCTGGGGCGTCCCGAGTTTGTCCGTGCTCAGCTCCTGATACCCAGACCTGAACCCGAACCCCTGAACTATTGTTTGTTGCCCCGCCCTGACTGAGGGCCTGGGGCTACTAACCCTGCCTGGGCTCAGCCTGAAGGAAGGTCCTGAGCCCCTGGACTATTGTGTGCTGCCCCGCCCTGACTGAGGGCCGGGCCTGAACCCCTGACTTTACTGCTCAGCCTGAAGGAAGGTTCTGAGCCCCCTGGACTATTGTGTGCTGCCCCGCCCTGATTGAGGGCCGGGCCTGAACCCCTGACTTTACTGCTCAGCCTGAAGGAAGGTCCTGAGCCCCCTGGACTATTGGGGGTTGCCCTCCCCTGAATAAGGGCCTGGGACGTCCTGAGTTTGTCAGGGCTCAGCTCCGGATCCACGGAGCTGAGCGCCCGAACTATTGTTTATTGCCCCGCCCTGAGCTAGCGCGGGGGCTTGACTGACTTTGTAATCCCCAGCTCCGGCAGTGAGGACCGGAGCCCGGGCCTGAGTTACTGCCGGACCCTGACGGAGAGCAGGAGCTCATTGCAGAGGCCGTGTACCTTTGGCCTAGTCCCTGCCAGAGGGGCGGAACCCTGAGACCGATCCAGGCCGTGTAGTGAGGCGGCCTGGCCCCCGACGGCCCCTGAGAGGGCCCGACCCCCGCACCGGACGTTTACAGGGCCCCATTGCAGATTGTTCACCACCTGCTGCCGTGGCTGTTCCATCTGCCGTAGAGCCTGAGCCCGGCATCCCTGGGGACCCCCTCCCTAACCCTCAGACCCCTGGGCCCGACCGAGAGGAGCTACCTTCCAGCTGTCCAGCTCCTGGGGCCCAGGATCCCGCCTCTGTCCCTCTTCCCGACCCTACTCCTGCCCCCGGCCCTACCCCTACTCCTGACCCCAGCCCTGTCCCCTCCACCTCCCAGGATGCCATTGCCGCCTCTGGGGATGTCTCTTTCTGTTTCCCAGAGGGTGACCCCCAGGGAGCGGCCTTTGTGTTCCCCAGTCCCGACCCACTAGGGGCTGCTCTTCTCCCTCTGCCGCCGCCCCCCATTAAGCCGGGGTCTGAGGCGGACCGTGTGGCGCCGGTCCATCGGGCGCCACGTCGAGGGTCCGCCCCTTGCCTGCCCGTCTCAGTGGGCCACGGGGCCGAGCCAGGGGCCCCAATGGGGGATGATCTTCAGCCAGTGACCCCACCCCCCCATATGCTGCGAGAAGAGCTGCGGGAGTTTTTAGAAGATGTGCGTGGCTCCCGCAATAAGGTGCCGCTCGCTCTCCAGTGATGGGGGGATTTCCACCAGATCCTCCGGGCCGCGAGGGCCCTCATGGGGGAGGGTAAAAGGACCGGGAAGCAGGGCGCTGCGGCTTACCAGCGGGTCCGCAGCTTCCGTGACTCCTTGCTCACCTTCGGGGTGGGTCACGGTTTGCTGCGAGGCCCAATGGGGGCCGCGAGCGTCCCTGCCAGCGAGGATCCCCCCCAGCCCTCCTCATGCCACCTATCTCTTTTGCAACATTGAACACCCGGGGCTGTAGGGTGGGTCTCCGCAGGTGCCAGGTGCTCTCCTTCCTTCGGGAAGGGGGGTACTCTGTGGTTTTCCTGCAGGAGACCCACACGGATCCGGCTGCCGAAGACAGCTGGTGGCTGGAGTGGGGAGACAGGGTCTATTTTAGCCATCTCACAGCTCGTACGGCTGGAGTGGCTACCCTGTTCTCTCCCGACCTACGGCCCGAGGTGCTGGGGGTTGCCGAGGTTGTGCCGGGCCGCCTGCTGCACCTCCGGGTCCGTATGGAGGGGCTTGTGGTCAATCTTGTCAACGTCTATGCCCCGACATCGGGCCCGGAGCGGCTGCCTTTCTATCAGCAGGCATCCGCCTTCCTCGGCTCCTTGGATCCTCGTGAGTGCTTGGTTCTGGGCGGGGACTTCAACGCTACCCTCGAGGAACGGGACCGCTCGGGGACCGAGCAGTGCCCGGCCGCAGCGGACGTCCTCCGGGAGATTGTAGAACGTCATTCCCTGGTGGACGTCTGGCGCGACCACCACCCGGACGACGTCTCCACGTTCACCTACGTCCGGGTGGAAGCCCATCGGTCGTGCCACTCCCGGTTGGACCGCATTTACTTGTCACGTCTCCATCTCTCACGGGCCCACTCCTCCGATGTGCGGCCGGCCCCCTTTTCTGATCACCATTTAGTCACCGTGACGGCCTCTCTATGTGGGGAGAGGCCGGGGCCGGCCTATTGGCACTTTAACAATAGCTTGTTGGAGGATGTGGGCTTCGTGGCGTCCTTCCGGGAGTTCTGGCTGGTCTGGCGAGGGCAGCGGCGTGCCTTTCCCTCGGCGCGGCGATGGTGGGACCTAGGAAAGGTGCGCGCCCGGCTCTTCTGCCGTGATTACACCCGGGGCGCCAGCCGACGGAGGGATGCGGCGATAGAGCAGTTGGAACGGGAGGTCTTGGAGCTAGAGAGGCGTCTGGCCGCCAGCCCTGAGGATCCATCCCTTTGCGGAGCGTGCCGGGAGAAGCGGGAGGAGCTCCGGGCCCTCGACGATCATCGGGCCCAGGGTGCTTTTGTTCGATCCCGCATCCGCCTCCTTCGGGAGATGGATCGCGGCTCCCGCTTCTTCTACGCCCTGGAGAAAAGGAGGGGGGCCAAGAAGCACGTCACCTGCCTTCTAGCGGAGGACGGCACCCCCCTTACGGATCCGGTGGAGATGTGCCAGAGGGCCAGGGCCTTCTACGCACACCTTTTCTCCCCGGATCCGACCGACCCTACCGCTTGCAGAGTGCTCTGGGACGGACTCCCAACGGTCAGCGCGGGCGACCGGGACCGGCTGGAGTCGCCTCTCTCTCTGGCCGAGTTCTCGGAAGCCCTCCGCCGCATGCCCACCAATAAATCTCCGGGCATGGACGGGCTGACCGTGGAGTTCTACCGCGTGTTCTGGGACGTCCTCGGCCCGGACCTAGTCACCGTCTGGGCCGAGGCCTTGCGGAGCGGGGTCCTCCCTCTTTCGTGCAGGCGAGCCGTGCTCACCTTATTGCCGAAGAAGGGGGACCTCCGTGACTTACGGAATTGGCGTCCCGTCTCGCTCCTGAGCACGGACTACAAAATCGTAGCCAAGGCCATCTCGCTGCGGCTGGGGTCCGTGCTGGAGGACGTGATCCACCCAGACCAGACCTACACCGTCCCGGGCCGTAGCATTTTTGATAACCTCTACTTGGTCCGGGATCTTCTGGAACTTGGGTGTAGGGATGGTCTGTCGTTCGCCCTCCTGTCCCTGGATCAGGAGAAGGCGTTCGACAGGGTGGACCACGGGTATCTCCTGGGCACTCTGCAGGCGTTCGGCTTCGGACCCCAGTTTGTGGGTTTTCTCCAGGTGCTGTACGCCTCCGCAGAGTGTCTGGTCAAGCTCAACTGGACCCTGACCGAGCCGGTCAGCTTCGGGCGGGGAGTACGGCAGGGGTGCCCCCTCTCGGGCCAGCTGTACGCTCTGGCGATCGAGCCCTTCCTCTGTCTCCTCCGCAAGAGGTTGACGGGGTTGGTGCTTCGGGAACCGGAGCTGCGGCTGGTCCTGTCGGCGTATGCCGACGATGTGCTCCTCGTGGTCCAGGACCCGGGCGACTTGGTGCGGGTGGAGGCTTGCCAGACCGTGTACTCGGCGGCCTCCTCCGCCCGGGTCAACTGGGTCAAGAGCTCTGGCCTGGTGGTAGGGGCTGGGTGGCAGGCGAGCTCCCTCCCACCCGCGCTTCAGGCCATCCGGTGGAGCGCAGGTCCGCTGCTCTATCTCGGCGTTTACCTTTCTGCCACGCATCCGTCCCCGCCGGAGAACTGGCAAGGTTTACAGGGCAGGGTGACGGAGCGACTCCGGAAATGGACAGGACTACTCCGGTGCCTCTCCCTTCGCGGGAGGGCACTGGTACTCAATCAACTAGTCCTGTCCATGCTCTGGTACCGTCTCAACACCCTGGTCCCAGCCCCGGGCTTCCTGGCTGACCTCCGGAGGGTGATTCTGGAGTTCTTTTGGCCAGGACTGCACTGGGTCTCTGCAGGGGTCCTCCATCTGCCCCTGGAGGAGGGAGGGCAGGGCCTGAAGTGCCTCCACACTCAGGTCCATGTCTTCCGCCTCCAGGCCCTGCAGAGGCTCCTTTATGGTGCAGGTAATCCGGCGTGGAGCGTATTGGCACACGCCTTCCTGCGCCGCTTCCGAGGGCTCCGATACGACCGGCAGCTCTTTTATCTCGACCTGAGAGGTCTTCTGCGAGACCTCTCCGGGCTGCCGGTATTCTACCAGGACCTCCTCCGGACCTGGAAACTGTTCTCAGCAACCAGGTCCGTGGCGGCCACCGGGGGGGTAGATCTCCTCGCGGAGCCCCTGCTACACAATCCCCAGCTCCGTGTGCAGGTGGCGGAGTCCCCCGCGGTGCGCCAGAGGTTGGTCCTGGCAGAAGTCACTAGAGTCGGAGACCTCCTGGACTATGACCGGGGAGACTGGCTGGATCCCCTGACGCTCGCTCGGCGCATGGGGCTCTCCAGGCCTTGTACTCCCCAGCGCATACTTCAGGAAGTGAGGGCTGCTTTGCCGCCCGCTGCTCGGGTTTGCCTCGACCAGATCCTGCACGAGGACACCCCCCGCCCACCCTCCACCCCTGGCCCTCCGGACCTTTTCATCGGGCCCCTGCCCCGTGGACCCAACCGGCCCCCCCGCCCCTTTTCCGTGAGCCGGCTGCATGACTTGCAGCCGGTTCGTTTCCTGACCGCGCCAAGGAAACATCTATACACGCTCGTGCTGCACACTCTTCACTTCCTCACCCTCGTGTCCCGCCCCGATACAAAGTGGCGGGACCTCCTGCCACCTGTCGAGGGTGAGAAGCCCCGGTGGGCCAGCCTCTATTCCACTCTGGTCCCGAGGCCCGCCGGGGATATCAGCTGGCGGCTCCTTCGTGGGGCCGTGAGCACGGGCGTGTACTTGGCGCGGTTTACCCCTGTCCCGGACACCTGTCCTTTCTGCGGCGTGAGGGAGACCCTGGCTCATGTTTACTTAGAGTGTGCCAGGTTGCAGCCCCTACACCGGCTCCTCACCGATATTATGTTACGTTTTTGGTTACACTTTTCCCCTCACCTTCTCATTTATGCACTCCCTATCCGTGGCCCCACAAAGTCGCGGGACCTCCTGGTCAACTTCCTCTTGGCACTGGCTAAACAGGCCATCTATAAAACCAGGGAGAGGAGGTTGGCCGATGGAGGTTCCTGTGACTGTGGGGCCTGTTTCCGATCCTCTGTCCGTTCACGTATCCGGGCAGAGTTCCTCTGGGAGGCGTCCACTGGCTCCCTTGACGCCTTTGAGGAGCAGTGGGCGCTGTCTGGGGTTCTCTGCTCGGTGTCCCCGTCTGGTTCTCTTCTTTTGACCCTTTGACCACACTCCTGTCCCTGTTTTTACATTAGTTGTCCCTCGTAATTATTTGAGTTCCAGGTCCTGTGGATCCTCCCCTTAGGCTGGGGGGAGATCCTTTAGCAGTGGGCGGGCTTACGCCCACTTCCCGGAACCCAATAGGTACAGAGCGTGCTCAGTATCCTCTGTAGCTGCCCTCCTGGCTGGAGCTCTCCCTCCTTCTCCTTCTCCTCTCCACCTGCCTTGCTAGTTGGAGCTCTCCCTTACTCCCTGGGCTGCTGCTGCTGCTGCTGCTGGCTAGAGCTCCCTCCCTAGACTGCTGTTGCTGCTGCTACCACTGCTGCTGAGTCAGGGGTGGGGGGGCCTTGCCGGCCAGCCCCCCCTCCCCACCATCTTTGGAGGGAGAAGCTAAGACCCCCCCACCTTCACCATCAGCACTACCACCTGTGGGGGTCCTTCCTGGCTGGCTGCCAGGGTTGCCGGAGCTACTACTGCTGCTGCCGCCGGTGCTGTGCGTGTCCTGGGGAGCTGCTGGAGCCTGGAGGTGGAGGAAGAGGACTGCGCGGTCCATCGGCTGCTGGGGGAGCCCATGAGACTCTGGAGACCACTGTGGAGGGGGCTGTTTTGGACTGAGTAATTTTCGAACTGTGCTCTAGTGGTGGGGGTCTAGACTGTGTTTGTGGGGACACAGGGGGTGTGGCGTGGAGCCTGCCCCCTGGTCCATCTGTGTGTGTCCCCCCCCCCAAACCTCCACCACCACCGTTGCCCCCTCCACCACCCACCACCAACCCCACAGCCCATTTTCCATCTGCCTCCGCTCCTGCCTCTGGGACTCTGCTGCTTTCCTGGCCTGCCACGCCCTTCTGACAGCGTTTGGGCCTGCAGCGGCGGGCAGGCGGCCCGCACATTGACTTTTTCGCAAGCGCTCATGGGCGCACCTACCCCCCCCTTGGACTGATCCCTTCCCCTTTTGCAACAGGCCCCCCAGCTTTGCCCTTTGCTGCCTACCCCCTTTGCCCTCTGTAGCCTTTTGCCCTTCCCCAGCTTCAGTTTGTTTGCCTGCCCCGCCCCTTTCCCTCTGTAGTTTGGTTTCGTTGTCCCACCCCAGCCCTGCGGTTAGCCCTTTGGTTCCTCTGCCCCATTCCCAGCCTCGTTGCTCCCTTGCGCCCCCCTTGCCCTGATTGACCCCTCCCCTCGTGTGCCCATGCCCCCTCCCGTGCGCTTGTGCCCCCCATCACATTTTGGTTAATCACTGCACCCCCTTCTGTTATTGTGACCTTCCCTCCCTTAGTGTAATTAGAGGAGCCGGTGTCGGTGACTGTCCCCCCTTAGCCCTTGATACTCCCGCATCTCCCTGCGTTTCGGTGCCCTCTTCCCCTGCCTGCAGCCTAGCGGGGAGGAGTGGTTGACCTGCCTTTCCTTTAGCCGCCCCCCCCTTTTTTTCTCCAGTGTGTTTTTCCCTCCCTCCCTGCTCAATATGGAGGGGAACACGGCGGGTGAGCCCCCCCAAGTAGGTCCCGCCACCCCTCCCCCGCCTGTCCCCTTAGCCTCTACCTCAACCTCCGCTGCCGAACCACCTGCCACCGCTGCGGCATTGGCAGCGGCAGGCGACGGGGTGACCTCCGCTGCTGCCACGTCCCTAGCTCCCTCCAATTATGGGGGAGCTGCCCCAGCCGACAGGAAAGGCCAGGGCAAGAAAAAGGGAAAGAGCCCCGCTAAAAAGACTGGGCCCTCCATGGCAGGGGCTGCCTCCACTGCTGCGGCCCTGCCACCGGCCGCAACAATCCTTCCCGCTGCTCCCTCCACCAGCTCTGCGGGTGCCCCTCCCCCAGCCCCTAGGGCATATGCCCAGGTGGCAGCGGCCACCGGTATGCCATCTCGCCCATCCACCGCCTCCGCTTCCAACTATAGTGGCCTGGGCCCCTTCCCCACCTTGACTAGGAGGCATGGCATCCGTTGCCTCCAGGTGCCCGCCTCGCCGCACGTGGAGACCTACGTGCGGGCGTTGGCGAGGGTGGTGGGGCCCGCGGCCATCGTGGCGGCCTCCAAAATGTATGGCAAGGTTGTCTTTTTCCTTGCCTCGGAGGCCGCCGCCCAAGAGGCGGTGGAGAAGGGCCTGGCGGTGGGGGGCGTATTCGTCCCCCTGGAGCCGCTAGAGGACCTGGGTGTCCGTGTGGTCCTTACCTCTGTTCCTCCTTACCTTCCCAATGTCGCCCTGCTGCCCGCCCTTTCCACCCTAGGGAAACCTATTTCCATCGTTCGCCCTCTCTCGCTAGGATGCCAGGACCCCGCCCTCCGTCACGTCCTCTCGTTCCGCCGGCACGTGCAGCTTCAACTGCCGCCGACGGCACGTGCTGGAGAGGCGCTTGAGGGGTCTTTCTTGGTCCCCTATCGGGGGACCCATTGCCGGGTGTACTATTCTACGGGGGAGGCCCGGTGCTACCTCTGCCGGGCGATAGGGCACGTCCGGAGGGACTGCCCCTTGGCCCGGCACGGAGGAGCGTCCGGGACCCCCGATCCCCGGCAGAGTGCCAGCCCCACCATTGCTGGCGCTCCTCGTTGCCCGGCACCCGGAGCCGCCCCTCCTCCTTCTCGGACCACCACTGCGAACCCAATAGGTACACACCCGTATGAGGCACACAGAGCTGAGATCTCTCTACGGCACTTAGCTCTGGCCCCAATCATTATAGTGTCCGAGCGCCTCACAATCTGTAACCCCCTGCGCCAACAAAGGTCCCTCACTTTATTTTCATTTACTTCCTATTACTTATAATATAGGAGGAGGATGAAGAAAAACAGAATGAAAAATGGGATGGGGAGATAAGAGAGAACCTTATTTTCCTTGGCTCGGTCCCAAAAGGGGAACCGAAAAATAAAGCTACACATGGGGCTGCACTAACTCTAAATCCAAAACTGGTTACAAGAAGCCCAGATTCCAGGAATAGAACCTGCAGCAGGGCTGGCGCTGCCATCCAGTTGTGTAGCATGACCCCACATCCCCTGTGAATTGTCCTGCAGTTTGCCATTGGTCACGACAGGGGTTAAAGCTGGTGCACACAAAGCCAAGCAGCTGACATTCCCTGATGGCTAAGTATCCCCCAAGGGACTTTGTGAACATGCTTCATAAAGACACATGCCTTCCTATCTGAACAGATACTGCCTGCTGCCCATGCTACCTCGCCGATGACTCCTTGTCCTTTAGGGTGAAGACCTCTGGTATCAGCGGCTCCCCTTCTAGCAGGAATTGGGTACGTTGGCAGGTTTCACTATCTTTAAAACCTGATGTGAAGAGGAAAGGCTGCAAGCTGCGTCCCTTTGCAGATGTTCTGTGCAGTGGCAGAGGACTCAGCTGGGTTGTTGGGTGGGTGGGAGGGCAGCACTAGGTAGCTTGGGAACCCCTCCCCGATATCTGCCCATGCTCCATGGTGGGCTGTTCAAGCTACAGAGAAATCTGACATTCAAAGCGAGCTCAGAGTATGAAAATCCCGATGCCCCGCGTCAGGGTTTCTCAATCGGTCCTACTTCTCGAGGTGCCGTGTGCTCTGGGCCCGATCCCTCCAGGGGCTGAGGGAGAAGAGACCCCACAGAATATCTCTGACTAGTTCCCAAATCACCTCAGGTTTATTTGCTCCTGGAAATTTAATCAGCAAATGCATTTTCAAGGTTTTATTCTCTGGCTCGATTGTGAAGGCAGGAATTCAGAGCTATGTAGCTCTGTGGTAACAGGTCTGATAGGGCGTATGTCTGTTTTCTGACTGGCTGAGGGATCTAGAATGCCCTGTAGAGACCCATCAGAGATACAGGGCAACCAGCATCCCTGCCCCTGCTCTGGTTTCCCAGAGCCATTTTCAAAGATGTTACTCCCTGGCTCAGTTGTGAATACAGGAATTCAAAGCTGCAGATACTCCGGATGGAGGCTACAGACTGACAGAACAGAACCTGAGGAGAACCAGTCAGCTATTAACCCAGGGACAGAGGAGTTATTAGGCTTTTGTTTACTGACAAGTGACTGAATGAGGGCTGAGACGCTGCGATCTTTTCAGATTCTGAGAAAAACAAGATGACAGACGCTACATTTTAAGTCCCACTCTATCCTCAGAAATCACCTCTGAAAGCAGATCAGAGGGGAAATAATGGGTTCACATGTGTGTACTAAAGTACAGGTGTGTAAATGTTGTGTCAAAGCTTCTCATTGTAATACAAATATTACAAATCAAACATTCATGCCATGCCTGTATATTGAAAGCCAGCAGCAGAGCTGTTGGAATCTCTACAGGAAGGACAGTGGAAACTTTACTGCTTAATGGCTTTTGCTTTAGAAAGTATTTCAGAAGTGCTCCACATACTGTTTGCAATGGGTTTGTGCTGTTAACTCTTTGTTCAGTGAACAGTTGGATGATACTGTCTCCTGGTTACTGACCAGAAGTTGGTTCTAACACTTACATTCAGGGTCATGTACACAATCCATCTGCAATACCTCTCCAAGTCTGTGTTTCAGTAGTATAGGGCTGAGGTGTAGGAAAGAGGAGTGTTATAGTGGTTGTATGAAATTTACACACATCACCTCTTACACACGCATGGCAGGAGTAACTTGGACACTCAACTGGATGTTAAGGGAAACCTAGTGTTTGCACTGGTCATACTGTGAGGATGAAGAGAAGACAGTAGGATGAGCCACATCTCTGGATTCAGACAACATAGGCCAGGCAAAGAACTTCAACTTTTCTTGGAGAGATTCTTTGGGGTCAGAGTGTATCACTGGGAGCATTTGGTAAGGGAAAGTTAATAGAACCCAGTTCTGATCAAATGTACACATTTAAACGTGGAGTGACATAGTTGAAGTCACCATTATTGAATTAAGAAAATGTCCCTAAGAATTTACCCCATGTACCTTAAGATACAGTAGCATAATTTGGACTCTCAGGAGGTGAGAAAATAATATATAATGAGGTAATGAAAGATGTTTATGAATAGCTTCTATGCAGGGCAGATAAATACAATGACCATTTTCACCATGCATTTGCCATGTGTTTACACACATATGTCATGATACAATGGGCCACAATCAGAAGTTTAGAACCAGAAGGGGTGTCTATGTGCAGGTCACAATTGTAAAATCACAATGTTCAAGTAGGTTGCAGAACTCAAAGCCACAAGATATCAATGGGGCCAAGAGCTTAGAACCTTTCAAAGACTGACTGGATGTGTATATGGGTAACCAGAAAATCCAATTCCAGTATTGAGGACTGTTTTAAAAAGTCTTGGAAGGGCCCACAACGTTCCTGATTTACACCACAATATATGTATTACTAGTGGGTGTCGAGGGAATCTTTTCCTAGCAGCAGGTAATCTCATAGCTGCCTATTACAGGGCTTCTTCCACCTTCCACTGAAGCATCTGGAACTGGCCACTAGATACTGAGCTAGATGGACTGCAGGTCTGATCCACTCTGGCAATGCCTATCTTCTTATTGGTGATGTAAATTCAAGACTATGTTTTTGCTGATCTTCCTTGAGCTCCTGGGAGTCTCTAGACTAGCACTCAGAGCAGAAAGATGTCTCATTAAATATCACCTTGTCACCTGTTCTTTTTCCTTTCAGGAAGGAAAGTCTAAAACTCCTGGAAACTTGCCCTATACATTATGTCAGCTGTCAATGACACCAAACTCAAATATGCAGTGTTCCTTCTCACCGCGATACCTGGGCAGGAAATCATCCATCTCTGGATCTCCATCCCCTTCTGCTTCATTTATGTTTTCTCAATATTGGGAAATTCAACCATTCTGTTCATTATAAAAACAGATCCAAGCCTCCATGAGCCCATGTACATTTTCCTTTCCATGTTGGCCGTCACAGACCTTGGCTTATCGATATCCACCATACCGACAATATTGGGCATATATTTATTTAATTCTAGGGAGATCAGCCTCGATGCCTGTTTTGCCCAGATCTTCTTCATCCACTCATTTGTATTCACTGAATCCTCCATACTCTTGTTGATGGCATTTGACCGCTTCGTCGCGATCTCTAACCCACTGAGATAAGCTTCTATCTTAACCCTGCCGAGAATAGCCAAGATGGGACTGGTGTGTGTGCTAAGAGGGGTGGCTGTATCATTCCCATTCCCCTTTCTCCTGAAACGGTTCCAATACTGTCGAGCCAATGTCCTCTCCCATTCCTACTGCCTGCACCTCTGTGCTGTCCTGCTCTTCTACATACCAGATATTGGCTTGACTTTGATACCCAGATTGGGGAAGGGCTCTTCTACCTTACTACAGATTGTCCTGGGCTACATCTTCCTGCTCGCCCCACCCCTGATGAACCCAATCGTGTACAGCGTGAAAAGCAAACACCTTCGTGCGAGGATAATCAGACTGTTCATCAAGTGAAAGGTCAGTGCTGGCTCCAGTTCTGCCAACCTGGGAGATGAAAAACACCAGCCACCTATTTCTTGCTGGACCCTTACATCTGAGACTGGGAGCTGTCCGAGAGGAGGTACGCTAAGTGCTGCATTAGGGGGGCTGTGTTGGTGAGTATCTGAGTGTCTGCTGCTGGGACAGTTGGTCAGTTTGACCGTGTGCTTGATTGCTTGCTTGTTTGTTTGAAAAGTGTGAATTGGGAGTGCTTTGTTCCAGCTGGGCCTTGAGTGGGCCTGACTGGTATATAAGGGCAGTCAGCAGCGAACCAGCTGAGCGGTGAACAGCAGAGGCTAACAGCGGGAGTTTGCCTGGGAGTTCGCCTAGGGAGAGCGCACTGAGGCTTTCATCTGCAGGTTTCTCCCAGTAGTTCCTGCAACAGTTGAGGAAGATCCTAAGAGGACGGTGATATGGAAGGTGAGCGATCAGCTGTTGTAACCTGCACAGGTTGTGCCATGTTTGTCTTTCTTCCGCAGGACAGAAGCGACTTTGTCTGCACAAAATGCAAGCTGGTCTCCATATTGGAGGAGAAGGTTCGAGGGCTGGAGAAACAAGTATCGACTCTGCGATGCATAAGGGAAAATGAAGATTTCCTGGACAGACGTCAGGAGATGCTTCTACGGCCACAATGTTCTGAAGATTCAGAGCAGGCGCAGCAGGGACAGAAGGATTGTGAGGAGGTTTGGCAGCATGTGACCTCCAGAAGAAGAAAGAGGAGCGTCCATGCACCAGCAATGGAGATACAGGTGAGGAATCGTTTCCATGTTCTCTCTACAGGTGCTAATGCGGAGAGTGGACTAGATGGCCCATCTGAGGGAAGGGAGCAGAAGGAGACTCCACCGATTGGAAGGCAAAAGATGCACTGTCCTAGGGATGGGGGTTCCACGACCACCACTCCCAAGAGGAGGAGGAGGGTGGTGGTGGTCGGGGACTCCCTCCTCAGGGGGACTGAGTCATCTATCTGCCGTCCTGACCGGGAAAACCGAGAGGTCTGCTGCTTGCCAGGAGCTAGGATACACGATGTGACGGAGAGACTGCCGAGACTCATCAAGCCCTCGGATCGCTACCCCTTCCTGCTTCTCCACGTGGGCACCAATGATACTGCCAAGAATGACCTTGAGCGGATCACTGCAGACTACGTGGCTCTGGGAAGAAGGATAAAGGAGTTTGAGGCGCAAGTGGTGTTCTCGTCCATCCTCCCTGTGCAAGGAAAAGGCCGGGGTAGAGACCGTTGAATCGTGGAAGTCAACGAATGGCTACGCAGGTGGTGTCGGAGAGAAGGCTTTGGATTCTTCGACCATGGGATGGTCTTCCAAGAAGGAGGAGTGCTAGGCAGAGACGGGCTCCACCTAACGAAGAGAGGGAAGAGCATCTTCGCCAGCAGGCTGGCTAACCTAGTGAGGAGGGCTTTAAACTAGGTTCACCGGGGGAAGGAGACCAAAGCCCTGAGGTAAATGGGGAAATGGGATCCTGGGAGGAAGCACAAGCAGGAGAGCGCAACAGGGGAGGACTCCTGTCTCATGCTGAGAAAGAGGGACGATCGTTGAGTTATCTTAAGTGCCTATACACAAATGCAAGAAGCCTGGGAAACAAGCAGGGAGAACTGGAAGTCCTGGCACAGTCAGGGAACTATGATGTGATTGGAATAACAGAGACTTGGTGGGATAACTCACATGACTGGAGTACTGTCATGGATGGATATAAACTGTTCAGGAAGGACAGGCAGGGCAGAAAAGGTGGGGGAGTTGCGTTGTATGTAAGAGAGGAGTATGACTGCTCAGAGCTCCGGTATGATACTGCAGAAAAACCTGAGAGTCTCTGGATAAAGTTGAGAAGTGTGAGCAACAAGGGTGATGTCGTGGTTGGAGTCTGCTATAGACCACCAGACCAGGGGGACAAGGTGGACGAGGCTTTCTTCTGGCAACTAGCAGAAGTTGCTAGATCACAGGCCCTGGTTCTCATGGGAGACTTTAATCACCCTGATATCTGCTGGGAGAGCAATACAGCGGTGCACAGGCAATCCAGGAAATTTTTGGAAAGTGTAGGGGACAATTTCCTGGTGCAAGTGCTGGAGGAACCAACTAGGGGCAAAGCTTTTCTTGACCTGCTGCTCACAAACAGGGAAGAACTAGTAGGGGAAGCAAAAGTGGATGGGAACCTGGGAGGCAGTGACCATGAGATGGTCGAGTTCAGGATCCTGACACAAGGAAGAAAGGAGAGCAGCAGAATACGGACCCTGGACTTCAGAAAAGCAGACTTTGACTCCCTCAGGGAACAGATGGGCAGGATCCCCTGGGAGAATAACATGAAGGGCAAAGGGGTCCAGGAGAGCTGGCTGTATTTTAAAGAATCCTTATTGAGGTTGCAGGAACAAACCATCCCGATGTGTAGAAAGAATAGTAAATATGGCAGGCGACCAGCTTGGCTAAACAGTGAAATCCTTGCTGATCTTAAACGCAAAAAAGAGGCTTATAAGGAGTGGAAGATTGGACAAATGACCAGGGAGGAGTATAAAAATATTGCTCAGGCGTGCAGGAGTGAAATCAGGAAGGCCAAATCACACTTGGAGTTGCAGTTAGCAAGAGATGTTAAGAGTAACAAGAAGGGTTTCTTCAGGTATGTTAGCAACAAGAAGAAAATCAAGGAAAGTGTGGGCCCCTTACTGAATGAGGGAGGCAACCTAGTGACCGAGGATGTGGAAAAAGCTAATGTACTCAATGATTTTTTTGCCTCTGTCTTCACGCACAAGGTCAGCTCCCAGATTGCTGCACTGGGCAGTACAGCATGGGGAGAAGGTGGCCAACCCTCTGTGGAGAAAGAAGTGGTTCGGGACTATTTAGAAAAACTGGACGTGCACAAGTCCATGGGGCCGGATGCGCTGCATCCGAGGGTGCTAAAGGAGTTGGCGGGTGAGATTGCAGAGCCATTAGCCATTATTTTTGAAAACTCATGGCGATCGGGGGAGGTCCCAGATGACTGGAAAAAGGCTAATGTAGTGCCCATCTTTAAAAAAGGGAAGAAGGAGGATCCGGGGAACTACAGGCCAGTCAGCCTCACCTCAGTCCCTGGAAAAATCATGGAGCAGGTCCTCAAGGAATCAATTATGAAACATTTAGAGGAGAGGAAAGTGATCAGGAACAGTCAGCATGGATTCACGAAGGGGAAGTCGTGCCTGACTAACCTAATTGCCTTCTATGATGAGATAACTGGCTCTGTGGATGAGGGGAAAGCAGTGGATGTGTTATTTCTTGACTTTAGCAAAGCTTTTGATACTGTCTCCCACAGTATTCTTGCCACCAAGTTAAAGAAGTATGGGCTGGATGAATGGACTGTAAGGTGGATAGAAAGCTGGCTAGATCGTCGGGCTCAACGGGTAGTGATCAATGGCTCCATGTCTAGTTGGCAGCCGGTTTCAAGTGGAGTGCCCCAAGGGTCGGTCCTGGGGCCGGTTTTGTTTAATATCTTTATTAATGATCTGGAGGATGGTGTGGACTGCACTCTCAGCAAGTTTGCAGATGACACTAAACTAGGAGGCGTGGTAGATACACTAGAGGGTAGGGATCGGCTACAGAGGGACCTAGACAAATTAGAGGATTGGGCAGAAAAAAACCTGATGAGGTTCAACAAGGACAAGTGCAGAGTCCTGCACTTAGGACGGAAGAATCCCATGCACTGCTACAGACTAGGGACCGAATGGCTAGGTAGCAGTTCTGCTGAAAAGGACCTAGGGGTCACAGTGGACGAGAAGCTGGATATGAGTCAACAGTGTGCTCTTGTTGCCAAGAAGGCTAACGGCATTTTGGGCTGTATAAGTAGGGGCATTGCCAGCAGATCGAGGAACGTGATCGTTCCCCTTTATTCGACATTGGTGAGGCCTCATCTGGAATACTGTGTCCAGTTTTGGTCCCCACACTACAAGAAGGATGTGGAAAAATTGGAAAGAGTCCAGCGGAGGGCAACAAAAATGATTAGGGGTCTGGAGCACATGACTTATGAGGAGAGGCTGAGAGAACTGGGATTGTTTAGTCTCCAGAAGAGAAGAATGAGGGGGGATTTGATAGCAGCCTTCAACTACCTGAAGGGGGGTTCCAAAGAGGATGGAGCTCGGCTGTTCTCAGTGGTGGCAGATGACAGAACAAGGAGCAATGGTCTCAAGTTGCAGTGGGGGAGGTCCAGGTTGGATATCAGGAAAAACTATTTCACTAGGAGGGTGGTGAAACACTGGAATGCGTTACCTAGGGAGGTGGTGGAGTCTCCTTCCTTGGAGGTTTTTAAGGCCCGGCTTGACAAAGCCCTGGCTGGGATGATTTAGCTGGGAATTGGTCCTGCTTTGAGCAGGGGGTTGGACTAGATGACCTCTTGAGGTCCCTTCCAACTCTGATATTCTATGATTCTATGATTCTATGAGACGACATGAGCTACTGATCTCCACTCTGTAGGGAGAGGATCAGCCAGGGTTTAAGGGCTGGAACAATGGGAGAGGGGCTGGTGAGGGGGGACAGCTCACTGGAGGATAGATACCAATGCAGTCAACAGCATTTACAAATGGCTTGTCTACACTACCAAGTTTTGTCGATGAAACTAATGTCGACATGAAAAAATTGACAAAAGCAAAGTCGTCAAAGCGAGTCTACATTTGCTCCCTCTGTCAACAGATTGTGTCCATATTCGAGGCACTGTTGTCGACAGCGTGCGCAATGCACTCTCAGTATGTATCTGTGATGTTACTGACATAACCTGCAACTGTATAGATCATTGTCGCAACCATTATTATATATTGTGATAGACCCAGACCAGTGGGATACAGGAGTCTGGTAGAGGGCAAATATACTGGTCACTGGATGAGTAGTTTTCTGTTCCCTGAGTGACCAGAGCAGGGGCTGCACTAGAGTAATCAGGAACCTGCTAGAACCAGTTAAGGCAGGCAGGCTAATTAGGACACCTGGAGCCAATTAAGAAGAAGTTGCTAGAATCAATTAAGGCAGGCTAATCAGGGAACCTGGGTTTTAAAAAGGAGCTCACTTCAGTTTGTGGTGGGAGTGTGAGGAGCTGGGAGCAAGAGGCGCAAGGAGCTGAGAGTGAGAGGGTGTGCTGCTGGAGGACTGAGGAGCACAAGCGTTATCAGACACCAGGAGGAAGGTCCTGTGCTGAGGATAAAGAAGGTGTTTGGAGGAGGCCATGGGGAAGTAGCCCAGGGAGTTGTAGCTGTCATGCAGCTGTTACAGGAGGCACTATAGACAGCTGCAGTCCACAGGGCCCTGGGCTGGAACCCAGAGTAGAGGGCGGGCCCAGGTTCCCCCCAAACCTCCCAATTGACCTGGACTGTGGGTTCTTCCAGAGGGGAAGGTCTCTGGGCTGTTCCCCAACCCACATGGTGAATCTTTGAGGCAAGAAAATCCGCCAATAAGCGCAGGACCCACCAAGATAGAAGAGGAACTTTGTCACAATATTTGCAGCAAATATTGTGCAAAGATTGTTGCATAAGGTGTCTATGGAATGGTTATGATTTGCTGATTATGATCATGCTATCTGTATGTGTGTATCATTTTTGTATTTGAAATTATGAATATTAGCTGTGTACTAGTATTATAATGTATTTTGATTCTAAGTAGCCTCAGTGAAGCATTTGGTCAACTTCTTGAGAAGGGACTATTGTCAGTAAGTGCCCAGTCAAGAAACACTTAACTGACAATGGACTTTGTGAGATGCCAATCCACATCTGAGCTTTCCTGGGAAAGTTCAAACTAACATGTAAACAATGGCATCGACCTGTAAACTGAGTCATGCATGGACATGTGACTTGCCCATGTGGCTCCAATCTCCATCTTGCTGCTGTAATTTTCCACAGTAAGAATAAAGACGTGTCCTTCCACAGGGCAGAGAGTATAAAAAGCCCTGGAAATGCCTCAATTTTGTCTTCAATCCTGCTTCTTGCCTTGCTACAAACTGAAGCTCTGAACAAAAGACTGAATGACCCATCCCAGCTGTGGATGTATCCCAGAGACTTGATTTGAGCCTGCAGTTTATTCCATCACTGCTACAAGCCTGAACCAAGAACTTTCCCTTTACTGTATGTAATTGATTCCATTTAACCAATTCTATCTCTCATCTATATTTCTTTCTTTTTATGAATAAACCTTTAGATTTTCGATTCTAATGGATTGGCAACAGCGTGATTTGTGAGTAAGATCTGATTTGTATATTGACCTGGTCTGGGGCTTGGTTCTTTCAGATCGGGAGAAACTTTCTTCTTTTACAGGGGTGTTGGTTTTCATAACCATTCGTCCCTTTAAGAAGTGGCACTGGTGGTGATACTGGGAAACAGGAGAGTCTAAGGGAATCGCTTGTATAACTTATGGTTAGCCTGTGGGGTAAAACCAGAGTCTTCTCTCTTTGGCTGGTTTGGTGCCTTGGTGTGCAAAGGAACCCCAGCCTTGGGCTGTAACTGCCCTGCTTTAAGCAATTTATCCTGAATTGGCACTCTCAGAAGTGTCCCACCAAGGGCAGCATCGTTACAATATCCCACAGTCCCTGGTGACGCCAGCTGTCTCTAGGTGTTGTGGGAAGGCGGAAATGGAGCGTGGCACATCCTGGGATGTGCAAAATGTCCCATCATGCACTGCTTTGTGTCTCAGCCCTCCAGTGGTTTCTGGCTTCCTTTCCTGCTGTTTTTCCAACTATCAGACTTTGTAGTGCGCACCAGCATCTGCTGTGAGCTAGGATGGATCGTGTATTTCTCTCTCTCTCTTCCCTATGTGCTGTTAACCGTTGTGAGGACATCGCGCATGGCAGCACAGTTACTCACAAAGTTACTGACAGAGGACGACTCGCAGGTGCACAACATTCTGCCTGATATGGACGGCAGCAACTTATCAATGCTTTTGGCATTCACAGTGCAGCTGCATACATAGATCACCACTTCTGGGCTAGGGAAACAAGCTCTGATTGGAGGAATCACATTGTCATGCAGGTATGGGATGAAGACCAGTGGGTACAGAACTTTAGGATGCGTAAAGCAACCTTCCTGGAGCTATGTGCTGAGCTGGCCCTCAACCTGCGGCACATGGACATCAGAATGACAGCTGCCATTTCAGTAGAGAAGTGTGTTGCAATCGCTGTGTGAAAACTGGTGAATCCAGAATGCTACCGGTCAGTTGCAAATCAATTTGGAGGAGGGATGTCCACTGTTGGGGCTGTATTACTCCAAGTGTGCAGGGCAATAAATCGTGTCTTGCTACAGAAGACCGTGACTCTGGGAAATGTGCATGAAATAGTGGATGGCTTTGCAGAGATGGGTTTCCCTAACTGTGGTGGGGCGATTGATGGTGCACACATTCCAATTTTAGCACCAGACCACCTTGCATAAGAGTACAGCAATAGGAAGGGATACTGCTCCATGGTGTTTCAGGTGCTTGTGGATCACTGGGGGCATTTCACGGACATTAGTGCAGGCTGGTCTGGAAAGATGCATGACGCACTCATCTTCAGGAACAGTGGCCTGTACAGAAAGCTGCAGGCGGGGACTTTCCTTCCAGACCACGAGATCACAGTGGGGGATGTGGAAATGCCCACAGTAATTCTGAGAGACCCAGTGTACCCTTTACAGCCCTGGCTCATGAAACCTTACACAGGGCACCTGGACAGCAGCAAGGAACATTTTAACAACAGGCTGAGCAGGTGACGTATGGTAGTTGAATGTGCCTTTGGACATTTGAAAGCTCACTGGAGGTGTCTCAATGGCAGGCTAGACCTTACTGAGGATAATATTCCCGTGGTCATAGCCGTGTGCTGCACTTTGCATAATCTGTGTGAATTTAAGGGTTAAATATTTGCTCAGATGTGGAGCACTGAGGTACAAATTGAGCAGGCAGATGCTAGGGCTGTCAGAGGAGCCCAGGGGGCTGCTATTAACATCAGAGAGGCTTTGAGGAACCACTTTGACAATGAGGGGCACTAACACATGTCTGCTCTGGAGTTGCTTCCCTGGTGCATCCAGGTAAAATTTTGGGGTCCAAGATCCATGCAACAAAATGCTTTAGAAGCCTGTTCCCAAGAGTGAATTGATTGCTATACACTTTTGCAGAACACAGAATTAAAATGCCATCCTATTAAAAACCTTTGCCTTTATTTATTGTTAAAAAGGGTAAAACCTCACAGCTGTGTGTAGCTCCAGCTATCATTGTCCAAGCTGTGAGAGGGGGTGGAGTGATGGGGAAACTGAGGAGTCTTGTGAAGTGAAAAGGAACGTGTGAGCATAGAGGGGGGGGGGGTTGGCAAAGAATTGTGCATGTGCACGTGCTGCAGGGGAGGCCAACCACAGATCTGCTCAGTCTGCAGCTGTATTAAAGACTTGAGCATCTCTGTCTGATCCTCCATTACTTTTAACATCTGCTCAGTCGCTTCCCTAGCAAATGCTTGATTCTCTTTTCTGTCCTGTCTTTCGGCTTCCCAGCACTCTTTGCGTTCCCTGGTCTGTCTGTCATCACATGCAGAACCTCTCTGAAAATGTCTTCTTTGCTGAGTCTTGGCTTTTTCCTTATCTGCCGAAGGTGGTCGGCAGGGGTGCATGGTGTGTTCCTCAAGGTCTTGGCTGCTGTGGACAATGCACAGATGAGGGATTGTTACATTCCAGCAAATGATTGAAACATTTCAGTAACAAGGGCCTTTTGCAACTAGTAGCAATCACTTTCTCACTGACTCTAGGCAGGCACACAGCTCCACGAGCACCCAAATCATGGTGAGTGTCGGGAGCGGGTGGAGTGCAGCTGTGCGTACAGACAAAATGGTCACGGCTTGCAGGGCAGCTTTGCAGGGAACTCATTCTAAAATTCTCTCACACTTTTCCACAGGCAGCCAGCCTTCTAGCTGACACCTCACTGCTGCGGGTAAGCAGGGAAACCAGGGCACAACTACTGCATTCTTGTGGCTTTCACCCCGGTCTATATGCAGCTCAGCTATCTGCCGCTTTGGTCCCAGCTCCAGTGATTGCTCAATGGCATGGGACAGTTCCCTACAATGGGGGAACTAACAAGGCTGCAATCCCTTGGAATCTGTGGCAGAGGATTAACAAGTAACTCGTGGAAACTTTACAAAACCTCTCTCTAGAGTACTCCATGCAGGTCTTGATGTCCATCGACACCCTTCTTGGCCATGCAGATTAGCTACACAGGGCAATGTGCAGCTCACATAAAAACATAAACACTTTTCAATTCCCTACACAAGCTACAGCGGGGGTGCAGCAAACGTTATTCCACTCGCCGAGGTGGAGTACCAGCAGCACTGTAGCCGCGGAGTCAGAGCGCTCTATGTGCTTTGCCATTGTGGACGGGGAGTGAGCTAGTGTGCCCGAGGCTGCTTTAATGCGCTGTCACTCACAAGTGAAGCCAAGCCCTAAGTGATAGGTTACAAACCACAGCTAGTAGTTCTGCAATTTCACATTTGAGTGTGTGGTAGGGTCCCATTGGTCCCATTTTGGCTGGTACAGTCCCTTATTTAAGTCCTGTCCCAGCTGACCTGACATTTTTTTCGAAAGGCGGCTTTTGTCCTATATGCTCTTGCTGACTTCGTAAGTGCTAACAGGAGAAATGTCCCTTCCTGTCAAAAACGTGGGGAAGTGGGGAGCAGAGGAATGTTCAGTGGAGACGAATGGAGATGCCAGCTCCACGCATGAGGTGAGGCAGAGCTGGAGGCAGGGTTCCAGCCACAGGCAACCGCATTGCATGGAGGGTGGGTGGGGGCCTCTGGTGAGCAGCTGGGTGTCTCCCGTTTTCTCTTTAGGAAATATGGTCACCCTAAAGGGCTGCCCAGTGTGGGAGTGTTGCCACCCACGGGTGTGGTCCTATAGTACAAGGGACAGAGGCTCATGCTTTGAGCTACAGCTGGGCTGGAAAACAAACAAAATAAATAACAGAGACTCAAACTGAAATGTTCCCTTTTCACCCATTTATTCAGGATGAGTTTTCATAGAAAATGGATCACTTTTCTCTGTACGCCCAGCTGCCATGATGCTGCCCAGCTGCAGCTGCCTGGATCCCCAAGAGAAATTGGAGGTTTCCATCTACTTCTCCCTCAGAACATAAATGCAGGTGATACGGACTGAGTCTATGGCAGCACTCTGGGTATGGAAAGGTCAAAACCTCCCGACCAGTCTATGGCTGGGGTATTGTGCCCATCAGCTACACTAACCAGCCTTCCTATCTCTGTACAGCCCTCTCCACCCTGAACAAGGTCCCTTCAGCAGATCCTGCGGGCAGTGGCTGCTGTGACAGACCCTGGTAGCACATCTCTGCTGAGCCTGTGCTAGCTGGAGAGCTGGAGAGGGGCCTAGAGCAGTTGTGGAGGCTCAAAGATTGGGGGGAAGGGGCTAAATACCAGTGAATCACTCAGATCTGTGCATAACTTTGTGGATCCCTGGATTCTGGGTCCCTCTTTTCATTCCTCAGGGAAAAGGGGAGGGACACCTCCCGGAACAATCCGAGGGAAATTTCCATGTACGGAGCCTTGTGGAATCTCCCTTCCCTGGTCTGCACCCTGGGTTTGTAATGCCGCAAAAGGGACTGCTGGGGAGAAATCAGGTCCTATATTATTTTATTTTATTTTATTTTATTTCAGCAAGATCACAGCTCTGACAGCATCATCGTTACCACTTGGCCTCCCCCAAGGTAGCCATGTGACTAATCGGAACCATATGGACAGTGATGACCAGGAGTGGATTTACCGTGAAACAAGTCGTGTGGTGGCAGGGAGCCCCCAACACAGGGGAGCCCGAAAAATGCAGGAGAAATCTTATCTGACAACCTGCCCCGAGTTCCAGCCAGCAGCGTAGCAGGTCTCAGGCAGGCAGCCTGCTTGGATGCTGTGGCTGGTGGCCCCATGCCAGGCCCAGAATTGGCCGACTGCTGGTGCATCTCTGCGCACCTCTGGTGCGGGGCAGGAGGCAGCTCTGTGCATTGCCCCAGGCCCAGAGACCCGCTGCCCCCTCCCCTCCAGGGGCACACAGAGACCTTCCAGCAGCAGCGCGGCAAGCCAGGGCTAAGGCGGCTCCCTGCCCACTCTGCCTCCCTCCCTCCACCCTTCTCCCAGAAGCGGCCGAAATGTCCCTGCAGCCCCTGGGGGGGGGGGAGGTTTGCCCTATGCTGCCCCTACCCCAAGCTCCGACTCCACAGATCCTATTGGCCAGGAACTGCAGACAGTGGGAGCTGCTGGCAGTGGCTCATGGATACCTCCTGCCCTCCCACCTAGAAGCCACTGCCAGAGGGTGTGAATGCCAGTCACTTTAGAAGCCGTGCCACCCTAGGGAAGTGCCACCCCCTAAACCCGCTCCTGCACCCCAAGACCCGGGCTCAGCCCAGAGCCCGCACCCCTGTCACGGAGTATGGGGGGACTCAGGGCCCTGCACCCCCGGCGTCCTGTGATTCACCATGACTCTCATCCAGCCAGTAAAGCAGAAGGTTTATTTAGACTACAGGAATACAGTCCAAGACAGGTCTTGCAGGCACAGACAACAGATTCCCCCCCAAGTTAGGTCCATTTTGGGGTCCCAGGGCGCCCCAGCCCCCTTGGGAGGTCAGAGCCCTGTCTGCCTCCCAGCCACATCACCAGCCAGCTCCTGAAACTCTGCCTTCAGCGACCCCTCCCACAGCCTTTGTTCAGTTTCCCGGGCAAAGGTGTCACCTGGCCTCTAACCCCTTCCTGGGTTCTCATGTTACATGCTCAGGTATTCTCCGTGGGTCAGTCTCCCATCCCCCAATGCAGACTATCCTAGCCACACTCCCCTGTCAGCATTCAAAGCCCACAGTAAGAACAGTCCCAGTTCGTCACAACCCCACACCCAAACTTCCTCCCAGAGCCCATTTTCCCACCTTCTCCCACACCCTTTGCCCCAGCCCAGCGCCTGCACCCCTCCCTCACCCAAACTTCTTCAGAGCCCACACTCCTCATCCAGTCCTAAACCCCAACCCCCTGCCCCAGCCCAGAGCCCGCATCCCGCACCCAAACTTCCTCCCAGAGCCTGACCGCCCGCACTCCCTTCCGCACCCCAATCCCCTGCGCCAATAAAGGTCCCTCACTTTATTTTCATTTACTTCTTATTACTTATAATATAGGAGGAGGATGAAAAAAACAGAATGAAAAATGGGAGGAGGAGATAAGAGAGAATGTTCTTTTCCTTGGCTGGGTCCCAAAGGGGACCCAAAAATAAAGCTACGCATGGGGCCCCACTAACTCTAAATCCACCACTGGTTACAACAAGCCCGGATTCCAGGAATAGAACCTGCAGGGCTGGCACTGCAGTCCGGTTGGGTAGCATCACCCCATGTCCCCTGTGATTTGTCCTCCTGCAGTTTGCCATTGGTCACGACAGGTGTTAAAGTTGTTGCACACTAAGCCAAGCAGCTGAGATTCCCTGATGGCCAAGTGGCCCCCAAGGGAATGTGCAAACATGCTTCATAAAGACAGCTGTTCCGTGTCTGAACAGATACTGCCTGCTGCCCATGCTATTTTTCTGATGACTCCTTGTCCTTTACGGTGAAGACCTCTGGTGTCAGTGGCTCCTCGACTAGCAGGAATTGGGTACGTTGGCAGGTTTCACTAGCTTTACAATATAAGGTGATGTGTAGAGGCTGTGAGCTGTTTCTATTTGCAGATGTTCTGTGCAGCGGCAGGGGCCTCAGCTGGGCTGTTGAGGTGACTCAGAGACGGGGCTGGAGGACACGAAGAGCCGGCTTTAGGAAGTATGGGGCCCGATTCGAACAGTTTCGACGGGGCCCCCGCAGGGATGACTAAAAAAAACATGTTAAAAAAACATGCAGCGCTTGTACTCACCGGGCCGCGCTCCTGGTCTTTGGCGGCGGGTCCTTCACTCGCTCCGGGTCTTCAGCGGCACTGAAGGACCCGCCACCAAAGTGCCACCAAAGACCTGGAGCGCCGCCGGGTAAGTAAAAATTAAAAAAGCGCCTCTAGCCAGGGAAGGGATTCTCTGCCACTTGCCCCCTACTCTGGGCATCCCTGTCACTGGGCGCGGGGCCCTCTTAGGCACGGGGCCCGATTTGGGGGAATTGGTGGAATTGGCTTAAAGCCGGCCCTGGAGGACAGGCAGTGCTAGGTAGCTTGGGAACCCCTCCATATATCTGTCCATGCTCCATGGTGGGCTGTTCAAGCTACTAAGAAATCTGACATTCAAAGCAAGCTCAGAGTATGAAAATCCCGGTGCCCGGCCTCAGGATTTCTCAAGAGATCCTATTTCTAGAGGTGCCGTGTGCTCTGGGCCCAATCCTGCCAGGAGCTGAGCGAGAGGAGACCCCACGGAATGTAAGTGACCAGTTCCCAAATCGCCTCAGATTTATTTGCTCCTGGAAATTTATTCAGCAAATGCATTTTCAAGGTTTTAAATTGTCTGGCTCGATTGTGAAGGCAGGAATTCAGAACTGTGTTGCTCTGTGGTAACAGGTCCGATAGGGCGTATGTCTGTTTCCTGACTGGCTGAGGGCTCTAGAGTCTCTGCCCTGTAGAGACCCCTCAGAGTTACAGAGCAACCGGCATCTCTACCCCATCTCTGGTTTGCCAGAGCCATTTTCAAAGATGTTATTCCCTGGCTCAATTGTGAATGCAGGAATTAAGAGCTGCAGCTATTAACCCAGGGACAGAGGAGCTACTAGACTTCTGTTTGCTGACAAGCGACTGAATGAAGGCTGAGACACTGCGATCTTTTCAGATTCTGAAGAATTCCAGATGACAGACGCTACATTTTAAGTCCCACTCTCACCTGAGAAATCATCTCTGAAAGTATCAGAGGAGTAGCCGTGTTAGTCTGAATCTGTAGAAAGCAACAAAGAGTCCTGTGGCAACTTAAAGACTAACAGATGTATTGGAGCATAAGCTTTCGTGGGTGAATACCCACTTCGTCAGACGCATGTAATGGAAATTTCCAGAGGAAGGTATAAATATGCAGGCAAGAATCAGTCTGGAGATAACAAGGTTAGTTCAATCAGGGAGGGTGAGGTCCTCTTCTAGCAGTGAACACCAAGGGAGGAGAAACTGCTTTTGTAGTTGGTTAGCCATTCACAGTCTTTGTTTAATCCTGAGCTGATGGTGTCAAATTTGCAAATGAACTGAAGCTCAGCAGTTTCTCTTTGAAGTCTGGTCCTGAAGTTTTTTTGCTGTAAGATGGCTACCTTTACATCTGCTATTGTGTGGCCAGGGAGGTTGAAGTGTTCTCCTACAGGTTTTTGTATATTGCCATTCCTGATATCTGACTTGTGTGCATTTACCCTTTTACGAACGGACTGTCCAGTTTTGCCGATGTTCATAGCAGAGGAGCATTGCTGGGACATCATGGCGTATATAACAGTAAATCAGAAAGTAAATCAGAGGGGAAAGAATGGGTTGACATGTGTGTATTAAAGAAAAGAGGTGTAGATGTTATGCCAAAACTTCTCATTGTAATACAAATATTACAAATCAAACTTTCATGACACGCACGTATGTTGAAAGCCAGCAGTAGAGTTGTTGGAATCTCTACAGGAAGGAGCAGTGGTAACTTTACTGCTTAATGGCTTTTGCTTTAGAAAGTATTTCAGAAGTTCTCCACATACTGTTTGCAATGGGTTTGTGCTATTAACTCTCTGCAGTAAACAATTGTATGATACTTACATTCAGGGCCATGTACACAATCCCTCTGCAATACCTCTCTAAGTCTCAGTTTCAGTAGTATAGAGATGAGGTGCAGGTAAGAGGAGTGTTATAGTGGTTTTATGAAATTTACACACATCACCTCTTACACACGCATGTCAGAATTAAGTTGCCTCAACTGGATATTAGGGGAAACCTAGTGTTTGCACCGGTCATACTGTGAGGATGAAGAGAAGTCTGTAGGATGATCCACTTCTCTGGATTCTTGGGGGTCAGACTGTATCACCGGGAGCATTTGGTAAAGGAAAGTTAATAGAACCCAAGTTCTGATCAAATTTACACATTTAAACGTGGAGTGATGTAGTTGAAGTCACTATTATTGAATTAGCTTCTATGCAGGGCAGATAAATACAATGACCATTTTCACCATGCACTTGCCATGTGTTAACACACGTCATGATACAATGGGCCACAATCAGAAGTTAAGAGCCAGAAAGGGTGTCCGTGTGAAGGTCACAATGTAAAATGACAGTGTTCAAGTAGGCTGCGGAACGCAAAGCCACAAAATATCAATGGGACCAAGAGCTTAGAACCTTTCAAAGATTGACTGAATGTGTATATGGGTAACCACAAAATCCAATTCCAGTATTGAGGATTGTTTTAAAAAGTCTTGGAAGGGCCCACAACGTTCCTGATTTACACCACAATATATGTCTTGCTAGTAGGTGTCGAGGGAAACTTTTCTTGGGAGCAGGTAATCTCATAGCTGCCTATTACAGGGCTTCTTCCACCTTCCACTGAAGTATCTGGAACTGGCCGCTAGATACTGAGCTAAATGGACTGCAAATCTGATCCAGTCTGGCAATACCTATCTTCCTATCTGTGGGTGTAAATCCAAGACTATATTTTTGATGATCTTCCTTGAGCTTTTGGGAGTCTCTAGAATTGCACAGAGAGCAGAATGGTCTCATTAAATATCATCTAGTCACCTTTTATTTTTCCTTTAAGGGAGGAAAGTCAAAAACTCCTGGAACCCGCCCTGTACATTATGTCAGCTGTCAATGACACCAAACTCAAATCTGCAGTGTTCCTTCTCACCGCGATACCTGGGCAAGAAGACGTCCATCTCTGGATCTCCATCCCCTTCTGCTTCATTTATGTTTTTTCAATATTGGGAAATTCAACCATTCTGTTCATTATAAAAACAGATCCAAGCCTCCATGAGCCCATGTACATTTTCCTTTCCATGTTGGCCGTCACAGACCTTGGCTTATCGATATCCACCATGCCGACAATACTGGGCATATATTTGTTTAACTCTAGGGAGATCAGCCTTGATGCCTGTTTTGCCCAGCTATTCTTCATCCACTCATTTGCATTCACTGAATCCTCCATACTCTTGTTTATGGCATTTGACCGCTTTGTCGCGATCTCTAGCCCACTGAGATATGCTTCCATCTTAACCCTGCCGAGCGTATCCAAGATGGGACTGGTGTGTGTGCTAAGAGGGGTGGCCGTATCATTCCCATTCCCCTTTCTCCTGAAACGATTCCAATACTGTCGAGACAATGTCCTCTCCCATTCCTACTGCCTGCACCAGGATGTCATGAAGCTGGCTTGTTCGGACATCACAGTCAACTACATCTATGGCTTGTTTCTTACAGTCTTCACGGTGGGGTTGGATTCACTTCTCATCTTCCTCTCTTATGTGATGATCCTCAAAACTGTGCTGAGTGTTGCATCACACGCAGAGTGCCTCAGGGCCCTGAACACCTGTGTCTCCCACCTCTGCGCTGTCCTGTTCTTCTACATACCAGATATTGGCTTGGGTTTGATACACAGATTGGGGAAGGGCTCATCTCCCTTACTACAGATTGTCCTGGGGTACATCTACCTGCTCGTCCCACCCGTGATTAACTCAATCGTGTACAGCGTGAAAAGCAAACACCTTCGTGCAAGGATAATCAGATTGTTTGTCAAGTGAAAGATCAGTGCTAGCTCCAGCGCTGCTGACCTGGGAGATGAAAAACACCAGCCACCTATTCCTTGCTGGACCCTTACATCTGAGACAACATGAGCTACTGATCTCCACTCAGTAGAGAGAGGTTCAGCCAGGGTTTAAGGGCTGGAGCACTGGGAGAGGGGCTGGTGAGGGGGGACAGCTCACTGGGGGATGGAAACCAAGGCAGTCAGCAGCATTTACAAAGGGCTTGTCTACACTACCAAGTTTTGTCCATGAAACTAATGTCGACATGAGAAAATCGACAAAAGCAAAGTCGCCAAAGCGAGTCTACATTTTCTCCCTCTGTCCATAGTTTGTGTCCACATTCAGGGCACTATTGTCGACAGCGTGAGCAATGCACTGTGAGTATGTATATGTGATGTTACTGACATAACCTGTGACCGTATAGATCATTTTTGCAACCACCCTTATATATTTGCAGCAAATATTGTACAAAGGTTGTTGTGTAAGTTGTCTATGGAAAGGTTATGATTTGCTGATTATGATTATGCTGTCTGTATGTGTGTATCATTTTTGTAGTTGAAGTTACGAATATTGGCTGTGTACTTGTATTTTAATGTGTTTTAATTCTAAGTAGCCTCAGTGAAGCATTTGGTCAACTTCTTGAGAAGGGACTATTCTCAGTAAGTGCCAATCAAGAAGCACTTAACTGACCATGGACTTTATGAGACGCCAATCCACAACTGAGCTTTCCTGTGAACGTTCAAACTAACATGTAAACAACGGCGTCAGGCTGTAAGGAACTGAGTCATGTATGGACATGTGACTTGCCCATGTGGCTCCAGTCTGCATCTTGCTGCTGTAAATTTCCACGGTAAGAACAGAGAAGTCTCCTTCCACAGGGCAGAGACTATAAAAAGCCCTGGAAACTCTCCCATTTTGTCTTCAATCCTGCTTCTTGCCTCTAAAGTGACCTTGCTACAAACTAAAGCTCTCAACAAAGGACTGAATGACCCATCCCAGCTGTGGATGTTTGTATTCCAGAGACCTGATTTGAGCCTGCAGTGTATTCCATCACTGCTACAAGTCTTAAACCAAGAACTTTCCCTTTACTGTATGTAATTGATTCCATTTAACCAATTCCAGCTCTCATCTATATATCTTTCATTTTATGAATAAATAAATCTTTAGATTTTAGATTCTAAAGGATTGGCAACAGCGTGATTTGTGAGTAAGATCTGATTTGTACAGTGACCTGGGTCTGGGGCTTGGTCCTTTCGGATTGGAAGAACATTTTTTCTTTTACTGGGGTGTTGGTTTTCATAACCATTCATCCCCATAAGGAGTGGCACGGATGGGGATACTGGGAAACAGGAGAGTCTAAGGGAATCGCTTGTATAACTTATGGTTAGCCTGTGGGGTAAAACCAGAGTCTTCTCTGTTTGGCTGGTTTGGTTTGCCTTGGTGTGCAAAGGAACCCCAGCCTTGGGCTGTAACTGCCCTGCTTTAAGCAATTTATCCTGAATTGGCACTCTCAGAAGTGTCCCACCAAGGGCAGCATCGTTACAGTATCCCACAGTCCCTGGTGACGCCATCTGTCTCTAGGTGTTGTGGGAAGGCGGAAACGGAGCGTGGTGCATCCTGGGATGTGCAAAATATCCCATCACGCACTGCTTTGTGTCCCAGCCCTCCAGTGGTTTCCAGCTTCCTTTTGTGCTGTTTTTCCAACTCTCAGTCTTTGTAGTGCGCACCAGCATCTGCAGTGAGCTAGGATGGATGGTGTATTTCTCTCTTTCTCTTCCCTGTGTGCTGTTAACTGTCGTGAGGAGATTGCGCATGGCAGCACAGTTACTCGTTAAGTTACTGACAGAGGACGACTTGCAGGCGCCCAACATTCTGCCTGATATGGACGGCAGCAACTTATCAGTGCTTTTGGCATTCTCAAAGCAGCTGCATACGTAGACCATCACTTTTGGGCTAGGGAAACAAGCTCTGATTGGTGGGATCACATTGTCATGCAGATGTAGGATGAAAACCAGTGGGTACAGAACTTTAGGATGCATAAAGCAACCTTCCTGGAGCTATGTGCTGAGCTGGCCCCCGACCTGCGGCACATGGACACCAGAATGAGAGCTGCGCTTTCTGTAGAGAAGTGTGTTGCAATCGCTGTGTGGAAACTGGTCAATCCAGACTGCTACCGGTCAGTTGCAAATCAATTTGGAGGGGGGAAGTCCACTGTTGGGGCTGTATTACTCCAAGCGTGCAGGGCAATAAATCGCATCTTGCTACAGAAGACCGTGACGCTGGGAAATGGGCATAAAATAGTGGATGGCTTTGCAGAGATGGGTTTCCCTAACTGTGACGGTGCACTTGATGGCACACACATTCCAATTTTAGCGTCAGACCCCCTTGCATCAGAGTACATCAATAGGAAGGGATACTTATCCATGGTGGGAGGAAGTTTGGGTGTGGGGTGCTGGCTCTGGGATGAGCCAGGGCCTTGAGGTGCAGAAGGGGGTCAGAGGGTGGCACTTCCCTAGGGTGGTGCAGCTCCCAAAGTGACTGGCATTCACACCCCTCTGGGAGAGGCTTCTAGGCGGGCGTAGGAGGGCAGGGGGCTGCTTTTCCTGGCCAATAGGAACTGTGGAGTTGGCGCTCTGGGTGGGGGAGCATATGGTGACACCCCCCCACGGGCCGCAGGGACATGCCGGCTGCTTCTGGGAGCGGGGTGTAGGGAGTGAGGCAGAGTGGGCAGGGAGCCGCCTGAGCCCCGGCCTGCCGCGCTGCTGCTGGAACATCTCTGTGTGCCCCTGGTGGGGAGGGGGCAGCAGGTTTCCGGGGCAGGGGCAGCACACAGATCTGCCTCCTGTCCCACACCAGGGGTGCGCAGAGACATGCCAGAAGTCAGCCGCTTCTGGGCGTGGCATGGGGCCACCAGCTACAGCATCCAAGCAGGCTCCCTGCTTGAGACCTGCTACACTGCCGGCCGGGACTCGGGGGCAGATTGTCAGATGACATTTCTCCTGCATTTTTCGGGCTCCCCTGTCGTTGGGGGCTCCCTGCCACCACACGGCTTGTTTCATGGTAATTCCACTCCTGGTCATCACTGTCCATATGGTTCCGATTAGTCACGTGGCTACCTTGGGGGAGGCCAAGTGGTAACGATGATGCTGGCACAGCTGTGATCTTGCTGAAATAAAATAGAATAGAATAATAATATAGGACCTGATTTCTCCCCAGCAGTCCCATTTGCTGTATTACCAACCCAGGGTGCAGACCAGGGAAGGGAGATTCCACAAGGCTCCCTACATGGACATTTCCCTCGGATTGTTCTGGGGTGGGGGGGTTCCCTTCCCTTCTCCCTAAAGAATTAAAAGAGGGACCCAGAATCCAGGGATCCACAAAGTTAGGGACATATCTCAGTGATCCACTGGTAGCTAGGCTCACCCAACAACAATCTCTGCGACTCCAGAACTGTTCTAGGACTCTCTCCAGCTCCCTGCTAGCACAGGTTCATCCGAGATGTGCTACCAGGGCCTGTCACAGTAGCCACTGCCCGCAGGATCTGCTGAAGGGGCGTTGTACAGGGTAGAGGGGGTTGCACAGAGATAGGAAGGCTGATTGAGTAGCTGATGGGCACAATACCTCAGCCATAGTCGGGAGGTTTTGACCTTTCCATACGCAGAATGCGGCCATAGACTCAGTCCGTATTACGTTCACATATGTTACGAGGAAGAGGTAGATGAAAACCTCCAATTTCTAAAGTCAGTAAGAGCCTATGGGACCAGGGCTGGTGGAAGGATGTTTCACGCCCTAGGCGAAACTTGCACCTTGTGCCACCCTCCCCGTCCCCGAGCCCCCGCCCGGAGGCGACCCCCTGCACAGCAGCTCCCCCCCTCCGCCCTGAGGCGCCCCCCCGTGGCAGCTCCCCACCCCCTACCCTGAGGCACCGCCCCGGCCCCAGCTCCTCCCTGCCCCGCCTCCTCCCCGAGCACGCTGTGGCTGCTTCACTTCTCCCGCCTGCCAGGCTTGTGGTGCCAATCAGCTTAGGCAGCCACGGCGTGCTCGGGGAGGAGGCAGGGCAGAGTTGAGCTGGGGCGGGGAGTTCCCCTGAATGCCACCCCCCCCTTCCTGCATGAATGCCAGCGGCCTAAATGGTTGCACTGGCCCTGTATGGGACAAAAGCCTCCTTTCCAAAAAAATGTCAGGTCAGCTGGGACAGGACTTAAATAAGGGAATGTACCAGCCAAAACAGGACCAATGGGCACCCTACCACACACTCAAATGTGAAATTGCAGAACTATCAGCTGTGGTTTGTAACCTATCACTTAGCTTCTGTACCAAGGTGCCTCAGGACCCTCTGTTGCTTCTGTACCAAAAGAGTGGAGGATAGCTAATGGATATTAACCAGTATTGGCAGGGATGGTGTCCCTAGCCTCCTTTTGCCAGAACCTGGGGGAATTGAGCGACAGGGGATGGATCACTTGATGATTCCCTGTTCTGTTCATTCCCTCTGGGCACCTGACATTGATTGACCATTGTCAGAAGACAGGAGAGTGGGATAGATGGACCTTTGATCTGACCCATTATGGCCGTTCTTATGTTCTTATGACGTCTGCTAGGGTTACAGAAGGAGTCGCTGGAAAAGGCTGGTCTGCAGCAGTCCATCCATCAGAGAAACAATTTAAGAACATAAGAGTGGCCATATTGATTCAGACCAATGGTCCATCAAGTCCAGTGTCCTGTCTTCAGACAGTGACCAGTGCAGACGCTTCAGGGGGAATGAACAAAACAGGGCAACTATCGAGTGATCCATCCTCCGTCATCTGCTTCCAGCTTCTGGGAGTCAGAGGTTTAGAGATACTCGGAGCATGGGGCTGAATCCCTGACCAGCTTGGCTACTAGCTACTGATGGACCTATCCTCCATGAACTTGCCTAGTTATTTTTTGGATCAGTTATATTTCTGTATGAGGAAATACTTCCTTTTGTTTGATTTAAACCTGCTGCACATTAACTTCAAGAGTGACACTGGCTGTTGTGTTATGTGAAGTGGTAGATAACACTTCCTGATTCACTTTCCCCACACCACTCATGATTTTATAGATCTCTATCAAAACCCCCCTTAGTCATCTCTTTTCAAAGCTGAGAAGTCCCAGTCTTTTTAATCTCTCCTCATATGGAAGCTGTTCCATAACCCTAAACCTTTTTGTCGCCCTTCTCTGTTCTTTTCCAATTCTAATATATGATTTTTGAGATGGGGCAACCAGAACTGCACAAAGTATTCAAGATGTGGTCGTAACATGGATTTATGTAGATGCAATATGATATTCTCTGTCTTATCTATCCAGGAGGATACCACTATTTACCTCTCTCCCTTCTGAACACTGACTATTTATTCCTACCCTTTGTCTCCCATCTTTTAACTAGTTACTGATCATAAAATCATAGAAGATTAGGTTGGAAGAGACCTCAAGGGGTCATCCAGTCCAAACCTCTGCTCAAACCAGGACCAAGCCCAACCAAATCATCTCAGCGATGAGAGGAACTTCCTTCTTCCCCCATGACTGCCTTCTTCTCTTAAGAGCCTTTGGTGATGGACTTTGTCAGAGACTGCCTGAAAGTCCAAGTACACTATATGCCCTGGATCACCCGTGACCACATTTTTCTTGACACACTCAAAGAATTCTAATAGATTGGTGAAGTATGATTTTCCTTTGAAAAGTTGTATTGAGTCTTCCCCAACAAAGTGTGTTCATCTTTGTGTCTGATGATTCTGTTCTTTAGTATAGTTTCAACCAATTTGCCTGGTACTGAAGTTAGGCTTCCTTGCCTTTATTCCCAGGATCACCTCTGGAGTCTTTTTTTAAAAATCAGCATCACAGCTAGTCATCTGATACAGAGGCTGATTTAAGACAAAGGTCACATACCACACTTAGTCGTTCTGAAATTTGGTTTTTGAGTTCCCTCAAAACTCCTGGGTGAATCCCATCTGGTCCTGGTGACTTATTACTGTTGAATTGATGAGTTTGTTCCAAAACCTCCCATACAGACACCTCAGTCTGAGACAGTTCCTCCAATTTGTCATCTAAAAAGAAAGGCTCTGGTGTGGGATTCTCCCTCACGTCCTATGCAGTGAAGACCAATGCAAAGAATTTACTTAGCCTCTCCACAGCAGCCTCATCTCCCTTGAGTGCTTTTTTAGCACCTCAGTCATCCAGTGGCCCTACTCATTGTGTGGCAGGCTTCCTGCCTCTGATGTACTTTAAAAAAATTTGCCACAGCCACCAAAAATAATGAGATTTGTTTCCAAATAATGAGATTTAAAAATATACTAATGTGGAGTTGGTTTTCATTTGCCTTTGGTGTCTGAGCCTTTCAGGTGCACCTGCTTCAGATTTCCAACTTTTCTGCAACGCACTTTTTCAAATAAACTTTTTTGAAGCAAACTGACAGCTGAGGTTCCCGGGCAGTCTCTTGATTCCAGAAGTTGGGGCTTTAAAAGTGACAGGAAATAATGCAAGACTCCCAAGAAAATCTCCAGCGGTGGCGCTGCTGGGCATATTGCATGTGGAGCACCCACAAACAGAGGAGCTGAGAGTGAGTAGACTTTTCTGGTTACACAGTCCATCAGCGGCAAAGACATTGTTTCCTTCTTTACTGTGCTACAGAGCCTCCTGTTGTAAGGAACAAGGTTACACCACAGCCAGCCAGACATGACAGGGACGGGTTCGCAGAGTCACTGGGTACCTGAGGCACAGCTCCGAGGGTCTTTCTTCTTGTTCAGGCATGAGACACGCTCACGCCAGGTAAGCAAGGCCATGCACATTCCTCATGGAAATGTTTCAGAGTAGCAGCCGTGTTAGTCTGTATCCGCAAAAAGAAGAACAGGAGTACTTGTGGCACCTTAGAGACTAACAAATTATTTGTTAGTCTCTAAGGTGCCACAAGAACTCCTGTTCTTCCTCATGGAAATGGTCATGACCCAGTCCCAGCTCCAAGTGCCTGCTGCTGCTCTCTGTTGGACACAAACAGCTGCCTCCCCCACATCCAGCTACCCCCAAACTTGGTGATGATAGAAATGTGGATGCAGGCTGGGAGGTCTATCCAGCGCTACAGCAGCTCTCATTGCTCATGGAGTGGGTAGGGGGTCAGGATCAGTCTGAGGGACATCACAGCAGGTCTCTGTTCGGCCAGGCAACTCTCTCCAGATCCGTCACTCTGAAACCATGTCCTGATTCCCCCTCTTACTACTGAGGGGAAGGAGGGGCCCAGAACTCCCTCATCAAAGGGGGTTGTGCTAATGACAGGCCTCATCCCCAAAGGGTGTTGGGAAGAGTTCAGGTTCTCCACCCAGTGCCCCAAATCACCCTGTAAAGGGTACAGACTCACCCCTGCAGCACCTCCTACTGGTCATCCAGGGAATTAGCTCACCAGCCTCTGGAGCACCCTCTGCAGGCCGGTGATCTGTCTTTTCCTCTACTGGCACCTGTGTCCCTCCCAGGATCCGGTGCCCCTATTACTGGGATGCTGCCCCCTGGCAGTACCCCACAGATCTGGGTCTCCCCTCCCTGGGGAACCCCCACCCACTATCCCCACCTTGCCTCAGCACTAGGCCACTGCCAGTCACCAACTAGCCCCCGCTCCCTGGGGCAGACTGCAGTATAGGCCACTCATCACTGGCAAGGGGAGTTTGGACCTGCTGCCTTGGCCTAGCCCTGGGCTGCCCTCTGCAACCCCCAGTACCTCTTGGCCCTCCGCTAGGCCACAGCCTGGGCCTTTTCAGGCTGGAGCTCCCCAGCTCCTCAGCCTTTCCCCAGCCCTGCTCCACTACAGGTACCCTGTGTCTAGATCACTGCAGCCAGGCCCTTCTCTCTCTGAAGGCAGAGAGAGACTTTGGCCTGAGCGCCTGGCTCCCTGCCTTTATAGGGCCTGCTGAGTCTGTTTGGGGCGTGGCCCCAGCTGTAGGGTTACCATATTTTGTGCCTCCTAATGGAGGACACTCCCGGGGGGCCCGGCCCCGCCCCCGGCCCCGCCCCCAGCCCCGCCCACGCCCCCGCCCACGCCCCAACTACGCCCCCTCCCAAAGTCTCCGCCCCCTCCCCTGCTTGAAGCCTGAAGCAGGTAAGGGAAGGGGGGGGGAGAAGGAGGCGCAGCCCAGGCTGGCCCCCGGCGGCTCCAGCCTGGGTCGGCTCGGGCCCTGGCCGACCACCCCCGGCGCACCCCCCGGCTCCCAGCCCCGCGGCCCGGCTCCCGGCTCCCCGACCCCGGCCCGGCTCCCGGCTCCCCGACCCCGGCCCGGCTCCCAGCCCCGCGGCCCGGCTCCCAGCCCCGCGGCCCGGCTCCCGGCTCCCAGCCCCGCGGCCCGGCTCCCGGCTCCCGGCTCCCAGCCCCACGGGCCCGGCTCGGCTCCCAGCCCCGCGGGCCCGGCCCGGCTCCCAGCCCCGCGGGCCCGGCCCCGCGGGCCCGGACCGGCCCAGCACTGCGACCCTGGCCCGGCCTGGCCCCCGGCCCGGCTCCCGGCCGGGCACCATGCCCCCGGCCCCGCACAAAGAGGCCCCGGCCGAGCCTCCCGATTTTCCCGGACATGCCCGGCTTTGGGGGATTTCCCCCCGGACGGGGATTTGAGCCCCCAAAAGCCGGACATGTCCGGGAAAATCCGGACGTATGGTAACCCTAATATCACTAAGTGAACTGTTACCCCCAAAGCTGTAACTTTGGCAGGTGAAACCAGCCGGGTTGATTTGAAGGCAGAATGTAAGGTCTCTCTCTGTCTTAAGAGACATTTAAAAGTCTTATTCTGGACTCTTGGCATTTCCCCTACTTGGTCCCTGCTCACCTGCCATGAGTATAGCCCGTCAGGGCGCTGTGCCCAGTTAAGTAACTGTCCTAACAGCAGCTGACTACATCAAGACTGATCCATCCTTAAGGCGGGTCTAAGGTAGGGTTACCATATTTCAGCGAGCAAAAAAGAGGACGGGAGGAGCCCCGCCCTAGCCCCGCCCCTGCCCCTCCCACTTCCCACCCCCCCTGACCTCCCAACCCTCCCCCCGTTCCTTGTCCCCTGACTACCCCCTCCTGGGACCCCTGCCCCTAACTGCCCCCCAGGACTATCTAAGCCTCCCTGCCTCTTGTCCCCTGACTGCCCCAAACTTTATCCACACCCCCACCCCCAGACAGACCCCTGGGACTCCCACGCCCCATCCAACCACTCCCCACCCCCTGACAGCCCCCCCCAGAACTCCCAACCCATCTAAACCCCTCTGCTCCCTGTCCCCTGACTGCTCCGATCCCTCTCCGCACTCCTGCCCCCTGACAGCCCCCCCCCAGAACTCCCAACCCATCTAAACCCCTCTGCTCCCTGTCCCCTGACTGCTCCGATCCCTCTCCCCACCCCTGCCCCCTGACAGCTCCCCCCCAGAACTCCCAGCCCCCTACCCCCCCCGCTCCTTGTCCCCTGACTGCCCCCTCCTGGGACCCCTGCTCCTAACTGCCCTCCAGAACCCCACCCCCTACCTAAGACTCCCTGTTCCTTGTCCCCTAACTGCCCCCTCCTAAGACCCCCCCCCAACTGCCCACCAGGACCCTACCCCCTACCTGTACCCTGACTGACCAAAACTTTCTCCACTCCCCCCAAAAAGCCCCCCCCCCGTTTCTTGACTGCCCCCTCCAGAACCTCCCTGCCCCTTCTCCTGCCCCCCTTACCCTGCTGCTCAGAACAGAGTGTTGGGCTCTGTGCGAGCCGGACACGTGGCTGAGCTCCCCAGCACAACAAAACCCGGTCCCTGGCCCTGCACAACAAAACCCGGTCCCTGGTCCGGACCGGGTTGCAGGGGAGAGCTGCCCTTGTATCAGCACAAAGTGCTCTCGCTCCCGTTTTGCTACCCTGCATGGCAGAAACTGCTCCCAGTTGCAAAAGGGGAGGGCTGCACTTTGTGCTGAGACACTTGCTCAGAATGCAGGGCGGAGCTCCTCTCCAGCTGCTCCGGAGTCCAGCCCGGGACTTTCCTGCAGCCCTCCCAGCCGCTCCGGGGGAGGGGGGAAATCCCGGACATTGTGAGTGCTTTACAAATTCCCCCCGGACGCTATTTTTAGCACAAAAAGGAGGACATGTCCGGGTAAATCCGGACGAATGGTAACCCTACCCAGCTGCAGCCACTTCCCCCAATCAGCCCAGCCCTTCCAGGCAGGAGCAGGTGTCCACCCTGCTACACACCTGTATGAGGCACACAGAGCTGAGATCTCTCTACGGCACTTAGCTCTGGCCCCAATCATTATAGAGTCCGAGCGCCTCACAATCTGTAACCCCCTGCGCCGATAAAGGTCCCTCACTTTATTTTCATTTACTTCCTATTACTTATAATATAGGAGGAGGATGAAGAAAAACAGAATGAAAAATGGGAGGGGGGGATAAGAGAGAATATTCTTTTCCTTAGCTGGGTCCCAAAAGGGGAACCGAAAAATAAAGCTACGCATGGGGCCGCACTAACTCTAAATCCACCACTGGTTACGACAAGCCCAGATTCCAGGAATAGAGTCTGCAGCAGGGCTGGCGCTGCAGTCCAGTTGTGAAGCATCACCCCATGTCCCCTGTGATTTGGCTTCCTGCAGTTTGCCATTGGTCACGACAGGGGTTAAAGCTGGTGCACACAAAGCCAAGCAGCTGACATTCCCTGATGGCCAAGTGGCCCCCAAGGGAATGTGCAAACATGCTTCATAAAGACAGTTGCCTCCCTATCTGAACAGATACTGCCTGCTGCCAGTGCAACCTCTCCGATGACTCCTTGTCCTTCAGGGTGAAGACCTCTGGTGTCAGCAGCTCCCGTCTAGCAGGAATTGGGTACGTTGGCAGATTTCACTATCTTTAAAACGTGACGTGAAGGGGAAAGGCTGCAAGCTGCGTCCCTTTTCAGATGTTCTGTGCAGTGGCAGAGGACTCAGATGGGTTGTTGGGTGGGTGGGAGGGCAGCACTAGGTAGCTTGGGAACCCCACCCCGATATCTGCCCATGCTCCATGGTGGGCTGTTCAAGCTACAGAGAAATCTGACATTCAAAGCGAGCTCAGAGTATGAAAATCCCGATGCCCCGCGTCAGGGTTTCTCAATCGGTCCTACTTCTCGAGGTGCCGTGTGCTCTGGGCCCGATCCCTCCAGGGGCTGAGGGAGAAGAGACCCCACAGAATATCTCTGACTAGTTCCCAAATCACCTCAGGTTTATTTGCTCCTGGAAATTTAATCAGCAAATGCATTTTCAAGGTTTTATTCTCTGGCTCGATTGTGAAGGCAGGAATTCAGAGCTATGTAGCTCTGTGGTAACAGGTCTGATAGGGCGTATGTCTGTTTTCTGACTGGCTGAGGGATCTAGAATGCCCTGTAGAGACCCATCAGAGATACAGGGCAACCAGCATCCCTGCCCCTGCTCTGGTTTCCCAGAGCCATTTTCAAAGATGTTACTCCCTGGCTCAGTTGTGAATACAGGAATTCAAAGCTGCAGATACTCCGGATGGAGGCTACAGACTGACAGAACAGAACCTGAGGAGAACCAGTCAGCTATTAACCCAGGGACAGAGGAGTTATTAGGCTTTTGTTTACTGACAAGTGACTGAATGAGGGCTGAGACGCTGCGATCTTTTCAGATTCTGAGAAAAACAAGATGACAGACGCTACATTTTAAGTCCCACTCTATCCTCAGAAATCACCTCTGAAAGCAGATCAGAGGGGAAATAATGGGTTCACATGTGTGTACTAAAGTACAGGTGTGTGAATGTTGTGTCAAAGCTTCTCATTGTAATACAGATATTACAAATCAAACATTCATGACATGCCTGTATATCAAAAGCCAGCAGCAGAGTTGTTGGAATCTCTACAGGAAGGAGCAGTGGAAACTTTACTGCTTAATGGCTTTTGCTTTAGAAAGTATTTCAGAAGTGCTCCACATACTGTGTGCAAGGGGTTTGTGCTGTTAACTCTTTGTTCAGTGAACAGTTGGATGATACTGTCTCCTGGTTACTGACCAGAAGTTGGTTCTAACACTTACATTTAGGGTTATGTACACAATCCCTCTGCAATACCTCTCCAAGTCTGTGTTTCAGTAGTATAGGGCTGAGGTGTAGGAAAGAGGAGTGTTATAGTGGTTGTATGAAATTTACACACATCACCTCTTACACACGCATGGCAGGAGTAACTTGGACACTCAACTGGATATTAGGGGAAACCTAGTGTTTGCACTGGTCATACTGTGAGGACGAAGAGAAGCCTGTAGGATGATCCACATCTCTGGATTCAGACAACATAGGCCAGGCAAAGAACTTCAACTTTTCTTGGAGGGATTCTTGGGGGTCACTGGGAGAACTTGGTAAGGGAAAGTTAATAGAACCCAGTTCTGATCAAATGTACACATTTAAACGTGGAGTGACATAGTTGAAGTCACCATTATTGAATTAAGAAACTGTCCCTAAGAATTTACCCCATGTACCTTAAGAGACAGTAGCATAATTTGGACTCTCAGGAGGTGAGAAAATAATATATAATGAGGTAATGAAAGATGTTTATGAATAGCTTCTATGCAGGGCAGATAAATACAATGACCATTTTCACCATGCATTTGCCATGTGTTTACACACGTCATGATACAATGGGCCACAATCAGAAGTTTAGAACCAGAAAGGGTGTCTGTGTGCAGGTCACAATTGTAAAATCAGAATGTTCTAGTATGCTGCAGTACTCAAAGCCACAAGATATCAATGGGGCCAAGAGCTTAGAACCTTTCAAAGAGTGGCTGGATGTGTATATGGGTAACCAGAAAATCCAATTCCAGTATTGAGGACTGTTTTAAAAAGTCTTGGAAGGGCCCACAACGTTCCTGATTTACACCACAATATATGTATTACTAGTGGGTGTCGAGGGAAACTTTTCCTGGGAGCAGGTAATCTCATAGCTGCCTATTACAGGGCTTCTTCCACCTTCCACTGAAGTATCTAGAACTGGCCACTAGATACTGAGCTAGATGGACTGCAGGTCTGATCCAGTCTGGCAATGCCTATCTTCTTATTGGAGG
Source organism: Malaclemys terrapin pileata (assembly GCF_027887155.1). NCBI lineage: Eukaryota > Metazoa > Chordata > Testudines > Emydidae > Malaclemys > Malaclemys terrapin. The sequence goes on along the minus strand of NC_071505.1, from coordinate 347,766,034 downwards.
TGTAAATTCATGACTATGTTTTTGCTGATCTTCCTTGAGCTCCTGGGAGTCTCTAGACTTGCACTGAGAGCAGAAAGATGTCTCATTAAATATCACCTTGTCTCCTGTTCTTTTTCCTTTCAGGAAGGAAGGTCCAAAACTCCTGGAAACTTGCCCTGTACATTATGTCAACAGTCAATGACACCAAACTCAAATACGCAATGTTCCTTCTCACCAGGGTACCTGGGCAGGAAAACATCCATCTCTGGATCTCCATCCCCTTCTGCTTCATTTATGTTTTTTCAATATTGGGAAATTCAACCATTCTGTTCATTATAAAAACAGATCCAAGCCTGCATGAGCCCATGTACATTTTCCTTTCCATGTTGGCTGCCACAGACCTTGGCTTATCGATATCCACCATGCCTACAATACTGGGCATATATTTGTTTAACTCTAGCGAGATCAGCGTCGATGCCTGTTTTGCCCAGCTGTTCTTCATCCACTCATTTGCATTCATTGAATCCTCCATACTCTTGCTGATGGCATTTGACCGCTTCGTCGCGATCTCTAACCCTCTGAGATATGCTTCCATCTTAACCCTGCCGAGAATAGCCAAGATGGGACTGGTGTGTGTGCTAAGAGGGGTGGCCGTATCATTCCCATTCCCCTTTCTCCTGAAACGGTTCCAATACTGTCGAGCCAATGTCCTTTCCCATTCCTACTGCCTGCACCAGGATGTTATGAAGCTGGCTTGTTCGGATATCACAGTTAACTACATCTATGGCTTGTTTCTTACAGTCTTCACGGTGGGATTGGATTCACTGCTCATTTTCTTCTCTTATGTGATGATCCTCAAAACTGTGCTGAGTGTTGCATCACACACGGAGTGCCTCAGGGCCCTGAACACCTGTGTCTCCCACCTCTGCGCTGTCCTGCTCTTCTACACACCAGATATCGGCTTGTCTTTGATACACAGATTGGGGAAGGGCTCTTCTCCCTTACTACAGATTGTCCTGGGCTACATCTACCTGCTCGTCCCACCCCTGATGAACCCAATTGTGTACAGCGTGAAAAGCAAACACCTTCGGGCGAGGATAATCAGAGTGTTTGTCAAGTGAAAGATCAGTGCTGGCTCCAGTGCTGCTGACCTGGGAGTTGAAAAACACCAGCCACCTATTCCTTGCTGGACCCTTACATATGAGACAACATGAGCTACTGATCTCCACGCTCTAGAGAGAGGTTCAGACAGTGTTTAAGGGCTGGAACAATGGGAGAGGGGCTGTTGAGGGGGGACAGCTCACTGGGGGATGGAGACCAAGGCAGTCAGCAGCATTTACAATGCTTGTCTACACTACCAAGTTTTGTCGATGAAACTAATGTCGACATGAAAAAATCGACAAAAGCAAAGTCGCCAAAGCTAGTCTACATTTGCTTCCTCTGTCAATCGATCATGTCCACATTCAGGGCACCATTGACGACAGCGTGAGCAATGCACTGTGAGTATGTATCCCACAGTGCCTGGTGACACCGTTATGACTTTGCACCCCATAATGCTTTATGGAAATATGCTTATCAATGTAAATATGACATAACTGGAATATGTTTTATGCTACATATGCCATGTAACATATCCCTGTAAAGGTTATAATCTACTGAATCTATTCATCCTATTTGTATGCATGTATCATTTTTGTATTCGAAGTTGTGAATATTGGCTGTGTACTTGTTTGATTTTAAGTAGCCTTAGTAAGGCATTTGGTCAGTTTCTTATAAAAGGAATTTGCAAGTGCCCAGTCAAGAAACACTTAGCGGACAATGGCACCTTGGAAGACTCCAATCCACATTGGTATCCTTTGGGGGTGGAGCGGCTATCTCCTGACTTTGAACTTGGGACGGTCAAAGTAGCCTGTGAACAATGGCTGCTACCTGTAAAGTTCTGAGTCATGCATGGTCATGTGACTTGCCCATGTGACTCCAAAACTCCAGCTTGCAGCTGGATTCTGCATTGGAGAGAGGAGTGGGTCTCTAACCACAGTCTATTTAAGCCCCTGGGAGACCCCCTCCATATTGTTTTCAGCTGGCTCAAGAGGTAGCCTCTCCACCCCCAAAGGATATCTGAAAGAACCTGGAACAAAGGACAGTAACCACAGGGGTGTGAGTGATTGCTGGACCCAGACTAGAAGGTGGCTAGTCTGTAAAAGGAAGCTTACTGGAACTCCTCTGAGGGTGAGACTTCATCTGTAATCATTTTCTTACTGTACTAGGTTTAGACTTGTGTGTTTTATTTTATTTTGCTTGGTAATTCACTTTGTTCTGTCTGTTATTACTTGGAACCACTTAAATCCTACTTTTTGTAGTTAATAAAATCACTTTTTACCTATTAATTAACCCAAAGTATGTATTAATGCCCGGGGGAGCAAACAGCTGTGCATACCTCTCTAGCAGTGTTATAGAGGGTGAACAATGTATGAGTTTACTATGTATAAGCTTTATACAGGGGAAAATGGATTTATTTGAGGTTTGGACCCCAGTGGGAGCTGGGCATCTGAGTGTTGGAGACAGGAACACTTCTTAGGCTGTTTTCAGTTAAGTCTGCAGCTTTTGTGGGATGTTGTTCAGACCTGGGGCTGTGTTTGTAGCAAGCTAGCGTGTCTGGCTCAAACCAGGCAGGGCACTGAAGTCCCAAGGGAAAACAGGCTCAGAGGTAGTCTCAACACATCAGTTGGCAGTCCCCAAGGGAGTTTCTGTGATCCAACCTGTCACAACCATGTGTCGCTAGGTGTTGTGCAAAGGTACAAATGGAGCGTGGTGCATCCTGGGACATGCAAAATGTCCCGTCATGCACTTCTTTGTGTCCCAGCCCTACAATGGTTTCCGGCTTCCTTTCGTGCTGTTTTTCCAAACAGTCTTTGTAGTGTGCACCAACATCTGCACTGAGATAGGATGGATCCCACACGTTTCTCCTATGCGCTGTTAACTTTTGTGAGGACATCGCGTATGGCAGCACAGTTACTCACGAAGCTACTGACAGAGGACGACTCGTAGGTGCCCGACATTCTGCCTGATATGGACAGCAGCAACTTATCAGTGCTTTGTGCATTCACAGAGCAGCTGCACACGGTAGATTGTCGCTTTTGGGCTAGGGAAACAAGCACTGATTGGTGGGATCGCATTGTCATGCAGATGTGGGATGAAGACCAGTGGGTACAGAACTTTAGGATGTGTAAAGCAACCTTCCTGGAGCTATGTGCTGAGTTGGCCCCCAACCTGCGGCACATGGACACCAGAATGAGAGCTGCCCTTTCAGTAGAGAAGCGTGTTGCAATCGCTTTGTGGAAACTGGTGAATCCAGACTGCTACCGGTCAGTTGCAAATCAATTTGGAGGGGGGAAATCCACTGTTGGGGCTGTATTACTCCAAGTGTGCAGGGCAATAAATCGCATCTTGCTACGGAAGACCATGACTCTGGGAAATGGGCATGAAATAGTGGATGGCTTTGCAGAGATGGGTTTCCCTAACTGTGGCAGTGCAATTGATGGTACACACATTCCAATTTTAGCCCCAGACCACCTTGCATCAGAGTACAGCAATAGGAAAGGATACTTCTCCGTGGTGGTATAAGTGCTTGTGGATCACCGTGGGCGTTTCACAGACATCAACGCAGGCTGGTCTGGAAAGGTGCATGACACATTCCTCTTCAGGAACAGTGGCCTGTACAGAAAGCTGCAGGCGGGGACTTTCCTTCCAGACCACGAGATCACAGTGGGGGATGTGGAAATGCCCATAGTAATCCTGGGAGATCCGGCTTACCCCTTACAGTCCTGGCTCATTAAACCTAACACTGGGCACCTGGACAGCAGCAAGGAGCGTTTTAACAACAGGCTGAGCAGGTGCCGTATGGTAGTTGAATGTGCCTTTGGCCGTTTTAGAGCTCTCTAGAGGTGTCTCAATGGCAGGCTAGACCTTACTGAGGATAATATTCCTGTGGTCAGCCGCATGCAGAAACCCCTGGAGATCTTCAGTTTGAGAGCCTTCCTCTGGGAGTGAAGAAATGATTTGCTGATACCAGAGGCTCAGATTGTCAGGCCAAACAGAGTCTTGCAATGTGTTCAGCCTAGGAATTGATGATGGCTTTTTTGGGCGGGGGGGGGGGGGTGTAATATACCACCATCTGCATTCTGTGTGGAAATGCTGCCACAAGTTACGGGACCAAAAACCGTTCTTAATTGATCGTAGTAGTGTACCTCTGCATACCGCCCATGCAGTTGTAATATCCATTCCATTAATAGGCAGTAGGTTTAAAACAAATAAGAGGAAGTATTTTTTCATACAATGCACAGTCAACCTGTGGAACTCCCTGCCATAGGATGTTGTGAAGGCCAAGACTATAACAGGGTTCAAAAAAGAACTAGATAAATTCATGGAGCATAGGTCTATCAATAGCTATTAGCCAGAATGGGCAGGAATGGTGTCCCTGGCCTCTGTTTGCCAGAAGCTGGGAATGGGCGACAGGGGATTGATCACTTGATGGTTACTTGTTCTGTTCATTCCCGCTTGGGGCACCTGGTACTGGCCACTGTCGGAAGACAGGATACTAGGCTAGATGGACCTTTGGTCCAATCCAGCATGGCCATTCTTCTGTTCTTCTGTTCTTATGAGTTCATCTGTCCCTTGATGTGGGAAGGATATGCCACAAGCATGTGTTAACCAAGCTGAGATATTCCCCAAACATTTCACTCAAAGGCACACTGGTTTAGGTGAAGCAAAAAACAAGTTTATCTACAGAAAGATAGATTTTAAGCAATTATGATACCAAACAGATCGAAGCAGATTTTCTAGCAAATCAACAAAAATGCAAACTAAGCCTAAAATACTGGTTAGTATTTAGCAGATGACACCACAATCCCAAACGGACCTACCTAGGCCACCCAAATACAAACAGCAGACACCAGCCAATTTCCCAGTGTCTCAGGCTTACTGCCCCCCTCCCAGTAGAGTATAAACCCAAAATTATACTATCTTGCACTACACAGAGATCTGTACAATATAAACTCATTACCAGAGTTTGCCCTCCCCTTGATGAGGGAAAGATATTCAACAAGCACCTGTGTTAACCACACAGAGATTTTTCCCAGACACTTCACTCAAAGGCACACTGGTTTAGAGAAAGCAAAAAACAAGTTTAACTACAAAAAGATAAGTGTCAGAGGGGTAGCCGTGTTAGTCTGGATCTGTAAAAAGCAACAGAGGGTCCTGTGGCACCTTTTAGACTAACAAATGTATTGGAGCAATACATTGCTCCAATACATCTGTTAGTCTATAAGGTGCCACAGGACCCTCTACAAAAAGATAGATTTTAAGTGATTATAAGTGATAGAAACAGATCAAAGCAGATTAGCTAGCAAATCAACAAAAACGCAAACTAAGCCTAAAATGCTGGTTAGTTTGGATATGAATTAACAATTTCTCACCCTGGCTGGTGATACAAGCAGTCCACCAGGTTTCCATACACAGGCTAGAAATGTTTTTAGCCTGGGACCAGCACTTTCCCCAGTTCGGTCTTTCTTCCTCATGTGTTGCCAGGAGTTCTCTTGTGTGGGGAGTGAGGCCACTAAGTGATGTCACACCCCACCTTTTATAGCTTTAACCTCTGGCTGGAATCCTTTGTTCCATAAACAGTTCCCAGTCCAGTTTGTAGAAAAATACAGGTACCCAAAATGGAGCTCAGTATCATGTGGTCTGGTCACATGCTCTTGCATGTCCTTCTGAGTCATAGCAGCCATTACCCATAGGCTGTCTGGAGCGTTCTCAGGAAGGTTCACCAGGTGGGGGATAAGTTTCCCCTTAAGGTTTCTTGTTTCCCCTAATGGCCCAGTACCCGGAATTGGCCCTTCACAACCAGCTGTCCTGACTGGAGGCATTTTGCCTAGTGGGTGTCACCCAGGTGTAACTACATTTGAAATACAGATACATAGCCAATATTCATAACCTCAGATACAAAAATGATATATGCACAGAAATAGAATAATCCTTTTTTGCAAATCAAAACTTTTCCAGTGACACTGACAAGACATACCTTGGACAAAATGAATCATAATTATGTTGTAATTATATCATAATCATAAAACTATGAAGAATAGGGGGAACAGTGTCACAATGAGCTTATGAGGAGGATCCCCTCCTAGGCTTTTTAAATATTCAAATGATATCTGTAATGCGCATTAGAAAACATAATCCCTACTATACATATAAAACGATAGGGTCTAAATTAGCTCTTGCAACTCAAGAAAGGGATCTTGGGGTCGTCATAGATAGCTCTCTGAAAACATCTACAGACACTCCTCGACTTATGCAAGTGTTCCGTTCCAGAATGCCTTGCGTAACTTGAATTTTGCATAAATCAGAAACATATACCCGACCATTACGCAAAAAAAAAAAAAAAAAAAAAACTATGTCTAGCTTGCAGATTTGCGTAAATCGGGTTTTGCATAACCCGGGGGGCATCTGTACTTAGTGTGCAGCAGCAGTCAAGAATGCTAACAGAATGTTAGGAACCATTAGGAAAGGGATAAATAGGAAGATAGAAAGTATAATAATGCCACTATTTAGTCCCCCACCATGGGTACTGCGTGCAATTCTGTTCTCCTCATCTCAAAACAGACATATTAGAAATGGAAAATGAATAGAGAAGGGGAACAAAACTGATCAGCTTCCATCTGAGGAGAGATTTAAAAGACTGGGACTTTTCAGCTTGGAAAAGAGACGATAAGAGGGGATAAGATAGTGGTCTATAAATTCATGAATGGTGTGGAAGAAATGAATACAGAAGTCTTGTTTATCCTTCACTTAACACAAGAACCAGGAGTCACCCAAGGAAATTAATAGACAGCAGGTTTAAAACAAAGAAAGGAAATACTACACACAACACACTGTCAACCTGTGGAACTCATTGCCAAGGGATGTTGTGAAGGCCAAAAATATAATGGGGTTCAAAATCAACTAGATAAGTTCATGGAGGATAGGTCCATCAATGGCTGTTAGCCAAGATGTTCAGGGACGCAACCCCATGTTCTGGGTGTCCTAGCCTCTGATTTCCAGATGATGGGACTGGACGACAGGAGATGGATCCCTCGATAATAGCCCTGTTCTGTTCTTTCCTTCTGAAGCCCCTTGCATTGGCCTCTGTCATGATACTGGACTAGATGGACCATTTGTCTGACCCAGTATGGCCAATTTTATGTTCTTATCTCAGTCTCCTTTTTCTTCTCTGGTTGCTGGCCCTCAGAGTGAACGGGGCCCACATGCCCCACTACCTCAAACAGTCCCTGCTATTGAACCAGTAATTTGAACAGCAAACTTGATAGTAACAACATTCAGTCCCCCAGTCTGAACACTCGCAGCTGAACCCCTTTGTTATAGGCCTTCTCTTGTACCTGTTATACATTTAGCAAAATTCTTCTAGCGAATGCCCACAAAGTCTTGAGCAATTTTCTTACCATACAACAGTTCAAAGAGAAAACTTGGAGGCTCGAGGCACCTTCCTGATAGCAAAATAAGGTGGGGGAAGAGTTGGTCCCAGTCTTTGCAATCGGGGCTACAAACTTCTTTAATGTCACAATCAAACTTATGTGAAATCACTCTACCAACCCATCACTTTGGGGATGGTAGATCGACGTTCTTAATGTCTTTACCCTTCATAGATTGCACAGTTCTTTCATTAGTTGTATAGTGAAGTTAGGTCTTTGATCAGTAAGGATTTCTTGGAATATTACCATCCGGGAAAGGAATTTCATAAGCTTATTTGCTCATTTGGCTCATAGCCAGGGTGCTAGGACTATGCCTAGAGGGCAATAAACCTGGCCAAGTGCCTTTGTCACCGAACCGTGCCTGCGGTCTTTCTTTATGAGTAACATCGATGTCTGCTGAATTAGCTGGCTGCCTTATCTGTGAATCCTGATTACACTGGAGCTCCAAGGACAGAAGCTCTGAGCAGCCTGAACAGCGTTACGGAGGCAACAACTTTCCAGCCTTCAGCACTTAACAGCAGCCAGCTGACACTCTGAGCCATGGGGTGAACAGCTTTACTGTCTGGATCTGTTGTACCTCCTGCCAAAAGTGTGGCCACTGCCTCAGTCACTGGGGTTCCACCACAGAGAGTTATTCATAGGCATGGCTAAGGATAACATTATGTAATGGAAGTCACGGATTCCGTGACTTTCAGAGACCTCCAGGACATTTTCCACTTCAGCCCCGGGGCGGCGGTGCCAGAGCTGTCAGCCGGCGGGGCCCCCGATCTCTCAGATCTCATAGACTCATAGACTCATAGACTTTAAGGTCAGAAGGGACCATTATGATCATCTGGTCTGACCCCCTGCATGCTGCAGGCCACAAAACCCTTCCCTGGACTCTGCCGTTGAAGTCCCCAATCCTGTGTTTCAGTGACTTCAATCGGCAGAGACCCTCCTGCTAGTGATCCCTGCCCCATGCTGCGGAGGAAGGCGAAAAACCTCCAGAGGCTCAGCCAATCTACCCTGGAGGAAAATTCCTTCCCAACCCCAAATATGGCGATCAGTAAGACCCCGAGCATGTAGGCAAGAGTCTCTAGCCTGACCCCTGTTGGCCATTATACTATTTACGTACCATTGCTTGGTTTTCCTTGACTACTATGTTTTACCATTAAACCATTCCCTCCATAAACTTATCTAACTTAATCTTAAAACCAGACAGGTCCGTCGCCCCCACCGTTTCCCTCGGAAGGCCGTTCCAATATTTCACCCCTCTGACGGTCAGAAACCTTCGTCTAATTTCAAGCCTGAATTTCCCCACGGCCAGTTTATATCCATTTGTTCTCGTGTCCACATTAGTACTAAGCTGGAATAATTCCTCTCCCTCCCTTGTATTTATCCCTCTGATATATTTAAAGATAGCAATCATATCCCCCCTCATGGGTGGCCAAGGAGCCAACAGCTCTCAGCTCTCTGGGGCCCCGGATCTCTGTGTTGCTGGGGCTGCTGCGGGGGCCACGGCGCTGTTAGCTGTGGCGGCCACATGTGCTGGACCTTCCCACCTCCAGAAATGAGGCTCGGGTTCTCATCCTCGTGATCGGGCTTTAATAATCCCTCTGTGAGTCCCCCTGCCTTATTTTTAGTAAGTCACAGACAGGTCACAGACGTCCATGTTTTTTTCTTTATTGCCCGCAATTTGTCCTTGACTTTACCTAAAAATAACTCTGACAAAATCTTAACCTTAGTCATGACTGATCATCTGGTCTGCCCCTCGTTCCCGAATTGCGTTGCAGGTCAGGATAGCCACTCCCCGTGTGAATGCATTCTGGATGCTATCAAGGGCTGTGGTTGCCGCACGCCCAGTGAACTGGCTGGAAGTGTCGTCCACAGCATCATCTTTTTCCTCCCCTGTTCCTACCAACTCTGCTGGTTCTACGCATACTCTCACCGGGGTGTCAGCCTCCATCTTCTCGATCAGCCGTTCTCCCCGTTCCTTCAGAACTTCCTTAAAGTGGTTCCAGTCCCTGCGCAATATGACCAGAAAGCCAGATATTGGAAATAATTTCCCTACTAAATATATTCAGGTTTAGCACAAATAAGTTTCCACACAAGGATTCCTTTATTAGTCCAAAGGGAACTTGGTGCTGATTTCATCGAAAATACAATTACAAGCAGATACACACTTATGTGTTACATTCTAGCAACCATACAGTGATATGCATTAGCTAAATATTCAGCTCAGGATCAGGAAATACGTTCCCATCATGGCGTGACTCCAGAAGGGTAAGGAAAACCTCTGACAAAGGAACCCTTAAAAAATTACTCTTTATAAGAACATAAGAATGGCCATCCTCTGTCAGATCAATGGCCCATCTAGCCCTGTATCCTGTCCTGTGACAGTGGTCAATGCCAGGTGCTTCAGAGGGAATGAACAGAACAGGTAATCATCAAGTGATCCACCTCTGTTGACCTTTCCCGGGTTCTGAAAAACAGAAACTAGGGACACTTGAGAGCATGGTTTTGTATCCCTGCCCATCCTGGCTAATAGCCACTTATGGACCTATCCTCCATGAACGTATCTAGTTCCTTTTTGAACCCTGTTGTAGTCTTAGCCTTCACAACATCCTCTGGCAAAGAGTTCCACAGGTTGACTGTGTGTTGTGTGAAGAAATACCTCCTTTTGTTCATTTTAAACCTGCTGCCTATTAATTTAGTTTGGTGACCCCTAGTTCTTGTGTTATGAGAAAGAATAATTAACAGTTTCTTATTTACCTTCTCCACATCAGTCATAATTTTATAGACCTCTATCGTATCCCCCCTCAGTTGTATCTTTTCCAAGCTGAAAAATCCCAGTCTTATTAATCTCTCCTCATATGGTATGTGTTCCATACCCCTAATCATTTCTGTTGCCCTTCTCTGTACCTTTTCCAATTCTAATCTATCTTTTTTGAGATGGGGTGCTCACATCTGAATGCAGATTCAAGATGTGGGTGTACCATTGGTTTATACAGAGGCAATATGCTATTTTCTATTTCATTACCTATCCTTGTCCTAATGATTCCCAACGTTCTGCTAGCTTTTTTGAGTGCTGCTAGACATTTTGTGGATGTTTTCAGAGAACTATCCGCAATGACTCCGAGAACTCTTTTTTGAATGGTAACAGCTATTTTCAACCCCATCATTATATATGTGTAGTTGAGATTATGTTTTCCAATGTGCATTACTTTGTATTTCTCAACAATGAATTTCATCTGCCATTTTATTGCCCAGTCACCCAGTTTTGCAGGATACCTTTGTAACTCTTTGCAGTCTACTTAGGACATAAATATCTTGAGTAATTTTGTATCATCTGCAAACCTTGCCACCTCACTTTTAACCCCTTTCTCCAGATCATTTAAGAATATGTTAAACAGTAGTTGCCTCAGTATACCATCTGGTCCTGGTGACTTACTGCTGTTTAATTTATCTATTTGTTCCAAAACTTCTTCTAATAATACCTCAATCTGGGACAGTTCCTCAAATTTGTCACCTAAAAAGAATGGCTCAGGTTTGGGAATCTCCCTCACATTCCAAGCCATGAAGACCGATGCAAAGAATTCATTAATTTTCTCTGCAACGGCCCTTTTTGGTCTTCTTACTGTATTTTTTAATGTGTGGTATACATTTCAATTGAGCATCTATTATGATGTCTTTAAAAAGTTTCCATGCGGCTTGCAGGGATTTCACTTTTGGCACTGTGCCTTTTCATTTCTGTTTAACTAACTTCCTCAATTTTGTGTAGGCCCGCTTTCTGAAATTAAATGCTACCATGGTGGGCTGCTGGGATGTGCCACCCCAAACAGGATGTAAAATTTTGTGATGTTCTGGTCACTATTACAAAGTGGTCCAGCTATATTCATCCCTTAGACCAGATCCTGTGCTCCACTTAGGACTAAATCAAGAATTGCCTCTCCTCTTATGGGTTCCAGGACTAGCTGCTCCATGAACCAGTCATTTAAGGTGTCAAGAAACTTTGTCACTGCATCCCGTGCTGAGGTGACATGTACCCCATCAATATAGGGATAGCTGAACCCCCCCCCACACACACACACACTATTACTGAGTTTTTTATTTGTATAGCCTCTTAAGTCCCTGTCATTTTCACAGTCAGTATCACCACCCTGGTCAGGTGATATCCATACTGCTAATTTCTTATTATTATTCTATGGTATAGTTTGGTTCATGTAAGGTTTTTTCTTCAGTTGATTCTATGCATTCTTTCAAATATAGTGCCACTTCCCTGCAAGGGTGACCAGTTCGGGTAAGTATTGAATTTCAATACTGTGTTGATCTTTCAGAAATTGATGCAGAAATGGGTTGTGCTATCCTGCAACAGAACTAGAACCATGGGACTTCTCTACTCACTGTGTGATTCCTTCACCACTCTCGGGGCCAAAATGCCCTGCAGGCAGATTGTATATGTTTATGAAGCTGTCAGGGTTCCCTCCCCACACTGAGCTCTGGGGTACAGATGTGGGGACCCACATGAAAGACCCCCTAAGCTTATTTCTACCAGCTTAGGTTAAAAACTTCCCCAAGGCACAAATCCTTTCCTTGTTCTTGGAAGGTATTGCTGCCACCACCAAGTGATTTAGACAAAGATTCAGGAAAAGGACCATTTGGAGTTCCTATTTCCCCAAAATATCCCCCCAAGCCCCTTCCCCACCCCTTTCCTGGGGATGCTTGAGAATAATATACCAACCAATTGCCTTTAATAAAAGTACAGACCAGACCCTTTATTTTTAGACACTAAAAATAATCAGGTTCTTAAAAGAACTTTATTATAAAGAAAAAAGTAAAAGAAGCACCTATGTAAAATCAGGATGGAAGGTAACTTTACAGCGTAAATAAAAAGATTTAAAACACAGAGGATTCCCCTCTAGGCTTAGCTTCAAAGTTACAAAAAAACAGGAATAAAACTCTCTCTTAGAGAAAATTCACGAGCTAAAACAAAAGATAATCTAATGCATTTCCTTGCTATTACTTACAATTTCTGTAATTTTAGATGTATTAGTTCATGATCTTTTTAGGAGCTGGGTTACCTGCGTGGTCTCTCTCTTTGTCCCGAGAGGGAACAAAACGAAGAGCACAAACAACCCCCCCCTCCAGATTTGAAAGTATCTTCTTTCCCCATTGGTCCTTCTGGTCAGGTGCCAACTAGGTTAATTGAACTGATTAACCCCTTACAGGTAAGTGATTCTGTACCTCTGGCCAGGAGGGATTTTATGTTACTGCATAAATAAATGTTGTTACCCTTCCCTTGATATTTATGACAGAAGCTTTTTTTCCTGTATTTTACTCCATTTTCAGTGAATGCAGAGTCTCTCAAACCACTGGAAATCTGTAAGTAAAGCAGAAAACTGCATCTGCCGGTTCACTGTAATGTAAAAATGACCATGTCTTGGAATATTCCAATATAAATGAGAAAGACCAAGACATAAATTTGCTTATTCCAGTGTCCCTAGTTCACTTTTTCTCCTTCTTTGGACTTTGTGCCACTTACTCACCTACGGCATTTGCATGCCTCTGCTCTTTGGTTGATGTCTGGCTCCTATACCTGGCCCAGCTGTGAGACTCCTCCTGCTGTTATGTCTGCTGATGCTGGAGCAACTCAGCTAAGGGGGCTGGAACACGGGGGGCCAGGGCCCACTTTTAAACATAGTTCAGTTTTTCACTGGCAAACAACAGATGATAGGGGCCTCAGGGGAGGGGAGGCTGGTCTGTAGGAGAGGAGGGACTCAGCAAACGGTGGGCAAAGGGGCATGGGAAAAGGAGAGTGGAGGAGAGGAGATATTTAGTGAGCAGGGGAGTGGAGGAGAGGAAGGACACAGCTAATGGCAGGTGGGGGGAGCATGAGGGAGGGGGATGGAGGACAGGAGGGACTCAGTGAGCTGCAGGTAGTGGGGCCATGGAGGAGGGGGTGGAGGACAGGAGGGAGTCTGGACTAGAGCCAACACCGTGGGGAACGGATGACCCCACGGGCCAGTGGAGGAGGGGAGAGGCTTGGTGAGTGGTGGGCTGTGGGGGCCTCTTGGGGGAGGAGAGGAAGGATTCAGTGATAAGCAAAGGGGGCCTCGGCAGAGGGGCGGAGCAGGGACAAGAAGAGGTGGAGTGTGGGAGGGGCCATAGGGAAAAAGCAGGAGGGGACATCGGGGGTGTAGCGCAGGCCAGGACACCACAGACCAGGTTTCTCCTCTCTCAAAGGTTGGGGGCTGCATGGCCTAGGGAGGTTTAATCTACCCTGGCCTATTATACCTGCTGCCTACCCAGGCCACTTGCTACCACTTCCCTGCCAATGTCCCAAGGTCTCCATCTGGGGTAAAGCAGCATGAAGGGTGTCTGCTCACCCCAAGGAACCTTCTCGTGGTTGCATGTAACAAGGTCTTACTCCTTTCTTCTCAGGCAGCAACTGCCTCTTCCTGTGGTACGGCTGGACCTCTGAGGGCCAGCTCAGTGCCCAGGCTCTCCCCTGCTGGAGCAGTCCAAAGAGCAAATAAAGGGGATCAATCAAGTCCCGCATTCATATGAGAGATTAGTGCTTCCCTCTCAGGCTGTCCCTGCAGCAGGCCCTCCCTTCCCTCAGAGAGGGACCTTTGGGCAGTTTTTCAGGGGGAGATTCTGCCTTCCCTCAGCTCATCTCCCCTGGAGCTGCTGGGAGCAGGACTGCTCTCCTCCCTGGTCTACCATAAAACAAGCTGCTCCCCTGAATTTTTGCCCTTCTCAAGCACTTCTCTTCAGACATGATTTCTCTTTCCCATTTGCCTGTTAATTTACTTGCTGAACGTTTGGCTTCTTTTAACTCAATTTGAAATATAGCTACAAACTCATTGACATTGGGAAGTAATCCTGCTGCTTCATATACATCTCTGTCTTTAGATCGTAGCCATTTTGAACCAGCATTTACCGTATCCAGAATCTTTCTTTGGAGCACCATGAGAAAAACAAAACTCATTTTTTCTATTAATGTCTTTAATGCTGGAGGCTCATAACCTTCATCGGGATTTTTGCTCAGGAGAATTATTTCTGTGGCTGCCTTCCTTGTGTCTAAATACTGAATCTGAGGGGAACAAGTGATTCATACTGGTTGTTGATCAATTGTGCAGTCAATTGCTTAACCAAGCTTTCATTTGTTATGAAATAGTCAAATGTTCAAGAGGCCAAATAAACAATGTCAGGTTTACTATTCTAGCCCCATAATAAAATAGTACAGGAAAACGCTTTTATCCAATACCAGTCTCTGGGAAGCCGTCTTGTGCAGTGATGTTACATTCACCTTACTCAGAAAGTGTGCTCCCCAAAGTTACACATTTCAGATTTTATCATTTATATGAAGATTTCACAAGTTACACATCTCTTTACACATCACTAAAATCCAACCCATCTGTTTGTCCCAGTTCCCTAATGTAAGTGGGGAACTATTGTTGGGAACTTTCCTGGCTTCTGCATTACCCCAGGGGAATTCGCTGAGGAAAAGGTCTGAGGCCCCACTCCCTTTTCCCACAGGCCTATCTGACCTCAAGGACTCTCCTGTGTGGTAGAACCCTCATAATGGTGACACGGCTGGACCCGGGTTCCTGGGAGGCTAAACCCCCAGTCTCATCGTGGTCACTTAGGACAGGGGCTAGGGTGTCCCCACTCCAGGGTACTCTCACCGGACGCTTCCCTGACCCACTGATCACTAAATTAAGTTCAAACCAAATATAATGTATTAAACATCAACTGTAAGAACAATGAACAAAAGAATGGGAAAGGTTCATGAAAACAAGAAACCCCGCTCTGTGGGCATGGGGATATCACAAAGAGCCCTCTCTGGGACATAAGGAAAGTTCAGTCTGTTCCACTCCAAAATCAACTGCGCAAAGCAGTAAGTTATTTGTACTCAAAGGTGATGTAGTAGTTAAATACAGCAGTCCAGTTCTCAAAAACACAGGGTTTCACAACTCTCACCAGTAAGTTCTAGTAGAATGTCCTCAATTCCTGCAGCAGCTTTCCTGTATTAGGACTTTCCACCTGAAACATTAGGATTATCCTCCAGGTTTCCTGATGGATTCGGCGTAGAAAAATCAGGCAAATTTTGCTCACAGGATCACTGTTCATATGATAAAGAAGTTCAGCATTGCCGTTTCTTTCTTTTTCTCTTTGGCTATCTGAAAGTGTAGCTTCTGTTTGTAAAACTGAACAAGAACCATGACCGCATAGGGACTAATGGAAAACCACTTTGCATCAAAATGCTACAGTATTTTATGGTAGTCTTTGGGCAGGTATATGCTACAGCTGGGATCGTCGCTCTGAGATTGATCCACCGGCGGTTGATTTAGCGGGTCTAGTAAAGACCCACCAAATCGACTGCAGACCCCCAATGAAAAGAGTAAGATAAGTTGACGGGAGATTTTCTCCCATCGACTGCCCCGTGGTGTAGACCCTGCAGTAGCTTGATCTAAGGTATGTCGACTCCAGCTACGTTATTCACATAGCTGGAGTTGCGGAGAGTAGGTTCACTTACCACGGTAGTGTAGACATAGCCTTAGAGTTACGGAAAGGCTGAGTAACAGGGTGTGTGGGGATGGAGGCTGATGGGTGACAATGAAAGAGGTCAGGTGATGGTCAAAGAGAGGGAACTCAGCAATAGAAAGAGCAGTGCTTAGTGATGGAGTGATAAGATATTGTGTGGGAGGAACTTCTCAGACTATGAACTTCCACAATGCTTAGCTCAACCAAACTGAGACAGGGTGCCCTTGATTAACGAGGAGATATGCTTCCCCCCCTCTTGTCACACAGGTTTAAAGTCAGTGGCCACAGGCAATCACCTTCTGCAGGTGGATTTTATTACTTTGTCACGAAGCTCTTTGGTTCTGACCCCATAAATGATAGGGTTGAGCATGGGAGGGATGAGGAGATAGAGGTCGGCCAAGATGATATGAACATGGGGAGCGATGCCTTGACCAAACCGGTTGGTGAGATTGGAGAAGAGGCCAGGGATATAATATGTCAGCATCACACAGATGTGGGCTGTGCAGGTGTTGAGGGCTTTCTGGTGGCCGTTCTCAGAGGAGATTCTGAGGACTGCCCTGATGATCAGACCGTAGGACAGGGCAATGAGCGTCAGGTCAAACCCATTGATTACAAACATTAGCACCATGGCATATATCCTGGTTACTGTGATGTCCCCACACACCATCTTCACCACAGCTATGTACTCGCACTGCGTGTGGGGGATAATGCGGTTGGCACAGAATGGCTGCTGACTTATGAGCAGGGGTAGGGGCAGAATGAAGAGAATAGCTCTTATCAAACCTACAAGCCCTAGCTTAGCTAGTCGTGCACTGCTGAGGATGGTGGCGTATCTCAGAGGATTACATATGGCAATGTAGCGATCAAAGGCCATTGTCACGAGGGTGCCTGAGTGCATAACAGAAACCATGTGGAGGAAGAACATCTGGGTGAGGCAGCCAACTGCAGTAATGCCTTTCAAATTGAACCAAAATATACACAGTGCCTTTGGCACGACGAAAGTAGGTGTGACGATGTCTGTGAGCGCCAGCATGCTGAGCAGCAGGTACATCGGCTTGTGCAGGGTCTGTTCCTTACCTACAATAAACAGAAGTGTGAAATTTCCCAAGAGGCTGATAATGTAGAATGTAGAGAAAGGGATGGATATCCAGATGTGGGCAGCCTCCAGGCCAGGGATGCCCATTAAGATGAATGTTGAAGGGTCAGAGGGGGTGAGGTTGAAAGCTGCCATGAGGTGGTCGATGCATCGATTTGACTCAGAAATGCTCAAGGTGCCTGTGAAGGGAGAGAAGCACAGCGAGGGGGGTTACATGCTTTATAACAAATAGTACGGTAAATATTTTATCGTTATTAACAATCTAGGAGTCCTCTTGAGTGTGGCGTGAAGAACCACCGATGATGTCACTTCCTGCTTTATATAGCTTTAGCATAGGGCGGGAACCCTTTGTTTCAAAACTTGGTTCCCAGACCAGTTTGTGGGAAAATTACAGACTCCCCAAGATGGAGTCCAGAGTTATGGGGCCGGGTCACATGCCCTTGTAGAGTCATAGCATCTGTCAAGGTTCCTTCCCCACTCTGAACTTTAGGGTACAGATGTGGGGGGCCTGCATGAAAACCTCTAAGCTTAACTACCAGCTTAACTACTGCTTTTGCTGCCACCACCCAAATGATTTATGAGTTATTTGGGAAACTCTGTCTTCCCCCCCAAAAACCTTTCCCTTCCTGGGTAGCCTTGAGAGACTCCTCCACCAATTCCCTGGTGAACACCGATCCAAACCCCTTGGATCTTAAAACAAGGAGGAATTAATCATTCCCCTCCCATTCCCCCCACCAATTCCTTGTGAGTCCATATCCAATCCCCTTGGATCTTAACACAGAGAAAAATCAACCAGGTTCTTAAAAAGAAGGCTTTTAATTAAAGAAAGAAAGGTAAAAATCATCTCTGTAAAATCAGGATGGAAAATAACTTTACAGGGTAATCAGATTCAAAGAGCCCAGAGGAACCCCCTCTAGCCTTAGGTTCAAAGTTACAGCAAAGAGAGGTAAACTCTCTAGCAAAAGGAACATTTACAAGTTGAGAAAACAAAAATAAACCTAACACACCTTGCCTGGCTGTTACTTACAAGTTTGAAATATGAGAGACTTGTTTAGAAGATTTGGAGAGCATGGATTGATGTCTGGTAATTCTTAGTCCCAAGAGCGAACAACCCCCAAAACAAAGAGCACAAACAAAAGCCTTCCCCCCCCCCAGATTTGAAAGTATCTTGTCCCCTTATTGGTCCTTTGGGTCAGATGTCAGCCAGGTTACCTGAGCTTCTTAACCCTTTACAGATAAAAGGATTTTGGAGTCTCTGGCCAGGAGGGATTTTATAGTATTGTACACAGGAGGGCTGTTACCCCTCCCTTTATAGTTATGACACTATATAAATAGGACCGTAGTGAATAGAATAGGGAAGACTGAAAGCTGAACTGATGATAATGTACAAGCACTTTCACAGGGATGAAATACCAACTATTAACAGGTTCTTTAATCTAGCAGGGAAAGGTATAACAGAAACCAGTGGCTGGTAATTGAAGCCAGAAAAAATTAAATTTGGAATTGAGGCACACTTTTTTAACAGTAAGAGTGCTTAACCAGTGGAACAAACTCCCAAGGGAGGTGGTGGATTCTACAGACACCTACATATCAAGACTGGATGCCTTCCTGGAAGATAAGGTTTAGATTAATTCAAGAAATGCATTAGTCAATCACAAGTCATTGGGCTCAATATAGAGGTAACTGGGTGAAATTATGCAGGACGTCAGACTAGATGATCTTATAATTCCATCCATGACTTATAGGCTGTCTGATGCATTCTCAGGTGGGAGATCAGTTTCTCTTATGGCCTATTGTTTCCCCCAATGGCTCATTGCCCTGACGAGGCCCTTCCCAACCAGCTATCTAGACTGAAAACATCTTGCCTAGTGGGCGTTACCCAGTTGTAACTACATTTGAAATACAGATAAGTAGTTAATATTCATAACTTCAGACAAAAATCATACATTCATATAAATAGGATAATCATATTAAGAAAGTCATAACTTTTCCAATGACATATTACATGACCCATCTTGCATAAAATGTATCATAATTATGCTATAACCTATAATCATATCATAGTAATATCCCTATGAACAATATGGAGTACAGTGTCACAAAAATATCAATGGTTATTTCTACCAGTGAAATGCCTGAAGTTACATAACAAGAACAATTGGAAGCAAAACTGAGTAAAGGTTGTGTCACCCAGACTGCAGTTCTGTGGCTTGCCAGGGCAAAGAGACCCTGAAACTCCCCAAACGCACTCTGTACCAGGAAAGGTCCCAAAGCTGGCCTTGGACCAACAATCACAGAGAAAAAATTATTTCGGCAGCACTGCCCACTTGTCTGTCTACATGCCGCTCTGTGACCCTGTGACGTTCCCCTGGTGTTATCTGGACCGGTGATCTGCTAGGTTACTCCAATCCTTGACTCCAGGAGCCAGCCTGACCCTGCTCTGCTGTGAGAACCCCCACTCCCGGGCTGTTCACACACAGCCTCCGGCATGTAAGCTGCTCCTTGGATTGTGCAACCGAATGACACTAGCCAATATCTCCGGTCCCAGACACAACCCTAGGAACCTTCATCTTGCAGTGTCCAGTTATGCCCGCTGGACGCTGCAAGCTTATATGAGTTCATCAATTTAACAAAGAAATTGATATGTACCAGGCTTGTTATCCCAAGGGCAGTCTCTGACATGCTTCAAACCAAGCGCACTGCTTCAGGTAGAACAAACAAACAGATTTATTAACTACAAAGATTGATATTACGTAATAGGCAAAAAGTCAGAGTGGTTACCAAAAATAAAATAAAATATAAGGACTGGAAGATAGCTACAATGACTGGAAGATAGCTAATGTGACGCCAATATTTAAAAAGGGCTCTAGAGGTGATCCCGGCAATTACAGACCGGTAAGTCTAACGTCAGTACCGGGCAAATTAGTTGAAACAATAGTAAAGAATAAAATTGTCAGACACATAGAAGAACATAAACGGGTCCCCTATGAGGAGAGATTAAAGAGGCTAGGACTTTTCAGCTTGGAAAAGAGGAGACTAAGGGGGGATATGATAGAGGTATATAAAATCATGAGTGATGTGGAAAAAGTAGATAAGGAAAAGTTATTTACTTATTCCCATAATACAAGAACTAGGGGCCACCAAATGAAATTAATGGACAGGGGAGGTTGGATAAGGGGGTGGAGTCCTGGGGGGCAGTTAGGGGCAGGGGTCCCAGGAGGGGGCGGTCAGGGGACAAGGAGCTGAGGGAAGTTGGATGGGTTGGCGGTTCTGATGGGGGCAGTCAGGGGGTGGGTAGTGGGAGGGGGCAGATACGGGGCAGGAGCCAGGATGTTTGGGGAGGCACAGCCTTCCCTACCTGGCCCTCCATACAGTTGCTCAATCCTGATGTGGCCCTCGGGCCAAAAAGTTTGCCCATCCCTGCTCTATATGTAAGATCACAATTATCTGAAAATGAGGAATATGGGGGTTACAGTAAGCTCCCCCAAGGTATAGAATGTCACAGCACCCACACAGCCTCAGTGCTACTCGCCTGTCACTGCACGCCCCCTGCCTTCCTCCACATCCCTCAGCAGGGCCCAATTCTCTGTGTACACCCCCTGCTTGCCCCCACAGCCAGCAGCATTGCCAGCCTGCCTGTGTACACCCCTCTTTCTGCCCCACAACACCTGGTGCTGGTCACCGGTCCATGTAGATCCCCCACCCCCAGAACTTCCATCCCTGCCACATAGGGACACCCCTCACCCAGAACCAAAACCAGGTGCCAGACACCACAGTGACATCTCACAGAAATACCTCCTCAGAGGAGGTTAAACTCAGCGTCTGCCTGCACCAGGGAAAAGGGGGAGATGAGACTGAACTGTCTTTCTGGGGGCAAAGGGAACCCCGGCAGCAGCTCAGCCTGTGCAGGGAAGGAGAGAGGGACAGACCCGGCAGGAGGGAGAGAGGACCTGGGACTAAAAGGAGCCAGTGTGAATAACTCTTCTTCAAAAAGACACAAACCTTTGATGTATTGCGGCCAGTTAGAAACCCAGAAACCCCTTCCTGAGGCTGCTTTTCCATGTTGGCAATTGCTGACGTTGCCACGAAACTGTAGAGGGCTTTCTCATAGGAGGAAGGAGGTCCGGATGGGGAATGGTGTCAGAGACAATCTGCTACAGTGTGGTCCACTTTACATTGCACTCTGAGACACCTCCCAGACCCAGGAGGCCTCATGACACCTCTTTGGTCTGTGCATTGGGGAGGACATCCATTCCCCATGTTGCATAGTTTCAGGACTCCGAGTCACTGTGATCTGGATACTGCATGACCCGCTGTCCTGTCCCCAACCCCCACACACTGTGTGTTTCTGCACCTCCCCTGGTGACATTTGCAACACCACCTCTAAGCCAGAAACATGCTTTTTATTTTACTGCCTTTTGTGCTTCTCATCCTCTCCAGAAACAGAGATGCAGGGGCTCAGAGAGAGCAGACCCCTCTCCCCCCTTGAAAAAAAATGGTTATCCTAATTGTTTTGAAGGTTTAAGCCTATGAGTTTGAGATTTCAGCAACTCTCCGGTCAGTTCTTCTTGGGTCCGAAGAAGCTCACCCGTCCTTAGAGGCCACGGGACGACTCCAGATGGAGACTCATGGCCGATGTAAATCAAGGCATTTATTTAAGTCCCTATATGTGGATTTAGGGGGAACTCCTGGCTCTGTTGAGAATTTTGCCTTTGATCTCAAGGGGACCAGATTCACCCTCAGTGTTTAACTTTCGGCTCCCGGCTGTGAAAATCACGGCTTTGGGTCCTGTTGCAGAGAGCGCTATTCTGTTATGGTGCTGAAAGAGGCTAGGCAACCCCCAGTTCATGTGGCGTTCTGAGACCGGGAATGAAAGTTGGGAATTTCAAAACACAGGGGCCCTGATTTTACTCTGAGGGAGGCCAGTGTTAATCTGGAGTGACCCAGTGAAGGCAGAATGTGAGAGCAGAATCTGGCCAGTGTGTGGCCCATTCTTGTTGTGAACCCTCTGGTAACACAGATACCCACTGCAGAGGCTTTGGCTGTACTTCCTAACAGGGCAGTGAAGTTGCTGAACTGGAAAACTTGAGTAAACCACAGAAAAAACCACACAGCCCAGAAAAGGAAGCTACTGAGACAGACAGAAGGACACAGTAAGAGAAAGGGAACTGAACTTAAAAACAAATATTTGTTTAAAGTATTTCCAATATATTTGCAGTTTCAACTTTACCAGGTAAATCCCTTGGTGTTTCTGACAGTCCTAAATAATTCAAGTCACCGTGGTGGCAAATTCCTGCCCAGATGGTTCTTGACTTGAACCCCGGAGCCCTTCCTGAGCCCTCAGCACTATCTTTAATGCAGAAAGAGTCAACTCACCGAAATCCCGCTCAGCAGACAAAGGAAATCTCTTTACTGCGACAGCAAGGCAGAGTTTTGAGAATCAGTGTATGACTGTCACATGTCTGACACTTGGCGTGCTGCACAGCGACCTTTATGATTCCTCTGAACAGTCCCTGTGGACTCTCAGGTTGGCCAGGACTCCCGTACAATTCCCCGGACTCTGTGAGCAGCGAGAAGAGCAGAAAATAGACCCTGGAGAGCCACCCCCAGGAGTGAAGAAATGATTCGCCGTTAACGGGGGCTCCGATTTTCAGGGCAAACTGCATCTTGCAAACTGTTCTGACTAGCAATTGATAATAGCTTTCTTTTCTGTGTGTAATGTACTGCCATCAGCACTCTGAGTAGGACTGCTACCAGAAGTGGGACCAAAAATAATTTTGAATTGATTGTAGCAGTATACTGCTGCATACCACCCATGCAGTTGTAATATCCATTCCATTAGCCTCTGAAAAATCAGTGCCGCCCCGGAAAGGCCAAATGACGTGATCCTGAATTTATGCAAGCCGAAGGGCGTGTAAAAGGCTTTCTTCTCCTAGGATTCTGGCATCAACGGTATTTGCCAGTGTGCCTTTGTGAGGTCTAAAGTTCAATATATATCTGACAGCTACCAGCTGTTTTAATAGTTAATCTACTCTTTATATCAGGGAGGCATCAAATTTCAATACTGTGTTGATCTTTCACAAACTGATGCAGAAAAGGGTTAGGATATCCTTGGTCAGAACTAGTACAATGGGACTTCTCCACTCACTGTGTGATTCCTTCAGCTCTCCCCATGGTAAAATGACCTGGAATTCATCTCACATAGTACCCCACATTTTTCGAGGAAACAGCCATGGAATTTTCCTGATAAGCTGCTCCTCCTATTGTGTCCCCTAATGGCCCATTACCCTTTATAGGCCCTTCACATCCAGCTATCTAGCCTGGAAGCATTTTGCCTAGTGGGTGTCACCCAGTTGTAACTACATTTGAAATACAGATACATAGTCTATATTCATAACCTCAGATGCAAAAATGATACATGCACACTGAAAAGGATTATCCTATGACACCTAATAAGACATAACTTGTACAAAATGTATCATCATTCTGTCATAATCATACAACTCTGAAGAATATGGGGTACAGGGTAACAATGAGGTTTTGAGTAGGATCCCCTCCTAGGCTTTTAAAAGATTCAAATGATAGAAGTAAAGCACATTAGAAAACATACAAAATGATGGGCTCTAAAATAGCTTTGACCACTCAAGAAAGAGATCTTGGAGTCATCATAGATAATTCTCAGAAAATATCAGTTCAGTGTGCCGCAGCAGTGAAAAAAAAAAAAAGCTACCAGAATGTTAGGAACCATAAGGAAAGGGATAGATAGGAAGAAAGAAAGTATAATAATGCCACTATTTAATCCCCTGGTATGGGTTCTGCGTTCAGTTCTGATCGCCTCATCTCAAAACAGATATATTAGAAATGAAAAAGGTACATAGAAGGGCAACAGAATTATTAGGCGTGTGGAACAGTTTCCAGCTGAGGAGAGATTAAAAAGACTGGGGCTTTTCAGGTTGGAAAATAGATGACAAAGAGGGGATATGGTAGCGATCTATAAAATCGTGAATGGTGTGGAGAAAGTAAATACGGAAGTCTTGTTTACTACGTCACATAACACAAGAACCAGGGGTTACCAAAGGAAATTAACAGGCAGCAGGTTTAAAACAAAGAAAAGGAAGTATTATACACAACACAGAGTTAACCTGTGGAACTCATTGCCAGGGGATGTTGTGAGGGCCAAAAGTATAATGGGGTTCAAAAAGAACTAGATAAATTCATGGAGGATAGAATCATAGAAGATTAGGGTTGGAAGAGACCTCAGGAGGTCATCTAGTCCAATCCCCTGCTCAAAGCAGGACCAACCCCAACTAAATCATCCCAGCTAGGGCTTTGTCAATCCAGGCCTTAAAAACCTCTAAGGATGGACATACCACCACCTCCCTAGGTAACCCATTCCAGTGCTTAATCACCCTCCTAGTGAAATAGTGTTTCCTAATATCCAACCTAGACCTCCCCCACTGCAACTTGAGACCATTGCTCCTTGTTCTGTCATCTGCCACCACTGAGAACAGCCGAGCGCCATCATCTTTGGAACCCCCCTTCAGGTAGTTGAAGGCTGCTATCAAATCCCCCCTCACTCTTCTCTTCTGCAGACTAAACAATCCCAGTTCCCTCAGCCTCTCCTCATAAGTCATGTGCTCCAGACCCCTAATCATTTTTGTTGCCCTCTGCTGGACTCTCTCCAACTTGTCCACATCCTTTCTGTAGTGGGGGGACCAAAACTGGACGCAATACACCAGATGTGGCCTCACCAGTGCTGAATAGAAGGGAATAATCACTTCCCTTGATCTGCTGGCAATGCTCCTACTAATGCAGCCCAATATGCCATTGGCCTTCTTGGCAACAAGGGCACACTGTTGACTCATATCCAGCTTCTCGTCTGCTGTAATCCCCAGATCATTTTCTGCAGAACTGCCGCTTAGCCAGGCGGTCCCCAGCCTGTTGCAGTGCACAGGATTCTTCCGTCCTAAGTGCAGGACTCTGCACTTGTCCTTGTTGAACCTCATCAGGTTTCTATTGGCCCAATCCTCCAATTTGTCTAGGTCCCTCTGTATCCAATCCCTACCCTCCAGCGTATCTACCACTCCTCCCAGTTTAGTGTCATCTGCAAACTTACTGAGAGTGCAGTCGACACCATCCTCCAGATCATTAATGAAGATATTAAACAAAACCGGCCCCAGGACCTACCCTTGGGGCACTCCACTTGAAACCAGCTGCCAATTAGACACGGAGCCATTGATCACTACCCATTGAGCCCGACGATCTAGCCAGCTTTCTATCCACCCTAAAGTCCATTCATCCATCCCCTACTTCTTTAACTTGCTAGCAAGAATACTGTGGGAGACCGTATCAAAAGCTTTGCTAAAGTCAAAGAATAACACATCCACTGCTTTCCCCTCATCCACAGCGCCAGTTATCTCATCATAGAAAGCAATTAGGTTAGTCAGGCATGACTTGCCCTTGGTGAATCCATGCTGACTGTTCCTGATCACTTTCCTCTCCTCTAAGTGCTTCAGAATTGATTCCTTGAGGACCTGCTCCATGATTTTTCCAGGGACTGAGGTGAGGCTGACTGGCCTGTAGTTCCCCGGATCCTCCTTCTTCCCTTTTTTAAAGATGGGCACTATATTAGCCTTTTCCAGTCATCCAGGACCTCCCCCGATCGCCATGAGTAGTCAAAGATAATGGCCAATGGCTCTGCAATCACATCCGCCAACTCCTTTAGCACCCTCGGATGCAGCACATCCGGCCCCATGGACTTGTGCTCGTCCAGTTTTTCTAAATAGTCCCGAACCACTTCTTTCTCCACAGAGAGCTGGTCACCTCCTCCCCATACTATGCTGCCCAGAGCGATATTCATCATATCAATATGTTGAATATGGGGTGCAGCCTCACAACCTTCTCCATTTACACTTCAGTGTGGGACAGTTCCTCAGATTTGTCACCTACAAAGAATGGCTCAGGTGTGCGAATCTCCCTCACATCCTCTGCAGTGAAGACTGATGCAAAGAATTCATTTAGCCTCAACGCAACAGCCTCATCTTCCTTGAGTGCTCCTTTAACCCCTGGATCTTCCAGTAGCCCCACTCATTGTTTGGCAGGCTTAGTGCTTCTAATGTTGTTTTTAAAATATTCTGATAATTAACGCAGGGACGGGTCACAGGCCGTAAACAAAAATTCATGACCCATGACCTGTCCATGACTTTTAATAAAAATACTAGTGAATAAAACTTGGGGGGGGAGCTTCTTGTGGGCTCTGTGGGTGATGGGGGAGGGCGACCAGGTTGCTTTGGGGGGGGAGGAGTGGTGCGCTGCCCAGGACGCCTGCTGGTGCTGGGGGGAGGGGTTGGCTCCCTAATGGCTCTTCGCCTTCCCCTCCCAGCAGCAGCAGCAGAGTTTGGGTGGGGTAGGGCAGGGGGTTGGGGCATGGGATGAGGGGAGGTGAGTCCTGGGAAGCACTTAACTGGGGGCTCCCCGAAAGTGGCCACATTGGTTCCCAGCCACTGGGAGCTGCGAAAGCAGTGCTCTGGGGGGAAGCAGCCCAGAACTGGACTGAATATTCCAGCAGTGCTCGCACCAGTACCAAATACAGAGGTAAAATAACCTCTCTGCTCCTACTCGAGATTCCGCTGCATGTACATCCCGGATTACACTAGCTTTTTCGGCTGCAGTGTTGCACTTGGAGCTCGTGTTCAGACGATTATCCACTAGAACCCACAGGTCTTTTTCCGACTCACTGCTTCCCAGAATTGGGTCCCCCATCCAGTAAGGATGGCTTGCGTCCCTTCTTCCTAGATGTACACGTTCACATTGAGCCACATTACAATGCATATGGCTTAGGAATAGAGGGACTAAGTGAATTGCCCAAGGTCACAGAAGAAGTCTGTGGAAGAGCCTGGAACTGAAGCCAGTTCTTCTGAGTCCCAGGCCAGCACTTCAACCCTGAACCATCCTTCCTCTCTGGGACTAGTGGCTGGGGAGGGGGCAGCTGGCAGAAATTACCAGAAACTCAGGGAATTAAACTCCTGTGACATCACTAAACAGGAACCTAAGAACAATTCCTTTTCCAGATGATAACACTGAGTCGTGCTTTCTCCTGAATCTATTGAGCATGGTGTAGGGTCACAATGGGCAAGAAACTCCACATGACCGCCCGGGTGTGATGCAAAATGCGCTAACGTGACCCATAGGGATATATGCCTAAAAGTGACCTGCTGGGTGAATGAGCCCAGATCCCTGCTATGGCAGGCGACCCCGGCATATCGTTTAGTGCATGTATTTGTCAAGCTCCATCTTAAAACTAACTGGGTTGTCATTACCCACCACACACACCGCTCGTGTTGGGCGGCTGTTCCAGAACCTCCTTCTCCTTTCCAGCCTCAGTTTATGCCTGACCAATTTGTCCCCATTTGTACTTGTGCCAACACTGTCCTTTAGCTTCAGGAGCTCATCTCCCTCCCTAGTGTTAACTCCCTTCCTCCCCAATGTATTTATAGAGCAATCCCATCCCCGCTCAGCCTGCTCTTCCAGTCTCCTCGTAAAATCAGAATTGTACATAGTTTGCCAGATGAGGTATCATGAGTGGCTGATATGAGGATATCAGTACTTCCCTTCCTCACCATTCTAGGATCTCATCTGCCTTGTGCACTCCTGCATCACATCGTTGGCACACAGCCATCCAGGGACTCACTAATACACCCAGGTCTTGCTTCTCCTCCGTCATTTCCAACTTTCCCTTGGCTGGAAACAGGAGCATAGTGAAGAGGAGTAGTGACTAGGGAAGACTGAGAGCTGACTTGATGACAGTGGACAAGCACTTTCACAGGGACAAAATACCAGCTACTGATGGGCTCTTTAATCTAGCAGGGAAAGATGTAACAAGAACCAATGGCTGGAAACTGAAGCCAGACAAATTAAATTTGGAAATGAGGCACACTTTTTTTTAACAGCGAGGGTGCTTAACCAGTGGACTGGATGCCGTCCTGGAAGATACGCTTTAGAGGAGCACAAGTGATGCGTTAGTCACACACAAGTCATTGGGCTCAATACAGGGGGAAATGGGTGAAATTCTGCAGCCTATATAGGATGTCAGACTGGATCAGTGGTTCTTCAACATTTTTGATCACGCCCCACCTCCCCTTATTTATGTCTGTAAGAGTTAACACACACACACACACACACACACACACACACACACTCTGTCGCCACACAAACACATATACTGATACACGCGGGGGCAGGGCTTCAACTGAATCAGTTTTGGCTTCTTTGTTTTTCACTTGAGTTTTTTCGTGTTCCACGAGTGAGCCAACAGTGCATTGACATAAGAGCAAAAGCCAAACTGCAGTTGGGGCCCCTGCTTACAGCGAAATGTGCACACCTCGCTGTAGCAAATGGATCCATGTACAGAGGGCAACGACTTGGTATCGTGCTGTGCGAGCTTAACAGAAATCCAGCAAAATGCACAGCGACTTCTAGAGTCAAATGCACAGCATCAGCTGAGGACCGGAGCTGTCTGGAGGAATCCATTTTTCTAATTATTCATTGCTGTGGGTAAAATGTGCACAGGAAGGTTTGTTCCCTAAGCGTTTCATGCCCCCCCTCTCCAAATACATTCCAAACCCCCAAGATGGCCCGGCCCCGAGTTTGAGAACCTCTGGACTAGATGATCTAATGGCTCCTTCTGGCCTTAAATTCTATGACTCTATGAATCATTGTCTTGAGTGGGTCGTTATCTTAGATGCAACTTGAACAAGTTGCTACTTTGAATGCTGACAGGCCTTCAACAAGGATAGACACTGGCCAAGAAGAATCGGGACTGTGACAGTAAAACCGGGATATATGGTCTCTTTACCCCCTTAACCAGGTCCTTTCCTGTCTTGGGGGGAGTTTCAAAATTGTCCCACTCTTCAAGCTGGGAACAACACCCCATCTATGCTAAACGCTTATCACTAAGCAGGTCTGACAGGACACCTCAGTCTCTTCCCTTCGGGTGCTTGTGACCAGGGCTACACAGTCATCCCCAGCCTCCTTTAAAAAAGTCTCTTTAAAACTAGTAGATTTATTAGCAAACAGCACAAAGCATTGGAGAAAATTGTTTGAAAATACCAGGCAGCTGTCACATGTCTACACTCATCTAACTCACGTATCACTACAAGCTAAGTTAGACAGGCTTCGGTCTGGAGATAAAGAAAGAGAACTGGCCCAACGTACATTCTTTTGGGAAGCCAAGGAGCTCTGGGGTCCAAGCCAAGTTTCCCAGTGTCTCTGACAGCATCTTCCCATCTGTTTGCCCCTTTCTTGTGGAAGCAGCCTTTGCTGAATGAAAGCAGTGTGAGCCTGGGCCCAGTCACCATAGTGCTCCCCCCAGTGCTGCAGAAAGCGGGGATGGCAAGGAGCCAGTTACAGGAGTTTGATTCTCTGGCCTGCTGTCCCCCTGCCACAGCAGAGTTTAGAGCAGCCTGGGGGCTGGGCTGAGCTCCACCCATTGGTAACAGCTTCCAAGAGCACAGCACATTCTCACCACATCCCTGCGGATTGTTACCACCCCAGAGTGCCCCCTGGTGGCCTGAGGTAGCCCTGCACACGCCCTGTCCTTCCTTCTAAGGACATAGCAATGACTTATGCTCATCCTGGAATACTTAAGAGCCCCCTTTGTGGGGTCACATTAATTCAGTCTCCTCCAAAACACAGGTTCTCTGTCCCTCAAGCCCCATCTTCCTCCTTTACTTAGGAACCCCCCACCATCATCCTTGTTAAGATTTACCGCATCCCCCCTATATTTCCCCTGAGGTCCAGCCCCCTGCTCCTCCACTTCCCCCCAGGCTCCACCCCCCAGCCAGGCTAGGGTCAAGCCATGGTAAAAGTGGCCCTGGGACCCCAGGCTGCTGTGGGGATTCTCGGACTCTCCACCTTCCCTGGGTTCTACGTCTGGGGCGGAGGGGGAAAAGTGGAGGGTTTGGGCTCCTCAGAGTGACTCTGACTCACTAGGAAGCTCTCATCATGGCCTGGCCCTGGATTGCAGCATGGACAGTGGGTGATGCCTCAGGGAAAAGGAGGAGCAGGGGGTGGGGTTTGGGGAGAAGAGATGGAGCAGAGGGAGGGACCTCGGAGGAAGAGGATCCAGGATGGAATAGGTGGCTGTGTCCATGGCCCGTGTTTTTCATCTCTGGTGCTACCAGTGCTGAAGCCAGATGATGAACTGACCCTTCACTTCACGAACGCCCTGATTATCCTTGCACGAAGGTGTTTGCTTTTCACGCTGTACACAATTGGGTTCATCAGTGGTGGCACCAGCAGAGAAATGTATCCCAGGAGAACCTGAAGCAAGGGAGGTGAGTTCTTCCCAAATCTGTGTATCACAGTCAGGCCAATCTCTGGTGTGTAGAAGAGCAGGACAGCACAGAGGTGGGAGACACACGTGTTCAGGGCCCTGAGGCACTCTACGTGGGACGCGATGCTCAGCACTGTTTTGAGGATCATCACATAAGAGAGGAAGATGAACAGTGAGTCCAACCCCACAGTTAAGAGTGTAACAGACAAACCATAGACGTTGTTGACTGTGATATCTGCACAAGCCAGCCTCATGACCTCCTGATGCAGGCAGTAGGAATGGGAGAGGACATTGTCTTGACAGTATTGGAACCGTTTCAGGAGAAAGGGGAATGGGAATACTACGGCCACTCCTCTTAGAACAAATACCAGTCCCATCATGGCTGTTCTTGGCACGGTTAAGGTGGAAGCATATCTCAGCGGGTCCCAGATTGCAACAAAGCGGTCAAAGGCCATCAACAAGAGTATGGAGGATTCAGTGAACTGAAACGCGTGGATGAAGAAGATCTGGGCAAAACAGGCATCGAGGCTGATCTCCCTATATTTAAACAAGTATACGCCCAATATCGTTGGTATGGTAGATATTGATAAGCCAAGGTCTGTGACTGCCAACATGGAAAGGAAAATGTACATGGGCTCATGGAGGCTTGGATCTGTTTTTATAATGAACAGAATGACTGAATTTCCTACTATCGAAATGACAAACATTAAGCAAAAGGGGATAGAGATCCAGAGATAAATGTCTTCCTGCCCAGGTATCCCGGTGAGAAGGAACACTGCAGAGTTGAAGTTGGTGTCATTGACAGCCGACATAATGTACTGGGCAGATCCGAGGCGTTTTGAGCTTTCCTTCCTGAAAGGAAAAAGAACAGGAGACTAGATTATAAATAGCTAGACATCTTTCTGCTCTCAGTACAAGTCTAGAGACTCCCATGAGCTCAAAGAAAATCAGCAAAAACCTAGTCTTGGATTTACACCACCGATAGGAATATAGGCACTGCCAGACTGGATCAGACCTGCAGTCCATCTAGCCCAGTATCCAATGGCCAATTCCTGATGCTTCAGAGGAATGTGGAAGAAGCCCTGCAATAGGCTGCTATGAATAATCTGCTCCCAGGAAAAGTTTCCCCCTGACACCCACTAGTTAGACATATTTTGTGCTGTTAATCAGGAAGGTTTAGAGCCCTTCCAAGAGTTTTTTGTTTTAAATACTATAATTGATTTTCTGGTTACCTATACAAACATCCAGTCCACCTCTGAATCCTGCTAAGCTCTTGTCCCATTGATAGCTTGTGGCTGGGAGTTCTGCAGCCTGCTTGAACACTGTGGGATTTTACAATTAGGATGCTCACACCAACACCCATTCTGGGCTTCCACTTCTGAGTGTGGCCCATTGTACCGTAATGTGTGTGTAAATACATGGCAAGTGCATGGTGAAAATGGTCATTGTATTTATCTGCCCTGCATTGAAGCGATTTATAAACGTGTTTCATTGCCTTATATATGTACTTATTTTTCTCCACCCCTAAGAGCTCAAATTATGCTACTGTCTCTTTCCAGCAGGTGGCATAAATTCTCAGGGCCAGGTTCTGAATTCAATAACATCGACTTCAACAGCATCACTCCAGATTTACATGTGTAAATTCGATCAGAACTGGGCCATATGAAGTTTCCCTTACCAAATGCTCCCGGAGATACACTCTGACCGCCAAGAATCTCACCAAGAAGAGCTGAAGTGCTTTGCCTGCCCAGCGTTGACTGATTCCAAAGAGTTTTCTCATCCTACCGGCTTCTCTTCATCCTCACAGGACCTGCATCCTCTCCCCATGCAAGGGTCTGAAGATATCTAGCAATTTACAAGCTAACACGGACAGTTACTTCAACTGGGCGGGGGAGGGGTTGGCATCTCAAAAGGGTGAATAGTGATAATATTAGGTTTCCACTAATATCCAAATTACTTCAGCCATGCTCATGTAAAAGTTGATGAGCATAAATAACATACAACCACTAAACCACTCCCCTTTCCTGCACCTCAGTTGTACTCTTTCCTGAAACACAGACCAGCGGGTCTATTCCCTCAGGATGTTTTGGAAAGTCTTGCACAGGTATTGCAGAATGGTTGAATGCAGGACCCTGAATGTAACTGTGAGCAACAGCTTCTGGTCAGTTACCAGGAGACAGTATCATACAACTGTTCACTGAACAAAGAGGTAATAATACAAACCCATTGCAATCAGTATTTTGAGTACTTCTCTAATACTTTCTACAGCAAAAGCCTTTAAGCTCCCCTGTCCCCAGGTTAAATGCTGACTGGTTCTCCTCAGGTTCTGTTCTGTCAGTCTGTAGCCTGTATCTGGAGTGATAACAGGCCTAGGGGTCAGTAGAGAAAATATCCATTCCCTGAGTTCTCACTCTCTAGTACATAGTAACCGCAGCACCTGTTATTTAGCCACGACGAGGATTCGCAGGAAGTGGATTTCAAAGTCAATTGCATGAGTATTCATGGAAATGGAACTTCATCTCACACACAAAAGTAGTCTATTGCTCTCGCTCTCTCTGACTGTCTCTGTCCTGTATTCATAAAATCTGTAGTACCCGGGAGTGGCATTGGGACAGAATGGAGCTGAACATACCACTTAGGTAAGCACAGTCAACCCACTGTGTGCTGTAGCCAAGGGCCCAGTCTGAGGGTGGAAGGATTGTGGGATTCCACCCTATGAGTGGGCAGGGTACAAGGCCTGACATCTGCCACTCAGAGACCTGAGGGGGGGCAGAGATGCAGGTAGCCCTGTAACTCAGACGGGTGTCTACAGGGCAGAATGGCTGGAGCCCTCAGCCACTCAGGAAACAGAAATATTGGAGCTGTTAGCAAATAAACCTGAGGCGACTGGGGAAGTAATACTGATATTCCGTGGTGTCTCCTCTCGCTCAGCCACTGGCAGGATAGGGCCCAGAGCACTTTGAATGTCAAATTTTTGTGCAACTTGAATAACCCACCATGGAGCATGGGCAGATGTAGGGGAGGGGTTCTCAAGCTACCTAGCCATGCCTGCCTTCAAATGAAAACAGCTTGAAACCTTTCCCCTGCCAACATACCCAATTCCTGCTAGAAGGGGAGCCGCTGACACCAGAGGTCTTCACTGTGAAGGACAAGGAGTCATCGGAGAGGTTGCACAGGCAGCAGGCAGTATCTGTTCAGACAGGGAGGCAACTGTCTTTATGAAGCATGTCTGCACATTCCCTTGGGGGCCACTTGGCCATCAGGGAATTTCAGCTGCTTGGCTTAGTGTGCACCAGCTTTAACCCCCGTCACGGCCAATGGCAAACTGCAGGAGGCCAAATCACAGGGGACGTGGGGTGATGCTACATAACTAGACTGCAGCCCCAGCCCTGTTGCAGGCTCTATTCCTGGAATCAGGGCTCGTCATCACTGCTCATATGGTTATGATTAGTCACTGGGATACCTCGGGGGCGGCCGAGTGGTAACGGTGAGGCTGTCACAGCTGTGATCAGTCTGAAATAAAATTTAAAACATAGAATAATAATAACATAGGACTAGATTTCTCCTCGGCAGCGCCCTGTCCTGTATTACAAATCCAGGATGCAGACCAGGGAAGGGAGATTCAACAAGGCTCCCTACATGGAAATTTCCCATGAATCATTCCAGGTGGCTAGATCCCTTCCCTTCTCCCTGAGGAATGAAAAGGGAGCCCTGGATCCCCAAAGTTAGGCACAGATATCAGTGATCCATTGGTAGCTAGGCCCACCCATCCACAATCTCTGGGCCTCCACAACTGCTCTGGGACTGTCTCCAGCTCCCTGCTAGCACAGGTTCATCAGAGAAGTGCTACCAGGGCCTGTCACAGCAGCCACTGCCCACAGGATCTGCTGAAGGGGTGTTGTACAGCGTGGAGGGGGCTGCACAGAGATATGAAGGCTGGTTAGTGTAGCTGATGGGCACAATACCCCAGCCACAGACTGGTTGGGAGGTTTCGACCTTTCCATGCCCAGAGTGCAGCCATAGACTCTGTCAGTGCCACCTTCATTAATGTTATGAGGAAGAGGCAGATGAAAAGCCTCCAGTTTCTCTTGGGGATACAGGCAGCTGCAGGTGGGCAAAGTCATGGCAGCTGAGCTTTCAGAGAAAAATGATCCATTTTCTGTGAAAACTCACCCCAAAAAATGGATGGAAAAGAAACAATTTAATTTGGGTCAAAATTGTTTGTAAGGGGAAAAGACTCTTGTTTTCCAGCCCAGTTCTCACTCAAACCATGAGCCTCTGTCCCTCATGTTACAGGACCTCACCCCAAGGTGGCAGCACTAGCCCCCAGGGCCGGCTCTAGGCACCAGCGCTCCAAGCATGTGCTTGGGGCAGCACTTTTCAAGGGGCGGCACTCCGGCCCCCTTTTTATTTTTTTATTTTTTTTACTTTTTTTTTTGCTTGGGGCGGGAAAAAGCCGGGACCCAGCCCTGGCCAGAGCCCTGTCGCTGGAGAGCCAGAGCACCGTCCCCTGGAGCCGAGCCCAGGCTGCGGCGGCGAGAGGGGTTCCCGGAGTGTGTGAGGAGTCGGGGAGGGAGGGAAGCGGGGCCCGGGATGCAGGGAGGGAGGAGGGGTCCTGCTGCCGCCACTGCTGCTGCTCTGAGTCTCCCCAGGGCGGCGCGGCGTTTCCCTGCTCGAGCGGGCTGTGCAGGACGCTGCCGGGCTGGGCAGGGGGCGCGGATCCCAGCTCGCGCGCTGATGGGGCGAGTGGCTGGGCAGCCCGAGCTGCCAGGGAGCTGCCCCCTCCTGCCCCCAGACCCAGCCCACCATGCTCCTCCCCCGCCTCAGCCCCGCGCTGCTTGCACCGGGCCCCCACAGCGCCAGGGGCGGGGAGAGGCAGAGCCCGGCTCCGAGCAGGGCAGCGGGGGATACTGCCCTGCCGGGAGACCCCTGCAGCTCGGGCACCTGGAGGTCAGTGTCCATCCTCTCGGCTCTGCCTGCACAGGGTTGGGGAAGCAGCTGTCAGCGCCTGCCCCTCTCAGCCCTTGCACCCCCATCCCGCTCGCTGCCCCTCCACTTGTACCTCCCCCCATCACTCCTTCGCCGCACCTCCTTCCCTTGTACTCTCCCTTCACCCGCACCTCTCCCCCTGTACCCTCCCCAATTCCTCTCCTCTCACACGTCCCCCTTCCCCTGCACCTCTTCTCCCACAGCCCTCCTGATACCCCCTCTCCTCCTCCACCCTGCTCCGCGAGTACATCACACCCTGCTTCTCTGCCAGTGTAGAGCCCCCAAGCATCCCCACACCCACTCCTCTGCCTGAACGCTCTTTACTAGATCCCCATCCCTTTCCGGGTACAAGGTTTGAGGGTTAGTCCCTATGCCTTCCATGTGCATTTGGAGCACTAAAGATGGGGTTGCGGGGGACGGGGGGGGCAAGATTTATACTAAAGTGAAATAAAAATAGGAGAAATGGTTTGATCCCCACTGCAAGTGTAAACGGGGATTGCTGTGGTGAACGAGGAGGTCACGTTTGGAGGGGGGAGCCCAGGGCTGGGGCGGCAGGGGGTGGGAGTGGGGGTGGGAAGAGAGAGCCCAGGGCTGGGGTGTCAGGGGGTGCGGGTGGGGGAGGGCACGGGTTGGGGGGGGGGAGAGCCCAGGGTTAGGGTGGGGGGCAGCCAAAAATTGTTTTGCTTGGGGCGGCAAAAAGCCTAGAGCTGGCCCTGCTCGCCCCCCATTGTCCTCCCATATTGAGCCTCCTCTTAGGGTGACCATATTTCCCAAAGAGAAAACAGGAGACCCCCAGCTGCTTTACTGAGTCCCCCACCACCCCTGTGAGAGGCTGTCACACATCATTGGAATCCTATAGGGCCCCCTCAGGTCTCAGGAGGCTGTCACCTGTGGCTGGAATGCTGCCCCCTCCCCTCCCCCAGCTCTGCCTCACCCCATACAGGGAGGCTAGTGTCTCCACTCACCTCCCCCGACCATTCCTCTGTTCACCACTTCCCCGCTTTTGTGGCAGAAATGCGCATTAGTCTCGCTGGCTGCTGCCAACTGATCAAGTCAGCAAGAGCAAACAGGACAAATGCCTCCTCTTGACAAAAAAAGTCGGGGCAGCTGAGAGAGGGCTTATAAAAGGGACTGTCCTGGCCAAAACTGGACATATGGTCACCCTTCCATGGACGTCTTCTAGGTGGCTACAGCAGCCCTATAACAGAGGGAGCCCCTGGAAATGGCTTGTCTGCAGCAGCCCAGCCATCAGAGGAACAATTTAAGAACTTAAGAATGTCCATATGGATTCAGACCAATGGCCCATTTAGCCCAGAGTCCTGTCTAGTCTTCTGACCGTGGGCAGTGCAGATGCTTCAGAGGGAATAAAGAAAGCAACAGAATTATTGAGTGATCCATCCTCCCTCGTCTGCTCCCATCTTCTGGCAGTCAGATGCTTACAGACACCCAGAGCATGGGCTACATCCCTCACCATCTTGACTTATAGCCATTGATGGACCTGTCCTCCAGGAACTTAACTAGTTCTTCTTTGGACCCAGTTATACTTTTGGCCTTCATTGCCCATGGCAATGCGTTCCACAGGCTGACTGTGCGTTGTGTGAATTCTCATTAACTTCATGGGTGACTCCTGGTTGCTGTGTTATCTGGGGCGGGAGGGGAGGGTAAATAACACTTCCCTATTTACTTTCTCCACATCAGTCATAATTTTATAGACTATCACATTTCCCCTTAGTCATCTCTTTTCCAAGCAGAAAATTCCCAGTCTTTTTTAATCTCTTCTCATATGGAAGCTGTTCCCACACCCGTAAACATTTTTGTCGCCCTTCTCTGTACTTTTTCCAGTTCTAATATATCTTTTTTTGAAATGGTGTGACCAAATTGCATGAAGTATTAGAGGTGCGGGTGTAACATGAATTTATATGCCTTATTATTGTGATACAGCAGGGCCACAGAGCAGCATAAGAGTCATCGAAGGGAGATATATAAGCCCTAGGCTAGTTAAGGCGTGGTTCTCTGTAAACTAGGGAAGGCTACTACAGGCTAATTGAAGCACCTGTCGTCAATTATGGCTCTGTCAGTAATCTAATAAAAGTCCCCTGCTTCAGGCAGAGAGAGTGGAGTGAGAAAGGAGAGAGGACTGGAGCTTGGAAGTGTACGCGCACTGTGATTTGAAAGGCCAGAGGACTGGAGGAAGGGAGACCCTGCCCCAGCGTCAAGAAATGAGGTTAACCCTACACAAGGGGGGGAGAAGAGGATAAGAAACCTGCAAAGGTTGAGAGAGGTGGGGGCTCAGACCCAGATCCCTTCTCCACTCCCCCCTCTCTCCCACCTGGGCACAAGCAGAGCGTGCAACACCCAAGAATAAGGGCAAGGAGCAGCACCCTGACCCACCTCACCCAGGGGAAGCGTGGGACCCACCACAGTAACACTGGCCATTTGTCACATTATCTGTCCATTTCCTAATGGTTCCTAACATTCTGTTTTCCTTTTGTTTACTGCTTCTGTACATCGAGTGGGTGTTTTCGGATGACTCCAAGATCTCTTTCTTCAGTGGTAACAGCCAATTTAGATCCCATCATTTTGAATGTATAGTTGGGATTATGTTTTCCAACGTGCATTACTTGGCATTCATCAACATTAAATTTCATCTGCCATTTTGTTGCCAGTCACCCAGTTTTGTGAGATCCCTTTGTCGCTCTTCATAATCTGTTTTGGCTTGAAATATATTGAATAATTGTGTCTCATCTGCAAATTTTGTTGCCTCACTGTTTACTCCTTGCTCCAGATAATTTATGACTATGTGAACAGCACTGATCCCAGTACAGACCTGAGGACACCATTAGTTAGCTCTTTTCTGAAAACTCACCCTTTACTGCTACCTTTGTTTCCTGTCTTTTAACCAGTTACTGATCAAAGAAAGGACCTTTCTTCTTCTCCCATGACTGCTTAGTTTTCTTAAGAGCCTTGGGTGAGGGACCTTGTCAAAGACTTTCTGAAAGTCCAAATACACTATATGCCCTGGATCACCCTTGCCCACATGTTTGACCGGCTCAAAGAATTTCAATAGATTGGTGAGACATGATTTCCCTTTGAAAAGCTGTGCTGATTCTGCCCAAACAAAGTGAATTCATCTATGTGTCTGTTCTTTACTATAGTATGAACGAATTTGCCTAGTACTGAAGATAGGCGTACTGGCCTGTATTGCTTGCCACTGGAGCCTTGTTTAAAAATCAGCATCACATTAGCTATCTGCCAGTCATCTGGTTTAAGTGATAGGTTACATACCACAGTTGGCAGTTCTGCAATTTGGTATTTGAGTTCCTTCAGAACTCCTGGGTGAATCCCATCTGGTCCTGGTGACCTATTACTGTTTAATGTATCAGTTTGTTCCAAAGCCTCCTCTACTGATACCTCAGTGTGGGACATTTCCTCAGATTTATCACCTAAATAGAATGGCTCAAGTGTGGGAATCTCTCTCTCCCTTCCTCTACAGTGAAGACCAATGCAAAGAACTAACTTAGCCTCTCTGCAGCAGCCTCATCTTCCTCCAGTGCACCTTTAGCACCTCAATCGTCCAGCGACACTGCTCATTGTTTGGCAGCCTTCCTGCTTCTGATGTACTTTGTAAAAAATTGCTCTTAATTTTTGTCTTTTGCTACTTGCTCTTCAGATCTCTTGAAGTAAGTACCAGTATCGCCGAGCCCCATTCAAAAATTATGTCACCCCCCCCCCCCCACCCGCAAAAGTCATGAGTTACTTTAAAAATAATGAGATTTTAAAATATACTAATGTGGAGTTCGTTTTCATTTGCCTTTGGTGTCTGAGCCAGTGGGTGCACTTGCTTTAGGTTTTCTAGCTTTTCTGCAATGCACTTTTATAAAAATCTTTCTTAGGCAAACTGAAAGCTGAGATTCCCACGCAGTGTCTTGATCCCAGAAGTTGGGGCTTTAAGAGAGACAGGAAATAGTGCGAGACTCCCAATAAAATCCCACGAGGGGGCGCTGCTGGATGTATCTCAAGGGGAGCACCCACAAATGAAGGTACTGAGGGTGGGTTAGTGGACATTTCTGGTCACACAGTCCATCAGTGGCAGAGACCATTTTCCCTCTGCTCGGGAAGGAGGAGACACCCGTCAGATCCCTAGGGGGGCTCACGTCAGGGTCCTAGGGGGGCTCTGGGTGATTGCTACTTCCCACCACCCAACACAGATGTAATGAGGTTGAGCAGTGTCCGCAAAAGAGAAACGAAACAACTAATTATTCCTCAAGAAAGGTTTTTAATGACTTACGACTATAAAGGCAACACAGACAGAATAAGAAAAACAGAATTAAAGACCAGCACTGAGTGAGGATTAATACAAATGGCAAGTTATACTGGAGACAAGCACAAGTACAAGTAATATTATGCATTAACTACCTATTCCTATAAGTGCACCTATAAAAGGTAAATAATATTGAAAATAGTCACAAGCACATGCAACGCTACTATTACTGATTGCCTAGCAACTTCACATGTACTGTAACCACCCCCAACAAATACAATTCTATAGGCAATACTAATACAGTGATTAACGATATTTTACTAACCTTAACCTACCTATAACCTTATATAACAACTTATAAACTTTTATTGACTTTTATGATAAACTTGATGGTAACTTATACTGAAGACAGGCACAGCGACTTGTAAAGCTATTATGGTTTATAAACTACTAACTTCACCAGCGCTGTACCTGCTTCCAGCAAGGCACAAAACATATACTGTTACTATATATTGATTAACTATTGACTACTACTATTTTTAAACAACTTACTAATATAATTAAACTATAGTATTAATACAGACTTAAGATTAACTAGCTCGAGCACAACCAGACCTCTTCACTCCGAAACCTTACCCTGCGTTCTTCCAAAGAACCTTACCCTGCGTTCTTCAGTCGACCATTTCCTGCACTGGCCAGGCACAGATAGTCGGTGAAGCACAAGTCCCTTTGGTTCAGGGGGTGTATGTGAGCCTGACAAAGGGTGATCTCTTTTAGGTCAACACACACACACACACATACACACACACACACACTTGCATCTTTGCACCTTTTTTATACGGTATTTGCTGGCCATGTTTCAAAACAGGTCAACCAATGAAGGTGGCCAAATGTTGGAGTGTGGTATTTGCGGTTGTTTTGATCTTATGAACTGTGCACCTGTGCTCAGCTCATCTCTTCTCTATGCGGCTAATTGTGGTCAATTTGCTAGACTCAAAAATGCTCGGGTTAGCTTAAAGAGGTATTTGGCTGCAGAGCATAGTAACCACAAGTCTGTATCTATCTTTACAGAGTTTCCTTTTTAGGCTATAAAGCTTCCTAGCTAGATTATGCTTATGCTTGCAGGATTCAACTGTACTCGCTTCTTACAACTTCCGGAAGGTTGAGGCCTAACAGTGCTTAGCCTGACACTACTTGACAAGACTTATGCACATTAATCACAGGGGCTACAGAGCCCCCAGTCATAAGGAACAGGGTTAGACTACAGACAGCCCGACAGAACAGTGATGGGACTGCAGAGTCATGGGTACCTCAGTCATAGATCAGAGGGTCTCCTTCCCTTACTCAGGCATGAGACATGCACATGCCACGTAAGCAAGGCCTTAAACTTTCTTAATAGAAAGGGGTGTGAACCAAGCCCAGTTCCAAATGTCTGCTGCTAGCTCTCTCTTGGACCCAAACAACCCTCTCTGCCAGATCCAGCGACCCCCAAACTTGGTGATGTTGAAACTTTGGATGCAGGGTGTGAGGTCTATCTCCAGCACTAGAGTGGCTCTCAGTGCTCATGCAGAGGGTGGGGTCAGGATCAGACCAAAGGGCAGCCCAGCAGGGCTCTGTTTGACCAGACAATGCTTTCCAGATCCTTCGCTCTCTGAAAGCATCTCCTGATTCCCCCTCTTCCTGCCGAGCTGCAGGAGGCGCCCAGAACTCCCTCGTCAACAAGGGGTGTTGGGAAGAGTTCAAGTTCTCCACCCAGTGCCCCAAATTGCTCTTATGAGGCACACAGAGCTAAAATCTCTCTAAGGCACTTAGCAATATCCCACTTTATTGTAGAGTCCGAGCACCTCACAATATGTAACATATTTATCAGTACAACATGCTGTGTAGTAGGGCAGTGATATGCACACCACTGGGCAGATCCCAAGGCCAGAAGGCACCACTGTGATCATGTAGTCTGACCCCCTGCCTAGCACAGGCCAGAGACCTGCCAAAAAATAAGTCCTAAAGCAGAGATGTTAGAATTACATCCTGCCTTCATTTAACAATTGTCAGCGATGGATAATCTACCACAGCCCTTGGTAAATTGTTCCAATGGTTAAATACCCTCATTGTTAAAAAAAAATTACACATTAATTCCGATCTTAATGAGTGTAGCTTCATCTGCCAAACAGTGGATCATGTTATAACTTTCTCTGATAGATTGAAGAGTCCATTGTTAAACATTTGTTCCTCACACGGGTATTTACAGCTTGTGATCAAGTCACCCCTTCACCTTCTCTTCGTTAAGCTAAATAGATTGAGATCTGTGAGTCTATCACTGTGAGGCAGGTTTTCTAATCCTTTCATCATTCTTGTGGCTCTTCTCTGAGTCCTCTCAAATTTATCCACGTCCTTCTTGAACTCTAGACACCAGAACCGGACCCAGGATTCCTGCAGTGCTCACACCAGTGTCAAGTACAGAGGTAAAATAACCTCTCTGGTCCTATTTGAGATTCCCTTGCACAAGCTGTATTGCACTAGCTTTATCGGCCATGGTGTTGCACTGGGAGCTCATGTTCAACTGATTATCTAGTATAACCCCCAAATCTTTTTCAGTCACTGCTTCCCATGATTGGGTCCCCCACCCAGTAAGGTTGGTCTGCGTCCCTTCTTCCTAGATGTACATATTCACATTGAGCCGCATTAAACCACATGTAGCTGAGGCACAGAGGGCCTAAGTGAGTTGCCCAAGCTCACAGAAGAACTCTGTGGAAGTGCCTGGAACTGAAGCCAGTTCCCCGAACCCCAGGCCAGAACTTTACCACTGAACCATCCTTCCTCTCTGGAGCTAGGGGCTGGGGAGGGGGCAGCTGGCAGCTCAGCATGCTGAGATTACCAGAAACTCAGGGAATTAAACACCTGTGACATCACTAATCAGAAACCCAAGAACAATTCCTTTTCCACATAATGCTAAGTCATGCTTTCTCCTGAATCTATTGAGGGACAAATCCATTGGCCAGGGCCCAGAGCAGGGTCACAGTGGACAAGCAACTCCACATGAGCTCCCAGCGAGACACAAAATGGGAAATGTGACCCATAGGCATGTAACACTTCTGCCCGTCAGCAAAAAGGGCCAGGTTCTGTATGTAGGGGTTCCTTTACAATAACACAATGAAAAACAGCTCAAGCCCCCACCCAGTGACCTGGGACAATTACACACCAGCCCCGGGCGCCTCTAAGTGGCAATACTTCCCCTCTCGCAAGCACAGAGTCTGAGTGTAGCAAAAAACCTTTTAATGAAGGAGGGAAACAATGTGGCATTACTTTGGGGAAACACCACAAACAGGATGCATAAACATAAATCATGAGCAAAGTCGTCCAGCTACTCAAAAGTCCCATTAATGTGCCCATCCTTTCCCTGCACCTCACTCACAGCTGCTGTTGTTGGATCATGCATACCTAGAGTTCAGAGGTGCATCCTCAGAGTCACCTCCTAGCCTAGGCGGAAGGGGTGGGGGAATAAGGAGACACCTTACACACTCTGCTGCCTGGGCCCTCAGTCACTGCACCAATGCCTAATTGCCATGTCTCTCCACCTGCTGGCTATGCCTCTCAGCCAGCCATCCTGCTGGCTGCACCAAGATGTCTTCAGGGCCCCCACTTATCACAGCTCTCAGTGATTTCAGCTGTTAGTGGGGAAGTCTTTTGCATCAGAGATACTGTCCCAAAGCAGATCTAGTACTTAGACCTAGATGTCAGTGATTGC
Organism: Malaclemys terrapin pileata; assembly: GCF_027887155.1. Taxonomy (NCBI): domain Eukaryota; kingdom Metazoa; phylum Chordata; order Testudines; family Emydidae; genus Malaclemys; species Malaclemys terrapin. Next base: position 347,722,573 of record NC_071505.1, on the reverse strand, counting down.
TGCTGTGCAGCATGTAACAAGACTTTCAATAGAATCTAACAGAAGTACTGGGAGCATAAGCTTTCGTGGGTAAGAACCTCACTTCTTCAGATGCAAGGGCAGAAGTGAGGTTCTTACCCACGAAAGCTTATGCTCCCAGTACTTCTGTTAGTCTCAAAGGTGCCACAGGACCCTCTGTTGCTTTTTTACAGATTCAGACTAACACAGCTCCCCCTCTGATACTTAATAGAATCTAAGTATCAGAGGAGTAGCTATGTTAGTCTAGATCTGTAAAAAACAACCAAGAGTCCTATGGCACCTTTAAGACTAACAGATGTATTGGAGCATAAGCTTTCATGGGTGAATACCCACTTCGTCTGACTCTCTATTGCTTTTTATTTTTTATTACACAGTGGAGTGTAACTCACTGGTCTTTGGATCCCATGTCCCATGTCTAGTGAGTGCTGTTCAGTTGACGGTGAGTCCCTCAATTGGAAAATGCCAAGTACAGTTCTGTTGTCCTTCATTCACACAACCAGTATGATGATGCTTTATTATCCCTGCCCCAATAACAAAAGAGACTGGGTATCCCACAGCAGCCAAAGTGACCATTGAGGCCAGCAATCCCATCATGCTGAGCACCTAGGCAGGGTGGGTGTGCCCATGCAAATGAGATCAGCCCCTGAAGTCCTTTTCCACAGCTCACCACCAGATGTCAGGGGAGAGCTCATTCAGACTGCTTACAGGCACATAGGCCTGGAAGGAACATCCTTGGTCAATGAGCCCAGTCCCCTGCTATGGCAGGCAACTGTGACCACAGGATATCATCCGTTATGTACGCCTGTGTATGCTCCAATTTAAAATGAGCTGGATTGTTTGCCCCACCCTGCACTGCTCCTGTTGGGAGGCTGTTCAAGAACCTCTCTCCTTGGATGGTCAGAAACTTCCTTCTCCTTTCCAGCCTTAGTTTACTACTGGACAGTTTCTCCCTGTTTTTTCTTTTGCCAACACTGTGCTTCAGCTTCAGGACCTCATCTCCTTCCCTGGTGTTTACCTTCCCCATGATGTATTCAGACAGCAATCTGACCCCACTCAGACTGCCTTGTATTAGGATAAACTAGCCAAGCTCTTTCAGTCTCCTCGTCAGCCAGGCCCTCCATTGTCCTGAACATCCTAGCAGCCCTTCTCCGCACCTGTCCCAGCCTGAATTCTTCTTTCTGGAATACACGTGACCAGAATTTTACACAGTTTGGCAGAGAAGGTCTCATCAGTGCCTTGTATAAGGATATTAACAACTTCCCTATCTCTCCTGAGACATTTTAGGATCTCATCTGCCTTGTTCACAGCAGCATCGCATCAGTGGCTCACACCATCATGGGACTGACACACAAGTCTTTCTCCTCCTCTGTCATTTACAGCTTACCCTTGGCTCTACAAACAGAGGTGTAGTGGGTAGAAGTGGGGAAGACTGAGAGCTGACTTGATGACAGTGGACAAGCACTTTCACAGGAACAAAAAACCAGCTACTGATGGGCTCTTTAATCTATCAGCGAAAGGTATAACAAGAACCTTTGGCTGGAAATTGAAGCCAGACAAATTAAAATTGGAAATGAGGCACACATTTTTTAACAGCGAGGGCACTTAACCAGTGGAAAAATTTCAATATGGGGATAAATGGATGTATTTCTGCAGCCTGTGATATACAGGAGGTCAGACTAGATCAATGATTCTCAAACTTATTTGATCACGCCCTCTTCTCTTTGTGTCTGTGAGAGTTTATGTCCCCATTCCCCGCCCCACCATACAAATGCATATACTGGTCTATGACGTGGTAATGCTTCACTTCATTCAGTGGAGTTGGATTTTTTTCTGTTGCATGAACGAGCCAATGATCCATTGGAATAAGAGCAAAAGCAGAAATGTATTTGTGATCCGTGCTTACAATGAAATGTGCACACCTCACGGCAGCAAACGGAGCCACGTACCAATGGCAAAAACTTTGTATAATGCTGTTCAAGCTGAACGGAAATCCATGAAAATGCACAGTGCCACCTAGTCAAATCCTCAGCACCATCTGATGACTGGATCTGTCTGGAGCAACCAGATTTGCTAATTATTCGTTGCTGTGTGGAAAATGTGCACAGTAAAGTTTTTTCCCTAAAGCTTCTCACACACCTCCACAAATACATTTCTCACCCCCAGAGGGAACCCCTCCCCCCGAGTGAGAAGCTCTGGACTAGTTTATATAATGTCTCTTTCTGGCCTTAAATCATTATCTTGGCTGCAACTTGAACAAGTTGCTCCTCTGAATGTTGATAGACAGTCAACAAGGATAGACGCTGGACAAGAAGAATTGGGATCGTCACAGTAAAAATGGGATATATGGTCTCTCTACCCTCTAAACCAGGTCCTTTCTTGTCTTGGGGGAAATCTCACAATTGTCCCACACTTTGAGCTAGGAACAACACCCCATCTATGCTAAATGCTTATCACCAAGCAGGTCTGACAGGACACATCAGTCTCTTCCCTTTGGGTGCTTGTGACCAGACCTCCTTAAAACGAAGTTCATTAGCAAATAGCACAAAGGATTAGAGAAAATATTTTTTAAATACCAAGCAGCTGTCAGACATCTACGCTCATCCATCTCATGTCTCACTACAAGCTAAGTTAGACAGATTTTGCTCTGGAGATACAGGAACAGAACTGGCCCAACTTACATTCTTTTGGGAAGCCAAGGAGCTCTTTGAATCCATCCTAGTTTTCCTGTGTTTCTCAGAGCATCTTCCCCTCTTTTTGCCCCTTTCTTGTGGAAGCAGCCTTTGCTGAAACCTGTGTGAGCCTGGGCTCAGTCATCGTAGTGCTCAGCCGTGTCTGTGTTACAGGGCCAATGTGCGAAGCTGACCTTTGCCCTCAGACTGCTTTCTCCCAGCCAGACCATCTAAGGTGAGGCCCCCATGGCTGTTGATCCATAGTTTGGCAGTTAGACTCATTCAGCCTCAATGGCTGGCAAACACTGGTCCGGTGACTGAACTGAAACTCCCAGCGATCCTGTGATGCTCCAACACTCCCTCAGAAATCCACAACCTATCCCTCACTGTCACCCCGAGCACCCCCACATCTGCCAGAGACACCAAGTGGTCGGAGTCATGGGGCTTCCCAGAAGCCAGCTGTCACAGGAGGCTGTGATAAGAAGCCTTTTATAGGCTAAGGTCAGAGGTGTTGCTCTGTGGAACCCTGACACAGCCCTGATCTTAGGGTCTCAGAGTATATGAGCACCTTGCATGTATTTATCCTCCCACCACCACTGTGAGTCAGGGCAGGGCTATTATTGACCTGTGCAGAGGCTCAGAGAGACACTGCCCTTCCCTGTAAGGTCCTTGCAAAGACTTACTCTCAGCCTGGGACACTTAAAACAAAAGCCATCTTTGTGGGGCCACATTTATTCAGTCTTCTCCAAATCACAGGCTTTCCTACTCTCTGGCCCCATCCTCATCCCTTAATCAGTAACCCCCCACTGCCCTGCTTCCTGGGGTCAGGGTTGGGCTTCCCACCTGGAGAGGGGGCAGAGCCTTGGGTAAAGGGGAGTAGTAGAGGTAGGGATTCGGGGAGGAGATGGGGAAGAGGGAGAGGCCTCAGGGGAATAGGATCCAGGATGGAATAAGTGGCTGTTGCCATTCCTTGTGTTTTTCATCTCCCATATCACCAGTGCTGGAGCCAGGTGATGAACTGATCCATCACTTGATGAACACCCTGATTATCCTCGCACGAAGGTGTTTGCTTTTCATGCTGTACACGATTGGATTAATCAGGGGCGGGACCAGCATGTAGACGTAGCCCACGAAAATCTGAAGCAAGTGAGAAGAGCTATTTCCAAACCTGTGTATCACAGCCAGGCTGATCAATGATGTATAGAAGACCAGGACAGCGCAGAGATGGGAGACGCAGGTGTTTAGGGCCCTGAGGCGCTCTGCACGGGACGCGATGCTCAGCACTGTTTTGAGGATCATCACATAAGAGAGAAAAATGAGCAATGAGTCCAACCCCACTGTGAAGACAATTATGAACAAGCCATAGACACTGTTGACTGTGATGTCTGAACAAGCCATCTTCATGACCTCCTGGTGCAGGCAGTAGGAATGGGAGAGGACATTGGCTCGACAGTATCGGAACCGTTTCAGGAGAAAGGGGAGTGGGAATATTAGGGCCACTGATCTTAACATAAACACCAGTCCCATTTTAGCTATTCTTGGTGGAGTTAAGACAGAAGCATATCTAAGCGGGTCACGGATTGCGACAAAGCGGTCAAAGGCCATCAACAAGAGCACGGAGGATTCAATGAATGACAGGGAGTGGATGAAGAACAGCTGGGCAAAACAGGCATCAAGGCTGATTCTCCTAGAGTTAAACAAGAATACGCCCAGTATCGTTGGTATGGTGGCTATTGATAAGCCAAGGTCTGTGACAGCCAACATGGAAAGGAAAATGTACATAGGCTCATGGAGGCTTGCATCTGTTTTTACAATGAACAGAATGACTGCATTTCCTACTATCGAAATAACATACATTAAGCAGAAGGGGATAGAGATCCAGAGATGGACGTCTTCCTGCCCAGGTATCCCGGTGAGAAGGAACACTGCAGAGTTGAAGTTGGTGTCATTGACAGCTGACATAATGTACTGGGCAGGTCCCAGGAGTTCAGAATTTTCCTTCCTGAAAGGAGAAAGAAAAGGAGATTAGATGATATTTAACAAGACATCTTTCTGCTCTCAGTGCAAGTTTAGAGACTCCCAGGAGCTCAAGGAAGATGAGCAAAAACATAGTCTTGGATTTACATCACCGATAGGAAGATAGGCACTGCCAGACTGGATCAAAGCTACAGTCCATCTAGCCCAGTAACCAGTGGCCAGTTCCAGATGCTTCGGAGGAAGGTGGAAGAAGCCCTGCAATAGGCACCTATGAGAAAACCTGCTCCTAGGGAAAGTTTCCCACTGAAACCCACTAGTTAGACGTATTTTGTGCTGTAAATCGGGAAGCTTTACAGCCCTTCCAAGACTTTTTCAAAAATATCATCATTACTGTAATTGGATTTTCTGGTTACCCATATAAACATCCAGGCCCTCTTTGAATCCTGCTAAGCGCTTGCACTCTGGATACCTTGTGGCTGGGAGTTCCGCAGCCTACTTGAGCACTGTGTGATTTTACAATTGTGACCTTCCCACTCCTTTTTAACCCTCCACTTCTGAGTTTGGCCCACTGTATCATGACATGTGGGTAATCACATTGCAAGAGCATGGTTGTGACGGGATTGGGACTCACCACCTGGCGCCTCCTACTGGTTGTCTCGGAAATTAGCTCTGTCCAGTGGAGCGCCCCCTCCTGATGGTGTCCCGTCCGTCGTCTCGCCCTCGGTTGGCGTGTCTGGACCTGCGTTGCTCCCAAGCTCGCGGCGTCTTCTTCCAGCCACTGCCCTCCAGCAATGCTCCTTAGTCCATCCTCGCCCCCTTCCGGGGGGGATCAATCAGCTTCCTCTCTGCGTCCTGGCCGATGTGGCCAGCTGCACCCTCAAAGTCACACCCCTCTTGGCAGGGGATTGGTGCAGCTCTAGATGGCCGCTCTGTTGGCCGGGTGCAAGGCAAGGGGGAAAGGGGGGGACCCAGGCCCACCCACTACTCTGGGTCCCAACCCAGGGACCCTCTAGTGGCAGCCGTCCTGCTCTCCTTCTCTGCCTCCATCTGTCCACGTCCCTGGGCCGCTTCCCCTTCGGCCCCTAGCACCAGCTAGGCCCTTTCCTTCAGGGCCTGCAGCCTGACAGACTCTGGGCTGGAGTTCCTTCTGCTCCCCCGGGCATGCCCAGCACTGCGCTGTCCCGGGTGCTAGTCTCCCAGCCTGGTGACAGACCTTCCCCTGTCGAAGGCCTGGAACAGACTCCCTGCTCCTGTCCTGAGCAGCCTTCTTATAGGGTTGAGCGTGGCCCTGATTGGCTCCCTATAAGGCCTTCCCTGATTGGCTCACTGTCTGTGCAGGCCCACTGCAGCCCAAATTCAGGGAGTGGGGCAGCTGCCCCACTACAATGGTGGAAATGGTCATTGCATTTATCTTTCCTCCATTGAAGCTATTTATAAACCTGTTTCATTGCCTCATTAGATATATAGATATATAATTATTTTCTCCATTCCTGAGAGTTATAAAATTGACTTCAACAGCGTCACTCCAGATTTACATGTGTAAATTCAATCAGAACCAGGCTCTATTAAGTTTTCCTTACCAAATGCTCCCAGTGATACACTCTGACACCCAGGAATCCCTGCAAGAGAAGCTGAAGTGCTTTGCCTGGCCAAAGTTGACTGAATCCAGAGAGTTTGGTCATTCTACAGGCTTCTCTTCATCCTCACAGGACCTGTATCCTCTCCCCATGGAAGTGTCTGTAGATATTTGGCAATTTACAAGCTAACAGAGACAGTTACTACAGCTGGGCAGGGGAGGGGTTAGTGTTAGAAAAGGGTGAATAGGGCAAACAGCATATTTGCACTAATATCCAGTTGAGTGTGCAAGTTACTACAACCATGCTCACGTAACAGGTGATGGGCGAAAATTATATACATCATCCACTCTACCACTCCCCTTTGCTGCACCTCAGCTCTTCTCTTTGCTGAAACACAGACCAGCGCGTCTGTTCTCTTAAGACTTTTTGGTAAATCTTGCACATGTATTGAAGATTTATTGAATGCATGACCCTGAATGTAAATTTTCGAAACAGCTTTTAGTCAGTTACCAGGATACAGTATCCAGGGCCAGCTCCAGGCACCAGCCTGGCAAGCAGGTGCTTGGGGCGGCCGCTCTGGAGAGGGGCAGCACGTCCAGGTATTCGGCGGCAATTCGGCGGACGGTCCCTCACTTCCGCTGGGAGCAAAGGACCTCCCGCCGAATTGCCGCCAGAGATCGCAATCTTGGCTTTTTTTTTTTTTTTTGGCTGCTTGGGGCGGCCAAAACCCTGGAGCCGGCCCTGACAGTATCATACTGTTCACTGAACAAAGAGTTAATAGCACAAACCCATTGCACACAGTATTTTGAGTACTTCTGAAATACTTTCTAAAGCAAAAGCCATTAAGAAGTAAAGTTACCACTGCTCCTTCCTGAACAGATTCCAGTACTTCTGCTGCTGGCTTTTGATATCCAAGCAATTCATGAAAGTTTGGTTTGTAATATTTGTATTACAATGAAAAGTTTTGGCATAACATTTACACATTTGTACTCTAGTGCACACATGTGAACCCATTATTTTGCCTAATCTTTCAGAGATGATTTCTCAGGTTAGAGTGGGACTTAAAATGTAGCCTCTGTCATCTGGATTTCTTCGGAACCTGAAAAGATCCCAGCCTCTCAGACCTCAGTCCAGTCACTTGTCAGCAAACGAAAGTCTAGTAGGTCCCCTGTCCCTGGGTTAGTAGCTGACTGGTTCTCCTCAGGTTCTGTTCTGTCAGTCTGTAGCCAGTATCCGGAGTGGTAACAGGCATTGGGATCAGTATAGAAAATATTCATTCCCGGAGCTTTCACTCTCTAGTACATATGACCCCAGCACCTGTTATTCAGGCACGATGAGGGTTTGCAGGAAGTGGATTTCAAAGTCAAATGCATGAGTATTCATGGAAATGGAACTTCATTTCCCACAGGAAAGTAGTCATCTCTCAGTAACCGCTTCAGGGAAGCTCAGAGACAACTCTGGAGCTACAAGCTGGGAAGAGCCTATTTCCGGGCCCCAGCCTCATTACACAGCTTGTTTTGCCTGCGCTGGGAGTCTGTCCAGAGATGGGGCAGTTGTTGCTGAGAAGCTCTTCAGAGAAGCAAAGACAGCACTGGGGAAGACTGAAGGACCTTGGCTTGCCTGGGTCCCTGTCAGAATGGGAAGGTTTGGGGTCAGAGACGTGTACAGACTGTTGTTTGAAAACCCTCTTATTCAGAAGCATAGGTCTGGAAGGATCCTCAAGAGGTCATCAAGTCCAGTGCCCTGCACGCATGGTATGTCCCGTCTCTGTCTTCTCTTTCCAGACTAAACAAACCCAGTTCTTTCAATTTTCCCTCATAGGCCATGTTTTCTAGAACTTTAATCATTTTTGTTGCTCTCCCCTGGAATTTTTCCAATTTTATCCAAATCTTTCCTGAACAGTGGTGCCCAGAACTGGACACAATACTCCATTTGAGGCCTAATCAGCACGGAGTAGAGCGCAAGAATTACTTCTCATGTCTTGCTTTCAACACTCCTGCTAATAAATCCCAGAAGGATGTTCGTTTTTTTTTTTTTTTTTGCAACAGTGTTACACTGTTAACTCATATTTAGCTTGTGGTCCACTAGGACCCCCAAATCCCTTTTTCCAGTACTCCTTCCTAGGCAGTCATTTCCCATTTTGTATATGTGCAACTGATTGTTCCTTCCTAAATGGAGTACTTTGCATTTGTCCTTATTGAATTTCATCCTGTTTACCTCAGACCATTTCTCCAGTTTGTCTGGATCATTTTGAATTATAATCCTATCCTCCAAAGCATTTGCAACCCCTCCCAGCTTGGTATAATCTGCAAACTTTATTAGTGTCCTCTCTATGCCATCAACTAAATCGCTGATGAAGATATTGAACAAAACCTAGAACTGATCCCTGCGGAACCCCGCTCGTTATGCCTTTCCATCCTGACTGTGAACCATTGATAACTGCGCTCTGGGAATGGTTTTCCAGCCAGTTATGTACCCACCTTATAGTAGCTTCATCTAGGTTGTAGTTCCGTACTTTGTAAATGATTATTCTCCCATGTTACTCTTTATTCCGACTGTTCAGATTAAACAGTATTTTGTTCAAGAAGGCTGGCTGGTCACTTATCTCACCACTATTCACGGACTCCCAAAGGGAAGACACACAGGAGCCAAACCCACTCAGACCTGCTCAGCAAGCACATTCGACTCACACTGTGCTGTAGCCCAGAGCCCAGTCTGAGGGTGGGAGGATCGCGGGACTCCACCCCATGAGAGGGAAGACTACAAGGCCTGACCTCTGGCACTCAGAGACCAGATGGGGGTAGAGATACCAGTAGCCCTGGAACTCTGAGGGGTATCTACAGGGCAGAAATTCTGGAGCCCTGAGCCAGTCAGGAAACAGAAATATGCCCTATTGGACCTGTTACCAGAGAGCAACACAGCTCTGAATTCCTGTGTTCACAATTGAGCTCACCTCTAGAAATGGGAGCCCTTGAGAAATCCTGTCTCAGGACATCAGGGTTTTAACACTCTGAGCTTGCTTTGAATGTCAGGTTTCTGTGTAGTTTGAACAACCCACCATGAAGCATGGGCAGATGTAGAGGAGGGGTTCCCAAGTTACCTAGCGCTGCCTGTCCTCCAGCCCCGTCACTAAGTCACACTGACAGTCCAGCTGAGTCCTCTGCTGCTGCACAAAGCATCTGAAAATGTAAACAGCTTGCAGCCTTTCCCCTTCACTTTGCATTTTAAAGATAGTGACACTGCCAACGTACTCAGTTCCTGCTAGAAGGGGAGCCGCTGACACCAGAGGTCTTCACCCTAAAGGACAAGGAGCCATCGGAGAGGTAGTGCAGGCAGCAGGCAGTATCTGTTCAATTAGGAAGGCAACTGTCTTTATGAAGCATGTCTGCACATTCCCTTGGGGACCATTTGGCCATCAGGGAACCTCAGGTGCTTGGCTTAGTGTACACAAGCTTTAACCCCCGTCACGACCAATGGCAAACTGCAGGAGGCCAAATCACGGGGATGTGGGGTGATGCTGCCCAAGTGGACTGTAGCTCAAGCCCTGCTACAGGCTCTATTTTTGGAATCCGGGCTTGTCATCATTGTTCCTATTGTTCTGATTAGTCACCTGGCTACCTCGAGGGTCACTGAGGGGTAACGATGCTGCTGTCACAGCTGTGGTCTTGCTGAAATAAAATAAAATAAAATATAATAATAATATAGGACCAGAATTCTCCCCAGCAGCCCCCTTTCCTGCATTACAAACTGAGGGTGCAGGCCAGGGAAGGGAGATTCCACAAGGCTCCCTACATGGAAACTTGCCTTGGATCGTTCCATGAGGGGAGGTCCCTTCACTTCTCCCTGAGGAATGAAAAGAGGAACCCAGGATCCCTGGATTCCCAAAGTTATGCAGAGATCTCAGTGATTCACTGGTACCTAGGTCCCCCACCCCTAACCTCTGGGTCTCCACAACTGCTCTAGGACCCTCTCCAGCTCCCTGCTAGCACAGGCTTATCAGAGATTTGCTACCAGGGCCTGTCACAGCAGTCACTGCCCGCAGGATCTGCTGAAGGGGCCTTGTACAGGGTGGAGGAGGCTGCTCAGAGATGGGAAGGCTGGTTAGAGTAGCTGATGAGCACAATACCCCAGCCATAGACTGGTCGGGAGGTTTCAACCTTGCCATACCTGGAGTGCAGCCATAGACTCCGTCAGTGCCACCTTCATTTACGTTACGAGGGAGAGGCAGATGAAAAGCCTCCAATTTCTCTTGGGGATCCAGGCACCTGCAGCTGGGAAGCATCATGGCAGCTGAGCGTACGGAGAAAAGTGATCCATTTTCTATGAAAACTCACCCCGAAACATGGATGAAAAGGAAACATTTCAGTTTGGGTCACAATTTTTCATGGGGAAAAAAACTCTGTCCTCCAGCCCAGCTATAGCTGAAACCATGATCCTCTGTGCCTGGTGCTACAGGACCACACCCCTACATGGCATCACTAGCCCCACATCGGTCTCCCACACTGAGCAGTCCCTGGACATCTGCTAGGCTGGCTACACCAGCTCTATAACAGAGGGTGGCACTGGAAACGGCTTATCTGCAGCAGCTCATGTATCAGTGGCACAAATGAAGAACATAACAAAGGCCATATTGGGTCAGACCAATTGTCCATGTAGCCCAGTGTCCTGTCTTCTGACAGTGTTCAGTGCAGACGCTTCAGAGGAAATGAAGAGAACTGGGCAATTATCGAGTGATCCATCTGCTGTTGTCTGCTCCCAGCTTCTCGCAGTCAGAGGCTCAGAGAAACCCAGAGCATGGAGCTACGTCTCTGCCCATCTTGGCTGATCACCACTGATGGACCTAACCTCCAGGAACTTATCTAATTTTTTTTCTCGAACCAGTTATACTTTTGGCCTTCACAACATCCCTTGGCAATGAGTTCCACAGGCTGACTGTTCATTGTGTGAAAAAGTACTTTCTTTTCTTTGTTTCAAACTTGCTACCTATTAACTTCATTTGGTGACCTCTACCCTTCCTTCTCATGGGATGGAATCCCACGATCCTATCACTCTCAGACTGTGCCCTGGGCTCCAGGACACTGCAGGTTGACTGTGCTTGACCAGCAGGTCCGAGTGGGTTCGGCACCTGTCGTTCTTCCCTCTGGGAGGCTGTGACTAATGGTGAGATGAGTGACCAGCCAGCCTCCTTGAACCAAAACACTGTTTAATCCGAACAATGGGAATAAAGTGTAACATGGGAGAATAAGAGGAGTTTAAATAGGGCTGTGAAGCGATTAAAAAATTAATCGTGATTAATCGTGCTGTTAAACCATAATAGAATACCATTTATTTAAATATTTTTGGATGTTTTCTACATTTTCAAATATAACGAAGAGTCCTGTGGCACCTTAAAGACTAACACATTTATTTGGGGGTAAGCTTTTGTGGGCTGGAACCCACTTTGCGAGTTTTTTCATGAAGCTAATGGATTTCCAATTCATATGGCTAAATTCAGTACCTTGCATGGTGACAAGTTTCAGAGGGATAGCCATGGTAGTCAGAAGTGGTTCCAGCCCACAAAAGCTTATGCCCAAATAAATTTGTTAGTCTTTAAGGTGCCACAAGACTCCTCATTGTTTTTGCTGAAACAGATTAACACGGCTGCCCCTCTGAAAAATTTCAAACATATTGATTTCAATTACAACACAGAATACAAAGTTTACAGTACTCACTTTATATTTATTTTTATTATAAACAAGTGCACTGTAAAAAAGAAACAAGGGAAATAGTATTTTAGTTCACTTAATTTTACAATTCACCTAATATAGAATTATATAGAAAAAATAACTGCACTCAAAAATAAAACAGTGTAAAACTTTAGAGTTTTACAAGTCCACTCAGTCCTACTTCTTGTTCAGCCAGTCACTCAGACAAACAAGTTTGTTTACATTTATGGGAGATAATGCTGCCTGTTTCTTGTTTACAATGTCACCTTAAAGTGAGAATAGGTGTTTGCATGGCATTTTTGTAGTCAAGGTGTCGCAAGATATTTATATGCCAGCTGTATTAAAGATTAATGTATCCTTTCATGCTTCTCCCACCATGCCTTTGAGCAGGGGGTTGGACTAGATGACCACCTGAGGTCTCTTCCAACCCTAATCTTCTATGATTCTATACTAAGGACATGTTTCCATGCTGATGACGGTTTCTGCTCGATAACAATTCAAAGCAGTGCGGACCGACACATGTTCATTTTCATCATCTGAGTCAGATACTACCAGCAGAAGGTTGATTTTCTTTTTTGATGGTTCAGGTTCTCTAGTTTCCACATCAGAGTGTTGCTCTTTTAAGACTTCTGAAAGTATGCTTCACACCTCATCCCTCTCAGACGTTGGAAGGCACTTCAGATTCTTAAACCTGGGGTCGAGTGTTGTAGCTATCTCACATTGGTACCTTCTTTGCATTTTGTCAAATCTGCAGTGAAAGTGTTCTTAAATTGAAAAACGTGCTGGGTCATCATCCGAGACTGCTATAACATGAAATATATGGCAAAATGCGGGTAAAACAGAGCAGGAGACATGCAATTCTCCCCTAAGGAGTTCAGTCAGAAATGTAATTCAGCATGGAAGCATGTCCTCTGGAATGGGGACTGAAGCATGAAGGGACATATGAATGTTTAGCATATCGGGCATGTAAATACCTTGCAATGCCGGAGAACACTTGCTCTCACTTGCAGGTGACATTGTAAATAAGAAGTGGAGAAAGCTACTAGGGAGAGGCTGTTCTAGACTTGATTTTGACATATAGGGAGGAACTGGCTGAGAATTTGAAAGTGGAAGGCAGCTTGGGTGAAAGTGATCATGAAATGGTAGAATTCATGAGTCCAAGGAATGGTAGGAGGGAGAACAAAAAAATAAAGACAATGGATTTGAAGAAGGCAGACTTCAGCAAACTCAGGGAGTTGGTAGGTAAAATCCCATGGAAAGCAAGTCTAAGAGGAAAAACAATTGAAGACAGTTGGCAGTTTTTCAATGAGACATTATTAAGGGCACAAGAGCAAACTATTCCATTGTGCAGGAAAGATGGGAAATATGGCAAAAGATCACTTTGGCTTAACCAGGAGATCTTCAATGATTGAAAAATCAAAACAGAGTCCTACAAAAAGTGGAAACAAGGTCAAATTACAAAGTATGAATTTAAGCAAATAACACATGTATGTAGGGGCAAAATTAGAAAGGCCAAGGCATAAAATGAGGTCAAACTAGCTAGAGACATAAAAGGTAACAAGAAAACATTCTACAAATACATTAGAAGCAAGAGGAAGACCAAGGACAGGGTAGCCCCATTACTCAATGAAGAGGGAAAAACAATAACAGAAAATGTGGAAATGGCAGAGGTGCTTAATGACTTTGTTTTGGTTTTCACCAAGAAGGTTGGTGGTGTTTGGATGCCTAACATAGTGAATGCCACTGAAAATGGGGTAGGTTCAGAAGCTAAAATAGAGTAAGAACAAGTTTAAAATTACTTAAACAAGTTAGGTGTTTTCAAGATGCCACGGCCTGATGAAATGCATCCCAGAATACTCAAGGAACTGACTGAGGAGATTTCTGAGCCATTAGCGATTATCTTTGAAAAGTCATGAAAGACGGGAAAAATTCCAGAAGACTGGAAAAGAGCACATCTAGTGCCTATCTATCAAAAGGGAAATAATGGCATCCCAGGCAATTACAGACCAGTCAGCTTAACTTCTGCACCAGGTAAGATAATGGAGCAAATAATTAAGGAATCAATTTGCAACCATCTAGAAGATAATAAGGTGATAAGCAATAGTAATTATGGATTTTTCAAGAACGAATCATGTCAAACCAACCTGATAGCTTTCTTTGAGAGCGTAACATGCCTTGTGGATGGGGGGAAGTGGTAGATGTGGGTGCATAATTGGTTGGATAACCATTCCCAGAAAGTAGTTATCAATGGTTCACAGGCATGCTGGAAGAGCATAACAAGTGGGGTTCCGCGGGGATCAGCTCTGGGTCCGGTTCTTTTCAATATCTTCATCAATGATTTAGATAATGGCATAGAAAGTACACTTATAAAGTTTGTGGATGATACTAAGCTGGGAGGGGTTGCAAGTGCTTTGGAAGATAGAATTACAATTCAAAATGATCTGGACAAACTGGAGAAATAGTCTGAGGTAAATAGGATGACATTCAATAAGGGCAAAAGCAAAGTACTCCACTCAGGAAGGAACAATCAGTTGAACACATACAGAATGGGAAATGACTGTCTAGGAAGGAGTACTGCGGAACGGGATGTAGGGGTTATAGTGGACCATGAGCTAAATATGAGTCAACAGTGTAACACTGTTGCAAAAAAAGCAAACATCATTCTGGGATGTATTAGTAGGAGTGTTTTAAGCAAGACACGAGAACTAATTCTTGCACTCTACTCCGTGCTGATTAGGCCTAAACTGGAGTATTGTGTCCAGTTCTGGGCGCCACATTTCAGGAAAATTTGGACAAATTGGAAAAAGTCCAGAGAAGAGTAACAAAAATTATTAAAGGTCTAGAAAACATGACCTATCAGGGAAGATTGAAAGAACTGGGTTTGTTTAGTCTGGAAAAGAGAAGACTGAGAGGGGACATAACAGTTTGGAAGTACCTAAAAGGTTTTACAAGGAGGAGGGTGAAAAATTGTTCTCCTTAACCTGTGATGATAGGACAAGAAGCAATGGGCTTAAATTGCAGCAAGGGAGGTTTAGGTTGGACATTAGGAAAAACTTCCTAACTGTCAGGGTGGTCAACCACTGGAATAAATTGCTTACGAAGGTTGTGGAATCTCCATCATTGGAGCTTTTTAAGAGCAGGTTAGACAAACACCTGTCAGGGATGGACTAGATGCTGCTTGGTCCTGCCATGAGTGCAGGGGACTGGATTTGATGACCTCTCAAGGTCCCTTCTAGTCCTATGATTCTATGACTCTGTGAAAATGGGTGAATGTGACCCATAGGGATATAGGTCTGGAAGTCCATCCATGAGCCCAGTTCCCTGCTATTGCAGGTGACCCTGGCATATTGCCTGGTTCATGCACCTGTCAAGCTCCATGTTAAAACCAGCTGGCTTGTTTGCCCCACACGGCTGCTGTTGGGCGGCTGTTCCGGAACCTCCCTGCTCGGATGGTCAGAAACCTCCTTCTCCTTTCCAGCCTCAGTTTGCTCCTGGCCAGCTTGTCCCCATTTGTTCTTGTGCCATCACTGACCTTTAGCTTTTGGAGCTCCTCTCCCCACTTGGTTTTTACTCCCCTGATGTATTTATAGAGCAATCCGATCTGTGCTCAGCCTGCCTTGTGATGGGCTAAACCAGCCAAGCTCCTTCAGTCTCCTCCTAAGCCAGGCCCTCCATTGCCCTGACCATCCTAGCAGCCCTTCTTTGCACCTGTTCCAGCCTGAATTCTTCTCTCTAGCATAGGAGAGACCAGTATTTTACACAATTTGCCAGAGGAGGTCTCACCAGTGCCTTGTATAGTGATATTAATAATTCTCTATCTTGCCTAACACATTCTAGGACCTCATGCGCCTTGTTCACAGCCACATCACATCCGTGACTCACAGTCATCCTGGGATGACAAATACACCCATGTCTTTCTTCTCCTCTCTCGTTTCCAGCATACTCTTGGCTGTATAAACAGGCTTGTAAGGACTAGAACTAGGGAAGTGATCTCACGTTTGTATATGACATTGGTGAGACCAATGCTGGAATACTGCATCCAAGTCCGGTGCCTAGATTGAAAAATTGGAGTGGGTGCAGAAAAGAGCCACAAAAATGACTGAAGGGCTGGAGAAAATGCCTGACAGTGGAGACATCAAGGGCTGAGTCCATTTAGCTTATTAAAAGTAAGGCTGAGAGCTGACTTGATAACAGTGTACAAGCACCTTCACAGGGACAAAATACCAGCTACTAACAGGATCTTTTATCAAGCATGGAAAGGTATAATAAGAGCCAATGGCCTGAAACTGAAACCAGACAAACTACATTTGCACATGAAGCATACATTTTTAACAGTAAGGGTGTCTAACTGCCGGAACAAACTCCCAAGGGAGGTGGTGGATTCTCCTGCTATCTCCAAACCAAGACTGGATGCCTTCCTGGAAGATACGCTTTAGATGAACACAGGTTATGAGTTAGTCAAACAAGGTCATTGGGTTCAATACAGGGGCAAATGGGTGAAATTCTGCAGCCTGTGATAAAGAGGAGGTCAGACTAGATGGGTGATTCTCAAACTTCTTGTTCGCGCTCCCACTTCTTTGTGTCTGTAAGAGTAGACTCCACCCACCACACGAATACATATACTGATACATGCGGGGGGCGGGGCTTCACTTGAATCAGTTGTGCTTTTCTTTCTGTTGCATGAATGATCCAGCTATCCACTTGTAATAAGAGCAAAACAAAACTGTGATTGTGGTCCCTGCTTACAATGTAATGTGCACACCACGCCATAGCAAACGGATTCACATACAGATGGCAACAACGTTGTATCATACTGTGCAAACTTAATAGAAATCCGTCAAAATACACAGCATCCCCTAGAGTCAAATGCACAGTGCCCTCTGAGGATTGGATGTGTCTGGAGAAATCAGCTTTGCTAATTATTCACTTTTGTGGGTAAAATGTGAACAGTCTGTTTTTTCCCCTAAAGCTTCTCATGCCCCCGACAATGGAATACATTCCGCACACCCCAGGGGGGCCCACCCCCCAGTTTGAGAACCTCTGGACTAGATGATCTAATGGCTCTTTCTGGCCTTAAATTCTATGACTCTATGAATCATTGTCTTGAGTGGATCATTATGTTGGATCCAACCTGAACAAGTTGCTCCTCTGAATTCTGACAAGCACTCAACAAGGATAGACGCAGGCAAAGAAGAATCTGGATTGTCACAGTAAAATCAGGATATATGGTCTCTTTACCCTCCAAACCAAGTCCTTTCCTGTCTTGGGGAGAATCTCACAATTGTCCCACTCTTCGAGCTGGGAACAACACCCCATCTCTATAAAATGCTTATCACCAAGCACATCCAACTGGACACCTCAGTCCATTCCCTTCGGGTGTTTGTGATCAGAGCTATACAGTCACCCCCAGCCTCCTTAAAAGAAGTAGTTTTATTGGCAAATCTCATAAAGCATTCAAGAAAATGGTTTTAAAATACCAGGTAGCTGTCAAATGTCTACAATCATCTATCTCACGAATCACTACAAGCTAAGTTAGACAGGCTTTGCTCTGGAGATAAAGAAACAGAACTGGCCCAACTTACATTCTTTTGGGAATCCAAGGACCTCTTGGGACCCAGCCTAGTTTCCCTGTGTCTCTGAGAGCATGTTCCCATCTGTTTGCTACTTTCTTGTGGAAGCAGCCTTTGCTGAAACCTGTGTGAGCCTGGGCCCAGTCACCATAGTGCTCAGCCGTGTCCATGTTTCAGGGCCTAGGTGTGAAGCTCACCTTTGCCCTCAGATTGCTGCCTTAGACACCAAGCTGCTGGAGTATCACAGCGTACCAGAAACCAGCTGTCACAGGAGGCTGTGATAAGAAGCCTTTTATAGACCAATGTCAGAGGTGCTGCTCTGTGGAACCCTGACATAGCCCTGATTTTAGAGTCTCAGAGTATCTGAGCACCTTCTATGTATGTATCCTCCCGCCACCTCTGTGAGGCAGGGCAGGGCTATTATCCACCTGAGCAGAGGCTCAGAGACAGCCAATGGCTTGCCCATGGTCACACATGTCAGGGAATCACACCCAGATATTTTGAGTCGCAGAGCCATGCCCAGACCACAGGACCAGCCTTCCATCGATCTGAGCGGTGACAGACCTGGCTGGATTCTCTGCTGTGCCAGCAGAGCTCCCCCGTGTGTGGCAGAGAGCGGGGATGGCAAGGAGCCAGTTACAGTGGTTTGATTCGCTGGCCTGTTCTCCCCCTGCCACAGCGGAGTTTAGAGCAGCCTGGGGGCTCGGCTGAGCTCTGCCCATTAGTGACGGCTTCCAAGAGCATGGCACAGTCTAGCCAAATCCCTGTGGACATGGGCCACCCCAGAGTGTCCCCTTGGGGCCTGAGGTAGTCCTGCAGATGCCCTGCCCTTCCCTCTAAGGTACTTGCAATGACTAACTCTCAGCCTGGGATACTTAAAAAAGGAGCTCCCTCCATGGGGTCACATTCATTCAGTCTTCTCCAAAACACAAGATCTCCTACCCTACAGCCCCATCCTCCTCCTTTACTCAGGAGCCCCCCACCACCGTGTTAGCTGGGGCCAGCATTGGTTCAAACTTCCCACATCCCTATTCCTCTTTTTCCCCTGAAATCCCACCCCCTACCCCATCTCTTCCCACTAAGCCCTGTCCCCTGCTCCTCCACTTCCCCCGATGCTCCACCTCCCAGCCAGGCCAGAGTCGGACCATGGTAAGAGCTGCCCCAGGAGCACAGGTTGCTGTGGGGAACCCTGGACTCTCCACTTTCCCTGGGTTGTACATCCTGGGGGAGGGGCCTAAAATGTGGAGGGTCTGGGGCTCCTCACAGTGGCTCTGGCTCTCTGGGCAGCTCGTACCACAGCCTGGCTCTGGCTTCCAGCCTGGAGATAGGGCAGAGGGAGGGGCCTCAGGGGAAGAGGATCCAGGATTGAATAGGTGCCTGTGTTTTTTGTCTCCCATGTGACTATCCCTGAAGACGGGTGATGAACTGACATTTCACTTGACAAATGCCCTGATTATCCTCTGACGAAGGTGTTTGCTTTTCACACTGTACACGATTGGATTGATCATGGGTGGGACCAGCAGGTAGAAATAGCCCAGGACTATTTGAAGCAAGTGAGAAGAGCTGTTACCAAATCGGTGTATCATAGCCAGGCCGATGTCTGGTGTATAGAAAAGCAGGATGGCGCAGAGGTGGGAGACGCAGGTGTTCAGGGCCCTCAGGCACTCCTCGTGGGACGCGATGCTCAGCACTGTTTTGAGTATCATCACATAAGAGAGGAAGATGAGCAGTGAGTCCAACCCCATCGTTAAGAGTTCATCAGACAAGCCATAGATGTAGTTGACTGTGATATCCGCACAAGCCAGCTTCATGGCATCCTGGTGGAGGCAGTAGGAATGGGAGAGGATATTGTCTCGACAGAATCGGAACCGTTTCAGGAGAAATGGATATGGGATTGAAGTGGCCACCACTCTGAGAACTAACACCAGTCCCATCTTGGATATTCTCGGTGGAATTAAGATGGCAGCATATCTCAGTGGGTTAGAAATTGCGATGAAGCGGTCAAAGGCCATCAACAACAGCACGGAGGATTCAAATTTTGCAAACGAGTGGATGAAGAAGAGCTGGGCAAAACAGGCATCGAGGCTGATCTCCCTAGAGTTGAACAAGTATATGCCCAGTATCGTCGGCATGGTGGATAGCGATAAGCCAAGGTCTGTGATGGCCAACATGGAAATCAAAATGTACATGGGCTCATGGAGGCTTGAATCTGTTTTTATAATGAACAGAATGACTGAATTTCCTACTATCGAAATAACATACATTAAGCAGATGGGGATAGAGATCCACAGGTAGACGTCTTCCTGCCCAGGTATCCCAGTGAGAAGGAACACTACAGAGTTGAAGTTGGTGTCATTGACAGTTGACATAATGTACTGGGCAGATCCGGGGACTTTTGAACTTTCCTTCCTGAAAGGAGAAAGAACAGGAGACCAGATGATATCTAGCGAGACATCTTTCTGCTCTCAGTGCAAGTCTAGAGACTCCCAGGAGCTCAATGAAGATCAGCAAAAACATATCCTTGGATCCAAAGATAGGAAGATAGGCACTGCCAGACTAGATCAGACCTGTAGTCCTTCTAGCCCACTATCCAGTGGCCAGTTCCAGATGCTGCAGTGGAAGGTGGAAGAAGCCCTGCAATGGGCAGCTATGAATAACCTGCTCCTAGGGACAGTTTCCCCCTGACATCCACTAGTTAGACATATTTTGTGGTGTGAATCAAGGAAATGTAGAGCCCTTCCAAGACTCTTTTTTTAAAAATCCTCACTTGTTTAATTGGATTTTCTGGTTACCCATATAAACATCCAGTCCCTCTTTGAATCCTGCTAAGCTCTTGGCCCCTTTGATATCTTGTTGCTGGGAGTTCCACAGGCTACGTGAGCACTGAGTGATTTTACAATTGCGACCTTCACACAGACACCCTTTCTGGCCCTCCACTTCTGAGTGTTGCCCATTGTACCATGACGGGTGTACAAACATATGGCAAGTGCATGGTGAAAACAGTCATTGCATTTATCTGTCCTGCACTGAAGCGGAGGAGGGGATGGTGTCACAAATGGGTGAATATGCAAACACTAGGTTTACACTAATATCCAGTTGACTATGCATATACTTGGGCCATGCTCCTGTAAGAGAAGATGGCACAAATTACATACAACCACCATTACACTCCCCTTTCAGCTCCTGTATTTGCTTAAACACAGACCAACAGTTCAGTTCTCTGGGCACTTTTTGGAAAGTCTTGTAGAAGTCTTGCAGAGTGATTGAATGCACGACCCTGAATATAAGAGTTAGAAACAACTTCTGGTCAGTTACCAATAGACAGTATCGTACAACTGTTCACTTAACAAAGAGTTAATAGCACAAACCCATTGCACACAGTATTTGGAATACTTTTGACATACTTTCTAAAGAAAAAACCATTAAGCAGTAAAGTTTCCACTGCTCCTTCCTGTAGAGATTCCAACAACTCTGCTGCTGGCTTTTGATATTCATTCAGATCATGAAAGTCTGGTTTGTAATATTTGTATTACAATGAAAAGTTTTGGCATAACATTTACACATCTGTACTTTAGTACTCATGTGTGAAACCATTCTTTCCCCTCTGAACTTTCAGAGATGATTTCTCAGGTTAGAGAGCGGCTTAAAATGTAGCGTCTGTCATCTAGATTTCTTCACAACCTGAACAGATTGTGCATTTCAGCCCTCATTCAGTCACTTGTCAGCAAACAAAAGTCTAGTAGCACCTCTGTCCCTGGGTTAATAACTGACTGGTTCTCCTCAGGTTCTGTTCTGTCAGTCTGTGGCCTGTATCCGGAGTGGTATTGGGATACAGTGTAGATAATATTGAGTCCCTGAGCTCTCACTCTCTAGTACACAGTGACCTCAGTACCTGTTATTCAGGCAGGATGAGGGTTTGCAAAAAGTGGATTTCAAAGTCAAAAGCATGAGTATTTATGGAAATGCCACGTCATTTCCCACAGCTAAGTAGTTTATTGCTCTTTCTCTCTCTCTCTCTCTCTCTCTCTGTGTGACTGTGTATATACTGGGACAGACATGGAGCTGAGCTGCCATAATGAATGTGTATGTTGAACCCAGTTCTTAGGATGTTTGCTGTAGAGCTATATTAGGTTTACCACTGGGATGTTTAAGTGGATTTCAAAGTCAAAAGCCTGAGTATTTATGGAAATGCCACATCATTTCCCACAGGTAAGTAGTTTATTGCTCTCTCTCTCTCTCTCTCTCTCTCTCTCTCTCTCTCTCTCTCTTTGTGACTGGCTATATTCTGTATTCATAAAATCCGTAGCACCAGGGAATATCATTGTGAGAGACTTGGAGCTGAGCTGCCATAGTGAATGCGTATGTTGAACCCAGTTCTGGGGATGTTTGCTGTAGAGCTATATTAGGTTTACCACTGGGATGTTTATGTTATGGCTATATGAGGAGAAACCTGTATGGCTCATCTTAGTTTAATAGCGGGCTGCTGGAAAACAAACACGAAGGGAAGCAACAGCTCAATTAAGCTATTTCTCAGTCAGCACTTCAGGGATGTTGAGAGACAACACTGGAGCTACAAACTGGGATGAGCCTGTTTCTGGGGTCCAGACACGTTGCCGAGTTCACAATGCTGAGAATCTCTTCAGACTGACAGGCGCAGACACCGCTGGGGAAGTCTCAAGGCCCTTGGCCTGCCTGGGTCCCCCTCAGAGCAGGAAGGCTTGGGGTCAGAAACAGGAGAAGACGGTTGTTTGAAAACTCTCTTATTCTCTGCTGTTCGGCTTTAGTCCTACTGTTCAGATTAAACAGTAGTTTGGTTCCAGACGTCTGGCTGGTCACTTGTCTCCCACTAGTCACAGACTCCCAGAGGAAAGAACCACAGCTGCCGAACCCACTCGGACCTGCTCGGCAAGCACAGTCGACCAGCAGTGTGCAGTAGCCCAGGGCCCAGTCTGATTGTGGGAGGGTCACGGGATTCCACCCCATGAGAGGGCAGGGTATGAGGTCTGATATCTGGCACTCAGAGACCAGAGAGGGGGCAGAGATGTAGGTAGCCCTGTAACTGTGAAAGGTATCTAGAGGGCAGAAATGCTGAAGCCCTCAGCCAGTCAGGAAACAGAAATATGCCTCATCTGACCTGTTACCACAGAATAACACAGCTCTGAATTCCTGCGTTCACAATCGAGCCACAGAATAAAAACTTTGAAAATGCATTTGCTGATAAAATTTCCAGGAGCAAATAAACCTGAGGCGATTTGGGAACTAGTCACTGATATTCTGTGTGGTCTCCTGTTGCTCAGCCCCTGGCAGGATCGGCACTTCTAAAAATGGGACCCCTTGAGAAATCCTGACTTGAGGCATCGAGGTTTTAACACTTTGAGGTCTCTTTCAATGTGAAACTTCTGTGTACCTTGAACAGCCCACCGTGGAGTATGGGCAAATGTCGGGGAGGGGCTCCCAAGCTACCTAGCGCTGCCTGTCCTCCAGCCCCGTCACTGAGTCACCCCCATAGCCCAGCTGAGTCCTCTGCCGCTGTACAGAACATCTCCAATTGGAAACAGCTCACAGCCTTTCCCCTCCACTTTGCATTTTAAAGATAGTGAAACCTGCCAACGTACCCAATTCCTGCTAGAAGGGGAGCCGCTGACACCAGAGGTCTTCACCTGAAAGGACAAGGAGTCATCGGAGAGGTTGCAGGGCAGCAGGCAGTATCTGTTCAGCTAGGAAGGCAACTGTATTTATGAAGTATGATTGCACATTTCCTTGGGGACCACTTGGACATCAGGGAACCTCAGCTGCTTGGCTTAGTGTGCACCAGCTTTAACACCTGTCAGGGGCAATGGCAAACTGCACGAGGCCAAATCACAAGGGACGTGGGGTGATGCTCCTCAACTGGACTGCAGCGCCAGCCCTGCTGCAGGCTCTATTCCTGGAATCCGGGCTTCTAGTCACAGGGCTACCTCGGGGGCGGCCGAGTTTTAACAATGATGCTGTTACAGCTGTGCGCTTTCCATAATAAAATTAATAAATAAGTAAATTAATAATAATAATTAATAACATAGGACCGGATTTCTCCCCAGCAGCCCTCTTTCCTGCATTACAAACCCAGTGTGTAGGCCAGGGAAGGGAGATTTCACAAGTCTCCCTACAAGGAAATTTCCTTCGGATCGTTCCAGGAGCGGCAGTCCCTTCACTTCTCCCTGAGGAATAAACAGGGGGCCACGGGATCCAGGGATCCCCAAAGTTATGCACAGATCTCAGTGATCCCTGGTAGCTAGGCCACCCACCCACAATCTCTGAGCCTCCACAACTGCTCTAGGACCCTCTCCAGCTCCCTGCTAGCACAGGTTCATCGGTGATGTGCTACCAGGGCCTGACACAGTAGCCACTGCCCGCAGGATCTGCTGAAGGGGCTTTGTACAGGGTGGCGGGGGCTGCACAGAGATGGGAGGGCTGGTTAGAGTAGCTGATGGGCACAATACCCCAGCCATAGACTGGTCAGGAGGTTTCGACCTTTCCATACCCAGAGTGCAGCCATAGACTCGGTCAGTGCAAACTTCATTTACGTTATGAGGACGAGGCAGATGAAAAGCCTCAACTTTCTCTTGGGGATCCAGGCAGCTGCAGCTGGGCAGCATCATGGCAGCTGAACTTACAGAGAAAAATGATCCATTTTCTGTGAAAACTCACCCAAAAAATGGAGAAAAAGGAAACATTTTAGTTTGAGACAAAATTTTTCATGGGGGGAAAATCCTCTCTGTTTTCCTGCCCAGTTCAACCTATGAGCCTCTGTCCCTTGTGCTACAGGACCACACCCCTAGGTGGCAGCACTCGCCCCCCATCAGCCTCTCACACTGAGCAGCCCCTGGACATCTGCTAGGGTGGCTACACCAGTTCTATAGCAGAGGGAGCCCCTGGAAATGGCCTGTCTGCAGCTACACATCCATCAGTGGAACAATTTATGAACATAAGAATGGACACATCTGGTCCATCTAGCGCAGTGTCCTGTCTTCTGACAATGGGCCATGCAGATACTTCAGAGGGAATGAACAAAACAGGTTAATTATCGAGTTATCCATCTCCTGTCGTCTGCTCCCAGCTTCTAGCAGTCCGAGGTTTAGAGATACCCAGAGCATGGGGCTGCATCCCTGACCATCCTGGCTATTAAAAACTCATTTAGTTCTTTTTTGGACTAGTTATACTTTTGGGCTTCACAACATCCTTTGGCAGTGAGTTCCACAGGTTGACTGTACATTGTGTGAAAAAATACTTTCTTTTTTGTTTTAAACCTGCTGCTTCTTAATTTCATGGGTGACCCCTGGCTCTAATGAAGGGGTAAATAACACTTCCTTATAGACTTCCTCCACATTACTCATGATTCTATACACCTCTATCATTTCCCCCTGACTCATCTCTTTTCCAAACTGAATAATCCCAATCTTTTTAATCTCTCTTCATATAGAAGCGGTTCCATACCCCTAAACATTTTTGTCGCCCTTCTCTGTAGTTCTTCGAATTCAAACGTATCTTTTATGTGATGGGGCGACAGGAACTGAGATCAGTATTCAAAATGCGGGCTGCAGCACATTGAGTGCATGGTTTCAGAGAACTATCCACAATGACTCCAAGATCTCTCTCT
Organism: Malaclemys terrapin pileata; assembly: GCF_027887155.1. Classification (NCBI taxonomy): domain Eukaryota; kingdom Metazoa; phylum Chordata; order Testudines; family Emydidae; genus Malaclemys; species Malaclemys terrapin. Next base: position 347,697,421 of record NC_071505.1, on the reverse strand, counting down.
TGAGTGGTAACAGGTAATTGAATTCCCATCATTTTATATGTATAGTTGGGTTTATGTTTTCCAATGTGCCTTATTTGCACTTCTCAGCACTGAATTTCATCTGACATTTTGTTGCCCACTTAACCCATTTTGTTAGGTCTCTTTGTAACTCTTCGTAATCTGCTTTGTACTTATGTATATTGAGTAGTTTTGTATCATCTGTACATTTGGCATCTCTCTGTTTAACCCTTTTTCCAGATCATTTATTGCTATGTTGAACAGCACTGGTCCCAATACAGACCCCTGGGGGACACCACTATTTACCTCTCTCCCTTTTGAAAACTGACCATTTATTGCTACCCTTTCTTTCCTAACTTTTAACCAGTTACCGATTTCGGAGAGGACCTTGCTTCTTACCCCATGAGCTGCCCCAGGACCCAGCAATTTAAAAGGACTTGGGTCTCCCGGCCCCCGCTGCCACAGTAGCCCCAGGCCCTTTAAATCTCTGCCAGAGCCCCGAGCGGCACAGGCCAGGCAGCACCGAAGGGCTGGCTGGGGGAGGCTGACCCCAGCCCCGCCCCTTCTGCTTGAGGCACCACCCCGATCACCATATGACACATGTTGGTTGATCCCCTTTAAAGAATTCTAAGAGACGGGTGAGGCGCGATTTCCCTTTGAAAAGCTGTGTTGATTCTTCCCCAACAAACTGTGTTCAACTTTGTGTCTCATCATTCTGGTCCTTACTATTGTTTCAACCAATTTGACTGGTACTGGCCTGGATTCCCTCTGAAGCCTGTTTTAAACATCAGCATCACATTAGCTGTGTGCCAGTCATCTGATACAGAGGCTGTTTTCAGCCATAGGTTACATCCCACAGTTACTAGTCTGATTTGATCATTTGATATCTGAGTTCTATCAGAACTCTTCCATCTGGTCCTGGTGACTTATTACTGTTTAATTGATCAGTTTTTTTCCAAAACCTCCTCTACTCTCACCTCAGTGTGGGACAGTTCCTCAGATTTGTCACCTAAAAAGAATGGCTCATTTGCAGTGAAGACTGATGCAAAGAATCCATTTAGCCTCCCTGCAACAGCTTCATCTTCCTTGAGTTCTCCTTTAACCCCTCGATCTTCCAGTGGCCCCACTCATTGTTTGGCAGGCTGACCGCTTCTGCTGTACTTTAAAAAAGATTCCTGTTAATTTTTGTGTCATTTGCTAGTTGATTTTCAGATCTTCTGAACTCCGTACACAGTATCACCAAGATCCATTAAACAAGTCCGAGTCACACCTCCCCCCCAAAAAAATCATGAGATTGGTTTAAAAATCATGAGATTTAAAAATACACTAATGTGGGGTTCGTTTTCAAGTGCCTTTGGTTTCTCAGCCTCTGAGATCACTTGCTTCAAGTTTTCTAGCTTCTCTGCAACTCACTTTTTTAAATAAACTTTTTAAAGCAGTCTCGTGATCCCAGAAAGTGGGACTTTCAGAAAGACAGGAACTAGTGCAAGACTCCCAATAAAATCCCAGGAGCTGGTGCTGCTGGCCGTCTCTCAAGCAGAGCACCCACAAACGAAGGCACTGAGGGTTGGTTAGTGGACATTTCTGGTCACACAGTCCATCGGTGGCAGAGACACTGTTTCCCTCTGCACTGGGCTACAGAGCCTCCTGTTGTAAGGAACAGGGTAATGCCATGGTCAGGTGGACAGAACAGTGACTGACTTGCAGAGTCACAGATTCCTCAGGTACAGCTCAGAGGGTCTCCTCCTCTTGTTCAGGCATGAGACATGCACACACCAGGTAAGCAAGGCCATGTACATTCTTAATAGAAAGGGGTGTGACCCAAGCCCAGCTCCAAATGCCTGCTGCTAGTTCTGTAGTGGACCCAAACAAACCCCCTCCCTCAGATCCAGCTCCCCCCAAACTTGGTAATGATGGAAATTTGGATGCAGGGTATCTAGAGCACTAGAGCGGCTCTCAGTGCTCATGGAGACGGTCGGGGTCAGGATCAGACCGAGGGGCAGCCCAGCAGGGCTCTGTTCAGCCAGGTAACACTCTCCAGATCCTTCGCTCTCTGAAATCACGTCCTGATCCCCCTCTTACCGAGCTGCAGGAGGGGCCCAGAACTCCCACATCAGAGGGGGCTGTGCTAATGACAGGCCTTATCACCAAGGGGTGTTGGGAAGAGTTCAGGTTCTCCACCCACTGCCCCTAATCATCCCTATGGGGCACACAGAGCTGAAATCTCTCTACGGCACTTAGCTCTGGCCCCAGTTATTGTAGCGTCCCAGTGCCTTACAATCTGTAACATGTTTATCAGTATAACACCCCTGGGCAGATCCCAAGACCAGAAGACACCATTGTGATCCTTTAGTCTGACCCTCTGCATAGCACAGACCAGAGACCTGCCCCCAAGATTACTCCTAGGGCAGAGCGGTTAGAACAACATCCTGCCTTGATTTAACAGTTCTCAGTGATGGAGAATCTACCACGGCCATTCATAAATTGTTCCAATGGTTAATTACCCTCACTGGTAAAAAAATTACACCTTAGTTGCAGTCTGAATGTGTCAAGCTTCAGCTTCCAGCCATTGGATCATGTTACAACTTTCTCTGATAGATTGAAGAACCCATTGTTAAATGATTGCTCCTCATGCAGCTGCTTACAGAGTGTGATCAAGTCGCCCCTTCCCCTTCTCTTTGTTAAACTAAATAGATTGAGCTCCGTGAGTCTCTCACTAGGAGGCAGGTTTTCTAATCCTTTCATCCAGGGCCAGCTCTAGGTTTTTTGCCACCCCAAGCCAAAAAAAAAAACAATCCTGAGTGCCGCCGCCGAAGCGTGAAAAGTGCTGCCCCAAAGGGCCAGAGTGCCGCCCCTGCAAAACTGCTGCCCCAAGCACATGCTTGGAGCACTGGTGCCTAGAGCCGTCCCTGCTTTCATCATTCTCTGGGCTCTCTGAGCCCCTCTCTAATATATCACCATCCTTCTTGAACTGTAGACACCAGAACTGGACACAGGTTTCCAGCAGTGGTCACACCAGGGCCAAATACAGAGGTAAAATAACTCCTCTGCCCCTACTCGAGATTCCCCTCTTTGTTCATCCCGGGTTGCACTCACTTTTTCATCTATAGCACCACACTGGGAGCTCGTGTTCAGCTGATTATGACCCCCAAGTCTTTTTCAGAGTCACTGCATCCCAGGATTGGGTCCTGCATTCAGTAAGGATGGCCAGCATCTCTTGCTCCTAGATGTACACCTCTACATTGAGCCGTCTTAAAACACATGCTGCTGAGGCATGGAGGGACTAAGTGAGTTGCCCAAGGTCACAGAAGAACTCTGTGGAAGAGCCTAGAACTGAAGCCAGTTCTTCTGAGTCCCAGGCCAGCACTTTAACCCCTGAACCATCCTTCCTCTCTGGGACTAGGGGTTGGGGAGGGAGCAGCTGGAAGCTCAGCATGCTGAGATTACCAGAAACTCAGGGAATTAAACTCCTGTGACATCACTAAACAGGAACCCAAGAACAATTCCTTTTCCCAGACGATAACGCTGAGTCATGCTTTCTCCTGGATCTATTCAGGGACAAATCCATTGGTGAGGGCACAGAGCTGGGTCACAGTGAACAAGCAACTCCACATGAGCTCCGAGTGTGACTCAAAATGGGCTAATGTGACCCATAGAGACATAGGCCTGGAAGGGACCTCCTGGGTCCAGGATTCTAGTTTCCTGCTATCATAGGAGACCCTGGCATATCACCCCGTGCATAAGCCTCTGTAAGCAGGGTCTGAGTGAGTTCTCCCCTGACAGCTAGCTGGGAGAGGGAGAGACTTCGGGAGCAAACTGTATTTACATAAACACACCTACTCTGCCTAGATATCCAGCCGATAGCCTGGGGTTCCTCAAAGTGATCAGCTTTGGCTGGTGTTGGGTTACAAATCACTGTAGTACTAAATGCAGGGGATAGTGAAATGTTGTTATTATTGTTGTTGTCTTTATTGTATGAATAAAGGGGAGCAGATCTGTGCTTAACGTGTCCCCAGTGAGGGGGTCCTCTGAGATGAAAGAAACTCACTAAGCTAGGGGCTAGAATGACAGAGCCCTGTGAAAGTGAGAGGGCTGCTACAATAAAACCAGGATATATCGCTTCCCGGCTCTTTGAGCTCTGGTCAAGTGAAAAATTCTCTAAGTTATCTCTTTACCCTCTAAACCAGGTCCTTTCCTGTCTTGGGGGGAGTCTTACAATTGCCCCACTCTTCAAGCTGGGAACAACACCCCATCTATGCTAAATGCTTATCACCAAGCAGATCTGACTGGACACCTCAGTCTTTTCCGTTCGGGTGCTTGTGACCAGAGCTATAGAGTCACCCCCAGCCTCCTTTAAACTAGTAGGTTTATTAGCAAACAGCGCAAAGCATTGGAGAAAATGGTTATAAAATAGCAGGCAGCAGTCTACACTTATCTATCTCACGTCTCACTACAAGCTAAGTTAGACAGGCTTTGCTTTGGAGACAGAGAAACAGAACTGGCCCAACTTACATTGTCTTGGGAAACCAATGAGCTCTTGGGACCCAGCCTAGTTTCCCGGTGTCTCTGAGAGCATCTTCCCATGTGTTTGCTCCTTTCTTGTGGAAGCAGCCATTGCTAAAACCCATGTGAGACTGGACCCAGTCACCATAGTGCTCAACAGTGTCCATGGTAAAGAGCCAACTTGATTTAGTTGGGGATTGGTCGTGCTTTGAGCAGGGGGTTGGACTAGATGACCTCCTGAGGTCCCTTCCAACCCTGATATTCTATGACTCTATGAAGCTGACCTTTTCCCTGAGAGTGCATTCTCCCAGCCAGACGTCTAAGATGATGCCCCAGTGACCATTGCTACATATCTTATCAGTTAGACCCATTCAACCTCAATGGCTGCAAACACCATTTTGGTGCCTGTGCTGAAACGCTCGGCCTCTCTATGATACTCCAACGATCCCCTCAGAAATCCAATACTATCCCTCTCTATCACCCCCAATCACCCGCACATCTGCCACAGACACCAAGGTGCTGGAGTCTCAGGGCTTCCCAGAAGCCAGCTGTCACAGAAGGCTGTGGTAAGGGGCCTTTTATAGAGAAATGTTAGAGGTGTTGCTCTGTGGAACCTTGACATAGCACTGATCTCAGAGTATCTGAGCACCTGGAAAGTGTTTATCCTCCTGCCACATCTGTGAGGCAGGGCAGGGCTATTATCCACCTGTGCAGAGGCTCAGAGACAGCCAATGGCTTGCCCATGGTCACACATGTCAGGGAATCGAACCCAGCTGCCTTGAGTCACAGAGCAGTGCCCAGAGCACAGGCCCAGCCTTCCAGACATCTGAGCGGTGACAGGCCTGGCTGGATTCTCTGCTGTGCCAGCAGAGCTCCCCCGTGTGCGGCAGAGAGTGGGGATGGCCAGGAGCCAGTTACAGGGTTTTGATTCTCTGGCCTGTTCTCCCCCTGCCTGAGCGGAGTTTAGAGCAGCCTGGGGGCTGGGCTGACCTCTGCCCAATAGTGACGGCTTCCAAGAGCATGGCACAGTCTAGCCAAGTCCCTGTGGACAGGGGCCTCCCCAGAGTGTCCCCTTGGGGCCTGTGGTAGCCCTGCAGGTGCCCTGCCCTTCCCTCAAAGGTACTTGCAATGACTAACTCTCAGCCTGGGATACTTAAAAAAGGAGCCCCCTCCGTGGGGTCACATTCATTCAGTCTTCTCCAAAACACAAGGTCTCCTAACCCCCAGCCCCATCCTCCTCTTTTACTCAAGAGCCCCCCACCACCCTGCCAGCAGGGCCCAGCATTGGTTCAAACTTCCCACATCCCTATTCATCCTTTTCCCCTGAAGCCCCGCCCCCTACCCCATCTCTTCCCATTAAGCCCTGTCCCCTGCTCCTCCACTTCCCCCGATGCTCCACCTCCCAGCCAGGCCAGAGTCGGGCCATGGTAAAAGCTGCCCCAGGAGCACAGGTTGCTGTGGGGAACCCTGGACTCTCCACTTTCCCTGGGTTGTACATCCTGGGGGAGGGGCCTAAAATGTGGAGGGTCTGGGGCTCCTCACAGTGGCTCTGGCTCTCTGGCAGCTCATACCACAGCCTGGCTCTGGCTTCCAGCCTGGAGATAGGGCAGAGGGAGGGACCTCAGGGGTAGAGGATCCAGGCTGTGGAATAGGTGCCTGTGTTTTTTGTCTCTTGACCCTTCACTTGACAAATGCCCTGATTATCCTCTGACGAAGATGTTTGCTTTTCACGCTGTACACAATTGGATTTATGAGCGGTGGGACCAGCAGGTAGAAATATCCCAAGACCATTTGAAGCAAGTGAGAAGAGTTGTTACCAAATCTGTGTATCACAGCCAGGCCGATATCTGGTGTATAGAAAAGCAGGATGGCACAAAGGTGGGAGACGCAGGTGTTCAGGGCCCTAAGGAACTCCTCGTGTGATGCGATGCTCACCACTGTTTTGAGGATCATCACATAAGAGAGGAAGATGAGCAGCGAGTCCAAAACCATCGTTAAGAATCCATCAGACAAACCATAGATGTTGTTGACTGTGATATCCGCACAAGCCATCTTCATGACATCCAGGTGCACGCAGTAGGAATGGGAGAGGACATTGTCTTGACAGTATCAGAACCATTTCAGGAGAATGGGGCGTGGGAATGAAGTGGCCACCGCTCTGAGCACAAACACCAGTCCCATCTTGGCTATTCTTGGTGGAATTAAGATGGCAGCATATCTCAGTGGGTTAGAGATTGCGATGAAGCGGTCAAAGGCCATCAACAACAGCACGGAGGATTCAAATTTTGCAAGCGAGTGGATGAAGAAGAGCTGGACAAAACAGGCATCGAGGCTGATCTCCCTAGAGTTGAACAAGTATATGCCCAGTATCGTCGGCATGGTGGATAGCGATAAGCCAAGGTCTGTGACGACCAACATGGAAAGGAAAATGTACATGGGTTCATGGAGGCTTGAATCTGTTTTTACAATGAACAGAATGACTGAATTTCCTACTATCGAAATAACATACATTAAGCAAATGGGGATAGAGATCCATAGGTAGACGTCTTCCTGCCCAGGTATCCCGGTGAGAAGGAACACTGCAGCATTGAAGTTGATGTCATTGACAGCTGAAATAATGTACTGGGCATTTTGAACTTTCCTTCCTGAAAGGAAAAAGAACAGGAGACTAGATGATAATTAGCGAGGCAGCTTTCTGCTCTCAGTGGAAGTCTAGAGACTCCCAGGAGCTCAATGAAGATCAGCAAAAACATATCCTTGGATCCAAGGATAGGAAGATAGGCACTGCCACACTAGATCAGACCTGTAATCCATCTAGCCCACTATCCAGTGACCAGTTCCAGATGCTGCAGTGGAAGGTGGAAGAAGCCCTGCAATAGGCAGCTATGAATAACCTGCTCCTAGGGACAGTTTCCCCCTGACACCCACTAGTTAGACATATTTTGTGGTGTGAATCAAGAAAATGTAGAGCCCTTCCAAGACTCTTTTTTTAAAAATCCTCACAACTGTAATTGGAATTTCTGGTCACCCATATAAACATCCCGTCCCTCTTTGAATCCTGCTAAGCTCTTGGCCCCTTTGATATATTGTTGCTGAAAGTTCCACAGGCTACGTGAGCACTGAGTGATATTACAATTGCGACCTTCACACAGACACCCTTTCTAGCCCTCCACTTCTGAGTGTTGCCCATTGTATCATGACAGGGGTATAAACACATGGCAAGTGAATGGTGAAAACAGTCATTGCATTTATCTGTCCTGCACTGAAGCTATTTATAAATGTGTTTCATTGTCTCATTATATGTATATTCTTTATTTGCTCCACTCCTGAGAGTTCAAATTATGCCAGTACATGGGATAAATTCTTATGTCCAGGTTCTTAATTCAATAAAATTGACTTCAACCACGTCACTCCAGATTTACATGTGCAATTGTGATCAGAACCGGGCTCGATTAACTTTCCCTTAACTCAGGCTCCCATTAATACACTCTGACCCCCAGGAATCCCTCCATGGGAAGCTGAAGTGCTTGGCCTGGCCAATGTTCCCTGACTCCAGAGAGTTTGATCATCCTACAACCTTCCCGTCATCCTCACAGGACCTGCATCCTCTCCCCAGGCATATGTCTGTAGATATTTTTTGGTAAATTACAAGCTTACACAGACAGTTACTTCAGCTGGCGGAGGAGGGGATGGTGTCACAAATGGGCGAATATGCAAACACTAGGTTTACACTAATATCCAGTTGACTATGCATATACTTGAGCCATGCTCCTGTAAGAGAACATGGCACAAATTACATACAACCACCATTACACTCCCCTTTCAGCTCCTGTATTTGCTTAAACACAGACCAGCAGTTCAGTTCTCTCGGGACTTTGTGGAAAGACTTGTACAAGTCTTGCAGAGTGATTAGACTACTAGATTAGATTACAACCCTGAATAGAAGTGTTAGAAACAACTTCTGGTCAGTTACCAGGAGACAGTATCATACAACTGTTCACCGAACAAAGAGTTAATAGCACAAACCCGTTGCACACAGTATTTGGAATACATTTGACATACTTTCGAAAGATAAAACCATTAAGCAGTAAAGTTTCCACTGCTCCTTCCTGTAGAGATTCCAACTAGTCTGCTCCTGGCTTTTGATATTCATTCAGATCATGAACGTTTGGTTTGTATCTTTTCAAGTAGGAAGGCAAGTGTCTTTATGAAGCATGCTTGTACATTCCCTTGGGGGCAACTTCGCCATCAGGGAAGCTCAGCTGCTTGGCTTAGTGTGCACCAGCTTTAACCCCGTCACGGCCAATGGCAAACTGCAGGAGCCCAAGTCACAGGGGATGGGTGGTGATGCTGCCCAACTGGACGGCAGCGCCAGCCCTGCTGCAGGCTCTATTCCGGGGTTCTAGTCACAGGGCTACCTCGGGGACAGCCAAGTTGATACGATGATGCTGACACAGCTGTGAGCTTTCCACAATAAAATTAATGAATAAGTAAATTAATAATAAAATAACATAGGAGCAGATTACATAGGACCCATGATAGCTTATGCCCAATTAAATTTGTTAGTCTCTAAGGGTACATCTACACTACAGGGGAGAGTCGATTTAAGATACGCAAATTCAGCTACGTGAATAGCGTAGCTGAATTCGGCGTATCGCAGCCGACTTACCCCGTTGTGAGGACGGTGGCAAAATCGACTTCTGCGGCTTCCCATCGGCGGCTCTTACTACCACCTCCGCTGGTGGAGTAAGAGCGCCGATTCAGGGATCGATTGTCGCGTCCCAATGGGACGCGATAAATCGATCCCCGAGAGGTCGATTTCTACCTGCCGATTCAGGCGGGTAGTATAGACCTAGCCTAAGGTTCTACAAGTACTCCTTGTTGTTTTTGAAATGTAGAGTCTGTCATCTGGATTTCCTCAGAACCTGAAAAGATCACAGAGTCTCAACCCTCAATCAATTGCTTGTCAGCAAACAAAAGTCTAGTAGAGACAACACCGGAGCTATGAGCTGGGAAGAGCCTGTTTCTGGGCTCCAGACATATTGCTGAGTTCACAATGCTGAAAATCTCTTCAGACTGACAGGCACAGACACCGCTGGGGAAGTCTCAAGGCCCTTGGCCTGCCTGGGTCCCCTTCAGAGCAGGAAGGCTTGGGGTCAGAAACAGGGGAAGACTGTTGTTTGAAAACGCTCTTATTCTCGGCTGTTCGGCTTTAGTCCTACTGTTCAGATTAAACAGTAGTTTGGTTCCACTTGTCTCCCACTAGTCACAGACTCCCAGAGGGAAGAACCATAGCTGCCGAACCCACTCGGACCTGCTCGGCAAGCACAGTCCACCCGAACTGTGCGGTAGCCCAGGGCCCAGTCTTAGGGTGGGAGGATCGCGGGACTCCACCCCATGAGAGGGCAGAATATGAGGCCTGACATCTGGCACTCAGAGACCAGAGGGGGGGAGAGATGTAGGTAGCTCTGTAACCTGGAGGGGTATCTGGAGGGCAGAAATGCTGAATCCCTCAGCCGCTAAGGAAACACTAATATGCCCTCTGAGACCTGTTTTCTGAATTTCTGCTTTCACAATCGAGCCAGAGAATAAAATCTTTGAAAATGCATTTGCTGGTTCAATTTGCAGAAGCAAATAAACCTGAGGTAGTTTGGAAACTAGACACTGATATTCTGTGGGGTCTCCTCTCGCTCAGCCCCTGGCAGGATCGGGCCCAGAGCACACGGAATCTCTAGAAATGGGCCCCTTGAGAAATCCTGACTTGGGGCATCGGGGTTTTAACACTTTGAGGTCGCTTTCAATGTGAGATGTCTGTGTTGCTTGAGCAGCCCACCGTGGAGCATGGGCAGATGCAGGGGAGGGGTTCCCAACCTACATACCGCTGCCTGTCCTCCAGCCCCGTCACTGAGTCACCCCAGCAGCCCAGCCGAGTTCTCTGCTGCTGCACAGAACATCTGCAAATGGAAACAGCCTGCAGCCTTTCCCCTTCACTTTGCAATTTAAAGACAGTGAAACCTGCCAACGTACCCAATTCCTGCTAGAAGGGGAGCCGCTGACACCAGAGGTCTTCACCCTAAAGGACAAGGAGTCATCAGAGAGGTTGCAGGGCAGCAGGCAGTATCTGTTCAGCTAGGAAGGCAAGTGTCTTTATGAAGCATGATTCACATTCCCTTGGGGGCCACTTGGCCATCAGGGAAGCTCAGCTGCTTGGCTTAGTGTGCAACAGCTTTAACCCCCGTCATGGCCAATGGCAAACTGCAGGAGGCCAAATCACAGGGGATGTGTGGTGATCCTACCCAACTGGACTGCAGTGCCAGCCCTGCTGCAGGCTCTGTTCCTGGAATCTGGGCTTGTCGTCACAGGCTTACCTTGGCGGTGGCCAAGTTGTAACGATGATGCTGACACAGCTGTGCGCTTTCCATAATGAAATTAATTAATAATAAAATAACATAGGACCAGATTTCTCCTCGGCAGCCCCCATCCTACATTACAAACCCCGCATGCAGGTGAGGGAAGGGAGATTCCACAAGGCCCCCTACAGAGAAATTTCCTTCGGATCATTCCAGTAGGGGAGGTCCCTTCCTTTCTCCCTGACGACTAAACAGTGGGCCACAGGATCCAGGGATCCCCAAATTTATACACAGATCTCAGTGATCCACTGGTAGCTCGGCCCCCCACCCACAATCTGTACGCTCCCACAACCACTCTAGGACCCTCTCCAGCTCCCTGCTAGAACAGGTTTATCGGTGATGTGCTACCAGGGCGTGTCACAGTAGCCACTGCCCACAGGATCTGCTGAAGGGGCGTTGTACAGGGTGGTGGGTGCTGTAGAGAGATGAGAAGGCTGGTTAGAGTAGCTGATGGGCACAGTACCCCAGCCACAGACTGGTCCGGAGGTTTCAACCTTTCCATACCCAGAGTGCAGCCATAGACTCCATCAGTGCCACCTTCATTTATGTTATGAGGAAGAGGCAGATGAAAAGGCTCCAGTTTCTCTTGGGGATCCAGGCAGCTGCAGCTGGGCAGCATCACGGCAGCTGAGCTTTCAGAGAAAAATGATCCATTTTCTATGAAAACTCACCCCAGAAAATGGAGAAAAAGGAAACATTTTCATTTGTGTCAAAATGTTCATGGGGGGGAAATCCTCTCTCTTTTCCATCCCAGCTCTACTCAACCTCTCCCTTGTGCTACAGGACCACACCCCGAGGTGGGAGCCAGACCTCATCAGCCTCCTATACTGAGCAGATCTTGGGTGTCTCTAGGGTGGCTACGCCAGTTCTATAGCAGAGGGAGCCCGTGGAAATGGCTTGTCTGCAGCCGCACATCCATCAGTGGAACATAAGAACGGACACATCTGGTTCATCTAGCCCAGTGTCCTGCCTTGACAATGGCCCATGCAGATACTTCAGAGGGAATGAACAAAACAGGTCAATTATCGAGTGATCCATCCCCTGTTGTCTGCTCCCAGCATCTGGCAGTCCGAGGTTTAGAGACACCCAGAGCATGGGGCTGCATCCCTGACCATCGTGGCTACTAGCCAATGATGGAGCTCTCCTTCAGGAACTTATTTTTTGAACCAGTTATACTTTTGGTCTTCACAACATCCTTTGGCAATTAGTTCCACAGGTTGACTGTATGTTGTGTGAAAAAATACTTTCTTTTTTGTTTTGAACCTTCTACCTCTTGATTTCATGGGTGACCCCTGGCTCTTGTGAAGGGGTAAATAACACTTTCTTATCGACTTCCTCCACATTACTCATGATTTTATACACCTCTATTATATCTCCCCTGAGTCGTCTCTTTTCCAAGCTGAATAATCCCAATCTTTGTAATGGCTCCCCACCGCCCCAGAAGGGGAAGAGCCCATCCGGAGGCCGGAGTGGGCGGAGCTAGGGAGTTCTGAGCCCTCCCCTGAGAGAGTCAGGCAGCAACCCGGAAGTATAAAACCGGGACCTCAGAACTCAGTCTGGCCCCAGCAGCCAGAGAGACCAGATGTCTCCAGCCTAGCTCGGGGCTGGGAAACCGCCGCGGACCGGAGTGACCGCCAGGCCTGCCCTGCGCCCGCTATCCTGAGGAATCGCCGGGCCTGCCCTGCGCCCACTACCCCGAGGAGCCGCCGAGCCTGCCCTGCGCCCGCTACCCCGAGGAGCCGCCGGGCCTGCCCTGCGCCCTCTACCGAGAGGAGCCGCCAGGCCTGCCCTGCGCCTCCTATCCGGAGGAGCTCCCAGACTTGCCAAACGATCCCTGGCCGGACGAACCCATGGTCCAGGATCCCCCCGAGGCCGACGCCAGCATCCAGATAGGCCCAGAGGGGGAATCTGGAAGTAGCCCGGGGGCAGCCGACCCCAGTCTGGCTGCAGCACGGCCAGAGCCGATGTCAGTGTGTTGCAGCCAGGGTCCCCACTGACGAAGCAGCGGGTCTTCTGCCGCTGTTAGGGCCCCAGGCTGGGACGCAGTGGAGTGGGAGGGCCTGTGTCCCCCATGCCACCCAACCTGTGGGTGGCAATCTACCCCTCTCCCAGGCCTGTTGAGGCTCAGGCCTATCACTGTGGCTCAGCCCTGCCTGAGGGCCTGAGCTTTGCCTCCATGTTTGTTGCCCTGCCCTGACCTAGGGCCTGGGCTTAAGTACTTTATTTGCTGTGGGTCAGCCCTGCCTGAGGGCCTGAGCTCTGCCTCAGTGCTTGTTGCCCCGCCCTGACCTAGGGCCTGGGCTTAAACACTTTGTTCACTGTTGCTCAACCCTGACTAAGGATCTGAGCCTTGACCTAATGCTGGTGTCCGCCCTGAGCCGGGGTCGGGTTTCCTGTATCTTTCAGGCCTGCAAGGGCTGCCGGGTGAGACCCTGCAGCCAGACAAAGCACTCAAGCCCCAGCAGGTAGTGAGTCGGTATGTCTCCCCGCTGCCCCCGGAGCGGGTCGAGCCCCGGCAAACTCCTGTACACGTGGTACCAGAAGTGGGGAGTTCGATCCCTTGGCCCTGTGAGAAGGGTCTGAGGGGGACGAGTCTCCCCAAAGGAGACCATGGAGATGGAGCGGCTGTTTCAACTGCAACAGCAGCAGCAGCAACGTGTCACTCAACTCCAACAGCAGCAGCAACTCATTCAGCAGGTGGGAGACCAGCTGCAGCAACTGGTGACTACAATGCCGCATCCCGTAGACCTGCAGCCAGGGGACGGGGCTGGATCGCCCCGCACTGCCGTCCCGGTGCGGCTAACCAAAATGGGCCCCGATGATGATCCTGAGGCATTTTTGGTAACATTCGAATGGGTGGCACTGGTCGCCGGGTGGTCCCAGGTCCAATGAGCCACCCTTCTGGCCCCCTACCTAACCGGGACTGCCCAGATGGCTTACCGGGGGCTGGCTATGGAAGATGCCAGGGATTACAGCCGGGTGAAGGCCGCAATCTTGAACACATTAGACGTCAGCCCAGAGACGTTTCGGCAGCGGTTCCGGAGCCAAATGTACCCTGCAGGCATCCGACCCAGGCTGGTGGCCCAAGCCCTAAAGGAGGCATATAGGCGGTGGCTACAGCCTGAATTGAAGACCGCAGAGGAGGTGACCGAGCAAGTTATCCTCGAGCAGTTTGTCCACATCCTCCCAACGTGAGGAGGGCCTGGGTGCTCCGCCACCAGCCGGCAACATTAGCTGCGGCCATCGCGCTAATGGAAGACTTCCTCGTGGCCGAATCCCCCGTGGGACCCACCCTCCAACGTCAGAATCCTGGACTGGAACGCCCGCACACCGAACGGTGAGGGGACACCCCGACCGGGCTGCAGAACCTGGGCCGCGGGCAAGAGACCCACCCGGGACCTCGATTCAGATGCCCGGAACCTCCCCCTTGACCTGGACCGGTCTCCCCCGGGCCAAGTGGCATGAGAATTCCCCAGAGTCCCGCTAGGAGTCCAACGGGAGCCCCCTCCCATGGGGGTCGTCCTGACCTCGGGCCCTGCTTCCGCTGTGGGAAATCGGGTCACTTGCAACGGGACTGCACTGACATGGACTGTAGCTTCAGTCAGATCTGTGCAGGGGACGCCAGAGCCCGACTACCACAGGCTCCCAAGATAACGATCCCGGTCATTGTGGGTCACCACTCCACCCAGGCCCTGATCGACTCAGGCTGCGGCCAGACACTGGTTCGCCAGGCGTTGGGACCTAAGGTGGACCCCCACTTGGGGACAATTCACTTGCAGTGTATCCATGGGGATGTCCGGCCGTACCCTAGTGCCTGGGTCAGGTTAACCGTGGCTGGCGTCACCCGCCGAATAGTTGTTGGCTTAGGCCCTCGACTGGCGTACCCGGTGATCCTGGGGTGGGATTGGCCCGCCTTTGAGGAAGTCCTCCGGTCAACCCCGGCCTTGGAGGGAGAGTCCCAGGGGGCCCTACCGGGGGAGGAGCCCAGGACCCCCGAACCCGAATCAGGAACCGAAGAAGCCGACAACTCCTGGTCTGAGCCCGAGGTGGAGCCCCGCCTCCAGACCGATTTCTGTCGTGACCAGAGAGCGGACCCAACCCTCAGTGAGGCCTATGAACAACTAGCGGCAGTCGATGGGACCATCATCGACCCCCAACGGGCGACCCAGTGGCCCCACTTCGAACTACACCGGGAACGTCTGTATCGGGTGGACCGTGACCCCCGCACAAAGGAGCCCCAAACGCAGCTGCTGGTACCGCGGTGTCACCGGCGTGCTGTGATGAAGCTGGCACATGACATCCCAGCTGCTGGACATCTGGGCCAGGAGAAGACCCTTGCCAGGATTCTAACGCGGTTCTTCTGGCCCAGTGTTCACCAGGAGGTGAGGAACTATTGTAGCTCCTGTCCGGAGTGCCAGGTAGCGGCTCCGCAACGGGTACCCAGGGCACCTCTGGTCCCCATGCCAGTAACGGAAACCACCTTTGAACGGGTGGCCATGGACCTGGTGGGCCCCCTCCCAAGAAGTGCGTCAGGGTTCCAATATGTCCTGGTCATCATGGACTACGCCACCCGTTTCCCCGAGGCCATTCCGTTACGGAGCACCACGGCCCGGACCATCCCCGGAGAATTGGTGAAGGTCTCCGCTCGGGTGGGTTTCCCCCATAAAATCCTTATGGATCAAGGAACGAATTTCACCTCCCACTTGTCGCAGCAGGTCTGCAAGCTTCTAGGGGTCAAACAATTACGGACCTCCGTCTACCACCCGCAGACAGACGGGCTGGTAGAACAATTTAATCAGACCCTCAAAGAAATGTTGCGGAAGTTTCCCCCGGAGGAACTGCGCCGGTGGGACCAGTTGCTTCCCCCCTGCTGTTAGCCATCCGCGAGGTACCCCAGTCTTCTACCAAGTCCTCCCCGTTTGAACTGTTGTACGGGCGCCGTCCACGTCGCCTGTTGGACTTAATGCGAGAAACCTGGGAGCAGTCCCCCTCTCCAAGCCAGGGCCTCTTGCAATATGTCCTGCAGCTGCGGGAGCACTTTGCTCAGGCTGGGGCCCTGGCCCGTGAAAACCTAAAGGCCGCCCAGGTCAGGCAGGAACGGACTTATAACCGGGAGGCGCAGGTATGTGACTTTGAACCCGGTGATCGGGTCCTGCTCCTCCTGCCCTCGAGCGAGTCCAAGCTACTGGCCCGTTGGCAGGGGCCCTACGAGGTAGCTCGGAAGGTGGGGCCCGTCACCTACGATATCTGCCAGCCCAACCGGCGCAAGCAGAGGCAGCGCTACCATGTAAACTTGTTAAAGCCATGGCGGGAGCGGGAGGGCCTGCTGATTAATCCTTACCCGCCAGAACCGGAGCTCGGCCCCCATGCATGCCGGACCGAGGAACCCCCTGCTCCCCTGCTTGGCGACACTCTTACAGAGGAGCAGCGCAAGCAGGCCAAGTGTCTCCTACAGGCGTTCCCCAGACCTTCACGGCCCTACCCGGATACACGACCCTGGTCTATCACTCGGTCTAGACTGAACCAGGGAAAGTAATCTGAGAAACAACCAGGCCACTGCTGTACCAGATAAGCCAGGAAGTGGAGGAAGAAGTACAGGCTATGCTGGCCTTGGGGGTCATTGAGCCATCTCAGAGCGAGTGGCGTAGCCCTGTGGTCCTGGTACCCAAGCCTGACGGCACTCGATGCTTTTATATAGACTTCCGATGGGTGAATGCCATCTCACGCTTCAACGCCTATCCAATGCCCCAGGTGGATGAATTGCTGGGCTGGCTAGGCGAGGCTCAGTTCATCACCACCCTTGACCTCAGTAAGGGGTATTGGCAGATCCCACTCGACGACACATCTAAGGAAAAAACTGCGTTCGCTACGCCTACCAGACTGTATCAGTTCACCCGGATGCCCTTTGGCCTCCATAGGTCCCTGGCGACATTCCAGTGACTAATGGACCACCTCCTCTGGCCCCACCAAGACTATGTGACAGCCTACCTGGACGACGTTGTGATCTATAGCCGGCACTGGGAAGACCACCTGGAATGGGTGGCGGCGGTCCTGAGAACCCTGTGACAGGTGGGGCTGACAGCCAACCCGAAGAAGTATCGGGTCGGATGGCAGGAGACCACACACTTGGGGTACACTATCAGGGGAGGACGAGTGAAGCCCCTCATCAGGAAGGTACAAGCCCTGGCAACTTGCCCGACCCCCACCACGAAACGTCAAGTCCGACAGTTCCTGGGACTCGTCGGGTACTATCGACGATTCATCCCCCAGTTTGCATCCATAGCAGCTCCCTTAACTGGGCTGTTGACAAAGAACAGCCCCCGGCAGGTGCAGTGGTCCCCGGACTGTGAAAACGCCTTCCAGACACTTCAAATATGTCTGTGCCAGGAGCTGGTCCTATACAGCCCAGACTTCCACTGAGGGTTCATCCTGCAGACAGATGCCTCAGAGGTAGGGCTGGGGGCCGTCCTATCCCAAGAGATTGACGGGGCAGACCACCCGGTTCTGTACCTGAGCCGAAAATTGTTCCCCCATGAAAGGAACTACGCCATGGTCGAGAAAGAGGCACTCGCCATCAAATGGGCCTGTGACGCCCTACGATATTACCTCCTGGGCGCACCATTCACGCTAGTCATGGACCAGGCCCCCCTCCGATGGCTAATGAGGATGAAGAACAACAATGACTGATTGTTGTGGTGGTATCTGGCCTTACAGCCCTACGCTTTTACCATCCAGCATAGGTCCGGTAAGGAACATGCCAATGCAGATTTCCTGTCCCACCTAGGGGGGATGGATGGGTCTGGCACCGAAGACCGGGAGCCAGACTTGGGGGGGGGGGGGTGTAGTGAGTCCATGTGGCTCCCCGCTGCCCCGGAAGGGGAAGAGCCCATCCGGAGGCCGGAGTGGGTGGAGCTAGGGAGTTCTGAGCCCGCCCCTTTTATCCAGATACTGATTTAGGAGAGGACCTTGCTTCTTACCCCATGACTGCTCACTTTTCTGAAGAGCCTTTCATAAGGGACCTTGTCAAAAGCTTTCTGAAAGTCCAAGTGCACCATATGCCCTTGATCACCCCCAGAGCTGAAAGTGGGCCGGTACGCGCCGGCACGGAGTACTGGTAAGAAGTGGCCGCCGGTACGGGACTCTACACAGCCGACATTAAAGCGCTGCCGGGCAACGCTGCCACAGCAGCGCTTTTAAGACCCGACTCACAGGGTTGCCGATGGCTGGGGGGCAGCTGCCCCAGGACCCAGCAAGTTAAAAGGACCTGGGGTTCCAGGCCCCCGCTGCTGCAGTAGCTCCAGTCCCTTTAAATCTCCGCCAGAGCCCCGGGCAGCACAGGCCAGGCAGCACCGAAGGGCTGGCTGGGGGAGGCTGACCCCAGCCCCGCCCCTTCTGCCCGAGGCCCCGCCCCTGATCACCATATGACAGATGTTGGTTGACCCCCTTAAAGAATTCTAGGAGACGGGTGAGGCGCGATTTCCCTTTGAAAAGCTGTGTTGATTCTTCCCCAAAAAACTGTGTTCAACTATGAGTCTCATCATTCTGGTCTTTACTATAGTTTCAACCAATTTGACTGATACTGGCCTGGATTCCCTCTGAAGCCTTTTTTAAACATCAGCATCACATTAGCTGTGTGCCAGTCATCTGATACAGAGGCTGTTTCCAGCCATAGGTTACATCCCACAGTTACTAGTCTGATTTGATCATTTGATAGCTGAGTTCTATCAGAACTCTTCCATCTGGTCCTGGTGACTTATTACTGTTTAATTGATCAGGTTTTTTTTTTCCAAAACCTCCTCTACTCACACCTCAGTGTGAGACAGTTCCTCAGATTTGTCACCTAAAAAGAATGGCTCAGGTGTGGAAAGCTCCGTCACATCCTCTGCAGGGAAGACCAATGCAAAGAATTCACTTAGCCTCTCCGCAACAGCCTCACCTTCTTTGAGTGCTCCTTTAGCACCTCAATTGTCCAGTGGCTCCACTGATTGTTTGGCAGGCTGACGGCTTCTTATGTACTTTTGAAAAAATGCTGTTAATTTTGTGTCTTTTGCTACTTGCTTTTCAGATCTTTTTAACTAGGTGCACATTATCGCCAAACCCCACTCAAAAATTATGAGTCATGCCCCACAAAAATGATGAGATTTGTTTAAAAATAATGAGATTTAAAGGAATACTAATGTGGGATTTATTTTCATGTGCCTTTGGTGCCTGAACCTTTGGGGGGCACCTAATTCCAGTTTTCTAGCTTTTCTGCAACACACTTTTTAAAAAACTTTCTTAGGAAAACTGAAAGCTGAGGTTCCCACACAGTGTCTTGATCCCAGAAGTTGGGGCTTTCAGAAAGACAGGAACTAGTGCGAGACTCCCAATAAAATCCCAGGAGCTGGTGCTGCTGGCCGTCTCTCAAGCAGAGCACCCACAAACGAAGGCACTGAGGGTTGGTTAGTGGACATTTCTGGTCACACAATCCATCAGTGACAGCAACACTGTTTCCCTCTGCACTGGGATACAGAGCCCCCTGTTGTAAGGAACAGGGTTATACCACAGACAGACGGACATAACAGTGATGGGTCACACAGTCACTGGGTACCTCAGGCACAGGGTCTCTCCTCATGTTTAGGCATTAGACATGTAGTTAAGCAAGGGCCATCCCCATTTTTAATAGAAAGTGGCATGATGAAAGCTCAGCTTCGAATGTCTGCTCCTAGCTCTCTCTCGGACCGAAACAACCCCCTCCCCCCACATCCAGCTACCCCCAAACTTGGTGATGATGGAAATTTGGACACGGGGTCTGAGGTCTATCACCAGCGCTAGAGAGGCTCTCAGTGCTCATGGAGCCGGTGGGGATCAGGATCAGACCAAGGGGCAACCCAGCAGGGCTCTGCTCAGCCAGGCAACGCTTTCCAGATCCTTCACTCTCTGAAATCACGTCCTGATCCCCCCTCTTGCTGCCAAAGGGGGCTGTGCTAATGACAGGTCTCATCACCAAGGGGTGTTGGGAAGGGTTCAGGTTCTCCACCCAGTGCCCCGAATCACCAGTATGAGGCATACAGAGCTGAAATCTCTCTACTCCATGCTGATTAGGCCTCAACTGGAGTATGGTGTCCAATTCTGGGCACCACATTTCAGGAAAGATGTGGACAAATTGGAGAAAGTCCATGGAAGAGCAACAAAAATTATTAAAGGTCTAGAAAACCTATGAGGGAAGATGGAAAGAAGTGGGTTTGTTTAGTCTGGAAAGGAGAAAACTGAGAGGCTACATAACAGTTTGGAAGGACCTAAAAAGTTTTACAAGGAGGAGGGTGAAAAATTGTTCTCCTCAACCTGTGATGATAGGACAAGAAGCAATGGGCTTAAATTGCAGCAAGGGAGGTTTAGGTTGGACATTAGGAAAACCTTCCTAACTGTCGGGGTGGTTAAGCACTGGAATAAATTGCTTAGGGAGGTTGTGGAATCTCCATCATTGGAGATTTTTAAAAGCAGGTTAGACAAACACCTGTCAGGGATGGTCCAGATGCTGCTTGGTCCTGCCATGCGTGCAGGGGACTGGACTAGATGACCTCTCGAGGTCCCTACCAGTCCTATGATTCTATGATTCTGTGAAAATGGGTGAATGTGACCCATAGGGATATAGGTATGGAAGTGACTTGATGGGTCCATGAGCCCAGTTCCCTGCTATGGCAGATGACCCTGGCATATTGCCTGGTTCATGCTCCTGTCAAGGTCCATGTTAAAACCAAGTGCCTTGTTTGCCCCACACTGCATGGAAAGGTATAATAAGAGCCAATGGCTTGAAACTGAAACCAGACAAACTATATTTGGACATGAGGCACACATTTTCAACATCGAGGGTGACGAACTGCTGGAACAAACTCCCAAGGGAGGTAGTGTATTCTCCTGCTATCTCCAGACCAAGACTGGATGCCTTCCTAGAAGATACTCCTTAGATGAACACAGGTTATGAGTTAGACAAACAAGGTCATTGGGTACAATACAGGGGTAAATGGGTGAAATTCTGAAGCCTGTGATATAGAGGAGGTCAGACTAGATGGGTGATTCTCAAACTTCTTGTTTGCGCCCCCACTTCTTTGTGTCTGTAAGAGTAGATGCCCCCACCCACGACACGACTACATATACTGATACATGCAGGGGGCGGGGCTCCACTTGAATCAGTTGTGCTTTTCTTTCTGTTGCATGAATTATCCAGCGATCCACTGTAATAAGAGCAAAACAAAACTGCGATTGTGGTCCCTGCTTACAATGTAATGTGCACACCGTGCAGTAGCAAATGGATTCACATACAGATGGTAACAACATTGTATCGTGCTGTGAAAACTTAATAGAAATCCATCAAAATACACAGCACTGCCTAGAGTCAAATGCACAGCGCCACCTGACGACTGGAGGTGTCTGGAGGAATCAGCTTTGCTAATTATTCTCTTTTGTGGGTAAAATGTGAACAGTCTGGCTTTTCCCCTAAAGCTTCTCATGCCCCCGACAATGGAATACATTCCGCACACCCCAGGGGGGCCCACCCCCCAGTTTGAGAACCTCTGGACCAGATGATCTAATGGCTCTTTCTGGCCTTAAACTCTATGACTTTATGAATCATTGTCTTGAGTGTATCTTTATGTTGGATCCAACTTCAACAAGTTGCTCCTCTGAATTCTGACAGGCACTCAACAAGGATAAACGCTGGCCAAGAAGAATCTGGATTATCACAGTAAAACCAGGATATATGGTCTCTTTACCCTCCAAACCAGATCCTTTCCTGTCTTGGGGAGAATATCACAATTGTCCCACTCTTCGAGCTGGGAACAACACCCCATCTATATAAAATTCTTAACACCAAGCAGGTCCAACTGGACACCTTAGTGCATTCCCTTCGGGTGTTTGTGACCAGAGCTATACAGTCACCCCCAGACTCCTTAAAAGTAGTAGTTTTATTGGCAAATCTCATAAAGCATTCGAGAAAATGGTTCTAAAATACCAGGTAGCTGTCAAATGTCTACATTCATCTATCTCACGTATCACTGCAAGATAAGTTAGACAGGGTTTGCTCTGGAGATAGAGAAACAGAACTGGCCCAACTTACATTCTTTTAGGAAGCCATGGAGCTCTTGGGACACATCCTAGTTTCCCTGTGTCTCTGAGAACATCTTCCCATCTGTTTGCTCCTTTCTTGTGGAAGCAGCCTTTGCTGAAACCTGTGTGAGCCTGGGCCCAGTCACCATAGTGCTCCCCCATGTCCATGTTTCAGGGCCTAGGTTTGAAGCTCACCTCTGCCCTCAGATTGCTGCCTTAGACACCAAGGAGCTGGAGTCTCAGAGCTTCCCAGAAACCAGCTGTCACAGGAGGCTGTGATAAGAAGCCTTTTATAGACCAATGTTAGAGGTGCTGCTCTGTGGAACCCTGACATAGCGCTGATTTTAGAGTCTCAGAGTATCTGAGCACCTTGTATGTATGTATCCTCCTGCCACCTCTGTGAGGCAGGGCAGGGCTATTATCCACCTGTGCAGAGGCTCAGAGACAGCCAATGGCGTGCCCATGGTCACACATGTCAGGGAATCAAACCTAGATATCTTGAGTTGCAGAGCCATGCCAAGACTACAGGACCAGCCATCTGAGCGGTGACAGACCTGGCTGGATTTTCTGCTTTGCCAGCAGAGCTCCCCCCGTGGTGCAGAGAGCGGGGATGGCAAGGAGCCAGTTACAGTGGTTTGATTTTCTGGCCTGTTCTCCCCCCTGCATGAGCAGAGATTAGAGCAGCCTGGGGGCTGGGCTGACCTCTGCCCATTAGTAACGGCTTCCAAGAGCATGGCACAGTCTAGCCAAGTCCCTGGGGACAGGGGCCAGCCCAGAGTGTGGTAGTCCTGCAGGTGCTCTACCCTTCCCTCTAAGGTCCTTGCAATTACTTACTCTCAGCCTGGGATACCTAAAAAAGGAGCCCCCTACATGGGGTCACATTCATTCAGTCTTCTCCAAAACACAAGGTCTCCTAACCCGCAGCCCAATCCTCCTCCTTTACTCAGGAGCCCCCCACCACCCTCCTAGCTGGGGCCAGCATTGGTTCAAACTTCCCACATCCCTATTCCTCTTTTTCCCCTGAAATCCCACCCCCTTCCCCATCTGTTCCTACTAAGCCCTGCCCCCTGCTCCTCCACTTCCCCCAATGCTCCACCTCCCAGCCAGGCCAGAGTCGGGCCATGGTAAGAGCTGCCCCAGGAGCACAGGTTGCTGTGGGGAACCCTGGACTCTCCACTTTCCCTGGGTTGTACATCCTGCAGGAGGGGCCTAAAATGTGGAGGGTCTGGGGCTCCTCACAGTGGCTTTGGCTCTCTGGGCAGCTCTTACCACAGCCTGGTTCTGGCTTCCAGCCTGGAGATAGGGCAGAGTAGGGGAGCTCAGGGGAAGAGGATCCAGGATTGAATAGGTGACGGCTACCCCCTGATAATAGGTGATTGTGTTTTGTGTCTCCCGTGTCTCCAGCCCTGGAGACGGGTGATGAACTGACACTTCACTTGACAAATGCCCTGATTATCCTCTCACGAAGGTGTTTACTTTTCACACTGTACACGATTGGATTTATCAGGGGTGGGAGCAGCAGGTAGAAATAGCCCAGGACCATTTGAAGCAAGTGAGAAGAGCTGTTACCAAATCTGTGTATCACAGCCAGGCCAATTTCTGGTGTGTAGAAAAGCAGGATGGCACAGAGGTGGGAGACGCAGGTGTTCAGGGCCTTTAGGCACTCCTCGTGGGATGCGATGCTCAGCACTGTTTTGAGGATCATCACATAAGAGAGGAAGATGAGCAGCGAGTCCAACCCCACCGTTAAGAGTGTGGTACACAAGCCATAGATGCTGTTGACTGTTATATCCGAACAAGCCATCTTCATGACATCCTGGTGCACGCAGTAGGAATGGGAGAGGACATTGTCTCGACAGTATCGGAAGCGTTTCAGCAGAAAGGGGTATGGTAATGAAGTGGCCACCACTCTGAGCACAAACACCAGTCCCATCTTGGCTATTCTCGGTGGGGTTAAGATGGCAGCATATCTCAGTGGGTTACAGATTGCAATGAAGCGGTCAAAGGCCATCAACAACAGCACAGAGGATTCAAATTTTGCAAACGAGTGGATGAAGAACAGCTGGACAATACAGGCATCGAGGCTGATCTCCCTAGAGTTGAACAAGTATATGCCCAGTATTGTCGGTATGGTGGATATCGATAAGCCAAGGTCTGTGACGCCCAACATGGAAAGGAAAATGTACATGGGCTCATGGAGGCTTGAATCTGTTTTTACAATGAACAGAATGACTGAATTTCCTACTATCGAAATAACATACATTATGCAGAAGGGGATAGAGATCCACAGGTAAACATCTTCCTGCCCAGGTATCCCGGTGAGAAGGAACACTGCAGAGTTGAAGTTGGTGTCATTGACAGCTGACATAATGTACTGGGCAGATCCGGGGACTTTTGAACTTTTCTTCCTGAAAGGAAAAAGAACAGGAGACTAGATGATATTTAATGAGACATCTTTCTGCTCTCAGTGCAAATATAGAGACTCCAAGGAGCTCAATGAAGATCAGCAAAAACATATTCTTGGATCCAAGGTTAGGAAGATAGGCACTGCCAGACTGGATCAGACCTGCAGTCCATCTAGCCCAGTATCCAGTGGCCAGTTCCAGATGCTGCAGCGGAAGGTGGAAGAAGCCCTGCAATAGGCAGCTATGAATAACCTGCTCCTAGGGAAAGTTTCCCCCTCAAACCCACTAGTTAGACATAATTTGTTGTGTGAATCAAGAAAATGTAGAGTCCTTCCAAGACTCTTTTTAAAAAAATCGTCACTTGTTTAATTGGATTTTCTGGTTACCCATATAAACATCCAGTCCCTCTTTGAATCCTGCTAAGCTCTTGGCCCCTTTGATATCTTGTTGCTGGGAGTTCCACAGGCTACGTGAGCACTGTGTGATTTTACAATTGCGACCTTCACACAGACACCCTTTCTGGCTCATAGCTTCTGAGTGTTGCCCATTGTACCATGACAGGTGTATAAACACATGGCAAGTGCATGGTGAAAACGGTCATTATATTTTTCTGTCCTGCACTGAAGCTATTTATAAATGTGTTTCATTGCCTCATTATATGTATATTCTTTATTTGCTCCACTCCTGAGAGTTCAAATTATGCCACTGCCGGTTTCCAATACATGGGATAAATACTTATGTCCAGGTTTTTAATTCAATAAAATTGACTTCAACCACGTCACTCCAGATTTACATGTGCGATTTTAATCAGAACCGGGCTCGATTAACTTTCCCTTAACTAAAGCTCCCATTAATACACTCTGACCCCCAGGAATCCCTCCACGGGAAGCTGAAGTGCTTGGCCTGGCCAATGTTCCCTGACTCCAGAGAGTCTGATCATCCTACAAGCTTCCTGTCATCCTCACAGGACCTGCATCCTCTCCCCAGGCAAATGTCTGTAGATATTTTTTGGTAAGTTACAAGTTAAAATGGACAGTTACTTCAGCTGGCGGAGGAGGGGATGGTGTCACAAATGGGTGAATATGCAAACAGTAGGTTTACACTAATATCCAGTTGACTATGCATATACTTGGGTCATTCTCCTGTAAGAGAAGATGGCATAAATTACATACAACCACCATTACACTCCCCTTTCAGCTCCTGTATTTGCTTAAATACAGACCAGCAGTTCTGTTCTCTCGGGACTTTTTGGAAAGTCTTGTACAAGTCTTGCAGAGTGATTGAATGCATGACCCTGAATATAAGTGTTAGAAACAACTTCTGGTCAGTTACCAGGAGACAGTATAATACAACTTTTCACTGAACAAAGAGTTAATAGCACACACCCATCACACACAATATTTGGAATACTTTTGACATACTTTCTAAAGAAAAAAACATTAAGCAGTAAAGAGGGCAAAAATGTTGAAGCCCTCAGCCAGTCAGGAAACAGAAATATGCCCTATCAGATCTTTTCCCCAGAGAAACGCGGCTCTGAATTCCTGTGTTCACAATCGATCCAGAGAATAAAAACTTTGAAAATGCATTTGTTGATAAAATTTTCAGTAGCAAATAAACCTGAGGCCATTTGGGAACTGGTCACTCATATCACTGCTCTACAGCCAATATGCTTCTGAAATAAATGTAGTCAAACTTTACTAATTCTGGGTCACTGAGAAAGAAAATGATGCTTAAAATTGTTGATTGGCTCTAGTTTTCAAGATATGCTGTTGGGTCAGTATATACAACCCTTGACTTGGGAATGGCGGAGGATAAGTGAGTTATAAAGGGAAGGGATCTCAATTTAAACCAGAAATGGCTAAAATACATCTTTGACTGGATCTATGAATAAATCTATGACTGGGTTTGGACAGTACTTGCTTTTTAGGCAAAACAATGAATGATGCAATCTGAAGCTGGTATTGCATCATATATGATATGAATTGCATCATGTTATTCCTAGAACTCATGGATGATGCAATCATAACGAAGCTTACATCACTCTGCTGAACAAATTGCCCTATATCAGCTCTAGAAATCATACAGTGTCGTGCTCTCTTATTTGACAGTGTTTGATTTTGCAAAGGGACACCTTTCTGTTTAGCCAAAGTGAGCAGAGATGCCTCGTACTTGTGTGAACAGTGCAGATAACAAGCAACAGAGGGTCCTGTGGCACCTTTAAGACTAACAGAAGTATTGGGAGCATAAGCTTTCATTGGTAAGAACCTCACTTCTTCAGATGCATCTTAAAGGTGCCACAGGACCCTCTGTTGCTTTTTACAGATTCAGACTAACACGGCTACCCCTCTGATACAGTGCAGATAACTTCTGCTATGTTTGTGGTGAAGTGACTTTTGCATCACAAAAGCGCAGTATAACCACTATGGTTAAGAAAGCCTATCACCTTTATTTTGGCTGCAAAATTGGAGATCAGGTCAAGAGGTGGGCCCCCACATATGCTGCAACACTTGTGCAACAAATTTTCGCCAGTGGTTGAACAGGAAAAGGAAATCTATGCCTTTTGCAGTGCCGATGATTTGGAGAGAGCCAAAAGATCATACCAGCAATTGTTACTTCTTCATGGTGCCTCCAGTTGGGAAAGGTGTGTCAAAGAAGGAAAAGTGGACTGTGCATTATCCAAACATTCCATCAGCTATACGCCCAGTACCCCACGGAGAAGGACTGCCAGTTCCTGATGCACCAGAATCATTCTCACTTGAGTCAGACGAGGAAGAGGAAGAGGATGAAACTTCTGGTCCTGAACCATCAATGTCACAGGACCCACATTTTCTCCCATCCTCCTCCTCTGAACCACACCTCATAACACAAGGTGAACTGAATGACCTTGTCAGGGATTTGGAACTACCCAAGAGTAAGGCAGAGCTGTTGGGCTCTAGACTACAGCAGTGGAATCTCCTGGCAGGTGATGTTAGGGTTTCCATGTTCCGTGACCGTCAAAAGGATCTTGTCCCATTCTTCTTCATGGAAGGTGATCTTGTAGCCTGCAACAACATCGATGGTGTGATGGCAGCCCTCAACATCGTTCACGATCCAGATGAGTGGAGACTGTTCATTGATTCATCGAAGACGAGTCTTAAAGCTGTTTTCTGCTGTGACAATGTGGATCTGGCGGAACCCAACTGAGAGTGCCAATGCAGGACAAATTGCTCAAACAGGGCAGTTACAGCCCAAGGCTGGGGTTTTTCCACCTCTAAGGCAAACCAAACCAGCCAGACCAAGAGGACTTCGGTCTCACCCCACTGGCTAACCGCAAGTCTCACAAGCCATTTCCTTAGACACTCCAGTTTCCCAGTATCACCACCAGTACCACTTGTTATGGGGACAAATGGTTATGAAAATCAATTCCCCAGTAAAAGAAAAAGGTTCTCCTGATCCCAAAGGACCAAGCCCCAGACCCAGGTCAATATACAAATCAGATCTAACCCACAAATCACACTGTTGCCAATCCTTTAGAATCTAAAATCTAAAGGTTTATTCATAAAAGGAAAAAGATAGAGATGAGAGTTAGAATTGGTTAAATGGAATCAATTACATACAGTAATGGCAAAGTTCTTGGTTCAGGCTTGTAGCAGTGATGGAATAAACTGCAGGTTCAAATCAAGTCTCTGGAATACATCCCCCGCTGGGATGGGTCCTCAGTCCTTTGTTCAGAGCTTCAGTTTGTAGCAAAGTTACTCCGGAGGTCAGAAGCAGGATTGAAGACAAGATGGAGATGGGGCATCAGACTTATATAGTCTTTTCCAGGTGTAAGAACACCTCTTTGTTCTTACTATGGAAAATTACAGCAAAATGGAGTCTGGAGTCACATGGGCCAGTCCCTGCATACTTTGCTGAGTCTCAAGGCATATTTGCCTTCTCTCAATAAGTCCATTGTATAGCTGATGGTCCTTAATGGGCCATCAAGCAGGCTAGGCAGAGTTAATCTCAGCTTGTCTGGGATGTCACCCAGAAGCATAGCATAAGTTTGCCATACAGAGAGTATGGAGCCAATATTCATAACTTCAACTACAAAACTGATACACACATATAGACAGCATAATCATAACCAGTAAACCATAACTTTTTAGACACCCCATTTGACCCCCTTTATACAAGATTTGCGTGCCACTACAGGACCTTGGTTGCAACAATGATCTATATGGTCCCAGTTTATGTCAATAACGTCACAACTGCATAATGGCAATGTTTTGCCATCAATTCCAGTTGGTCATGCAGTCCATATGAAGGAAACCTATGACAACATGAAACAACTTTTGAGATACATAAACTATGACCAACATCAGTGGCAGCTTTGTGGCGATTTGAAGGTTGTTGCTCTCTTGCTTGGTCTGCAGACTGGATACACAAAGTACTGCTGTTTTCTCTGCAAATGGGATAGTCGTGCAAGAGATTCCCACTACATCAAGAAAGACTGGCCACTCCGACAGTCATTGGAGCCTGGGAGGAAAAGTGTTCAGCATCCACCACTTGTTGAATCAAGGAAGATTTTGTTACCACCCTTACACATCAAGCTGGGTCTGATGAAGAACTTTGTCAAGGCCATTGATAAAATACAAGCAGCTTTCAAGTACCTCAGTGGAAAATTTCCAAGGTTAAGTGAAGCTAAGATAAAGGAAGGTGTCTTTGTTGGTCCTCAGATTCGTGAACTTCTTCGAGATGATGCATTTGACCATGCACTGTGTGGCAAGGAAAAGACGGCATGGAAAGCCTTCCAGTTAGTGACAATAAATGTTCTTGGAAACAACAAGGCAGACAACTACAGGTTGTTGGTGGAAAACCTCCTCAAGGCATACAAAAGCCTTGGTTGCAAAATATCACTAAAGATACATTTTTTGCACTCTCATCTAGATTTTTTTCCACCAAACTTTGGAGCAGTGAGCGACGAGCACGGCAAGCAATTTCACCAGGACATTGCAACAATGGAGAAATGCTATCAGGGCAACTGGAGCCCATCAATGCTTGCACACTATTGCTGGACAGTGACAAGAGATGCTCCATTTAATGAATACAAGAGACAAGCCAAGAAGCACCGAGTAGACACTGAATAGAACTAAACAATGTACAGAATAGTTTTTTGCCTTTTGTTTCATAATAAATTTTATTTATATAACCCTTTTGCTGATTTTTAAAGTGTTACATAAACAGGACAAGTGAAATATTATCATGTAAAGCAACCATAAACACATGAAAAGACCTAGGTTTACAATTTATGATTAAAACTCTACTATCTACACAATATACATAGACATAAAATGTAAAAACTTAAATATCTTAGAAACAGTAGCCAATCAGTTGTTTAATTCATATTTGAATTCAGCACATCAAAATACATAATAAATAGCACATTTTATCTCTGAAGCAGACGACTTCTCAAAAATTGTAGACCAGTGTATTCTGTGGGGTCTCATCTCACTCAGCCCCTGGCAGGATCGGGCCCAGAGCACATGGCACCTCTAGAAATGGGATCCCTTGAAAAACCCTGACTAGGGGCATCGGGGTTTTAACACTTTGAGATCGCTTTCAATGTAAGACTTCTCTGTTGCTTGAACAGCCCACCGAGGACCATGGGCAGCTGTAGGGGAGGGTTTCCCAAGCTACCTAGTTCTGCCTGCACTCCAGCCCTGACACTGAGTCATCCCAACACCCCAGCTGAGTTCACTGCCGCTGCACAGAACATCTGCAAATGAAAACAGCTCGCAGCCTTTACCCTTCACTTTGCATTTTAAATATAGTGAAACCTGCCAACGTACCCAAATCCTGCTAGAAG
The DNA here is from genome assembly GCF_027887155.1 of Malaclemys terrapin pileata. NCBI lineage: Eukaryota > Metazoa > Chordata > Testudines > Emydidae > Malaclemys > Malaclemys terrapin. Next base: position 347,667,194 of record NC_071505.1, on the reverse strand, counting down.
GGGAGCCGCTGAGATCAGAGGTCTTCACGGTAAAGGACTAGGAGTCATCGGAGAGGTAGCATGGGCAGCAGGCAGTATCTGTTCAGATCGGGAGGCAGCTGTCTTTATGAAGCATGCCTGCACATTCCCTTGGGGGCCACTTGGCCATCAGGGAACCTCAGCTTCTTGGCTTCGTGTGCACCAGCTTTAACCCCGTAACAGCCAATGGCAAACTGCAGGAGGCCAAATCACAGGGGATGTGCGGTGATGCTACATAACTGGAATGAAGCACCAACCCTGCTGCAGGATCTACTCCTGGAATATGGGCTTGTCATCATTGTTTCTATTGTTCTGATTAGTCACAGGGCTACCTCGGGGGCGGCCGAGCTGTAACGATGATGCTGTCACAGCTGTGAGCTTTCCATAATAAAATTAATAAATAAGTAAATTAATAATAATAATAATAATTAATAACAACACAGGACCAGATTTCTCCCCGGCATCCCCTTTTCCGGCATTACAAACCCTCAGTGTGGGCCAGGAAAGGGGGATTCCTCAAGGCTCCCTACAGGGAAATTTCCCTCGCATCGTTCCAATAAGGGAGGCCCTTTCCCTTCTCCCTGAGGAATAAACAGTGGGCCATAGGATCCAGGAATCCCCAAAGTTAGGCACAGATCTCAGTGATCCCCTGGTAGATAGGCCCCCCACCCCCAATCTCTGTGCTTCCACAACCGCTCTAGGACCCTCCCCAGCTCCCTGCTAGAATTGTACAGGGTGGAGGGGGCTGGTTAGAGTAGCTGATGGGCTCAATACCCCAGCCAAAGACTGGTCAGGAGGTTTCAACCTTTCCATACCCAGAGTGCCGCCATAGACTCCGTCAGTGCCACCTTCATTTACGTTATGAGGACGAGGCAGATGAAAAGCCTCCCGTTTCTCTTGGGGATCCAGGAAGCTGCAGCTGGGCAGCATCACGGCAGCTGAGCTTTCAGAGAAAAATGATCCATTTTCTATGAAAACTCACCCCAGAAAATGGAGAAAAAGGAAACATTTTAGTTTGTGTCAAAAATTTTCATGGCGGGGGGGGAAGCTCTCTGTTTTCCAACCCAGCTCCCTGAACCATCCTTCCCCTCTGGGGCTAGTGACTGAGGTGGGAGCAGCTGGCGGCTCAGCATGCTGAGATTACCTGAAACTCAGGGAATTAAACTCCTGTGACATCACTACACAGGAACCCAAGAACAATTCCTTTTCCCAGACGCTAACGCTGAGTCATGCTTTCCCCTGAATATCCCGAGGGACAAATCCATCGGCCAGGGCAAAGAGCAGGGTCACAGGGAACAAGCAACTCCACATGAGCTCCTGGTGTGACTCAAAATGGGCTAATGTGACCCATAGGGACATGGGCCTGGAAGGGACCTCCTGGGTCCAGGATTCTAGTTCCCTGCTATCATAGGAGACCCTGGCATATCACCCGGTGCATAAGCCTCTGTAAGTTCTCCCCTGACAGCTAGCTGGGAGAGGGAGAGACTTCAGGAGTAAACTGTATTTACATAGACACACCTACTCTGCCTAGATATCCAGCGAATAGAGCGGTTTTGCTCAAATTGATCAACTTTGGCTGGTGTTGGGTTACAAATCACTGTAGTACTGAATGCAGGGGTAGTGAAATGTTGTTATTATTGTTGTTGTCTTTATTGTATGAATAGAGGGGAGCAGATCTCTGTTTAACATGTCCCAATTTTTTTTTTAATGGAGATAGCCTATCTCCTAGAACTGGAAGGGACCTTGAAAGGTCATCGAGTTCAGCCCCCTGCCTTCACTAGCAGGACCAAGTACTGATTTTGCCCCAGATCCCTGAGTGGCCCTCTCAAGGATTCAATTTATGACCCTGGGTTTAGCAGGCCAATGCTCAAACCACTGAGCTATCCCTCCCCCTTGAGGGGGTCCTCTGAGGTAAAAGAAACTCACTAAGCTACAGGCTGGAATGACAGACCCCTGTGAAAGTGAGAGGGCTGGAGACAGGTTTAACCTAAGGGTCCCCAGTCTGATGTAACTTGGTCCTGCCCACTGTTCAAAGATAGAGCTATAGGCTCCATTTGGAGCCTTTTGTTCTTTTAAGTTCTCACATGAGAGCTGAAATCACTTGTGGTGGAACAGCTTTTCTGCCTGGCCTTCTACAAGCTGAAAATAATCTTTGAGGCAGCAGTCACTAAGAGACTGCCCTGCAGAGGTGACAGCAGAGAGGCAAGTGGCAGCAGAAGGGAACTGACAGTAGGCTGTCAGTCAGTAGGCCCTCACTGACCAAGGACAACCATAGTGAGTGGGGTGAGGTGGGGGAGCAGAGAGGGGCACAGTAAAGGAACTTTTGGTTGTAGAACTCAAGAACATGAGGCAGAAGGCTCTGCCCCACGCACTCTGAGGTGAGTGTCCTGCTCACGGTTTTAGGATTATGAATCCTGCTTAAGGCACTTCCCTAATTATTGTCTGGTGACTTCTCTCCTTTCCCTAAAAGTTTATTTTCTACACTCAGTCTCTGGGATTGCGAGTGGGAAGGTGCCCATGGGTGGGCTTTAATTTCCCAGGTAACTGGGTGGGGCTTACTGATAGATATGTTGGCGTGGCTTCACTTGAATCACTTTCAGCTTCTTTGTTTTTCTCTTGAGTTTTTTATTTGTTGTTGCACAAATAAGCCAAAGATCCACTGTAATTAGAGCAAAAGCAAAACTGTGATTGTGGTCCCTACTTACAATGAAATGTACATACCGTGCCGTAGCTAATGGATTCATGTATAGATGTCAAGGACTTTGTATAATGCTATGCAAGCTTAACCGAAATCCGTCAAAACGCAAAGCGCTGTCTGAGGACCGGATCTGTCTGGAATGATCTGCATGGGTAATTCTTCATTGCTGTGCTTCAAATATGCACAGGAAGGCTTTTTCCCCTAAAGCGTCTCATGCTTTCCCGCCCGCCAAAATACATTCTGCACCCCCAAGCAGGCTTGCCCCCATTTTGAGAACCTCTGGACTAGATGATCTAATGGCTCTTCCTGGCTTCTATGGCTCTATGAATCATTGTCTTGAGTGGATCATTGTCTTGGTTGCAACTTGAACAAGTTCCTCCTCTGAATGCTGACAGGCACTCAACAAGGATGGACACTGGCCAAGAAGAATCGGAACTGCCACAATAAAACCAGGATATATCATCTCTTTACCCTCTAAACCAGGTCCTTTCCTGTCTTGGGGGGAGTCTCACAATTGCCCCACTCTTCGAGCTGGGAACAACACCCCATCTATGCTAAATGCTTATCACCAAGCAGATCTGACTGGACACCTCAGTCTTTTCCGTTCGGGTGCTTGTGACCAGAGCTATAGAGTCACCCCCAGCCTCCTTAAAACTAGTAGGTTTATTAGCAAACAGCGCAAAGCATTGGAGAAAATGGTTATAAAATAGCAGGCAGCAGTCACATGTCTACACTTATCTATCTCACGTCTCACTACAAGCTAAGTTAGACAGGCTTTGCTTTGGAGACAGAGAAACAGAACTGGCCCAACTTACATTGTCTTGGGAAACCAATGAGCTCTTGGGACCCAGCCTAGTTTCCCGGTGTCTCTGAGAGCATCTTCCCATGTGTTTGCTCCTTTCTTGTGGAAGCAGCCATTGCTAAAACCCGTGTGAGACTGGACCCAGTCACCATAGTGCTCAACAGTGTCCATGGTAAAGAGCCAACTTGATTTAGTTGGGGATTGGTCGTGCTTTGAGCAGGGGGTTGGACTAGATGACCTCCTGAGGTCCCTTCCAACCCTGATATTCTATGACTCTATGAAGCTGACCTTTTCCCTGAGACTGCATTCTCCCAGCCAGACATCTAAGATGATGCCCCTGTGACCATTGCTACCTTTCTTGTTAGTTAGACCCAATCAATGGCTGCAAACACCATTTTGGTGCCTGTGCTGAAATGCTCGGCCTCTCTATGATACTCCAACGATCCCCTCAGAAATCCAATACTATCCCTCACTATCACCCCCATGCACCCGCACATCTCCCACAGACACCAAGGTGCTGGAGTCTCAGGGCTTCCCAGAAGCCAGCTGTCACAGGAGGCTGTGGTAAGGGGACTTTTATAGAGAAATGTTAGAGGTGTTGCTCTGTGGAACCATGACATAACCATACTCTTTTAGACTCAGAGTATCTGAGCACTGTGAATGTATTTATCCTCCCGCCACAGCTGTGAGGCAGGGCAGGGCTATTATCCACCTGTGCAGAGGCTCAGAGACAGTCAATGGCTTACCCATGGTCACATCAAACCCAGCTGTCTTGAGTCGCAGAGCCATGCCCAGACCACAGAACCAGCCTTCCAGCCATCTGAGCGGTGACAGGCCTGGCTGGATTCTCTGCTGTGCCAGCAGAGCACCCCCCTGTGGTGCAGAGAGTGGGGATGGTAAGGAGCCAGTTCCAGGGGTTTGATTCGCTGGCCTGTTCTCCCCCTGCCTGAACAGAGTTTAGAGCAGCCTGGGGGCTGGGCTGACCTCCACCCATTAGTGACGGCTTCCAAGAGCATGGCACAGTGCAGCGAAGTCCCTGTGGACAGGGGCCACCCCAGAGTATCCCCTTGGGGCCTGAGGTAGCCCTGCAGGTGCGCTGCCCTTCCCTCTAAGGTCCTTGCAATGACTAACTCTCAGCCTGGGATACTTAAAAAAGGAGCTCCCTCTGTGGGGTCACATTCATTCAGTCTTCTCCAAAACTCAAGGTCTCCTACCCTACAGTCCAATCCTCCTCCTTTACTCAGGAGCCCCAGACCACCCTGCTAGCTGGTGCCAATATTTGTTAAAACTTCCCACATCCCTATTCCTCCTTTTCCCCTGAAGCCCCGCCCCCTGCCCCATCTCTTCCCACTAAGCCCTGCCCCCTGCTCCTCCACTTCCCCCGATGCTCCACCTCCCAGCCAGGCCAGAGTCGGGCCATGGTAAGAGCTGCCCCAGGAGCACAGGTTGCTGTGGGGAACTCTGGACTCTCCACTTTCCCTGGGTTGTACATCCTGGGGGAGGGGCCTAAAATGTGGAGGGTCTGGGGCTCCTCACAGTGGCTCTGGCTCTCTGGGCAGCTCATACCACAGCCTGGCTCTGGCTTCCAGCCTGGAGATAGGGCAGAGGGAGGGACCTCAGGGGAAGAGGATCCAGGATGGAATAGGTGGCTGTGTTTTTTGTCTCCTGTGTCTCCAGCCCTGGAGACAAGTGATGAACTGACCCTTCACTTGACAAATGCCCTGATTATCCTCTCACGAAGATGTTTACTTTTCACGCTGTAAACGATTGGATTTATCAGGGGCGGGACCAGCAGGTAGAAATAGCCCAGGACGATTTGAAGCAAGTGAGAAGAGCTGTTACCAAATCTGTGTATCACAGCCAGGCCGACGTCTGGTGTATAGAAAACAAGGACGGCACAGAGGTGGGAGATGCAGGTGTTCAGGGCCCTCAGGCACTCCTCGTGGGATGCAATGCTCAGCACTGTTTTGAGGATCATCACATAAGAGAGAAAGATGAGCAGCGAGTCCAACCCCATCGTTAAGAGTGCAACAGACAAGCCATAGATGTTGTTGACTGTGATATCCGCACAAGCCAGCTTCATGGCATCCTGGTGGAGGCAGTAGGAATGGGAGAGGACATTGTCTCGACAGTATCGGAACCGTTTCAGGAGAAAGGGGTATGGGAATGAAGTGGCCACCCCTCTTAGCACAAACACCAGTCCCATCTTGGCTATTCTTGGTGGAGTTAAGATGGCAGCATATCTCAGTGGGTTACAGATTGCGATGAGGCGGTCAAAGGCCATCAACAACAGCACGGAGGATTCAAATATTGCAAAAGAGTGGATGAAGAACAGCTGGGTGAAACAAGCATTGAGGCTGATCTCCTTAGAGTTGAACAAGTATATGCCCAGTATCGTCGGCATGGTGACTATCGATAAGCCAAGGTCTGTGACGGCCAACATGGAAAGGAAAATGTACATGGGCTCATGGAGGCTTGGATCTGTTTTTATAATGAACAGAATGACTGAATTTCCTACTATCGAAATAACATACATTATGCAGAAGGGGATAGAGATCCACAGGTAGAAATCTTCCTGCCCAGGTATCCCGGTGAGCAGGAACACTGCAGAGTTGAAGTTGGTGTCATTGACAGCTGACATAATGTACTGGGCAGGTCCGAGGAGTTCTGAACTTTCCTTCCTGAAAGGAAAAAGAACAGGAGACTAGATGATAATTAGCGAGACATCTTTCTGCTCTCAGTGCAAATCTAGAGACTCCCAGGAGCTCAATGAAGATCAGCAAAAACATATCCTTGGATCCAAGGATAGGAAGATAGGCACTACCAGACTGGATCAGACCTGTAATCCATCTAGCCCACTATCCAGTGACCAGTTCCAGATGCTGCAGTGGAAGGTGGAAGAAGCCCTGCAATAGGCAGCTATGAATAACCTGCTCCTAGGGACAGTTTCCCCCTGACACCCACTAGTTAGACATATTTTGTGGTGTGAATCAAGAAAGTGTAGAGCCCTGCCAAGACTCTTTTTTCAAAAAATCCTCACAACTGTAATTGGAATTTCTGGTTACCCATATAAACATCCCGTCCCTCTTTGAATCCTGCTAAGCTCTTGGCCACTTTGATATCTTGTTGCTGGGAGTTCCACAGGCTACGTGAGCACTGAGTGATTTTACAATTGTGACCTTCACACAGACACCCTTTCTGACCCTCCACTTCTGAGTGTTGCCCATTGTACCATGACAGGTGTATAAACACATGTCAAATGCATGGTGAAAACAGTCATTGCATTTATCTGTCCTGCACTGAAGCTATTTATAAATGTGTTTCATTGCCTCATTATATGTATATTCTTTATTTGCTCCACTCCTGAGAGTTCAAATTATGTCACTGCCTGTTTGCAGTACATGGGATAAATTCTTAGGTCCAGGTTCTTAATTCAATAAAATTGACTTCAACTGCATTACTCCAGATTTCCATGTGCAATTGTGATCAGAACCGGGCTCTATTAACTTTCCCTTAACTAAGGCTCCCGGTGATACACTCTGACCCCCTGGAATCCCTCCACGGGAAGCTGAAGTGCTTGGCCTGGCCAATGTTGCCAGACTCCAGAGAGTTTGATCATCCTACAAGCTTCCCGTCATCCTCACAGGACCTGCATCCTCTCCTCAGGCAAATATCTGTAGATATTTTTTGGTAAGTTACAAGTTAAAACGGACAGTTTCTTCAGCTGGTGGAGGAGGGGATGGTGTCACAAATGGGCGAATATGCAAACAGTAGGTTTACACTAATATCCAGTTGACTATGCATATACTTGAGCCATGCTCCTGTAAGAGAAGATGGCATAAATTACATACAACCACCATTACACTCCCCTTTCAGCTCCTGTATTTGCTTAAACACAGACCAACAATTCAGTTCTCTGGGGACTTTTTGGAAAGTCTTGTAGAAGTCTTGCAGAGTGACTGAATGCACAACCCTGAATATAAGTGTTAGAAACAACTTCTGGTCAGTTACCAGGAGAAAGTATCGTACAACTGTTCACCGAACAAAGAGTTAATAGCACAAACCCGTTGTACACAGTATTTGGAATACATTTGACATACTTTCTAAAGAAAAAAACATTAAGTAGTAAAGTTTCCACTGCTCCTTCCTTTAGAGATTCCAACAACTCTGCTTCTGGCTTTTGATATTCATTCAGATCATGAAAGTTTGGTTTGTAATATTTGTATTACAATGAAAAGTTTTGGCATAACATTTACACATCTGTACTTTAGCACTCACATGAAACCATTCTTTCCTCTCTGAACTTTCAGAGATGATTTCTCAGGTTAGAGGGCGGCTTAAAATGTAGCGTCTGTCATCTGGATTTCTTCAGAACCTGAAGAGATTGTGCATTTCAGCCCTCATTCAGTCACTTGTCAGCAAACAGAAGTCTAGTAGCACCTCTGTCCCTGGGTTAGTAGCTGACTGGTTCTCCTCAGGTTTGTAGCCTGTATCCGGAGTGGTAACAGGCACTGGGATCAGTGTAGATAATATTGAGTCCCTGAGCTCTCACTCTCTAGTACACAGTAACCTCAGTACCTGTTATTCAGGCACGATGAGGGTTTGCAAGAAGTGGATTTCACAGTCAAAAGCATGAGTATTCATGGAAATGGAACTTCATTTCCCACAGGTAAGTAGTTTATTGCTCTCTCTCTCTCTCTCTCTCGCTCTCTGACTGTCTATATTCTGTATTCATAAAATCCATAGTACCTGGAAATATCATTGTGAGAGAGTTGGAGCTGAGCTCCCATAATGAATGTGTATGTTGAACTAGGATTACAATATTTAAAAAATAAAAAAAGAGGACACTCCACGGGGCCCTGGCCCCGCCCCTTTCCCACCCCCCGCCCCAATTCCGCCACTTCCCCACCCCAACTCCACCCCTTCCCCGCCTCTTCCCCAAAGACCCTGCCTTAACTCCCCCTCCTCCCTCCCAGCCACATGAAAAGGGCTGCCCGAGCGCTACCAGCTTCACGATTTGCCACGCAGCCTCCAGACCCTGCGCCCTCGGCCAGCGCTTCCGCAGCGCAGCTGGAGCCCGGGAGGGGAAGCGCCCAGCCGGTGGCGCAGGGTCTGCAGGCTGCCCAGCAAACCGTGAAGCCGGTAGTGCTCGGGGTTCGGGCAGCCTCCATGTCTCCGGACTCTGCGCCCCCGGCCGGGCACTTCCCCTCCCGGGCTCCAGCGACTGCTGTGCTCCCTGAACTCCTGGGCTCTGTAAGAGCCGAGCTGCCCGAGCGCTACCGGCTTCGGGCAGCCCCCATGCCTCTGGAGCCTGCGCCCCCGGAGCCCGGGAGGGGAAGTGCCCGGCTGGAGGCGCAGGGTCCGGAGGCATGGGGGCTGCCCGAACCCGGTAGCGCTCAGGCAGCTCGGCTCTTACAAAGCCCAGGAGTCAGGGAGCACAGCAGCCCCCGGCGCCCGCTCTAAGGTAGCCAGGGAGTATTTTTCCCGGACATGTTCGGCTTTTTGGAAATTCCCCCCGGACGGGGGTTTGATTACCAAAAAGACGGACATGTCCGGGAAAAACCGGACGTATGGTAACCCTAGTTGAACCCAGTTCTTAGGATGTTTGCTGTATAGCTATATTAGGTTTACCACTGGGATGTTTATGTTTTAACTGTATTGGGAGAAACCTGTACGGCTCATCTTAGTTTAATAGCTGGCTGCTGGAAAACAAGCAGAAAGGGAAGCAACAGCTCAATTAAGCCATTTCTCAGTCAGCACCTCAGGGTGGTTGAGAGACAACACCAGAGCTACAAGCTGGGATGAGCCTGTTTCTGGACTCCAGCCACGTTGCCGAGTTCACAATGCTGAGAATCTCTTCAGACTGACAGGCACAGACACCGCTGGGGAAGTCTCAAGGCCCTTGGCCTGCCTGGGTCCCCCTCAGAGCAGGAAGACTTGGGGTCAGAAACGGGTGAAGACGGTTGTTTGAAAACTCTCTTATTCTCCCCTGTTAGGCTTTAGTCCTACTGTTCAGATTAAACAGTAGTTTGGTTCCCGAAGGTTGGCTGGTCCCTCGCCTCACCACTAGTCACAGACTACCAGAGGAAAGAACCACAGCTGCCGAACCCACTCGGACCTGCTCGGCAAGCACAGTCGACCTGCAGTGTGCGGTAGCCCAGGGCCCAGTCTGATTGTGAGAGGGTTACGGGATTCCATCCCAGGAGAGTGAAGGGTACGAGGCCTGACATCTGGCACTCAGAGACCAGAGGGGGGGCAGACACGTAGGAAGCCATGTAACCTGGAGGGGTATCTGGAGGGCAGAAATGCTGAATCCCTCAGCCACTAAGGAAGCACTAATATGCCCTATGAGACCTATTTTCTCAATATTGCTTTCACAATCGAGCCAGAGAATAAAATCTTTGAAAATGCATTTCCTGGTTCAATTTGCAGCAGCAAATAAACCTGAGGCAATTTGGAAACTAGACACTGATATTCTGTGGGGTCTCCTCTCGCTCAGCCCCTGGCAGGATCGGGCCCAGAGCACACAGAATCTCTAGAAATGGGCCCCTTGAGAAATCCTGACTCAGGGCATCGGGGTTTTAACACTTTCAGGTCGCTTTCAATATCAGACTTTTCTGTTGCTTGAGCAGCCCACCCTGGAGGATGGGCAGATGTAGGGGAGGGGTTCCCAAGCTACGTAGTGCTGCCTGTCCTCCAGCCCCATCACTGAGTCACCCCAGCAGCCCAGTTGAGTCCTCTGCCGCTGCACAGAACATCTGCCAATGGAAACAGCTTGCAGCCTTTACACAGCACTTTGCATTCTTAAGATAGTGAAACCTGCCAACGTACCCAATTCCTGCTGACACCAGAGGTCTTCACCCTAAAGGACAAGGAGTCGTCGGAGAGATTGCAGGGCAGCAGGCAGTATCTGTTCAGACAGGGAGGGAACTGTCTTTATGAAGCATGTCTGCACATTCCCTTGGGGGCCACTTGGCCATCAGGGAACCTCAGCTGCTTGGCTTAGTGTGCACCAGCTTTACCCCCCGTCATGGCCAATGGCAAACTGCAGGAGGCCAAATCACAGGGGATGTGAGGTGATCCTACCCAACTGAACTGCAGTGCCAGCCCTGCTGCAGGCTCTGTTCCTGGAATCCGGGCTTGTCCTCACAGCGCTACCTTGGCGGCGGCCGAGTTGTAACGATGATGCTGTCACAGCTGTGCGCTTTCCATAATTAAATTAATAAATAAGTAAATTAATAATAAAATAACATAGGACCAGTTTTCTCCTCGGCAGCCCCCTGTCCTGCATTACAAACCCCGCATGCAGGCGAGGGAAGGGAGATTCCACAATGCTCCCTAAAGAGAAATTTCCTTCCAATCATTCCAGTAGGGGAGGTCCCATCCCTTCTCCTTGAGGACTAAACAGTGGGCCACAGGATTGAGGGATCCCCAAAGTTATGCACAGATCTCAGTGATCCACTGGTAGCTAGGTCCCCCACCCACAATCTTTACGCTCCCACAACCACTCTAGGACCCTCTCCAGCTCTCTGCTAGCACAGGTTCATCGGTGATGTGCTACCAGGACCTGTCACAGTAACCACTGCCCGTAGGATCTGACGAATCCTTATACAGGGAGGAGGGGGCTGCACAGAGATGGGAGGGCTGGTTAGAGTAGCTGATGAACACAGTACCCCAGCCACAGGCTGGTCCAGAGGTTTCAACCGTTCCATACCCAGAGTGCAGTGATAGAATCCGTCAGTGCCACCTTCATTTACGTTACGAGGGATAGACAGATGAAAAGCCTCCAGTTTCTCTTGGGGATCCAAGCAGCTGCAGCTGGGCAGCATCATGGCAGCTGAGCTTTCAGCGAAAAATGATCCATTTTCTATGAAAACTCACCCCAGAAAATGGAGAAAAAGGAAACATTTTCGTTTGTGTCAAAATTTTCACGGGGGGGAAATCCTCTCTCTTTTCCATCCCAGCTCTACTCAACCTCTCCCTTGTGCTACAGGACCACACCCCGAGGTGGGAGCCAGACCTCATCAGCCTCCTATACTGAGCAGATCTTGGGTGTCTCCTAGGGTGGCTACTCCAGCTCTATAGCAGAGGGAGCCCGTGGAAATGGCTTGTCTGCAGCCGCACATCCATCAGTGGAACAATTTATGAACATAAGAACGGACACATCTGATCCATCTAGCCCAGTGTCCTGTTTTGACAATGGCCCATGCAGATACTTCAGAGGGAATGAACAAAACAGGTCAATTATCCAGTGATCCATCCCCTGTTTTCTGCTCCCAACATCTGGCAGTCCGAGGTTTAGAGACACCCAGAGCATGGGGCTGCATCCCTGACCATCGTGGCTACTAGCCAATGATGGAGCTCTGCTTCAAGAACTTACTTAGGTTTTTTTTGGACCAGTTATACTTTTGGTCTTCACAACATCCTTTGGCAATGAGTTCCACAGGTTGACTGTACGTTGTGTGAAAAAATACTTTCTCTTTTGTTTTGAACCTGCTGCCTCTTGATTTCATGGGTGACCCCTGGCTCTTGTGAAGGGGCAAATAACTCTTCCTTATCGACTTCCTCCACATTACTCATGATTTTATACACCTCTATTATATCCCCATGAGTTGTCTCTTTTCCAAGCTGAATAATCCCAATCTTTTTAATCTCTCTTCATATGGAAGCAGTTCCATACATTTTGTTGCCCTTCTCTGTAGTTCTTCAAATTCAAACGTCTCTTTTATGTGATGGGACGACAAGAACTGCGATCAGTATTCAAGATGCGAGCTGCAATACACCGAGTGGATGTTTTCAGAGAACTATCCACAATGACTACTCTTGAGTGGTAACAGCTAATTTAATTCCCATCATTTTGTATGTACAGTTGGGTTTATATTTTCCAATGTGCATTACTTTGCATTTCTCAGCACTGAATTTCATCTGCCATTTTGTTACCCAGTTAACCCATTTTGTGAGGTCTCTTTGTAACTCTTCGTAATCTGCTTTGTACTTATGTATATTTGGGAGCTCTCTGTTTAACCTTTTTTCCAGATCATTTATGAATCTCTTGAATAGGACTGGGCCCAGTAGAGACCCCTGTGGGACACCACTTTTTACCTCTCTCCATTCTGAAAATGTTTATTGCTCATTTATTGCTACCCTTTGTTTCCAATCTTTTTCATTCTTATGTTCACAAATTGTTCCACTGATAGATGGGCTGCTGCAGAGAGCCCATTTCCACAGGCTCCCTCTGTGTTAGAGCTGGCGTAGCCAGGGCGGGTGCAAGGAAGTTTTGCATCCTAGGGGAAACTTCCACCTTGGGTCACCCCTCCACCCAGCTAACCCCACTCCCTGCTCCTCCGTGGCAGCTAACCACGCCCACCCGTCCCCCCCACCAGAGAGCCCCCCCCCGTGGCAGCTAACCCCGCCTGCCCTCCCCCCCACCTGGGGAGCCCACCGACCCCCCACGCGGGGAGCCCCCGCCCACAGCAGCTACCCCCCTTCTGCAGCTAACCCCGCCCGGGGAGCCCCCCTCCACGGCAGCTAACCCCGCCCGCCGCCAACCCTGACCGGGGAGACCCCCCATGGCAGCTAACCCCGCCCGGGGAGCCCCCCCCCCCCGCGGAAGCTGAGCCTTCCCCAGCTCACCTCCGCTCCGCCTCCTCCACTGAGCACGCCGGCGCCGCTCTAATTCTCCTCCCCTCCCAGGTTTGCAGCGCCGATTGGAGGAGACTTAGGCCTTGTCTACACTACGAGAGTAGTTCGATTTTACTTAAATCGAATTTTTGGAATCGATATTGCAAAGTCGAACGTGTGTGTCCACACTAAGGACAGTAATTCGACTTTGTGAGTCCACACTAACGGGGAAAGCGTCGACATTGGAAGTGGTGCACTGTGGTCAGCTATCCCACAGTTCCCGGAGTCCCCGCTGCCCATTGGAATTCTGGGTGGAGCCGCAAATGCCTTCTGGGTAAAAAAAATGTGTCCAGGGTGCTTTTGGGTAACTGTCGTCATCCGTCCATCACTCCCGCCCTCCCTCCCTGAAAGCGCCGGCGGGAAATCAGTTCGCGCACTTTTCTAGTCAGTGACAGCGCGGACGCCACAGCACTGCGAGCATGGAGCCTGCTGCAACCATCACTGCAGTTGTGGCCGCTCTCAACGCCTCGCAACTTATCATACACCTTTCCCTGAGGCAGATGCAGAAAAGTCAGGCGAGGAGGCTACGTCAACGCGGTGATGGCCTGAAGTCTGAGAGTAGCACAGACCTCTCAGAAAGCAGGGGACCCAGCGCCGAGAACATCACGGTGGCAATGGGTCATGTTGATGCCGTCGAAAGGAGATTCTGGGCACGGGAAACAAGCACTGAGTGGTGGGACCGCATAGTGCTGCAGGTCTGGGATGAATCCCAGTGGCTGCGAAACTTTCGCATGCGGAAGGGAACTTTCCTGGAACTTTGTGAGTTGCTGTCCCCTGCCCTGAAGCGCAATGACACCCGGATGCGAGCAGCCCTGACTGTCCAGAAGCGAGTGGCCATAGCCCTGTGGAAGCTTGCAACGCCAGACAGCTACCGGTCAGTCGCGAACCAGTTTGGGGTGGGCAAATCTACCGTGGGGGTTGTTGTGATGCAAGTAGCCAAGGCAATCGTTGATGTACTGCTGCCAAAGGTAGTCACCCTGGGAAACGTGGAGGCGATCATAGATGGCTTCGCAGCGATGGGATTCCCAAACTGCGGTGGGGCCATAGATGGAACTCACATCCCTATCCTGGCACCGGAACACCAGGCCAGCCAGTACATTAACAGAAAGGGCTACTTTTCCATGGTGCTGCAAGCACTGGTGGACCACAGGGGACGTTTTACCAACATCTACGTGGGATGGCCGGGCAAGGTTCATGACGCTCGTGTTTTCAGGAACTCTGGTCTGTTTAGACGGCTGCAGCAAGGTATTTACTTCCCGGACCACAAAATAACTCTTGGGGATGTGGAGATGCCTATAGTCATCCTCGGGGACCCAGCCTACCCGCTAATGCCCTGGCTCATGAAGCCCTATACTGGCGCCCTGGACACTGAAAAAGAACTCTTCAACTACCGGCTGAGCAAGTGCAGAATGGTGGTGGAGTGTGCTTTTGGCCGTCTCAAGGGGAGATGGAGAAGCTTACTGACTCGCTGTGATCTCAGTGAAACCAATATCCCCATTGTTATTGCAGCTTGCTGTGTGCTCCACAATCTCTGTGAGAGCAAGGGGGAGACCTTTATGGCGGGGTGGGAGGTTGAGGAAAATAGCCTGGCTGCTGATTACTCACAGCCAGACAGCCGGGCGATTAGAAGAGACCAGCGGGAAGCGCTGTGCATCCGGAAGGCTTTGAAAGCAAAGTTCCTGAGTGAGCAGGGTAACCTGTGACTTTAAAGTTTGTGTATTGAGAAGCTAAACCTGCCCCCGTTTCTTTGCCCAGTTAATGTTGACTATCCTATCCAGTTACATACCCCCTTCACCCCACTTCCAACACACGTTTCAAAATAAAAATAGTTCTACTTTGTTAAAGCACACCGTTTTCTTTAATACTGTATTCGCGGGAATTTTTTAAAACTGGGACGCAGACTGTGGTGCGGAGCGGGTGTACTGTAGTGGCGCGAATGCAGCTTCTAAACTCAAGGATTGACAGGCTCCGCTGCGGTGGGATGGTTGTTTCAACGGAGCCTGTCACCCCTCCTGATAGGGACTGTGTGTATGGGGGGGTCTATGTGACTTTGTGGCAGGGGGAGGACGGTTACAGATCCCCTGCTGTGTGGCTCTGTGATCCTGCCTAAGGACCGCCGCTTAAGATCTGTAACTGCCCTCCCCTGCCACAAAGTCACAGAGCAACCCACCCCCCACCACATAACATGAAAACAACCTCCCAGACTAACCAGGGTAACTAGTCACTGCATCACTGCACTATGTATGTGCCCTGCTGCTGTGCCTGCCCCCGACTATATACCCTGCCAAAGGTGACTGTCCTGTCGAATTACCAACCCCCTATCCCCCCCTCCTCCAAAAGAACATGATGGAAACAGTAGTTAACAGAAACGTATTTTTTATTATCAACCAAACATGGAACTGGGAAAGTGAAACTTGGACGGGGGCTTGTGTCAGGCGGGAAGGAAAGAACTTGTCAAATTTTGGGGAATGAGAGCCTTCTGCTGCTCGAGCTCTCTGCAGGGGTGGAGTGAGAGTTAGCAGGGACTCTGCCGCCTCTCCTTCTGTGCACTTTGGGTGAGGGGAGTATGGGACTTGGTGGCGGGGGAGGGCAGTTAGAGATGGACTGCAGCGGGGCTCTGTCCTCCTGCCTCCGTTCCTGCAGAACATCCACAAGGCGCCGGAGCGTGTCCGTTTGCTCCCTCATTAGTCCAAGCAGGGTTTGAGTCGCCTGCTGGTCTTCCTGACGCCACCTCTCCTCCCGATCCATGTTGGCTTGGTGCATTCGGGTCAAGTTCTCCCGCCACTGGGTCTGCTGTGCTGCCTGGGCTCTGGAGCAGGCTATAAGCTCCGAGAACATGTCCTCCCGTGTCCTCTTCTTCTTATGCCTAATCCGCGCTAGCCTCTGGGAGTGTGATGACAGGCTAGGTTGTGAGACAGTCGCAGATGGGGCTGTGGGAATGGGAAAAAGGGAGTGAATTCCTCAGAAAGATAAATGTAGTTGTGAACAAAGAACATAGTCTTTCTCTGTTAACAAGACCATGCACAGCACCTATCACATGCGCACTCAGCACAAGGTCGAATTCTCGGCCTTCGCATTCAGTGCCTGGGGTCTTCTACAGCACATTTGAGAAGCCTCTCAGGAGAACGGAATTTCTGTTGCAGGCAGACATGGTAAGCCGTAGACTTGTGGCAGCTTAAAACTTTAATATTAGCAATGGCCTCATTTCACATTGAAATCAATGTCGGTCCCTGCTGCCAGCAATTCGGCAAGCAGGAAGTCTGCTCCTGTCCCACACCCTCGCGGCTGTCCCCGGGAACGATCCCTTTCGGCTGCCCCTCTCCCGCCTCCACCGCGTGGCTGCAAACCAGCGGTTACAGTTCTGTAAAGGAACGGCAAAGCAGTCCCAACACTAACATTCCCCTACCTCATTCAAAGCAGGTCATCATGAGCGACATCACCCTCATGAGGATCTCTGACAGCGAGAAAGAGAGAATGCTCCGGGAAAGCCTGCAAAGACCAGGGCCGTATGCCGCCATGCTGTGCAGAGCAATGATTCCAGAGTACTTGATAGTCTCGTGGCGTGGCAACGTGTCCTACTACGGAGGACCCAATAAGGCCGCTCTCCCCAAGAACCTAATGCAGCGGATTTCCAATTACCTCCAGGAGAGCTTCCTCGAGATGTCACAGGAGGATTTCTGCTCCATCCCCGGACATATAGACCGCATTTTACTGTAGCTGCTGTAGCAGTGACTAACCAGTAGAGCGGCTTGGGCAGGACAATCATGCAAAACCGGACATTGCTAGATTTTTTTTCAATAGTTGCACTGCCCATGACTGAACCGTTAAGCTAATCAAACTAATCATGAGAAACCCATTTTTTAAATTGTTAATATTCCTGTTCTGTTACAAATAAATGTTTAGATTTTTACAACACTTACTGGCTGATCCTTCCCCAGATTCTGTGTCCGGGGTAACGGCTGGGGAGGGTTGGTAGGGGATCTCTGTAAGGGTGATGAAGAGATCCTGGCTGTCGGGGAAATCAGCGTTGTGAGCGCTGTCGACTGCCTCGTCCTCCTCATCTCCTTCCTCATCTTCCCCGTCCGCTAACATGTCCGAGGATCCAGCCGTGGACACTATCCCATCCTCAGAGTCCACGCTCACTGGTGGGGTAGTGGTGGCGGCCGCACCGAGGATGGAATGCAGTGCCTCGTAGAAACGGGATGTCTGGGGATGGGATCCGGAGCGTCCGTTTGCCTCTTTGGTCTTCTGGTAGCCTTGTCTCAGCTCCTTGATTTTCACGCGGCACTGCGTTACATCCCGGCTGTATCCTCTCTCTGCCATGTCTTTAGAGATCTTCTCGTAGATCTTTGCATTCCGTCTTTTGGATCGCAGCTCGGAAAGCACGGACTCATCGCCCCACACAGCGATGAGATCCAAGACTTCCCGATCAGTCCATGCTGGGGCCCTCTTTCTATTCTGAGATTGCACGGCCATCACTGCTGGAGAGCTCTGCATCGTTGCCAGTGCTGCTGAGCTCGCCACGATGTCCAGACAGGAAATGAGATTCAAACTGGCCAGACAGGAAAAGGAATTCAAATTCAAATTTTCCCGGGGCTTTTCCTGTGTGGCAGTTCAGAGCATCCGAGCTCGTACTGCTGTCCAGAGCGTCAACAGAGTGGTGCACTGTGGGATAGCTCCCGGAGCTATTAGCGTCGATTTCCATCCACACCTAGCCTAATTTGACATGGCCATGTCGAATTTAGCGCTACTCCCCTCGTCGGGGAGGAGTACAGAAGTCGAATTAAAGAGACCTCTATGTCGAACTAAATACCTTCGCGGTGTGGATGGGTGCAGGGTTAATTCGATGTAACGGCGCTAACTTCGACATAAACGCCTAGTGTAGACCAGGCCTTAGAGCGAGGGCTGTGTGCTCAGTAGAGGAGGTGGAGCAGAGGTGAGCTGGGGAGGGGAGCGGTTCCCCTGTGCACCCCCCCCCATTACTGCGGGCGGCCCTTCCCGCACTCCCCCGCCCCAGCTCACCTCCACTCCACCTCCTCGCCTGAGCGGGCTTTTAGGCGCCCTCAACCACTAGGCGGCCGCCTAGTTCGGCCAGTGGTTGCACCGGCCCTGGGCGTAGCCACCCTAACAGACATCCAAAGTCTGCTCAGTATAGGACGCTGATGGGGGGCGAGTGCTGCCACCTAGGGGTGTGGTCCTGTAGCACAAAAGACAGAGACTCATGGGTTGAGTGAGAACTGGGCTGGAAAACAGAGAGCTCCCCCTCCCCCCCCCCCCCACCATGACAATTAGTGACACAAACTAAAATGTATCCTTTTCATCCATTTTTGGAGTGAATTTTCATAGAAAATGGATCATTTTTCTCTGTAAGCTCAGCTGCCATGATGCTGCCCAGCTGCAGCTGCCTGGATCCCCAAGAGAAATTGGAGGCTTTTCACCTGTCGCTTCCTCATAACGTAAATGAAGGTGGCACTGATGGAGTCTATGGCTGCACAGTGGGTATGGAAAGGTTGAAACCTCCCGACCAGTCTATGGCTGCGGTATTGTAGCCATCTGCTACTCTAACCAGCCTTCCCATCTCTGTGCAGCCCCCTCCACCCTGTACAATGCCCCCTTCAGCAGATCCTGTGGGCAGTGGTTACTGTGACAAGCCCTGGTAGCACATCACCGATGAACCTGTGCTGGCAGGGAGCTGGAGCAGGTGTGGAGGCTCAGAGATTGTTGGTGGGTGGGCCTAGCTACCAGGGATCACTGAGATCTGTGACTAACTTTGGGGATCCCTGGATTCTGGGTCCCTCTTTTCATTCCTCAGGGAGAAGGGAAAGGACCTCCCTCACTGGAACGATGCGAGGGGAATTTCCCTGTAGGGAGCCCTGTGGAATCCCCCTTTCCTGGCCTGCACTGTGGGTTTCTAATGCAGGAAAGAGGGCTGTTGGGGAGAAATCTGGTCCTGTGTTATTATTAATTAATTAATTTTATTATGGAAAGCTCACAGCTGTGACAGCATCATCGTTACAGCTCGGCCACCCCCGAGGTAGCCCTGTGACTAATCAGAACAATAGAAACAATGATGACAAGCCCAGATTCCAGGAATAGAACCTGCAGCAGGGCTAGCGTTGCAGTCCAGTTATGTAGCATCACCCCACATCCCCTGTGATTTGGCCTCCTGCAGTTTGCATTGGCCATGAGGGTGGTTAGAGCTGGTGCACACTATGCCAAGCAGCTGAGGCTCCCTGATGGCCAAGTGGCCCCCAAGGGAATGTGCAAACATGCTACATAAAGACACCTGCCTCCCTGTCTGAACAGACACTGCCTGCTGCCTGTGCAACCTCTGGTGACTCCTTGTCCTTTAAGGTGAAGATCTCTGGTGTCAGCGGCTCCCCTTCTAGCAGGATTTGGGTACGTTGGCAGGTTTCACTATCTTTAAAATACAAAGTGAAGGGGAAAGGCTGTGAGCTGTTTCCATTTGCAGATGTTCTGTGCAGCGGCAGAGGACTCAGCTGGGCTGTCGGGGTAACTCAGTGACGGGGCTGGAGGGCAGGCAGCACTAGATAGCTTGGGAGGCCCTCCCCTATATCTACCCATGCTCCACGGTGGGCTATTCAAGCAACAGAGAAGTCTTACATTGAAAGCGACCTCAAAATGTTAAAACCCCGATGCCCCGAGTCAGGGTTTCTCAAGGGGCCCATTTCTAGAGGTGCCGTGTGCTCTGGGCCCGATCCTGCCAGGGGCTGAGCACGAGCAGACCCCACGGAATATCAGTGACTAGTTCCCAATTGCCTTGGGTTTATTTGCTCCTGGAAATTTAATCAGCAAATGCATTTTTAAAGTTTTTATTCTCTGGATCGATTGTGGACACAGGAATTCAGAGCTGTGCTGCTCTTGGGAAAAGATACGATTTCTGTTTCCTGACTGGCTGAGGGCTTCAACATTTCTGCCTTCTTTACTGCTTAATGTTTTTTTCTTTAGAAAGTATGTCAAAAGTATTCCAAATACTGTGTGCAACGGGTTTCTGCTTTTAACTCTTAACTATTAACCCTGAGGAGAACCAGTCAGCTATTAACCCAGGGACAGAGGAGCTACTAGACTTTTGTTTGCTGACAAGTGACTGAATGAGGGCTGAAATGCACAATCTGTTCAAGTTGTGAAGAAATCTAGATGACAGACGCTACATTTTAAATCCTACTCTAACCTGAGAAATCATCTCTGAAAGTTCAGAGGGGAAAGAATGGGTTCACACGTGTGTACTAAAGTACAGATGTGTAAATGTTATACCAAAACTTTTCATTGTAATACAAATATTACAAACCAAACTTTCATGATCTGAATGAATATCAAAAGCCAGCAGCAGAGTTGTTGGAATCTCTACAGGAAGGAGCAGTGGAAACTTTACTGCTTAATGTTTTTTTCTTTATAAAGTATGTCAAATGTATTCCAATACTGTGTGCAACGGGTTTGTGCTATTAACTCTTTGTTCGGTGAAGAGCTGAAAGGGGAGTGTAATGGTGGTTGTATGTAATTTATGCCATCTTCTCTTACAGGAACATGGCTCAAGTATATGCACACTCAACTGGATATTAGTGTAAACCTAGTGTTTCCATATTCACCCATTTGTGACACCATCCCCTCCTCCGCCAGCTGAAGTAACTGTCTGTGTTAACTTGTAACTTACCAAAAAATATCTACAGACATTTGCCTGGGGAGAGGATGCAGGTCCTGTGAGGATGACGGGAAGCTTGTAGGATGATCGAACTCTCTGGAGTCAGGCAACATTGGCCAGGCCAAGCACTTCAGCGTTCCGTGGAGGGATTCCTGGGGGTCAGAGTGTATTAATGGGAGCTTTAGTTAGGGGAAAGTTAATCGAGCCCGGTTCTGATCACAATTGCACATGTAAATCTGGAGTGACGTGGTTGAAGTCAATTTTATTGAATTAAGAACCTGGAGCTAAGAATTTATCCCATGTACTGCAAACAGGCAGTGGCACAATTTGAACTCTCAGGAGTGGAGCAAATAAAGAATATACATATAATGAGGCAATGAAACACATTTATAAATAGCTTCAGTGTACAAGAGAAAAATATAATGTCCGTTTTCACCATGCACTTGCCCTGTGTTTATACACCTGTCATGGTACAATGGGCAACACTCAGAAGTTACGAGCCAGAAAGAGTGTGTGTGAAGGTCACAATTGTAAAATCACACAGTGCTCACGTAGCCTGTGGAACTCCCAGCAACAAGATATCAATGGGACAAGAGCTTAGCAGGATTCAAAGAGGGACGGGATGTTTATATAGATAACCAGAAAATTACAGTCATGAGGATTTTTGAAAGAAGAGTCTTGGACGGGCTCTACATTTTCTTGAGTCACACAACAAAATATGTCTAACTAGTGGGTGTCAGGGGGAAACTGTCCCTAGGAGCAGGTTATTCATAGCTGCCTATTGCAGGGCTTCTTCCACCTTCCACTGCAGCATCTGGAACTGGTCACTGGATAGTGGGCTAGATGGACTGCAGGTCTGATCCAGTCTGGCAGTGCCTATTTTCCTATCCTTAGATCCAAGGATATGTTTTTGCTGATCTTCATTGAGCTCCTGGGAGTCTCTAGACTTGCACTGAGAGCAGAAAGATGTCTCGTTAAATATCATCTAGTCTCCTGTTCTTTCTCCTTTCAGGAAGAAAAGTTCAAAACTCCTCGGACCTGCCCAGTACTTTATGTCAGCTGTCAATGACACCAACTTCAACTCTGCAGTGTTCCTTCTCACCGGGATACCTGGGCAGGAAGATTTCTATCTTTGGATCTCTATCCCCTTCTCCTTAATGTATGTTATTTCAATAGTAGGAAATTTGATCATTCTGTTCATTATAAAAACAGATGCAAGCCTCCATGAACCCATGTATATCTTCCTTTCCATGTTGGCAGTCACAGACCTTGGCTTATCGATAGTCACCATACCGACGATACTGGGCATATACTTGTTCAACTCTAGGGAGATCAGCCAGGATGCCTGTTTTGCCCAGCTCTTCTTCATCCATTCACTGGCTAAATTTGAATCCTCCGTGCTGTTGTTGATGGCCTTTGACCGCTTCATCGCAATCTGTAACCCACTGAGATATGCTGCCATCTTAACTCCACCGAGAATAGCCAAGATGGGACTGGCGTTGATGCTAAGAGGGGTGGCCGTAATATTCCCACTCCCCTTTCTCCTGAAACGGTTCCAATACTGTCGAGACAATGTCCTCTCCCATTCCTACTGCGTGCACCAGGAGGTCATGAAGATGGCTTGTTCGGATATCACAGTCAACAGCATCTATGGCTTGTGTACTACACTCTTTACGGTGGGGTTGGACTCGCTGCTCATCTTCCTCTCTTATGTGATGATCCTCAAAACAGTGTTGAGTATTGCATCACAAGTGGAGTGCCTCAGGGCCCTGAACACCTGTGTCTCCCACCTCTGCGCCGTCCTCATCTTCTACATACCAGACATTGGCCTGGCTGTGACCCACAGATTCGGGAATAGCTCTTCTCACTTGCTTCAAATGGTCCTGGGCTATTTCTACCTGCTGGTCCCACCCCTGATCAATCCAATCGTGTACAGCGTGAAAAGCAAACACCTTCGTGAGAGGATAATCAGGGCATTTGTCAAGTGAAGGGTCAGTTCATCACCCGTCTCCAGGGCTGGAGACACGGGAAACAAAAAACACAGCCACCTATTCCATCCTGGAACCTCTTCCCCTGAGGTCCCTCCGTCTGCCCTATCTCCAGGCTGGAAGCCAGAGCCAGGCTGTGGTAAGAGCTGCCCAGAGAGCCAGAGCCACTGTGAGGAGCCCCAGACCCGCCACATTTTAGACCCCTCCCCCAGGATGTACAACCCAGGGAAAGTGGAGAGTCCAGGGTTCCCCACAGCAACCTGTGCTCCTGGGGCAGCTCTTACCATGGCCCGACTCTGGCCTGGCTGGGAGGTGGAGCATCGGGGGAAGTGGAGGAGCAGGGGGCAGGGCTTAGTGGGAAGAGATGGGGTAGGGGGCAGGGCTTCAGGGGAAAAAGAGGAATAGGGATGTGGGAAGTTTGAACCAATGCTGGCCCCAGCTAGCAGGGTGGTGGGGGGCTCCTGAGTTAAGGAGGAGGATGGGGCTGGGGGTTAGGAGACCTTTTGTTTTGGAGAAGTCTGAATTAATGCGACCCTAAAGAGGGGGCTCCTTTTTCATGTATCCCAGGATGAGTGTTAGTCTACTAATGGGCGGAGGTCAGCCCAGCCCTCAAGCTGCTCTGAACTCTGCTCAGGCAGGGGGAAAACAGGCCAGTGAATCCAACCCCTGTAACTGGGTCCTTGCCATCCCCACTCTCTGCAGCACAGGGAGGGAGCTCTGCTGGCACACCAGAGAATCCAGCCAGGCCTGTCACCACTCAGGTGGCTGGAAGACTGCTCCTGTGGTCTGGGCACTGCTTGAGACTCAAGACAGCTGGGTTTGATGTGACCATGGGCAAGCCGTTGGCTATCTCTGAGCTTCTTCACAGGTGGATAATAGCCCTGCCCTGCCTCACAGTGGTGGCAGGAGGATAAATACATTCATGGTTCTCAGATACTCTGAGACCCTAAGATCAAGGCTATGTCAGGGATCCACAGAGCAACACCTCTGACATTGGTCTATAAAAGGGTTCTTATCACAGCCTCCTGTGACAGCTGGTTTCTGGGAAGCCGTGAGACTCCAGCACCTTGATGTCTGTGGCAGCAATCTGAGAGCAAAGGTGAGCTTCACACCTAGGCCCTGAAACATGGGCATGGCGGAGCACTACGGTCACTGGGCCCAGGCTCACACAGGTTTCAGCAAAGGCTGCTTCCACAAGAAAGGAGCAAACAGATGGGAAGATGCTGTCAGGGACACAGGGAAACTAGGCTGGGTACCAAGAGCTCGTTGGCTTCCCACAAGAATGTAAGTGGGGCCAGTTCTGTTTCTCTATCTCAAGAGCAAAGCCTGTCTAACTTAGCTTATAGTGATAAATAAATTAATGGAGACATCCTATCTCCTAGAACTGGCCGGGACTTTGGAAAGCCATCAAGTTCTGTCCACTGCCTTCACTAACAGAACCAAGTACTGATTTTGGCCCAGATTCCTAAGTGATTCTCTTAAGGACTGAACTCATAACCCTGGATTTAGAAGGCCAATGCTCAAACCACTGAGCTATAGAGATTTGACAGCTCAATGAAGATCAGCAAAAACATATCCTTGGATCCAAAGATAGGATCCAAGGAACTGCCAGACTGGATCAGACCTGCAGTCCATCTAGCCCACTATCCAGTGGCCAGTTCCAGATGCTGCAGCGGAAGGTGGAAGAAGCCCTGCAATAGGCAGCTATGAATAACCTGCTCCTAGGAAAAGTTTCCCCCTGACACCCACTATTTAGACATATTTTGTTGTGTGAATCAAGAAAGTGTAGAGCCCGTCCAAGACTCTTTCTTAAAAAATCCTCATTTCTGTAATTGGATCTTCTGGTTACCCGCATAAACATCCCGTCCCTCTTTGAATCCTGCTAAGCTCTTGGCCACTTTGATATCTTGTTGCTGGGAGTTCCACAGGCTACGTGAGCACTGAGTGATTTTACAATTGCGACCTTCACACAGACACCCTTTCTAGCCCTCCACTTCTGAGTGTGGCCCCTTGTACCATGACGGGTGTATAAACACATGGCAAGTGAATGGTGAAAACAGTCATTGCATTTATCTGACCTGCACTGAAGCTAATTATAAATGTGTTTCATTGCCTCATTATATGTATATTCTTTATTTGCTCCACTCCGGAGAGTTCAAATTATGTCACTGCCTGTTTGCAGTACATGGGATAAATTCTTAGGTCCAGGTTCTTAATTCAATAAAATTGACTTCAGATTTACATGTGCAATTTTGATCAGAACCGGGCTCGATTAACTTTCCCTTAACTAAAGCTCCCATTAATACACTCTGACCCCAGGAATCCCTCCACGGGAAGCTGAAGTGCTTCGCCTGGCCAATCTTGCCTGACTTCAGAGAGTTCAATCATCCTACAAGCTTCCCGTCATCCTCACAGGACCTGCATCCTCTCCCCAGGCAAATGTCTGTCGATATTTTTTGGTAAGTTACAAGTTAACACAGACAGTTACTTCAGCTGGCGGAGGAGGGGATGGTGTCACAAATGGGTGAATATGCAAACACTAGGTTTACACTAATATCCAGTTGGCTATGCATATACTTGAGCCATGCTCCCGTAAGAGAAGATGGCACAAATTACATACAACCACCATTGCACTCCCCTTTCAGCTCCTGTATTTCCTTAAACACAGACCAACAGTTCAGTTCTCTCGGGACTTTGTGGAAAGACTTTTATATGTCTTGCAGAGTGACTGAATGCACGACCCTGAATATAAGTGTTAGAAACAACTTCTGGTCAGTTACCAGGAGACAGTATCCTACAACTGTTCAGTGAACAAAGAGTTAATAGCACAAACCCATTGCACAGTATTGGAATACATTTGACATACTTTCGAAAGAAAAAAACCATTAAGCAGTAAAGTTTCCACTGCTCCTTCCTGTAGAGATTCCAACAACTCTGTTGCTGGCTTTTGATATTCATTCAGATCACGAAAGTTTGGTTTGTAATATTTGTATTACAATGAAAAGTTTTGGCATAACATTTACACATCTGTACTTTAGCACTCACATGAAACCATTCTTTCCTCTCTGAACTTTCAGAGATGATTTCTCAGGTTAGAGGGCGGCTTAAAATGTAGCGTCTGTCATCTGGATTTCTTCAGAACCTGAAGAGATTGTGCATTTCAGCCCTCATTCAGTCACAGAAGTCTAGTAGCACCTCTGTCCCTGGGTTAATAACTGACTGGTTCTCCTCAGGTTCTGTTCTGTCAGTCTGTGGCCTGTATCCGGAGTGGTAACAGGCATTGGGATCAGTGTAGATAATACTGAGTCCCTGAGCTCTCACTCTCTAGTACACAGTGACCTCAGTACCTGTTATTCAGGCACGATGAGGGTTTGCAGGAAGTGGATTTCAAAGTCAAAAGCATGAGTATTCATGGAAATGCCACATCATTTCCCACAGGTAAGTAGTTTATTGCTCTCTCTCTCTCTCTCTCTCTCTCTCTCTCTCTCTTTGTGACTGGCTATATTCTGTATTCATAAAATCCGTAGCACCAGGGAATATCACTGTGAGAGACTTGGAGCTGAGCTGCCATAATGAATGTGTATGTTGAACCCAGTTCTTAGGATGTTTGCTGTAGAGCTATATTAGGTTTACCACTGGGATGTTTCTGTTATGGCTATATGAGGAGAAACCTGTATGGCTCATCTTAGTTTAATAGCGGGCTGCTGGAAAACAAACACGAAGGGAAGCAACAGCTCAATTAAGCTATTTCTCAGTCAGCACTTCAGGGTGGTTGAGAGACAACACCAGAGCTACAAGCTGGGATGAGCCTGTTTCTGGACTCCAGCCACGTTGCCGAGTTCACAATGCTGAGAATCTCTTCAGACTGACAGGCACAGACACCGCTGGGGAAGTCTCAAGGCCCTTGGCCTGCCTGGGTCCCCCTCAGAGCAGGAAGACTTGGGGTCAGAAACGGGTGAAGACGGTTGTTTGAAAACTCTCTTATTCTCCCCTGTTAGGCTTTAGTCCTACTGTTCAGATTAAACAGTAGTTTGGTTCCCGAAGGCTGGCTGGTCTCTTGTCTCCCACTTGTCACAGACTCCCAGAGGGAAGAACCACAGCTGCCGAACCCACTCAGACCTGCTTTGCAAGCACAGTCGACCAGCAATGTGTGGTAGCCCAGGGCCCAGTCTGATTGTGGGAGGGTCACGGGATTCCACCCCAGGAGAGTGAAGGGTACGAGGCCTGACATCTGGCACTCAGAGACCAGAGTGGGGGCAGTGATGTAGGTAGCCCTGTAACCCAGAGGGGTATCTGGAGGGCAGAAATGCTGAATCCCTCAGCCGCTAAGGAAGCACTAATATGCCCTATGAGACCTATTTTCTGAATATTGCTTTCACAATCGAGCCAAAGAATAAAATCTTTGAAAATGCATTTCCTGGTTCAATTTGCAGCAGCAAATAAACCTGAGGCAATTTGGAAACTAGACACTGATATTCTGTGGGGTCTCCTCTCGCTCAGCCCCTGGCAGGATCGGGCCCAGAGCACACAGAATCTCTAGAAATGGGCCCCTTGAGAAATCCTGACTCGGGGCATCGGGGTTTTAACACTTTCAGGTCACTTTAGAATCATAGAATCATAGAATATCAGGGTTGGAAGGGAGAGGTCATCTAGTCCAACACCCAGCTCAAAGCAGGACCAATTCCCAACTAAATCATCCCAGCCAGGGCTTTGTCAAGCCGGGCCTTATAAACCTCCAAGAAAGGAAACTCTACCACCTCCCTAGGTAACGCATTCCAGTGCTTCACCACCCTCCTAGTGAAATAGTGTTTCCTAATATCCAACCTGGACCTCCCGCACTGCAACTTGAGACCATTGCTCCTTGTTCTGTCATCTGCCACCACTGAGAACAGCCGAGCTCCATCCTCTTTGGAACCCCTCTTCAGGTAGTTGTAGGCTTCTATCAAATTCTTCTTCTCTTCTGGAGACTAAACAATCCCACTTCCCTCAGCCTCTCATCATAAGTCATGTGCTCCAGACCCCTAATCATTTTTGTTGCCCTCCGCTGGACTCTTTCCAATTTTTCCACATCCTTCTTGTAGTGCGGGGCTCAAAACTGGACACAGTACTCCAGATGAGGCCTCACCAACGTCGAATAAAGGGGAACGATCACGTTCCTTGATCTGCTGGCAATGCCCCTACTTATACAGCCCAAAATGCCGTTAGCCTTCTTGGCAACAAGAGCACACTGTTGACTCATATCCAGCTTCTCGTCCACTGTGACCCCTAGTCCTTTTCTGCAGAACTGCTACCTAGCCATTCGGTCCCTAGTCTGTAGCAGTGCATGGGATTCTTCCGTCCTAAGTGCAGGACTCTGCACTTGTCCTTGTTGAATCTCATTGGGCTTTTTTTGGCCCAATCCTCTAATTTGTCTAGGTCCCTCTGTATCCAATCCCTACCCTCTAGTGTATCTACCACGCCTCGTAGTTTAGTGTCATCTGCAAACTTGCTGCGAGTGCAGTCCACGCCATCCTCCAGATCATTAATAAAGATATTAAACAAAACCGGCCCCAGGACCGACCCTTGGGGCACTCCGCTTCAAACCGGCTGCCAACTAGACATGGAGCCATTGATCACCACCCGTTGAGCTCAACGATCAAGCCAGCTTTCTATCCACCTTACAGTCCATTCATCCAGCCCATACTTCTTTAACTTGACGGCAAGAATACTGTGGGAGACCGTATCAAAAGCTTTGCTAAAGTCAAGGAATAACACATCCACTTTCAATGTGAGACGTCTGTGTTGCTTGAGCAGCCCACTGTGGAGCATGGGCAGATGTAGGGGAGGGGTTCCCAAGCTTCGTAGCGCTGCCTGTCCTCCAGCCCAGTCACTGAATCACCCCAGCAGCCCAGTTGAGTCCTCTGCCGCTGCACAGAACATCTTCAAATTCTAACAGCTCACAGCCTTTCCCCTTCACTTTGCAATTTAAAGATAGTGAAACCTGCCAACGTACCCAATTCCTGCTAGAAGGGGAGCCGCTGACACCAGAGGTCTTCACCCTAAAGGGCAAGGAGTCATCGGAGAGGTTGCACGGGCAGCAGGCAGTATCTGTTCAGCTAGGAAGGCAAGTGTCTTTATGAAGCATGTCTGCACATTCCCTTGGGGGCCACTTGGCCATCAGGGAAGCTCAGCTGCTTGGCTTAGTGTGCACCAGCTTTAACCCCATCATGGCTAATGGCAAACTGCACGAGGCCAAATCACAGGGGACATGTGATGTTCCTACCCAACTGGACTGCAGCGCCAGCCCTGCTGCAGGCTCTGTTCCTGGAATCTGGGCTTGTCGTCACAGGGCTACCTCGGCAGCGGCCGAGTTGTAACGATGATGCTGTCACAGCTGTGCGCTTTCCATGATGAAATTAATAAATAAGTAAATTAATAATAAAATAACATAGGACCAGATTTCTCCTCGCAGCCCCCTGTCCTGCATTACAAACCCCGCATGCAGGTGAGGGAAGGGAGATTCCACAAGGCTCCCTACAGAGAAATTTCCTTACAATCGTTCCAGTAGGGGAGGTCCCTTCCCTTCTTTTTGAGGACTAAACAGTGGCACACAGGATCCAGGGATCCCCAAAGTTATGCACAGATCTCAGTGATCCATTGGTAGATAGGCCCACCCACAATCTTTACGCTCCCACAAACGCTCTGGGACCCTCTCCAGCTCTCTGCTAGCACAGGTTCATCAGTTATGTGATACTAGATCCTGTCACAGTAGCCACTACCCGCAGGATCTGCTGAAGGGGCGTTGTACAGGGTGGCAGGTGCTGTAGAGAGATGGGAAGGCTGGTTAGAGTAGCTGATGGGCACAATACCCCAGCCACAGACTGGTCCGGAGGTTTCAACCTTTCCATGCCCAGAGTGCAGCCATAGACTCCCTCAGTGCAACCTTCATTTACGTTATGAGGTATAGACAGATGAAAAGCCTCCAGTTTCTCTTGGGGATCCAGGCAGTTGCAGCTGGGCAGCATCATGACAGCTGAGCTTTCAGCGAAAAATGATCCATTTTCTATGAAAACTCACCCCAAAAAATGGAGAAAAAGGAAACATTTTCGTTTGTGTCAAAATTTTCATGGGGGGGGGAATCCTCTCTCTTTTCCATCCCAGCTCTAGCTCAACCCATGAGCCTCTCTCCCTTGTGCTACAGGACCACACCCCTAGGTGGGAGCCAGACCTCATCAGCCTCCTATACTGAGCAGACCTTGGGTGTCTCCTAGGGTGGCTATGCCAGCTCTATAGCAGAAGAAGCCCCTATAAATGGCTTGTCTGCAGCCACCCATCCATCAGTGGAACAATTTATGAACATAAGAACAGCCACATCTGGTCCATCTAGCCCAGTGTCCTGTCTTGACAATGGCCCATGCAGATACTTCAGAGGGAATGAACAAAACAGGGCAAATATCGAGTGATCCATCCCCTGTTGTCTGCTCCCAGCATCTGGCAGTCCGAGGTTTAGAGACACCCAGAGCATGGGGCTGCATCCCTGACTATCTTGGCTACTAGCCAATGATGGAGCTATCCTTCAGGAACTTCTTTAGTTCTTTTTTGGACCAGTTATACTTTTGGTCTTCACAACATCCTTTGGCAATGAGTTCCACAGGTTGACTGTACATTGTGTGAAAAAATACTTTCTTTTTTGTTTTGAACCTGCTGCCTCTTGATTTCATGGCTGACCCTGGCTCTTGTGAAGGGGTAAATAACACTTCCTTATAGACTACCTCCACATTATTCATGATTTTATACACCTCTATCAGATCCCCCCTGAGTCGTCTCTTTTCCAAGCTGAATAATGCCAATCTTTGTAATCTCTCTTCACATGGAAGCGGTTCCGTACCCCTAAATATTTTTGTCACCCTTCTCTGTAGTTCTTCAAATTCTAATATCTCTTTTATGTGATGGGACGACAAGAACTGCGATCAGTATTCAAGATGCGAGCTGCAGTACACTGAGTGGATGTATTCAGAGAACTATCCACAATGACTCCAAGATCTCTCTCTTGAGTGTTAAAAGCTAATTTAATTCCCATCATTTTGTAGGTACAGTTGGGTTTCTATTTCCCAATGTGCCTTATTTGCACTTCTCAGCACTGAATTTCATCTGCCATTTTGTTGCCTAGTTAACCCATTTTGTGAGGTCTTTTTGTAATTCTTCGTAATCTGCTTTGTATTGATGTATATCAAGTAGTTTTGTATCATCTGTATATTTGGCATCTTACTTTTTCCAGAATATTTATGAATATGTTGAATAGGATTGGTTTCAGTACAGACCCCTGGGGGACACCACTATTTACCCCTCTCCTTTCTGAAAATTGACCATTTATTGCTACCCTTTCTTTCCTATCTATTATCCAGTTACTGTTTTAGGAGAGGACCTTGCTTCTTACCCCATGACTGCTCACTTTTCTTAAGAGCCTTTCATAAGGGACCTTGTCAAAAGCTTTCTGAGAGTCCAAGTACCCCATAGTCCCTTGATCACCCCCAGAGGTGAAAGTGGGCCGGTACGCGCCGGCACGGCGTACTGGTAAGAAGTGGCCGCCGGTACGGGACTCTACACAGCCGACATTAAAGCGCTGCCACACAACGCTGCCACAGCAGCGCTTTTAAGACCCGACTCGCAGGGTTGCCGATGGGGTGGGGGGCAGCTGCCCCAGGGCCCAGCGATTTAAAAGGACTTGGGGCTCCCGGCCCCCGTTGCCACAGTAACCCCAGGCCCTTTAAATCTCCGCCAGAGCCCCGGGCAGCACAGGCCAGGCAGCCCTGAAGTGCTGGCTGGGGGAGGCTGACCCCAGCCCCGCCCCTTCTGCCCGAGGCCCCGCCCCTGATCACCATATGACACATGTTGGTTGATCCCCTTAAAGAATTCTAGGAGATGGGTGAGGCGCGATTTCCCTTTGAAAAGCTGTGTTGATTCTTCCCCAACAGTGTTCAACTATGAGTCTCATCATTCTGGTCTCTACTATTCTTTCAACCAATTTGACTGGTACTGGCCTGGATTCCCTCTGAAGCCTTTTTTAAACATCAGCATCACATTAGCTGTGTGCCAGTCATCTGATACAGAGGCTGTTTCCAGCCATAGGTTACATCCCACAGTTACTAGTCTGATTTGATTATTTGATATCTGAGTTCCATCAGAATGCTTCCATCTGGTCCTGGTGACTTATTACTGTTTAATCGATCCGATTTTTTTCCAAAACCTCCTCTACTCACACCTCAGTGTGAGACAGTTCCTCAGATTTGTCACCTAAAAAGAATGGCTCAGGTGTGGAAAGCTGAAGTTCCCACACAGTGTCTTGATCCCAGAAGTTGGGGCTTTCAGAAAGACAGGAACTAGTATGAGATTCCCAATAAAATCCCAGGAGCTGGTGCTGCTGGCCATCTCTCAAGCAGAGCACCCACAAACGAAGGCACTGAGGGTTGTTTAGTGGACATCTCCGGTCACACAGTCCATCAGTGACAGAGACGCTGTTTCCATCTGTACTGGGCTACAGAGCCCTCTGTTGTAAGGAACAGAGTTATACCAGAGACAGCCGGACATAACAGTGATGGGCTCACACAGGCACTGGGTACCTGAGGCACAGCTCAGAGGGTCTCTCCTCATGTTTAGGCATTAGACATGCACATGTAGTTAAGCAAGGGCCATCCCCATTTTTAATAGAAAGTGGCATGATGAAAGCTCAGCTTCGAATGTCTGCTCCTAGCTCTCTCTCGGACCGAAACAACCCCCTCCCCCCACATCCAGCTACCCCCAAACTTGGTGATGATGGAAATTTGGACACGGGGTCTGAGGTCTATCACCAGCGCTAGAGATGATAGGACAAGAAGTAATGGGCTTATATTGCAGCAAGGGAGGTTTAGTTTGGACATTAGGAAAATCTTCCTAACTGTCGGGGTGGTCAACCACTGGAATAAATTGCTTAGGGAGGTTATGGAATCTCCATCCTTGGAGCTGTTTAAGAGCAGGTTAGACAAACACCTGTCAGGGATGGTCCAGATGCTGCTTGGTCCTGCCATGAGTGCAGGGGACTGGACTAGATGACCTCTCGAGGTCCCTTCCAGTCCTATGAGTCTATGATTCTGTGAAAATGGGTGAATGTGACCCATAGGAATATAGGTCTGGAAGTGACTTCATGGGTCCATGAGCCCAGTTCCCTGCTATGGCAGATGACCCTGGCATATTGCCTGGTTCATGCACCTTTCATGCTCCATGTTAAAACCAGCTGGGTTGTTTGCCCCACACTGCTGCTCTTGAGAGGCTGTTCCGGAACCTCCCTGCTCAGATGGTCAGAAACCTCCTTCTCCTTTCCAGCCTCAGTTTGCTCCTGGCCAGCTTGTCCCCATTTGTTCTTGTGCCAATGCTGTATTTTAGCTTCAGGAGCTCCTCTCCCCACTTGGTTTTTACTCCCTTAGTGTATTTATAGAGCAATCCGATCTGTGCTCAGTCTGCCTTGTGTTCGGCTAAACCAGCCAAGCTCCTTCAGTCTCCTCGTAAGCCAGGCCCCCCATTGCCCTGACCATCCTAGCAGCCCTTCTTTGCACCTGTTCCAGCCTGAATTCTTCTTTCTAGCATAGAAGTGACCAGAATTGTACAGTTTGCCAGAGGAGTTCTCACCAGTGCCTTGTATAGTGATATTAATAATTCTCTATCTTGCCTAACACATTCTAGGACCTCTTGCGCCTTGTTCACAGCCGCGACTCACAGTCATCCTGGGACTGACTAATACACCCATGTCTTCTCTTCTCTCGTTTCCAGCATACTCTTGGCTGTATAAACAGGCTTGTAAGGACTACAACTAGGGAAGTGATCTCACATCTGTATATGACATTGGTGAGACCAATGCTGGAATTCTGCATCCAGGTCCGGTGCCTAGATTGAAAAATTGGAGTGGGTGCAGAAAAGAACCAAAAAATGACTGAAGGGCTGGAGAAAATGCCTGACAGTGGAGACTTCAAGGGCTGAGTCCATTTAGCTTATGAAAAGTAAGGCTGAGAGCTGACTTGATAACAGTGTACAAGCACCTTCACAGGGACAAAATAACAGCTACTAACGGGATCTTTTATCAAGCATGGAAAGGTATAATAAGAGCCAATGGCTTGAAACTGAAACCAGACAAACTAAATTTGGACATGAGGCACACATTTTTAACAGTGAGGGTGACTAACCGCCGGAACAAACTCCCAAGGGAGGTGGTGGATTCTCCTGCTATCTCCAAACCAAGACTGGATGCCTTCCTGGAAGATACGCTTTAGATGAACACAGGTTATGAGTTAGTCAAACAAGGTCATTGGGTTCAATACAGGGGTAAATGGGTGAAATTCTTCAGCCTGTGATAAAGAGGAGGTCAGAATAGATGGGTGATTCTCAAACTTCTTGTTTGCACCCCCACTTCTTTGTGTCTGTAAGAGTAGATGCCCCCCACCACACGAATACATATACTGATACATGCGGGGGCAGGACTTCACTTTAATCAGATGTGCTTTTCTTTCTGTTGCACGAATGATCCAGCGATTCACTGTAATAAGTGGAAAACAAAACTGCGATTGTGGTCCCTGCTTACAATGTAATGTGCATACCACACGGTAGCAAATGGATTCACATACAGATGGCAACAACGTTGTATCATGCTGTGCAAACTTAATAGAAATCCGTCAAAATACACAGCACCCCCTCGAGACAAATGCACAGTGCCCTCTGAGGATTGGATGTGTCTGGAGGAATCAGCTGTGCTAATTATTCACTTTTATGGGTAAAATGTGCACAGTAAAGTTTTTTCCCTAAAGCTTCTCATGCCCCCCACAGCAGAATACGTTCCGCACACCCCAGGGGGTCCCACCCCACAGTTTGAGAACCTCTGGACCAGATGATCTAATGGCTCTTTTTGGTCTTAAATTCTATGACTCTATGAATCATTGTCTTGAGTAGATCGTTATGTTGGATCCAACTTCAACAAGTTGCTCCTTTGAATTCTGATAGGCACTCAACAAGGATAGATGCTGGCCAAGAAGAAGGGGGATTGTCACAGTAACGCCAGGATATATGATCTCTTTACCCTCTAAACCAGGTCCTTTCCTGTCTTGGGGGGAATCTCACAATTGTCCCACTCTTCGAGCTGGGAACAACACCCCATCTCTATAAAATGCTTATCACCAAGCAGGTCCAACTGGACACCTTAGTGCATTCCCTTCAGGTGTTTGTGACCAGAGCTATACAGTCACCCCCAGACTCCTTAAAAGTAGTAGTTTTATTGGCAAATCTCACAAAGCATTCGAGAAAATGGTTTTAAAATACCAAGCAGCTGTCACAGGTCTACACTCACCTATCTCATGTATCACTACAAGCTAAGTTACACAGGCTTTGCTCTGTTTCTCTATCTCCAGAACTGGCCCAACTTACATTCTTTCGGGAAGCCAAGGAGCTCTTGGGACCCAGCCTAGTTTCCCTGTGTCTCTGAGGGCATCTTCCCATCTGTTTGCTCCTTTCTTGTGGAAGCAGCCTTTGCTGAAACCTGTGTGAGCCTGCGCCCAGTCACCATAGTGTTCAGCCATGCCCATGTTTCAGGGCCTAGGTGTGAAGCTCACCTTTGCCCTCAGATTGCTGCCACAGACATCAAGGTGCTAGAGTCATGGGGCTTCCCAGAAACCAGCTGTCACAGGAGGCTGTGATAAGAAGCCTTTTATAGACCAATGTCAGAGGTGTTGCTCTGTGGAATACTGATATAGCGCTGATTTTAGAGTCTCAGAGTATCTGAGCATCTGGAATGTATTTATCCTCCTGCCACCACTGTGCGGCAGGGCAGGGCTATTATCCACCTGTGCAGAGGCTCAGGGACAGCCAATGGCTTGCCCATGGTCACACATGTCAGGGAATCAAACCCAGATGTCTTGAGTTTCAAGCAGTGACCAGACCACAGGATCAGTCTTCCAGACATCTGACCGATGACAGGCCCGGCTGGATTCTCTGCTGTGCCAGCAGAGCTCCCCACTGTGGTGCAGAGAGCGGAGATGGCAAGGAGTCAGTTCCAGGGGGTTGATTCGCTGGCCTGTTCTCCCCCATGCCTGAGCAGAGTTTAGAGCAGCCTGGGGGCTGGGCTGACCTCCGCCCATTAGTAACAGCTTCCAAGAGCATGGCACAGTGTAGCCAAGTCCCTGTGGACAGGGGCCACCTCAGAGTGTCCCCTTGGGGCCTGAGGTAGTCCTGCAGGTGCCCTGCCCTTCCCCTCTTTAGGCTCACATTAATTCAGACTTCTCGAAAACATAAGGTCTCCTAACCCCCAGCCCCATCCTCCTCCTTAACTCAGGAGCCCCCCACCACCCTGCTAGCTGGGGCCAGCATTGGTTCAAACTTCCCACATCCCTATTCCTCTTTTTCCCCTGAAGCCCCACCCCCTTCCCCATCTCTTCCCACTAAGCCCTGCCCCCTGCTCCTCCACTTCCCCCGATGCTCCGCCTCCCAGCCAGGCCAGAGTCGGGCCATGGTAAGAGCTGCCCCAGGAGCACAGGTTGCTGTGGGGAACCCTGGACTCTCCACTTTCCCTGGGTTGTACATCCTGGGGGAGGGGCCTAAAATGTGGCGGGTCTGGGGCTCCTCACAGTGGCTCTGGCTCTCTGGCAGCTCATATCACAGCCTGGCTCTGGCTTCCAGCCTGGAGATAGGGCAGAGGGAGGGACCTCAGGGGTAGAGGATCCAGGCTGTGGAATAGGTACCTGTGTTTTTTGTCTCCTGTGTCTCCAGCCCTGGAGATGAGTGATGAACTGACCCTTCACTTGACAAATGCCCTGATTATTCTCTCACGAAGGTGTTTGCTTTTCACACTGTACACGATTGGATTGATCAGGGGCGGGACCAGCAGGTAGAAATAGCCCAGGACCATTTGAAACAAGTGAGAAGAGCTATTCCCAAATCTGTGTGTCACAGACAGGCCAATGTCTGGTATGTAGAAAACCAGGACGGCGCAGAGGTGGGAGATGCAGGTGTTCAGGGCCCTCAGGCACTCCACTTGGGACGCGATGCTCAGCACTGTTTTGAGGATCATCACATAAGAGAGAAAAATGAGCAGCGAGTCCAACCCCACCGTTAAGAGTGTGGTACACAAACCATAGATGCTGTTGACTCTGATATCTGAACAAGCCATCTTCATGACCTCCTGGTGCAGGCAGTAGGAATGGGAGAGGACATTGTCTGAACAGTATCGGAACCGTTTCAGGAGAAAGGGGAGTGGGAATATTATGACCACTCCTCTTACCATAAACGCAAGTCCCATTTTGGCTATTCTCGGTGGGGTTAAGATGGCAGCATATCTCAGTGGGTTACAGATTGCGATGAAGCGGTCAAAGGCCATCAACAACAGCACGGAGGATTCAAATTTTGCAATCGAGTGGATGAAGAACAGCTGGACAAAACAGGCATTTAGGCTGATCTCCCTAGAGTTGAAAAAGTATATACCCAGTATCGTCGGTATCGTGACCATCGAAAAGCCAAGGTCTGTGACGGCCAACATGGAAAGGAAAATATACATGGGCTCGTGGAGGCTCGGATCTGTTTTTATAATGAACAGAATGATTGAATTTCCTACTATCGAAATAACATACATTAAGCAGATGGGGATAGAGATCCACAGGTAGACGTCTTCCTTCCCAGGTATCCCGGTGAGAAGGAACACTGCAGAGTTGAATTTGGTGTCATTTACAGCTGACATAAAGTAGTGGGCAGATCCGGGGACTTTTGAACTTTTCTTCCTGAAAGGAAAAAGAACAGGAGACTGGATGATATTTAACGAGACATCTTTCTGCTCTCAGTGCAAGTCTAGAGACTCCCAGGATCTCAATGAAGATCAGCGAAAACATATCCTTGGATCCAAGGATAGGAAGATAGGCACTGCCAGACTGGATCAGACCTGCAGTCCATCTAGCTCACTATCCAGTGACCAGTTCCAGATGCTGCAGTGGAAGATGGAAGAAGCCCTGCAATAGGCAGCTATGAATAACCTGCTCCCAGGGAAAGTTTCCCCCTGACACCCACTAGTTAGACATATTTTGCTGTGTGAATCAAGAAAGTGTAGAGCCCGTCCAAGACTCTTTCTTAAAAAATCCTCTTCTCTGTAATTGGATCTTCTAGTTACCCGCATAAACATCCTGTCCCTCTTTGAATCCTGCTAAGCTCTTGGCCCCTTTGATATCTTGTTGCTGGGAGTTCCGGAGGCTACATGAGCACTGTGAGATTTTACAATTGTGACCTTCACACAGACACTCTTTCTGGCTCGTAACTTCTGAGTGTTTCCCATTGTACCATGACAGGTGTATAAACACATGGCAAGTGCATGGTGAAAACGGTCATTATATTTTTCTGTCTTGCACTGAAACTATTTATAAGTGTTTCTCATTGCCTCATTATATGTATATTCTTTATTTGCTCCTTTGCAGTACATGGGATAAATTCTTAGGTCCAGGTTCTTAATTCAATAAAATTGACTTCAACTGCATTACTCCAGATTTCCATGTGCAATTGTGATCAGAACCGGGCTCTATTAACTTTCCCTTAACTAAGGCTCCCGGTGATACACTCTGACCCCCTGGAATCCCTCCACGGGAAGCTGAAGTGCTTGGCCTGGCCAATGTTGCCTGACTCCAGAGAGTTTGATCATCCTACAAGCTTCCCGTCATCCTCACAGGACCTGCATCCTCTCCCCAGGCAAATGTCTGTCGATATTTTTTGGTAAGTTACAAGTTAACACAGACAGTTACTTCAGCTGGCGGAGGAGGGGATGGTGTCACAAATGGGTGAATATGCAAACACTAGGTTTACACTAATATCCAGTTGACTATGCATATACTTGGGCCATGCTCCTGTAAGAGAAGATGGCATAAATTACATACAACCACCATTACACTCCCCTTCCAGCTCCTGTATTTGTTTAAACACAGACCAGCAGTTCAGTTCTCTCAGGACTTTTTGGAAAGTCTTGTACAAGTCTTGCAGAGTGATTGAATGCATGACCCTGAATATAAGTGTTAGAAACAACTTCTGGTCAGTTACCAGGAGACAGTATCATACAACTGTTCACCGAACAAAGAGTTAATAGCACAAACCCGTTGCACACAGTATTTGGAATACTTTTGACATACTTTCTAAAGAAAAAAACATTAAGCAGTAAAGAAGGCAGACATGTTGAAGCCCTCAGCCAGTCAGGAAACAGAAATATGCCCTATCAGATCTTTTCCCCAGAGCCACGCAGCTCTGAATTCTTGTGTTCACAATCGATCCAGAGAATAAAATCTTTGAAAATGCATTTGCTGATTTAATTTGCAGGAGCAAATAAACCTGAGGCGATTTGGGAACTAGACGCTGATATTCTGTGGAGTCTCTTGTCACTCAGCCCCTGGCAGGATCGGGCCCAGAGCACACGTCACCTCTAGAAATGGGCCCCTTGAGAAATCCTGACTCGGGGCATCGGGGTTTTAACACTTAGAGGTCGCTTTCAATGTGAGATGTCTGTGTTGCTTGAGCAGCCCACCATGGAGCATGGGCAGATGTAGGGGAGGGGTTCTCAACCTACGTAGTGCTGCCTGTCCTCCAGCCCCATCACTGAGTCACCCCGACAGCCCAGCTGAGTCCTCTGCCGCTGCACAGAACATCTGCAAATGGAAACAGCTTGCAGCCTTTACACAGCACTTCGCATTGTAAAGCTAGTGAAACCTGCCAACGTACCCAATTCCTGCTAGAAGGGGAGCCGCTGACACCAGAGGTCTTCACCTTAAAGGACAAGGAGTCATCGGAGAGATTGTACAGGCAGCAGTATCTGTTCAGACAGGGAGGCAACTGTCTTTATGTAGCATGTTTGCACATTCCCTTGGGGGCCACTTGGCCATCAGGGAACCTCAGCTGCTTGGCTTTCTGTGCACCTGCTTTAACCACCCTCATGGCCAATGCAAACTGCAGGAAGCCAAATCACAGGGGATGTGCGGTGATGCTACATAACTGGACTGCGGCGCCAGCCCTGCTGCAGGTTCTATTCCTGGAACATGGGCTTGTCATCATTGTTTCTATTGTTCTGATTAGTCACAGGGCTACCTCGGGGGCGGCCGAGTGGTAACGATGATGCTGTCACAGCTGTGAGCTTTCCATAATAAAATTAATAAATAAGTAAATTAATAATAATAATTAATTAATAATAACACAGGACCAGATTTCTCCCCGACAGCCCTCTTTCCTGCATTACAAACCCACAGTGCAGGCCAGGAAAGGGGGATTCCACAGGGCTCCCTACAGGGAAATTCCCCTCGCATTGTTCCAGTAAGGGAGGTCCTTTCCCTTCTCCCTGAGGAATAAACAGGGGGCCATAGGATCCAGGAATCCCCAAAGTTAGGCACAGATCTCAGTGATCCACTGGTAGCTAGGCTCACCCACCCACAATCTCTGGGCCTCCACAACTGTTCTAGGACCCTCTCCAGCTCCCTGCTAGCACAGGTTCATCAGAGATGTGCTACCAGGGCCTGTCACAGCAGCCACTGCCTGCAGGATCTGCTGAAGGGGCCTTGTACAGGGTGGAGGGGGCTGCACAGAGATGGGAGGGCTGGTTAGAGTAGCTGATGGGCACAATACCCCAGCCATGGCCTGGCAGGGAGGTTTCAACCTTTCCATGCCCAGAGTTCAGCCATAGACTCCATCAGTGCCACCTTCATTTACGTTATGAGGACGAGGCAGATGAAAAGGCTCCAGTTTCTCTTGGGGATCCAAGCAGCTGCAGCTGGGCAGCATCATGGTAGCTGAACTTTCAGAGATAAAAGATCTGTTTTCTATGAAAACTCAGCCCAAAAAATGGAGAAAAAGCAAACATTTAATTTGTGTCAAAATTTTTCATGGGGGGGGGAGCTCTCTGTTTTCCATCCCAGCTCTAGCTCAACCTCTGAGGCTCTCTCCCTTGTGCTACTGGACCACACCCCTAGGTGGGAGCCACACCTCATCAGCCTCCTATACTGAGCAGACCTTGGGTGTCTCCTAGGGTGGCTACTCCAGCTCTATAGCAGAGGTAGCCCGTGGAAATGGCTTGTCTGCAGCCACCCATCCATCAGTGGAACAATTTATGAACATAAGAACGGACACATCTGGTCCATCTAGCCCAGTGTCCTGTCTTGACAATGGCCCATGCAGATACTTCAGAGGGAATGAACAAAACAGGGCAAATATCGATTGATCCATCCCCTGTTCTCTGCTCCCAGCATCTGGCAGTCCAAGATTTAGAGACACCCAGAGCATGGGGCTGCATCCCTGACCATCCAGGCTACTAGCCAATGATGGAGCTATCCTTCAGGAATTTATTTAGTTCTTTATTGGATCAGTTATACTTTTGGCCTTCACAACATCCTTTGGCAATGAGTTCCACAGGTTGACTGTACGTTGTGTGAAAAAATACTTCCTTTTTTGTTTTCAACCTCTATCATTTCCCCCTGAGTCGTCTCTTTTCCAAGCTGAATAATGCCAATCTTTGTAATCTCTCGTCATATGGAAGCGGTTCCATAGCCCTAAACATTTTTGTCACCCTTCTCTGTAGTTCTTCAAATTCAAACATCTCTTTTATGTGATGGGATGACAAGAACTGCGATCAGTATTCAAGATGCGAGCTGCAATACACCGAGTGGATGTTTTCAGAGAACTATCCACAATGACTCCAAGATCTCTCTCTTGAGTGGTAACAGCTAATTTAATTCCCATCATTTCGTATGTACAGTTGGGTTTATATTTTCCAATGTGCATTACTTTGCATTTCTCAGCACTGAATTTCATCTGCCATTTTGTTGCCCAGTTAACCCATTTTGTGAGGTCTCTTTGTAACTCTTCGTAATCTGCTTTGTACTTATGCATATTGAGTAGTTTTGTATCATCTGTACATTTGGCAGCTCTCTGTTTAACCCTTTTTCCAGATCATTTATGAATCTGTTGAATAGGACTGGGCCCAGTAGAGACCCCTGAGGGACACCACTATTTACCTCTCTCCATTCTGAAAACTGACCATTTATTGCTACCCTTTGTTTCCAATCTTTTAACCAGTTACTGATTTAGGAGAGAGCCTTCCTTCTTACCCCCTGACAGCCTACTTTTCTTAAGAGCCTTTCGTGAGGGACCTTGTCAAAAGCTTTCTGAAAGTCCAAGTACCCCATATGCCCTTGATCACCCCCAGAGGTGAAAGTGGGCCGGTACGCGCCGGTATAGTGTACTGGTGAGAAGTGGCCGCCGGTACGGGCCTGTACACAGCCGACGTTAAAGTGCTGCCATGGCAACCCTTTTGCACCCCCCAACCCCCGACAGGGCCGTTGAGAGGGAGACCAAAGCAAACAGTGCTTTAAAGATCCTACTGTCAGGGCTGCCTATGGGGGTGTGTGACGGTGCTGCCCG
Organism: Malaclemys terrapin pileata; assembly: GCF_027887155.1. Taxonomy (NCBI): domain Eukaryota; kingdom Metazoa; phylum Chordata; order Testudines; family Emydidae; genus Malaclemys; species Malaclemys terrapin. The sequence continues at coordinate 347,624,928 of NC_071505.1, read as the reverse complement.
TGGGAGCCAGCTGAGGTCACTCAATCAGATGAACGGCAAACAAAACGGGGCAAACCAACCCCAAACCCTGGTGGTTATTCCAATACTTAGATTTACCAAGCCAGCACAAAACAACAAATCAGTACCTCACTGGTTACTCAGAAGTCCAAACAACGCAGTTCCCTTAAAGTGCCCAGCCTCAGGCCTCCGTCCAGACACACCTGTCAGATATGATGATGATTACTGAAAATCTTATCTCATCATATAAAAGAAAAGGTTCTTCCAATCCCAAAGGGTCAGCCACACACCCAGGTCCAATTACAACTTAGATCTTACCCAAAATACACGCTATAGCCAATTCTTATTAACTAAACTTAAATTTATTTAAAAAAGAGAGAGAGTGTTGGTTAAAAGATCAATATACAGACAGACTTGAATTCAATTCTTGAGGTTTAGATACATAACAGAGGTGAGCTTGTAGTTGCCAAAAGTCCTTTTAGATATAGCCCATAGGTTATAGTCCAATCTCCATATTCAGAGTGGCTCCAGTCAATGACTGGGGACCTCAATCCTTATGGCTTAATGTTTCCCCTTCTTGAAACGCAAAGCAGATCTGAGATGCAGAAGGATCCTGTCCCAGGGTTCTTATACATTTCCAGCGGCCTTTGGGCCTGAGAAAACAATAGGCTTAACTCTCCTTCTCCCAAACATCCTGGCAATTAACACAGGGTAATTTATCCATTGAACGGTTCAGATGCAGGTTACCACAACCTTCAAAGAGACATATAGACAATAATACTATTTCACTCAAGTATCATCATAAATGTTAACATTCCCTTTTTGATCTTTGAATTAAAGTTATAGCAATAGACAAGACTTGTTTACTTACATCACAAGACCTGAGCAAACATCTACCCGTGAGAACTCTAACAATGCAGACTTGTAGTTCAAAGCTCTATTTATTTACATATCTTCCTAACCAGTCCTTAAGGTTCACCCATGGGTCAGGTCAGTCTGTGAGTTAATTAACTCTTTCTGGCCCTGTCACCTTCCAATGAAATATTATATTAAACTCATAACATCACAGGGGGGCAGCTGCCCCAGGGCCCAGCAATTTAAAAGGTCCTGGGGCTCCCGGCCCCCGCTGCCATAGTAGCCCCAGGCCCTTTAAATCGCTGCCAGAGCCCTGGGCAGCACAGGCCAGGCAGAGCTGACAGGCTGGATGGGGGAGGCTAACCCCAGCCCCACCCCTTCTGCCCGAGGCCCCACCCCGATCACTATATCACACATGTTTGTTGACCCCCTTAAAGAATTCTAGGAGATGGGTGAGGCACAGTTTCCCTTTGAAAAGCTGTGGTGATTCTTCCCCAACAGTGTTCAACTTTGTGTCTCACCATTCTGGTCTTTACTATTCTTTCAACCAATTTGACTGGTACTGGCCTGGATTCCCTCTGAAGCCTTTTTTAAACATCAGCATCACATTAGCTGTGTGCCAGTCATCTGATACAGAGGCTGATTTAAGCCAGAGGTTACATCCCACCGTTACTAGTCTGATTTGATCATTTGATAGCTGAGTTCCATCAGAACGCTTCCATCTGGTCCTGGTGACTTATTACTGTTTCATTTATCAGGTTTTTTTCCAAAACCTCCTCTACTCACACCTCAGTGAGACAGTTCCTCAGATTTGTCACCTAAAAAGAATGGCTCAGGTGTGGAAAGCTCCATCACATCATTTGCAGTGACGACTGATGCAAAGAATCCATTTAGCCTCCCTGCAACAGCCTCATCTTCCTTGAGTGCTCCTTTAACCCCTCGATCTTCCAGTGGCCCCACTCATTGTTTGGCAGGCTGACCGCTTCTGCTGTACTTTAAAAACAATTTGCTGTTAATTTTTGTGTCATTTGTTAGTTGATTTTCATATCTTCCGAACTCGGTACACAGTGTCACCAAGATCCATTAAACAAGTATGAGTCACACCCCCCCAAAAAGTCATGAGATTGGTTTAAAAATAATGAGATTTAAAAATACACTGACGTGGGGTTCATTTTCAAGTGCCTTTGGTTTCTCAGCCTCTGGGATCACTTGCTTCAAGTTTTCTAACTTCTCTGCAACTCACTTTTTTAAATAAACTTTTTAAAGAAAACTGAAAGTTGAGATTCCTGAGCAGTCTCGTGATCTCAGAATCTGGGGCTTTCAGAAAGACAGGAACTAGTGCGAGACTCCCAATAAAATCCCAGGAGCTGGTTCTGCTGGCCATCTCTCAAGCAGAGCACCGACAAACGAAGGCACTGAGGGTTGGTTAGTGGACATTTCTGGTCTCACAGTCCATCAGTGGCAGAGACGCTGTTTCCATCTGCATTGGGCTATAGAGCCTCCTGTTGTAAGGAACAGGGTTACGTCACAGAGAGCCGGACATAACAGTGACTGACTCGCAGATTCACAGGTTCCTCAAGCACGGCTCAGAGGATCTCCTCCACTTACTCAGGCATGAGACATGCACGCACCGGCTAAGCAAGGCCATGCACATTCTTAATAGAAAGGGGTGTGACCCATAGAATCATAGAATATCAGGGTTGGAAGGGACCTCAGGAGGTCATCTAGTCCAACCCCCTGCTCAAAGCAGGACCAATTCCCAACTAAATCATCCCAGCCAGGGCTTTGTCAAGCCTTAAAAACCTCTAAGAAAGGAGATTCCACCACCTCCCTAGGTAATGAATTCCAGTGCTTCACCACCCTCCTAGTGAAATAGTGTTAACTAATATCCAACCTAGACCTCCCCCACTGCAACTTGAGACCTTTGCTCCTTGTTCTGTCATCTTCCACCACTGAGAACAGCCGAGCTCCATCCTCTTTGGAACCCCCCTTCAGGTAGTTGAAAGCAGCTATCAAATCCCCCCCCATTCTTCTCTTCTGAAGACTAAACAATCCCAGTTCCCTCAGCCTCTCCTCATAAGTCATGTGCTCCAGACCCCTAATCATTTTTGTTGCCCTCCTCTGGACTCTTTCCAATTTTTCCACATCCTTCTTCTAGTGTGGAGCCCAAAACTGGACATAGTACTCCAGATGAGGCCTCACCAATGTCGAATAAAGGGGAATGATCACGTTCCTCCATCTGCTGGCAATATCCCTACTTATACAGCCCAAAATGCCATTAGCCTTCTTGGCAACAAGAGCATACTGTTGACTCATATCCAGCTTCTCGTCCACTGTGACCCCTAGGTCCTTTTCTGCAGAACTGCTACCTAGCCATTCGGTCCCTAGTCTGTAGCAGTTCATGGGATTCTTCCATTCTAAGTGCAGGACTCTGCACTTGTCCTTGTTGAACCTCATCAGGTTTTTTTTGGCCCAATCCTCTAATTTGTTTGGGTCCCTCTGTATCCGATCCCTACCCTCTAGTGTATCTACCACGCCTCCCAGTTTAGTGTCATCTGCAAACTTGCTGAGAGTGCAGTCCACACCATCCTCCAGATCATTAATAAAGATATTAAACAAAACCGGCCCCAGAACCGTCCCTTGGGGCACTCCGCTTGAAACCTGCTGCCAACTAGACATGGAGCCATTGATCACCACCCGTTGAGCCCGACGATCTAGCCAGCTTTCTATCCACCTTACAGTCCATTCATCCAGCCCATACTTCTTTAACTTGGCAGCAAGAATACTGTGGGAGACCGTATCAAAAGCTTTGCTAAAGTCAAGGAATAACACATCCACTGTTTTCCCCTCATCCACAGAGCCAGTTATCTCCTCATAGAAGGCAATTAGGTTAGTCAGGCACGACTTCCCCTTGGTGAATCCATGCTGACTGTTCCTGATCACTTTCCTCTCCTCTAAGTGTTTCATAATTGATTCCTTGAGGACCTGCTCCATGATTTTTCCAGGGACTGAGGTGAGGCTGACTGGACTGTAGTTCCCCGGATTCTCCTTCTTCCCTTTTTTAAAGATGGGCACTACATTAGCCTTTTTCCAGTTATCCGGGACTTCCCCCGATCACCATGAGTTTTCAAAAATAATGGCCAATGGCTCTGCAATCTCATCCGCCAACTCCTTTAGCACCCTCGGATGCAGCACATCTGGCCCCATGGACTTGTGCACATCCAATTTTTCTGAATAGTCCCGAACCACTTCTTTCTCCACAGAGGGCTGGTCACCTTCTCCCCATACTGTGCTGCCCAGTGCAGCAGTCTTGGAGCTGACCTTGTTCGTGAAGACAGAGGCAAAAAAATCATTGAGTACATTAGCTTTTTCCACATCCTCGGACCTAAACAACCCCCTCCCCTAGAACCAGCTATCCCCAAACTTGGTGATGATGGAAATTTGGATGCAGGGTGTGAGGTCTATCTCCAGCGCTAGAGCGTCTCTCAGTGCTCATGGATGGGGTGAGGGTCAGGATCAGAGCGAAGGGCAGCCCAGCAGGGCTCTGTTCAGCCAGGCAACGCTCTCCAGATCCTTCGCTCTCTGAAAGCACGTCCTGATTCCCCCTCTTACTGCCAAGCTGCAGGAGGGGCCCAGAACTCCCTTGTCAAAGGGGCTGTGCTAATGACAGGCCTCATCCCCAAGGGGTGTTGGGAAGAGTTCAGGTTCTCCACCCAGTGCCCCAAATCACTCTTATGAGGCACACAGAGCTGAAATCTCTCTACGGCGCTTAGCTCTGGCCCCAATCATTATAGTGTCCGAGCACCTCACAATCTCTAACATGTTTATCAGAGCAACACCCCGTGCAGCAGGGCCGTGCTACTAACACCACTGGGCAGATCCCAAGACCAGAAGACACCATTGTGATCCTTTAGTCTGACCCCCTGCACAGCACAGGTCAGAGACCTCCCCCACAATAACCCCTAGAGCAGAGCTGTTAAAACAACCTCCTGCCTTGATTTAACAGTTCTCAGTGATGGAGAATCTACCCCGGCCCTTGGTAAATTGTTCCAATGGTTAATTACCCTCATTGTTCAAAAAATTACACCTTAGTTCAAGTCTCAATTTGTCTAGCTTCAGCTTCCAGACATTGGATCCTCTTGTAACTTTCTCTGACAGACTGAAGAGCCCATTGTTAAATGATTGCTCCTCATGCAGCTACTTACAGACTGTGACCACGTCGCCCCTTCCCCTTCTCTTTGTTAAACTAAATAGACTGAGCTCTGTGAGTCTCTCACTAGGAGGCAGGTTTTCTAATCCTTTCATCATTCTCTGGGCTCTTCTCTGAAGACCTCTCCAATTTATCAACATCCTTCTTGAACTGTAGACACCAGAACTGGACACAGGATTCCAGCAGTGGTCACACCAGAGCCACATACAGAGGTAAAATAACCCCTCTGCCCCTACTCGAGATTCCCCTCTTTGTTCATCCCGGGTTGCACTCACTTTTTCATCTATAGCACCACACTGGGAGCTCGTGTTCAGCTGACTATGACCCCCAAGTCTTTCTCAGAGTTACTGCATCTCAATTCCGCATTCGGTAAGGATGGCCAGCATCTCTTGCTCCTAGATGTACACCTCTACATTGAGCCATATTAAAACACATGTTGCTGAGGCATGGAGGGACTAATAGAGTTGCCCAAGATCACAGAAGAAATCAGTGGAAGAGCCTAGAACTGAAGCCAGTTCTTCTGAGTCCCAGGCCAGCACTTTAACCCCTGAACCATCCTTCCTCTCTGGGGCTAGTGGTTGGGGAGGGAGCAGCTGGCAGCTCAGCATGCTGAGATTACCAGAAACTCAGGGAATTAAACTCCTGTGACATCACTACACAGGAACCCAAGAACAATTCCTTTTCCCAGACGATAACGCTGAGTCATGCTTTCTCCTGAATCTATTCAGGGACAACTCCATCAGCCAGAGCACGGAGCAGGGTCATAGTGAACAAGCAACTCCACATGAGTTCCCAGTGTGACTCAAAATGGACTAATGTGACCAATAGGGACATAGGCCTGGAAGGGACCTCCTGAGTCCAGGATTCTAGTTCCCTGCTATCATAGGAGACCCCGGCATATCGCCTGGTGCATAAGCCTCTGTAAGCAGGGTCTGAGTGAGTTCTCCCGTGACAGCTAGCTGGGAGAGGGAGACACTTCAGGAGCAAACTGTATTTACATAAACACACCTACTCTGCCTAGATATCCAGCTGATAGAGTGAGGTTGCTCAAAGTGATCAGCTTTGGCTGGTGGTGGGTTACAAACAGAGGTGAAAGTAAGCTGGTCCGCTCCGGCACAGCGTACCGGCAAGAGCCAATACACCGTGCCGGACTGCACTGGTTTCCGCGGCGGGGATTTAAAGGGCTCAGAACTCCCTGCGGTGGGAGGAGCTCCGGGCCCTTTAAATCCCGGCCCCAGCCCGGCAAGGCTCGGGGCTCCCCGCAGCTGTGGGAGCCCTGAGCCCTTTAAATCCCAGCCCCAGCCCAGCCGCTGGAGCTGCGGGCGGGATTCAAAGGGCTCTGGGCTCCCCGCTACGACGGGGAGCTCTGAGCCCTTTAAATCCTGGCCCCAGCTTGGCTGCCGGAGCTGCGGGGGGGGATTTAAAGGGCTCGGGGCTCCTCGCAGCCGCGGGAGCTCCGGGCCCTTTAAATCCATGCCCGAGGCCGGCTGCCGGGCTGGGGCCGGGATTTAAAGGGCCTGGAGCTCCCATTGCTGCAGGGAGCCCCAAGCCCTTTAATTTGCCCCTGATCCCCGGGGGCTCTCAGCCACCTCTGCAGCTGGGAGCTCCAGGTTGATTTAAAGGCCCTTAAATCTCGAGAGGCCTTTAAATCTCGAGAGGCCCCGCCTCTTCCGGTTGAGGCCCCATTTCTTCCGGATGAGGCCACGCCCCCTCCCTCAGGACTCCGGCAGTACCGGTAAGTCCTGTAAGTTACTTTCACCCCTGGTTACAAATCACTGTAGTACTGAATGCAAGGATAGTGAGTCCCTCTGAGATAAAAGAAACTCACTAAGCTAGGGACTGGAATGACAGACCCCTGTGAAAGTGAGAAGGGTGGAGACAGGTTTAACCTAAGGGACCCCAGTCTGATGTAACTTGTTCCTGCCCACTGTTCAAAGATAGAGCTAAATAGATTCCATTAGGAACCTTTTGTTATTTTAAGTTCTCAAATGAGAGCTGAAATCACTTGTGGTGGGACAGCGTTTCTGCTTGGCCTCCTGCAAGCTGAAAATATCCATGAGGCAGCAGTCACTAAGAGACTGACTTGCCGAGGTCACAGCAGAGAGGCAGCTGGCAGCAGAAGGGAACTAACAGTAGGCTGGCAGGCGCGGTGAGTGGCCAGAGCAGAATGAGCCGCTGGCAGGGTAACTAGCAGAGAGGAACCGTGGCTGGCAGGGTGGCCTGCAGAGGGAACCCGTGACTGACAAGTGCTCAGATGGCGGAGCGAGCAAGGTGCCTCCCAGGGGTGGGAGGTGAACTCACACAGATGCACCTTGGAACCCTGGGTCCTCATTGACCAGGGACAACCACAGTGAGTGGGGTGAGGTGAGGGAGCAGAGAGGGGCACAGTAAAGGAACTTTTGGTTGTAGAACTCAAGACTATGAGGCAGAAGGCTCTGCCCCACGCACTCTGGGGTAGGTGTGCTGCTCACGGTTTTAGGATTATGAATCCTGCTTGAGGCATTTCCCTAATTATTGTCTGGTGACTTCTCTCCTTTCCCTAAAAGTTTCTTTTCTACACTCAGTTTCTGTGCTTGCAAGTGGGAAGGCGCCCATGGGTGGGCTTTCATTTCCCAGGTTACTGGGTGGGGCTTACTGACATATACATGGGTGGGGCTTCGCTTGAATCAGTTTCAGCTTCTTTGTTTTTCTCACGAGTTTTTTATTTGTTGTTGCACGAATGAGCCAAAGGTCCATTGTAATAAGAGCAAAAGCAAAACCCGACTTACAATGAAATGTGCACACCATGCCGTAGCAAACGGGTTCACGTACAGATCTCAACTACACTGTATAATGCTGTGCAAGCTTAACCAAAATCCGTCCAAATGTACAGCACCACCTGGAGTCAAGCCGCTGCCTGAGGACCGGATCTGTCTGGAACGATCTGCATGGGTAATTCTTCGTTGCTGTGCTTCAAATATGCACAGGAAGGTTTTTTCCCCTAAAGCATCTCATGCCCCCCTGCCCCACCCAAATACATTCTGCACCCCCCAGGGGGGTTTGACCCCATTTTGAGAACCTCTGGACTAGATGATCTAATGGCTCCTTCTCACCTTAAATTCTATGACTCTGTGAATCATTGTATTGAGTGGATTGTTATCTTGGCTGCAACTTGAACAAGTTGCTCCTGTGAATGCTGACAGGCATTCAACAAGGATAGGAGTACTTGTGGCACCTTAGAGACTAACAAATTTATTAGAGCATAAGCTTTCGTGGACTACAGCCCACTTCTTCGGATGCATACCGAAGAAGCTTATGCTCTAATAAATTTGTTAGTCTCTAAGGTGCCACAAGTACTCCTGTTCTTTTTGCGGATACAGACTAACACGGCTGCTACTCTGAAACCTGTCAACAAGGATAGACGCTGGCCAAGAAGAATTGGGACTGCCACAATTAAACCGGGATATATCATCTCTTTACCCTCTAAACCAGGTCCTTTCCTGTCTCAGGGGGAGTCTTACAATTGTCCCACTCTTCGAGCTGGGAACAACACCCCATCTATGCTAAACGCTTATCACCAAGCAGATCTGAGTGGACACCTCAGTCTCTTCTGTTCAGAGTGCGTGGGGCTTGTGACCAGAGCTATACAGTCACCCCCAGACTCCTTAAAACTAGTAGGTTTATTAGCAAACAGCACAAAGCATTGGAGAAAATGGTTATAAAATACCAGGCAGCTGTCACATGTCTTCCCTCATCCATCTCACGTCTCACTACAAGCTAAGTTAGACAGGCTTTGCTTTGGAGACGGAGAAACAGAACTGGCCCAATTTACATTCTCTTGGGAAACCAATGAGCTCTTGGAACCCAGCCTACTTTCCCTGTGTCTCTGAGAACATCTTCCCATCTGTTTGCCCCTTTCTTGTGGAAGCAGCCTTTGCTGAAACCCGTGTGAGCCTGGGCCCAGTCACCATAGTGCTCAGCCGTGACCATGTTACAGAGCCAATTTGTGAAGCTGACCTTTGCCCTGAGATGCTTTTTCCCAGCCAGACATCTAAGATGAGGCCCCCGTGGGCATTGCTACATTGCTTTTCAGTTAGATCCTGTCAAGGCTGCTTCCCCACTCTGAACTTTAGGGTACAAATGTGGGGGCCTGCATGAACACTTCTAAGCTTAACTACCAGCTTAGATCTGGTCCGCTGCCACCACTCCCAATGTGCTAATTCCTTTCCCTGGGTAGCCTTGAGAGACTCTTCACCAATTCCCTGGTGAATACAGATCCAAACTCCTTGAATCTTAAAACAAGGAGAAATTAACCATCCCCCCTCCTACCTCCCACCAACTCCTGGTGGATCAAGATCCAACCCCATTGGATCTAAAAACAAGGAAAATCAATCAGGTTCTTAAAAAGAAGGCTTTTAATTAAAGAAAAAGGTAAAAATTGTCTCTGTAAAATCAGGATGGAAAATAACTTTACAGGGTAATCAAACTTAAAGAGCCCAGAGGACCCCCCTCTAGCCTTAGGTTCAAAGTTACAGCAAACAGAGACAAACACCCTAGCAAAAGGTACATTTACAAGTTGAGAAAACAAAGATAAAACTAACACGCCTTGCCTGGCTGTTTACTTACAAGTTTGAAATATGAGAGATTTGTTCAGAAAGTTTTGGAGAGCCTGGATTGATGTCTGGTCCCTCTTAGTCCCAAGAGCGAACTCCCACCAAAACAAAGAGCACAAACAAAAGCCTTCCCCCCACACCAAGATTTGAAAGTATCTTGTCCCCTTATTGGTCCTTTGGGTCAGGTGTCAGCCAGGTTACCTGAGCTTCTGAACCCTTTACAGGGAAAAGGATTTTGGAGTCTCTGGCCAGGAGGGATTTTATAGCATTGTACACAGGAGGGCTGTTACCCTTCCCTTTATAGTTATGACAGACTCATTCGGCCTCAATGGCTGCAAACACCATTGTAGTGCTTGTGCTGAAATGCTCGGCCTCTCTCTGAAACCCCAACGATCCCCTCAGAAATCCAATACTACCCCTCACTATGCCCCCCAAGCACACACACATCTGCCACAGACACCACAGTGCTGGAGCCATGGGGCTTCCCAGAAGCCAGCTGTCACAGGAGGCTGATAAAAGAGGCCTTTTATAGACAAATGTCAGAGGTGTTGCTCTGTGGAACCCTGACACAGCCCTGAGCTTAGGGTCTCAGGGTATCTGAGCACCTTGAATGTATTTATCTTCCTGCCACTGCTGTGAGGCAGGGCCGGGTTATTATCCTCTTGTGCATAGGCTCAGAGACAGCCAATGACTTGCTCCAGTCACACAGCGCAAGGGAATCAAACCAAGCTCTCTTGAGTCACAGAGCCGTGCCCAGACCACAGAACCAGCCTTCCAGCCATCTGAGCGGTGACAGGCCCGGCTGGATTCTCTGAGCTCCCCCTGTGCTGCAGAGAGCAGGGATGGCAAGGAGACAGTTCCAGGGGTTTGATTTGCTGGCCTCTTTTCCCCTGCCTCAGCAGCGTTTATAGCAGCCTGGGGGCTGGGCTGACCTTTGCCTTGTGGTAACGGCTTCCAAGGGAACAGCCCAATCAGGCCAAGTCCCTGAGGATGGGTGTGACCCAGAGTGTCCCTTTGGCGTCTGAGGTGGCCGTGCAGAGGCCCTGCCCTTCCCTCTAAGGTCCTTCCAATGACTTACTCTCAGCCTGGGATACTTAAAACAAGAGCCCCCTTTGTGGGGTCACATTAATTCAGTCTTCTCCAAAACACAAGGTGTCCTATTCTCCAGCCCCAGCCTCCTCCTTTACTCAGGAGCCCCACACCGCTCTCCTTGCTGGGGTCAGCGTTGGTTGAGGCTTGCCGCACTCGCTACCCCATCTCTGCCCTGAGCCGGGCCGTGGTAAGAGTTGCCCTGGGAGTCCAGGCTGCGGTGGGGAGCCCCAGACTCTCCATCTTCCCTAAAGGGGTACTTCTTATGGGGCGGTGACACAGGCTGGGGGCTGCTCTCGGGCCCCCCACCCAGGGCAGGTGGAGGGTCTGGGGCTCCCAGCCTGGCCCAGGGCAGGGCCTCGGGGGAAGAGGAGGTAGGGTTGCCAGTTTTCTACTCACAGAAAACCAAACACCCTTGTCCCACCTTCCTCCCGGCCCCTCCTCTGCGGTCCCACCCCTGCCTCACCCCTTCTCCGAGGCCCCACCCCCCCGCTCACTCCATCCCCCCTCGCTCTGTTGCTCACTCTCCCCACCCTCACTCACCCGCTCATTTTCACCCGGCTGAGGCAGGGGGTCGGGATGCGGGAGTGGGTGAGAGCTCCGGCTTCGGGTGCAGGCTCTGGGGTGGGGCAAGAAATGAATACTTCAGTATGCGGGAGGGGGCTCAGAGCTGAGGCAGTGTGTTGGGATGCGGGAGCAGGTGAGGGCTCTGGCTGGGGATGCGGGCTCTGGGGTGGGGCCAGGGATGAGGGGTTCAGGGTGCAGGAGGGCCTCCGGGCCGGGGGATGGAGCCGATGGGTTCGGAGTATGGGAGGGGGCTCTGGGCTGAGGCAGGTGGTTGGGGTGCAGGAAGGGGTTAGGTATTCAGGCTCCCGGCGGCGCTTACCTCAAGCAGCTCCCGGAAGCAGCAGCATGTCCCCCGTCTGGCTCCTATGGGGAGGCGCGGCCAGGTGGCTCTGCATGCTGCCCTGTCTGCAGGCTCCGCCCCCGCAACTCCCACTGGCCGTGGTTCCTGGTGAATGGGAGCTGCAGAGCTGGTGCTTGGGGCGGGAGCAGCACGCAGAGCCCCCTGGATGCCCCTATGCCTAGGAGCTGGAGGAGGGACATACCACTGCTTCCGGGAGCCACACGTCACCACGGCAGGCAGGGAGCCTGCCTTAGCACTGCTGTGCCACCAACTGGACTTTTAAAGGCCCAGTCATTAGTGCTGGCCAGAGCCACCAGGGTCCCTTTTACCAGGCATTCTGCTCGAAAACTGGATGCCTGGCAAACCTAAGAGGAGGAGAAGGAGGTGACGACTCAGGAGAGGTCACCCTACACTGAATGGGCTGGGCTGGGATAGGAGCTCGCTGTGCCTCTGTGGAGGAGCTGAGGCCCGTTTCCACCCCTTTGCATTGCTGGGGCAGCAGAAATGGAGCAGATGGGGCAGGAACCTGGGCCTGAGTCTCTTGCCAGGACTCCTGTGTGTCAGACCCTCACTCACGCACACAGCTCTGCCCTACCTCGGTCGGAGTGGACTCAGCAAGCATGTGGTGTGCAGAGCCATCCATAGTGGTGGCGGGGGTGGGCTGCCTGAATGGCCTTTCCTGACATGGTCTCTGACATGACTCAGTCACAAGCACCTGGTTGAGGGGGTAAGGGGAGGGTAGGTGTCCATGCCCCTTGAATAGACCCTGTCCACAGCTGGTGCAGCCCCATGGATCACACAGCAAACAGTTTCTCATGGCCCATGGATGTTTAACCAGAGACGGGACAGTGACAGGCCAGGTGTAATGGGAAACAACATCCACATCCCTTCTCTTTATTGACTGTATCAACAGGAATTCTGTAGTCAGAACAGGCACTGATACAGCTCTTTATGGGCCAACATCCCACCTATCCCCTTGCTATCAACGAACACAGTCACTTTGTAAATATTGCTGCCTGACTTGGTCTCCTTCCCCCAGTGCCCTGTCCTCCCTCACCAGCCACCATAGATCCCGTCTGAACCTTTCCCTACAGAGTGGAGTCACTAGCTCATGTCCTCTCAGATGCAAGTGTCCACGATGGAATAGGTGGCCTGTGTTTTTTGTCTCCCATGTCACCAGCGCTGGAGCCGCGTGATGAACTGACCCTTCACTTGACAAACACCCTGATTATCCTCGCACGAAGGTGTTTGCTTTTCACGCTGTACACAATTGGGTTCATCAGGGGTGGGACCACTAGGTAGATGTAGCCAATGAGAATCGGAAGCAAGGGAGAAGAGTTCTTCACGAATCTGTGTATCACAGACAAGCCGAGCACTGGTGTGTAGAAGAGCAGGACGGCGCAGAGGTGGGAGATGCAGGTGCTCAGGGCTCTGAGGCGCTCCGCATGGGACGCGATGCTCAGCACTGTTTTGAGGATCATCACATAAGAGAGGAGGATGAGCAGCGAGTCCAGCCCCACTGTGGAGATTGTAACAAACAAGCCATAGATGCTGCTGACTGTGATATCTGAACAAGCCATCTTCATGACCTCCTGGTTTATGCAGTAGCAATGGGAGAGGACACTGATTCGACAGTATCGGTAGCGTTTCAGGAGAAAGGGGAGTGGGAATATTACAGCCACCCCTCTTAGCACAAACACTAGCCCCATCTTGGCTATTCTTGATGGGGTTAAGATGGAAGTATATCTCAGCGGATTACGGATCGCAACGAAGCGGTCAAAGGCCATCAACAACAGCACGGAGGATTCAGTGAATGAAAACGAGTGGATGAAGAACAGCTGGGCAAAACAAGCATCAAGGCTGATCTCCCTAGAGTTAAACAAGAATATGCCCAGTGTTGACGGCATGGTGGATATCGATAAACCAAGGTCTGTGACGGCCAACATGGAAAGGAAAATGTACATAGGCTCATGGAGGGTTGGATCTGTTTTTATAATGAACAGAATGACTGAATTTCCTAATATTGAAATAACATAAATGAAGCAGAAGGGGATGGAGATCCAGAGATGGACGTCTTCCTGCCCAGGTATCCCGGTGAGAAGTAACACTGCAGATTTGAAGTTGGTGTCATTGACAGCTGACATAATGTACTGGACAGGTCCGAGGAGTTTTGAACTTTCCTTCCTAAAAGGAAAAGGAACAGGAGACTAGATGATATTTAGCGAGACATCATTCTGCTCTGAGTGCAAGTCTAGAGATTCCTAGGAGCTCAAGGAAGATCAGCAAAAACATACTCTTGGATTTACTCCACTGGTAGGAAGATAGGCACTGCCAGACTGGATTAGACCTGTAGTCCATCTAGCTCAGTATCCAATGGCCATCATGAGATGCTGCAGAGGAAGATGGAAGAAGCCCTGCAATAGGCAGCTATGAGATAACCTGCTCACGGGGAATCTTTCCCCCTGTCACCCCCTAGTTAGACATATTTTGTGGTGTAAATCAGGAAGGTTTAGAGCCCTTCCAGACTTTTTTTAAAACAATCCTCATTCCTGTAATTGTATTTTCTGGTTACCCATATAAACATCCTGTCCCTCTTTGAATCCTGCTAACCTCTTGGTTCCATTGATATCTTGCGGCTGTGGGTCCCGCAGCCTACTTGAGCACTGTCTGATTTTACATTCGTGACCTTCCCACAAACACCCTTTCTCGCCCTCCACTTCTGAGTGCGGCCCATTGTATCATGCCATAGCAAATGCATGGTGAAAACTTATCTGTGTAGCCCAGTGGGCCCACTTATCTCTATTATATTCACCACTTTTCATTATATTTTACTTTATTATGTTCAACTGTAAAGCAAGGACCCTACAGGCTCGTATCCTGTAAGACATTGTCTTCAGCAGTTAGCATGAGGCCTGAGGCCTATGAACTTTGGCATAATAAACTCAGGTAACCCCTAAGTTATGGGGAACTGGAAGTAAAGTGTAAGGGGGAATTTTATCCATAACGACATCAACCAACCATAGAACATGAACTGACACCAGCTTCTGGAAGGTTTCGGTTGGAATATCTGCCCGCAAGGGTGCCATGACAATGAACTGATGTATATGATAATGGGGTGAAATCATAAATACACTAACCTATAGAAGAAGGACACCTTAACATTGGTAAGGGAAGGATATACGTATAAGGAAGAGGGGAGAAACCCTTATGAAATATTTCAGAGTAGCAGCCGTGTTAGTCTGTATCTGCAAAAAGAAGAACAGGAGTACTTGTGGCACCTTAGAGACTAACAAATTTATTAGAGCATAAGCTTTCGTGGACTACAGCTCTAATAAATTTGTTAGTCTCTAAGGTGCCACAAGTACTCCTGTTCTTCCTTATGAAATATTCATTCGACATGGTAACATAAGCGTAACATATTATAAAAGTGGCATCCCAGGGCAGCAGGAGGGAGAGATGTAGACTTTGGGAGGGGCCAGATGATGGCCACTGGTGAAGATGAGAATGATGACGGTGATGAGGAAAATAATGGCTAACATTTCAGGTTGTTCTGCAAGGGATGGTGTCAGTACGGATATTCAGATGTGCTATATAAAAGTTCCAACAGTGTGAGTGTCGCACCTGTGCACATCGGGGTTCCCAACCATATAATAACTTTAATAATAATCTGACTGGGCCTGATCTTGGGACCAGAACCTGTCAACCCTCAACGTGATAACCGAGAATCTTATTCATAATCTTTAGATCAGGCTACATCTGTCCTGCATTCAAGCAATTTATAAATGTGGAGTGGTTCATTGCCTCTTTATGTATATTCTTTATTTTCTCCACTCCTGAGAGTCCAAATTAGGTCACTGCCTCTTTGTAGCACATGGGATCAATTCTTAGGACCAGATTCAGAATTCAATAGCATTGACTTCAATGGTTTCACTCCAGATTTACATGTGTAAATTCGATCAGAACTGGGCTCTATTAACTTTCCCTTTCCAAATTCTCCCAGTGATATACTTTGACCCCCAAGAATCCCTCCAAGAGAAGATGAGGTGCTTGGTCTGGCCAATGTTAACTGACTCCATAGAGTTCACTCATCCTACAGGCTTCTCTTTATCCTCACAGGACCTGCATCCTCGCCCCGTGCAAGGGTTTGTTGATGATTTCAGCCACGCTTCTGTAACAGGTGATGGGTTTAAATTACATACAAGCACTATTACACTCCCCTTTCCTGCCCCTCAGCTCTACTCTTTGCTGAAACACTGATGACCGGTTCTGGTCTCTCATGACTTTTTGGAAAGTCAGGCACGTGGATTGCAGAGATATTGTGTGCATGACCCTGAATCTAAGTGTTAGAAACAGCTTCTGGTCAGTTACCAGGAGACGGTATCGTCCAACTGTTCACTGAACAAAGAGTTAATAGCACAAACCCATTGCACACAGTATTTGGAGTACTTCTGAAATACTTTCTAAAGCAAAAGTTATATCATTTACACATCTATGGTGTAGCACACACATAAACCCATTCTTTCCCCTCTGATCTTCCTTCAGAGATGAGTTCTCAGGTTCGAGTGGGACTTAAAATGTAGCATCTGTCATCTGGAATTCTTCAGAACCTGAAAAGTTCGCAGCATCTCAGCCCTCAGCCCTTGCCAGCTAACAAAAGTCTAGTAGTTCCTCTGTCCCTGGGTTAATAGCTGACTGGGTCTCATCAGACTGACAGGCACAGACAGTGCTGGGGAAGTCTGAAGGCCCTCGGCCTGTCTGAGTCCCCATCAGAGTGGGAGGACTTGGGGTCAGAGACGTGTACAGACTGTTTGAAAACCCTCTTGTTCTCCCTACTGTTCAGATTAAACAGTATTTTGGTTCGGGAAGGCTGGCTGGTCACTCGTCTCACCACTAGTCCCAGAGTCCCAGAGGGAAGAACCACAAGTGCCGAACCCACTCAGACCTGCTCGGCAAGCACAGTCAACCCACAGTGTGTTGTATCCCAGAGTCCAGTCTGAAGGTGGTAGGATCGCGGGACTCCACCCCATGAGAGGGCAGGGTACGAGGCCTGACATGTGGCACTCAGAGACTGGAGAGGGGGCAGAGATATAGGTAGCCCTGTAACTGTGAAGGGTATCTAGAGGGCAGAAATGCTGGCGCCCTCAGCCAGTCAGGAAACAGAAATATGCCTCATCTGACCTGTTACCACAGAACAACACAGCTCTGAATTCCTGCGTTCACAATCGAGCCAGAGAATAAAAGCTTTGAAAATACATTTGCTGATTAAATTTCCAGGAGTAAATAAACCTGAGGTGATTTGGGAACTAGTCACTGATATTCTGTGGGGTCTCCTGTCACTCGGCCCCTGGCAGGATCGGGTACAGAGCACACGGCACCTCCAAAAATAGGACCCACTGAGAAATCCTGACTCGGGGCATGAGGGCTTTAACACTCCAATTTCTGTGTAGCTTGAATGACCCACCGAGGAACCTGGGTACGTGTCAGGGAGGGGCTCCCGAGCTACCTAGCACTGCCTGCCCTCCAGCCCCGTCACTGAGGCCTTGGCTACACTGGTGCTGTACAGCGCTGCAACTTGCTGTGCTCAGGGGTGTGAAAACGCCCCCCCCCCCCCCCCCCGAGCGCAGCGAGTGCAGCGCTGTAAAGCACCAGTATAATCAACGCCTGCAGTGCTGCACGCTCGCTCACAGCGCTGCAAGCTACTCCCCTCGGAGAGGTGGAGAGAGCTCTCGCAGCGCTGACGGCGCGACTACACTCGCGCTTCACAGACCTGCCGCAGCAGCACTGTGAATTCTCAAGTGTAGCCAAAGCCTTAGTCACCCCGACAGCCCAGCTGAGTCCTCTGCCGCTGCACAGAACATCTGCAAATGGAAACAGCTTGCAGCCTTTACACTTCACTTCGCATTTAAAAGATAATGAAACCTGCCAACGTACCCAATTCCTGCTAGATGGGAGCTGCCAGAGGTCTTCATCCTAGAGGGCAAGGAGTCATCGGAGAGGTTGCAGGGCAGCAGGCAGTATGTGTTCAGACAGGGAGGCAAGTGTCTTTATGAAGCATGTTTGCACATTCCCTTGGGGGCCACTTGGCCATCAGGGAACCTCAGCTGCTTGGCTGAGTGCGCACCAGCTTTAACCCTTGGATCGTTCCAGTAGGGGAAAAACTTCTCACCTGTCAGGGGGGTTAAGCACTGGAATAAATTGCCCAGGGATGTTGTGAAATCTCTATAGTTGGAGATTTTTAAGGACAGGTCAGACAAACACCTGTCAGGAATGGTCTAGATAATACTGAGACCTGACACGAGTACAGGGACAGGACTAGATGCCCTCTCGAGGTCCCTTCCAGTCCAACAAATTTACCTGTGGAATAAACAGAGGGACCCAGGATCCAGAGATCCCCGAAGTTAGGTGCAGATCTCAGTGATCCACTGGTAGCCAAGCCCACCCCCAATCTCTGGGCCTCCACAACTGCTCTAGGACCCTCTCCAGCTCCCTGCTAGCACAGGCTCCTCAGAGATGTGCTAATAGAGTTTGTCACTGCAGCACCCGCTGAAGTTGGTTAGAGTAGCTGATGGGCATAATAACCCAGCCATAGACTGGGCAGGAGCTTCTGACCTTTCCATACCACAGCCATAGACTCCGTCAGTGCAACCTTCATTTATGTGACGAGGACGAGGCAGACGAAAAGCCTCCATTTCTCTTGGGGATCCAGGCAGTTGCAGCTGGGCAGCATCATGGCAGCTGAGCTTTCAACTCACCCCAAAACATGGATGAAAAGGAAACATTTTAGTTTGTGTCAAAAATTTTCATGGGGGAAAAAAACTCTGTTTTCAAGCCCAGCTCTAGGTCAAATCATGCACCTCTGTCCTTCGTGCTACAGGACCACACCCCTAGGTGGCAGCACTAGATCCCATCAGCCTCCCACACTCAGCACCCCCTAGATGTCTGCTAGGCCGGGGCTGTGCCAGCTCTGTACCAGAGGGATCCCCTGGAAAAGGCTTGTCTGCAGCAGCCCATCCATCAGTGGAACACTTTAGAAACATGACAAAGGCCAGACTGGGTCAGCCCAATGGTCCATGTAGCCCGGTGTCCTGTCTTCTGACAGTGGTTGGTGCAGATGCTTCAGGGGGAATAAACAGAACAGGGCAATTATCGAGTGATCCATCCCATCATCTGCTCCCAGCTTCTCGCAGTCAGAAGTTTAAAGACACCCAGAGCATGGGGTTGTGTCCCTGACCATCTTGGCTACTAGCCATTGATGGACCTGTCCTCCATGAACTTATCTGATTATTCTTTGGATCAGTTATACTTTTGGCCTTCACAACATCCTTTGGCAGTGAGTTCCACAGGCTGGCTGCGCACTGTGTGAAGAAATACTTCCTTTTATTTGTTTTAAAAGCTGCTGCCTATTAACTTCATTGGGTGACCCCCTGATTCTTGTGAAGGGGTTAACAACGCTTCCCGATTCACTTTTTCCACACCACTCATGATTTTACAGGCCTCTATCATATCCCTCCTTTCCAAGCTGAACAGTCCCAGTCTTTTAAATCTCCCCTCATATGGAATCTGTTCCATACCCCTCATCATTTTTGTCACCCTTTTCTGTACCTTTTCCAATTCCAGTATATCTTTTTTGAGATAGGGCAACCAGAACTGCACGCAGTATTCAAGGTTTGGGCAGATCCTGGGTATATATAGAGACAATATGATATTTTATGTCTTATTTTCTAGCCCTTTCCTAATGGTTCTTCACATTGTGTTAGTTTTGACTTGGTTGTGGTTTTTGACTGCTGCTGCACATTGAGTGGGTGTTTTCAAAGAACTAGGGGTAATGACCCCAGGATCTCTTTCTTGAGTGGTAACAGCTAATTTATACCCCATCATTTTGTTTGAATAGCTAGAATTACATTTTCAATGTGCTTTACTTTTCCTTTGTCAACATTGACTTTCATCTGCCACTTTGTTGCCCACTCACCCAGTTTTGTGAGATCCCTTTGTAACTCTTTTTAATCTGCTTGGGACTTAACTATCTTGAGTAATTTTGCCTCGAATGGGAATTTTCCCACCTCACGGTTTATCCCTTTTTCCAGATCACTTATGAATCTGTTGAATAGGACTGGTCCCAGTACAGACCCCTGTGGGACACCACTAGTTACTCCTCTCCATTCTGAAAAATGACCATTTATTTCTACCCTTTGTTTCCTATTTTAACCAGTTTCTGATCCATGAGAGGACCTTTCTTCTTAATTCATGACAATTGACTTTGCCTAAGAGCCTTTGGTGAGGAACATTGTCAGAGGCTGTCACGGAGTGGGGGGGACGTCAGGGCCCTGCACCCCTCTTCCTGGGATTCACCGTGACTCTCAGCCAGCCAGTAAAACAAAAGGATTATTGGACAGTAGGAACGCAGTCTAAAACAGGGCTTGTAGATACAGCCAGGACCCCTCAGTCAAGTCCTTCTGGGGGACAGGGAGCTTAGACCCCAACCTTGGGGTTCCCTGTGTTCCACCACCCAGCACCAAACTGAAATTAAAAATTCCTCCAGCAGCTCTCTCCCGCCCTCCCCCCAGCTCCTCCTCTCCTTTGTCCAGTCTCCCCGCCAGAAAGTGTCACTTCTCCCAACCCACCTCCTGGCTCAGGTTACAGCTCAGGTAGCTTCCTTCAAGGGAAGTCCCCCATCCCCAATGCAACCCCCCTGCAACATTCCCAGGTCAAATCCGCCCCACTCCCTGCTCCATCACAGAGGCTTTCTGAAAGTCCAAGTACACTATATCCACTGGATCCCCCTTTCCTACATGTACCAAGATCACCTCTGGAGCCTTTTTTAAAAATCAGCATCATATTAGCTCTCTACCAGTCATCTGGTACAGAGGTTGATTTAAGTGATACGTTACATACCATGGTTAGTATTTTTCCAATCTGATATTTGAGTTCCTTCAGAACTCTTAGGTGAGTCCTATCTGGTCCTGGTGAATTATTACTGTTTAATTGATCAATTTGTTCCAAAAACCTCCTCTAATGATACCGCAATGTGGGACAGTTCCTCAGATCTGTCACCTAAAAAGAATCAGGTGTGAGAATCTCCCTCAGATCATCTGCAGTGAAAACCGAGGCATTTATCCTCCCTACAATAGCTTCATCTTCCTTGTCTGCTCCTTTAGTACCTGAATCGTCCAGGGGCCCCACTCATTGTTTAGCAGGCTTCCTGCTTCTGATGTACTTTGAAAAAAAATTGCTGTTAGTTCTTGTGTCTTTTTCAAGTTGCTCTTCAAATTCTTGTTTGGCCTGCCTAATTATACCCTTAAACTTGACTTGCCAGAGTTAATGCTCCTTTCTATTTTCCTCAGTACGATTTGACTTCCAATTTTTAACAGATTTCTTTTTGCCTCTAACCACCTCTTTATTCTCGTGTTTAGCCACAAGGGTGGTTTTTTGGACATCTTACTGGGATTTTTTTTGTTGTGGTGGTAATTTAGGGGATACATTTAGTTTGAGCTTTGATTATGATGTTGTTAAATTATTTCCATGCAGCTTGCAGGCACTTCACTCTTGTTACTCTTCCTTTTAATGTCCGTTAACTAACTACCACATTCTAATGTAGTTCCCCTTTTGGAAGTTAAATGTTACCATGGTGAGCTTTGTTGGTATTTCCCTCCCTACAAGGATGTTAAATTTAATTACATTATAGTCACTATTACCAAGTGCTGCAGATATATTTACCTCTTGGACCAGACCCTGTGCTCCACTTAGGACTAAATCAAGAATTTCCTCTCCCCTTGTGGGTTCCAGGACCAGCTGCTCCAGGAAGCAGTCATTAGTGCTGCCTAGAAATTTTTTCTCTGCATCCCGTCCTGAGGTGACATGTACCCAGTCAATACAGGGATAGTTAAAATCCCCTATTACTATTGGGATTTTTTTGTTATCGTAACCTCTCTAATGTCCCTGAACATTTCACAGTCAGGCTTGGTCTACACTAAACCCCCAAATCGAACTAAGGTACGCAACTTCAGCTACGTGAATAACGTAGCTGAAGTCGACGTACCTTAGTTCGAATTTACCGCGGTCCACACCCGGCAGGCAGGCTCCCCCGTCGACTCCGCGTACTCCTCGCGGCGAGCAGGATTACCGGAGTCGACGGGGAGCACTTCTGAGTTCGATTTATCGCGTCCAGATTAGACGCGATAAATCGAACCCAGAAGTTCGATTGCCTGCCGCCGAACCAGCGCGTAAGTATAGACAAGCCCTCACTGTCACCACCCTGGTCAGCTGGTCAGTAATATATTCCTATTGCTATACTCTTATCCAAGCATGGAATTTCTATGCATATTCTATGGTTCAGTTTGATTCATTTAAGATTTTTACTATATTTGACTTTCTTTCTTTCACACATAGTGCCACTCCCCTACCAGCACGACCTACACGGTCATTCCTCTACCTTTTGTGCCCTGGTATTACCCTGTCCCATTCATTATCATCATTCCATCACGTTTCTGTGAGGCCTGTTATAGCAATGTCCTCATTTAATATCAGCCACTCAAGTTCACCCATCTTAGTATTTAGACTTCTAGCACTTAGACTACACAAGCACTTAGAAACTTTGTCAATATTTAGATGTCCACCTTCATGGGATGTAATTGAATGAAACTCTTTCTTTTGTCTGTTTCTCTTCAGTCCCTACCTGCACTTCATCAACGTCTATCCTCTTTTCTTGCCTAGGATATAGAGTATCCTCTTTAATAAATCCTCCCCTAAGAGATTTACCCAGGCTCTTGGTGGATTCTCCATCACTTGACAATTGGCTGTTTTTTCCTAAAAGCTCTGCTCTAGGGATTATTGTGGGCAGGTCTCTGGCCTGTGCTACACAGAGAGTCAAACTAGATGATCACGATGGTCCCTTCTGGACTTGGAATCCATGAATCATTCTCCTTAGGTCCCCTTAAGTGGAGCCCATGGGAACCCCGGTTCCCGTTGGACAGTACTAGAGAACGGACCCCCATGTGGCTGTATCTTCCCTGTCCTGCCTTGATATTCCAAGGAAGCTGGTGCATTTTTCCAGTCCAATCCCCCATCCCCACCCCCCCACCCCACACACACACACTGGGCTCACTACAGCTAAGCAACTGAAGCTCTTCGAGTTCCACTGAAGTCGAGGCACTTTGCTGAAGTGGGGACCTCAATAAATAACCAGCTGGCTGGAACTTTGGTCCTTCTTTATCCATCTCCTACGCACCACTGTTTGCCCCGCCCCCTGCCATGCGCCATGCTGGAAAGTACATTGCCAGCCCATTGGCACAAGGACCAGAGTCTAAATCTTATCACTGGGGGTTAGTTGTTTAACACCCTTTGAAGATATAGGCCCATGTCATTCTATCTGAGCCTGGCACACTTCTCCCTGAGGCTCTGCCCCCACGCCATCCCTTCTCCCTGAGGCCCTGCCCCCACCCTACCCCTTTCCCCCAATCCCCTACCCCCACGCTGCCCCTTCTACCCAATCCCCTGCCCCCACCCCAGCACTTCTCCCCAAGTCCCTGCCCCCACATAACCCCTTCTCCCTGTGGCCCTGTCCTCAGGCCACCTTGAGCCCCAAGTCCCTGCCCCCACCCCATCCCTGTTCCCTGTACCCCTGCCCCCACCCCATCCCTTCTCCCCGAGGCCTTGCCCCCATCCCGCCCCTTTTCCCCAAGGTCCTGCCCCTTTTCCCCGAGGCCCTGCCCCCACCCTGCCCCTTCTCCCTGAGCTCCTACCCCCATGCCACCCCATCTCCCCCATTCCCTGCCCCCACATAACCCCTTATCCCCAAGGTCCTGCTCCCATCCCGCTTCTTCTCCCGAATCCCCTGCCCCCACGCCGCCCCTTCTCCCTGAGCCCCTGCCCTCACCTCACCCCTTCTCCCCAAGGCTGTGCCTCCATCCTGCCCCTTCTCCCCGAGCCCCCCACCCCACACTGCCCCTTCTCCCCAAAGCTCCACCCCACCCCACCCCCCTGGGGGCCTGAATGTACCTTAAAAAATAGCCTCCGTTTAATGATGCCCCCACATGCAGGTCTAGTACCCAGAAAAAGTGGACGGTTGTGACCTAAACCTGACAAGAAATGCTGTGCTGAGTTTTAAATTGCCTGCTTTGACCAGAGTACAGCGTCCTGCCAAAGACAACGGCAATGCCTGGCAGGTTGTGTCAGGCAGACTTGTAGTCCATGAAGGGGTACCTGCATGCACTGTCTGCCTGTCTCTCTCTCAGACACAGACACAAGGAATCATAATACTCAAAAACCAGTGGGAGAACACTTTAACCTGTCTGGTCATTCAGTGACAGACCTGCAGGTGGCTATATTACAACAGAAAAACTTCAAAAACAGACTCCAAGGAGAGACTGCTGAGCTAGAATTGATATGCAAACTAGATACAATCAACAAAGGATTGAATAAGGACTGGGAATGGCTGAGCCATTACAAACATTGAATCTATCTCCCCTTGTAAGTATTCTCACACTTCTTAACTGTCTGTACTGGGCTAGCTTGATTATCACTTCAAAAGTTTTTTTTTTCCCTCTTAATTAATTGGCCTCTCAGAGTTGGTAAGACAACTCCCACCTGTTTATGCTCTCTGTATGTGTGTATATATATCTCCTCAATATATGTTCCATTCTATATGCATCCGAAGAAGTGGGCTGTAGTCCACGAAAGCTTATGCTCTAATAAATTTGTTAGTCTCTAAGGTGCCACAAGTACTCCTGTTCTTTTTGCTACACAAGCTGTGCATCAGCAGACATGTGACGTCAAGCGACCTGGGTCTAGGCTCTGCTACTGACTTGCTGTGTTGTCTTGGCCCGGTCACCTAAACTCCCAGCGTAACATTTTCAAACGCACCTAGCTGACTTAGGTGCCCAAGTTCTGTGCCAATGGGATTTAGGGCCCTGGGGGGGGGGTGCTTATTCTTGATTACCTCTTAGTCTCTCTGTTGTTAAAAGGGGGCCGATGGCCCTGGTCCTCCTTGGTAAAGCACTTTGAGACCTGTGGATGCCAAGTGCTATACATAGACCATGGTCAGGTTTTTAAAGATATTTAGGTGCCTAACTCCCATTGAAATCAGAGTTAGGAATCTAAATACCTTAAAAAACCTGGCCCTGGGTTCTTGTTAAGAACCAGTACACTACAAAGTAAACCAAATTCTACTCCCTGTGCGGACAACATGATTGGCCTCTTCCAGAGGGAGATTGTCTCTATGCAGGGGCTGGCTCTGTTCAGACCAGCAGCTACCTGGACAATGGCTGTTAAATACAGCTCCATTTCTAATGCGGACAAACCCACAGACGCGCTGGCCAGACGACACTCCTCAGTTAATGCCTTCAGCACGTCTTCTGATCTTTTTGGATCATTGCCTCCATAACTTTTTCTCTCTATTATCCACCCGGCTTACTGAGCTCGCTGAATAATTTGCAAATGTAGCCGTTGAATAACTTATCCGCTATTGTTTTCCAATATCATATTTGGCTAACGATTATCTACCATTCCCCCAGCTCTGCCAGGAAGGAAAGGCGATGGAAGTGACACGTTAGCAGGGAAAATATTCCACACCCCAGGGCGATGTGGATTTTCTCTGTGTGTCCAAGAAATCCCACCCTACATCAGATCTTCTCCGGCTGGATCAGCAGTCATTCAAACACCCACACAACTGCTTCTGCTTATACTTTTCAGCTAAAGACACTGATTTTTTTCCCAGAAAGCGGGAGAGAATTCGATTTTTTTAATATAATTTTGATGGATAATATTGATGTTTATTTTAGAGCATTTTTTTCCCATTTTTATCTATTTAAATGTTCACACTTGCAGGAAATTATGGGGGGGCGGGGAGGATGCCAGGCAATAGCGGGGATCAGACAATTATTTAATGGCAGGCATTGAGGTTCCAAAAGTGAAAGCTTTATAGCTGTTAAAAATCAAATTGTCACCATCACAGGTCAAAATATACCAAGTCAATATCCTTAACTGAAACTCTGATATGTTCTCAAGTAGCATTTGTCTTACTTTGCCTAGCTGTAAATGTCTAGAACCATCAATGGGAATATTTCTTGTCGGTTTGTGTGAGTGGTGAAATCAACGTTGACTGATAATCTAATCCTGCCAAGATTAGACGTAAGGCATTTGACACTGCTGTGTCCAGACCAATAGTCCTATTCTTTCTTGCCTAGTCTTCCCATGAGAAATGACTTAGCTAGCAAGAGCACTGCAGTGTGAGATCCAGGCCTACAAGACCCGCAGCAGGCATGGAATGGGGGAAGTTCTCTGGCATGTGTCATGCCGGAGGTCAGAGCAGATGATCACAGGGGTCCTTTCTGACCTTGAACTCTATGAATTCTCTTCTATTCTGCAGAGGTTTTGATACCGCGTCAGCACCAAAGCCGGGGTCAGCTGAGGGTCTGGCCTGCAGTACTGCGTGCTCGGGCTGTGCCCAGCCCCAGAAATTAAAAACCAACCAACCAACACAAAAATCATTACAGGACTAGAGGTCTTAATGAATTCAGTGGTGGAGAAAGTTTCCGGGCTGACAAGCAGCTTGAGTTCTCAGTGGCTCTCATGTGCGACCCTGCTCTCTGACCTGACGACACAACCTCACAGAGGAGAGAGCTCTTAGTTCCATCCATGTCGGTTTTGTGACGCGGACACTTGTCCACCAGGCATTGGACTGGAAACCTCGTTCTGTTTGAAATGCAAAAGGGAAACCTGCTCAGGGCCAGGGGCTGGTGCATTGTCCTCTCCACACTGAGGGGGTGGGGGCAGATAGGGGAATAAACTTACCCTCGCCGGGCTTCTGACCAGGGTAAGATGGTACAGCTCTGGGGTCCTAGGCTGGGGAGCTGGGGTGGGGGGGAATTGGCTGGAGCCTCTCTACTGTTGGTTCATGATTCCCTAGTGAAAGCATTCATGTAACTGCAGCTGGGTGCGTCCCTGGTGTGTCTGGCTGTGGAAGTGCAGAACCCAGAGAGGATTGCTGCTTGTCACAGCCTCATAGTGTGAGAGGGAGCCCAGGTTGGTATGCCAGAGGGCTCAGCGGTACCCCCGTTCCAGGTTGCATCCTGGGCAAGTCCGTCACACCCACCTAATGAACAATCCCTGCTACACCATGAATCCATTTCCTTCTTGTTACTAATGGAGAGACCGTAGTTACAGCAGGGAAGTCAGGACTCCTGGGTTCTGTCTGTCATTCTCTGTGTGACCTTCACCAAGTCACATCTCCCTTTCCCTCAGTTTACCTCTCAGTATAATGGGTATATGTTCATAGTCACTTTCCTTTCCTAGGTGTTTTGAAGATCCTTCAATGAAAGGTGCTGCACAGTATGATGATAGTTACTGATGAGAATTACTGATCTCTGATCCCTTAGCAATAGCCCAGTGTGCCTGCAGAAAGTGTTTGTGTCTCCCCACAGTCACCTTTCTCCAAATATCTCTGTCTACTATCTACCCATTAACATGGGGAGAAGGGGTGGGGTGGGGGCACTCATATTCCCACCACCTAGGCATTGGTGCAGTACACAGGGAAACTGAGGTACACGCAGTATTCATATAAGACAGTAAGACTCACATGCAACATAACAAGAGAGAAAACCCCACTTCGTCACATTATGCAGGAGGTCAGGCTAGTCCACTGGTCCCTCTGGCCTTAAAAAGGCCAGAAATTTGACCAAGGACAGAATTTCACCTGCAGATGGTGCAATGTCCCTTATCCCACCAAAAAAATAGTCTAGGACTTCCCTAGAAGGAAGGATTAAATTTCCAGGGGGAGGCAAAGGAAATGCACTATCTCCCAGGCAACACCTTGGACGTGGGGGACCCTGTCCCCTACCAGGAAACAGCCCCCTAGTGCCTGTGCAATATCTTGCCTTGGCAATGGCTGACCAGGACATCACAATTTAAGCTCTTGAGAAGCCACTGAGGTTAATGTCAGCATCAAACTTCTTCCTATGTCAGTGAGGAGCCTCCAGACATCAAGAGTTAGAGAGCAGTGGTTCAGTGTTCCCTAAGGATGGATCTTTAATCCATGAATCCCCAACGCAATACAGCTCCCCCTTCCCCCAAACGAAGCATCTTCCTCTTGCATTGGGTGTGCTGACTGCTCCTGCCCTGGTGGGGACACCATCCTGAGACACACCTTTGAATCAGCCTTGGATTCCTCCTCTAACGCTACCTCTTTCCAGAACCAAATCCAGAATTTTTCCCATTTTTCCCATTTCTAAGAGACCCAAGTCTGAATTGCCCCCGAATCACCATATTTGGGACCCATCTACATCTCTCCAGTCTATAGAGAGATATTCATAGATTCATAGACTCTAAGGCCAGAAGGTATCATTGTGATCATTTGGTGTCTGACCTCCTGTATCCATAAACCTTTCCTGAATTAATTCTATTTCGAACTAGAGCAGATATTTTAGAAAAAAATCCAGCCTTGATTTTAAAATTGCCAGTGAATCCACTTGATACATTGTTCCCATGGTTAATTATCTCACTATGAAAAATGGACACCTTATTGCCAGTCCAAATTTGACCAGTTTCACCTTCCAGCCATTGGATCTTGTTATGCCTTTGTCTGCTCGAGTGAAGAGCCCCTTATCAAATATTTGTTCCCCACCAGGGTGCAATCCACTACCCAGCCCTCGTGTTCCCAGCCTTGGACAGATTTCCACTGAGAAACTGTGACCTCAAGCTGAGATCCCCTGCTGGTGAAATGAACCCATTGGGTTTGATATGGCTGTGATATAATAAAGGCTCTCCATGCATTCCTTCTGGCCAGGATGAGATTCAGGCAGATTGCTTGTGTCTGGGGTCTTCTTTTGTGCCTCTTCTTTCATGAGGCATCTGGCTTGTCTCCTCTGCTGTGATTTGGGGTAAGTGCTGGCTTTGCCATGTACAGTGCAACGAAATAGATAGGAAGTCCCACGTCCCACCTACTGTATGGGTAATGTATTAAAGGGACTGGTTCAAAGTGAGACGTGTCTGCTGCAGAAGTGAGATGACCTGTCAGAAAAGTGCTGAGACAGAAAGTCAATTTCACCAAATATTCATTTTGTTCCTATATATATATAGGTTTGGGCTGAAAAAACTCCCCGGGGTCTGATCAATAAGCTCATTGTTCCTATATCCAATGATATGTATGGCACATATACACAATCACTAATGATACTGATTTCACAATGGTTCTGTTTCCTCCTGTTTGAAAGTTACGAACAGTCTCTCTTGTCGGTTACCAAAGTTCTCCTCTCTCTGACTCCAGTCACTTCAATTGCAGACAGAGCTTTTTCTTAGTGTCACTGAAAATCCATGTTGGCTTGTTCGGGGAAGCCTGTGTTCAAATGATCCCATGGGAATTGTCGCTCATGGTGCTAGAAGGGCTCTGGGCAGCGTTTGTCACTTTGATTAATCCCATCGTGGCAACAGCGCTTTAAACTGTTCTGCTTTATTACTGAGCGATTTGCAAGCTTTGGACAGACATACTATTGAAACAAGTATCAGAGGGGTAGCCGTGTTAGTCTGGATCTGTAAAAAGCAACAGAGAGTCCTGTGGCACCTTTAAGAGTAACACATGTATTGGAGCATAAGCTTTCGTGGGTGAATGCCCATCCGACCAAGTGGGCATTCAGCCATGAAAGCTTATGCTCCAATACATCTGTTAGTCTTAAAGGTGCCACAGAACTCTCTGTTACTATTTCAGAGTAGCAGCCGTGTTAGTCTGTATCCGCAAAAAGAACAGGAGTACTTGTGGCACCTTAGAGACTAACAAATTTATTAGAGCATAAGCTTTCGTGGGCTACAGCCCACTTCTCCGGATGCATATAGAGTGGAACATATATTGAGGAGATATATATACACACATACAGAGAGCATGAACAGGTGGGAGTTGTCTTACCAACTCTGAGAGGCCAATTAAGTAAGAGAAAAAAACTTTTGAAGTGATAATCAAGCTAGCCCAGTACAGACAGTTTGATAAGAAGTGTGAGAATACTTACGAGGGGAGATAGATTCAATGTTTGTAATGGCTCAGCCATTCCCAGTCCTTATTCAATCCTGAGTTGATTGTATCTAGTTTGCATATCAATTCCAGCTCAGCAGTCTCTCCTTGGAGTCTGTTTTTGAAGTTTTTCTGTTGTAATATAGCCACCCGCAGGTCTGTCACTGAATGACCAGACAGGTTAAAGTGTTCTCCCACTGGTTTTTGAGTATTATGATTCCTGATGTCAGATTTGTGTTCCATTAATTCTTTTGCGTAGAGACTGTCCGGTTTGGCCAATGTACATGGCAGAGGGGCATTGCTGGCACATGATGGCATATATCACATTGGTAGATGTGCAGGTGAACGAGCCCCTAATGGTATGGCTGATGTAATTAGGTCCTATGATGATGTCACTTGAATAGATATGTGGACAGAGTTGGCATCGGGCTTTGTTACAAGGATAGGTTCCTGGGTCAATGTTTTTGTTCAGTGATGTGTGGTTGCTAGTGAGTATTTGCTTTAGGTTGGGGGGTTGTCTGTAAGTGAGGACAGGTCTGTCTCCTAAGATCTGTGAGAGTAAAGGATCATCTTTCAGGATAGGTTGTAGATCTCTGATGATGCGCTGGAGAGGTTTTAGTTGGGGGCTGAAGGTGACAGCTAGTGGTGTTCTGTTATTTTCTTTGTTGGGCCTGTCTTGTAGGAGGTGACTTCTGGGTACTCGTCTGGCTCTGTCAATCTGTTTTTTCACTTCCCCAGGTGGGTATTGTAGTTTTAAGAATGCTTGATAGAGATCTTGTAGGTGCTTGTCTATGTCTGAGGGATTGGAGCAAATGCGGTTATATCTCAGAGCTTGGCTGTAGACAATGGATCGTGATGGAAGCTGGAGGCATGTAGGTAAGTATAGCGGTCAGTAGGTTTCCGGGATAGGGTGGTATTTATGTGACCATTGCTTATTAGCACAGTAGTGTCCAGGAAATGGACCGCTTGTGTGGATTGATCTAGGCTGAGGTTGATGGTGGGATGGAAATTATTGAAATCATGGTGGAATTCCTCAAGGGCTTCTTTTCCATGGGTCCAGATGATGAAGATGTCATCAATGTAGCGCAAGTAAAGTAGGGGCGTTAGGGGACGAGAGCTAAGGAAGCGTTGTTCTAAGTCAGCCATAAAAATGTTGGCATACTGTGGGGCCATGCGGGTACCCATAGCAGTGCCGCTGACTTGAAGGTATATATTGTCCCCAAATGTGAAACAGTCGTGGGTGAGGACAAAGCAAGCTCTTCCCTACACCTCATAACCTTTCATGCCATGCAGTGAGTCTCCTCAAAGTTCATAGCCAACAGGCATTTGCTACTGTCTGCTCCAGCCACATCTTGACGTTCTTACTCAGTTTTGACTTTCTAACCACCCAGGCAAAGCACACTTGACTCACAAACTGAACAAAGGGAGCTGAGAATTTGGCTCTGTGGATGTATGGAAACCCCCAGCGAAGTACAATTTGTGCTAGCTCATGTTAATATGAGCTCTCTTGCCCTGGAAAGAGTGGGGAAGTGTTCCACTTTGCCAGCTGGCCAAACCGACTGAACAGACTCTGGGAGATTGACGAAGATGCTTTGGAGCCTATCTGCATTAACCACATTTATAGCATTCCCAGGTCGGTTTGGATTTTTCCTCTGGACATCAACCCTATTTAGCATCTGTTGTCCTGTAAATGTACATAAGAAGTGATCCCCACTCCTTGCTCTGCATAAAAATATGGCAGGCTCTTCTCAGACCATTTACATGTTAAACTGACTCTGCCACTGTCAGTTTTTATTGCTGACATTTCAGACCGTCATGACAACGCCGCAGTGTTTGCTGATGGCTGCGATTCCGAATTTTTTCCTTCCCTTTGATCTTTTATTGGCAATTTAGAAACACAACTCCGTTTTTCCTCCCATCAGTGTAGGTTTGGGGAATGGGCTTGCGGGCTTTGAAGGGAGATGACAGAGCTACTAAAACATTTTATATAACTTTGTTCCAAATAAAAAATCAATCAAGATACAAAAATAATCACATTATTTCTGATCCTGCAGTAGTAAGTTCTCTCTGGTTTAACTGCATTTTGTCTTCTGACCATTCTTTTTTTTTTTCTTTTTTCCTTCCTTCCTTTCTTTCTGTCTGGCACCCATCCCCACGGCATCTGAGCATTGCCAGTTACCTAGTGCCACTCCCGTTTGACCAAATTCTGCTTTGACTTTGACTGGGGCAACTTCGCTATCCCCAAAGGGAGTCTCACAACCGCATCTGAGGGCAGAACTGGGAGAATCCATGTTTATTTTTGGTGATCTGGGTAAACGTCAATCAGGCTGAGGCACAGTTTGTGAGAGCAACGTACACTGGAAGAGAGAGGATGGTCTCAGGGTGAAGGCTATTGAGTGCTGCCCTGGAGAATTGGATCGGATCCCTGCCTCTGCCACAGACTGACTATGTGATACTGGGCAAGTCACTTAAACCGAACGTGTCACTAATTGTGTGATCCTCATATCCTGGGTGCAGAGGCACTGAACACTCACTGGTGCCACTGGGGACTGTGTTTTGAACATACGAAGCGCTGCTAACGCTAAGTACTCTGAAGATTCCAGTCCTGGCGTCTCAGCTTGGCCATGCTGAAGTAGGGGACACTTTTTACCTTGATCTCCCTGTGCCTCATTTCCCCAATCTCTACAATGGACATAATAATTGGAAAACAAATTAATTCCTCTGCCTTCAGTACAGGGTTTGAATAAAGCCAGAGGCCACACGGTCCACGCTATGCACTGAATGAGGCAGAGGTCCTGTGGCTAAATTCTACGTGGCCTGTAATAACAAACTGTCTCATGAGGGATACACACAAAGAGGGCTGGCAGGCAGTCTTAATTCTGTCATGCCCTAACTTTTAAGTGCTTGACTTTGTAACCTTAATAATGTTCTTTTAATGTAGTATTTTGGTAGATGACCTACAAATGGATAATGCTGCTGTTATTACAGGTGTTATTTGGACCTACAGAGGACACTGAATGCATGAGACATCAGCGATGCGTCAGACTGGCTTCAGCCACTTGGCCTGAATCCTCACAGGAATTCCAGGGCTGCAGCATGTCTATTATTGGATGGCTTTCCCTCTGGGCTCAGTGAACTACATCATGCTCTCTGTCATATGGCTGGACCACAGTCTCCTCATCTCAATGTTCTATTTCCTTTCGACGCTGGCATTGGCAGACTTGGGCTTATCTGTCTCCACCTTGCCCACCATGCTGAGCATCTTCTAGTTGGATTCCAGCTCCATCCATTTCAATGCCTGTGTTACCCAGATGTACTTCATCCAGCCTTCTCCACCGCGGAGTCTGGGGTCCTGGGTCGCCATGGCGTTTGACTGCTTTGTGGCCATATGCAACCCTCCGAGATATGCTCTTGACAAATGCCAGGAGCACAAAGGCAGGGGCGGCGATTCTATTGCGGGCAGTCTGTGTGATGCTGCCAGTTGTCTTCCTCATTAAAAGGCTTCCCTTCTGCCTGCACTCGGATGTGCGGAGGTTGGCCCATGGGGACAAAACAGGTCAACAGGTCAACTTGTACGGTCTGACTGCCACGGTACTGACCAAGGGATTGGATTCCTTGTCCATCCACCCATCATATGTCATGATCCTGAAGGCCGTCCTGAGCACTGCCTCCTGGGAAGAGCACGTCAAGGCATTCAGCACCTGCATCTCTCACACCTGCTGCACCATCTACAGTCCACTCGTTGGGTTGTCCATCCTACACAGGTTTGGGAGGCACCTGTCCCACCTCACGCACACGCTCCTGGCCGATGCCTACCTGCTAGTGCCCCTCTTCCCCACCACGTCCTGAACCCCATCATCGACAGCTTGAAAACCAAGCAGATCCGTCGGAGGATTCTGGGAATTATTCATCGGAGAAGAGTCCAATCAGCAAACCCCTTCTAGTGGGGCGTGGCTCCCTGGATCAGCTGCCTCGTGCCCCACAGAGATCCAGGGAATTCTGCAGGGCTGTCCCAGCGGATTGGCTGTTACTGGGGGGAGTTTGTTAGGACACAGCCAGGTTCCTGGCATCTTCCCTTCCCCACTCCAGAGCATAAACCTAAGGCCCAAATGTGGTTTTCTTAGATATCACCCCAGCCTACCCCACCCCAGCTGCCAAGCTTGTATCATAAATGAACTTCCAAGTTGGGGACAGAACCTAGATCCCTCAATTCCCAGCCTAGCCCCCTAACCATCAGACCATCTATATACAGCACAGCACACACAGGGTCACAGGGAAGCAGAGTCCACCACAACGTTGTCCTCAGAAGGGAGGGGCTACTGCAGTGCATGTGATCAAAGAGTGCAAAGAGATCCTGGAGTCATTGTGGATAGTTCTCTGAAAACATCCACTCAATGTGCAGCGGCAGTCAAAAAAGCAAACAGAGCGCTGGGCATCATTAAGAAAGTGATAGATAATAGGCCAGAAAATATCATGTTGCCTCTATATTAATCCATGGTACGCTCACACCTTGAATACTGCGTGCAGATGTGATCACCCCATCTCAAAAAAGATATCTTGGACTTGGAAAAGGTTCAGAAAAGGGCAACCAAAATGATTCGGGGTATGGAATGGCTTCCATATGAAGAGAGATTAATAAGACTGGGACTTTTCAGCTTGGAAAAGAGACGGCTCAGGGGAGATATGATTGAGGTCTATAAAATCATGAGCGGTATAGAGCAAGTAAATAAGGAAGTGTTGTTTGGGAGGGAGATTGAAAAAAAATCACACCCCAACAAACATTTTTTAACAGGTCCATTTGTGTTTTCTCCCAAAAGATTGTTATAAAAACACAATCAAAATGATTGTTCATGAAAGAAAAGATGTCAACACATTTTTGGATACAATTTTTGAAAATAAAATCAAATACGACCATATTTTTAGGGGGGGAAATGAAGAATTTTGACAATATCAATAATTTGTTGTACAAATGTATTTGTTTTGAAAAAAGAAAATCAGCAAAAATATTTCTTTTGAAAATTTTGACCAGCTCTAATAATAATACAGAAATGGCTGCTGCTTTAATTCCCAGATTTATCAAAAATAAAACTCCACAACTCAGTTTATTTTTATTTATTTAAACTCTACATGAAAAATAAGAGGGTTATCAAGAGGTCACAAATGTGTTGCAAACAGAACAGTTTTAATTTCAGTATTATGAACCTCCAAAGTGCAAAAATCTTGATTCAGGACCCCCAAAAATCGAGAGATTGGTTCCAAAACCACGATTTTTAATAATAATAATAATAAATTTGGATTCTGTTTATTCACCTTCTGGGTTTTCAATCTTTAGGATGCATTTGGGTCACATTTTTTCTCTCCTGAATAACCATGAATGCCAGAAACTTACTTCTTGTTGTCATGGAAGCTGAGAGTCTTATATAATCACGTGACTCCAGCAGTTGAGACTTTGCATCAAATGTAGCGAATCTCCTGATGAAATGCAAGCATAAGCAATGCTGTGTGAATGTGTACAATAAATGGAGGTCTCCTTAGTCATACTGAGCAGAGAATTGCTTAATCAGATTTTCTTCTGAACATTCTCCTCTCCCTGTCTCTGAATTGAACAGTGCCAGGGTGGAAGATGGTGACACATAAGAACATAAGAACGGCCATACTGCATCAGACCAAAGGTCCGTCTAGCCCAGTATCATGTCTTCCGACCGTGGCCAGCGGATGTTGACAGACAGACACCTGGTCTGGGGACCAGTCCCATCCGGAGCCTCACCGCACCTGCCTGATTCACTGTGGTGTTACTCCAATTTAATGCCATTCTCCAAGGGCTTATGCTGGTGAACGCCATCCAGAAGGATGTTATCAATGAAAGAGAAGTCAGAAAAAAGCCGCAAGAATGATTCAAAGGTTAGAAACCCTGCCGCCTAGAACATAAGAACATAAGAACAGACGTACTCAGTCAGACCAAAGGTCCATCCAGCCCAGTATCCTGTCTACCGACAGTGGCCAATGCCAGGTGCCCCAGAGGGAGTGAACCTAACAGGTAATGATCAAGTGATCTCTGACAAACAGAGTCTAGGGACACCATTCCTTACCCTCCTGGCTAATAGCCATTAATGGACTTAACCTCCATGAATTTATCCAGTTCTCTTTTAAATGCTGTTATAGTCCTAGCCTTCACAACCTCCTCAGGTAAGGAGTTCCACAAGTTGACTGTGCACTGTGTGAAGAAGAACTTCCTTTTATTTGTTTTAAACCTGCTGCCTATTAATTTCATTTAGTGAGCCCTAGTTCTTGTATTATGGGAAGAAATAAATAACTTTTCCTTAACTACTTTCTCCACATCACTCATAATTTTATATGTCTCTATCATATCCCCCCTCAGTCTCCTCTTTTCCAAGCTGAAAAGTCCTAGCCTCTTTAATCTCTCCTCAAATGGGACCCTTTCCAAACCCCTAATCATTTTAGTTGCCCTTCTCTGAACCTTTTCTAGTGCCAGTATATCTTTTTTGAGATGAGGAGACCACATCTACACGCAGCATTCCAGATGTGGGCATACCATTGATTTATATAAGGGCAATAATATATTCTCTGTCTTATTCTCTGTCTCCTTTTTAATGATTCCTAACATCCTGTTTGCTTTTTTGACCGCCTCTGCACACTGCACGGAAAACTTCAGAGAACTATCCACGATAACTCCAAGATCTTTTTCCTGATTTGTTGTAGCTAAATTAGCCCCCATCATATTGTATGTATAGTTGGGGTTATTTTTTCCAATGTGCATTACTTTACATTTATCCACATTAAATTTCATTTGCCATTTTGTTGCCCAATCACTTAGTTTTGTGAGATATTTTTAAAGTTCTTCACAGTCTGCTTTGGTCTTAACTATCTTGAGCAGTTTAGTATCATCTGCAAACGTTGCCACCTCACTTTTTACCCCTTTCTCCAAATCATTTATGAATAAGTTGAATAGGATTGGTCCTAGGACTGACCCTTGGAGAACACCACTAGTAACCCCTCTCCATTCTGAGAATTTACCATTAATTCCTACCCTTTGTTCCCTGTCTTTTAACCAGTTCTCAATCCATGAAAGGACCTTCCCTTTCATCCCATGACAACTTAATTTACGTAAGAACCTTTGGTGAGGGACCTTGTCAAAGGCTTTCTGGAAATCTAAGAACACTATGTCCACTGGATCCCCCTTGTCCATATGTTTGTTGACCTCTTCAAAGAATAAATTAGTAAGACATGATTTCCCTTTACAGAAACCATGTTGACTTTTGCCCAACAATTTATGTTCTTCTATGTGTCTGACAATTTTATTCTTTACTATTGTTTTGACTAATTTGCCCTGTACCTACTGTCACGGACTCACAGATCGTGCCCACTCTTGGCCCCGTGTGGTCCGTTGGGGGTGCCCCTTTCAGTGCGACAGACCTTCTTGGGGGTCCACTCTCTCTCGGGGTCAGGCCCCTCCGCCTCCTGGAGCCGCACCTCTCTGAGCCTTAGCACATCTGTCTCTGCAGTGGGCCCCCTCAGGGAGTCCACTCGCTCTGGACCCCTGGAGCCTCCACCCCCGAAGGGGTTGATGCAACCCTGTTCTCTAGACCGGAGTGACTCTCAGCTAGCATAAAACAGGAGGATTTATTGAAAGTTGAACACAGCACAGGAAACTCTCAGGGCCTCAGGCCTGGCCTCCCTCAGTGCAGCACATCCCAGTCTCTCTGCATCCAGGTGGGCTCTGCCTGCTCCCCCTCTCCAGCCCTGAGCCCCCCTGCTTCCCAGCTGGGCATCTGAGATCCCCGGCCCCAAACCCAGCCACTGTCCATTGTCTTCTCTCCAGGTAAACAGTGTCATAAACCGGGGCCTCCTCTCCTCGCTTCTGTCCTCTGGCTGGAACCGGCTGGTTAGGTCACTGGCTCCTCACTGCAGCCCATTGTCCGCCCACTGGCCAGAACCAGCTGCGCTTCCTGAGCTGGGTCTCCGGGTCCAGTCGCTGGGGTATCCATCCTCCAGGCCATTGGCTGGGGTCCCACATTGCCTCTCCGGTCCTCTGTAACAACAAACTCCCTCTCCCCTCACCTCGTTAAACCAGTAACACCCAGGGAAACTGAGTCCCACCCCCTCCACATGCAAACCATTGAAACCCCACCGAAAACAAGAAAATAGACAAGAAAATCCTCCATTTCATCACACCTACTTTAGATTTACTGGTCTGTAATTGCCGGGATCACTTGTAGAGCCCTTTTTTAATATTGGCGTTACATTAGCTATCTTCCAGTTGTTGGGTACAGAAGCCGATCTAAAGGACAGGTTACAAACCCTAGTTAATAGTTCCACAATTTCACATTTGAGTTCTTTCAGAACTCTTGGGTGAATGCCATTAGGTCCCGGTGACGTGTTAATGTTACGTTTATCAATTAATTCCAAAACCTCCTCTAGTGACACTTCAATCTGTGACAGTTCCTCAGATTTGTCACCTACAAAAGCCGGCTCAGGTTTGGGAATCTCCCTAACATCCTCAGCCGTGAAGACTGAAGCAAAGAATCCATTTAGTTTCTCCACAATGACTTTATCATCATTAAGCGCTCCTTTTGGATCTCGATCATCAAGGGGCCCCACTGGTTGTTTAGCAGGCTTCCTGCTTCTGATGTACTTAAAAAACATTTTGTTATTACCCTTTGAGTTTTTGGCTAGATGTTCTTCAAACTCCTCTTTGGCTTTTCTTATTACATTTTTACACTTAATTTGGCAGTGTTTATGCTCCTTTCTATTTACCTCACTAGGATTTGACTTCCATTTTTTAAAGGAAGTCTTTTTATCTCTCA
This sequence comes from Malaclemys terrapin pileata, assembly GCF_027887155.1. Lineage (NCBI taxonomy): Eukaryota > Metazoa > Chordata > Testudines > Emydidae > Malaclemys > Malaclemys terrapin. Next base: position 347,586,461 of record NC_071505.1, on the reverse strand, counting down.
CTGCTTCTTTTATATGGTTGTTAAGCCACGGTGGCTCTTTTTTAGTTCTTTTACTGTGTTTCTTAATTTGGGGTATACATTGAAGTTGGGCCTCTATTATGGTGTCTTTAAAAAGCGCCCTGCAGCTTGCAGGGATTTCATTTTAGTCACTGTACGTTTTAACTTCTGTTTAACTAACCCCCTCATTTTTGCATAGTTCCCCTTTTTGAAACTAAATGCCACAGTGTTGGGCTGTTGAGATGTTCTTCCCACCACACAGACTAGTGAGAGACTCCCGGAGCTCAATCTCTTTCGCTTACCGAAGAGAAGGTTACGGGGTGACTCAGTCACAGTCTCTAAGTATCTACATGGGGGGCGGGGGAGGGGCTGCAGGGAGCTGAGCATCTTGCCCACCTCTGATGCCTGCAGTCCCTTTGTGATGTCAGGACCCACCTGGTCCTGGCCCTTTATGATGCTCATTGGAACAAAGCCCCTCAGGAGAGATCCAGTGGCAGCAACAGCAGGGAGTGCAGCATTTCCACCCCAGTGCGCGTCCAGACCCTCCTCCCCAGCATGTTTGGCACGGGGATGGGGATCACGCAGAGCTGGTTCTGTGCCTGCTGGGACAGCTCCTGGGTGTTGTACACCTGCGTCCTTCTGGTCCTGGTCATCTGGGTGGCCATGGCGACCCAGCACAGCTTCTCCTGGAGAAGCAGGATGGTAGGAGGACCCCCCCCCCGCAACTCCCCTGCAGCCGTCCTGTGCTCTCAGCAGAGCTTGTCTGGACACATCCCCATGGAAGGGAGGGTGGGTGGGAGCCCCCGAGGCCCCCTGTTCTGACCAGGTCCCGTTGGGCTGGCATGGCACATCCGCAGAGAGAGACAGGGCCACAGACCGAGCTCGTGGCTCCATTCATGGGTTTTTCCTTACTGCCTCGACCACCAGCTAGTGCTAGAAATGCCAGGGCTCTCCCTCGTGGTTCCCTGGCACCCCGGCACTGAGCCGCCTCTGGCCAGTTATTTCCCTACGCTCGGGGAAGCTGACCAACAAACCCTCCCAGCTCCTTCCCAAAGCCACAAGCTTTCCTGGGTCCCTGGGGGAAAGAGGGAAGTCGGGACAGATCTTTGGACAGCCGTTGGGTGTGGTCAGTCAGGGATACTGCCTCAGGCAGGCAGAGTCCTGCCTCCATCCCACTGGTTGTTTAGCAGGCTTCCTGCTTCTGATGTACTTAAAAAACATTTTGTTATTACCCTTTGAATTTTTGGCTAGCCATTCTTCAAACTCCTTTTTGGCTTTTCTTATTACATCTTTACACTTAATTTGGCAGTGTTTATGCTCCTTTCTATTTACCTCACTAGGATCTGACTTCCACTTTTTAAAGGAAGTCTTTTTATCTCTCACTGCTTCTTTTACATGGTTGTTAAGCCACGGTGGCTCTTTTTTAGTTCTTTTACTGTGTTTCTTAATTTGGGGTATACATTGAAGTTGGGCCTCTATTATGGTGTCTTTAAAAAGTGCCCTGCAGCTTGCAGGGATTTCATTTTAGTCTCTGTACCTTTTAATTTCTGTTTAACTAACCCCCTCATTTTTGCATAGTTCCCCTTTTTGAAACTAAATGCCACAGTGTTGGGCTGTTGAGATGTTCTTCCCACCACACAGACTAGTGAGAGACTCCCGGAGCTCAATCTCTTTCGCTTACCGAAGAGAAGGTTACGGGATGACTCAGTCACAGTCTCTAAGTATCTACATGGGGGGCTGGGGAGGGGCTGCAGGGAGCTGAGCATCTTGCCCACCTCTGATGCCTGCAGTCCCTTTGTGATGTCAGGACCCACCTGGTCCTGGCCCTTTATGATGCTCATTGGAACAAAGCCCCTCAGGAGAGATCCAGTGGCAGCAACAGCCGGGAGTGCAGCATTTCCACCCCAGTGCGCATCCAGACCCTCCTCCCCAGCATGTTTGGCATGGGGATGGGGATCACGCAGAGCTGGTTCTGTGCCTGCTGGGACAGCTCCTGGGTGTTGTTCACCTGCGTCCTTCTGGTCCTGGTCATCTGGATGGCCATGGCGACCCAGCACAGCTTCTCCTGGAGAAGCAGGATGGTAGGAGGACCCCCCCCCCCCCCGCAACTCCCCTGCAGCCGTCCTGCGCTCTCAGCAGAACTTGCCCGGACACAGCCCCATGGAAGGGAGGGTGGGTGGGAGCCCCTGAGGCCCCCTGTTCTGACCAGGTCCCGTTGGGCTGGCATGGCACATCCGCAGAGAGAGACAGGGCCACAGACCGAGCTCGTGGCTCCATTCATGGGTTTTTCCTTACTGCCTCAACCACCAGCTAGTGCTAGAAATGCCAGGGCTCTCCCTTGTGGCTCCCTGGCACCCCGGCACTGAGCCGCCTCTGGCCAGTTATTTCCCTACGCTCGGGGAAGCTGACCAACAAACCCTCCCAGCTCCTTCCCAAAGCCACAAGCTTTCCTAGGTCCCTGGGGGAAAGGGGGAAGCCGGGACAGATCTTTGGACAGCCGTTGGGTGTGGTCAGTTGGGGATCCTGCCTCGGGCAGGCAGAGTCCTGCCTCTATCCCAGATCAGCTGGGGAACTGGGCTCGCAGGTGGGAACGAGGGGAGATGGGTAGAGAAGAGGAAGCCAGAGCACATTGGGAAGCCCAAGGGCCTGGTCCCCATTCGACTCAGAACACCAGGGGCAGAAATCACCCCCGGCAAGGGTCAGACCCAGGACCCACAGTGTGGAGATGCCCCAATGTCGCGGGGGGAGGAGTGGATCTAGGATTGTTCCAATTACACTCGGGTTGGGAGCCCGGGACGTGGCCGAAGGAGCCTGGAGTTCTCCAGCTGCAGGAGGTGGAGGGAAGCGCGGGCACCCTTGGCACCGGGCTGGGCTGGGCGGGAGGCTGGCACTGCCTGGCCTCAGTGTGGGTACCACGTAACTCTGCCACTTCCTTGGCTCCCACAGGCTCTCCTGGTCAGCAGGCTCCGGTGGAGGGGGACGGAGGACAAGGGAGAAGGTAAGGCTCTGCCTCGCACTCCCTGCCGGCTCCCGGGCTCAGAATCTCAGGGTCTCTCCCAAGCCCTCCACGCTGGCTCAGGAGTCCCACATGAAGCCCCCCAGGCTTGGCGGGCCCCTGGGGATGAGAGCGGGATCAAGGTGCTGACTGGAGCTGGGATAAGCTGACATGGTGCTAATGACCCGTCGTCTGGAGGCAAACCCCGATTGTCTGTCCCCTCTGGCTGGTTGTCCCCATGTCCTTCAGGACTCCCTGCCCTTCCCAGGAGCCTCCGGAACAGGGCAGCTTTGCCAGCAGGAGGCACTGCCCCCTGCCCAGCAGATCTTGTCTCTTTATTTCACCCCGTCTGCTCTGTCTTGGATAGGGGTGCGCATCGTACCAGGCTGGCAAGACCAAGGCTCTAGGTGCTGCCAGCCCCAGCATTTGCCAGAGAGTTTACCTGGGACCCCGCACACTGGCGAGATCCATTTCTGCAGGATGTGGCACCGGCTGGGTTATTTGCACTAGGACAATGCGCTGTCTGGGTTTCTGGTACTGGGACAGTGCCCTGGCTGGGTTCACAGCCCTGGCACGATGCCCTGGCTGGGTTCACAGCCCTGGCACAATGCCCTGGCTGGGTTCACAGCACTGGCAGTATTTGAGAGGGGGCCTGGCGTGGTGCCGGAGGAGTGTTTCATCGGCCCCGTGCGCTCACAAGCTCAGCATACCAGGTTCTGGAGCAGCAGCGCAGAGTGGCCTGGGGCCAGGGCACCGGGGGGCCAAGCCCTCTGATTTTTGACTGGCTGTAAGGGCGAGGAACAGGAGGCAGGGGGTGCAGAGAAGAAAGGGCAAGCGCGGGGCAGGGTCTTGGAGGGAAGCAGTGGCGGAGGAGTGGGGCTTGGGGTGAAGTGGCGGTGTGGGGCAGGGCCTTGTGGGGAATGGGTCACAGGAGGGCAGGGGCGCCTGGAGAAGCAGTGGCACAGGGGTAGGGCCGCAGGGTTAGGAGCAGGGTGGGAGCCGGGATTCGGGCTTGGGGCAGTATGAGTGTGGGGGGGGTCATGGTTTGGCAGCCCTTGGCCCCCACTACGTTCAGGGAGCTTCCGTGGCTCCTGGCCCGGGGCACGCAGCAGCTCCACGTTCCCGTCTCTCCTCAGAAGCCCTCTCTGCTGTTCTGTTTTAGGTGCAAAGAAACAGCGGGTGACGCAGCCGCGTGACCAGCTGTGCCGGGAACCCCCCAGCCGTGCTCGCCGAGCCGCCAGGCGCCGCTCCATCCGCCAGCTGCTGTGTGACGACGCAGACTGCGCCGTGTGCAACGAGGCAGCCCGGAAAGCTGAGCGGCTGGCGTACACCAACAGGGCCGGCGCGTGGGTCCCTGCCGGGCCAGGGTCACCTCCCCCTCCCACCTCCTTGTCTGGCCACTACACACCATCCCGCGTCAGCTGGGAGCCGGAGCACAACATCGCACGGAGCCAGAAGGAGCCGTTCCTGCACAGCTGGGGGCTAGCTCAGAGCTCCTCTTCTCTCCAGCACGAGCCGCCCCTACTCGCTTGGGAGCTGAGAACTGGATCGAGCCAGCACGAGACATTTCTTCCCAGGCAGGAGGAGTACCCCAGCCCCTCTCCAGCCCAGCACGAGCCCTTCCCTCCAAGCCAAGGGGAACATGGCTGGGGAGGGAGTTTCCTGCGCAGAGGCAGAGCAAGGAGCCCCCAGGCCGCTCCCCAGAAGCAGGCGCATCGCCCCGACTGGGTGCCGTTTCTGGTCAAGTCCCCTGGTGGGGCCAGGATGTCAGGGAGGGAGGCCAAACGGCAGCAAGACCGAGAAAGAGCGGCACCCAGGGCCGCGGGGAAAGCTCTGACGTCTCTGGCTGGGAGACCCCCGGTGCGGGTCAGTCCTGGAGCCCTGCGTGTGCCCGGAAGGATAGAATTGGCCGAAGCAGAGACCCCCTTCCTCCAGAGCGACGTCAGGGCGAGTCTCGAGCGGCACATCCAGGTGAAGAGGCTGCAGCACGCCCTGGGGCTGCCCTGCACTCTGCAGAGCACTTTGAAGATCTTCATGCCCCCAGCACCGAAACCCACCGCACGCAGACCCTCGGGGGCAGGCAGCGTGGTGACGATACCACAGGCCCTGCCCTTCCTGAGCGTCGGCTCCAGGACGGAGCTGGAGCGGCATCTGCAAAGGATGGTGCATCTGAAGAGATGGGGGATGCCCAGAAGGATCCAGGAGTCCTTGAGGCTGCTGATGCCAGCCACATCTCCACACCCCCGGCTCAGCCCCCGGCCATCCAGGAGATGGGCTCCAAAGGGGCCAGGCCCAGTGACGAGGGCAGCCCAGACGCCCGGCCTCAGACCTAGAGCCCCAGCCCAGGCCTCCCAGGGCCCCGCCAGAGCGTCCGAATCCGCGCCCGGCTCGCGCTGCTGCAGAGACACCCGGGAGCTGCAGGGGCACATTGCCAGGAAGGGCATGGAAATCAGACTGGGTGCACTGCCCGCCGTGCTGAGGAGCTCTCAGAAAATGGCTGCCCTGGGGCGCAGAGACCTGCTCCTGCCTAAAGTGATCCCCCCAGGCCACAAGGCCCCCCTGGCCCGTCACCGGCTCTGCCCCCTGCTCAGCTGCAAGGTGGGCAGCATGGAGCTCGATGTGAGGCACAAGCACATCCAGTACTTCAGGGCTCTCCCCACCCTGTACGCGGAATCCCTGGCCAAGATGGAGCCCGGCCCGCCTGTGCCACACGCCCCCCTGCTGCCCCACGGCACGGCCATCGAGTTCTGCCCCCTGGAGACTCCCTTCGTGGCCCCCGAGGGCTGGGAGCTGCTGGAGAGGCATGTCCTGAGGAAGCGGTTGCAGCACGAATGGGGCCTGCCGGGCCTGGTGTGGCGATCGCTGAGGTGTTTCATGCCACCCCCGCCCACGCGCCCCAGGCCCAAAGGGAGAGTCCGGCCGGCAGCCATGGAGCTCCGTGTCAGCAGCGGGGCCCCTCCCATCCCTCTGGCCACCAAGAGGGACCTGGAAGCCCACATCCGGCGGAGGGTGGCTGAGAGGAGGTGGGGGCTCCCCAGGAGGGTGCGGGAGTCCCTGCGGGGCTTCATGCCCCCCACGACCGCAGCTCCGAAGACACATCCAGACACGCGAGGCAGAAGGGCCAGCCGGCCTCTCAGGGGGCTGTCAGCGAGAAGGGCTCCAAGGGAATCACCCTCCAGGGGGGCACCCATGGGCCCCGCAGCAGTGGCTGTCTCCTTAGCCGGGCCCCTGGGAACCGCATGGAGCCAGCAGCTCAGCCGGACAACGTGCCACCAGCTGCTGGAGAGACATGTGACCAGGAAAAACATAGAGATCCGCCTGGGCCTGATCCCCCGCAGGGCCCAACACTCGCAGGAAGCCGCCCGCCAGGCGGGAAAGCTCCCCTTGCCCCGGCTGATTCGGCCGGGCCAGAGATCCCTGGAGCAGCGGCCCCGGGAGCTGTTCTTCCTGGAGCAGGCGACGTCGGATCACCTGGAGCTCAACCTTCTCCACAAGCACCTGATCTTCAGGTGGGGGCTGCCCACGCTCTACCGACAGTCCCTGGCCAAGCTGTTCCACGCAGGCCCCTCGTCCGCCCCGCCGCCCTCCAGCTCCCGCGCAGCTGGGACCGAGTTCACGGAGCAGGAGCTGCCCTTCCTCCCACCGGGAGCCCGGGAGGAGCTGGAGCTGCACGTCAGGAAGAAGAGGCTGCAGCACGAGTGGGGGCTGCCTCTCATCGTCCAGAAATCCATGCGGGGCCTGATGGCGGCTCCCACCCGCCCCGGCCAGCCCAAGGCCCCTCCGCCGGCCGACGGGGACGTGGCCATTCTCCAGGCCGAGCTGTCCTTCCTCAGCGAGGGCAGCAGACGAGAGCTGGAGCTCAGCCTCCGCAAGAGACTCATGCAGCGGCGCTGGGGGCTGCCCAGGAGGATCCAGGAGTCGGTGCGGCTGCTCCGACCTACCTCAGCCCCCGCGGAGTTCGGGCCTCGCAGCCGTACAGAAAAGGATGCAGAGGGGCCTTTCCTCCTGCCCTGGCACAAGAGCACCGTGCACCTGGAGCGGGGCGTGGGGAAAGCCAGGAGAGTGGTCACTGCTCCCCGCCCGCGGCTCAGCCTGGGACGTGACGCTCAGGAGCGGCTGCAGCTCCACGTGGCAAAGAAATGTGTGGAGACCCGGCTGGGGGCCATCCCCGCTGCAGTGAGACGCTCCTGGCAAAGGCTGCATCTCGTGTCCCGGCTGCCCCTCCCCAAGCTGATCCCTGCTGGGGACAGGGCCCCGAAAGCCAGGAACCCCCTGCTGCCCTTCGTGCACCCGGAGGACGTCTGCCACCTAGAGCTGAATGTGCAGCACAAACATCTCACGGCCCTGTGGGGCCTGGGCACTCTCTACACCCAGTCCCACCGCAGGATGGTTCCCAGGGCGCCCCGTGCGCCAGTTCCACCCCATGAGGCTGAAGTTGAGTTCCGGGCGCGGGAGGCTCTGTTCCTGGGCCCGGAGGCCAGAGAGGTCCTGGAGCTGCATGTCAGGAAGAAGAGGCTGCACCACGAGTGGGGGCTGCCTCTCATCGTCCAGAAATCCATGCGGGGCCTGATGGCAGCTGCCCCCCGCCCCGGCCAGCCCAAGGCCCCTCCGCCGGCTGACGGGGACGTGGCCGTTCTCCAGGCCGAGCTGTCCTTCCTCAGCGAGGGCAGCAGACGAGAGCTGGAGCTCAGCCTCCGCAAGAGACTCATGCACCGGCGCTGGGGGCTGCCCAGGAGGATCCAGGAGTCGGTGCGGCTGCTCCGACCTACCTCAGCCCCCGCGGAGCTTGAGCCCCACGGCCCCGCGGAAAAGGATGCAGAGGGGCCTTTCCTCCTGCCCTGGCACAAGAGCACCGTGCACCTGGAGCAGGACGTGGGGAAAGCCAGGAGAGTGGTCGCTGCTCCCCGCCCGTGGCTCAGCCTGGGACGTGACGCTCAGGAGCGGCTGCAGCTCCACGTGGCAAAGAAATGTGTGGAGACCCGGCTGGGGGCCATCCCTGCTGCAGTGAGACGCTCTTGGCAAAGGCTGCATCTCGTGTCCCGGCTGCACCTCCCCAAGCTGATCCCTGCTGGGGACAGGGCCCCGAAAGCCAGGAACCCCCTGCTGCCCTTCGTGCACCCAGAGGACGTCTGCCACCTAGAGCTGAATGTGCAGCACAAACATCTCACGGCCCTGTGGGGTCTGGGCACTCTCTACACCCAGTCCCTCAGCAGGATGGTTCCCAGGGCGCCCCGTGCGCCGGTTCCACCCCGTGAGGCTGAAGTCGAGTTCCGGGCACGGGAGGCTCTGTTCCTGGGCCCGGAGGCCAGAGAGGCTCTGGGGCTGCACGTCAGGAAGAAAAGGCTGCAGCACGAATGGGGCTTCCCCGCACTCATCCAACGGTCGCTCAGAGCCTTTGTGCCAGAACCCCCACTGCCGAGGCCGACTGCAGCCCGCCAGCGCGCTGAGCTGCACATCCTCGTCCTGGGGCAGCAGCCTTCGCTCATGGACGGGGACACCAGAGACCACCTGGAGCGCCACCTCCGGAAGATGACGCTACAGCGGAGGTGGGGGCTTCCCCGGAGGATTCAGGAGTCCTTGCGGCTGTTCCTGCCATCTGCCCCACCAGGAGCAGAGCCCAGAGGCCAAACCCAGCCCCCGCTCAATGTCTGCCATACACCCCGCCAAGGTCCTACAGCCCTCTCCACGGGGCAATCGGGAGAGCTCCAGACAGGCCTCAGGGAGCCCCTCACCCACCGGTCCCAGCACTGGCATGAAATGGGGGTAAAGGAGGGCAAAGCCAGCTGCCCCGAGGCAGTGCCCCAACACTCCCTGGGGAGCAGCAGCAGGAGAAGCCAGGAGACCTCCCAGACGAGTGATGGGGAAGGGTCCCCCGGCTCCTCACGCCGCTTCTCGGAGGACAAGGCAGAGCTGAAATCCACCCTGGACTTTCCCGGGAAGAAGGTGCTGGGAATTTCCCACCGGGCCCAGGAGTCCCAGAGACTGGCCTTTCGCCCAGCGACCCATGAGCCTCACCCACAGCAGAGAGAGCTGAGCTCTGAGGAAAGTCCTGGGCACTGAAGGACCCATGATGGCGAAGGAGCTCCATGGCTGGCGGGGACCGGCAGGCGCTCCCGGAGCTCATCCGTGGAGACAGCCGTTTGGAGTGAGAAGAGGATCTCACGGGAGCTGGAATCCAGCTTCAGGAGAATGGCCCGGAGCCGCAGCCGCCATGGCCCAGGGGGGAAGCAGCCTCTGTCTCTGGAAATCGTGGGCCACCTGGAAATGGACCATTGCACATGCTTGGACTGCCCGTGCTGCAAGCTAGAGGGGCGGGACGGCGCCCGCTCTCCGGGGACCAGCTCTCCGGTGTGGCAGACACAGCGTATCCGTGTAAGGGGGTCAGCAACTCTCCTAGGAGACGCGGCAGATCCAAACCCTCTGCATGCTGAGCCTGGATGGCAGGGGCAGGGCGCTCCCAGCGTGGCGAAAGATGAACCACCTGCCTCCTCTCCGTCGTCTCTGGAGGGCAGCGAGTCCAGGGCCTCCGACTGGTCTGCGGGAGAAAGCGCTCGCGCAGCCTCTCGCCCAGCGCCCGAGGGGCCCTCGCTGGCACGGGAGCATCTCGCTCCTCCGCAGGCCGTGGCACACCGGCTGGACATCCACCTGGCGCAGAAGGCCCTGGGCTCCTTCATCCTGCCGCCCTGTGTCATACGCTCCCAGGCTGTCTATGCCGACATGGCAGCTGAGCGGCTGAGAGCCGCTGCCCAGGAACACCGGCGGAAAATGAACATCCGGCTGCAGCGCAGGAGGAGCCGGAAAAGCCAGCTGGGAGGGCCCCGTCAGGAAGCCCTGGGAGAAAGAGCCCGCCCTGCGGGCACAGGAGAGCCGGGATTCCTGACAGCTGGAACAAACGTGAGGCAGACAGAGGCCCTGGTGCTGACTGAGGCACCGCCCAGGGCTGAACAGCCGCCCCGTGCTCTTCCAGGGAGAGGGGCCAAGTCATCGTCCGTCCCTTGCAAGGGGAAGGGCCCCACCTTCAGGGGAATCATACTGGGCTTCCTCGAACGTGTCACTTCCAGGGCATCAGTGGGGGAGAGAGGACAGGTCGACAGGTCGGTGGCTGCACCGCGTGGAGCCCCGCTACCCCCTCGGAAACTCGCCCCGTCCCCCAAGAGCGTGAAGCTGTCCCCGTCACTCAACAGAGGAAATGCCACCGAGGACACATCCGGGACAGTCGGAGCGTCTAACCTGGAGCGCCGTGGACACCGGGCCGGGGTGGAAACGGAGCTTCCGCAGCCAGGGTCACGTCTTGGCAAGAGCGCAGGCCACGTGTGCTGGTTCCATCAGCATCATGCTCACGCCCACCTTCGCCAGGTACACAGCAGAACGCCAGCGCTGCGCGGAGAGAACCTGTGTGCCCTGCGGGAGAGGATGCAGGTCCGGCGGAGGAAGCTGTCCCCGTCACTCAACAGCGCCGCCTCCGAAGAGGAGAGCCGCCTCCGGGCCTTGGACGAGAGTTAGGATTGGTTCGCTAATAAACCTCTATTTTGTGTGCAATCCACAGAAGCGATCTGGGGTCCAACACAGCAGTAGGGGGAAGGCAGGGTCTAGTGGCTGGCACTACTGTTGCCAGGTGTCCAGTTTTCAACAGGGACCCTGGCGGCTCAGGTCCGCACCGTTGCTAGGGCCGTTAAAAGTCCACTTGGCGGGGCAGCGGTTCCCTGCCTGCCATGGCTTTGCACGGCGCCCAGAAGTAGCGGTATGTCTCCCTTCCAGTTCCTACGCATAGGGGCAGCCAGGAGGCTCCGCACGCTGCCCCCACCCCCAGCGCCAGCTTCACAGCTCCCATTGGCCATGTTTCCTGGCCAATAGGAGTTGCGGGGCAGTGTCTGCGGACAGGGCAGCGCGCAGAGCACCCTGGCCGTGCCTCTGCGTAGGAGTCGGAGAGGGAACATCCCACTGCTTTCGGGAACTATCTGAAGTAAGTACTGCCAGGATCCGGCTCCCTGACCCCCTCCTGTGCCCCAACCTTGATCCCCTTCCACCCCCCAAACCCCTCAGGCCCAGCCTCACCCCAGAGCCTGCACCCCCAGCTGAAGTCCTCACCCCCCTGCACTCCAACCCACTGCCTCACCCTGAACTCCTCATTTCTGGCCCCACCCCAGAGCCGGCACTCCCTACCAGAGCCCTCACCCCCTCCTGCACGCCAACCTCCAGGGCCAGCCCAGTGAAAATGAGTGTGTGAGTGAGGGTGGAGTGTCACGGAGTATTGGGGGACTCAGGGCCCTGCACCCCCGGCTTCCTGCGATTCACCATGACTCTCAGCCAGCCAGTAAAGCAGAAGGTTTATTTGGATGACAGGAATACAGTCCAAGACAGGTCTTGCAGGCCCAGACAACAGGGCCCCCCTCAGTTAGGTCCAGCTTGGGGTCCCAGGGCATGCCAGCCCACCCCCCTTGGGGGGTCAGAGCCATCCCTGCCTCCCAGCCATCTCTCCAGCCTGCCTCCAGCACTCTGCTTTCACCGACCCCTCCCACCGCCTTTGTTCAGTTTCCCGGGCCCCGGAGTCACCTGACCTCCAACCCCCTCCTGGGTTCTCATGTTACAAGCTCAGGTATGTTCCCTCGGGCCGACTCCCATCCTCCGATGCAGACCATCCTAGTCACACTCCCCTGTCAGCATTCCCACACCCCAGCAAGAACAGTCCCAGTTCGTCACATTAAGGACAGGAACACAGTCTTAAGCAGAGCGTGTAGGTACGACCAGACCCCCTCAATTAGGTCCCTCTGGGAGGTTCAGGGAGCTTAGACCCCAGCTTGGGGTTCCCTGCGTTGCACCACCCAGCCCAAACCGAAACTAACTCCAAACTCCTCCCGCTGCTTCTCTCCTTTGTTCAGTCTCCCGGGCAGAAGGTGTTAATTCTCCCCACCCCCGTTCCTGGCTCAGGTTACAGCTCAGGTAGCTTCCTTCAAGGGAAGTTCCACATTCCCACTGCAACCCCCCTGCAACATTCCCAGGTCAAATCTGCCCTGCTCCCTGCTCCGTCACATCTCTCCCCCCTTCGAGACTGAACTGAGCGGGGTCACTCTGACCAGTGACCTGGGGAAGTTTTCCTCCTGCACGCCAACCTCCAGGGCCAGCCCAGTGAAAATGAGTGTGTGAGTGAGGGTGGGGAGAGTGAACGACGGAGGGAGGGGGGATGGAGTGAGAAGGGGCGGAGCCTCGGAGAAGGGGCAGGGCAGGGGGCAGGGCAAGGGTGTTTGGTTTTGTGCAAGTAGAACGTTGGCAACCGTATCTGTGCAGCACCCGGCACAAGGGGACTCTGATCCCAGCTGGAGCAGGGCCTGTCTCTCACGCTGTGTCTGTGCAGTGCCCGGCACAACGGGGCTCTGATCCCAGCTGGGGCAGGGCCTGTCTCTCGCGCTGTGTCTGGGCAGCACCTGGCACAACAGGGCTCTGATCTCAGCTGGGACAAGGCCTGTCTCTCGCACTGTGTCTGTGCAGCGCCCGGCACAAGGGGACTCTGATCCCAGCTGGAGCAGGGCCTGTCTCTCACGCTGTGTCTGTGCAGTGCCCGGCACAACGGGGCTCTGATCCCAGCTGGGGCAGGGCCTGTCTCTCGCGCCCTGTCTGTGCAGCGCCTGGCACAACAGGGCTCTGATCCCAGCTGGGGCAGGGCCTGTCTCTCGCGCTGTGTCTGGGCAGCGCCCGGCACAACAGGGCTCTGATCCCAGCTGGGGCAGGGCCTGTCTCTCGCGCTGTGTCTGTGCAGCACCCGGCACAAGGGGGCTCTGATCCCAGCTGGGGCAGTGCCTGTCTCTCGCGCTGTGTCTGTGCAGCACCCGGCACAACGGGGCTCTGATCCCAGCTGGGGCAGGGCCTGTCTCTCGCGCTGTGTCTGTGCAGCGCCCGGCACAAGGGGGCTCTGATCTCAGCTGGGGCAGGGCCTGTCTCTCGCGCTGTGTCTGTGCAGCGCCCGGCACAAGGGGGCTCTGATCCCAGCTGGGGCAGGGCCTGTCTCTCGCGCTGTGTCTGTGCAGCGCCCGGCACAAGGGGGCTCTGATCGCAGCTGGGGCAGGGCCTGTCTCTCGCGCTGTGTCTGTGCAGCGCCCGGCACAAGGGGGCTCTGATCCCAGCTGGGGCAGGGCCTGTCTCTCGCGCTGTGTCTGTGCAGCGCCCGGCACAAGGGGGCTCTGATCCCAGCTGGGGCAGGGCCTGTCTCTCGCGCTGTGTCTGTGCAGCACCCGGCACAACGGGGCTCTGATCCCAGCTGGGGCAGGGCCTGTCTCTCGCGCTGTGTCTGTGCAGCGCCCGGCACAAGGGGGCTCTGATCTCAGCTGGGGCAGGGCCTGTCTCTCGCGCTGTGTCTGTGCAGCGCCCGGCACAAGGGGGCTCTGATCCCAGCTGGGGCAGGGCCTGTCTCTCGCGCTGTGTCTGTGCAGCGCCCGGCACAAGGGGGCTCTGATCGCAGCTGGGGCAGGGCCTGTCTCTCGCGCTGTGTCTGTGCAGCGCCCGGCACAAGGGGGCTCTGATCGCAGCTGGGGCAGGGCCTGTCTCTCGCGCTGTGTCTGTGCAGCGCCCGGCACAAGGGGGCTCTGATCGCAGCTGGGGCAGGGCCTGTCTCTCGCGCTGTGTCTGTGCAGCGCCCGGCACAAGGGGGCTCTGATCCCAGCTGGGGCAGGGCCTGTCTCTCGCACTGTGTCTGTGCAGCGCCCGGCACAAGGGGGCTCTGATCCCAGCTGGGGCAGGGTCTGTCTCTCACACTGTGTCTGTGCAGCGCCCAGCACAAGGGGGCTCTGATCCCAGCTGGGGCAGGGCGTGTCTCTCGCGCTGTGTCTGTGCAGCGCCCGGCACAAGGGGGCTCTGATCCCAGCTGGGGCAGGGCCTGTCTCTCACGCTGTGTCTGTGCAGCGCCCGGCACAACAGGGCTCTGATCCCAGCTGGGGCAGGGCCTGTCTCTCGCGCTGTGTCTGGGCAGCGCCCGGCACAACGGGGCTCTGATCCCAGCTGGGGCAGGGCCTGTCTCTCGCGCTGTGTCTGGGCAGCGCCCGGCACAACGGGGCTCTGATCCCAGCTGGGGCAGGGCCTGTCTCTCGCGCTGTGTCTGTGCAGCATCCGGCACAACAGGGCTCTGATCTCAGCTGGGGCAGGGCCTGTCTCTCGCGCTGTGTCTGGGCAGCGCCCGGCACAACAGGGCTCTGATCCCAGCTGGGGCAGGGCCTGTCTCTCGCGCTGTGTCTGTGCAGCGCCCGGCACAAGGGGGCTCTGATCCCAGCTGGGGCAGGGCCTGTCTCTCGCGCTGTGTCTGTGCAGCACCCGGCACAACGGGGCTCTGATCCCAGCTGGGGCAGGGCCTGTCTCTCGCGCTGTGTCTGTGCAGCGCCCGGCACAAGGGGGCTCTGATCCCAGCTGGGGCAGGGCCTGTCTCTCGCGCTGTGTCTGTGCAGCGCCCGGCACAAGGGGGCTCTGATCGCAGCTGGGGCAGGGCCTGTCTCTCGCGCTGTGTCTGTGCAGCGCCCGGCACAAGGGGGCTCTGATCGCAGCTGGGGCAGGGCCTGTCTCTCGCGCTGTGTCTGTGCAGCGCCCGGCACAAGGGGGCTCTGATCCCAGCTGGGGCAGGGCCTGTCTCTCGCGCTGTGTCTGTGCAGCGCCCGGCACAACGGGGCTCTGATCCCAGCTGGGGCAGGGCCTGTCTCTCACGCTGTGTCTGTGCAGCGCCCGGCACAACGGGGCTCTGATCCCAGCTGGGGCAGGGGCTGTCTCTCGCGCTGTGTCTGGGCAGCGCCCGGCACAACAGGGCTCTGATCCCAGCTGCAGCCTCTGGGTGCTGCTGTGAGATAACTAATGATAACGAGCAGAAGCTGAGCTATAATTAGCATCCTTCGAACTGCATTCAGGCCCGTCAGCCCCATCCCGGAGCAGGGGGCCCTGTGCTGGGCAGACGTGGCTACAAGCCATCCCCTGCCCCACAGAGCTCTCAGGCTTAGGCCCTGATCCTGTGGTGAGCTCCCTATGGGCACAGCTGTGTCCCTACATGCAGTGCCTCACAGGAGTGGGGCTAACCTGGGACAAGACTGGACGTGTGGGTGCGGGGCGGCTGCCCGGCCGGCCGTGGGTGTGCAGAGGAGCTGGGTGTGATTGGGAGATGGCCTCAGGGGTATTGTTAACAGATGGGAACAAGGCTTATAAGATAGGAGCCCCCTTAGGAAGGAAGCAAGCGTGGGGGACCCAGTGGCGGGGCACAGGCCTGACACTCAAGAATCCTGGGTTCAATTCCTGCTTCAGACAGATCCATCCTCCGCGATCCTGAGCAAGTCCCTGCAGCTGGACACACAAAGCCTCTGGGGTAGAGCGATGCAACATGGCGCTGTCAGTCCCCTCGATCCCCGGGCTCCATGAAGCGGAGCTCGGCGCCTGGGCTCCCTGCACAGTGACTGGGAGAGATGGGCACTGGGAAAGGGGACCCACAAAGCCAGCACACCTTGTGGGGAGCCACGTACACCAGCCAGGGGGAGATGCTGACCAGAGGGGTGGGTGCTAACCCCCCCCTCATCCCACGGAGGCCCCTCGCTCGGCTAGCAAGCCACGAACAGGCCCCCTAGCCTGGAGCGGGGCAGCTTCGGGGGGACGAGTCAGTCTGGGGGGGGGTCAGGTTCCATCCCCCTCTTAGAGGGCTGTCCCTTCCCCCTCCCACGTCCCCGGTTCTTGTCACACACACAGCAAGGGTAGGAATAAATGGTCAGTTTTCAGAATGGAGAGAGGTAAATAGCAGGATTCCCCAGAGGTCTGTACTGGGACCAGTACTGTTCAACATATTCATAAATTAGCTGGAAAAGTGGCAAAATTTGGAGATGATACAAAACTACTCAAGATAGTTAAGTCCAAAGCAGACTGTGAAGAGCTACAAAGAGATCTTTCAAAACTGGGTGACTGGGCAACAAAATGGCAGATGAAATTCAGTGTTGATAAAAGCAAAGTAATGCACATTGGAAAACATAATCCCAACTACACATATAAAATGATGGGGTCTAAATTAGAAAGCGATTTTGGAGCCATTATGGATAGTTCTCTGAAAACATAAGAACGGCCATACTGGGTCAGACCAAACATCCACTCAGTGTGCAGCGGCAGTCAAAAAAGCAAACAGAGTGCTGGGAATCATTAAGAGGGGGATAGATAGTAAAACAGAAAATATCATATTGCCTCTGTATAAATCCATGGTACGCCCACACCTTGAATGCTGTGTGCAGATGTGGTCGCATCATCTCAAAAAAGGTCCATTGGACTTGGAAAAGGTTCAGAAAGCGGGGCTTGGGATGGTCCCAGGAGCTTCTGCTGGTCTCTGCCAAGAACTACCAATAAGCTTTGGTCTGGTCCTGCGTTTCTTGCCTTTTGATTCAGGTTGTCGGGGACTCGAACCCAGACGGCACGGTTCGTTGTCTGACCGCAGAGAGAGAGACAGGCAACACCAGCAAGGTCCAAACACAAGCTCTTTATTGAAGAGTGCACACAACAATAGAGAGCGGCCCGTCTCCAGAGAGAACCAGCCACGATTACAATAACTAGTAAGGTTATATAAACAGTTCCGTCGCGTCATAGTTAAAACAACCCAACCCCCCTTTATTAGTTAGAAAGCTTCTAATATTCATGCATATCTATCTTCTTTGACACTACAAACAATTCGTGATGCCTCAGCAACTTCTTATGAGCTTTGTTGTCATGCACCAGAAACTAGGAGAAAGGAGGGAGTTGAGTACAGAAACAGGGAGTGGAGACTGCAAGTCTCCATATGTCCAAACAAACCGTTCCTAGTACATCTGGTACAAGAATGTGCCCCCGCCCCTTATCTCATTCTTTGAAGCCCAAGCAAGCATGTCTTCATGTTTCACCAAGAGACAGGAATGGCCCAGCAACTACTGTTAGCCTAACTCTGGCTAAGCTGGCCAAACAACCTGTTCTATACTCCATTTTCTTGGGCCTAACAGTGTGCATGTGGCAGATCCTTCTCTGGCTCTAGGTGCTCAATCCCAGAGGAGCCCTGCCCCCTGAGCACTGCTCAGAGCATCACGGTAAAGAAATGGGGTGAAATTCACAGTGGACCAGCCATGCACGGCCTATGCACCATTTGAGGGGGAATTTCCACACCGGCTTTAGATGGTGTCACCATTCCTCAGATGTTGCTAGGTCCTTGTTTTATCCCTGGAGCTCATCTACCGACTTCCCAAGGGTGCCTTCTTGAATGTTGTGGATGCGCCCGATCGCACAGGTATCGTCAAAACATTTTCCCATGGGAGGATCCCCCAGGGCCCCCTGTTCCACATGGTCCCTCTTCACCCCCATATCAAAGTTCACTAGCTAACCCCTGCACTGCATTATAAATATGAATAGGATTAGGGACAAGGAACATGGAATAAACATTGCCGGAAATGCACTTAACTTCAGCGTGTTTGCCAAGCAGGGCTGCCTCCCGCCAGGGTATGGGAAAGTGGCTTTTGTCTCACTGGGAAAGCAGACCAATGGATTCCCCAGTTTCTGGTGTCCCTCTTTGCAGCACACCCAGTCCTGGGAAATGGGATTAAGCAAAATCACAGGAAGAATAATTGTGTGGGAGTAAATTGTTCGAATGTCACAGCAATGAGCTCATATTTGTGTGTGTGTGTGTGTGTGTGTGTGTGTGTGTGTGACCCAGCTCAGAGGAAAGTCAGCAGATTCAGATGTCTACATGGCTATTTGTATAGTGCTAGCACAGGCCTAGGTCTGCAGACCAGGGCTGGGCACCATGGTGCTGTGGGCAGGGTAGACATACCCGTATAAAAACAGGGTCTGATTCTCCTCTCACTGATCATTGATTTTACACTGTGTAACCCCACTCCTGTCCGTAGAGTTATTCCTGATTTGTCCTGGTGTGAGCCAGTGTGGTGGCAGACACCCAGTGGGCACAGGACTGGGGCTCAGGACACCTGGGTTCTGTCCTGGCTCCGCTGCTCGGTGACTGTGGGCAAGTCATGCCCCCACCCTGTGTTTCTATTTTCTCTCCCAAACATCTCCTTTGTCTGCCTAGACACTGAGCTCCACATGTGCACGCAGCACTCTGCACAGTGGGGCCCCAAACTCAGTGGGTCCCTCTAGGTCCTGCCGCAATGATGGGCAATCACTCGTTCCCGAGTATGATCATCTTCCATGGGAGTTATGGGTCCTCAGGTGGCTAATAAGGCCAATCCTTGAACTACAAGTTCTATTACAATGAGGGCAGATGTTTTCGGACTCAGCAGGAGGCTATCGACCATGACTGGAAACCAGTCTCTCCTTCCTCCTGTGCCTCTTGCCCTCTTCAGGGGAGGGATAGCTCAGTGGTTTGAGCATTGGCCTGCTAAACCCAGTGTTGTGAGTTCAATCCTTCCGAGGGCCATTTAGGGATCTGGGGCAAAAATCAGTACTTGGTCCTGCTAGTGAAGGCAGGGGGCTGGACTTGATGACCTTTCAGGGTCCCTTCCAGCTCTATGAGATAGAATACCCTCTTCCTGCTGCAATAAAATCATAATAATATGAGAGCCTGAATGGGCAGGGGATGGGATTAAGGTCTGAGGGCAAGGTTCATTCTGGCACTTCCTGCCTTGTATTCTTGACCCTGCAGCTTTAATCGTTAGGTAGAGGCATGTACATGTATACACACAATTGAGTCCTTTGTGCTCATCACAGATTATGTGCATCCCCTGTGCAGAAGCTAAAAGCTCATGGAGAAATGGGGAGTACTTGCTTGACACAGCCTTCCGAGGGAAACAGTGGGGGCGAAGGACCTGTCTGGCTTTAAGATTAAGCTAGATAAGTTTATGGAGGGAATGGTTTAATGGGATAACGTGATTTTAGTCAAATCAACAGCGTGCCATCACTGGTAAATAGTATCAATGGCCAATGAGGGTCTGGCTGGAGAATCTTGCCTACATGCTCGGGGTTCTACTGATCGCCATATTTGGGGTCGGGAAGGAATTTTCCTCCAGGGTAGATTGGCAGAGGGCCTGGAGGTTTTTCGCCTTCCTCCGCAGCATGGGGCGGGGGTCGCTTGCTGGAGGATTCTCTGCGACTTGAAGTCTTTAAATCACAGAATTTGGGGACTTCAACAGCAGAGTCAAGGGAAAGGGGTTGGGTCAGCTTTTGTGGCCTGCATCATGCAGGGAGTCAGACTAGATGATCATAACTGTCCCTTCTGACCTGAAAGGCTATGAGTCTATGAGTCTATGACACACAGGTTAAAAGGAGGGGAAAGAACCCAAAAAGAAAGAGCTGTCAGAAGCCTGCCATTGCTGGCCCCATCCTCTGTGAATTTATCTAGTTCCTTTTTGAACCCTGTTATAGTCTTGGCCTTCACAACGTCCTCTGGCAAGGAGTTCCACAGGTTGACACATGTTAATCTGGGCTCCAATAGCAAGGCTATGAACTGAACCATGGAGACAGCTGGGGCCCGGGGGACACCTGCGAGAGAATCCCACAGATGGAATGGATGCTTGACCCAGGATACGCATGTCTCATGTGGAACTTGGGTTGCAGGACATGGAACAGACAGAAGCTACTACCTGGGCTGGGGCTGTTACTAGCCGGAGAGCACCAGAAGTGAGTGCCATAGAAACACGGAGGGCCATATCCTGCTCTCATTTACATGGGTGCAACACCTATTGACTTCATTGGGAATCACACCCATGCAGATCGGAGCAGAAGTTGGCTCCCTGTGGCAAATCTGACAAGATGTGTCCGGGTTATGTCTAGGCCATTTGAGAGATTCCCTGTGAACGTTCCAGAACTATAATGAGTCTAGGGAAACACGTATTGAAATGAGCCAGAAATGCAGGGTATGTTTATTTGCACCATGGGACCAACATTTCTCTCTTTATTAACGTGAGAAACTCAGATACTGCACAGGACTGTACGAGTCAGTAGCTAATAAACCTTCTGTTTCTGGCTCTGTAATATTTTATCTGGTTTTTATTGTGCATTACAAAGTATGTTATGGTTTTTAAATAAATCCGGAGCACGGTGGGGAGGGCTGGCACCATTTCAACTCCCTTATTGCCTTGGCAGCCTGTGATGTGTGTGTTTTCTTTACAGTTTATTACTCTTTTAATTACAGTTTCAATCTCACAATAAACGTTATTTGTTTCCCAACCCACTGCTTTGTCAGTCATAAATCAGGGCTAACTGTAAACACGCTGCCCAATAAGCCAGCAGGGGGAAAACAGCTCCACTGAGAAAGCCTCATAAATGGAAAGATCATTTACTTTCCACGGTATTTTCCCTTGCACATTTCACAGCGTTTACACTCAGAAAGCTCAGGCTCCCCTGAGACCCTGGATTGGCTACGTGACCCCTGCTGGCTCCTTTTCGGGATGTGTTATATATACCTTCCGCCCCACCCTGAAAGACGGATGTGAGTTCTTCGTTCGGTCTGGAACTGGATTGTGCCGCTTTGTAACGTGAGGACAGGCCGTAACCTCCCACTGCTGTGTCAGCCCGGTGAGTAAACTGGTTTAGCAGCGTCTTGATGGTTCCTTGATGTGTTAAATTCAGTGTGTGGCTAACAAGGGGGGTATAGTTTATGGAGGGGGCGTGGACCTTTAAAGTCGGGAAAAGTGTCTCTGAAATGGCACCAAGGGGTTCCATGTAGCTCAGGGATTCGGTTGAGAAATAAAATGCGTCTTTACTAGGCACTGATCAGATCCGAAACCCAGCCTTGTGGCTAGTGCCTCATCGCTAGTGACTCTGGCCTGGCTGAGGGGCATGGTACCAGACAGATGTAATGAACCTCTGGTGCAGCTCGAGGGAAAGGCTTGGCCATTGAAATTCAGTTAACAATGCTGCGGCTGCTGTCTGAGCCTCATAGATTCCAGTTCTCTCTCTCCCCACTTGGAAGTAACAGACCATTAATTTTGGCCTCTACAGTCACGGCACACAGGGTTTCAAGGGGCTGTTTCCAGTCACGTTTCTCACCATCCCTGCTCCTTAATTCGATGGCCATATCCTGGCTGTTTTCACGTGATG
The DNA here is from genome assembly GCF_027887155.1 of Malaclemys terrapin pileata. Classification (NCBI taxonomy): domain Eukaryota; kingdom Metazoa; phylum Chordata; order Testudines; family Emydidae; genus Malaclemys; species Malaclemys terrapin. The sequence goes on along the minus strand of NC_071505.1, from coordinate 347,565,457 downwards.
TTCAGCTTGGCAGGCTGTCACGGAGTGTGGGGGGACACAAGGCCCTGCACCCCCGGCTTCCTGCGATTCACCATGACTCTCAGCCAGCCAGTAAAGCAGAAGATTTATTTAGACGACAGGAACACAGTTCAAGACAGGTCTTGCAGGCACAGACAACAGGGACCCCCTCAGTTAGGTCCATCTTGGGGTCTCGGGGCCCCACAGCCCCCTTGGGAGGTCAGAGCCCTGTCTGCCTCCCAGCCTTTTCACCAGCCAGCTCCTGAAAACTCTCTCTTCAGCGACCCGTCCCACCACCTTTGTTCAGTTTCCCGGGCAAAGGTGTCACCTGGCCTCTAACCCCTTCCTTGGTTCTCATGTTACATGCTCAGGTATTCTCTGTCGGTCAGTCTCCCATCCCCCAATGCAGACTATCCTAGCCACACTCCCCTGTCAGCATTTAAAGACCACAGTAGGAACAGTCCCAGTTCATCACACAGGCGGATGGAGGTGGTTTTTTGCAGGCCCCATAGAATTGTGGAGTGCCCTAGAATTCCTTGCAGAGACAGCTCATGGGGAAAGCTTTCTCACCAAAGCCCTCTACCAAGTCTGCTACAGCCAATCAACAAGGACTGCCATCTTTGTTACTTGTCTGTACAGCGCCTAGCACAATGGGGCCTTCGTCCTTGATTGGTGATGAGTAGGTGCCAGCGTAACCTAGCACTGCTAACAATACTAACCTGCCCAGAGGACAGTTTCTTCCCAGTGCCCATTGGTTAGACATTGGTGTATGGCCCAAGCAGGAGAATTCATGTCCCTGCTAAACTTTTGATTTCATTATCATATTTACAAGCATGTTTAGAGACTGATGGATGAAATCTTGCTAGGAATGAAATCACATGTCACTGAATATTCACATAAGAACAGCCATACTGGGTCAGACCAAAGGTCTATCCAGCCCAGTATCCTGTCTACCGACAGTGGCCAATGCCAGGTGTCCCAGAGGGAATGAACAGAACAGGTCATCATCAAGTGATCCATCCCTGTCACCCATTCCCAGTTTCTGGCAACCAGAGGCTAGAGACACCATCCCAGCTGGCTAATAGCCATTGCTGGCCCCATCCTCCATGAATTTATCTAGTTCCTTTCTGAACCCTGTTATAGCCTTGGCCTTCATAACATCCTCTGGCAGGGAGTTCCACAGGTTGACACGTGTTAATCTGAAATGAGCTCTATTAAATGAAGCATTCTGCACCTGCAGCACTATCGTCATTCAACTATGATCTCGTCACATTTGTTACATTTTATACCGAGAGTTAAGTATTATTTAGGTCCAAGATAACCAGGCTCCTTAACAGAACCTTTCATTTCAGTTTAGACCAAGAATAAGAAAACACTTTAATTTGTGTGTGTATTGTCATAGGTCCTAAAGGCTCCGAGTGAGATCAAGGCACCACTGCACTAATTACTATACAGTGTCTGCCCTGAAGAGCTTACAATCTAAATAGACCAGACAGACAAAGGACAGGGAAGGAAACAGAGGCCCAGAGAGATGAAATGACATATCATCCAGTGCCAGGTGCCTCCGAGGAAGGGGCAAGATGCCCTGCAGCGGGCGGCTCTGAGTAATCTGTTCCCAAGGACAGTTTCCTTCCTAACCCCATCAGTTAGAGGTCAGCGTATGTGCTGAAGCACGCCAGATCAGACATCCCCGGCCATACAATGCCACTGGGTAGATTCTGATAGCACTTTTGGAGACTGATGCCTGCTCATTGCTAACTAACAAAAGCCTTGTGTCAAACTAAGCAGCCTGATTGTCAGAGGTGTGGAGCACCTGTGGCTCCCATTAACGTCAGAAGGTATTGGCAGTGCTCAGCACCTTTGAAAATGCTGGCCTCGATCTCTGCCCCTGAGGCTGAATGCACTAATGGCTGGCGTTCACCCCAGCAGGCCAGCACTAACTCTATGCCTCACTGGACACCTCCAAACAAGACTTCAGTGCCTGGTGAAGTTTTTGAGTTTCACCCTAATGTTTGTAAAGCCCCATACAAGCCTCAGACAGGTGCCACAAGAGAGGTTCACAGTATGGTTCGCAAAAATCACAGGTGCTCTTTGAGTAGAACTTTCTCTCGGGTGTTTTCCTTACTCTGCGGGTTCTACCCCTCTCCGCTGGCCATCGGATACTGAAGTGAAGGAGGATTGGCTGTAGATCAGTAGCTGCACAAACTGAAACTCAGCTGTCTTAGTCTGGTGGATTGGCGAGAGGACAAATTCAGAACTGAGGGTGAAGGAGGCTGTCGAGGCTGATTCCCCACTCTGTCACTCCGAGGGCAGAAGGTGGAGGCCCGCAAGGATTCTAAAATTAATACCTGCCACTCCAGGCTTGTATTAAACCCCCAAGGTTACAGATTTTCTCTGACCTTGGCTTGGTAAACACTGCCACCACCCAAGTGAAAAACTGCCTCTTGCAAATCCCCAAAAAGTCAAAAAAAAATATGAAAGTTTTCCCTGAGGCCCTTTGGCTTTTCCACCCTTCCCTCGGGGAAGCCGAGAAAGGAAACAAACAAAAGGGAAACCCTGTGGTTGCCACCAGCTAATTGAAAAACATATGCACAGACCTTTTAAGACACAAAACCAATCAGTTTTTTTTTTAAAAGGTAAATTTTATTAAAAGAAGAAGAAAGGAAACATCTGGAAAATCAGGCTATTGCTAGATGTTATAGAGCAACTGAAAAGGGATTAAACACCAGGAACGGCTCTCTGGGGTCTAGCTTACCGTTACAAAAGAAAACAAAAATACCTGAGCTTAGCACAGAGGAAATCCACAAGCCACAATAAAGAAATAAACCTGATCGCGTCAGTCTAAACATCCCCTGTCCCAGTGAATCCTTCTAGGTATGGAAGATAATTTTTCATACCTGGTTCAAACTTTACACAACATTGCTGTTGCCCCTGTCTCTTCAGCCAAGCGAGAACAACCCAGAGACAAAGGGAAAGCTTTTTTTCCCATTTTAAAAAGTTCTAGCCTTCCCATTGGCTCTTTTGGTCAGGTGCCCACTCCCTTTTCTTTACCTGGGGGACTTTTTAACCCTTTACAGATAAAGCAAGCAGCCACCAAGAGGGACTTTATAGCTAATTGGCTGGCTGGGTGTCTGTAAAAGGGAGCTACCCGCCCACCCCCCCCTTCATTTATCACAGAGGCTGAGGGCTCAAATCTCCATTCTACAATGTCATTTTGACACTGGAGTGACTGCAAAATTGGTGTAACAGCAGCGAATCAGACCTTGACTTTCACCTTCTTCCGAGCCTTCAGTGTCTCCTACACCAATTTGTACCTGCTTACCAACATAACCTCAGTCTAGGTGATAATTACTGTAGAGATTCCCTAGTGCCTAAGAAATTCTATAAAGAGGCATCAGTGATCCATGACAGTGTCTAAACCTGGGGCTTTGGTGGTTATTAAATGGTTGTATACCCTGTAGCGCAGTGTAATCACATGCAATTTTGTATCATTACATGACTGTAGGTTCAGTAGAGCCTCTACTCATATGGGGGGCTTTGGTAGTTATGTGGTCATATGTACCACAGAGCAGGTAATCAGATGGGCGGTTGTGGTTATAGGGTTTTATGCACTGTACAGACAAATGACATGGGCAGTTTGTTGCTGTTTTGTTTTTAACTCTAGGCTGTGCGACATCTGAGGTGGGATGGAGCAGCTTCAGCACACCGTGCCACTTGTCAATTCCTCCTTCTATCAGCCTTCCACCTTCCTCCTGACGGGCTTTCCGGGGCTGGAAGCCAATCACCACTGGATCTCCATCCCTTTCTGCATGTTCTATCTTGTCGGCCTTTCAGGGAACTGCCTGATCCTGATCATCATCAAGAAGACCCAAAGTCTTCATAAGCCTACGTACTACTTCCTTTCCATGCTGGCCGTGATGGACCTGGGCTTGGCTTTGTGTACCCTTCCTACCACGCTGGGCATCTTTTGGTTTAAGATCAGAAAAATTGAGTTCAATGCCTGTCTCACCCAGATGTATTTTATCCATATACTGTCAGTGATGGAATCCTCGGTGCTCCTAGCCATGGCCTTCGATCGTTTCATCGCTATCTCCAACCCTCTGAGATATTCGTCCATCTTGACCAAGCCAACCATCATAAAAATAGGGCTGGCAATTGTTTCAAGAGCTGTGATCTCCCTCTTCCCAATACCCTTTCTGCTCAAGAGGCTAACCTACTGTGGGAACAATGTGCTTTCCCACTCATTTTGCTTTCACCCTGATATCATGAAGTTGGCCTGCGCAGATATAAAAGTCAACATCCTGTATGGTTTAATTGTCATTCTTTCAACGGTGGGTGTGGATTTTGTGTTCATTGTGCTATCATATGTTCTGATCATTAAGACTGTGGTCAGCCTCACGACCAAGGAAAAATGTCTCAAGGCTTTGAACACATGTGTCTCCCATATCTGTGCCGTCCTAATCTTCTTCATCCCAATGATTGGACTGTCCGTTCTCCATCGCTGTGGTGACAATGTTCCCCCTATGCTTAACATTGTGGTGGGCTATATCTACCTTATTGTGCCCCCCGTCTTAAATCCTATCATATACAGTGTCAAATCCAAACTGATCCGCAGAGCCATGCTCAGAACACTGTGTTGGAAAAATGAGTCAATGTGACAGACTTTCACCATCAGGTTTCACCTAATTCAGGTGAATTGCTTCATCATGTTAAATCAAAGGGGGCCCTGTGCTTGGCCAGAAGAAGAAAACTGCAATTCCCCTTGGACGTTGTATCCCAGCGCATGTTGTGTTCTTCCATTTCCTCCTAGAATCGCCCCCACTCCCCTGCCAGCTTCATCAAACCTAAGGCCCTGATTGCCGGGGTCTGCAAGAAAGGTGGGATCCACTCATGAGGATGCAATTGCAAGATTTGGGCCCAAATTTATTATTTTTTAAAGTGACATGGGGCGGTGGAACGGGGATCCACTGAAATGCAGACCCTGAAAAAGCTAGTAACCTAATCAATCTGTCCATTTATCCTTTTACATAGTGACTGTCCAGTTTGGCCAGCCCCTCTGCTATGTACATTGGCCAAACTGGACAGTCCCTACGTGAAAGGATAAATGGACACAAGTCAGATATCAGGAATGGCAATATACAAAAACCTGTAGGAGAACACTTCAACCTCCCTGGCCACACAATAGCAGATGTAAAGGTAGCCATCTTACAGCAAAAATCTTCAGGACCAGACTCCAAAGAGAAACTGCTGCACTTCAGTTCATTTGCAAATTTGACACCATCAGCTCAGGATTAAACAGAGACTGTGAATGGCTAACCAACTACAGAAGCAGTTTCTCCTCCCTTGGTGTTCACACCTCAACTGCTAGCAGAAGACCTCACCCTCCCCGATTGAACTAACCTCGTTATCTCCATACTGATTTATACCTGCCTCTGGAAATTTCCATTACATGCATCTGACGAAGTGGGTATTCACCCACGAAAGCTCATGCTCCAATACATCTGTTAGTCTATAAGGTTCCACAGGACTCTCTGTTGCTTTTTACAGAGCCAGACTAACACGGCTACCCCTCTGATACTAATCAATCTGTGTAAACCTCCTTCAGCCCTGCCTGCCTAAAGTTCTCTCTTCCTGCCTCATGCTGTGTCCTGTCTATCATAGACTCAGGGTCCCTACCCATACGCAAACTACGCAGTTGTGTAGGGCACCAGGACAAGCCCCAAATGTCCTGGTGCCCTACACAGCTGCGTACTGCATCCAGCTCTAGTGGCCAGCCCGATCCCCCGCATGGCTGAGTCGGCCCCTCGTGGGCTGTGCACAGCAGGGCCCAGGAAAGCTGATTTTAAAAATGACTGTCTCCTCCACCTGTGCCTGTAGCCAGACAGAGTGCCTAAGCATGGATGCCTCTACCCAGATCCTGGTGTGGTTTTGCAAAGACTGTAACTTGCAATTTCCACTTACTGATATCCAGGCTGGGGGGACCATCCAATGTGAGAGGTGCCTGCTGGTGGAATCTCTCAGGCAGCAGGTGGGAGAGCTACAGGAGGAGGTGGCTAGGTTGAGGAGCATCCGTATCCATGAGCAATTCCTCGACAGTGTCCATGTGGAGACAGCTGAGGTAGCTGTCCCAGTACACAGGACTGCTGATACACCACTGGTGGAGGAGGAGATGGCTCAGGGTGGACACTGGCAGCTGGTTACTTCTGGCAGCAGGCAGTGCTCCACCCTTGCTCCGAACCCTCCTGCCGTGGTTATAGGTAACCGTTATGCTCTTCTTGACACAGGAAAGAAGGAATCACTCCCTACAGTAAAGGAGGAGAAGCCTCGTACCCCTAAGGCTGGAGAGTCTGCTGCCACCACTGCGAATAGGAAACGTAGGGTAGTGGTGGTCGGAGACTCTCCAGCCTTAGGGGTACGAGGCTTCTCCTCCTTTACTGTAGGGAGTGACTCTCTGCTGAGGGGGATGGAGGCGCCCATCTGTCGCCCTGACATTTCATCTCGGGAGGTATGCTGCCTGCTGGGGGCCCGTATCCGAGACGTTACGGAGGCATTGTCGAGGATTATCCAGCCCTCTGACTACTACCCCATGCTACTCATCCATGTGGGCACAAATGATACTGCGCGGTGTGACACTGAGCGGATCAAGAGTGACTACAGGGCTCTGGGAGTACGGGTGAAGGAGTTTGGAGCGCAGGTGGTATTCTCTTCAATTCTTCCTGTCAAAGGTAGGGGCCCGGGCAGAGACAGATGCATCATGGAGGTGAATGCCTGGCTGCGAAGATGGTGTCGCCAGGAGGGCTTTGGCTTCCTAGACCATGGGATGCTATTCGAGGAAGGACTGCTAGGCAGAGATGGCGTTCACCTTTCAAGGAGAGGAAAGACCCTATTCGGACACAGACTGGCTAACCTAGTGAGGAGGGCTTTAAACTAGGTTCGACGGGGACAGGTGAGCAAAGCCCACAGGTAAGTGGGGAACATGGAGACCGGGGAGATGGGTCGGAAACGAGAGGGAGTGTGGGCTATATTGGCAGAGAGACAGGAGAGTCAGGACAAAACTGGGAGGAAAGATCAAACCAGTATCTTAGATGCCTATATACAAATGCGAGAAGTATGGGGAATAAGCAGGAAGAACTGGAAGTGCTAATAAATAAATACAACTATGACATTATTGGCATCACTGAAACTTGGTGGGATAATACACATGATTGGAATGTTGGTGTGGATGGGTACAGCTTGCTCAGGAAGGATAGACAGGGGAAAAAGGGAGGAGGTGTTGCCTTATATATTAAAAATGTACACACTTGGACTGAGGTAGAGATGGACATAGGAGACGGAAGTGTTGAGAGTCTCTGGGTTAGGCTTAAAGGGGCAAAAAACAAGGGAAATGTCATGCTAGGAGTCTACTACAGGCCACCTATCCAGGTAGAAGAGGTGGATGAGGCTTTTTTCAAGCAACTAACAAAATCATCCAAAACCCAAGATTTGGTGGTGATGGGGGACTTCAACTATCCGGATATATGTTGGGAAAATAACACAGCGGGGCACAGACTATCCAACAAATTCTTGGACTGCATTGGAGACAACTTTTTATTTCAGAAGGTTGAAAAAGCTACTAGGGGGGAAGCTGTTCTAGACTTGATTTTAACAAATAGGGAGGAACTCGTTGAGAATGTGAAAGTAGAAGGCAGCCTGGGTGAAAGTGATCATGAAATCATAGAGTTTGCAATTCTAAGGAAGGGTAGAAGGGAGAACAGCAAAATAGAGACAATGGATTTCAGGAAGGCAGATTTTGGGAAGCTCAGAGAGCTGATAGGTAAGGTCCCATGGGAATCAAGACTGAGGGGAAAAACAACTGAGGAGAGTTGGCAGTTTTTCAAAGTGACACTATTAAGGGCCCAAAAGCAAGCTATTCCGCTGGTTAGGAAAGATAGAAAATGTGGCAAAAGACCACCTTGGCTTAACCACGAGATCTTGCACGATCTAAAAAATAAAAAGGAGTCATATAAAAAATGGAAACTAGGACAGATTACAAAGGATGAATATAGGCAAACAACACAGGAATGCAGGGGCAAGATTAGAAAGGCAAAGACACAAAATGAGCTCAAACTAGCTACGGGAATAAAAGGAAACAAGAAGACTTTTGATACGGTCTCGCATGATATTCTTATCGATAAACTAGGCAAATACAAATTAGATGGGGCTACTATAAGGTGGGTGCATAACTGGCTGGATAACCGTACTCAGAGAGTTGTTATTAATGGTTCCCAATCCTGCTGGAAAGGCGTAACGAGTGGGGTTCCGCAGGGGTCTGTTTTGGGACCGGCTCTGTTCAATATCTTCATCAACGACTTAGATATTGGCATAGAAAGTACGCTTATTAAGTTTACGGATGATACCAAACTGGGAGGGATTGCAACTACTTTGGAGGACAGGGTCATAATTCAAAATGATCTGGACAAATTGGAGAAATGGGCTGAGGTAAACAGGATGAAGTTTAACAAAGACAAATGCAAAGTGCTCCACTTAGGAAGGAAAAATCAATTTCACACATACAGAATGGGAAAAGACTGTCTAGGAAGGAGTACGGCAGAAAGGGATCTAGGGGTTATAGTGGACCACAAGCTAAATATGAGTCAACAGTGTGATGCTGTTGCAAAAAAAGCAAACATGATTCTGGGATGCATTAACAGATGTGTTGTGAGCAAGACACGAGAAGTCCTTCTTCCGCTCTACTCTGCTCTGGTTAGGCCTCAGCTGGAGTATTGTGTCCAGTTCTGGGCGCCGCATTTTAAAAAAGATGTGGAGAAATTGGAAAGGGTCCAAAGAAGAGCAACAAGAATGATTAAAGGTCTTGAGAACATGACCTATGAAGGAAGGCTGAAAGAACTGGGTTTGTTTAGTTTGGAAAAGAGAAGACTGAGAGGGGACATGATAGCAGTTTTCAGGTATCTAAAAGGGTGTCATAAGGAGGAGGGAGAGAACTTGTTCACCTTAGCCTCTAAGGATAGAACCAGAAACAATGGGTTTAAACTGCAGCAAGGGAGGTCTAGGTTGGACATTAGGAAAAAGTTCCTAACTGTCAGGGTGGTTAAACACTGGAACAAATTGCCTAGGGAGGTTGTGGAATCTCCGTCTCTGGAGATATTTAAGAGTAGGTTAGATAAATGTCTATCAGGGATGGTCTAGACAGTATTTGGTCCTGCCATGCGGGCAGGGGACTGGACTCGATGACCTCTCGAGGTCCCTTCCAGTCCTAGAATCTATGAATCTATGAATAGCCTCTAAGGATAGAACCAGAAACAATGGGTTTAAACTGCAGCAAGGGAGGTCTAGGTTGGACATTAGGAAAAAGTTCCTAACTGTCAGGGTGGTTAAACACTGGAACAAATTGCCTAGGGAGGTTGTGGAATCTCCGTCTCTGGAGATATTTAAGAGTAGGTTAGATAAATGTCTATCAGGGATGGTCTAGACAGTATTTGGTCCTGCCATGCAGGCAGGGGACTGGACTCGATGACCTCTCGAGGTCCCTTCCAGTCCTAGAATCTATGAATCTATGAATCTATGAATAGCCTCTAAGGATAGAACCAGAAACAATGGGTTTAAACTGCAGCAAGGGAGGTCTAGGTTGGACATTAGGAAAAAGTTCCTAACTGTCAGGGTGGTTAAACACTGGAACAAATTGCCTAGGGAGGTTGTGGAATCTCCGTCTCTGGAGATATTTAAGAGTAGGTTAGATAAATGTCTATCAGGGATGGTCTAGACAGTATTTGGTCCTGCCATGCGGGCAGGGGACTGGACTCGATGACCTCTCGAGGTCCCTTCCAGTCCTAGAATCTATGAATCTATGAATCTATGAACCTTCTGGTCAGCAGCGCTAAGTTCGTGTAGGGGACGGTGTATTGCTCCCTGTGAGTCGGAGGTGGAGTTCCCATCCCAGCGTACACAAAGCCCCCATAAACATGCTGTCTAAGTTACTCAGAAAACCTCTCCTGCATCATCTGCTTCCTGATCACTCAGCAGCCCCCTCCTGGTCAGTCACTTTGTGTGGGCCCCACAGGCCAGTGTGATTGTCTGATGTGGTCGGTCCCGGAAGACTATATCCGTCACTTCCACCCCGGGCCCCGCAGCCCACTAGGGACGGCCCTGCTCATGACTGTGACTGGCAGCGTGAGCAGAATCCTCAAAGCTCTCCACACATTAGGAGAAGTGTCCTTCAGCTCTGCATCATGAATGAACTGGAGAACTTGGAGTGGAGAGTGCTTCCCATGTGCCAAAATGTGATGGATGTTGTCCAATTCGACATAGAAGTCTTTATCACTGATGTCCGAGCATTTCCCATGTGTCAGCGTCCATTGAAGTTCTGTAGGATTGTTCAAGAGCGTTTTCCCATCTGCTGTCAGTTTACTGAGGTCATATAAATGCCTCCAGGTCTTTTTGTGGTGCTTCATTTGTCCAAACCTTTCTTTGATGGACACTCCAGCCTTGTCAATGAGTGAGCAAAAAAACTCCCTCTTGAATTTTTCTTCTGAGCTTCCCATTACCTCATCTCTGCCCTCGTAACCAATCTGTCTCTTCTTCCGATGAATACGAGATTCCTTGAAGACCGGCTCAACTCCTAAGTTTTCTACCATTTCTTTGGCAGCAGTGATGTCATCTTCAAATTCGTTGTCTCTGTAGGCCATAACGAGATCAAGGCAGCGTCTCATCAAAGTAGTAGCAGTTGCAATGTCCACTGACTGAGTTTGTAATGCCTTGTAATGTTTACTTGGAACAGAATTTCGTGACAAACCACAATTGAGACCAGAAATTTGAAGTCAGTGATCTGATTTGCCAAGCTTTGCACCTCGTGTCCGATTGTTGCCTCAGGTTTACTCAACTGCACCAGTTCCATCTAGGCATTGTAACACTCAGTCACTTGGTATCTCACTAGCCTTATGCTCACTCTTCAAGTCTTAAACACACGTACACTTTCACAATTACACAATAAAACAAGGTTCACAGTATTGCATCTGGTCTCTCACTTCATTTCGTTTATATATCTCAGTGGTCTCCAAAGTGGGGTGCACAAGAGGATCCTTCAGGGTGCGTGGCAGGAGGAGCGCTTTTTTTTTTTGGCGCTTTGTCAGGCAGGAGTCCAAGCTTATTTTTTTTGCTTCGGCGCGGCAGGGGGTGTGTGCTCAAAATTTTTTTACTGATAGGGTGCGTGATCAAAAAAGTTTGGAGACCACTGGTATATCTCGCTGACTGACTGGCGATGCCCCACCCCTTATCTACACGCGAAGGCCTGGCTGACAACATTCTAGGAGGTTCAAAGAAAATGTATTTCTCAGAAAGTCTGGAAGGTTCCATGAGATTCTACAAAGGTCCAGAACATTCTAGGAGGTTAGTGAAAAATGATCCCACAGAGGTGAGCAACAAAGATGACCAAAGGGATGGAATACAAGCCATATGAGCAAAAGCTGAAGGAACTGTGTACGTTTCATTTGGAAAGAGGAGATTAAGGGGGGACAGGACCAGCGTTCCCTCTAATTTTATACGTCCATGTGCAGAATAAATTTTATTATGTGTGACGCATCACCTCCATATTGGTGAACATAACAAAATACATGTGGTGGGGCTGGGGATGAGGGGTTTGGAGTGTGGGAGGGGGCTCAGAGCTGGGGCAGAGGGTTGCGGTGCGGGCTCTGGGGTGGGGCTGGGGATGATGGATGTGGGGTGCAGACTATAGGGTGGGGCTGGGGATGAGAGGTTTGGCCTTTCCCTGCCACAACCCTGAGCCCCTGAGTGGGGCTGTGGCCACGCAGCTCAGAGGGAACTTAGGACATGATAGGGGTCTTCAGATACTTGACAGGCTGCCATAAAAAGATGGGGAAAAGTTGTTCTCTCTTGGCACAGAGGGCAGGACAGGAAACAGTGGGTTCAAACTACAGCAGAGCAGATTTGGATTAAATCTCAGGAAAAACGTCCTCCCTGTAAGAAGAGGAGGACAATGGAGCAGACGCCTTGGGAGGTCGTGGAAGCTCCTTCACTGGAGGTTTTCCAAAGGGGGCTGGAGCCGTCTGTCCTGGATGGTTTAGACACAACGAACCCTGCATCTTGGCAGGGGGCTAGACCAGCTGACCCGTGTGGTCCCTTCTCACCCGGAGGGTCTATGATTCTACAATTGTCAGACAATTCCAGCATTGTATCATGGAGCGGAGGGACGCGGTAGTTTTCCATGGGTCCCTTCACGGGGAGCTCAGGACATTATCAATTGTTCTGGAAACCTTTCTGCAGAGAGAAATGGAGCCGAAGCGGCCCAGAGCCTCAGCTCAAAGTGCTTAGCTGCCCCAGCCTGGAGGGGTTCCTCTTTCATCCGTATTACCAACATGCCTGACAATAGAAACGATGGTAGGCAGCTCTCCTGAGCCCCCATTCTCAAGGCACATCAGTTGTCCCAACCTGGATTGACAGGAGCGTCCCATCATGTTACCATCCATCAAAAATGAAACATGCGGTTGGATGGACAGTAGAAAACCAGTGGGGACAATAATGATATCACGGAAGACAGGCTCTGAGTGCCTTGGGTTACTCTCATTCAAAAACCAGAAAGGCCGAGTCCCGCTGTGCTGGCTGACACAGGGGAAAGGGCTCTTGGTGGGGTGTGCGTTGGGGGGCTAGTGTAGCCCCATCCTGTCCGTTACAGTCACCTTCTAAGGCACCGCCCCTCCGTTTATCCTCTTAGCATGTGTCTCTCTGTGTGTCGCTGTTCAGGGCTGATTGAGCAGCAGGACACGGCCCTGAATGGTGTAGAACTGCCCAGCCCCCAGACAGGAATCCAGGTACCATTCCTGCCTGCTCCCCGGCAGGCACTGACGGACGGTAGCGCGTTATAGGATCCTCTTGACTTCCCCACTCACCCCGTCTCAGCTCCGCTTCCCCCTTCCCCCGTTCTGCCTGCTCACTCGCGAGGGGGGTCATGGCTGCACAGCGCCTGCTTCCATCCCACTGTTCGGGGGCTCGGCGGCTGTGCCTCCCCCCCACAGCCATGCTGGACCCACTCACAATCTGGCCTTTAGTATGTAGATTCTCCTCTGTTGTGCCGGGGGGCTTGTGCCAGGCCTGGCTGTTACCTATGTTGGTCCGGATCACGGCATTGTCCAGGTGGAAACAGAGTGTCACCGCCCAGCCCCAGTCCCTGGGGGCAGCAGGGCTGATACTCCAGGGGGCCGAACAGCCACGGATCATGGGGTGTGGCTCGGAGCATGAACAGCCATGAACCCTCCAGCCACCTGGGAACCACCTCCTCTTGGGGTCGGCCCCTTCTCCTCGCCCATCCCCGGCAGCTCTGCTTTGCACTCTGCCACCTGCCAGAGTCGTTGGGCTCCTCCGTCCATGGGCGGCGGCCATTGCCGGACACCACCCCACCAGCAGGGGGTCTGGGGCCGGCTCCTGGCACAGGACTCCTCATCGCTGTCCCCTTCCCAGGTGTACATGACGGTGCCGGGTGCCTTGCGGCTGGGGGGAGAGGGGGGCTGAACCTCTGAATTGTGCCCCCCCACTAGCAACATGTGCAGTTTGAGGGGAAATGCCCCCATAGTCCTACAAACTCCACCCATGCCCCCTGGCACTATGGGGAAAGGGCCTCAGGCAGGAGCTATGTCGTGGATGCCGAGGGACCATTTCTCTTTATGCTACTCCACAGAGTGCCAGAAATCAGAAGTTTTCCAGGGAAAATGGGCCATAGGATCTCTGCAGTGATATCTATGGGTGGTGATTCAAACTGTCTGGAATTGTTGATAAATTGTATCGTTTGACCACACTTTGGTTCATTATTTTGTTATGAAATATACTCAAGATCCCAATTAACCAGTGTCAGGCAGGTTGATTAATATGGCACAGGAACAAGGTTCGATCTGATACCAGTCTCCACAGAGCCGTCCCACGCAGGGATACTGCATTCACCTTACACAGACGGTGCGCTCCCCCCGTTACAAATTTCAGCTGCTATTCTTTATATGATTTTACAAGTGACACATTTCTTTACACATCACTAAATTCCAACCCATCAATTTCTTCCAGTTCCCTACCTCGTTGTTCTGTTCCTTCCTTAGCTTTGTTTTAGATATTAGCATTCCAGGTACGGATCTGGGAAGGTCTTTCCCTGGCTTGTACTAAGACAGAGAAACGAATGTATCTTGATTTTGACAAGTTTTCTATCTGCTTGTGCCAAATGATTTGTTAAGCAAATGCAAGGTGTTATGGGATATTTAGCATAAGTGAATGAACAGGATTACAGTATAGGCCAGTTTCAGCGATATCCCTGTTAAGAACATAAGAACGGCCATACTGGGTCAGACCAAAGGTCCATCTAGCCCAGTATCCTGTCTTCCGACAGTGGCCAATGCCAGGTGCCCCAGAGGGAATGAACAGAACAGGTCATCATCAAGTGATCCATCCCCTATCACCCAATCCCAGCTTCTGGCAAACAGAGGCTAGGGACACCATCCCTGCCCATCCTGGCTAATAGCCATTTGTCAACCTATCCTCCATGAACTTATCTAGCTCTTTTTCAAACGTATTTCTTTCATTTGTTACAATATTTGTGGTTAATGTTATCAGTTCTTAATGCACACTAGTATATATATATATATGGTGCAGATAATACATATTACGAATGTGATATATATCTATATGATATCCAGCATATATTAGGCAACAGGAACAAAGGTGATAGCAAAGTAGAGCCATACTTTTTCCCGCGTGTTTTATTCACACACACACACACACACACACACACACACACACACACACACACACACACACACACACACACACACACACAGAAACAATACTCTGTTTCATTTATTTATGGTCAGTATCAGAAAGTGAACATTGAATACTTTGTGCCTGAGATCACTTTGGTGAGGATTTGGGGAGTTTTGATGTGCACTTTGAGGCAAAAACACCCTTTATTGTCCCTCTCTCTTGATCTGGTGCATTGTGCAGCTGTGTGGTTATGACGTTATCTGGACCGGTGATCTGCTAGGTCACTCCACTCCTCGACTCTGGGAGCCGGCGTTACCCTGCTCTGCTGTGAGAACCCCCACTCCCAGGCTGTTCACACACAGCCTCTGGCATGTAAGCTGCTCCCAGCTATATGAGTGAGCACTTTTGGCCAGCCGCTGCTTGGATTGTGCAACCGAATGACACTAGCCAATATCTCCGGTCCCAGACACGACCCTTGGAACCTCCGTCTTGCAGTGTCCAGTTATGCCCGCTGGACACTGCAAGCTTATATGACTCCGTCAATTTAACAAAGAAATTGATATGTACCAGGCTTGTTATCCCAAAGGGGAGTCTCTGACACGCTTCAAACCAAACGCACTGCTTCAGGTAGAATAAACAAACAGATTTATTAACTATAAAAGATAGATTTTAAGTGATTATAAGTCAAAACATAACAAGACAAATTTGGTCAAATGAAATAAAAGCAAAATGCATTCTAAGCTGATCTTAACACTTGCAGTGCCTGTACAAACTTAGATGCTTCTCACCCCAGGCTGGCTGGTTGCCCTTCAGCCAGGCTCTCCCCTTTGATCAGCGCTTCAGTCACTTAGTGGTGGTGTCTGTAGATGGAGGTGGAAGAGAGAGGAAGAGCATGGCAAACGTCTCTCCCTTTTATCATGTTCTTTCTTCCCTCTTGGCTTTGCCCCCCCCCTTCAGAGTCTGGTGAGCATTATCTCATCGTAGTCCCAAACTCACCAAAGGAATGGGGGTGACTCACTCATGAGTCCAGCAGATCATTTGTTGCTGCCTAGGCCAGCGTCCTTTGTTCCTGTGAGGCTGGGCTGGGTTTGTCCCATACATGTCCTGATGAGGTGTGAACTGCCCCTCTGCTCCTGGAGAGTTTTACCTGGGCTTGTTTTAAGCCATGAGGACACATTTTGAGCCTCATAACTATATACATGAAATTACAACCTATAACATCACTATAACAACCATGCTCAGTGCATCATGGGCCTTCCGAAGACACCTAACATGACAAACTTTGCATTGGATACCACACAATCATATTATAAGGATGAACATCAGGGTGCAGGGTGTTCCCCCGAGGTACAGAGTGTCACACCTCCCCTGTTAGTTTACTGCAAGAGAGTTAGTCACTGACTACTTTGAAGGCAGTGTGCCCAGCGTCCTCTTTCCTGGACAGGGCATCTGCTACCAGGTTCTCCCTTCCCTTTATGTGTATAATTTCCATGTCAAACTCCTGCAGGATCAGGCTCCAGTGCAGAAGTTTGGAGTTTGTGTTATGGTTCTCTTGGCATCCAGCCATCAAGGCCATGAGGCGGTGTGCCTCAGTTTCCCCATTCACGCACAGCAAACTAGGTTTTTTTATGGTTTCTCTGCTGTGATAAGCTTTAAATCTGTTTCCAGGTATTAACTGAGAACTAGCGTTACCATAAGTTTTAACATCAGTATCAAAATTCTTATCCCACGATTTAACATTTACGCCAACAATTTTATCACAGACGGGTGTTTACAAATATCTTTATGATACCACTCCCCTGTTCAGACAGTCTGGTTTGAGGTTGTTTCGTTCATTCCCCATGTGTCCTTTGACTCTCTCCCATGTAAACAGTCACTGGCTTTTCTTTCCCTCCAGTGTTCCCCTCTGCCTGGGTTCTTATTTTAATGATGTGTCTGGGATTTTGGTACCTCAGGGTCGGGCAAGATAGGAGTTTAGGGAGATCCTGCATATTGGCTGGCCCTTTGGGGAGCTGTCTCCCAACCCCAGGACTGTACATATGCAAAAAATCCAGCTCCCTTTATGGGGTTCCCTTGTGTTTCCCCCGCCCAGCACTGAATCCTTCCCTGCCCCCTAGAGGGCTGTGATCTGTGCTCTCTGGGTAGGTGTGTTTACCCTTCGATCAGATTCACCTTTTCTCTGCAGCTTTCCCATAACTGCTCCCTGTGTCTCACCAGCGTGGGGGAAACACCCCTTCTCTGCCAGTTGGGTCATTTGTGTTCTCACAAACTCCCACCTGGCAATTTCTTGGTCTCAACTCCTCTGCCGTCACAGGCGTTGGAGCTGCATCTTGATGTAAAGAGACAGTTACTTTCCAAAAACTTTTCAGAAATAGCATCCTGAAAAACTAGGACCTGGATTGGGGTACCCTCCGCCACCCCTTTCTCTGTCCCTGAGAAGTCAGCTGTGTGACTGCCCCCCTCCAGGAAGTCGGTCACACAGTTCCCTCTCAAAACCTGGCTCAGGGGTTGAGTGCCTGGGAGCGCAGATGCTGACTCAGCCCTTCTGTCCTGGGCATCCTCTCCCAACTGACCAGTGAGGAGACATTCCTGTACCCCCACTATTCCTCCCCCAGTTTCTTCCTCTGGACCCCCTCCTAAGACACATTTCTCTGTGCTCCCTAGAGAGGGGTCTGTGTCTGGTTCACCTGCAGCTTGCTGGCAGCTAACAACCTGGGCAGTTCTCTCTCTGGCAGGCATTACACCCCCATCCCTTCCTGAGGTGGCGTTGCCTCCAGCTGCAGTGCAGGAGTTGGTCTCAGCCCCCTCCCACCTGGAAGCATGTGGCTTCCCCCTGCTGCAGGAGAATGAAGGAGACTCTCTCCCATTCTCTCAGCAGTTCCTGAGACCTGACCCTTTCCCTCGGGCATCCAAGCATAAAACTCCCTCCTGCTGCAGGCAAATACTTTAACCTGAACTACACGGAAAAAATCATTCCCAAGGAGCAGGTTGACTAGGAGGTGTTCCATTCCCCCCACAGTCACAACACTTTCCAAACCTTCCCACCCCACATGGATTTTAGCTAGTGGTACGAGGAATCTGCTTTCGCCCACCCCACAAGCTCTGCCATTTGGCCAGGTAACATACAGGCCTTTGGGATCACACTCTGCTTAACCAGAGAGATCTGGGCCCCTGTATCCCTCTGCCCCAATTCCCTGCCATTAATTTGGACAGCCTTAACATGCTCCATATCTGGCTCTGCAGAGGCTAATCTCACAGAACCGATATGAGAGGTTTCAATTGCTTGGGGGGTTTCTGTGGCGAGGACAGCAGAACTAACATGAGCTTCTTCCTAGCACAGGGCCTTTATTCCTCAGGTGATCAGTGGAATTACCCTGATAGCATGTTTTGGGCTCTTCTCCTTCTACAGGAGATTTGGGACGAGAGTTAGAGGAATGGTTCTGGGGAGGTGAGTACCCAGCCTCCCAGCCACCCTCCCTCTTGCTAGGGAGAAAATAGGATCTCCCCTTCCCACCTGCTTTAAACCCCTTTCTGTGACCTGCCCTCAATAGACGCCTGAGTCTGTTCAAAGGCATCAGCTCAAAAAGCCATCTCATCCCCTGACTTGACATTGTTATCCCATAGACACGGCTTTACTTCGGCCTTACATATGCTAAGAAATGCTCTTGCGCAACAAGATCAAGCGTTCCTTCAGAACTTGCCACCTCTTTACCCCTCCCCCGTTTTCCCAACAAATCTTTCATTTTGTTTACCTATTCCCCGTGACTCAGCCCAATAGCCCTTTTAAGAGTCCTAAATTGAATTCTATATGTTTCAGGGGTAACCTGAAAACTTCGCACAACAGTATTTTAAAATTTACAATAGTCTAAAGCATCTTCACTAGGCATTCCATTGAATCCATTTCAAGCTTTACCAGTTAATTTCGCAATCAGGGTAGGAACTCTCTTACCATCAGGGATTTCATGTATTGCACACAGCTTTCAAAGGTAGTCAGATATTCAGCAATATCGTCCTCTTCACTGGATGCAGGACATAAGTGTTCCCATTTGTGGATTTTTGGAGTGATGGGAGTGGTTGGGGTCGGGGGCCTCTGGTTCTGCTTCTCTAGCAGGTCCAGCGGGGGGGGTTCTCTCTCTCTCTCTTTTTCTTCTATAGCCCTTCTGTGTGCAGCCTCCTCTTCCCTGAGCCTCATTTCTGCCTGCCACATTTGAAACTCGCGGTCCTTTTCCTTCTCTGCTGCTTCCAGTCTGGCCAGCTCTAGTTTTGTAACTGCCTCACTGGTCGTCATTCTTCTGTTTCTTGTGCTTATTTCTCCTCACCCGAAATAAACAAACAGAAAATAACAAAACTGTGACCTCCTCCTGACTGTTCTTAGTCACTGCACTTAAGACTCACTTAAAATCACAAATATCAGTGCCTGAACTTTGAACTCCACTTGGAGTAACAAGCTGTATATACATCCTGCTCGCTGCACCACTGTGATGTTCCCCTCTGCTCCTGGAGAGTTTTGCCTGGGCTTGTTTTAAGCCACAAGGACACATTTTCAGTCTCATAACTATACACATGAAATTACAACCTATAACATCACTATAACAACCATCCTCAGTGCATCATGAGCCTTCCAAAGAGACCCGACATGACAAACTTTGCATTAGATACCACACAATCATACTATAAGGATGAACATGGGGGTGCAGGGTGTTCTCCCGAGGTACAGAGCATCACAGTGGTATTGTTAAAGAACTTGGAATAGGCTCTCAAATGTTCAGACATCGCCACTGCCTTCACACTCCTACACACTCCACACACAGGGCCGAGTGAGGACAAGGAGATGGCCAAGATCACCTTCCGGCCAGCAGCGCTAAGCTCGTGTAGGGGACGGTGTATTGCTCCCTGTGCGTTGGAGGTGGAGTTCCCATCCCAGCGTACACAAAGCCCCCACAAACATGCTGTCTAAGTTACTCAGAAAACCTCTCCTCTGCTTCCTGATCGCTCAGCAGCCCCCGCCTGGTCAGCCTAGAAGCTTTTCCCTCGGAACAGGAGAAGCACCCGGTCACGAATCTGTTTGGTTTTCACACCGTACACGATGGGGTTCATCATGGGAGGAAAGAGGAGGTAGAAATTGGCCAGCAGGATGTGTACGTGTGGGGGGACTGGGTGGCCGAACCTGTAAATTATTGAGGAGAGAACCACTGGTGTGTAGGCCACTAAGATGGCCCAAAGGTGGGCAACACAGGTGCTAAAAGCCTTGAGTTTCTCTTCCTTGGATGCCAGGCTTAAGACAGCCCTTAGGATCTTGACATACGATAGGGAGATGAACATCAGATCCAGCCCCACAATGAAGAAAGCAACAATGATCCCATAGATGTTATTAAACCTTGTGTCAGCACAGGCCAGATTGACCACGGCCATGTGCTCACAGTAGCAATGGGAGATGATGTGTGACCTGCAGTAGGGCAGCCTCCTGAGGACGAAGGGCAGAGGGAGCACTAGGAGAACAGCCCGGGCCAAAGCCGCCAGCCCGATCTTTGCTATCACTGAGTTGGTCAGGATGGTGGCATACCGCAGGGGGTCGCAGATGGCCACGTACCTGTCAAAGGCCATGGCCAGCAGCAGAGCAGTCTGCATGATGGAGAACGAGTGAAGGAAAAACATCTGCACCAGGCAGCCGTTTAAGCTGATCTCCCTGGAATTAAACCAGAAGATGCTCAGTATTTTCGGCACGGTGGCTGTGGATAAAACCAGGTCGATGACGGCCAGCATGGTGAGGAAATAGAACATGGGCTTGTGTAGGGAGGGCTCTGTCTTGATAACATACAAGAGGGTGCAGTTTCCTAGAAGGGCCACGGTGAACACTGAGGAGAAGGGGATGGAGATCCAGAGGTGCAGAGATTCCAGCCCCGGGATGCCTGTCAGGAAGAACACTGATGGATCAGAGCCTGTGCTGTTGGAATCTGACAGGTTGTCTTGTTGTGGCATCTTTTGCAAGTCTCACATCAATGTCTTTCCTTTCAATAAAACATAACACATGAAATGAACAGACCCTGTAAATTAAATACATGCTAGGGGCCAGTCTCAGCTCTGGAAGAAGTGGATTGACCTCTTTCTGAGTTCATCAGTCATGTTGCAATACTAATCATACAAACACTTATATTTTTCTGTGCAAAATCATTTAAAGTTCTTAGAATGTCATTACAAGTCATGAGTTACGAACCCCACTTGGTTACAAATATCCTACCTGGTGTATCTTGCTACTAGAAGATGCACATTGTTTAGTGTGCATTCTCCCGTGAAGTACCTAGTATATCTGGCCGCATGGCACATATTTTCAGCCTAGAAATACCTGGCATGTTAAGCTGCATGTAGCAAGATGTGCCTGGTACATTCAGCAGCACATTCTGGGTATTCAGCCTGGATGTACGTAGTACATCGGGAACATGCATGAGTAGTGCTATTTTGATCTCAGCTTCAGAGCCCGAGCCTCAACATCTACACAGCTATCCTCGAGAAGCACAAGCCTGCATCTGTCAACCCGAGCTGTGAGACTAACTGCCGCTCGCTGCGTAGACATAGCCAAAGAACCTATGAGTCTGATCCCGCTCCCATTGAAGTCAGGGGAAGAACTCCCCACCGACTTCTGGGATAACTGAGCTGTTTTTTTTAGGTGACAAATCTGAGGAACTGTCCCAGGTGTCAGCAGAGGAGGTTTTGGAACAAACTGATAAATTAAACAGTAATAAGTCACCAGGACCACATGGGATTCACCCAGGAATTCTAAAGGAACTCAAATATCTAATTGCAGAACTACTAACTCGGGTATGTGACCTATCACTTAAATCAGCCTTTGTACCAGATGACTGACAAATAGCAAATGTGATGCCGATTTTAAAAGAAGGTTCCAGAGGTGATCCTGGCAATTACAGCCCAGTGAGCCTAACTTTGGAGCCAGGCGAATAGGTTGAAATGATAATAAAGAACAGAATCATCTCTCACCAATCTAGTAGAATTCATTGAGGAGGTCAACAGACATCTGGACAAGGGTGATCCAGTTGCTATAGTGTATTTGGGCTTTCAGAAAGCCTTTGACAAGGTCCCTCACCAAAGCCTCTTAAGAAAAGTAACATGTATTCAAAACAGACTTTGAAGAGAAGAAATGTTATGATATAAAAAGTCCAAATGAACAGAGATGCAAAGACTATTTTCACAAAGGGAATATTATTACAAGCTGCTACAAGCCATATTGACGTAAGGTTGTAGAAAAAAATATTATGTGATCAAATAATTATGGAGTCATAGATTTTAAGGCAAGAAGGGACCATTCTGATCACCTGCTCTGAACCCTTTTCAATCTGTTAACAACCTTTTTGAAGTGTGGACACCGGACCTAGAAACAGTGCCCAATGATGTTCTCTCCAAGCTTCACACCTCTCTATTTCCACTCCCTATTCCCCTGCTTGTATATTCAAGGAGGTCACTTGTTTTCTCCATCACCACACTGCAGTGGGACCTCATGTACAGCTGGTTACACATCATCACTCTGAGTTCTCTTTTGAGTCAGTGCTTTCTAAAACAGAGCCCCCCCATCCTGTAAGTATGATCTACAACCTTGGTTCCTCGATGTAGGACCTCGCATTTAGTTGTAATCAACTGCAAGTTGCTCAAGTGAGCCCAGTTTAGCAAGCGATTGAGATCGTTTTATAGGACTGCCCTGTCCTAATCATTACTTGCCTCTCTGCCAAAACATATGTCCCCCAGACTGAAATCTCCCATGAGAACAGAGTTACACAATAGAGAATCTCTCACAATGCAATTGCACCAGGGGAGAGAACTATGGCTCTGTGTGTAACCCAAACATCCCTGATTTTTGGAATACTCAGTGCTTTCTTCACATCATTTTTTTGTCTTTTGATAGAATTAAATAGTTCTCTTCTAAATGACCAGCCTCACTCGGCTCTCACTAATACGGGTGTAAATCCAGAATCATTCCAGGTTTACACAAGTGTAATTGACAGCAGATTTCGCCCCAAGCTTTACATTTACTTTAAAAATCTCCTATTTAGAAAGATCCTTGATTAGCTTTAATCTAAACTGCCCCAGCTCACCTGAACGCTGGCTGCGTCTCCTTCCCTCAGCACATGCTGAAGTCACACACAAACTGCAGGACTCTGCACTCAGCCGGGATCAACTGGGTGAGAGTATTTATACCTCCTAATGACCCCCTGCTGACTTTACTCCCCAGGTGGGAGGTGAGAGACTTGGGTCTCTATAGAGGTACGTTTGGTGGGGGCTCGACCTGTTCAGGGGGGCCGGGTGTACAGTGCTAAAATAATATGAGATCTGAGCTGTGTTCTATTTCCAGAAATAAAAAGTAAAATGCGGTCGTAAATAATTTGTATTTTATATTAGAGGGAAAAATCAAACAAAAAATGTCCAGAGGAAGCGGGAGAGAGAAGACTCATAAAATATTTAAACAAGTCACGTAACTGAACCCTTCTAGTATCTCTGTGCATCAGAGCGTTTGAAATCTAAGTTCGCTTGCTTCCAGGCTCTCTGCCTAGGATTCATATAAATGCTACTGTCTCTCCTCTCCAGGGCTATACCCCACGTGAGCACTTTTACTTGCTTGCTTTATGAAATGAAGATTTAAGCTAGTTCAATAAACTCTTTAGGAACTTCTGACTACAAGCAGTGACTGAATACCCATCCAACGTGTGTGGCTAAGATGACACCTCTCTCACTATAAAACGTCTACGATCTCCCCATCTGCTTACACAGATCCTGGAATGTAATTTTACAGCTTCGACTTTGCTTCTAAACGTGTATACTAGTTTTCTTTATATTACGTGTGAAAGACAGCTCGAAATGTGAATTCAGGTGATTTCTGCATTACGAAGAGTATTTGAAAGAAGTCGCTAAATCAGGGGCCCCCAAACTTTTGAGGGTCGTGCACTCCCCCTTATCCCTGTCCTCACGCCCCCTCCAGAGCTGGGCTGGGAACGGGGCTGTGGCTCGGGGGTGAGGGGGGTAACGCGAACAGGGGTGTATGGGGGATGAGGCTGGGTCAGCAGCTGGGGGTGGGTTTGGGGCTGGGAGTGTGACCGTGGCCAGGGGACAAGGCTGGGGGTGGGAGCAGAGCTGCAGCTGGGCTGTGATGGGGACCAGCAGCTGGCATGTGGACAGTTGCAGCTCCGCTCCTGGCCTCGCCACCAGGCTGGGAATTGAGCCATGGCCAGCGGCCGAGGCTTGGGCTGGCACAGGGCCAGGAGTAGAGCAGCCACCAGGCCTTGGTGGGGACCGGCAGCTGGGACCTCAGCTGGGTGAGGAACCCTGCGAGGCTAAGGACGGGGCCCGGTGCAGGGCCGGGAGCCGGCGACATGGCTGTGGGCGGGAGCGGAGAAGAGCTGGGGGTGGGAATAGGCTGGGTCGTGCTCCCTACCCACCCACCCTGTGGGGGTGGGCCCGGGTCCTGCTATGCCCCGCCGGACGTTCCTCCATGCCCCCCCAGGGGAGCGCGCCCCACAGTTTGGGGATCTCTGCTCTAACTGTAAACGTGGTTATTAGAAACTGTGAGTTATAAATGTACAAACCAGTTGGTCAGACAGCAAATATGAGAAAAGTGTTTGTACAAGAAGAACAACGTGTGACTCAAAACAGTGGGGGCGTCCCCTCCTTGAATTGGTACCAAAACAGTTATGACGAGTTACCCTCCCAGGCTTTGCTTCTCTATGCTCTAAACTATACTGACCTGGGATAAAATCACTTGTATTTCAACAGCCTAAAAACACCCCCTTTGCCCACTAAACACTGACACCAGATTAACTCTAGAGGGCAGTGTCTGGTGGTACACGGTTCAATTATGTACAAAATGGCGTCTTCTCTTTTGAAAACAAAAGAAGGGATTTCAGACCCGACAAGGCGTTTTTTATGGAATTCGATAACATCAGAACAACAAAACGCTGCTCTGAATTGTTCTGAGCGCCCGGCACTGAGACTCTCTTCTGAGAGGCTCCTGGCTAATTTAGTGCATTCCCCACATCTGCTCTTCTCTGGATTTCTGAATTCCGAAGCATGTTCTTCAAAAATAACCCTAAGGAAATCACCAGGCCTCAGTCAAGGCATGCAACACGTGCTTTGTATTTCGCCACGTTCAGGCAAAAATCCTGTGTCTCCGAATATATCTGGGAATTCATAAGTGACTGCCAATTCAGTGAGGTCTGGGTTTCCTGGTTCTACTGTGTTCTGATTTTTACTGGCTGGCAGAGCAAATCACCTGAAACAAAGAGATCAGCGCCGACCTGGATAATCCCCTGCAGAAATGGCCTCTTTTTCCTCCAGTCACCTACCCACAGTGTGCTCACCGCGGCCTTCCCATGCTATCCCCCCGCATCCGCCCTGCAGTCTCCGTGTGTACTCAGTTGATGTGTTTATTTCAAGGCTTTCGGCACCTGTTTCCCACCTTTGCGCCATCTTAGTGGTCTACACACCAGTGGTTCTCTCCTCAATAATTCCAGGTTCAGCCACCCAGTCCCCCCACATGTACATATCCTGCTAGCCAATTTCTACCTCCTCTTTCCTCCCATGATGAACCTCATCGTGTGCGGTGTGAAAACCAAACAGATTCATGGCTGGGTGCTTCTCCTGTTCCGAGGGAAAAGCTTCTAGGCTGACCAGGAGGGGGCTGCTGAGTGATCAGGAAGCAGATGATGCAGGAGAGGTTTTCTGAGTAACTTAGACAGCATGTTAGGGGGGCTTTGTGTACGTTGGGATGGGAACTCCACCTCCGACTCACAGGGAGAAATACACCGTCTCCTGTACGAGCTTAGCGCTGCTGGTCAGAAGGTGATTTTGGCCATGACCTTGTCATCACTCGACCCTGTGTGTGGAGTGTGTAGGAGTGTGAAGGCTCCTTGCACGTTCTCTTGCTTCGCTGGAACATCTGGCCTTTATTATTGATACACCCAGCTACAGCCACGGTTGTGCATGCTGCAGGAACCAATGCTGTATCTGCCCCAGAGGTTCAGTCACTTCTGAGATGTAGCAACACACCAGGGGCCATTTAGGCACCAGAATAAGTGCTTAGTGCTGGGCTCTTCTGTCCCATACGTGCCACCATGGAAACTGCTGGTGCCAACCTTTTTTTTTTTAAACCTGGCCTTAGTTGTGGTGTTTGAACATTTGAGAGTTTGTCCCCAGTGGTTTAACCCTACTACACAGCAGCAGAATGCATCAGGTCGAGGGGTGGGGGGGAGGAAAGGTGTATCTGCCTCAAAGAGCACTTCAAAACTCCCCAAATCCTTACCAGAGTGATCTCAGGCACAAAGTATTTAAAGTTCACTTTCTGATACTGTCAATAAATAAATGAAACAGAGTATTGTGTGTGTGTGTGTGTGTGTGTGTGTGTGTGTGTGTGTGTGTGTGTGTGTGTGTGTTAATAAAATCCTCATGAAAAAGTCTTGCTCTACTTTGCTATCACCTTTGCTCCTGTTGTCTAATATATGCTGGATAGCATATAGATCTATATCACATTCATAATCTGTATTATCTGCACCGTATCTATACTAGTAGTACGCATTAACTACCAATAACATTAACCACAAATTCCGTAGCAAAAGAACTAGATAAGTTAAAATAAGAACTAGATATAGTCATGGAGGATAGGTCCATCAATGGCTATTAGCTATGTTGGGGAGGGATGGTGTCCCTAGCCTCTGTTTGCCAGAAGCTGGGAATGGGCGACGGGATGGATCACTTGATGATGGCTCACCCAGTGAGGAGGACTTTAAACTAGGTTTGAAGGGGGCAGGTGGCCAAAGCCCACAGATAAGTCAAGAACATGGAGACCTGGAAGAAGGTTTGGAATTTGGGGGAGCATAGGCTGTTATAGCAAGGAAAAAGGAGAGACAAGACAGAAGGGGGGGTGGGGAAGCAAATCAGTATCTTAGATGTCTGTATGCTAATGCAAGAAGTATGGAGAATAAGCAGGAAGAACTTGAAATGCTAGTAAATAAACACAACTATGACAGAGTTGGCATCACGGAGACTTGGTGGGATAAAATGCATGACTGGAATATTGTTACAGAAGGGTATAACTTCCTCAGGAAGGACAGGCAGGGAAAAAAGGAGGAGTTGTTGCCTTATATATTAAAAATGTATACACTTGGACTGAGGTTGAGATGGAAATAGGAGACAGACTTGCTGAAAGTCTCTGGGTAAGGATAAAAGGGCTACAAAAAAGTGATATCATGGTAGGGGGTCTACTACAGACCAGCTAACGAAGAAGAAGAGGTGGCTGAGGCTTTTTTTAAACAACTAACAAAATCATCCAAAGCACAGGACTTGGTGGTGATGGGGGACGTCAACTACCCAGACATTTGTTGGGAAAATAACACGGCAGGGCACAGATTAGCCAATGAGTTCTTGGAATTTATTGGAGCCAATTTTTTATTTCAGAAGGTGGAGACAGATACTGGGGAGAGACTGTTCTAGATTTGATTTTGACAACTAGGGAGGAACTGGTTGAGAATTTGAAAGTGGAAGGCAGCTTGGGTGAAAGTGGTCATGAAATGATAGAGTTCATGATTCCAAGGAATGGTAGGAGGGAGAACAGCACAATAAAGACAATGGATTTCAAGAAGGCAGATTTTAGCAAACGCAGGGAGTTAGTAAGTAAGATCCCATGGGAAGCAAGTCTAAGGGGAAAAACAATTGAAGACAGTTGGCAATTTTTCAAAGAGACACTATTAAGGGCACAAGAGCAAACTATCCTACTGCATAGGAAAGATAGGAAGTATGGCAAGAGACCACCCTGGTTTAACCAGAAGATCTTCATTGATCTAAAACTCAAAAAAGAGTCCTACAAAAAGTGGAAACTCAGTCAAATTATAAAGGATGAATATAAGCAAATAACACAAGTATGTAGGGACAAAATTAGAAAGGCCAAGGCACAAAACGAGATCAAACTAGCTAGAGACATAAAGGGTAACAAGAAAACATTCTACAAATACTTAGAAGCAAGAGGAAGAGCAAGGACAGGGTAGGCCCATTACTCAATGAGGGGGGAAGAATAATAACAGAAAATGTGGAAATTGCAGAGATGCTCAATGACTTCTTTTTTTTGGTTTTCACCGAGAAGGTTGGTAGTGATTGGATGTCTAAAATAGTGAATGCCAGTGAAAATGAGGTAGGATCAGAAGAGGCTAAAATAGGGAAAGAACAAGTTAAAACTTACTTGGACAAATTAGATGTCTTCAAATCACCAGGGCCTGATGAAATGCATCCTAGAATACTCAAAGAGCTGACTGAGGAGATATCTGAGCCATTAGCAATCCTCTCTGAAAAGTCATGGAAGACGGGAGAGATTCCAGAAGACTGGAAAAGGGCAAATCTAGTGCCAATCTATCAAAAGGAGAATAAGGACAACCCAGGAAATTACAGACCAGTCAGCTTAACTTCCGGAAAGATAATGGAGCAAATAAGCAAGCAATCAATTTGCAAACACCTAGAAGATAATAAGGTGATAAATAACAGTCAGCATGGATTTGTCAAGAACAAATTGTGTCAAACCAGCCTGATAGCTTTCTTTGACAGGGTAACAAGCCTTGTGGATGGGGGGAAGCGGTAGATGTGGTATATCTTGATTTTAGTAAAGGTTTTGATACTGTCTTGCATGACCTTCTCATAAACAAACTAGGGAAATGCAACCTAGATGGAGCTACTATAAGGTGGGTGTAAAACTGGTTGGAAAACCATTCCCAAAGAGTAGTTATCAGTGGTTCATAATCATGCTGGTAGGGTATAATGAGAGGGGTCCCACAGGGATCAGTTCTGCGTACGGTTCTTTTCAATATCTTCATCAATGACTTAGATAATGGCATAGAGAGTACACTTATAAGTTTGCGGATGATACCAAGCTGGGAGAGGTTGCAAGTACTTTGGAGGATAGGATTACATTTCAAAATGATCTGGACAAACTGAAGAAATGCTCTGAAATAAATAGGATGAAGTTCAATAAGGACAAATACAAAGTACTTCACTCAGAAAGTAACAATCAGTTGCACAGATACAAAATGGGAAATGACTGCCTAGGAAGGAGTACTGTGGAAAGGGATTTGGTCATGGACCACAAACTAAATATGAGTCAACAGTGTAAGGCTGTTGCAAAAAACCAAAACAAACATCATTCTGGGATGTATTAGCAGGAGTGTTGTAAGCAGGACACAAGAAGAAATTCTTCCACTCTACTCTGCACTGATTAGGCCTCAACTGGAGTATTGTGTCCAGTTCTGAGGGACACATTCCAGGAAGGATGTGTCGCCAAATTGGAGAGAGTCCAGAGAAGAGTGACAAAAATGATTACGTATCAGAGGGGTAGCCGTGTTAGTGCGTCTGACAAAGTGGGTATTCACCCACGAAAGCTCATGCTCCAATACACCTGTTAGTCTATAAGGTGCCACAGGACTCTTTGTTGCTTTTTAAAAATGATTAAAGGTCTAGAAAACATGACCTATGAGGGAAAATTGAAAAAAATGGGTTTGTTTTGTCTGTCAGGGTGGTTAAGCACTGGAATAAATTGCCTAGGGAGGTTATGGAAACTGCTTCATTGGATATTTTTAAGAGCAGGTTAGAAAAACAACTATCAGGAATGGGATAGATAATACTTAGTCCTGCGGGCAGCAGCCAGAGCCCAGCATCTAAAAGTTGCACCTACAGCCTCCAGTTCGACTGGCTGCACTCCCTCCGCCACCAGACGCGTCATATCTTCCAGTCCGTCAGGCTGCTCCCCCCAGACTGAGCCTCCGTCAGCTCCGAGGCTCGCACAGACACTGGCTTCTCCAGTCCAGAGCACCAGCTAGGTCGGGGGGGATGGAGCTGTAGAAGTGGGTGTCCTTGGTATATTGAACACAACAGCTCCTGTTTCCCCTCCCCCCCCCACCCACTCAGCAGCTTCATGTGCACTTTGTACAGGAGAGAGGGCAAACAACCCCCCTGTACTATCGCCCATGAGAGTTCCTCATCGTCCCCGTCATAAAAACAACAAGGAGTCTGGTGGCACCTTAAAGACTAACAGATTTATTTGGGCATAAGCTTCTCCCTTCTCTACATGGGCCAATATATATTTATGTCTGTAGCTGTAATTTTCACTCCATGCATCTGAAGAAGTGGGTTTTTTACCCACGAAAGCTTATGCCCAAATAAATGTTGGTCTTTAAGGTGCCCCTGGACTCCTCGTTGTTTTTGTGGATACAGACTAACACGGCTACCCCGATACTTGCTGTTATCATAAATGTCTCCTATAAACCTCAGGGCCGCCTGTGCTTAATATCCTGCCTGTTTAGTAGCTTTCACCCTATTTTTAAAGCGGCAGAGCAGCAGAAAGGCACCACAGGAGTGTACAGGAGGCTGGAATTAGTCCTACATGGCTTGGAACCTGTCTTTTCCCGAGTCCCATCCCCCCAGCAATCAACAGCTCGTGGGAAGGTTTTGCTTTTGCTTCCCAAGCTGACCCCAGAATGGACAGCCTGGCTTCCTGCTCTGGAAGCTGCTCCCACCTTCCATCTGCCCAAGCCCCAACCCGCTACTTCTTGGATGAAGCATATTTGTTTCGGTGAGGCTTCCTTACCCAGCGGGGGTTGGTTGGTTGCAGGTGGGAGATCATAGAAATGCAGGGTTGAAAGTGTCCTCAAGACGTCATCTGGTTCTGTCCTCTTGTAGACTGAGGCAGGGCCAGGTATACCTAGAGCAGCCCTGACAGGTGATTGTCCTGCCTGGTCTTAAAAACCTCCAGTGACGGGATTCCACAACCTCCCTTGGGAGCCGTTCCAGAGCTTGACCCCCCTGAGAGTTAGAGAGTTTTTCCTACTATCTAACCGAAATCTCTCCCTTGCTGCAGATTAAGCCAATTACTTCTTGTCCTACCATCAGTGGACATGGAGAACAACTGATCCCCATCCTGTTGTGATGAACTTGGAGTATTTCGTAATATGTCTGAGTCCTGTGTGTGTCTCAGTTTCCCCTGTGTGCTGTATTGTTACCCAGTGGGGGTGGGAAAGGACTGTTTGCGCCCAGGGCAGGCTAAGGGCAGGTCTACACTTAAAATGAGGCATCAGCGGAGCTGCACCGATGCAGCTGCCCCACCATAGCGCTTTAATGAAGACGCTCTTAAGCCGATGGGAGAGAGCTCTCCCATCGGTGTAGTTAATCCATCTCCCCGAGAGGCGAGGGCTATGTCAGTGGGCGAAGCTCTCCCACCAACATAGCGCTGTCTTCATGGGGGGTTAGGTCGGTGTAACTGCATCGCTTAAGGCCGTGGATTTTTCATATCCTTGAGTGACATAGTTATATGGAGATAGGTCTGTAGTGTAGACAGGACCTTAGGGACATAGGTATAGGAGTCTCCTAGCTGTCTGGGCCTTAGTCTCCATATCAATGGAGCATTTGAGAAAACAACAGCAAGTCAATCACCAAGCTATTGGTACCAAGCACCCAATGCCTCAGAGGGAGATGGACTTCCCTGCTGAACAACAATCGCCCACCTGTGATCAAAGGACTGGACAGGTGTGAGGTGCGGGGGATAAGAGCTGGCTGCTGGAAGAGGCTGAGGATCTCACCTGGACTCTGACAAGGGCAGTCAGACTGGGAGACCAACAGAGCTTGAACCAAAGGGTTACTACAGCTTGGCTGGGCTCTGAGCTAACCAGAATGAACTGTGCTTTAACCTTCAGTTCTCTCTGCTGCCATAAAGACTACCTATGCCGTGTTCCAGTCAATGAATAAACCCTACTGGTTTGTGAATGCCGCTGCAAACGCTGGGCGAGGAGCACGGATCCCTGACGTGTGGACGAGCCGCCATCAGGGGTCTGCCTCAGTCGGACTCACTGAACAGAGCTCGTGGGGTGAGGCAGGAGAGCTGAAAACCCAGCGGTTCAGTTTAAGGAGATGGTGAAGCCGTGTGGCTCACGCTGGAGGAAGAGGAAGACCCCGAGGGGATCCGGTCACCGACGGGATTCTTCCTAGAGACTGTTCCAAAACCGGGGGAACTGCAGCACTAATCCTGTGGATCCGGGACACCTGTTATAGCCCATGATTTCTGACATTGATGTCTGAGACAAACACTGAACATTCTGAGTAAAGAAATGAGATAAAAATATTGACACGAGTGTGAAAATGTAAATGTAATTTCTCCTGTAAACATGGCCCTTTCAGACGCAGGGGAATAAGAGTGTCTGGGCCAGTTCCTCAGTATCAGCGGAGTTACGCCAGTTTACACAAGCTCCGGCTTGGTGTTTTAGGGGCATCGGAGCATTTTCACCTCTACTCTATAGAATGGCTTGAAAAAAGTACAGCGTCAAGTTTCTCCACCAAAATGTGAACCGTGGGGCAGATAGAACAACTAGGATGTACAAACATGCCCCCGGGAAAGTAGTTCCAGGAGCAAACAGGAGTGCTTAAGTATGCTAATGAGTAACGTACAGGTGTCCTTAATTTGCATGCGTTTGGAAAAAACTGAACATGACCATAAGGTGCTTGAGAGTATATGTCCTTTTCCGGATCTTTGGATGTCCTATTCCTATCTGAGGATTTGCAGAATTCATCTGTCTCGCATAATTTTGTATTTTCCCAGATAAAAAACATTTTGCCTCAGAAGTCCTGCAGTTCTGCTTTTGCCGGCCAGAGGGCGCTGTGGCGCCAGACGAGCAAGCTGCGTTCATGCCGGCTGGTCTAGCGCCACAGCGGCCTCTGGTGGAAAAAGACGGAACTGCAGCACTTCTTAGGCAAATTTTTTTTTCTGTGGGAAAATACAAAATTCTATGCCCGGTGCTGTAGAATTCCCCCAGAGCAGAGTTCATCACAGCACCCAGCCTATAGAGCCAGGTTAGGACAGAGTGGGGCACACAGGGCTGCTGGGGGGTTCCGAATGGCTAGTGGGGTGGAGGACAGACTGGAGCATGGACTCAGGAGCTAGTGGGGTGACTTGAGCCTGGGGATGGGGGCGGGGGGCTGCAGGGACAGGGGCAGACATGCCTGACTGAATGGGAGAGGCTTGGGGGTCAGCCAGGGTCTGCACGGGGGAGGCTCCCCAACTCCCTAACATTCCAGTCCCTCCCCACTTCCCCCCCGCAAAAAAACCCTGTTCCATACTTCCCCCAGCCACACCCAACACCCCTCCAGGTTCATGGCAGGCTCCTTCCCTCTCCCTCAGCTCCTCCATTATCCCCGACTCCCCCAAGCCTTTGCACTGCTTCTGACAGGTGCAGGAAATACAGTTCTGTATCAGAGGGGTAGCCGTGTTAGTCTGTAGCCACAAAAACAATGAGGAGTCTGGTGGCACCTTAAAGACTAACAGATTTATTTGGGCATAAACTTTCATGGGTAAAAAACCCACTTCTTCAGAGTGAAAATTGGAGTGAAAGATGGAGTGAAAATTACAGACACAGGCATAAATATACTGGCACACAAAAGAAGGGAGTTACCTCACAAGTGGAGAACCAGTCCAGTGTTGACGGGGCCAATTCAGTCAGGGTGGATGTGGCCCACTCCCAATAATTGATGAGGAGGCCTTAATACCAAGAGAGGGAAAATTGCTTTTGTAGCGATCCAGCCACTCCCAGTCCCTATTCAAGCCCAAATCGATGGTGTTAAGTTTCCAAATGAATTGTAGCTCAGCAGTTTCTCTTTGAAGTCTGTTTATGAAGTTTTTTTGTTGAAGGATGGCTACTTTTAAATCTGTTATCCAGTGTCCAAGAAGATTGAAGTGTTCTCCCACCGGCTTTTGTATGTTACCATTCCTGATGTCCGATTTGTGTTCTTTATTCTTTTATGTAGAGCCTGTCTGGTTTGGCCAATGTACGTGGCAGAGGGGCATTGCTGGCACATGATGGCATATATCACATTAGTAGATATGCAGGTGAATGAGCCCCTGAGGGTGTGGCTCCTGTGGTTGGGTCCTATGATGGTGTTGTTAGAGTAGATATGGGGACAGAGTAGGCAACGGGGTTTGTTACAGGGATTGGTTCCTGGGTTAGTGTTTCTGTGGTGTGGTGTGTATTTGCTGGTGAGTATTTGCTTCAGGTTGGGGGACTGTCTGTAAGTGAGGACTGGCCTTTCTCCCAAGGTCTGTGAGAGTGAGGGATCGTTTTCCAGGATAGGTTGTAGATCGTTGATGATGTGCTGGAGAGATTTTAGCTGGGGGCTGTATGTGATGGCCAGTGGTGTTCTGTTATTTTCCTTGTTGGGCCTGTCTTGTAGTAGGTGACTTCTGGGTACCCGTCTCGCTCTGTCAATTTGTTTCCTCACTTCCCCAGGTGGCTATTGTAATTTTAAGAATTCTTGATAAAGATCTTGTAGATGTTTGTTTCTGTCTGAGGGATTGGAGCAAATGTGGTTGTATCTTAGGGCTTGGCTGTAGACAATGGATCATGTGATGTGTCCTGTATGGAAGCTGGAGGCATTTAGGTAAGTACAGCGGTCAGTAGGGAAGCGCTGGTCTAAGTCAACATAAAAATGTTGGCATATTATGCAGCCATGCAGGTGCCAATAGCAGATCTGTATTGTAATTTAAATGAATTACACAGTGTTCTCTATTAACAGGCCTCGTAAGGAATCTATTTGTAAAAAAAAAAGTACCAGAATCTTTTTTTTTTTTTTGGTCTGTATTGTTACAGACATACTCGCTGACAGATATGTAGAAATAAATTACCAAAATAATCGTAATTGGCATGATTCTATGGTGTTATTTTGGCAAATAAAATATGCAGACATTTGCAGAATTTTCAAATATTGTGTGCAGAATTTTTAATGTTTTGGTGTAGAATTTTAATGTTTTGGCACAGAATTCCCCCAGAAGTACCAGATGTAAGATCATGTGTCATTTATTCCTTTTTTGGCAGCTATTATTTATTCTCCGCTATTAAGAGACTGGTGTCGTGTATTCCACTCTGACATGGTGTATCAGTGTCATCCATGGAACTGAAGTTAGGAGGTCATATGCTGTGTTCAGTGCTAGATGGAAATCTGTTGATTTCAATTCCAGTTCCAGGGACTGGTGGCTCTCTTAGGCCACCCTGAAGTTCCTCAGGCTTCTGGCAGGAAGCGAGGCTGCTGGAATCTGCTGCGTTTGGGTGGCTGCCGCAGGATCTGATGAGGAGGGCAGGGGAGAGGGCTGGCTTACCCAGACTCCTCTCTTGTTCCCCTGTTGGTGCCACTCTAGCTGTGGCTGTTGGACGAAAGGGAAACTCCAGGGACTGGCTATGTGCCACTGTGATCTACACTGGGTTTGCTTTGAGTACAAGGATGCGTGGGGAATTGTCCTGCTTGTGGAGTGATGTTCTGGATTGGCCATATGGGTTATTAATTATTGCTTCTGTTTGGAATGACTATGCAGCTGGCTAGATGAAAGGTCCTATCAGTGTGTAGTTCTTTGGAACAGCCTTGTGATCCTTTGACGGATTTGCTTGGTTTTCACCCCATACACTATTGGGTTGAGTACCGGGGGCACCAGCAAGTGGACGTTGGCCATTACGACATGGATGTTGGAACCGTGTATCTTCCCAAACCTGTGTACCATGGACAGGCCAATGAATGGCACGTAGAACAGGAAGACGGCACAGACGTGGGAGATGCAGGTGCCCAGCGCTTTGAGCCGGGCCTCTTGGCTCAGACTCAAGGCGGCTGTGAGAATGAAGACGTACGACAGGGAGATCAGCAGGGAGTCCAACCCAATGACAGAGGTAATAACAATCAAACCGTAGATGATATTGACCTTTATATCGGCACAGGCCAGCTTCATCACGTCCTGGTGCAAGCAGTAGGAATGGGAGAGGACTCTGGAGCTGCAGAAGGGCAGCCTTTTAATAAAAATGGGCAAGGGGGCCATCACGGTAGCTCCTCTGATTACGGATAGACTATGCCATATCCCTGACAGGAGGGATTAGACTTTGGGGGTATGGTTGGACATGGTGGCTGGGGCGCAGAGAGACTACTGATCATCCCCCCGCCCCCAGAAGGGGGTGTGGATGGACTATATATTTTTCCTTTTATGAATAAATCTTTAGATTTTAGATTCTAAAGGATTGGCAACAGCGTGATTTGTGGGTAAGATCTGACTTGTATATTGACCTGGGTCTGGGGCTTGGTCCTCTGGGATCGGGAGAACCTTTTTTCTTTTACTGGGGTATTGGTTTTCATAACCATTTGTCCCCATAACGAGTGGCACTGGTGGTGATACTGGGAAACTGGAGTGTCTGAGGGAATTGCTTGTGTGACTTGTGGTTAGCCAGTGGGGTAAAACCAATGTCCTCTCTGTCTGGCTGGATGGTTTGCCGGAGAGGTGGAAAAACCCCAGCCTTGGGCTGTAACTGCCCTGCTGTGAGCAATTTGTCCTGAATTGGCACTCTCCGTTGGGTCCTGCCAGAACCAGCATCGTTACACTCCATCTTAAAATCAGCTGGGTTGTTTGCTCCCCACTGCTCCTGTTGGGCGGCTGTTCCAGAACCTCCCTCCTTGGATGGTCAGAAATCTCCTTCTCCTTTCCAGCCTCAGTTTACCCAGTTTCTCCCTGTTTGTTCTTTTCCCAACACTGGCCTTTCGCTTCAGGAGCTCGTCTCCCTCCCTGGTGTTTACCCCCCACCACCTCCGTATTTATAAAGCAATCAAATCCCTGCTCGGGCATGTGTTGTTTTAGGCTAAACGAGCCCAGTTCTTTAGTCTCCTTGTAAGCCAGGCTCTCCATTGCCCTGACCATCCTAGGAGCCTTTCTTCACACCTGTTCCATTCTGAATTCTTCTTTCTGGAACAGGAGTGATCAGAATTTTACACAGGATGCCAGAGGAGGTCTCACCAGTGTCGGGTATAAGGATATTAACACTTCCCTATCTCGCCTGACACATTCTAGGATCTCATTTGCCTTGTTCACAGCCGCATCACAACGTGGCTCACAGTCATCCTGGGACTGACTAATACACCCAGATCTTTCTCCTCCTCTGTTGTTTCCAACATACCCATGGCTTTATAAAGAGGGGTGAAGTGAGTAGAAGCAGGGTGGTGACCTTACTTCTGTATTTGGCATTGGTGAGACCAATGCTGGAATACTGCATCCAGGTCTGGTGCTCAGATTGAAAAATTGGAGAGGGTGCAGAAAAGAGCCACAAAAATGATTGAAGGGTTGGAGAAAATGCTAGACAGAAACTTCAAGAGCTGAACCTGCTTAGCTTATCCAAAGGGAGACAGAGCTGACTTGATGACAGTGGAGAAGCACCTTCACATGGCAAAATACCAGCTACAAACGGGCTCTTTAATCTAGCAGGGAAAAGTATAACAAGAACAAGTGGCTGGAAACTGAAGCCAGACAAATTAAATTTGGAAATGAGGCACACATTATTAACAGCGAAGGTGCTTAACCAGTGGAACAAACTCCCAAGGGAGGTGGTGGATTCTCCTGCTATCTCCAAACCAAGACTGGATGCCTTCCTGGAAGATATGCTTTAGAGGAACACATGTTTTGCGTTAGTCAAACACAAGTCATTGGGCTCAATACGGGGGTAACTGGGAGAAATTCTGCAGCCTGTGATATACAAGAGGTCAGACTAGATCAGTGGTTTTCAAACTTTTTTTCTGTCAACCGAGTTGAAGAAAATTGTTGATGCCCACGACCCAATGGGGTATGAGGGGTTTGGGGTGTGGGAGGGGCTCAGGGCTGGGGCAGAGGGTTGGGGTGCTGGGGTGAGAGCAGTGGGGGTGAGGGCTGTGGGATGGGATCGGGAATGAGGGGTTAAGAGTGTGGGAGGGAGCTCAGGATGGGGCATGGGATTGAGGTGAGGGAGCGGGTCAGGGCTCTGGGCTGGGGATGCTGGCTCTGGGGTGGGGCCGGGGATGTGGAGTTTGGGGTGCATGAGGGGGCTCTGGGTTTGGGGGTGGCTCAGGGCTGGGGCAGGGGACTGGGGCTCGGAGTTGGGGCAATGGAAGTGTGGAGCTGGTGCTCATGGCGAGGGCAGAGTGCAGAGCTCTATTGCCCCCCCGCCTAGTAGCCGGACCCGCTGCTGGCCACTTCTGGGGCGCAGCGCGGTGTCAGAACAGGAAGGGACTAGCCTGCCTTAGCCGGGAAGCACTGCCGACGGGACTTTTATCAGCCCCATCGTTGGTGCTGACCAGAGACGCTGTGACGCAGTGCCTTACATTCCCTGACCCAGTACTGGTTGCAACCCACAGCTTGAAAACGACTGGACTAGATGACCTAATGGCCCTTCTGGCCTTAAACTCTATAAATCTGTGAATCGTTGTCTTGAGTGGATCGTTATCTTGGATGCAACTGGAAGAAGTTGCTCCTCTGATTGCTTATGTGCAGTCAACAAGAATATACGTTGGCCAAGCACACATTACTAAATGGCAAAATAAATAAATGAATGACTAGTCCTTAAATACACCTACCAATACTAACAGGCACTCACCACATCTCAGTTCCCTTATGAAGACAGGCTCTGAGTATCTTCTTCCGGCACTTTGAGAAGTCTCCTGTGCTCAGCCCTGTAAACCCTGTCTATGCTAAGAGATCAATTCTGCCAGCAGCTGTCAAACCCCATCTCCTACTGAAGTCAAGGGGAGCTAAGGGTGTTCAGCATGTCCGAGGACACCCATCATCTTGCGGGAGACGGGTAGTTTTCTAAACTCAACACGAGTAGAGCTGGCAGAATATGTGTCTCAAAACAATCAAGCTCAGTTTAAGGACATTTCAGCCAGCATTGTCCAAACTCACCAGGGTCTGCCAGTAACGGACGCCGAGAATTCTCCTTGCTTCATCAGATAGGAAAACTCAGTGGGTGCTGCGTACTGCCTGGGTTTGCCTTCTGTCAGGCTTACTGCGTTGGGTTATTTATCAGCTTTCCGAACCGCCCACCAGGGCATGGCTCAATCCGCTGGGAATTTCATTCTGATCCAGTGCATGTTGCAGATAAACATGCTTTGCCTCTCTGCCTCTCCCTCGCTTCCTGAGACCCAGGACACGGGAATTATTGTGGTTACCACTTATATGGCACCTGTCATCCGGAAGGATCCCGAAGTCCATTACAAACCGATTAAAGACGTGTGTAGACTTATGTCTCTGGTCACCAAAATATGGCCTCCTCTCAGGATAGGACCTCAGTTTTTTAATAGCAAATTTCAACGCAATAGTTCTGGACAAGACGTAAAGAGATATTGTGTCTTTCTCCTTTTGCTTCAACGTTTTTATTGAACAAAGAGGTAAAAGAGAAATGAAATACGTAAAACATATAAAGCTGAGTACATTATACAGCTGTATTCATTGGATCATAACATTCTATTCCATTCTAAGCTCTTGTGCCATGTCTATCCTGCAGCATCTGAGCACCTCCCAGCAGTGCATAAGGCGATGTGACTGGCATCTGTCCCTTATTGTGCCTTTTCCATTCCTCGCCCCAGCGGGACATTCTGAGATATATTTTTTTAATGAAACACATAGGCTGGGATTTCCAAAAGTGCTCAAGCGACTTAGGAACAAAAATCCCATTGAAAGGCACTTAGAGCTCAGTCAGACAAATTGGAGAAATGGTCTGATGTAAACAGGATAAAGTTTAACAAAGACAAATGCAAAGTGCTCCATTTAGGAAGGAAAAATCAGTTTCACACATACAGAATGGGAAGAGACTGTCTAGGAAGGAGTACGGCAGAAAGGGATCTAGGGGTTATAGTGGACCACAAGCTAAATATGAGTCAAAAGTGTGATGCTGTTGCAAAAAAAGCAAACACGATTCTGGGATGCATTAACAGGTGTGTTGTGAGCAAGACACGAGAAGTCATTCTTCCGCTCTACTCTGCGCTGGTTAGGCCTCAACTGGAGTATTGTGTCCAGTTCTGGACACCGCATTTCAAGAAATATGTGGAGAAATTGGAGAGGGTCCAGAGAAGAGCAACAAGAATGATTAAAGGTCTTGAGAACATGACCTATGAAGGAAGGCTGAAAGAATTGGGTTTGTTTAGTTTGGAAAAGAGAAGACTGAGAGGGGACATGATAGCAGTTTTCAGGTATCTAAAAGGGTGTCATAAGGAGGAGGGAGAAAACGTGTTCACCTTAGCCTCTAAGGCTAGAACAAGAAGCAATGGGTTTAAACTGCAGCAAGGGAGGTCTAGGTTGGACATTAGGAAAAAGTTCCTAACTGTCAGGGTGGTTAAACACTGGAATAAATTGCCTAGGGAGGTTGTGGAATCTCCATCTCTGGAGATATTTAAGAGTAGGTTAGATAAATGTCTATCGGGATGGTCTAGACAGTATTTGGTCCTGCCATGAGGGCAGGGGACTGGACTCGATGACCTCTCGAGGTCCCTTCCAGTCCTAGAATCTATGAATCTATGAACCTAGGTGCTTTTGAAAATCTTGGTGGATGCGTTAGCCTATCTTCGCCTATGCATTAGTGATAGATGGCCCCTGAAAGAACTGTCTCTCCTGCCTAAATAAGCTGTACTCTTGCAGTATCTGTAGATACATGTATGTGTAGACAGACAGTACTGTACTTGTGTTAGTATATAGGCCTGTTTGTTAGCCTGGGATAGGGTTTGTTAGTATAATGGGAACAGGGGAGGGTCTACAGCTACTTAACAAGTGTCTGAGCCATCCAGATCTCCCCATAGGGCAATCTCTTGTAACCGTGCCTCTGTGGACCACAACCGAGAATGCCAAATTCAGGACAAACTGCTGAGAAGTAGGGCAGATACACCCCAAGACTGATGGCTAATCCCCCATAGGATATACCAAACCAGCAACAAAAATAAACTTCCGTTTCACCACACTGGCTAACAAGAAGTCATAAAAGCAGTTTCCTTAGGCATTCCAGTCCTTGAATTACCACCAAAAACACTAGACTTAGAGATGAGTGGTTCTTTAAAACCAATCTCTTTAAATAAAAGATTCTTCTGTTCTCAAATGACCAGCCACATACCCAGGTCAATATATAACTTAGATCTTTCCCAAAAATCACGCTGATGCCAATTCTTTAGTATCTAAAATCTAAAGGTTTATTCATAAAAAGAAAGAAAGGTGAGAATTAAAATTCGTTAAAGGAATCAAATACACACAGTAATTGCAAAGTTCTTGGTTCAGGCTTGTAGCAGTGATGGAATAAACTGCTGGCTGGATATATCTCTGGTTGCTTCCAAATCATTGGAAGGACCTCAGTCCCTTGGTTAGAAGGCTTCCATTAGTGTAAGTCCATAGTCCAGAGGCTTGAACAGGAAAGAGGGAAAATGGAGGTGTTTCCAGGTCCTTTTATAGCTTCTGCCATGTGCCGGAAAACCCACTGTTTCAAACAAAGCCCCCAGCACAGCTAGTGGAAAATCACAGGTGACAAGATGGGGTTTGGAATCACACCGGCAAGTCACATGTCCATGCATAGTTTTGCTTAGTCACAGCAGGAAAGTCCATTATCTGTAGATAGGCATCTCCCATGGTCCATTGTGAGTTAAGTGTCCTTTTGATGGGATTCTCCATTTGAATAGTCCCTCCAAGATGTGCTGGTTAACTACCTTGTGGGTGTTACCCCAGGAGCAAACATTTGAAATCCAGGTACAGAGCCAATACTCATACCTTCAAACACAAAATATATACATGCACACAGATAGCATAATCATAACCAGCAATTCATAACCGTTTCATAGACATCTTACATGCCACAGTTTGTACAAGAGTTGTTGCAAATATATAACAGTGGTTGCAACAATGATCTACATGGTCATATTTTAATCAGATAACGTCACACCTCTCTATCCAGGTCCCTGTGTTGGTTCCCATCACCACAGTTTTTCAGAATGAATGTGTGCTCTCAGGTTAGGTTCATTCTTTGTGTTATTTGTGTTGTAGCAGTGCCTGGGGGCCCCAGTCACGGACCAGCTGTTGTGCTAGGCGCTGTACAAACACAGAACAAAACGACAGTCCCCATTCCAGAGAGCTTCCAATCTCAGTGTAAGACAAGAGAAGACAGGTGGATACAGAAGACAAAGTGGAGGCAAGTCTCTGAGTGGCTCCTTCGTTATCAATCTTAAGTTATAGATTCATGGATTCTAAGGCCAGAAGGGACCATTGTGATCATCTAGTCTGACCTCCTGTGTAGCACAGGCCAGGGAACTGCCCCAGAATTATTCCCAGAGCAGGTCTTTTAGAAAAACATCGCATCTTGATTTAAAAATGGTCAGTGATGGAGAATCCACCTCAGGATCCGTCTGCGTATCTGTTTGGTCCTCGCCCCGTAGACAATGGGATTCAGCAGGGGCGGCACCAGGAGGTAGACGTCCCCCATGACAACCTGAACCAGCGGAGCGAGGCCTTTCCCAAACCTGTGCACCACGGACAGTCCAATCAGTGGCATGTAGAAGGCCAGGACCACACAGAGGTGGGCCACGCAGGTGCTGAAAGCCTTGACACGCTCCTTCCTCGAGGATAGCTGCAAGACAGCCTTGATGATCATGAAGTAGGACAAGGCAATCAGTAGCGCGTCGAGCCCCATCACCAAGAGGATAGCAGTCAAGCCATAGACGACATTGACTGTGGTGCTGGTGCAGGCCAGGTTCATAACGTCCTGGTGCAAACAATAGGAGTGCGACAGGATGTTGGAGCCGCAGAACGATAGGCGAAGAATGAGCAAGGGC
Source organism: Malaclemys terrapin pileata (assembly GCF_027887155.1). Lineage (NCBI taxonomy): Eukaryota > Metazoa > Chordata > Testudines > Emydidae > Malaclemys > Malaclemys terrapin. The sequence continues at coordinate 347,523,067 of NC_071505.1, read as the reverse complement.
AAAGGGAGGAAGAACATCACACCCCTAGCCACAGCAGCCAGGCCTATCTTCACCATCACCGGACTGGTGAGGATGGTCGCGTGCTGCAGAGGGTGGCATATGGCCATGTACCGATCCCAGGCCATGGCCAGCAGGACGGTGGACTCGACAGCAGACAGGGAGTGGATGAGGAACATCTGGAGCAGGCAGGCGCCGAAGCTGATTTCCCTCCAGTCAAACCACAGGAGGGAGAGCATTCTGGGCACGGTGCAGGTGGACAGCGCCAGGTCGATGGAGGCCAGCATACACAGGAAGATGTACATGGGGGCTATGGAGGCTCAGCTCCATCTTTACAATGAACACCACCGCGCCGTTGCCTACAATGGCCACGAGGTACATGGAGCACAGAGGGAACGCCAGCCAGAAACGGGCAGCTTCCAGCCCGGGCGTGCCGGCCAAGACGAAGGAGGAAGGGCTGAGGTCGGTGTTGTTGGGAGAGGGCATGGTGCGCCGGCTGTGATGCTATTCCATGTTGTCTCCCCCCCCCTGCCAGGGACAGAGAAACAGTATTGTAATGAAGCACGTCTAGTGATACTGCGTCTGAAGGGATTACGGCAAGTAGGTGCCACTAACCCTGGGTGGTGGGTGAACCCCTCCTTCGGGGAGGCTGGCCCGCCAGCCTCGCCCCGTCCGCCCCAGGACCCACCCCCTGCACAGCCAGAGGATCCCCGAAGACCCCCCCACCCATGCGGCTGGAGGAGCCCCGAGGACTCTCCCCTGCGCCCTCCCCAGCTATGCCGGCCGCACCCTCCAATGCTGGCCCCAGTGCCGGGCTGAGCTACCGCCCCCCCCCCATGCCATCCAGGCCACTGGCCCCTGGGCTGGCCTGAGCCCCGGGCTGCCTCTGGCCACGTGTGGGCCTGAGTTCCAGAGTGAGCCCCTGCTGTCTTCAGGGTAGGGGGGAGTGCGGGCGGGGCCTCGGGGTGGAAATGGGTGGGGCTATGGCCTGGGTCGGGGGAGGCTTAGCCTGCCCTGGCCTTTGACACCCGCCGCCCAGTCCTCTAACAATAAATTAGCTTCCCAGTTCTGGTCAGCACGGCTTCCACCCTGAGCCCCGAGCCCCTCCCATCAGGGACCCACCACAGGCGTTACCTCCACTCCACTGTGGCTTCCCTTCCCCAGACACTGCCTGTGCCAATCACCCTCTCTCCCCTCTTGCAGCCCTATAGGCCCAGGTGTAGCCCAGCCCCTTTCAATTGGCTGGATTGGGCTCTGACACAGGGGAACTGGGCCCAGGTCTGATAACAGGGATCAGCTCCCCTGTGACAGGGACAGGCCTGACTCTTGGGTCCTTTGCTCCCTGAGTGAAAAGGAGCAGGGAGGTTGCAGCCCCACCTAATGTAATGGACACCCTAAAGGGGTCGTAGGATGACCAGATGTCCCGATTTTATAGAGACAGTCCTGATTTTTGGTCTTTTTCTTATATAGGCTCCTATTACCCCCCACCCCCTGTCCCAATTGTTCACATTTGCTGTCTGGTCACCCTAAGGGTAGGTAGCCCCATGGAGAGGGCTGCAGGGGAAAAAACACATGCGTTGCCCATTGCAGAATGTTTCAGTTGCTTCTCTGGCTTGGATGCCCTGGGGGACATTCCATTTGCCTCTGTCCTGCACCTCCAGGCACTACAGTCCATGCTGAGATTTTAAGGTGCCAATGTGTAATCTGTAGCACCTGCTCCGAGCAAGACCATTAGGAATGCTGCTTGGCTGCAGGGTAATATTACTTTTACTCCCTGTACCAGTGTGATGAAATGGGAATTTTCTGCAATACTTTTCTGACCCCTATGTGTGCCTCAGTTTGCCCTACATGTTGCATTGTTACCCAGTTGGGGAGGAAAGGGGTAAACAGTGAGGTGACAACATTTGCAAACAAGACAAAATTATTCAAGATAGTTAAATCCAAAGCAGACTGCAAAGAGCTACAAAGGGGAAACTCATAAAACTTGGTGACTGGGCAACAAACTGGCAGATGAAGTTTAATGTTGTTAAGTGCAAAGTAATGCACATTGGAAAACATAATCCCAACTATGCATATAAAATGATGGGGTCTAAATTAACTGCTATCACGCAAGAAAGAGACTGTGGACTCGTGGAGAGTTCTCTGAAAACATCTGCTCAATGTGCAGTGGCAGTCAAAAAAACTAACAGAATGTGAGCAATCATTAGGAAAGGGATAGACAATAAGACAGAAAATATCATATTGCCTCTGTATAAATCCATGTGTGACGGGGCGCGCTCACCACTCCAGCGCCTCCTCGTGGCCAATATGGGAATTAGCTCTGGTAGCCAGTGTGCCCTGCTCCGCCCATCACCTCTTCTGCTCCTGAACCCACATCCCTCCAAGGACCGCGATGTCCTCTTCAGTGACAGCCCTCCGGCCGTGCCACACTAGGTGCTCCCCCCCTCCCGGGGGAACGTCTCTGTAGTCCCTGTCCAGCCACTTCTCTCAGCGGTGACCACAGTCTACTGTTTGGCCCCTTCCCCAGTGGTGAGTGGGGGGACCCAGGCCCGCCCACTATGCCGGGTCCCAGCCTGTAGAAGGCGGCTGCTTGCGGCGACCCCTACGATTCTTCAGCAGGTTTTCCTGGGCCACTTCCCCACGTCCCCAGCACCCTCTTTGCCCTTGCCTCAGGGCCTCGGCCTGCAGAACCTTGCATCCCACCAGGAGCTGCCTTTAGCCTCCCGGGTCTCTGCCTGCCGCACTGCTCTGTCCAGGGTGTTTGCTACCTTTAGCCTGCAAAGCAGCCAGTCCTCCTCCCTCCTCAAGCTTCAGGGAGTCACTGAAGCTGCTCTGCTCTGCAGCTCTTCTTATATGGGCCAGCCCAGCCCTGATTGGCTGCTCCTCGCAGCCCCTCTCTGATTAGCTGCCTCCTATGCAGCCTCCCTAGGGCTCTATTAACCCCTTAGAGCCCAGTGTGGGGCAGGAGCCCCATCACACCATGGAATGCCCACACCTTGAATGGGGTCTAAATTAGCTATTAATACTCAAGGACGAGATCTTGGAGTCATTGTGGATAGTTCTCTGAAAACAGAGGAAAGGGATAGCTAATAAGAGAATATATCATAATGCTACTACAGGGGTCAGCAACCTTTCAGAAGTGCTGTGCCGAGTCATAACTTATTCACTCTAATTTAAGGTTTCACGTGCCAGTCATACATTTTAACCTTTTTAGAGGGTCTTTTTCTATAAGTCTATAATATATAACTAAACTATTGTGGTATGTAAAATAAATAATGTTTTTTAAATGTTTAAGAAGCTTCATTTAAAATTAAATTAAAATGCAGAGCCCTCTGGACCGGTGGCTAGGACCCCTGCAGTGTAAGTGCCACTGAAAATCAGCTCGTGTGCTGCGTTTGGCACGCGTGCCATAGGTTGCCTACCCCTGTGCTACTATATAAATCCATGGTACGCTCACACCTTAAATACTGAATGCAGTTCTGGTCACCCCATCTCAAAAAAGATATATTGGTATTGGAAAAGGTAGAAAAGTGCAACAAAAATGATTAGGGGTATTGAACAGCTTCCATATTAGGAGAGATTAAAAAGGTTTATAAAATCTTGACTGGTGTGGAGAAAGTTAATAAGGGAGTGTTATTTACCCCTTCACATAACACAAGAAACAGGGGTCACTCAATGAAGTTAATAGGCAGCAGGTTTAAAAGAAACATAAGGAAGTGCTTCCTCACAAAATGCACAGTCAACCTGTGGAACTCATTGCCAGAGGCTGTTGTGAAGGCCAAAAGTATAACAGAGTTCAAAAAAGAATTAGATAAGTTCCTGGAGGATAGGTCCATCAGTGGCTATTAGCCAAGAGGATCAGGGATGGAACTCTATGCTTTGCGTGTCCATCCTCTCTATTTGCCAGAAGCTGGGACTGGATGGCAGGGGATGGATCACTTGTTGATTGCCCTCTTCTGTTCATTCCCACTGAAGCATCTGGCTCCAGCCACTGCTGGAAGACAGGATATTGGGCTAGATGGACCATTGATTTGACCCAGTCTGGTCATTTTTATGTTCTTACTAAGGAGGACTGGCTGAAGCCGACCGCACATCAGTGGAGAATCTGAGACGACCCTGGCAAAGCCAGTCACCAGGGCATCTACACCTAGCAACCAACGACCCAGAGGGAGATGGATTTCCCCAGCTCTCAGCAGGGAGGCTGAGCGACAACCCGCAGCTCCAGAACAAAGGGTTGGAGAGGTCTGAAGTGGGGGGATAAGAGGTGGCTGCTGGATGGAACAACGAGATGGAGCTCTTCCCTGGGAATTGACGAACGAGCTCAGATTGAGAGAGAGACAGAACCTGAACATGGAGTTCACTACAGCTCGGTGGGGCTCTGGGGAACCAGAATGGAACTGAACTATACTTTACCCTCTGTGCTAGCTTAAGGACTTCCTAGGCTGTGTTCAGTTGACAAACCCGACTGCTTTAACAACGCTGCTTGCGTGTCACTGCGAATGCGTGGCCATGTGCATTAGTTCCTGAAGAGTGGACAAGTCTCTACCGGGAGCCTAGCTCAGCTGGACTCGCTGAACAGAGCTCACGGTGTGAAGCAGGAGGGCTGGAGCCCCAGAGGTTCAGTCGCGGGAGGTGGTGAGGCCGCGTGGAACCTACCCTGGAGGAAGAGTGAGACCCCTACGGGGTCTGGTGCACCAAGGGGTTCCTCCAAGAGACCATCCCAAAGCTGGGGGCGCAGCACTGATCCTGTGGGGCTGTGACAACCAGTAAGAGGGGTTGCAGAATATTAATACAATATTGTTTAGTAAATCAACAAATGTAATTAGAGAAAACTTGTGCTGAAATTTGTAGCAGAGAGAGAGCGAGAGAGAGAAAGATTATTTTTGGCTCACTCTCCCTTCTGTCGTATTGCTGGGGTTTTATTTCCTGGATCTGTAGTTTCTTGCCTGGGCTTAACGGGCTGCAGCTGTGTGATTGGCAGGTTTCCTCACTACATGCGCTGGGTGAATTACTGTACAAGTCCGTCTCCGCAGGGCCAGGCACAAAAGAGGGACGGACCACTGGCTGAGGTGCTACATGAGCCCTGATATCTCAGCACAGCTGAGACGGCCCTGAGCTGCATCTGGACCCTGGTCTCCCCCAGATTCGGTGGCGTTCCCGTCTGCAGTTTCTGTTCAGGCCCATCTCTAATGAAAGCGGATTGAGCACCGGTGGCTCTCCGGAGCCGATCCCTGGCTGGCTGCCGTCAATTGGAGGCATTCCATTGTCCTCAATGGGCTTTCTTGTGAATGCCAGAGAGGCCTCAGCTCACTTCCAAGCTCCATTGGACATAGGCCTTGAGACAGACACACACCAGTTCCATCTTCTCTCTTAGATATTTTTTAAACACTCTGAAGTTCTGAGCATGCCACGTCCCCGGCTCAGCCTTTCACTTGCCACCATCTTTAGCAACAGGGTCCCACTTTGTATTAATGCTCCTTTTGCAAATACATTACACAGGGTTAATGAATGATTAATGGATGTTTTGATAAATGATTAGCCAATTGTTATAGAGTCTGACGGGTCAATTTGTTGCTTATAACTATGGCTTAAAGCCTTTTATGATACCGTCTACCGATGTGCTTATAATAACCTATAACTCATACTACTTGTGTGTGTAACATGGCAATAGCTATTAATCATTTACTAACCCTTTATAAATGGGAGCTTAATATACGGCTGGCTAAAGATCTTCCTACTTCCTGCTGAACATTTCAATAACCCACTTGCATTAATGATTAGGTAAAAGGAACAAGCCGCCTGAATTATTAATAGCAACTAACAGAATCAGTTTCGCCTTCTAATCATTTTGAAATACAAGTAGCGCATGATCACATTGTGAGACTCCTATTGGACAAGTAGCCCCGGGCTTTTAAAACTTTGGAAGACAGGGTGACCGGTAGAGAAACAGGCGAAATGAGCAGGGGATCTTTCCAGTTCTTTGGACCTAGGGTGACCGATAGAAAGTGTGAAAAATTGAGACAGGGTGTGTGTGTGGGTGGGGGGGTTGTTGTTGGTGGTGGTAATAGGCGCCTATATAAAACAAAGCCCCGAATATTGGGACTGCCCCTATAAAACTGGGACATCTGGTCACCCTATTTGGACCACGTATATGCAGGGCAAGATTTTCAACCGTGACAAGTAATTTTGGGGACCCAAATTGAGACAGGTTAAAAGGGCTTAATTTTCTGATAGTGGGTGCTGAGAACGTTTTAAAAATCAGGTCCCGCTAAGGAATAGCAGATTCAGAATGGGTCCCTGTCTTTCAAAGCAATCAGTTTTATGTTTCTAACTTGAGTCTTCCAGCCAAAAGCCTCAGTAATCAACGACCTCAAGGGGAAAGCACACGCAAGCAGCACAACACCCCGACTTTGGCAAAGCGAGGTTTGATCCATGCAGCCGGATGATCACTGCAAGCAGCACCCCGAATTCTCTTGCAAACAGTGACCCTGACTTTCTAATTATGGAACCAGGCTCACTCTACGCCTCTGACTCACCAGAATGAACCGAGCAAGGAGGATTTCTGCACCGTCCAAGAGAAGTCATGCACAGCTCTCGCTGGCCTGCCTGCAGCACCTAGGACTTGTCAGGGAGGGCGGCGTATCTTATGCCTTCTGGAAAGCCCACTGGGGTCACAGCGTTAGCATTGAGACGTCTCAGATGAGTTCTAAACAGAAACGGGTGCTCGAGGCAACTGCCGGCTAGTCACTTTATATTAACCCTTCTTTGTCCTGACTCCTGGGTCAGCTCTTCGGCTAATATAAACGAGCACAGCTGACCACTGGTCTGGTATCTATATCTCCTGGTCAATTTGTGACTGGGCTGCAGAAACGTCTGCTCTGTCCAGCAGGGAAAGAGTTAATTCCTTGCTCACCCTCCCTCCCTCCCATCCAGAAGCAGGTGGTGGAAGGCTGGTAGATCCCTTAGGGGCTCTTGATTCAGCACCAGGAGGCTAAGGAATTAGGTGCTATTAGCGTTTATAAAGCTGCCTGTTGGTGAGAGAGAGACTGAGAGCCTTGCTAGCAGGACTGGTAACTGAGGAACCTGAGAGCTGGCACCCATATTTAGTAGGGGCCTGCCCGGGCCTGGTTCTGGCCTGCAAGTATCCTTGCTTACCCCTAGTGCCCTCTGCACAAGGGCCAGGCTGCTCCTACACCAAAGGGACTGCTTCCTCCTAGCATCCCCTTGCCAGGAGGTGGGCATCCCACGATGTGAGCCTGAGAGATGCTGGGCAAACCTATCTCCCAGTAAAGTCTGTCTGGGTGTCCTTGACTTTCTTGTAGTATTTAGTTAGTTCCCAGATAAATCAGATTGGCATTGTGAGACCTAAAACGGACTTCATTCCAGGGCCAGGTTCAGAGACCCTTTTACACACTGACTCCCATATTACTCTGTGAGTAGCCCGGTTGATGTCAGTGGGACCATTCATGGAGGAAGGTGCTACCAAGTTTTCTCTTTCACCTTTTCAGGTTCATGGAGGATTTCTCCACACCATTCTTTTCCTGGTTTATTCCAGCCAGAGTGGGCAATGGAGCATGATCTAAGAGCGGCCAGACTCTGAATTGGTCTGATCTCCCCAGTGGGATCGGCAAGTGCTCGGTATCAGGCAGGAGAAGGCCCATTACAAGCAAAACTGCTTCTGACTCACTTTTGGCTTCATCCTGGTTCCATAGAAGTCCATGGCAACTTTCCCACTGACTTGCACAGAACAGGATCAAGTGCTTAATTCCATGACATCCTGTTTACTGGCGTGGCGATGGAGAAGATTGTTCTTCACATTGCAAGGAACGCAAACCCCGTTCTAGTCTCTCCGTGGGGATCACTAAAGGCTGGCTTGGCAGCGTCAGGGAATATTTATACTGCACACTGACACTGTCCAGTTGGATGAGTTTGCTCTTAAAAACGAAGCATTCTCTAGGAAAGCAGCCCACGATGGACGGGGAACGCTGGCTTTCAGAGACGCTGAGCTGTTAGGGTTAATTTAGAACCCAGACGTTTGCAGCCGTTCACGTGATCCCTTCCAGTGTTACTTTACTTTGCAAGGGCCAACCCTGAGTTTCAACTGCCATTGGGCTGCCTTTTCTTTGCCCTTTCTTGGGTTCTTCTGCAGCTCCTCACGCTTCACCAATTTAATGTTGTGCCATCTGCAAAGGTTACCACCTCAGTTCCCGCCCGCCCTTTGCCAGACCATCAATAACGATATGGAACATCAGCCCAGGTACTGAATCTTGGCCCACCCCCGGCTGTCAGCCTGGTGCGATGTTGAAAATTGACCGTTTCTTCCCATTCCTACGTTAGATTCACTGCAACTGAGTCCTTCCTCTTCTCAGCCACTAGGGGCACTACCGGCACCCAGAATCCAAATCAAGAGCCAAGTGGTGAATGCATGATGTACACTGGATTCATAGCTCCCAAGGCCAGAAGGGAGCCTGGTGATCATCTAGTCTGACTGCCTGTCTAGCACAGGCCAGAGACCTGCCCCACAATAACTCCTAATTCCTCATTTCTAGAAAATCATCCTGCCTTGATTTACCAATTGCCTGTGATGGAGAATCCTCTCCGAGCTTTGGTAAATTGTCCCAATGGTTAATTACGCTGACTGTTAAAAACGTACCCCTTTTCTCCAGTCTGAATATTAATACTAATACACCTCTACCCCGATAGAACGCGACCAGATATAACATGAATTCGGATATAATGTGGTAAAGCAGCGGGGAGCCCTGGGGCCTTTAAAGCGCCGCCCGAGCCCCACTGCTTTACCGCGGTATATCCGAATTCGTGTGGAGCCCTGGGCCCTTTAAATCCCTGCCCGGGCAGAGGCTCTGGCCGCTGCGGGGAGTGCCAGACCCCTTAAAGTGCTGCCCGAGCCCGGCTGCCAGAGCTCCGGTGGTGATTTAAAGGACCCAGGGCTCCCCGCAGCGGCCGGAGCTCTGGGCCCTTTAAATCACCATCGGGGAAGCCGGTCCAGTCCGACCCGGTGTACCGGCTTTTGCCGGTTCGCCGTACCAGACTGTACCCAATATAATGCGGTCTCACCTATAAGACGGTGAGATTTTTTGGCTCCCGAGGACCGTGTTCTATCGGGGTAGAGGTGTACTTGCTCTGACCTGGAGGCCAGTACTACCCTAGCATAACCCCAGCTTTTACAAGCATACAGAAAAATGACGTCACCATCTCTCATAACACTTTAAATACGTAAATCTCCTTTAGTGTAGGTACGATGTTGTCAAACACATATCGATTATGTGCAGTGCAGAACAGAACAACATGCGAAACAAGCCAGTGAGGCACATTGAAAGCGACAACAGAGGCAGCAGCACTGCTATGTATAGCACCATAGAGGTGCATGGGGCTTTACAGACACAATTAAAGATCGGGGCCGAACTTTTTGAAGACGCCTAGTGACCTTTGGGTGCTTGACTTGAGACACTTTGAAGGGGCAGATTTTCAGAAAGTGCTTAGCAACCCCTCTCTGAAAATCAGCCCCCTTTGAGTGCCACCAGTTGAGCCCCCAGTAATTGGAGCACCCAGAATCACCAGGCGCTTTTGGAAAGCTTGTTCACAGCCCCTGCTCTAGAGATTGTGGTGCCCTACGCAGCCCCCCAGGTGTCCCAGGCCTATGCAGGGGGTGGGGCGTGTCCCAGGCTTCCGCGGGGGTGGGGGGATGCACCCAAGGGCTTTGGGAGACAGGAGCAGCCAGTGCAGGAAGGCAGCAGGGGTCACACACCCCACACCTCCGCACTCACGGGGTGGCGGAAAGTGGAGCAACCCAGCCCCAGCCTGTTCCGCTCTGCTCAAAGAAGGGTTAATATAAAGTGACTAGCCGGCAGTTGCCTCGAGCACCCGTTTCTGTTTAGAACTCATCTGAGACGTCTCAATGCTAACGCTGTGACCCCAGTGGGCTTTCCAGAAGGCATAAGATACGCCGCCCTCCCTGACAAGTCCTAGGTGCTGCAGGCAGGCCAGCGAGAGCTGTGCATGACTTCTCTTGGACGGTGCAGAAATCCTCCTTGCTCGGTTCATTCTGGTGAGTCAGAGGCGTAGAGTGAGCCTGGTTCCATAATTAGAAAGTCAGGGTCACTGTTTGCAAGAGAATTCGGGGTGCTGCTTGCAGTGATCATCCGGCTGCATGGATCAAACCTCGCTTTGCCAAAGTCGGGGTGTTGTGCTGCTTGCGTGTGCTTTCCCCTTGAGGTCGTTGATTACTGAGGCTTTTGGCTGGAAGACTCAAGTTAGAAACATAAAACTGATTGCTTTGAAAGACAGGGACCCATTCTGAATCTGCTATTCCTTAGCGGGACCTGATTTTTAAAACGTTCTCAGCACCCACTATCAGAAAATTAAGCCCTTTTAACCTGTCTCAATTTGGGTCCCCAAAATTACTTGTCACGGTTGAAAATCTTGCCCTGCATATACGTGGTCCAAATAGGGTGACCAGATGTCCCAGTTTTATAGGGGCAGTCCCAATATTCGGGGCTTTGTTTTATATAGGCGCCTATTACCACCACCAACAACAACCCCCCCACCCACACACACACCCTGTCTCAATTTTTCACACTTTCTATCGGTCACCCTAGGTCCAAAGAACTGGAAAGATCCCCTGCTCATTTCGCCTGTTTCTCTACCGGTCACCCTGTCTTCCAAAGTTTTAAAAGCCCGGGGCTACTTGTCCAATAGGAGTCTCACAATGTGATCATGCGCTACTTGTATTTCAAAATGATTAGAAGGCGAAACTGATTCTGTTAGTTGCTATTAATAATTCAGGCGGCTTGTTCCTTTTACCTAATCATTAATGCAAGTGGGTTATTGAAATGTTCAGCAGGAAGTAGGAAGATCTTTAGCCAGCCGTATATTAAGCTCCCATTTATAAAGGGTTAGTAAATGATTAATAGCTATTGCCATGTTACACACACAAGTAGTATGAGTTATAGGTTATTATAAGCACATCGGTAGACGGTATCATAAAAGGCTTTAAGCCATAGTTATAAGCAACAAATTGACCCGTCAGACTCTATAACAATTGGCTAATCATTTATCAAAACATCCATTAATCATTCATTAACCCTGTGTAATGTATTTGCAAAAGGAGCATTAATACAAAGTGGGACCCTGTTGCTAAAGATGGTGGCAAGTGAAAGGCTGAGCCGGGGACGTGGCATGCTCAGAACTTCAGAGTGTTTAAAAAATATCTAAGAGAGAAGATGGAACTGGTGTGTGTCTGTCTCAAGGCCTATGTCCAATGGAGCTTGGAAGTGAGCTGAGGCCTCTCTGGCATTCACAAGAAAGCCCATTGAGGACAATGGAATGCCTCCAATTGACGGCAGCCAGCCAGGGATCGGCTCCGGAGAGCCACCGGTGCTCAATCCGCTTTCATTAGAGATGGGCCTGAACAGAAACTGCAGACGGGAACGCCACCGAATCTGGGGGAGACCAGGGTCCAGATGCAGCTCAGGGCCGTCTCAGCTGTGCTGAGATATCAGGGCTCATGTAGCACCTCAGCCAGTGGTCCGTCCCTCTTTTGTGCCTGGCCCTGCGGAGACGGACTTGTACAGTAATTCACCCAGCGCATGTAGTGAGGAAACCTGCCAATCACACAGCTGCAGCCCGTTAAGCCCAGGCAAGAAACTACAGATCCAGGAAATAAAACCCCAGCAATACGACAGAAGGGAGAGTGAGCCAAAAATAATCTTTCTCTCTCTCGCTCTCTCTCTGCTACAAATTTCAGCACAAGTTTTCTCTAATTACATTTGTTGATTTACTAAACAATATTGTATTAATATTCTGCAACCCCTCTTACTGGTTGTCACAGCCCCACAGGATCAGTGCTGCGCCCCCAGCTTTGGGATGGTCTCTTGGAGGAACCCCTTGGTGCACCAGACCCCGTAGGGGTCTCACTCTTCCTCCAGGGTAGGTTCCACGCGGCCTCACCACCTCCCGCGACTGAACCTCTGGGGCTCCAGCCCTCCTGCTTCACACCGTGAGCTCTGTTCAGCGAGTCCAGCTGAGCTAGGCTCCCGGTAGAGACTTGTCCACTCTTCAGGAACTAATGCACATGGCCACGCATTCGCAGTGACACGCAAGCAGCGTTGTTAAAGCAGTCGGGTTTGTCAACTGAACACAGCCTAGGAAGTCCTTAAGCTAGCACAGAGGGTAAAGTATAGTTCAGTTCCATTCTGGTTCCCCAGAGCCCCACCGAGCTGTAGTGAACTCCATGTTCAGGTTCTGTCTCTCTCTCAATCTGAGCTCGTTCGTCAATTCCCAGGGAAGAGCTCCATCTCGTTGTTCCATCCAGCAGCCACCTCTTATCCCCCCACTTCAGACCTCTCCAACCCTTTGTTCTGGAGCTGCGGGTTGTCGCTCAGCCTCCCTGCTGAGAGCTGGGGAAATCCATCTCCCTCTGGGTCGTTGGTTGCTAGGTGTAGATGCCCTGGTGACTGGCTTTGCCAGGGTCGTCTCAGATTCTCCACTGATGTGCGGTCGGCTTCAGCCAGTCCTCCTTAGTAAGAACATAAAAATGACCAGACTGGGTCAAATCAATGGTCCATCTAGCCCAATATCCTGTCTTCCAGCAGTGGCTGGAGCCAGATGCTTCAGTGGGAATGAACAGAAGAGGGCAATCAACAAGTGATCCATCCCCTGCCATCCAGTCCCAGCTTCTGGCAAATAGAGAGGATGGACACGCAAAGCATAGAGTTCCATCCCTGATCCTCTTGGCTAATAGCCACTGATGGACCTATCCTCCAGGAACTTATCTAATTCTTTTTTGAACTCTGTTATACTTTTGGCCTTCACAACAGCCTCTGGCAATGAGTTCCACAGGTTGACTGTGCATTTTGTGAGGAAGCACTTCCTTATGTTTCTTTTAAACCTGCTGCCTATTAACTTCATTGAGTGACCCCTGTTTCTTGTGTTATGTGAAGGGGTAAATAACACTCCCTTATTAACTTTCTCCACACCAGTCAAGATTTTATAAACCTTTTTAATCTCTCCTAATATGGAAGCTGTTCAATACCCCTAATCATTTTTGTTGCACTTTTCTACCTTTTCCAATACCAATATATCTTTTTTGAGATGGGGTGACCAGAACTGCATTCAGTATTTAAGGTGTGAGCGTACCATGGATTTATATAGTAGCACAGGGGTAGGCAACCTATGGCACGCGTGCCAAACGCAGCACACGAGCTGATTTTCAGTGGCACTTACACTGCAGGGGTCCTAGCCACCGGTCCAGAGGGCTCTGCATTTTAATTTAATTTTAAATGAAGCTTCTTAAACATTTAAAAAACATTATTTATTTTACATACCACAATAGTTTAGTTATATATTATAGACTTATAGAAAAAGACCCTCTAAAAAGGTTAAAATGTATGACTGGCACGTGAAACCTTAAATTAGAGTGAATAAGTTATGACTCGGCACAGCACTTCTGAAAGGTTGCTGACCCCTGTAGTAGCATTATGATATATTCTCTTATTAGCTATCCCTTTCCTCTGTTTTCAGAGAACTATCCACAATGACTCCAAGATCTCGTCCTTGAGTATTAATAGCTAATTTAGACCCCATTCAAGGTGTGGGCATTCCATGGTGTGATGGGGCTCCTGCCCCACACTGGGCTCTAAGGGGTTAATAGAGCCCTAGGGAGGCTGCATAGGAGGCAGCTAATCAGAGAGGGGCTGCGAGGAGCAGCCAATCAGGGCTGGGCTGGCCCATATAAGAAGAGCTGCAGAGCAGAGCAGCTTCAGTGACTCCCTGAAGCTTGAGGAGGGAGGAGGACTGGCTGCTTTGCAGGCTAAAGGTAGCAAACACCCTGGACAGAGCAGTGCGGCAGGCAGAGACCCGGGAGGCTAAAGGCAGCTCCTGGTGGGATGCAAGGTTCTGCAGGCCGAGGCCCTGAGGCAAGGGCAAAGAGGGTGCTGGGGACGTGGGGAAGTGGCCCAGGAAAACCTGCTGAAGAATCGTAGGGGTCGCCGCAAGCAGCCGCCTTCTACAGGCTGGGACCCGGCATAGTGGGCGGGCCTGGGTCCCCCCACTCACCACTGGGGAAGGGGCCAAACAGTAGACTGTGGTCACCGCTGAGAGAAGTGGCTGGACAGGGACTACAGAGACGTTCCCCCGGGAGGGGGGGAGCACCTAGTGTGGCACGGCCGGAGGGCTGTCACTGAAGAGGACATCGCGGTCCTTGGAGGGATGTGGGTTCAGGAGCAGAAGAGGTGATGGGCGGAGCAGGGCACACTGGCTACCAGAGCTAATTCCCATATTGGCCACGAGGAGGCGCTGGAGTGGTGAGCGCGCCCCGTCACACATGGATTTATACAGAGGCAATATGATATTTTCTGTCTTATTGTCTATCCCTTTCCTAATGATTGCTCACATTCTGTTAGTTTTTTTGACTGCCACTGCACATTGAGCAGATGTTTTCAGAGAACTCTCCACGAGTCCACAGTCTCTTTCTTGCGTGATAGCAGTTAATTTAGACCCCATCATTTTATATGCATAGTTGGGATTATGTTTTCCAATGTGCATTACTTTGCACTTAACAACATTAAACTTCATCTGCCAGTTTGTTGCCCAGTCACCAAGTTTTATGAGTTTCCCCTTTGTAGCTCTTTGCAGTCTGCTTTGGATTTAACTATCTTGAATAATTTTGTCTTGTTTGCAAATGTTGTCACCTCACTGTTTACCCCTTTCCTCCCCAACTGGGTAACAATGCAACATGTAGGGCAAACTGAGGCACACATAGGGGTCAGAAAAGTATTGCAGAAAATTCCCATTTCATCACACTGGTACAGGGAGTAAAAGTAATATTACCCTGCAGCCAAGCAGCATTCCTAATGGTCTTGCTCGGAGCAGGTGCTACAGATTACACATTGGCACCTTAAAATCTCAGCATGGACTGTAGTGCCTGGAGGTGCAGGACAGAGGCAAATGGAATGTCCCCCAGGGCATCCAAGCCAGAGAAGCAACTGAAACATTCTGCAATGGGCAACGCATGTGTTTTTTCCCCTGCAGCCCTCTCCATGGGGCTACCTACCCTTAGGGTGACCAGACAGCAAATGTGAACAATTGGGACAGGGGGTGGGGGGTAATAGGAGCCTATATAAGAAAAAGACCAAAAATCAGGACTGTCTCTATAAAATCGGGACATCTGGTCATCCTACGACCCCTTTAGGGTGTCCATTACATTAGGTGGGGCTGCAACCTCCCTGCTCCTTTTCACTCAGGGAGCAAAGGACCCAAGAGTCAGGCCTGTCCCTGTCACAGGGGAGCTGATCCCTGTTATCAGACCTGGGCCCAGTTCCCCTGTGTCAGAGCCCAATCCAGCCAATTGAAAGGGGCTGGGCTACACCTGGGCCTATAGGGCTGCAAGAGGGGAGAGAGGGTGATTGGCACAGGCAGTGTCTGGGGAAGGGAAGCCACAGTGGAGTGGAGGTAACGCCTGTGGTGGGTCCCTGATGGGAGGGGCTCGGGGCTCAGGGTGGAAGCCGTGCTGACCAGAACTGGGAAGCTAATTTATTGTTAGAGGACTGGGCGGCGGGTGTCAAAGGCCAGGGCAGGCTAAGCCTCCCCCGACCCAGGCCATAGCCCCACCCATTTCCACCCCGAGGCCCCGCCCGCACTCCCCCCTACCCTGAAGACAGCAGGGGCTCACTCTGGAACTCAGGCCCACACGTGGCCAGAGGCAGCCCGGGGCTCAGGCCAGCCCAGGGGCCAGTGGCCTGGATGGCATGGGGGGGGGGCGGTAGCTCAGCCCGGCACTGGGGCCAGCATTGGAGGGTGCGGCCGGCATAGCTGGGGAGGGCGCAGGGGAGAGTCCTCGGGGCTCCTCCAGCCGCATGGGTGGGGGGGTCTTCGGGGATCCTCTGGCTGTGCAGGGGGTGGGTCCTGGGGCGGACGGGGCGAGGCTGGCGGGCCAGCCTCCCCGAAGGAGGGGTTCACCCACCACCCAGGGTTAGTGGCACCTACTTGCCGTAATCCCTTCAGACGCAGTATCACTAGACGTGCTTCATTACAATACTGTTTCTCTGTCCCTGGCAGGGGGGGGGAGACAACATGGAATAGCATCACAGCCGGCGCACCATGCCCTCTCCCAACAACACCGACCTCAGCCCTTCCTCCTTCGTCTTGGCCGGCACGCCCGGGCTGGAAGCTGCCCGTTTCTGGCTGGCGTTCCCTCTGTGCTCCATGTACCTCGTGGCCATTGTAGGCAACGGCGCGGTGGTGTTCATTGTAAAGATGGAGCTGAGCCTCCATAGCCCCCATGTACATCTTCCTGTGTATGCTGGCCTCCATCGACCTGGCGCTGTCCACCTGCACCGTGCCCAGAATGCTCTCCCTCCTGTGGTTTGACTGGAGGGAAATCAGCTTCGGCGCCTGCCTGCTCCAGATGTTCCTCATCCACTCCCTGTCTGCTGTCGAGTCCACCGTCCTGCTGGCCATGGCCTGGGATCGGTACATGGCCATATGCCACCCTCTGCAGCACGCGACCATCCTCACCAGTCCGGTGATGGTGAAGATAGGCCTGGCTGCTGTGGCTAGGGGTGTGATGTTCTTCCTCCCTTTGCCCTTGCTCATTCTTCGCCTATCGTTCTGCGGCTCCAACATCCTGTCGCACTCCTATTGTTTGCACCAGGACGTTATGAACCTGGCCTGCACCAGCACCACAGTCAATGTCGTCTATGGCTTGACTGCTATCCTCTTGGTGATGGGGCTCGACGCGCTACTGATTGCCTTGTCCTACTTCATGATCATCAAGGCTGTCTTGCAGCTATCCTCGAGGAAGGAGCGTGTCAAGGCTTTCAGCACCTGCGTGGCCCACCTCTGTGTGGTCCTGGCCTTCTACATGCCACTGATTGGACTGTCCGTGGTGCACAGGTTTGGGAAAGGCCTCGCTCCGCTGGTTCAGGTTGTCATGGGGGACGTCTACCTCCTGGTGCCGCCCCTGCTGAATCCCATTGTCTACGGGGCGAGGACCAAACAGATACGCAGACGGATCCTGAGGTGGATTCTCCATCACTGACCATTTTTAAATCAAGATGCGATGTTTTTCTAAAAGACCTGCTCTGGGAATAATTCTGGGGCAGTTCCCTGGCCTGTGCTACACAGGAGGTCAGACTAGATGATCACAATGGTCCCTTCTGGCCTTAGAATCCATGAATCTATAACTTAAGATTGATAACGAAGGAGCCACTCAGAGACTTGCCTCCACTTTGTCTTCTGTATCCACCTGTCTTCTCTTGTCTTACACTGAGATTGGAAGCTCTCTGGAATGGGGACTGTCGTTTTGTTCTGTGTTTGTACAGCGCCTAGCACAACAGCTGGTCCGTGACTGGGGCCCCCAGGCACTGCTACAACACAAATAACACAAAGAATGAACCTAACCTGAGAGCACACATTCATTCTGAAAAACTGTGGTGATGGGAACCAACACAGGGACCTGGATAGAGAGGTGTGACGTTATCTGATTAAAATATGACCATGTAGATCATTGTTGCAACCACTGTTATATATTTGCAACAACTCTTGTACAAACTGTGGCATGTAAGATGTCTATGAAACGGTTATGAATTGCTGGTTATGATTATGCTATCTGTGTGCATGTATATATTTTGTGTTTGAAGGTATGAGTATTGGCTCTGTACCTGGATTTCAAATGTTTGCTCCTGGGGTAACACCCACAAGGTAGTTAACCAGCACATCTTGGAGGGACTATTCAAATGGAGAATCCCATCAAAAGGACACTTAACTCACAATGGACCATGGGAGATGCCTATCTACAGATAATGGACTTTCCTGCTGTGACTAAGCAAAACTATGCATGGACATGTGACTTGCCGGTGTGATTCCAAACCCCATCTTGTCACCTGTGATTTTCCACTAGCTGTGCTGGGGGCTTTGTTTGAAACAGTGGGTTTTCCGGCACATGGCAGAAGCTATAAAAGGACCTGGAAACACCTCCATTTTCCCTCTTTCCTGTTCAAGCCTCTGGACTATGGACTTACACTAATGGAAGCCTTCTAACCAAGGGACTGAGGTCCTTCCAATGATTTGGAAGCAACCAGAGATATATCCAGCCAGCAGTTTATTCCATCACTGCTACAAGCCTGAACCAAGAACTTTGCAATTACTGTGTGTATTTGATTCCTTTAACGAATTTTAATTCTCACCTTTCTTTCTTTTTATGAATAAACCTTTAGATTTTAGATACTAAAGAATTGGCATCAGCGTGATTTTTGGGAAAGATCTAAGTTATATATTGACCTGGGTATGTGGCTGGTCATTTGAGAACAGAAGAATCTTTTATTTAAAGAGATTGGTTTTAAAGAACCACTCATCTCTAAGTCTAGTGTTTTTGGTGGTAATTCAAGGACTGGAATGCCTAAGGAAACTGCTTTTATGACTTCTTGTTAGCCAGTGTGGTGAAACGGAAGTTTATTTTTGTTGCTGGTTTGGTATATCCTATGGGGGATTAGCCATCAGTCTTGGGGTGTATCTGCCCTACTTCTCAGCAGTTTGTCCTGAATTTGGCATTCTCGGTTGTGGTCCACAGAGGCACGGTTACAAGAGATTGCCCTATGGGGAGATCTGGATGGCTCAGACACTTGTTAAGTAGCTGTAGACCCTCCCCTGTTCCCATTATACTAACAAACCCTATCCCAGGCTAACAAACAGGCCTATATACTAACACAAGTACAGTACTGTCTGTCTACACATACATGTATCTACAGATACTGCAAGAGTACAGCTTATTTAGGCAGGAGAGACAGTTCTTTCAGGGGCCATCTATCACTAATGCATAGGCGAAGATAGGCTAACGCATCCACCAAGATTTTCAAAAGCACCTAGGTTCATAGATTCATAGATTCTAGGACTGGAAGGGACCTCGAGAGGTCATCGAGTCCAGTCCCCTGCCCTCATGGCAGGACCAAATACTGTCTAGACCATCCCGATAGACATTTATCTAACCTACTCTTAAATATCTCCAGAGATGGAGATTCCACAACCTCCCTAGGCAATTTATTCCAGTGTTTAACCACCCTGACAGTTAGGAACTTTTTCCTAATGTCCAACCTAGACCTCCCTTGCTGCAGTTTAAACCCATTGCTTCTTGTTCTAGCCTTAGAGGCTAAGGTGAACACGTTTTCTCCCTCCTCCTTATGACACCCTTTTAGATACCTGAAAACTGCTATCATGTCCCCTCTCAGTCTTCTCTTTTCCAAACTAAACAAACCCAATTCTTTCAGCCTTCCTTCATAGGTCATGTTCTCAAGACCTTTAATCATTCTTGTTGCTCTTCTCTGGACCCTCTCCAATTTCTCCACATATTTCTTGAAATGCGGTGTCCAGAACTGGACACAATACTCCAGTTGAGGCCTAACCAGCGCAGAGTAGAGCGGAAGAATGACTTCTCGTGTCTTGCTCACAACACACCTGTTAATGCATCCCAGAATCGTGTTTGCTTTTTTTGCAACAGCATCACACTTTTGACTCATATTTAGCTTGTGGTCCACTATAACCCCTAGATCCCTTTCTGCCGTACTCCTTCCTAGACAGTCTCTTCCCATTCTGTATGTGTGAAACTGATTTTTCCTTCCTAAATGGAGCACTTTGCATTTGTCTTTGTTAAACTTTATCCTGTTTACATCAGACCATTTCTCCAATTTGTCTGACTGAGCTCTAAGTGCCTTTCAATGGGATTTTTGTTCCTAAGTCGCTTGAGCACTTTTGGAAATCCCAGCCTATGTGTTTCATTAAAAAAATATATCTCAGAATGTCCCGCTGGGGCGAGGAATGGAAAAGGCACAATAAGGGACAGATGCCAGTCACATCGCCTTATGCACTGCTGGGAGGTGCTCAGATGCTGCAGGATAGACATGGCACAAGAGCTTAGAATGGAATAGAATGTTATGATCCAATGAATACAGCTGTATAATGTACTCAGCTTTATATGTTTTACGTATTTCATTTCTCTTTTACCTCTTTGTTCAATAAAAACGTTGAAGCAAAAGGAGAAAGACACAATATCTCTTTACGTCTTGTCCAGAACTATTGCGTTGAAATTTGCTATTAAAAAACTGAGGTCCTATCCTGAGAGGAGGCCATATTTTGGTGACCAGAGACATAAGTCTACACACGTCTTTAATCGGTTTGTAATGGACTTCGGGATCCTTCCGGATGACAGGTGCCATATAAGTGGTAACCACAATAATTCCCGTGTCCTGGGTCTCAGGAAGCGAGGGAGAGGCAGAGAGGCAAAGCATGTTTATCTGCAACATGCACTGGATCAGAATGAAATTCCCAGCGGATTGAGCCATGCCCTGGTGGGCGGTTCGGAAAGCTGATAAATAACCCAACGCAGTAAGCCTGACAGATGGCAAACCCAGGCAGTACGCAGCACCCACTGAGTTTTCCTATCTGATGAAGCAAGGAGAATTCTCGGCGTCCGTTACTGGCAGACCCTGGTGAGTTTGGACAATGCTGGCTGAAATGTCCTTAAACTGAGCTTGATTGTTTTGAGACACATATTCTGCCAGCTCTACTCGTGTTGAGTTTAGAAAACTACCCGTCTCCCGCAAGATGATGGGTGTCCTCGGACATGCTGAACACCCTTAGCTCCCCTTGACTTCAGTAGGAGATGGGGTTTGACAGCTGCTGGCAGAATTGATCTCTTAGCATAGACAGGGTTTACAGGGCTGAGCACAGGAGACTTCTCAAAGTGCCGGAAGAAGATACTCAGAGCCTGTCTTCATAAGGGAACTGAGATGTGGTGAGTGCCTGTTAGTATTGGTAGGTGTATTTAAGGACTAGTCATTCATTTATTTATTTTGCCATTTAGTAATGTGTGCTTGGCCAACGTATATTCTTGTTGACTGCACATAAGCAATCAGAGGAGCAACTTCTTCCAGTTGCATCCAAGATAACGATCCACTCAAGACAACGATTCACAGATTTATAGAGTTTAAGGCCAGAAGGGCCATTAGGTCATCTAGTCCAGTCGTTTTCAAGCTGTGGGTTGCAACCAGTACTGGGTCAGGGAATGTAAGGCACTGCGTCACAGCGTCTCTGGTCAGCACCAACGATGGGGCTGATAAAAGTCCCGTCGGCAGTGCTTCCCGGCTAAGGCAGGCTAGTCCCTTCCTGTTCTGACACCGCGCTGCGCCCCAGAAGTGGCCAGCAGCGGGTCCGGCTACTAGGCGGGGGGGCAACAGAGCTCTGCACTCTGCCCTCGCCATGAGCACCAGCTCCACACTTCCATTGCCCCAACTCCGAGCCCCAGTCCCCTGCCCCAGCCCTGAGCCACCCCCAAACCCAGAGCCCCCTCATGCACCCCAAACTCCACATCCCCGGCCCCACCCCAGAGCCAGCATCCCCAGCCCAGAGCCCTGACCCGCTCCCTCACCTCAATCCCATGCCCCATCCTGAGCTCCCTCCCACACTCTTAACCCCTCATTCCCGATCCCATCCCACAGCCCTCACCCCCACTGCTCTCACCCCAGCACCCCAACCCTCTGCCCCAGCCCTGAGCCCCTCCCACACCCCAAACCCCTCATACCCCATTGGGTCGTGGGCATCAACAATTTTCTTCAACTCGGTTGACAGAAAAAAAGTTTGAAAACCACTGATCTAGTCTGACCTCTTGTATATCACAGGCTGCAGAATTTCTCCCAGTTACCCCCGTATTGAGCCCAATGACTTGTGTTTGACTAATGCAAAACATGTGTTCCTCTAAAGCATATCTTCCAGGAAGGCATCCAGTCTTGGTTTGGAGATAGCAGGAGAATCCACCACCTCCCTTGGGAGTTTGTTCCACTGGTTAAGCACCTTCGCTGTTAATAATGTGTGCCTCATTTCCAAATTTAATTTGTCTGGCTTCAGTTTCCAGCCACTTGTTCTTGTTATACTTTTCCCTGCTAGATTAAAGAGCCCGTTTGTAGCTGGTATTTTGCCATGTGAAGGTGCTTCTCCACTGTCATCAAGTCAGCTCTGTCTCCCTTTGGATAAGCTAAGCAGGTTCAGCTCTTGAAGTTTCTGTCTAGCATTTTCTCCAACCCTTCAATCATTTTTGTGGCTCTTTTCTGCACCCTCTCCAATTTTTCAATCTGAGCACCAGACCTGGATGCAGTATTCCAGCATTGGTCTCACCAATGCCAAATACAGAAGTAAGGTCACCACCCTGCTTCTACTCACTTCACCCCTCTTTATACAGCCATGGGTAAGTTGGAAACAACAGAGGAGGAGAAAGATCTGGGTGTATTAGTCAGTCCCAGGATGACTGTGAGCCACGTTGTGATGCGGCTGTGAACAAGGCAAATGAGATCCTAGAATGTGTCAGGCGAGATAGGGAAGTGTTAATATCCTTATACCCGACACTGGTGAGACCTCCTCTGGCATCCTGTGTAAAATTCTGATCACTCCTGTTCCAGAAAGAAGAATTCAGACTGGAACAGGTGTGAAGAAAGGCTCCTAGGATGGTCAGGGCAATGGAGAGCCTGGCTTACAAGGAGACTAAAGAACTGGGCTCGTTTAGCCTAAAACAACACATGCCCGAGCAGGGATTTGATTGCTTTATAAATACGGAGGTGGTGGGGGGTAAACACCAGGGAGGGAGACGAGCTCCTGAAGCGAAAGGCCAGTGTTGGGAAAAGAACAAACAGGGAGAAACTGGGTAAACTGAGGCTGGAAAGGAGAAGGAGATTTCTGACCATCCAAGGAGGGAGGTTCTGGAACAGCCGCCCAACAGGAGCAGTGGGGAGCAAACAACCCAGCTGATTTTAAGATGGAGTGTAACGATGCTGGTTCTGGCAGGACCCAACGGAGAGTGCCAATTCAGGACAAATTGCTCACAGCAGGGCAGTTACAGCCCAAGGCTGGGGTTTTTCCACCTCTCCGGCAAACCATCCAGCCAGACAGAGAGGACATTGGTTTTACCCCACTGGCTAACCACAAGTCACACAAGCAATTCCCTCAGACACTCCAGTTTCCCAGTATCACCACCAGTGCCACTCGTTATGGGGACAAATGGTTATGAAAACCAATACCCCAGTAAAAGAAAAAAGGTTCTCCCGATCCCAGAGGACCAAGCCCCAGACCCAGGTCAATATACAAGTCAGATCTTACCCACAAATCACGCTGTTGCCAATCCTTTAGAATCTAAAATCTAAAGATTTATTCATAAAAGGAAAAATATATAGATGAGAGCTAGAATTGGTTAAAGTAATCAATTACATACAGTAATGGCAAAGTTCTTGGTTTAGACTTGTAGCAATGATGGAATAAACTGTAGGTTCAAATTAAGTCTCTGGAATACATCCCCAGCTGGGATGGGTCATTCAGTCCTTTGTGTAGAGCTTCCGTTTGTAGCAAAGTCCCTCCAGAGTAAGAAGCAGGATGGAAGACAAAATGGAGATGAGGCATCAGCCTTTTATAGTCTTTTCCAGGTGTACGAACACCTCTTTGTTCTTACTGTGGAAAATTACAGCAAAATGGCATCTGGAGTCACATGGGCAAGTCCCTGCATACTTTGCTGAGTTACAAGGCGTATCTGCCGTCTCTCAATCGATCAGTAGTATAGCTGATGGTCCTTAATGCACCATCAAGTAGGCTAGGCAGAGCTGACACCAACTTATCTGGGGTGTCACCCAGAAGCATAGCCGAAGTTTGAAATACAGACAGTATAGAGCCAATATTCATAACTTCAACTACAAAAATGATCCACATATACAGATAGTATAACCATAACCAGCAAACCATAACCTTGTCTTAGACTCCTTATTTGACCTCCTTTATACCAGATCTGGTGCCACTACAGGACCTTGGTTGCAACAATGATCTATATGGTCCCAGTTCATGTCAATAACGTCACATGGACAGGTTTATGCACCAGATGATATGCCGGGGTCGCCTGCCATAGCAAGGACTGGGCTCATTGACCCAGAAGGTCCCTTCAGTCTTATGTCTCTATGGGTCACATTCGCCCATTTTGCATCTCACTGGGAGCTCCTGTGGATTTGTTTGTCCACTATAACTCTGTGCTGGGCCCTGGCCGATGGATTTGTCCCTCGGGATATTCAGGAGAAAGCACGACTGAGCGTTAGCGTCTGGAAAAGGAATTGTTCTTGGGTTCCTGTGTAGTGATGTCACAGGAGTTTAATTCCCTGAGTTTCTGGTAATCTCAGCATGCTGAGCTGCCAGCTGCCCCCTCCCCCACCACTAGCCCCAGAGAGGAAGGATGGTTCAGGGGCTGAAGTGGACGAAAAAGCATGGACTCCTGTGTTCAGTTCTGGTGTCTACAGTTCAAGAAGGACGTTGCCCTGCTGGGCTGCCCCTCGCTCTGATCCTGACCCCACTTTCTGCTTGAGCACTGAGAACCACTCTAGCACTGGAGATAGACCTCACACTCTGCATCCACATTTCCATCATCACCAAGCTTGGGGGTAGCAGGATCTAGGGAAGGAGGTTGTTTGGGTCCCATAGTGAACTAGCAGCAGACATTTGGAGCTGGGCTTGGGTCCCTCCCTTGTCTATTAAGAATGTGCATGGCCTTGCTTATCCATTGTTTGCATGTCTCATGCCTGAACAAGGTGAGAGACCCTCTGAGCTGTGCCACAGGAACCCAGTGGCTCTGCGAGCCAGTCACTGTTATGTCCGGCTGTCTACGGCATAACCCTGTTCCTTAAAACCGGCGGCTCTGTAGCCCAGTGCAGAGGGACACAGCGTTTTTAGTATATAGGTCTGTTTGTTAGCCTGGGATAGAATTTTGGGTTTGACCTTTTGATACTCTTATACTAAAACGTGTAAACAAGGGACAAAGACACTGTGACGTTGCTTCTGCCTAGTCAGCTGGATTTGTTAGTACAATGGAACAGATAAGAGCAGTTAAAGTGTTACTCCAGAGCACACTTTAAGATTGCCTCAACCCCTATCTCAAGGCAAAGTCAAGCAACCAGTCAGGAGGGGCAAAGGGGCTTTGGAGAGGAGGTATAAAACACTAAAAGACCAAAGAAATGCCCGTCCCTGGCCAGAGCACAACCTCACTCCTTACCCCTTCTGTGGGTTACAAAAGAGGTGGGACGAAGACCCCAGACCCAAAATGGAACATGACTCTAAGTTGTAAGGGGTGGGACTGTGGGCGTGCATTGGGCCTGCTAAGAAGGAGGAGATGGGGGAAGGGGAACTGAGAATGGGAATAGGGAATGGGGACACAAGCAAGGCTCTCCAGTGTCAGAGCTGGGAAGGGGGTGTGATGTTATTGACATAAACTGGGACCATATAGATCATTGTTGCAACCAAGGTCCTGTAGTGGCACCCAAATCTTGTATAAAGGGGGGGTCAAATGGGGTGTCTAAGACAGGTTATGGTTTACTGGTTATGATTATGCTGACTATATGTGTGTATCAGTTTTGTAAGTGAAGTTATGAATATTGGCTCTATACTGTCTGTATTTCAAACTTATGCTATGCTGCTGGGTGACATCCCAGACAAGCTGGGATTAGCTCTGCCTAGCCTGCTTGATGGCCCATTAAGAATCATCAGTTATACAGTGGACCCATTGAGAGAAGGCAAATATGCCTTCAGACTCAGCAAAGTATGCAGGGACTGGCCCATGTGACTCCAGGCTCCATTTTCCTGTAATTTTCCACAGTAAGAACAAAAAGGTGTTCTTACACCTGGAAAAGACTATATAAGGCTGATGCCTCATCTCCATTTTGTTTTCAATCCTGCTTCATACCTCTGGAGGAACTTTGCTACAAGCTGAAGCTTTGAACAAAGGACTGAATGACCCATCCCAGCGGGGGATGTATTCCAGAGACTTGATTTGAACCTGCAGTTTATTCCATCGCTGCTGCAAGCCTGAACCAAGAACTTTGCCATTACTGTATGTAATTGATTCCATTTAACCAATTCTATCTCTCATCTCTATCTTTTTCCTTTTATGAATAAACCTTTAGATTTTAGATTCTAAAGGATTGGCAACAGCGTGATTTGTGGGTAAGATCTGACTTGTATATTGACCTGGGTCTGGGGCTTGGTCCTTTGGGATCAGGAGAACCTTTTTCTTTTACTGGGGTATTGGTTTTCATAACCATTTGTCCCCATAACGAGTGGCACTGGTGGTAATACTGGGAAACTGGAGTGTCTAAGGAGATTGCTTGTGAGACTTGCGGTTAGCCAGTGGGGTGAGACCGAAGTCCTCTTAGTCTGGCTGTTTTGGTTTGCCTTAGAGGTGGAAAAAAACCCAGCCTTGGGCTGTAACTGCCCTGTTTGAGCAATTTGTCCTGAGTTGGCACTCTCAGTTGGGTTCCGCCAGAACCGCGTTGTCACAGGGGGACACAGGGCAAATGCTCTGCGGCATCCGAACTGGGAAGGGGAACACTGCGGAACAGACTCTGCCGGCATTTGGAGCTGTGGACAAGTTTGCTTGGAACTAACCCCAATAAACATCACATTGTCTGGACTTCGCAATTTGGGTCTTCTGCTTTCTGTCTGCGTGACAAGAACCAGGGGAGGGGGAGAAGGGAAAGCCCTCTAACAAGCGTCTCTATCACTGATGGACTATGTGACCAGAAAAGTCCACTAACTAACCCTCAATGCCTGTGTTTGTGGGTGCGCCGCTTGAGATACAGCCAGCAGTGCCAGCTCCTGGGATTTTATTGGGAGTCTCGCACTATTTTCTTAAAGCACCAACTTCTGGGATCAAGACACTGCGTGGGAATCTCAGCTTTCAGTTTGCCTAAGAAAGTTTTTTTTAAAAAGTGAGTTGCAGAAAAGCTCGAAACCCTGAATCAGGTGCACCCCAAAGGCTCAGACACCAAAGGCACATGAAAACAAACCCCACATTAGTGTATTTTTAAATCTTATTATTTTTAAACCAGTCTCATGATTTTTGGGGCTGTGACTCATACCTGTTGAATGGGGCTGGGCGATACTGCGTGAAATTCCCTGGCCTGTGTTTTGCAGAAGCTCAGTACAGATGATTGCAACGGATCTTCCTGACCCTAATACCTGTGAACGTGGGTATGCAAAGTCTGATGTGCCCCAGATTACTGGACAATGGAAAACGTTTGCCTTGACCCTTCCGGGTCTCAGATTTCTCCTCTATAATAATGCCGATGATTTTCTTGGCAGTGCACAAACCAAAAAGAAATGTGTCCTCTATCCCCAGACGAGCTCTTGCAAGCTATAAACCTATTACACGATGTTCCCATTTGAGTGCCAACAGCTGCCAGGACTGCGGCACTGTACTGGGAAATATTTGCAGACTGTGCAGCCCCTGGAGACACTGAGGGACTGATTCTGATCACACTCAAACCAGTGTAAACCCACTAACATTACTAGAGTCAGGCCAGCAGCAGTTAGATCAGAATGGCACTTGCTGTGTGTAGTGGGGTGGCTGCCCCACTCCCTGAGAGTATGGGCTGCAGCAGGCCAGTGCACCTGCGCAGACAGGCAGCCACTTAGAGAAGGGCTTATTGGGAGCCAATCGGGGCCCAGATTGGAGACAGCCAATCAGGACCTGGCTCACCCCTATAAAAAGGCTGCTCAGGGACAGGAGAGTCAGTCTGTCCCAGGCCTTTGAGAGGAGAAGGTATGTCTCCAGAGCTGGGACACTAGCACCTGGACAGCGCAATGCTGGCCAGCCTAGGGGGAGCAGAAGGGAGCTCTAGCTCGTAGCCTGCCAGGCTGCAGGCCCTGAAGAGAAGGGCCTAGCGGGTGCAAGGGGCCGTAGGGGAAGTGGCCCAGGAAAGTGGACAGAGGAGGGGAGAGAAGGAGGACAGCGAGGCTGCCGCCAGAGGGTCCCTGGGTCGGGCAGAGGGCGGGCCTTGGTCTTTCCCTTCCCCCCTTGCAGTACACCCAGCCATCGGCCGAAGAAAGCGGCCATTATAGACTATGCCATATCCCTGACAGGAGGGATTAGACTTTGGGGGTATGGTTGGACATGGTGGCTGGGGCGCAGAGAGACTACTGATCATCCCCCCGCCCCCAGAAGGGGGTGTGGATGGACTAAGGGGCACTGCCGGAGGGCAGTGGTCCTGAAGAGGACAACACGAGCTGGAGAGCAATGTGGGCTCAGACGCCAACCACGGGCAAGACAACGGGCGGGACACCACCGGGAGAGGGTGCTCCACTGGACTGAGCTAATTCCCGAGGACAACCAGCAGGAGGCACTAGGTGGTAAGTCCCAACCTTGCCACACTGATACTGATAACGATAATTGTTTTGATTCCAGGCTTCTGTAAAGGCAGCTGGACAATAGCAACACGTCCCACCCATGTCAGCTGCCAACAACAGCAGCTCCAGCGCTTCCACCTTCACCTTGATTGGAATCCCAGGGCTGGAGGCAGCGAATTTCTGGCTGGCTTTCCTTCTGTGCTCGCTGTACCTCTTGGCTGTGCTCGGGAACGGCACCATTATTTATATCATCAAAGCCGAGCAAAGCCTCCATGAGCCCATGTACCTTTTCCTCTGCATGCTTGCAGCCATCGACGTGCTGATCTCCACATCCACCATGCCCCGAATGATGGACCTCCTCTGGTTCAACTCCACCACCATTGGGTTCGATGCCTGCCTGCTCCAGATGTTCTGCATCCACTCTCTGTCGGCCATGGAGTCCACCATCTTGTTGGCCATGGCTTTTGATCGCTACGTGGCCATATGCTGTCCCCTGCGGCATGCAGCCATCCTCACCAGCCCCAGAATAGCCAAGATAGGGCTGGCATCCGTAATCAGAGGAGCTACCGTGATGGCCCCCTTGCCCATTTTTATTAAAAGGCTGCCCTTCTGCAGCTCCAGAGTCCTCTCCCATTCCTACTGCTTGCACCAGGACGTGATGAAGCTGGCCTGTGCCGATATAAAGGTCAATATCATCTACGGTTTG
The DNA here is from genome assembly GCF_027887155.1 of Malaclemys terrapin pileata. Lineage (NCBI taxonomy): Eukaryota > Metazoa > Chordata > Testudines > Emydidae > Malaclemys > Malaclemys terrapin. The sequence goes on along the minus strand of NC_071505.1, from coordinate 347,494,158 downwards.
ATTGTTATTACCTCTGTCATTGGGTTGGACTCCCTGCTGATCTCCCTGTCGTACGTCTTCATTCTCACAGCCGCCTTGAGTCTGAGCCAAGAGGCCCGGCTCAAAGCGCTGGGCACCTGCATCTCCCACGTCTGTGCCGTCTTCCTGTTCTACGTGCCATTCATTGGCCTGTCCATGGTACACAGGTTTGGGAAGATACACGGTTCCAACATCCATGTCGTAATGGCCAACGTCCACTTGCTGGTGCCCCCGGTACTCAACCCAATAGTGTATGGGGTGAAAACCAAGCAAATCCGTCAAAGGATCACAAGGCTGTTCCAAAGAACTACACACTGATAGGACCTTTCATCTAGCCAGCTGCATAGTCATTCCAAACAGAAGCAATAATTAATAACCCACATGGCCAATCCAGAACATCACTCCACAAGCAGGACAATTCCCCACGCATCCTTGTACTCAAAGCAAACCCAGTGTAGATCACAGTGGCACATAGCCAGTCCCTGGAGTTTCCCTTTCGTCCAACAGCCACAGCTAGAGTGGCACCAACAGGGGAACAAGAGAGGAGTCTGGGTAAGCCAGCCCTCTCCCCTGCCCTCCTCATCAGATCCTGCGGCAGCCACCCAAACGCAGCAGATTCCAGCAGCCTCGCTTCCTGCCAGAAGCCTGAGGAACTTCAGGGTGGCCTAAGAGAGCCACCAGTCCCTGGAACTGGAATTGAAATCAACAGATTTCCATCTAGCACTGAACACAGCATATGACCTCCTAACTTCAGTTCCATGGATGACACTGATACACCATGTCAGAGTGGAATACACGACACCAGTCTCTTAATAGCGGAGAATAAATAATAGCTGCCAAAAAAGGAATAAATGACACATGATCTTACATCTGGTACTTCTGGGGGAATTCTGTGCCAAAACATTAAAATTCTACACCAAAACATTAAAAATTCTGCACACAATATTTGAAAATTCTGCAAATGTCTGCATATTTTATTTGCCAAAATAACACCATAGAATCATGCCAATTACGATTATTTTGGTAATTTATTTCAACATATCTGTCAGCGAGTATGTCTGTAACAATACAGACCAAAAAAAAAAAAAAGATTCTGGTACTTTTTTTTTTACAAATAGATTCCTTACGAGGCCTGTTAATAGAGAACACTGTGTAATTCATTTAAATTACAATACAGATCTGCTATTGGCACCTGCATGGCTGCATAATATGCCAACATTTTTATGTTGACTTAGACCAGCGCTTCCCTACTGACCGCTGTACTTACCTAAATGCCTCCAGCTTCCATACAGGACACATCACATGATCCATTGTCTACAGCCAAGCCCTAAGATACAACCACATTTGCTCCAATCCCTCAGACAGAAACAAACATCTACAAGATCTTTATCAAGAATTCTTAAAATTACAATAGCCACCTGGGGAAGTGAGGAAACAAATTGACAGAGCGAGACGGGTACCCAGAAGTCACCTACTACAAGACAGGCCCAACAAGGAAAATAACAGAACACCACTGGCCATCACATACAGCCCCCAGCTAAAATCTCTCCAGCACATCATCAACGATCTACAACCTATCCTGGAAAACGATCCCTCACTCTCACAGACCTTGGGAGAAAGGCCAGTCCTCACTTACAGACAGTCCCCCAACCTGAAGCAAATACTCACCAGCAAATACACACCACACCACAGAAACACTAACCCAGGAACCAATCTCTGTAACAAACCCCGTTGCCTACTCTGTCCCCATATCTACTCTAACAACACCATCATAGGACCCAACCACAGGAGCCACACCCTCAGGGGCTCATTCACCTGCATATCTACTAATGTGATATATGCCATCATGTGCCAGCAATGCCCCTCTGCCACGTACATTGGCCAAAACAGACAGGCTCTACATAAAAGAATAAAGAACACAAATCGGACATCAGGAATGGTAACATACAAAAGCCGGTGGGAGAACACTTCAATCTTCTTGGACACTGGATAACAGATTTAAAAGTAGCCATCCTTCAACAAAAAAACTTCATAAACAGACTTCAAAGAGAAACTGCTGAGCTACAATTCATTTGGAAACTTAACACCATCGATTTGGGCTTGAATAGGGACTGGGAGTGGCTGGATCGCTACAAAAGCAATTTTCCCTCTCTTGGTATTAAGGCCTCCTCATCAATTATTGGGAGTGGGCCACATCCACCCTGACTGAATTGGCCCCGTCAACACTGGACTGGTTCTCCACTTGTGAGGTAACTCCCTTCTTTTGTGTGCCAGTATATTTATGCCTGTGTCTGTAATTTTCACTCCATCTTTCACTCCAATTTTCACTCTGAAGAAGTGGGTTTTTTACCCATGAAAGTTTATGCCCAAATAAATCTGTTAGTCTTTAAGGTGCCACCAGACTCCTCATTGTTTTTGTGGCTACAGACTAACACGGTTACCCCTCTGATACAGAACTGTATTTCCTGCACCTGTCAGAAGCAGTGCAAAGGCTTGGGGGAGTCGGGGATAATGGAGGAGCTGAGGGAGAGGGAAGGAGCCTGCCATGAACCTGGAGGGGTGTTGGGTGTGGCTGGGGGAAGTATGGAACAGGGTTTTTTTGCGGGGGGGAAGTGGGGAGGGACTGGAATGTTAGGGAGTTGGGGAGCCTCCCCCGTGCAGACCCTGGCTGACCCCCAAGCCTCTCCCATTCAGTCAGGCATGTCTGCCCCTGTCCCTGCAGCCCCCCGCCCCCATCCCCAGGCTCAAGTCACCCCACTAGCTCCTGAGTCCATGCTCCAGTCTGTCCTCCACCCCACTAGCCATTCGGAACCCCCCAGCAGCCCTGTGTGCCCCACTCTGTCCTAACCTGGCTCTATAGGCTGGGTGCTGTGATGAACTCTGCTCTGGGGGAATTCTACAGCACCGGGCATAGAATTTTGTATTTTCCCACAGAAAAAAAAATTTGCCTAAGAAGTGCTGCAGTTCCGTCTTTTTCCACCAGAGGCCGCTGTGGCGCTAGACCAGCCGGCATGAACGCAGCTTGCTCGTCTGGCGCCACAGCGCCCTCTGGCCGGCAAAAGCAGAACTGCAGGACTTCTGAGGCAAAATGTTTTTTATCTGGGAAAATACAAAATTATGCGAGACAGATGAATTCTGCAAATCCTCAGATAGGAATAGGACATCCAAAGATCCGGAAAAGGACATATACTCTCAAGCACCTTATGGTCATGTTCAGTTTTTTCCAAACGCATGCAAATTAAGGACACCTGTACGTTACTCATTAGCATACTTAAGCACTCCTGTTTGCTCCTGGAACTACTTTCCCGGGGGCATGTTTGTACATCCTAGTTGTTCTATCTGCCCCACGGTTCACATTTTGGTGGAGAAACTTGACGCTGTACTTTTTTCAAGCCATTCTATAGAGTAGAGGTGAAAATGCTCCGATGCCCCTAAAACACCAAGCCGGAGCTTGTGTAAACTGGCGTAACTCCGCTGATACTGAGGAACTGGCCCAGACACTCTTATTCCCCTGCGTCTGAAAGGGCCATGTTTACAGGAGAAATTACATTTACATTTTCACACTCGTGTCAATATTTTTATCTCATTTCTTTACTCAGAATGTTCAGTGTTTGTCTCAGACATCAATGTCAGAAATCATGGGCTATAACAGGTGTCCCGGATCCACAGGATTAGTGCTGCAGTTCCCCCGGTTTTGGAACAGTCTCTAGGAAGAATCCCGTCGGTGACCGGATCCCCTCGGGGTCTTCCTCTTCCTCCAGCGTGAGCCACACGGCTTCACCATCTCCTTAAACTGAACCGCTGGGTTTTCAGCTCTCCTGCCTCACCCCACGAGCTCTGTTCAGTGAGTCCGATTGAGGCAGACCCCTGATGGCGGCTCGTCCACACGTCAGGGATCCGTGCTCCTCGCCCAGCGTTTGCAGCGGCATTCACAAACCAGTAGGGTTTATTCATTGACTGGAACACGGCATAGGTAGTCTTTATGGCAGCAGAGAGAACTGAAGGTTAAAGCACAGTTCATTCTGGTTAGCTCAGAGCCCAGCCAAGCTGTAGTAACCCTTTGGTTCAAGCTCTGTTGGTCTCCCAGTCTGACTGCCCTTGTCAGAGTCCAGGTGAGATCCTCAGCCTCTTCCAGCAGCCAGCTCTTATCCCCCGCACCTCACACCTGTCCAGTCCTTTGATCACAGGTGGGCGATTGTTGTTCAGCAGGGAAGTCCATCTCCCTCTGAGGCATTGGGTGCTTGGTAGCAATAGCTTGGTGATTGACTTGCTGTTGTTTTCTCAAATGCTCCATTGATATGGAGACTAAGGCCCAGACAGCTAGGAGACTCCTATACCTATGTCCCTAAGGTCCTGTCTACACTACAGACCTATCTCCATATAACTATGTCACTCAAGGATATGAAAAATCCACGGCCTTAAGCGATGCAGTTACACCGACCTAACCCCCCATGTAGACAGCGCTATGTTGGTGGGAGAGCTTCGCCCACTGACATAGCCCTCGCCTCTCGGGGAGATGGATTAACTACACCGATGGGAGAGCTCTCTCCCATCGGCTTAAGAGCGTCTTCATTAAAGCGCTATGGTGGGGCAGCTGCATCGGTGCAGCTCCGCTGATGCCTCATTTTAAGTGTAGACCTGCCCTTAGCCTGCCCTGGGCGCAAACAGTCCTTTCCCACCCCCACTGGGTAACAATACAGCACACAGGGGAAACTGAGACACACACAGGACTCAGACATATTACGAAATACTCCAAGTTCATCACAACAGGATGGGGATCAGTTGTTCTCCATGTCCACTGATGGTAGGACAAGAAGTAATTGGCTTAATCTGCAGCAAGGGAGAGATTTCGGTTAGATAGTAGGAAAAACTCTCTAACTCTCAGGGGGGTCAAGCTCTGGAACGGCTCCCAAGGGAGGTTGTGGAATCCCGTCACTGGAGGTTTTTAAGACCAGGCAGGACAATCACCTGTCAGGGCTGCTCTAGGTATACCTGGCCCTGCCTCAGTCTACAAGAGGACAGAACCAGATGACGTCTTGAGGACACTTTCAACCCTGCATTTCTATGATCTCCCACCTGCAACCAACCAACCCCCACTGGGTAAGGAAGCCTCACCGAAACAAATATGCTTCATCCAAGAAGTAGCGGGTTGGGGCTTGGGCAGATGGAAGGTGGGAGCAGCTTCCAGAGCAGGAAGCCAGGCTGTCCATTCTGGGGTCAGCTTGGGAAGCAAAAGCAAAACCTTCCCACGAGCTGTTGATTGCTGGGGGGATGGGACTCGGGAAAAGACAGGTTCCAAGCCATGTAGGACTAATTCCAGCCTCCTGTACACTCCTGTGGTGCCTTTCTGCTGCTCTGCCGCTTTAAAAATAGGGTGAAAGCTACTAAACAGGCAGGATATTAAGCACAGGCGGCCCTGAGGTTTATAGGAGACATTTATGATAACAGCAAGTATCGGGGTAGCCGTGTTAGTCTGTATCCACAAAAACAACGAGGAGTCCAGGGGCACCTTAAAGACCAACATTTATTTGGGCATAAGCTTTCGTGGGTAAAAAACCCACTTCTTCAGATGCATGGAGTGAAAATTACAGCTACAGACATAAATATATATTGGCCCATGTAGAGAAGGGAGAAGCTTATGCCCAAATAAATCTGTTAGTCTTTAAGGTGCCACCAGACTCCTTGTTGTTTTTATGACGGGGACGATGAGGAACTCTCATGGGCGATAGTACAGGGGGGTTGTTTGCCCTCTCTCCTGTACAAAGTGCACATGAAGCTGCTGAGTGGGTGGGGGGGGAGGGGAAACAGGAGCTGTTGTGTTCAATATACCGAGGACACCCACTTCTACAGCTCCATCCCCCCCGACCTAGCTGGTGCTCTGGACTGGAGAAGCCAGTGTCTGTGCGAGCCTCGGAGCTGACGGAGGCTCAGTCTGGGGGGAGCAGCCTGACGGACTGGAAGATATGACGCGTCTGGTGGCGGAGGGAGTGCAGCCAGTCGAACTGGAGGCTGTAGGTGCAACTTTTAGATGCTGGGCTCTGGCTGCTGCCCGCAGGACTAAGTATTATCTATCCCATTCCTGATAGTTGTTTTTCTAACCTGCTCTTAAAAATATCCAATGAAGCAGTTTCCATAACCTCCCTAGGCAATTTATTCCAGTGCTTAACCACCCTGACAGACAAAACAAACCCATTTTTTTCAATTTTCCCTCATAGGTCATGTTTTCTAGACCTTTAATCATTTTTAAAAAGCAACAAAGAGTCCTGTGGCACCTTATAGACTAACAGGTGTATTGGAGCATGAGCTTTCGTGGGTGAATACCCACTTTGTCAGACGCACTAACACGGCTACCCCTCTGATACGTAATCATTTTTGTCACTCTTCTCTGGACTCTCTCCAATTTGGCGACACATCCTTCCTGGAATGTGTCCCTCAGAACTGGACACAATACTCCAGTTGAGGCCTAATCAGTGCAGAGTAGAGTGGAAGAATTTCTTCTTGTGTCCTGCTTACAACACTCCTGCTAATACATCCCAGAATGATGTTTGTTTTGTTTTTTTGCAACAGCCTTACACTGTTGACTCATATTTAGTTTGTGGTCCATGACCAAATCCCTTTCCACAGTACTCCTTCCTAGGCAGTCATTTCCCATTTTGTATCTGTGCAACTGATTGTTACTTTCTGAGTGAAGTACTTTGTATTTGTCCTTATTGAACTTCATCCTATTTATTTCAGAGCATTTCTTCAGTTTGTCCAGATCATTTTGAAATGTAATCCTATCCTCCAAAGTACTTGCAACCTCTCCCAGCTTGGTATCATCCGCAAACTTATAAGTGTACTCTCTATGCCATTATCTAAGTCATTGATGAAGATATTGAAAAGAACCGTACGCAGAACTGATCCCTGTGGGACCCCTCTCATTATACCCTACCAGCATGATTATGAACCACTGATAACTACTCTTTGGGAATGGTTTTCCAACCAGTTTTACACCCACCTTATAGTAGCTCCATCTAGGTTGCATTTCCCTAGTTTGTTTATGAGAAGGTCATGCAAGACAGTATCAAAACCTTTACTAAAATCAAGATATACCACATCTACCGCTTCCCCCCATCCACAAGGCTTGTTACCCTGTCAAAGAAAGCTATCAGGCTGGTTTGACACAATTTGTTCTTGACAAATCCATGCTGACTGTTATTTATCACCTTATTATCTTCTAGGTGTTTGCAAATTGATTGCTTGCTTATTTGCTCCATTATCTTTCCGGAAGTTAAGCTGACTGGTCTGTAATTTCCTGGGTTGTCCTTATTCTCCTTTTGATAGATTGGCACTAGATTTGCCCTTTTCCAGTCTTCTGGAATCTCTCCCGTCTTCCATGACTTTTCAGAGAGGATTGCTAATGGCTCAGATATCTCCTCAGTCAGCTCTTTGAGTATTCTAGGATGCATTTCATCAGGCCCTGGTGATTTGAAGACATCTAATTTGTCCAAGTAAGTTTTAACTTGTTCTTTCCCTATTTTAGCCTCTTCTGATCCTACCTCATTTTCACTGGCATTCACTATTTTAGACATCCAATCACTACCAACCTTCTCGGTGAAAACCAAAAAAAAGAAGTCATTGAGCATCTCTGCAATTTCCACATTTTCTGTTATTATTCTTCCCCCCTCATTGAGTAATGGGCCTACCCTGTCCTTGCTCTTCCTCTTGCTTCTAAGTATTTGTAGAATGTTTTCTTGTTACCCTTTATGTCTCTAGCTAGTTTGATCTCGTTTTGTGCCTTGGCCTTTCTAATTTTGTCCCTACATACTTGTGTTATTTGCTTATATTCATCCTTTATAATTTGACTGAGTTTCCACTTTTTGTAGGACTCTTTTTTGAGTTTTAGATCAATGAAGATCTTCTGGTTAAACCAGGGTGGTCTCTTGCCATACTTCCTATCTTTCCTATGCAGTAGGATAGTTTGCTCTTGTGCCCTTAATAGTGTCTCTTCGAAAAATTGCCAACTGTCTTCAATTGTTTTTCCCCTTAGACTTGCTTCCCATGGGATCTTACTTACTAACTCCCTGCGTTTGCTAAAATCTGCCTTCTTGAAATCCATTGTCTTTATTGTGCTGTTCTCCCTCCTACCATTCCTTGGAATCATGAACTCTATCATTTCATGACCACTTTCACCCAAGCTGCCTTCCATTTTCAAATTCTCAACCAGTTCCTCCCTAGTTGTCAAAATCAAATCTAGAACAGTCTCTCCCCAGTATCTGTCTCCACCTTCTGAAATAAAAAATTGGCTCCAATACATTCCAAGAACTCATTGGCTAATCTGTCCCCTGCTGTGTTATTTTCCCAACAAATGTCTGGGTAGTTGACGTCCCCCATCACCACCAAGTCCTGTGCTTTGGATGATTTTGTTAGTTGTTTAAAAAAAGCCTCAGCCACCTCTTCTTCTTCGTTAGCTGGTCTGTAGTAGACCCCCTACCATGATATCACGTTTTTGTAGCCCTTTTATCCTTACCCAGAGACTTTCAGCAAGTCTGTCTCCTATTTCCATCTCAACCTCAGTCCAAGTGTATACATTTTTAATATATAAGGCAACAACTCCTCCTTTTTTCCCTGCCTGTCCTTCCTGAGGAAGTTATACCCTTCTGTAACAATATTCCAGTCATGCATTTTATCCCACCAAGTCTCCGTGATGCCAACTCTGTCATAGTTGTGTGTATTTACTAGCATTTCAAGTTCTTCCTGCTTATTCTCCATACTTCTTGCATTAGCATACAGACATCTAAGATACTGATTTGCTTCCCCACCCCCCCTTCTGTCTTGTCTCTCCTTTTTCCTTGCTATAACAGCCTATGCTCCCCCAAATTCCAAACCTTCTTCCAGGTCTCCATGTTCTTGACTTATCTGTGGGCTTTGGCCACCTGCCCCCTTCAAACCTAGTTTAAAGTCCTCCTCACTGGGTGAGCCATCATCAAGTGATCCATCCCGTCGCCCATTCCCAGCTTCTGGCAAACAGAGGCTAGGGACACCATCCCTCCCCAACATAGCTAATAGCCATTGATGGACCTATCCTCCATGACTATATCTAGTTCTTATTTTAACTTATCTAGTTCTTTTGCTACGGAATTTGTGGTTAATGTTATTGGTAGTTAATGCGTACTACTAGTATAGATACGGTGCAGATAATACAGATTATGAATGTGATATAGATCTATATGCTATCCAGCATATATTAGACAACAGGAGCAAAGGTGATAGCAAAGTAGAGCAAGACTTTTTCACGAGGATTTTATTAACACACACACACACACACACACACACACACACACACAATACTCTGTTTCATTTATTTATTGACAGTATCAGAAAGTGAACTTTAAATACTTTGTGCCTGAGATCACTCTGGTAAGGATTTGGGGAGTTTCGAAGTGCTCTTTGAGGCAGATACACCTTTCCTCCCCCCCACCCCTCGACCTGATGCATTCTGCTGCTGTGTAGTAGGGTTAAACCACTGGGGACAAACTCTCAAATGTTCAAACACCACAACTAAGGCCAGGTTTAAAAAAAAAAAAGGTTGGCACCAGCAGTTTCCATGGTGGCACGTATGGGACAGAAGAGCCCAGCACTAAGCACTTATTCTGGTGCCTAAATGGCCCCTGGTGTGTTGCTACATCTCAGAAGTGACTGAACCTCTGGGGCAGATACAGCATTGGTTCCTGCAGCATGCACAACCGTGGCTGTAGCTGGGTGTATCAATAATAAAGGCCAGATGTTCCAGCGAAGCAAGAGAACGTGCAAGGAGCCTTCACACTCCTACACACTCCACACACAGGGTCGAGTGATGACAAGGTCATGGCCAAAATCACCTTCTGACCAGCAGCGCTAAGCTCGTACAGGAGACGGTGTATTTCTCCCTGTGAGTCGGAGGTGGAGTTCCCATCCCAACGTACACAAAGCCCCCCTAACATGCTGTCTAAGTTACTCAGAAAACCTCTCCTGCATCATCTGCTTCCTGATCACTCAGCAGCCCCCTCCTGGTCAGCCTAGAAGCTTTTCCCTCGGAACAGGAGAAGCACCCAGCCATGAATCTGTTTGGTTTTCACACCGCACACGATGAGGTTCATCATGGGAGGAAAGAGGAGGTAGAAATTGGCTAGCAGGATATGTACATGTGGGGGGACTGGGTGGCTGAACCTGGAATTATTGAGGAGAGAACCACTGGTGTGTAGACCACTAAGATGGCGCAAAGGTGGGAAACAGGTGCCGAAAGCCTTGAAATAAACACATCAACTGAGTACACACGGAGACTGCAGGGCGGATGCGGGGGGATAGCATGGGAAGGCCGCGGTGAGCACACTGTGGGTAGGTGACTGGAGGAAAAAGAGGCCATTTCTGCAGGGGATTATCCAGGTCGGCGCTGATCTCTTTGTTTCAGGTGATTTGCTCTGCCAGCCAGTAAAAATCAGAACACAGTAGAACCAGGAAACCCAGACCTCACTGAATTGGCAGTCACTTATGAATTCCCAGATATATTCGGAGACACAGGATTTTTGCCTGAACGTGGCGAAATACAAAGCACGTGTTGCATGCCTTGACTGAGGCCTGGTGATTTCCTTAGGGTTATTTTTGAAGAACATGCTTTGGAATTCAGAAATCCAGAGAAGAGCAGATGTGGGGAATGCACTAAATTAGCCAGGAGCCTCTCAGAAGAGAGTCTCAGTGCCGGGCGCTCAGAACAATTCAGAGCAGCGTTTTGTTGTTCTGATGTTATCGAATTCCATAAAAAACGCCTTGTCGGGTCTGAAATCCCTTCTTTTGTTTTCAAAAGAGAAGACGCCATTTTGTACATAATTGAACCGTGTACCACCAGACACTGCCCTCTAGAGTTAAGCTGGTGTCAGTGTTTAGTGGGCAAAGGGGGTGTTTTTAAGCTGTTGAAATACAAGTGATTTTATCCCAGGTCAGTATAGTTTAGAGCATAGAGAAGCAAAGCCTGGGAGGGTAACTCGTCATAACTGTTTTGGTACCAATTCAAGGAGGGGACGCCCCCACTGTTTTGAGTCACACGTTGTTCTTCTTGTACAAACACTTTTCTCATATTTGCTGTCTGACCAACTGGTTTGTACATTTATAACTCACAGTTTCTAATAATCACGTTTACAGTTAGAGCAGAGATCCCCAAACTGTGGGGCGCGCTCCCCTGGGGGGGCATGGAGGAACGTCCGGCGGGGCATAGCAGGACCCGGGCCCACCCCCACAGGGTGGGTGGGTAGGGAGCACGACCCAGCCTATTCCCACCCCCAGCTCTTCTCCGCTCCCGCCCACAGCCATGTCGCCGGCTCCCGGCCCTGCACCGGGCCCCGTCCTTAGCCTCGCAGGGCTCCGCACCCGGCTGAGGACCTAGCTGCCGGTCCCCACCAAGGCCTGGTGGCTGCTCTACTCCTGGCCCTGTGCCAGCCCCAAGCCTCGGCCGCTGGCCATGGCTCAATTCCCAGCCTGGTGGCGAGGCCAGGAGCGGAGCTGCAACTGTCCACATGCCAGCTGCTGGTCCCCATCACAGCCCAGCTGCAGCTCTGCTCCCACCCCCAGCCTTGTCCCCTGGCCATGGTCACACTCCCAGCCCCAAACCCACCCCCAGCTGCTGACCCAGCCTCATCCCCCATACACCCCTGTTCGCGTTACCCCCCTCACCCCCGAGCCACAGCCCCGTTCCCAGCCCAGCTCTGGAGGGGGCGTGAGGACAGGGATAAGGGGGAGTGCACGACCCTCAAAAGTTTGGGGGCCCCTGATTTAGCGACTTCTTTCAAATACTCTTCGTAATGCAGAAATCACCTGAATTCACATTTCGAGCTGTCTTTCACACGTAATATAAAGAAAACTAGTATACACGTTTAGAAGCAAAGTCGAAGCTGTAAAATTACATTCCAGGATCTGTGTAAGCAGATGGGGAGATCGTAGACGTTTTATAGTGAGAGAGGTGGCATCTTAGCCACACGCGTTGGATGGGTATTCAGTCACTGCTTGTAGTCAGAAGTTTCCTAAAGAGTTTATTGAACTAGCTTAAATCTTCATTTCATAAAGCAAGCAAATAAAAGTGCTCACGTGGGGTATAGCCCTGGAGAGGAGAGACAGTAGCATTTATATGAATCCTAGGCAGAGAGCCTGGAAGCAAGCGAACTTAGATTTCAAACGCTCTGATGCACAGAGATACTAGAAGGGTTCAGTTACGTGACTTGTTTAAATATTTTATGAGTCTTCTCTCTCCCGCTTCCTCTGGAAATTTTTTGATTGATTTTTCCCTCTAACATAAAATACAAATTATTTACGACCGCGTTTTACTTTTTATTTCTGGAAATAGAACACAGCTCAGATCTCATATTATTTTAGCACTGTACACCCGGCCCCCCTGAACAGGTCGAGCCCCCACCAAACGTACCTCTATAGAGACCCAAGTCTCTCACCTCCCACCTGGGGAGTAAAGTCAGCAGGGGGTCATTAGGAGGTATAAATACTCTCACCCAGTTGATCCCGGCTGAGTGCAGAGTCCTGCAGTTTGTGTGTGACTTCAGCATGTGCTGAGGGAAGGAGACGCAGCCAGGGTTCAGGTGAGCTGGGGCAGTTTAGATTAAAGCTAATCAAGGATCTTTCTAAATAGGAGATTTTTAAAGTAAATGTAAAGCTTGGGGCGAAATCTGCTGTCAATTACACTTGTGTAAACCTGGAATGATTCTGGATTTACACCCGTATTAGTGAGAGCAGAGTGAGGCTGGTCATTTAGAAGAGAACTATTTAATTCTATCAAAAGACAAAAAAATGATGTGAAGAAAGCACTGAGTATTCCAAAAATCAGGGATGTTTGGGTTACACACAGAGCCATAGTTCTCTCCCCTGGTGTAATTGCATTGTGAGAGATTCTCTATTGTGTAACTCTGTTATTGTGGGAGATTTCAGTCTGGGGGACATATGTTTTGGCAGAGAGGCAAGTAATGATTAGGACAGGGCAGTCCTATAAAACGATCTCAATCGCTTGCTAAACTGGGCTCACTTGAGCAACATGCAGTTGATTACAACTAAATGCAAGGTCCTACATCAAGGAACCAAGGCCATAGATCATACTTACAGGATGGGGGGCTCTGTTTTAGAAAGCACTGACTCAAAAGAGAACTCAAAGTGATGATGTGTAACCAGCTGTACATGAGGTCCCACTGCAGTGTGGTGATGGAGAAAACAAGTGACCTCCTTGAATATACAAGCAGGGGAATAGGGAGTGGAAATAGAGAGGTGTGAAGCTTGGAGAGAACATCATTGGGCACTGTTTCTAGGTCCGGTGTCCACACTTCAAAAAGGTTGTTAACAGATTGAAAAGGGTTCAGAGCAGGTGATCAGAATGGTCCCTTCTTGCCTTAAAATCTATGACTCCATAATTATTTGATCACAAATTTTTTCTCAGTTCATGAAATAATTAATATTTTTTTCTACAACCTTACGTCAATATGGCTTGTAGCAGCTTGTAATAATATTCCCTTTGTGAAAATAGTCTTTGCATCTCTGTTCATTTGGACTTTTTATATCATAACATTTCTTCTCTTCAAAGTCTGTTTTGAATACATGTTACTTTTCTTAAGAGGCTTTGGTGAGGGACCTTGTCAAAGGCTTTCTGAAAGCCCAAATACACTATTGCCACTGGATCACCCTTGTCCAGATGTCTGTTGACCTCCTCAATGAATTCTACTAGATTGGTGAGAGATGATTCTGTTCTTTATTATCATTTCAACCTATTCGCCTGGCTCCAAAGTTAGGCTCACTGGGCTGTAATTGCCAGGATCACCTCTGGAACCTTCTTTAAAAATCGGCATCACATTTGCTATTTGTCAGTCATCTGGTACAAAGGCTGATTTAAGTGATAGGTCACATACCCGAGTTAGTAGTTCTGCAATTAGATATTTGAGTTCCTTTAGAATTCCTGGGTGAATCCCATGTGGTCCTGGTGACTTATTACTGTTTAATTTATCAGTTTGTTCCAAAACCTCCTCTGCTGACACCTGGGACAGTTCCTCAGATTTGTCACCTAAAAAAAACAGCTCAGTTATCCCAGAAGTCGGTGGGGAGTTCTTCCCCTGACTTCAATGGGAGCGGGATCAGACTCATAGGTTCTTTGGCTATGTCTACGCAGCGAGCGGCAGTTAGTCTCACAGCTCGGGTTGACAGATGCAGGCTTGTGCTTCTCGAGGATAGCTGTGTAGATGTTGAGGCTCGGGCTCTGAAGCTGAGATCAAAATAGCACTACTCATGCATGTTCCCGATGTACTACGTACATCCAGGCTGAATACCCAGAATGTGCTGCTGAATGTACCAGGCACATCTTGCTACATGCAGCTTAACATGCCAGGTATTTCTAGGCTGAAAATATGTGCCGTGCGGCCAGATATACTAGGTACTTCACGGGAGAATGCACACTAAACAATGTGCATCTTCTAGTAGCAAGATACACCAGGTAGGATATTTGTAACCAAGTGGGGTTCGTAACTCATGACTTGTAATGACATTCTAAGAACTTTAAATGATTTTGCACAGAAAAATATAAGTGTTTGTATGATTAGTATTGCAACATGACTGATGAACTCAGAAAGAGGTCAATCCACTTCTTCCAGAGCTGAGACTGGCCCCTAGCATGTATTTAATTTACAGGGTCTGTTCATTTCATGTGTTATGTTTTATTGAAAGGAAAGACATTGATGTGAGACTTGCAAAAGATGCCACAACAAGACAACCTGTCAGATTCCAACAGCACAGGCTCTGATCCATCAGTGTTCTTCCTGACAGGCATCCCGGGGCTGGAATCTCTGCACCTCTGGATCTCCATCCCCTTCTCCTCAGTGTTCACCGTGGCCCTTCTAGGAAACTGCACCCTCTTGTATGTTATCAAGACAGAGCCCTCCCTACACAAGCCCATGTTCTATTTCCTCACCATGCTGGCCGTCATCAACCTGGTTTTATCCACAGCCACCGTGCCGAAAATACTGAGCATCTTCTGGTTTAATTCCAGGGAGATCAGCTTAAACGGCTGCCTGGTGCAGATGTTTTTCCTTCACTCGTTCTCCATCATGCAGACTGCTCTGCTGCTGGCCATGGCCTTTGACAGGTACGTGGCCATCTGCGACCCCCTGCGGTATGCCACCATCCTGACCAACTCAGTGATAGCAAAGATCGGGCTGGCGGCTTTGGCCCGGGCTGTTCTCCTAGTGCTCCCTCTGCCCTTCGTCCTCAGGAGGCTGCCCTACTGCAGGTCACACATCATCTCCCATTGCTACTGTGAGCACATGGCCGTGGTCAATCTGGCCTGTGCTGACACAAGGTTTAATAACATCTATGGGATCATTGTTGCTTTCTTCATTGTGGGGCTGGATCTGATGTTCATCTCCCTATCGTATGTCAAGATCCTAAGGGCTGTCTTAAGCCTGGCATCCAAGGAAGAGAAACTCAAGGCTTTTAGCACCTGTGTTGCCCACCTTTGGGCCATCTTAGTGGCCTACACACCAGTGGTTCTCTCCTCAATAATTTACAGGTTCGGCCACCCAGTCCCCCCACACGTACACATCCTGCTGGCCAATTTCTACCTCCTCTTTCCTCCCATGATGAACCCCATCGTGTACGGTGTGAAAACCAAACAGATTCGTGACCGGGTGCTTCTCCTGTTCCGATGGAAAAGCTTCTAGGGTGAGCAGGAGGGGGCTGCTGAGTGATCAGGAAGCAGAGGAGAAGTTTTCTGAGTAACTTAGACAGCATGTTTGTGGGGGCTTTGTGTACGCTGGGATGGGAACTCCACCTCCGACTCACAGGGAGGAATACACCGACCCCTACACGAGCTTAGCGCTGCTGGCCGGAAGGTGATCTTGGCCATCTCCTTGTCCTCACTCGGCCCTGTGTGTGGAGTGTGTAGGAGTGTGAAGGCAGTGGCGATGTCTGAACATTTGAGAGCCTATTCCAAGTTCTTTAACAATACCACTGTGATGCTCTGTACCTCGGGAGAACACCCTGCACCCCCATGTTCATCCTTATAGTATGATTGTGTGGTATCTAATGCAAAGTTTGTCATGTCGGGTCTCTTTGGAAGGCTCATGATGCACTGAGGATGGTTGTTATAGTGATGTTATAGGTTGTAATTTCATGTGTATAGTTATGAGACTGAAAATGTGTCCTTGTGGCTTAAAACAAGCCCAGGCAAAACTCTCCAGGAGCAGAGGGGAACATCACAGTGGCGCAGCGAGCAGGATGTATATACAGCTTGTTACTCCAAGTGGAGTTCAAAGTTCAGGCACTGATATTTGTGATTTTAAGTGAGTCTTAAGTGCAGTGACTAAGAACAGTCAGGAGGAGGTCACAGTTTTGTTATTTTCTGTTTGTTTATTTCGGGTGAGGAGAAATAAGCACAAGAAACAGAAGAATGACGACCAGTGAGGCAGTTACAAAACTAGAGCTGGCCAGACTGGAAGCAGCAGAGAAGGAAAAGGACCGCGAGTTTCAAATGTGGCAGGCAGAAATGAGGCTCAAGGAAGAGGAGGCTGCACACAGAAGGGCTATAGAAGAAAAAGAGAGAGAGAGAGAACCCCCCCCGCTGGACCTGCTAGAGAAGCAGAACCAGAGGCCCCCGACCCCAACCACTCCCATCACTCCAAAAATCCACAAATGGGAACACTTATGTCCTGCATCCAGTGAAGAGGACGATATTGCTGAATATCTGACTACCTTTGAAAGCTGTGTGCAATACATGAAATCCCTGATGGTAAGAGAGTTCCTACCCTGATTGCGAAATTAACTGGTAAAGCTTGAAATGGATTCAATGGAATGCCTAGTGAAGATGCTTTAGACTATTGTAAATTTTAAAATACTGTTGTGCGAAGTTTTCAGGTTACCCCTGAAACATATAGAATTCAATTTAGGACTCTTAAAAGGGCTATTGGGCTGAGTCACGGGGAATAGGTAAACAAAATGAAAGATTTGTTGGGAAAACGGGGGAGGGGTAAAGAGGTGGCAAGTTTTGAAGGAACGCTTGATCTTGTTGCGCAAGAGCATTTCTTAGCATATGTAAGGCCGAAGTAAAGCCGTGTCTATGGGATAACAATGTCAAATCAGGGGATGAGATGGCTTTTTGAGCTGATGCCTTTGAACAGACTCAGGCGTCTATTGAGGGCAGGTCACAGAATGGGGTTTAAAGCAGGTGGGAAGGGGAGATCCTATTTTCTCCCTAGCAAGAGGGAGGGTGGCTGGGAGGCTGGCTACTCACCTCCCCAGAACCATTCCTCTAACTCTCGTCCCAAATCTCCTGTAGAAGGAGAAGAGCCCAAAACATGCTATCAGGGTAATTCCACTGATCACCTGAGGAATAAAGGCCCTGTGCTAGGAGGAAGCTCATGTTAGTTCTGCTGTCCTCGCCACAGAAACCCCCCAAGCAATTGAAACCTCTCATATCGGTTCTGTGAGATTAGCCTCTGCAGAGCCAGATATGGAGCATGTTAAGGCTGTCCAAATTAATGGCAGGGAATTGGGGCAGAGGGATACAGGGGCCCAGATCTCTCTGGTTAAGCAGAGTGTGATCCCAAAGGCCTGTATGTTACCTGGCCAAATGGCAGAGCTTGTGGGGTGGGCGAAAGCAGATTCCTCGTACCACTAGCTAAAATCCATGTGGGGTGGGAAGGTTTGGAAAGTGTTGTGACTGTGGGGGGAATGGAACACCTCCTAGTCAACCTGCTCCTTGGGAATGATTTTTTCCGTGTAGCTCAGGTTAAAGTATTTGCCTGCAGCAGGAGGGAGTTTTATGCTTGGATGCCTGAGGGAAAGGGTCAGGTCTCAGGAACTGCTGAGAGAATGGGAGAGAGTCTCCTTCATTCTCCTGCAGCAGGGGGAAGCCACATGCTTCCAGGTGGGAGGGGGCTGAGACCAACTCCTGCACTGCAGCTGGAGGCAACGCCACCTCAGGAAGGGATGGGGGTGTAATGCCTGCCAGAGAGAGAACTGCCCAGGTTGTTAGCTGCCAGCAAGCTGCAGGTGAACCAGACACAGACCCCTCTCTAGGGAGCACAGAGAAATGTGTCTTAGGAGGGGGTCCAGAGGAAGAAACTGGGGGAGGAATAGTGGGGGTACAGGAATGTCTCCTCACTGGTCAGTTGGGAGAGGATGCCCAGGACAGAAGGGCTGAGTCAGCATCTGCGCTCCCAGGCACTCAACCCCTGAGCCAGGTTTTGAGAGGGAACTGTGTGACCGACTTCCTGGAGGGGGGCAGTCACACAGCTGACTTCTCAGGGACAGAGAAAGGGGTGGCGGAGGGTACCCCAATCCAGGTCCTAGTTTTTCAGGATGCTATTTCTGAAAAGTTTTTGGAAAGTAACTGTCTCTTTACATCAAGATGCAGCTCCAACGCCTGTGACGGCAGAGGAGTTGAGACCAAGAAATTGCCAGGTGGGAGTTTGTGAGAACACAAATGACCCAACTGGCAGAGAAGGGGTGTTTCCCCCACGCTGGTGAGACACAGGGAGCAGTTATGGGAAAGCTGCAGAGAAAAGGTGAATCTGATCGAAGGGTAAACACACCTACCCAGAGAGCACAGATCACAGCCCTCTAGGGGGCAGGGAAGGATTCAGTGCTGGGCGGGGGAAACACAAGGGAACCCCATAAAGGGAGCTGGATTTTTTGCATATGTACAGTCCTGGGGTTGGGAGACAGCTCCCCAAAGGGCCAGCCAATATGCAGGATCTCCCTAAACTCCTATCTTGCCCGACCCTGAGGTACCAAAATCCCAGACACATCATTAAAATAAGAACCCAGGCAGAGGGGAACACTGGAGGGAAAGAAAAGCCAGTGACTGTTTACATGGGAGAGAGTCAAAGGACACATGGGGAATGAACGAAACAACCTCAAACCAGACTGTCTGAACAGGGGGAGTGGTATCATAAAGATATTTGTAAACACCCGTCTGTGATAAAATTGTTGGCGTAAATGTTAAATCGTGGGATAAGAATTTTGATACTGATGTTAAAACTTATGGTAACGCTAGTTCTCAGTTAATACCTGGAAACAGATTTAAAGCTTATCACAGCAGAGAAACCATAAAAAAACCTAGTTTGCTGTGCGTGAATGGGGAAACTGAGGCACACCGCCTCATGGCCTTGATGGCTGGATGCCAAGAGAACCATAACACAAACTCCAAACTTCTGCACTGGAGCCTGATCCTGCAGGAGTTTGACATGGAAATTATACACATAAAGGGAAGGGAGAACCTGGTAGCAGATGCCCTGTCCAGGAAAGAGGACGCTGGGCACACTGCCTTCAAAGTAGTCAGTGACTAACTCTCTTGTAGTAAACTAACAGGGGAGGTGTGACACTCTGTACCTCGGGGGAACACCCTGCACCCTGATGTTCATCCTTATAATATGATTGTGTGGTATCCAATGCAAAGTTTGTCATGTTAGGTGTCTTCGGAAGGCCCATGATGCACTGAGCATGGTTGTTATAGTGATGTTATAGGTTGTAATTTCATGTATATAGTTATGAGGCTCAAAATGTGTCCTCATGGCTTAAAACAAGCCCAGGTAAAACTCTCCAGGAGCAGAGGGGCAGTTCACACCTCATCAGGACATGTATGGGACAAACCCAGCCCAGCCTCACAGGAACAAAGGACGCTGGCCTAGGCAGCAACAAATGATCTGCTGGACTCATGAGTGAGTCACCCCCATTCCTTTGGTGAGTTTGGGACTACGATGAGATAATGCTCACCAGACTCTGAAGGGGGGGGGGCAAAGCCAAGAGGGAAGAAAGAACATGATAAAAGGGAGAGACGTTTGCCATGCTCTTCCTCTCTCTTCCACCTCCATCTACAGACACCACCACTAAGTGACTGAAGCGCTGATCAAAGGGGAGAGCCTGGCTGAAGGGCAACCAGCCAGCCTGGGGTGAGAAGCATCTAAGTTTGTACAGGCACTGCAAGTGTTAAGATCAGCTTAGAATGCATTTTGCTTTTATTTCATTTGACCAAATTTGTCTTGTTATGTTTTGACTTATAATCACTTAAAATCTATCTTTTATAGTTAATAAATCTGTTTGTTTATTCTACCTGAAGCAGTGCGTTTGGTTTGAAGCGTGTCAGAGACTCCCCTTTGGGATAACAAGCCTGGTACATATCAATTTCTTTGTTAAATTGACGGAGTCATATAAGCTTGCAGTGTCCAGCGGGCATAACTGGACACTGCAAGACGGAGGTTCCAAGGGTCGTGTCTGGGACCGGAGATATTGGCTAGTGTCATTCGGTTGCACAATCCAAGCAGCGGCTGGCCAAAAGTGCTCACTCATATAGCTGGGAGCAGCTTACATGCCAGAGGCTGTGTGTGAACAGCCTGGGAGTGGGGGTTCTCACAGCAGAGCAGGGTAACGCCGGCTCCCAGAGTCGAGGAGTGGAGTGACCTAGCAGATCACTGGTCCAGATAACGTCATAACCACACAGCTGCACAATGCACCAGATCAAGAGAGAGGGACAATAAAGGGTGTTTTTGCCTCAAAGTGCACATCAAAACTCCCCAAATCCTCACCAAAGTGATCTCAGGCACAAAGTATTCAATGTTCACTTTCTGATACTGACCATAAATAAATGAAACAGAGTATTGTTTCTGTGTGTGTGTGTGTGTGTGTGTGTGTGTGTGTGTGTGTGTGTGTGTGTGTGTGTGAATAAAACACTCGGGAAAAAGTATGGCTCTACTTTGCTATCACCTTTGTTCCTGTTGCCTAATATATGCTGGATATCATATAGATATATATCACATTCGTAATATGTATTATCTGCACCATATATATATATATACTAGTGTGCATTAAGAACTGATAACATTAACCACAAATATTGTAACAAATGAAAGAAATACGTTTGAAAAAGAGCTAGATAAGTTCATGGAGGATAGGTTGACAAATGGCTATTAGCCAGGATGGGCAGGGATGGTGTCCCTAGCCTCTGTTTGCCAGAAGCTGGGATTGGGTGATAGGGGATGGATCACTTGATGATGACCTGTTCTGTTCATTCCCTCTGGGGCACCTGGCATTGGCCACTGTCGGAAGACAGGATACTGGGCTAGATGGACCTTTGGTCTGACCCAGTATGGCCGTTCTTATGTTCTTAACAGGGATATCGCTGAAACTGGCCTATACTGTAATCCTGTTCATTCACTTATGCTAAATATCCCATAACACCTTGCATTTGCTTAACAAATCATTTGGCACAAGCAGATAGAAAACTTGTCAAAATCAAGATACATTCGTTTCTCTGTCTTAGTACAAGCCAGGGAAAGACCTTCCCAGATCCGTACCTGGAATGCTAATATCTAAAACAAAGCTAAGGAAGGAACAGAACAACGAGGTAGGGAACTGGAAGAAATTGATGGGTTGGAATTTAGTGATGTGTAAAGAAATGTGTCACTTGTAAAATCATATAAAGAATAGCAGCTGAAATTTGTAACGGGGGGAGCGCACCGTCTGTGTAAGGTGAATGCAGTATCCCTGCGTGGGACGGCTCTGTGGAGACTGGTATCAGATCGAACCTTGTTCCTGTGCCATATTAATCAACCTGCCTGACACTGGTTAATTGGGATCTTGAGTATATTTCATAACAAAATAATGAACCAAAGTGTGGTCAAACGATACAATTTATCAACAATTCCAGGTAGTTAGAATCACCACCCATAGATATCACTGCAGAGATCCTATGGCCCATTTTCCCTGGAAAACTTCTGATTTCTGGCACTCTGTGGAGTAGCATAAAGAGAAATGGTCCCTCGGCATCCACGACATAGCTCCGCCTTGGCTCCCCACCCCTGGCTGACGCCCTTTCCCCATAGTGCCAGGGGGCATGGGTGGAGTTTGTAGGACTATGGGGGCATTTCCCCTCAAACTGCACATGTTGCTAGTGGGGGGGCACAATTCAGAGGTTCAGCCCCCCTCTCCCCCCAGCCGCAAGGCACCTGGCACCGTCATGTACACCTGGGAAGGGGACAGCGGTGAGGAGTCCTGTGCCAGGAGCCGGCCCCAGACCCCCTGCTGGTGGGGTGGTGTCCGGCAATGGCCGCCGCCCATGGACGGAGGAGCCCAACGACTCTGGCAGGTGGCAGAGTGCAAAGCAGAGCTGCCGGGGATGGGCGAGGAGAAGGGGCCGACCCCGAGAGGAGGTGGTTCCCAGGTGGCTGGAGGGGTCATGGCTGTTCATGCTCCGAGCCGCCGCACCCCATGATCCGTGGCTGTTAGGCCCCCTGGAGTATCAGCCCTGCTGCCCCCAGGGACTGGGGCTGGGCGGTGACACTCTGTTTCCACCTGGACAATGCCGTGATCCGGACCAACATAGGTAACAGCCAGGCCTGGCACAAGCCCCCCGGCACAACAGAGGAGAATCTACATACTAAAGGCCAGATTATGAGTGGGTCCAGCATGGCTGTGGGGGGGAGGCACAGCCGCCGAGCCCCCGAACAGTGGGATGGAAGCAGGCGCTGTGCAGCCATGACCCCCCTCGCGAGTGAGCAGGCAGAACGGGGGAAGGGGGAAGCGGAGCTGAGACGGGGTGAGTGGGGAAGTCAAGAGGATCCTATAACGCGCTACCGTCCGTCAGTGCCTGCCGGGGAGCAGGCAGGAATGGTGCCTGGATTCCTGTCTGGGGGCTGGGCAGTTCTACACCATTCAGGGCCGTGTCCTGCTGCTCAATCAGCCCTGAACAGCGACACACAGAGAGACACATGCTAAGAGGATAAACGGACGGGCGGTGCCTTAGAAGGTGACTGTAACGGACAGGATGGGGCTACACTAGCCCCCCAACGCACACCCCACCAAGAGCCCTTTCCCCTGTATCATCCAGCACAGCGGGACTCGGCCTTTCTGGTTTTTGAATGAGAGTAACCCAAGGCACTCAGAGCCTGTCTTCCGTGATATCATTATTGTCCCCACTGGTTTTCTACTGTCCATCCAACCTCATGTTTCATTTTTGATGGATGGTAACATGATGGGACGCTCCTGTCAATCCAGGTTGGGACAACTGATGTGCCTTGAGAATGGGGGCTCAGGAGAGCTGCCTACCATCGTTTCTATTGTCAGGCATGTTGGTAATACGGATGAAAGAGGAACCCCTCCAGGCTGGGGCAGCTAAGCACTTTGAGCTGAGGCTCTGGGCCGCTTCGGCTCCATTTCTCTCTGCAGAAAGGTTTCCAGAACAATTGATAATGTCCTGAGCTCCCCGTGAAGGGACCCATGGAAAACTACCGCGTCCCTCCGCTCCATGATACAATGCTGGAATTGTCTGACAATTGTAGAATCATAGACCCTCCGGGTGAGAAGGGACCGCACGGGTCAGCTGGTCTAGCCCCCTGCCAAGATGCAGGGTTCGTTGTGTCTAAACCGTCCAGGACAGATGGTTCCAGCCTCCTTTGGAAAACCTCCAGTGAAGGAGCTTCCACGACCTCCCGAGGCGTCTGCTCCATTGTCCTCCTGTTCTTACAGGGAGGACGTTTTTCCTGAGATTTAATCCAAATCTGCTCTGCTGTAGTTTGAACCCACTGTTTCCTGTCCTGCCCTCTGTGCCAAGAGAGAACAACTTTTCCCCATCTTTTTATGGCAGCCTGTCAAGTATCTGAAGAACCCTATCATGTCCTAAGTTCCCTCTAAGCTGCGTGGCCACAGCCCCACTCAGGGGCTCAGGGTTGTGGCAGGGAAAGGCCAAACACCTCATCCCCAGCCCCACCCTATAGCCTGCACCCCACATCCATCATCCCCAGCCCCACCCCAGAGCCCGCACCGCAACCCTCTGCCCCAGCTCTGAGCCCCCTCCCACACTCCAAACCCCTCATCCCCAGCCCCACCACATGTATTTTGTTATGTTCACCAATATGGAGGTGATGCGTCACACATAATAAAATTTATTCTGCACATGGACGTATAAAATTAGAGGGAACGCTGGTCCTGTCCCCCCTTAATCTCCTCTTTCCAAATGAAACGTACACAGTTCCTTCAGCTTTTGCTCATATGGCTTGTATTCCATCCCTTTGGTCATCTTTGTTGCTCACCTCTGGGGCGTGGAGAGAGAAGGACCATGTGGCTTATGGAGAACACATGTTGCTGTTGCTGCTGTTGTAATAAAGAGACCCTGACACAGCCTGAAGTTGGGGGTGCAGGTGCTAAGGGATTGGCCCCGAGAACTGGCCAGGGCACATTCACAGCCGGGCTGGGAGACCAGCCCAGATGTAGTGGAGGAGCCCGGACCAGCCCGGCGGCCAGAGCAACACAGCTAAAACTGGGGCTTGACACTCTGAGCTCCCACTGCAAGAGGCAGGAGGCACCTTGTTTTGGGACTCAGAGATCATGGGAGGGGCAGTTTGGACTTTAGGGTATGTCTACACTGCCCTGTAAGCCCAGGGTTGGTGTGACTTGAGTCAGTTGACCCGTGTTAGAGAACCCTGGGCTGGAGCATCTACAGGGCCGGCTCTAGGTTTTTTGCTGCCCCAAGAAAAAAAACATTTGGCTGCCCCCCACCCCAGCCCTGGGCTCCCCCCCCCTCCCCTGCACTCCCCTGCTGCCCCAGCCCTGGGTTCTCTCCCCACCCCCTGCCACCCCAGCGCAGGGCTCCCCGTTTTCCCCTCCACCAGTGCCCCCCACACCCCTGCTGCCCCAGCCCTGGGCTCTCCCCCCAACCTTCACCCTCCTGCTCTCCTAGCCCTGGGTCACCGGTAACTCGCTCCCAGGGCAGGTCATTCAGCAAGAATTTTGGATGTGCACAGAACACAGACAGGATTGGTTCCCATATGGTTACAGAACTGCAGTAAAGTGGAACAGTTTTCAGCTTGTGTGATTGGAGGATATCTGGATGCATATTATAAGTTGAGGTGCCTTTATTATTCTTTTGTTCCACTCTTTCTTTCTATGGGGAATTTGCCAATGCAATATCACTGTCTTCCTTTTAAACAAATAAAACGAAAGAAAAGAAAAAAAAGGCAATGGCTGTTGAAAATAGCAATTCCAGTCCTAAAAACTACTTCTTGCTCAATTTTATCCTACTTTTCCTACAGCAAGTTACAGTGGCTCAGTATATTTGATTTGGGAGAAATGAAGTAACAGCTGCCCGAATTGAGCTTGAGCACTCCTGAATTTTGAGGGTGTTCAAATCTGGAAGGCAGGTGCTAGATTCCCTTTCTGAATATTAGCTATATCGGGAAAGGAAAAGTCAATTTCTGCTTCCATGGCTCAGAAGTGGAAATCCTCCTAAGTGCCTGGTATTGTATCTAAAGCTGCCCAGGTCCAGAGCCTCCCCTCCCTTACTTTTCATTTTAAATTCTAGTGGGATCCACGTACCTCCCTTGCTAGGCTTCAGATAGAGAGGGGCACCATCCATTTAGTCCCCCCCAATTCCTTCTTTGGGGGCTGCAAGGGGAGGTCACACCAGTATCCCTAATCCAGTCTGGGGAAGTCTTCTGAAGGGGATATCTGGGGCAAAGCATTCTACTCCTTGGGCACACTTTTTCCCCATTCACAGTGCCTCCCCTTTCCACTCACAGCAAGCTGCAGCATGGCTCAGCTACCTCACTCCCTCCCCCTCCCTTTCCTGTTGATAGCTGCCAAGGGATTGCTGGGAAATGTACTTCTTTCCCTGCTCCAGGGCTGGCTCTCTAGGCAGGGAGCTGGCCAAGGAACTACAGCTCCCAGGGTCCCGTGGGTTCTCAGCTCCCATGCTGGATCCCCAGCTGCTCTGTGGCTCCGCTTCTGCAGGGATGTGAGATGGGAGGAATTGAGTAAAAAACAAAAAGGATGGCTGGAATGCCGCCCCCTGCAAATGTGCTGCCCCAAGCACCTGCTTGTTTTGCTGGTGCCTAGAGCCGGCCCTGAGCATCTACATGGTATTTAAACCCTACGTTAAGACTTTTCTAACCTGTGCTCAAACCTATGGCTCTGGTGTCCACACTATAGTGCGCAGACCCGAGTCAAAGTAACTATGTCCAGGTCTGGATTTAGGGACAGGTGACCCAGGAGACCACCAGGGGTGCCGGGCTTGAGGGAGCGTTGGGTTCGGGGTGCTGTTTTTGTTGTTAGCCACAAAAGGGAAAATAGAATGTTTGAAGTAAAATGTTTCAGGCGTTCTGTATGTGGGATCATTTTTCACTAACCTCCTAGAATGTTCTGGACCTTTGTAGAATCTCATGGAACCTTCCAGACTTTCTGAGAAATACATTTTCTTTGAACCTCCTAGAATGTTGTCAGCCAGGCCCTCGCGTGTAGATAAGGGGTGGGGCATCGCCAGTCAGTCAGCGAGATATACCAGTGGTCTCCAAACTTTTTTGATCACGCACCCTATCAGTAAAAAAATTTTGAGCACACACCCCCTGCCGCGCCGAAGCAAAAAAAATAAGCTTGGACTCCTGCCTGACGAAGCGCCAAAATAAAAAAAGCGCTCCTCCTGCCACGCACCCTGAAGGATCCTCTTGTGCACCCCACTTTGGAGACCACTGAGATATATAAACGAAATGAAGTGAGAGACCAGATGCAATACTGTGAACCTTGTTTTATTGTGTAATTGTGAAAGTGTACGTGTGTTTAAGACTTGAAGAGTGAGCATAAGGCTAGTGAGATACCAAGTGACTGAGTGTTACAATGCCTAGATGGAACTGGTGCAGTTGAGTAAACCTGAGGCAACAATCGGACACGAGGTGCAAAGCTTGGCAAATCAGATCACTGACTTCAAATTTTTGGTCTCAATTGTGGTTTGTCACGAAATTCTGTTCCAAGTAAACATTACAAGGCATTACAAACTCAGTCAGTGGACATTGCAACTGCTACTACTTTGATGAGACGCTGCCTTGATCTCGTTATGGCCTACAGAGACAACGAATTTGAAGATGACATCACTGCTGCCAAAGAAATGGTAGAAAACTTAGGAGTTGAGCCGGTCTTCAAGGAATCTCGTATTCATCGGAAGAAGAGACAGATTGGTTACGAGGGCAGAGATGAGGTAATGGGAAGCTCAGAAGAAAAATTCAAGAGGGAGTTTTTTTGCTCACTCATTGACAAGGCTGGAGTGTCCATCAAAGAAAGGTTTGGACAAATGAAGCACCACAAAAAGACCTGGAGGCATTTATATGACCTCAGTAAACTGACAGCAGATGGGAAAACGCTCTTGAACAATCCTACGGAACTTCAATGGACGCTGACACATGGGAAATGCTCGGACATCAGTGATAAAGACTTCTATGTCGAATTGGACAACATCCATCACATTTTGGCACATGGGAAGCACTCTCCACTCCAAGTTCTCCAGTTCATTCATGATGCAGAGCTGAAGGACACTTCTCCTAATGTGTGGAGAGCTTTGAGGATTCTGCTCACGCTGCCAGTCACAGTCATGAGCAGGGCCGTCCCTAATGGGCTGCGGGGCCCGGGGTGGAAGTGACGGATATAGTCTTCCGGGACCGACCACATCAGACAATCACACTGGCCTGTGGGGCCCACACAAAGTGACTGACCAGGAGGGGGCTGCTGAGTGATCAGGAAGCAGATGATGCAGGAGAGGTTTTCTGAGTAACTTAGACAGCATGTTTATGGGGGCTTTGTGTACGCTGGGATGGGAACTCCACCTCCGACTCACAGGGAGCAATACACCGTCTCCTACACGAACTTAGCGCTGCTGACCAGAAGGTTCATAGATTCATAGATTCATAGATTCTAGGACTGGAAGGGACCTCGAGAGGTCATCGAGTCCAGTCCCCTGCCCGCATGGCAGGACCAAATACTGTCTAGACCATCCCTGATAGACATTTATCTAACCTACTCTTAAATATCTCCAGAGACGGAGATTCCACAACCTCCCTAGGCAATTTGTTCCAGTGTTTAACCACCCTGACAGTTAGGAACTTTTTCCTAATGTCCAACCTAGACCTCCCTTGCTGCAGTTTAAACCCATTGTTTCTGGTTCTATCCTTAGAGGCTATTCATAGATTCATAGATTCATAGATTCTAGGACTGGAAGGGACCTCGAGAGGTCATCGAGTCCAGTCCCCTGCCCGCATGGCAGGACCAAATACTGTCTAGACCATCCCTGATAGACATTTATCTAACCTACTCTTAAATATCTCCAGAGATGGAGATTCCACAACCTCCCTAGGCAATTTGTTCCAGTGTTTAACCACCCTGACAGTTAGGAACTTTTTCCTAATGTCCAACCTAGACCTCCCTTGCTGCAGTTTAAACCCATTGTTTCTGGTTCTATCCTTAGAGGCTAAGGTGAACAAGTTCTCTCCCTCCTCCTTATGACACCCTATTAGATACCTGAAAACTGCTATCATGTCCCCTCTCAGTCTTCTCTTTTCCAAACTAAACAAACCCAGTTCTTTCAGCCTTCCTTCATAGGTCATGTTCTCAAGACCTTTAATCATTCTTGTTGCTCTTCTTTGGACCCTTTCCAATTTCTCCACATCTTTTTTAAAATGCGGCGCCCAGAACTGGACACAATACTCCAGCTGAGGCCTAACCAGAGCAGAGTAGAGCGGAAGAAGGACTTCTCGTGTCTTGCTCACAACACACCTGTTAATGCATCCCAGAATCATGTTTGCTTTTTTTGCAACAGCATCACACTGTTGACTCATATTTAGCTTGTGGTCCACTATAATCCCTAGATCTCTTTCTGCCGTACTCCTTCCTAGACAGTCTTTTCCCATTCTGTATGTGTGAAATTGATTTTTCCTTCCTAAGTGGAGCACTTTGCATTTGTCTTTGTTAAACTTCATCCTGTTTACCTCAGCCCATTTCTCCAATTTGTCCAGATCATTTTGAATTATGACCCTGTCCTCCAAAGTAGTTGCAATCCCTCCCAGTTTGGTATCATCCGCAAACTTAATAAGCGTACTTTCTATGCCAATATCTAAGTCGTTGATGAAGATATTGAACAGAGCCGGTCCCAAAACAGACCCCTGCGGAACCCCACTCGTTACGCCTTTCCAGCAGGATTGGGAACCATTAATAACAACTCTCTGAGTACGGTTATCCAGCCAGTTATGCACCCACCTTATAGTAGCCCCATCTAATTTGTATTTGCCTAGTTTATCGATAAGAATATCATGCGAGACCGTATCAAATGCCTTACTAAAGTCTAGGTATACCACATCCACCGCTTCACCCTTATCCACAAGGCTCGTTATCCTATCAAAGAAAGCTATCAGATTGGTTTGACATGATTTGTTCTTCACAAATCCATGCTGGCTGTTCCCTATCACCTTACCACCTTCCAAGTGTTTGCAGATGATTTCCTTAATTACTTGCTCCATTATCTTCCCTGGCACAGAAGTTAAACTAACTGGTCTGTAGTTACCTGGGTTGTTTTTATTTCCCTTTTTATAGATGGGCACTATATTTGCCCTTTTCCAGTCTTCTGGAATCTCTCCTGTCTCCCATGACTTTCCAAAGATAATAGCTAGAGGCTCAGATACCTCCTCTATTAGCTCCTTGAGTATTCTAGGATGCATTTCATCAGGCCCGGGTGACTTGCAGGCATCTAACTTTTCTAAGTGATTTTTAACTTGTTCTTTTTTTATTTTATCCGCTAAACCTACCCCCTTCCCATTAGCATTCACTATGTTAGGCATTCCTTCAGACTTCTCGGTGAAGACCGAAACAAAGAAGTCATTAAGCATCTCTGCCATTTCCAAGTTTCCTGTTACTGTTTCTCCCTCTTCACTAAGCAGTGGGCCTACCCTGTCTTTGGTCTTCCTCTTGCTTCTAATGTATTGATAAAAAGTCTTCTTGTTTCCTTTTATTCCCGTAGCTAGTTTGAGCTCATTTTGTGCCTTTGCCTTTCTAATCTTGCCCCTGCATTCCTGTGTTGTTTGCCTATATTCATCCTTTGTAATCTGTCCTAGTTTCCATTTTTTATATGACTCCTTTTTATTTTTTAGATCGTGCAAGATCTCGTGGTTAAGCCAAGGTGGTCTTTTGCCACATTTTCTATCTTTCCTAACCAGCGGAATAGCTTGCTTTTGGGCCCTTAATAGCGTCCCTTTGAAAAACTGCCAACTCTCCTCAGTTGTTTTTCCCCTCAGTCTTGATTCCCATGGGACCTTACCCATCAGCTCTCTGAGCTTCCCAAAATCTGCCTTCCTGAAATCCATTGTCTCTATTTTGCTGTTCTCCCTTCTACCCTTCCTTAGAATTGCAAACTCTATGATTTCATGATCACTTTCACCCAGGCTGCCTTCTACTTTCACATTCTCAACGAGTTCCTCCCTATTTGTTAAAATCAAGTCTAGAACAGCTTCCCCCCTAGTAGCTTTTTCAACCTTCTGAAATAAAAAGTTGTCTCCAATGCAGTCCAAGAATTTGTTGGATAGTCTGTGCCCGGTTGTGTTATTTTCACAACATATATCCGGATAGTTGAAGTCCCCCATCACCACCAAATCTTGGGCTTTGGATGATTTTGTTAGTTGCTTGAAAAAAGCCTCATCCACCTCTTCCACCTGGATAGGTGGCCTGTAGTAGACTCCTAGCATGACATCTCCCTTGTTTTTTGCCTAAGGTGAACAAGTTCTCTCCCTCCTCCTTATGACACCCTTTTAGATACCTGAAAACTGCTATCATGTCCCCTCTCAGTCTTCTCTTTTCCAAACTAAACAAACCCAGTTCTTTCAGCCTTCCTTCATAGGTCATGTTCTCAAGACCTTTAATCATTCTTGTTGCTCTTCTTTGGACCCTTTCCAATTTCTCCACATCTTTTTTAAAATGCGGCGCCCAGAAGTGGACACAATACTCCAGCTGAGGCCTAACCAGAGCAGAGTAGAGCGGAAGAAGGACTTCTCGTGTCTTGCTCACAACACACCTGTTAATGCATCCCAGAATCATGTTTGCTTTTTTTGCAACAGCATCACACTGTTGACTCATATTTAGCTTGTGGTCCACTATAACCCCTAGATCCCTTTCTGCCGTACTCCTTCCTAGACAGTCTTTTCCCATTCTGTATGTGTGAAATTGATTTTTCCTTCCTAAGTGGAGCACTTTGCATTTGTCTTTGTTAAACTTCATCCTGTTTACCTCAGCCCATTTCTACAATTTGTCCAGATCATTTTGAATTATGACCCTGTCCTCCAAAGTAGTTGCAATCCCTCCCAGTTTGGTATCATCCGCAAACTTAATAAGCGTACTTTCTATGCCAATATCTAAGTCGTTGATGAAGATATTGAACAGAGCCGGTCCCAAAACAGACCCCTGCGGAACCCCACTCGTTACGCCTTTCCAGCAGGATTGGGAACCATTAATAACAACTCTCTGAGTACGGTTATCCAGCCAGTTATGCACCCACCTTATAGTAGCCCCATCTAATTTGTATTTGCCTAGTTTATCGATAAGAATATCATGCGAGACCGTATCAAATGCCTTACTAAAGTCTAGGTATACCACATCCACTGCTTCACCCTTATCCACAAGGCTCGTTATCCTATCAAAGAAAGCTATCAGATTGGTTTGACATGATTTGTTCTTCACAAATCCATGCTGGCTGTTCCCTATCACCTTACCACCTTCCAAGTGTTTGCAGATGATTTCCTTAATTACTTGCTCCATTATCTTCCCTGGCACAGAAGTTAAACTAACTGGTCTGTAGTTACCTGGGTTGTTTTTATTTCCCTTTTTATAGATGGGCACTATATTTGCCCTTTTCCAGTCTTCTGGAATCTCTCCCGTCTCCCATGACTTTCCAAAGATAATAGCTAGAGGCTCAGATACCTCCTCTATTAGCTCCTTGAGTATTCTAGGATGCATTTCATCAGGCCCGGGTGACTTGCAGGCATCTAACTTTTCTAAGTGATTTTTAACTTGTTCTTTTTTTATTTTATCCGCTAAACCTACCCCCTTCCCATTAGCATTCACTATGTTAGGCATTCCTTCAGACTTCTCGGTGAAGACCGAAACAAAGAAGTCATTAAGCATCTCTGCCATTTCCAAGTTTCCTGTTACTGTTTCTCCCTCTTCACTAAGCAGTGGGCCTACCCTGTCTTTGGTCTTCCTCTTGCTTCTAATGTATTGATAAAAAGTCTTCTTGTTTCCTTTTATTCCCGTAGCTAGTTTGAGCTCATTTTGTGCCTTTGCCTTTCTAATCTTGCCCCTGCATTCCTGTGTTGTTTGCCTATATTCATCCTTTGTAATCTGTCCTAGTTTCCATTTTTTATATGACTCCTTTTTATTTTTTAGATCGTGCAAGATCTCGTGGTTAAGCCAAGGTGGTCTTTTGCCACATTTTCTATCTTTCCTAACCAGCGGAATAGCTTGCTTTTGGGCCCTTAATAGTGTCACTTTGAAAAACTGCCAACTCTCCTCAGTTGTTTTTCCCCTCAGTCTTGATTCCCATGGGACCTTACCTATCAGCTCTCTGAGCTTCCCAAAATCTGCCTTCCTGAAATCCATTGTCTCTATTTTGCTGTTCTCCCTTCTACCCTTCCTTAGAATTGCAAACTCTATGATTTCATGATCACTTTCACCCAGGCTGCCTTCTACTTTCACATTCTCAACGAGTTCCTCCCTATTTGTTAAAATCAAGTCTAGAACAGCTTCCCCCCTAGTAGCTTTTTCAACCTTCTGAAATAAAAAGTTGTCTCCAATGCAGTCCAAGAATTTGTTGGATAGTCTGTGCCCCGCTGTGTTATTTTCCCAACATATATCCGGATAGTTGAAGTCCCCCATCACCACCAAATCTTGGGCTTTGGATGATTTTGTTAGTTGCTTGAAAAAAGCCTCATCCACCTCTTCTACCTGGTTAGGTGGCCTGTAGTAGACTCCTAGCATGACATTTCCCTTGTTTTTTGCCCCTTTAAGCCTAACCCAGAGACTCTCAACACTTCCGTCTCCTATGTCCATCTCTACCTCAGTCCAAGTGTGTACATTTTTAATATATAAGGCAACACCTCCTCCCTTTTTCCCCTGTCTATCCTTCCTGAGCAAGCTGTACCCATCCACACCAACATTCCAATCATGTGTATTATCCCACCAAGTTTCAGTGATGCCAACAATGTCATAGTTGTATTTATTTATTAGCACTTCCAGTTCTTCCTGCTTATTCCCCATACTTCTCGCATTTGTATATAGGCATCTAAGATACTGGTTTGATCTTTCCTCCCAGTTTTGTCCTGACTCTCCTTTCTCTCTGCCAATATAGCCCACACTCCCTCTCGTTTCTGACCCATCTCCCCGGTCTCCATGTTCCCCACTTACCTGTGGGCTTTGCTCACCTGTCCCCGTCGAACCTAGTTTAAAGCCCTCCTCACTAGGTTAGCCAGTCTGTGTCCGAATAGGGTCTTTCCTCTCCTTGAAAGGTGAACGCCATCTCTGCCTAGCAGTCCTTCCTCGAATAGCATCCCATGGTCTAGGAAGCCAAAGCCCTCCTGGCGACACCATCTTCGCAGCCAGGCATTCACCTCCATGATGCATCTGTCTCTGCCCGGGCCCCTACCTTTGACAGGAAGAATTGAAGAGAATACCACCTGCGCTCCAAACTCCTTCACCCGTACTCCCAGAGCCCTGTAGTCACTCTTGATCCGCTCAGTGTCACACCGCGCAGTATCATTTGTGCCCACATGGATGAGTAGCATGGGGTAGTAGTCAGAGGGCTGGATAATCCTCGACAATGCCTCCGTAACGTCTCGGATACGGGCCCCCAGCAGGCAGCATACCTCCCGAGATGAAATGTCAGGGCGACAGATGGGCGCCTCCATCCCCCTCAGCAGAGAGTCTCCGACCACCACTACCCTACGTTTCCTATTCGCAGTGGTGGCAGCAGACTCTCCAGCCTTAGGGGTACGAGGCTTCTCCTCCTTTACTGTAGGGAGTGATTCCTTCTTTCCTGTGTCAAGAAGAGCATAACGGTTACCTATAACCACGGCAGGAGGGTTCGGAGCAAGGGTGGAGCACTGCCTGCTGCCAGAAGTAACCAGCTGCCAGTGTCCACCCTGAGCCATCTCCTCCTCCACCAGTGGTGTATCAGCAGTCCTGTGTACTGGGACAGCTACCTCAGCTGTCTCCACATGGACACTGTCGAGGAATTGCTCATGGATACGGATGCTCCTCAACCTAGCCACCTCCTCCTGTAGCTCTCCCACCTGCTGCCTGAGAGATTCCACCAGCAGGCACCTCTCACATTGGATGGTCCCCCCAGCCTGGATATCAGTAAGTGGAAATTGCAAGTTACAGTCTTTGCAAAACCACACCAGGATCTGGGTAGAGGCATCCATGCTTAGGCACTCTGTCTGGCTACAGGCACAGGTGGAGGAGACAGTAGCAGTGCTGGCACAGGTGTTGCGGGTCTTCCTAACCATCGTAAGCCTCCCTCTGTCAAACTCCCGTCTGCAGCCCCCTGTCAGCTGAAAGGGTTGTTTAAGCGAAAAGTTATGAATGTAGTTGCTTTATAGGTATTAAGGGGAATCAAGAGAAAACAGATGGAACTGGCAAGGGACCCTCGCCCCCTTCCTGCTCCCCTTCCAAACTCCCTTGCGAAACTCCCTGTTAGCAGCTCCTGTTTGCAAAGCTCCCTGGTCGCTTGTGCGCTGCTTTATAAAGCCCTGGCCTGTATGAATGCCCCGCCCACTGATGAAGGCTCAGCCACTTACCAGAGACTTCTAGCTTTCAAACCTTCCAACTGCCAGCCACAGCACACGGTCCTTCAAACAACCAAAACAAACAAACAGACTGACAAACACAAGCTCAGCTCACAGCAAGTAACCCTCAAACACAAACAAACACACACTACAGACAGTCACTTACCCCAAAAGGGTGCTGTATTGCTCCTCCTTCACCTGGAGAACTCCCTTGCGAAACTCCCTGTTAGCAGCCCCTGTTCGCAAAAGGTGATCTTGGCCATGACCTTGTCCTGTAACGCTGCTAATAAAGATGAGTGTGAAGGATCCTTGCACCTTCTCTTGCTGTGCTAGAACATCTCGGCTTTATTACTTATACACCCAGCCACAGCCACGGACATGCATGCTGCAGGAACAAATGCAGTTGTGGTGTCCAAACATTTGAGAGCCGATCCCAAGTTGTTTAACACTACCACACAGCAGCACAGTGCACCGGGTCGAGAAAGGGGGACAAGAAAGGGTGTATCTGCCTCAAAGAGCACTTCAAAACTCCCCAAATCCTCACCAGAGTGATCTCAGGCACAAAGTATTCAACGTTCACTTTCTGATACTGACAATACATAAATGAAACAGAGTATTGTCTCCGTGTGTGTGTGTGGGTCAATAAAATACTCTGGAAAAAGTCTTGCTCTACTCTGCTATCACCTCTGTTCCTGTTACCTAATATATGCTGGACAGTATATAGATACATATCTATCATAAATATAGAGGAAAGAGTAGCATAAAATCCCTCCTTGGCAGCTGTGCTGAATCGCCCTACCTGTAAGGGGTTAAGTAGTTCAAATAACCGAGTTGGCACCTGACCAGAAGGATCAATAAGGAAAGAAGATACTTTCAAATCTGAGGGGGGAAGGTTTTGTTTGTGCTCTCTCTTTGTTGTCTCCTCTCTAGACTGAGAGAGAAAATCCAAGTAGGTAGGACATCTCCTGAAAATATACCTGAAATTTGCCATCTATAATCACAGAAATTGTAAGTAGGGCAAGGGAATGCATTAGGTTATCTTTTGTTTTAGCTTGTGAATTTTCCTATGCTACAGAGGTAGCTTTAGTCCTGTTTTTGTAACTGTGAGCCTGAGCCAGAGGGGAATCCTCTGTGTTTTAAATCTTTTTATTTACCCTGTAAAGTTACCTTCCATCCTGATTTTGTAAGTGTGATTCTTTTATTTTTTTTCCTTATAAATAAAGTTCTTCTTTTAAGAACCTGATTGATTTTCAGTGTCCTGAAAACAAAGGGTCTGGTCTGTACTCACATTGATAAGGCAATTGGTTGGTATATTATTCTCAAGCCTCCCCAGGAAAGGGGGTGAAGGGAGCTTGGGGGGCTATTTTGGGGGATAAGGATTCCAAGTGACCCTTCTCTGAATTTTTGTGTAAATCATTTGGTGGTGGCAGCAACACCATCCAAGGACAAGGAAAGGACTTTGTGCCTTGGGGAAGTTTTTAACCTAAGCTGGTGGAATATAAGATTAGGGGGTCTTTCATGTGGGTCCCCACATCTGTACCCCAGAGTTCAGACTGGGGGGGATCCCTGACAATATCACATTCATAATATGTATTATCTGCACCATATATATATACATATATACCAGTGTGCATTAAGTACCAATAACATTAACCACAAATAGTGTAACAAATGAATGACATAAGTTCGAAAAAGAACTAGATGAGTTCATGGAGGACAGGTCCATCAGTGGCTATTAGCCAAGATGGGCAGGGATGGTGTCCTTAACCTCTGTTTGTCAGAAGCTGGGAATGGGTGACAGGGGGTGGATCACTTGATGATTACCTGTTCTGTGCATTCCCTCTGAAGCAGCTGGCATTGGCCACTGTCGGAAGACAGAATACTGGGCTAGATGGACCCTTGGTCTAACCCAGTATGGCTGTTCTTATGTTCTTAAAAGTGATATAGCTGAAACTGGCCTATACCGTAATTCTGTTCATTCACTTATGCTAAGTATCCCATAACACCTTGCATTTGCTTAACAAATCATTTGGCACAAGCAGATAGAAAACTTGTCAAAATCAAGATACATTCATTAATATGTCTTAGTACAAGCCAGGGAAGGACCTTCTCAGATCAATAATAGCAGATGAAATTTGTAACGGGGGTAGCACACCGTCAGTGTAAGGGGAATGCAGTATCACTGCATGGGACGGCTCTTGGGAGACTGGCATCGTATTGTACCTTGTTCCCGTGCCCTATTAATAAACCTGCCTGACACTGGTTATTTGGGCTCTAGAGTATAGTTCATAACAAAATAAGGAACCAAAGTGTGGTCAAACGATACAATTTATCAACAATTCCAGATAGTTTGAATCACCACCCATAGATATTGCTGCAGAGATCCTATGGCCCATTTTCCCTGGAAAACTTCTGATTTCTGGCACCCTGTGGGGTAGCCTAAGGAGGAAAGGTCCCTTGGCCTCCATGACATAGCTCTGCCATGGCTCCCCACTCCTGCCTGAGGCCCTTTCCCCATAGTGCCAGGGGGCATGGGCAGAGTTTGGAGGACTATGGGGGGCGCTCCCTTGAAACAGGATATGTTACTAGTGGGGGAGGTTACCATTTAAAGGTTCAGCCGCCCCCCTAAACAGCTCGAGTCACAGCCCCCACCCTGGGCAGGCCCCGACCCAGCTACTAGACATCTCGCCCCTCCATGTACACCTGGGAAGGGGACAGCGATGAGGAGACTTGTGCCGGGCACTGGCCGCCAGCCCCCCTGCTGGTGGGGTGGTGTCTGGCAATGACCCCCGCACAGGCCAGAGGAGCCCAGTGTCTCTGGTGGGTGGCAGAGGGCAAAGCGGAGCTGCTGGGGGTGGGCGAGGAGAAGGGGCCGGCCCCGAGAGGAGGTGGTTGCCAGGTGGCAGGAGGGTTCATGGCTGTTCCTCCTCCGAGCCGCCGCACCCCATGATCCGTGGCTGTTGGGCCCCATGGAGTATCGGCCCTGCTGCCCCCCAGGGGCTGGGGCTGGGCGGTGCCACTCTGTTTCCACCTGGACAATGCCGTGATCTGGACCAACATAGGTAACAGCCGGGCCTGGCACGAGTGTGTCCCTCTGCCCAGCAGTGGTGGCCCCTGAGTCGTTCCCGGGCGGGGGGTGCCTGTGAGGTGCACCAGGTTACTGGGAGGTGCCTGCGGCAGGGCTGCCGGGTGATGACAGGGTTACTGCCGGGTGTCCGGTTTTGACCGGCATGTCCGGTCGGAAAGGGGAAGCTGTCAGCGACCGGACCGCACCGCTGCAGTAACCCACCTCTGCCACCAGGGGGCGGGAAGAGCAGCAGCTGCGGGTGGAGCCTGGAGAGACCGAGCTGCTCCCGGCACAAAGTAGGTACCGGCGCTGGCCAGGGTGTGGAGGGGGTAACCTGTCTGACACCCCCCCCGGCCCGCTGTGCCCCAGTTTCCCCCCCACCCAGCCCCTCGCTCTGGGGACTGACCCCTGCCATGTCCCACTGTGTCCGTTCGGACAGTCATCCCTGCAGGCGGCAGGTGAGTCCCGGGGGATGGGGACTGAACGATGCGGGCGTACGCATGGGGGGGGGAGGTGGGGAGGGGTGGCGCCTCGGGGAAAGGGGTGGAGCAGAGGTGTTCGGATCTCAGGGATGAGAAAGTTGCCAACCCCAGGTGATGAGCTCAAGGCACACAGCGGGCAGCTGAGGCGCAGGGTGTTGGCGAGGAAGGAACGCACGGCACGTGACGACTGTAGATTAACCCAGGTCTTTCCTCCTGGGTGGCTGTTCATATCACCATCTACATGAAAAAAGTGTGGGCCAAACCCTCAGCAGAGTGCATGCACATGTAGGCCATATTGTACTCAGCCACAAAAAGTGTGCAAATCCCCTCAACCGATGTGTGCACCAGGAGATTTACATACCTAAACTGGGCAGGTGCAAAAGTGCACACACAATGTGCAGGACTTCACCCTGTGTGTAAGGGCTCTGCTTGGACTTGACTATGAAGACAACTGAACACTGGTTTGGGAAAGAGATGGATAATGACATCTTACATATACCCGGCCTCTTTTATCCAGAACAACCACCCCAAACCTCATTCTAGACAGACCCACTCACCCATTGCAGACATGCAGCCTGCTCTGGGGTGGAACATAAGCAGCAACACTACACAATTACAGCTGCTACCACTTCCTCTTTGGGTAGGAAGAAGGGCCCCCTGCATAGCCATAGTTTGTCTTCAATATTTGGGAGACAGCTCCAGCCAGGACAACGGGAGCACACTTGGGCAACTAATTCCATGCCTACCCCAGGCTTGCAGTGCTGGGCCCACTGTGGGGTCGCTGCTGACCCTTGTGGGCTGGGCACCTGCCCTGATGTTTGCTCAGGTCTTCCATAGGGACCCGGGGGCTGGGGGTTGGAATTTAACCATGGCCACACAGTGATTAATGTGCAGGTGTCCACAAACAGGGGGGAGGGGGCACTTTTGAAGCCATGGCTGGAA
The DNA here is from genome assembly GCF_027887155.1 of Malaclemys terrapin pileata. Taxonomy (NCBI): domain Eukaryota; kingdom Metazoa; phylum Chordata; order Testudines; family Emydidae; genus Malaclemys; species Malaclemys terrapin. The sequence continues at coordinate 347,455,027 of NC_071505.1, read as the reverse complement.
ACCCCCAGCCTACAGGAGCTCAAGGTGGGGCCGGGACTGCCCCACTCCTGCGTGTGGGTTTCCTCTTGACTTGGAACCAACCTCGTGCTCGGTCACATGGTGCCGCCAGGCCCCTTCCCTGTGCGGCAGCTGGCCGGAGCTGAGCCAGTCAAGTGACCTCGGAGTCCAGGTGAACTGCACCTGCACCCCGTGGAGAGAGGCAGGCGCTACAGGGTAAGGGCGGGACCTGTCCAGGGGGGGCGTGACTCGACCTATTTAGGGGGTGGCCAAACCTTTACATTGTGCCCCCCACTATCAATGGATGCAGGTTGATAGTGCCCCCTCCCGCCTCGCCCACCAGGCCAGTAACCCATCGTCCCCTCAGACTGACCAAATGGGAAATCAGGCCAGGGGCTGTGAGCATCAGCCTGGCCTCACCAGGCTGCCTCGCATCCGTCAGGAGAGGGGCACTGCAGGGCGTGCGCGGCCCCTCACCTCAGTGGGGACCAAGGCCAGCGAGCGGGCGATGGGACCAGGCAGGTGTCACAGCCTGACCCCACCAACAACCTGCACCTCAGCAGCTCGCTGTGTGCCAGGAACTCATCACCGGGGCTTGGCAACTTTCTGATGCCTGAGAACCGAACATCTCTGCCACACCCCTTCCCCCGAGGCCCCACCCCTGTCACACCTCTTCCCCTGAAGCCCCCCTGTGACGTTGTGCAGTCTATATGGTTTTATAAATACTCTTGTATCTAAAACTAGAAATATAAAATGTAACTCTGAGGGCCTATTGTAATTGTGTAAAGTGTGGACCATTAATGATGGTTTGGAATCTTGATGACTCCCATTGTCTGCAGATGGCTGTATTTACCTGTGAGTCTTCCTGTATATGTGTGTGCTGGCAAGTGAGTAATGAAGTCTTGCAGTGACATGTGATCGTGTCACCTGAACTGGAATCCATCTTTAACCTGGTGCTTTTCCAGTGAGGGGGGGTGGAAACCCAGAGAGACAAAGAGTTCCCGCCTTATGCAAAAGATATATAAAGGGGGGAAGAGAAAAGAGAGGGGGAGGAGCCATCATGAAGAATCCCCTAGCTACCACCTGAGCTGCAACAAGAGCTGTACCAGGGGAAAGGATTGTGCCCAGGCCTGGAAGATGTCCAGTCTGAGAAAAACTTACTGAAGCATCTCTGAGGGTGAGATTATCTGTATTTAGTTTGATTAGGCATAGATTTGTGCATTTTATTTTATTTTGCTTGGTGACTTACTTTGTTCTGTCTGTTACTACTTTGAACCACTTAAATCCTACTGTCTGTATTTAATAAAATCACTTTTTATTTAGTAATTTACTCAGAGTATGTATTAATACCTGGGGGAGCAAACAACTGTGCATATCTCTCTATCAGTGTTATAGAGGGCGAACAATTTATGAGTTTGCCCTGCATAAGCTTTATGCAGGGTAAAACGGATTTATCTGGGTTTAGACCCCATTGGGAGTTGGGCATCTGAGTGCTAAAGACAAGCACGCTACTGCGAGCTGTTTTCAGGTAAACTTGCAGCTTTGGGACAAGTGATTCAGACCCTGGGTCTGTGTCTGGAGCCAGACGGGAGTGTCTGGCTCAGCAAGACAGGGTGCTGGAGTCCTGAGCTGGCAGGGAAAACAGAAGCAGGGGTAGTCTTTGCACATCGGGGTGGCAGCTCCCAGGGGGGTTTCTGTGATCCAACCCGTCACAGTGGCGTAGTCGAGCAGGGTCTGTGCACAGCTGATTCCTTTGAGATACTGGTAGTGATTTTAAGTGAGTTTTCAGTGTGGTGGCTGGAAAACAGACAAAGTGGTTACTGGTTTGTTATTTTCAGTTTGCTTATTTCGGGAAAGGGAAGTAGGGACAGAAAAGGAAGCAAAATAAGTAAGAATGAAGATCAAAAGAAGTTAAAACTACACAAGTTGCAAATTGCCCAGAAAGACTGAACAATGGGCGCTGGGAATGTCTCTGTTAACTAAGAAGCCCCTGAGCTGAGTGCATCTCAGTTTCAGTGAACTGCAGATGGGTGTGGCCCAACCTCTGTCTGTGCTGAAGCTGACTGGGGTGTCTAATTTAGCAAGACAGGAGTGGAGGGGTGCCTGTTCTGGCAGGAGGGTGTTCTCTGTGGTATCCCAGCTCATCAAGTGATGGTCTCAAGGGAAGATAAATGGAAATTGATGTACAATTTGCCTGGGGAAAGCCTGACCTGGAAAAAGAAAAGGCTGCCCACCAGCCTGGACTTAAGAGACAAAGCAATTAAGACCCAGAAGCATGACCTGGCTGTAATGGAGTGGAAGAGGTGCACAGAGACATGTATCCTGGAGCTGGAAGTTGGGGTCCTGGTGACTGCTGCGGTGGGAACAAACCCCAAGGACTCTAGCTGGAAGCAAACCCAACCTGAGTGAAAGGGGGGGGATTTTGCTGGCCAGCGAAAGGTCCCTCATAGCTGGAAGCTGTGAGCCTACAGCTGGGTCAGGGTCTCTTTCCCTTTTGGGGGACACAGGAGTGTCTGCCCCATAGGGGAGCCCAAAAATGAATTTTAGGTATACTGCCTCCGCCATGGTCAGTGTCCAAGTCTCTGGCAGTAAGTTCAGGAGGAGGGTGTGACGTTGTGCAGTCTATATGGTTTTATAAAAACTTGATAATAAGTCAATATAATGTAACTGAGCTGGTTTTAGAGAAAATACGGTAATAAGTGAATGTAACGTAACTGGGATATGCTTCATGCAAAAGGTCTCTTGTAAGGTATCATTACAAAGCTTATAATCTACTGAGTATGATCATCTGATTTGTATAAATGTACCACTCTTGTATCTAAAACTAGAAATATAAAATGTAACTCTGAGGGCCTATTGTAATTGTGTAAAGTGTGGACCATTAATGATGGTTTGGAATCTTGATGACTCCCATTGTCTGCAGATGGCTGTATTTACCTGTGAGTCTTCCTGTATATGTGTGTGCTGGCAAGTGAGTAATGAAGTCTTGCAGTGACATGTGATCGTGTCACCTGAACTGGAATCCATCTTTAACCTGGTGCTTTTCCAGTGAGGGGGGGTGGAAACCCAGAGAGACAAAGAGTTCCCGCCTTATGCAAAAGATATATAAAGGGGGGAAGAGAAGAGAGAGGGGGAGGAGCCATCATGAAGAATCCCCTAGCTACCACCTGAGCTGCAACAAGAGCTGTACCAGGGGAAAGGATTGTGCCCAGGCCTGGAAGATGTCCAGTCTGAGAAAAACTTACTGAAGCATCTCTGAGGGTGAGATTATCTGTATTTAGTTTGATTAGGCATAGATTTGTGCATTTTATTTTATTTTGCTTGGTGACTTACTTTGTTCTGTCTGTTACTACTTTGAACCACTTAAATCCTACTGTCTGTATTTAATAAAATCACTTTTTATTTAGTAATTTACTCAGAGTATGTATTAATACCTGGGGGAGCAAACAACTATGCATATCTCTCTATCAGTGTTATAGAGGGCGAACAATTTATGAGTTTGCCCTGCATAAGCTTTATGCAGGGTAAAACGGATTTATCTGGGTTTAGACCCCATTGGGAGTTGGGCATCTGAGTGCTAAAGACAAGCACGCTACTGCGAGCTGTTTTCAGGTAAACTTGCAGCTTTGGGACAAGTGATTCAGACCCTGGGTCTGTGTCTGGAGCCAGACGGGAGTGTCTGGCTCAGCAAGACAGGGTGCTGGAGTCCTGAGCTGGCAGGGAAAACAGAAGCAGGGGTAGTCTTTGCACATCGGGGTGGCAGCTCCCAGGGGGGTTTCTGTGATCCAACCCGTCACACCCCCCACCTCTGCCTCTGAGGCCCCACTCCTATTCCATGCCTTCCCCAGAGGCCCCACCCCCTACCCAGATGCTCACAGTTTCCCTTTCCAACCAGACATTCTCATCAAAAACTGAACACCCGGCAACAACGCTGTCATCACCTGGCAGCCCTGCTGCAGGCACCATCCAGTAACCTGGTGCACCTCACAGGCCCCCCCTGCCCGGGAACGAGGGAAGGACGCAGGGGCCACCAGTGCTGGGCAGAGGGATACAGTCGAGCCAGGCCTGGCTGTTACCTATGTTGGTCCAGATCACGGCATTGTCCAGCTGGAAACAGAGTGTCACTGCCCAGCCTCAGACCCTGGGGGGCAGCAGGGCCGATACTCCAGGGGGCCCAACAGCCACGGATCCTGGGGTGCGGCGGCTGTGAGCAGGAACAGCCATGAACCCTCCAGCCACCTGCCAGAGATGCTGGGCTCCTCTGGCCTGAGCGGGGGCCATCGCCAGACACTACTCCACCAGCAGGGGGGCTGGGGCCGGCTCCAGGCACAGGACTCCTCATCGCTGTCCCCTTCCCAGTTGTACATGGTGGTTCCGGGAGCCTTGTGGCTGGGAGGGGCCTGCCCAGGGTGGGGCTGTGACTCAAACTGTTCAGGGAGGCGACTGAACCTTTAAATTGTGCCCCCCCACTAGCAACATATGCAGTTTGGGGTGCAGTGCCCCCATAGTCCTCCAAACTCCGCCCATGCCCCCCTGGCACTATGGGGAAAGGGCCTCAGGCAGGAGCTATGCCATGGAGGCCGAGGGACCTTTCCTCCTTTGGCTACCCCAAAGGGTGCCAGAAATCAGAAGTTTTCCAGGGAAAATGGGCCATAGGATCTCTGCAGTGATATCTATGGGTGGTGATTCAAACTACCTGGAATTGTTGATAAATTGTATTGTTTGACCACACTTTGGTTCCTTATTTTGTTATGCAATAGACTCTAGAGCCCAAATAACCAGTGTCAGATTATTAATATGGCACAGGAACAAGGTACAATACGATACCAGTCTCCAAAGAACCGTGCCCTGCAGCGATACTGCATTCACCTTACACAGACGGTGCGCTCCCCCCGTTACAAATTTCAGCTGCTATTCTTTATATGATTTTACAAGTGACACATTTCTTTACACGTCACTAAAATCCAACCCATCAGTTTGTTCCAGTTCCCTACCTTGTTCTGTTCTTTCCTTAGCTTTGTTTTAGATATTAGCATTCCAGGCACTGATTTGGGAAGGTCCTTCCCTGGCTTGTACTAAGACATAGAAACGAATGTATCTTGATTTTGACAAGTTTTCTATCTGCTTGTGCCAAATCATTTGTTAAGCAAATGCAAGGTGTTATGGGATTCTTAGCATCAGTGAATGAACAGGATTATGGTATAGGCCAGTTTCAGCGATATCCCTGTTAAGAACCTAAGAACATAAGAACAGCCATACTTCGTCAGACCAATGTTTCATCTAGTCCAGTATCCTGTCTTCAGACAGTGATCAAGGCCAGCTGCTTTAGAGGGAATGAACATAACAGATAATCATAGAATCATAGGACTGGAAGGGACCGCTTTTGTGGCAGGACTAAGTATTATCTAGCCCATTCCTGATAGTTGTTTTTCTAACCTGCTCTTAAAAATATCCAATGATGGAGTTTCCATAACCTCCCTAGGCAATTTATTCCAGTGCTTAACAACCCTGACAGACAAAACAAACCCATTTTTTTCAATCTTCCCTCATAGGTCATGTTTTCTAGACCTTTAATCATTTTTAAAAAGCAACAGAGAGTCCTGTGGCACCTTATAGACTAACAGGTGTATTGGAGCATAAGCTTTCGTGGGTGAATACCCACTTTGTCAGACGCACTAACACGGCTACCCCTCTGATACTTAATCATTTTTGTCACTCTTCTCTGGACTCTCTCCAATTTGGCGACACATCCTTCCTGGAATGTGTCACTCAGAACTGGACACAATACTCCAGTTGAGGCCTAATCAGTGCAGAGTAGAGTGGAAGAATTTCTTCTTGTGTCCTGCTTACAACACTCCTGCTAATACATCCCAGAATGATGTTTGTTTTGGTTTTTTGCAACAGCCTTACACTGTTGACTCATATTTAGTTTGTGGTCCATGACCAAATCCCTTTCCACAGTACTCCTTCCTAGGCAGTCATTTCCCATTTTGTATCTGTGCAACTGATTGTTACTTTCTGAGTGAAGTACTTTGTATTTGTCCTTATTGAACTTCATCCTATTTATTTCAGAGCATTTCTTCAGTTTGTCCAGATCATTTTGAAATGTAATCCTATCCTCCAAAGTACTTGCAACCTCTCCCAGCTTGGTATCATCCGCAAACTTATAAGTGTACTCTCTATGCCATTATCTAAGTCATTGATGAAGATATTGAAAAGAACCGTACGCAGAACTAATCCCTGTGGGACCCCACTCGTTATGCCCTACCAGCATGATTATGAACCACTGATAACTACTCTTTGGGAATGGTTTTCCAACCAGTTTTACACCCACCTTATAGTAGCTCCATCTAGGTTGCATTTCCCTAGTTTATTTATGAGAAGGTCATGCAAGACAGTATCAAAACCTTTACTAAAATCAAGATATACCAAATCTACCACTTCCCCCTTATCCACAAGGCTTGTTACCCTGTCAAAGAAAGCTATCAGGCTGGTTTGACACAATTTGTTCTTGACAAATCCATGCTGACTGTTATTTATCACTTTATTATCTTCTAGGTGTTTGCAAATTGATTGCTTGATTATTTGCTCCATTATCTTTCCGGGTACAGAAGTTAAGCTGACTGGTCTGTAATTTCCTGGGTTGTCCTTATTCTCCTTTTGATAGATTGGCACTAGATTTGCCCTTTTCCAGTCTTCTGGAATCTCTCCCGTCTTCCATGACTTTTCAGAGATGATTGCTAATGGCTCAGATATCTCCTCAGTCAGCTCTTTGAGTATTCTAGGATGCATTTCATCAGGCCCTGGTGATTTGAAGACATCTAATTTGTCCAAGTAAGTTTTAACTTGTTCTTTCCCTATTTTAGCCTCTTCTGATCCTACCTCATTTTCACTGGCATTCACTATTTTAGACATCCAATTACTACCAACCTTCTCGGTGAAAACCAAAAAAAAGAAGTCATTGAGCATCTCTGCCATTTCCACATTTTCTGTTATTATTCTTCCCCCCTCATTGAGTAATGGGCCTACCCTGTCCTTGCTCTTCCTCTTGCTTCTAAGTATTTGTAGAATGTTTTCTTGTTACCCTTTATGTCTCTAGCTAGTTTGATCTCGTTTTGTGCCTTGGCCTTTCTAATTTTGTCCCTACATACTTGTGTTATTTGCTTATATTCATCCTTTGTAATTTGACCGAGTTTCCACTTTTTGTAGGACTCTTTTTTGAGTTTTAGATCATTGAAGATCTTCTGGTTAAGCCAGGGTGGTCTCTTGCCATACTTCCTATCTTTCCTATGCAGTAGGATAGTTTGCTCTTGTGCCCTTAATAGTGTCTCTTTGAAAAACTGCCAACTGTCTTCAATTGTTTTTCCCCTTAGACTTGCTTCCCATGGGATCTTACCTACCAACTCCCTGCGTTTGCTAAAATCTGCCTTCTTGAAATCCATTGTCTTTATTGTGCTGTTCTCCCTCCTACCATTCCTTGGAATCATGAACTCTATCATTTCATGACCACTTTCACCCAAGCTGCCTTCCACTTTCAAATTCTCAACCAGTTCCTCCCTAGTTGTCAAAATCAAATCTAGAACAGTCTCTCCCCAGTATCTGTCTCCACCTTCTGAAATAAAAAATTGGCTCCAATACATTCCAAGAACTCATTGGCTAATCTGTCCCCTGCTGTGTTATTTTCCCAACAAATGTCTGGGTAGTTGACGTCCCCCATCACCACCAAGTCCTGTGCTTTGGATGATTTTGTTAGTTGTTTAAAAAAAGCCTCAGCCACCTCTTCTTCTTCGTTAGCTGGTCTGTAGTAGACCCCTACCATGATATCACTTTTTTTGTAGCCCTTTTATCCTTACCCAGAGACTTTCAGCAAGTCTGTCTCCTATTTCCATCTCAACCTCAGTCCAAGTGTATACATTTTTAATATATAAGGCAACAACTCCTCCTTTTTTCCCTGCCTGTCCTTCCTGAGGAAGTTATACCCTTCTGTAACAATATTCCAGTCATGCATTTTATCCCACCAAGTCTCCGTGATGCCAACTCTGTCATAGTTGTGTTTATTTACTAGCATTTCAAGTTCTTCCTGCTTATTCTCCATACTTCTTGCATTAGCATACAGACATCTAAGATACTGATTTGCTTCCCCACCCCCCCTTCTGTCTTGTCTCTCCTTTTTCCTTGCTATAACAGCCTATGCTCCCCCAAATTCCAAACCTTCTTCCAGGTCTCCATGTTCTTGACTTATCTGTGGGCTTTGGCCACCTGCCCCCTTCAAACCTAGTTTAAAGTTCTCCTCACTGGGTTAGCCATCAAGTGATCCATCCCGTCGCCCATTCCCAGCTTCTGGCAAACAGAGGCTAGGGACACCATCCCTCCCCAACATAGCTAATAGCCATTGATGGACCTATCCTCCATGACTATATCTAGTTCTTATTTTAACTTATCTAGTTCTTTTGCTACGGAATTTGTGGTTAATGTTATTGGTAGTTAATGCGTACTACTAGTATAGATACGGTGCAGATAATACAGATTATGAATGTGATATAGATCTATATGCTATCCAGCATATATTAGACAACAGGAGCAAAGGTGATAGCAAAGTAGAGCAAGACTTTTTCACGAGTATTTTATTAACACACACACACACACACACACACACACTACTCTGTTTCATTTATTTATGGTCAGTATCAGAAAGTGAACTTTAAATACTTTGTGCCTGAGATCACTCTGGTAAGGATTTGGGGAGTTTCGAAGTGCTCTTTGAGGCAGATACACCTTTCCTCCCCCCCACCCCTCGACCTGATGCATTCTGCTGCTGTGTAGTAGGGTTAAACCACTGGGGACAAACTCTCAAATGTTCAAACACCACAACTAAGGCCAGGTTTAAAAAAAAAAAAAAGGTTGGCACCAGCAGTTTCCATGGTGGCACGTTTGGGACAAAAGAGCCCAGCACTAAGCACTTATTCTGGTGCCTAAATGGCCCCTGGTGTGTTGCTACATCTCAGAAGTGACTGAACCTCTGGGGCAGATACAGCATTGGTTCCTGCAGCATGCACAACCGTGGCTGTAGCTGGGTGTATCAATAATAAAGGCCAGATGTTCCAGCGAAGCAAGAGAACGTGCAAGGAGCCTTCACACTCCTACACACTCCACACACAGGGTCGAGTGATGACAAGGTCATGGCCAAAATCACCTTCTGACCAGCAGCGCTAAGCTCGTACAGGAGACGGTGTATTTCTCCCTGTGAGTCGGAGGTGGAGTTCCCATCCCAACGTACACAAATCCCCCATTAACATGCTGTCTACGTGACTCAGAAAACCTCTCCTGCATCCTCTGCTTCCTGATCACTCAGCAGCCCCCTCCTGGTCAGCCTAGAAGCTTTTCCCTCGGAACAGGAGACGCACCCGGTCACGAATCTGTTTGGTTTTCACACCGTACACGATGGGGTTCATCATGGGAGGAAAGAGGAGGTAGAAATTGGCTATCAGGATATGTACATGCGGGGGGACTAGGTGGCTGAACCTGGAATTATTGAGGAGAACCACTGGTGTGTAGACCACTAAGATGGCGCAAAGTTGGGAAACAGGTGCCGAAAGCCTTGAAATAAACACATCAACTGAGTACACACAAAGACTGCAGGGCGGATGCAGGGGGATAGCATGGGAAGGCCGCGGTGAGCACACTGTGGGTAGGTGACCTGGAGGAAAAAGAGGCCATTTCTGCAGGGGATTATCCAGGTCGGCACTGACCTCTTTGTTTCAGGTGATTTGTTCTGCCAGCCAGTAAAAATCAGAACAACAGTAGAACCAGGAAACCCAGACCTCACTGAATTGGCAGTCACTTATGAATTCCGAGACATATACGGAGACACAGGATTTTTGCCTGAATGTGGCGAAATACAAAGCACGTGTTGCATGCCTTGACTGAGGCCCAGTGATTTCCTTAGGGTTCTGTCTGTAGAACATGCTTCGGAATTCAGAAATCCAGAGAAGAGCGGAAGTGGGGAATGTACTAAATTAGCCAGGAGCCTCTCAGAAGAGTGTTTCAGTGCCGGGCGCTCAGAACAATTCAGAGCAGCGTTTTGTTGTTCTGACGTTACCGAGTTCCATAAAAAACGCCTCGTCGGGTCTGAAATCCCTTCTTTTGTTTTCAAAAGAGAAGACGCCATTTTGTACATAATTGAACCGTGTACCACCAGACACTGCCCTCTAGAGTTAAGCTGGTGTCAGTGTTTAGTGGGCAAAGGGGGTGTTTTTAAGCGGTTGAAATACAAGTGATTTTATCCCAGGTCAGTATAGTTTAGAGCATAGAGAAGCAAAGCCTGGGAGGGTAACTCGTCATAACTGTTTCGGTACCAATTCAAGGAGGGGTCGCCCCACTATGTTTGAGTCACACGTTGTTCTTGTACAAACACTTTTCTCATATTTGCCTTCTGACCAACTGGTTTGTACATTTATAACCTACAGTTTCTAATAATCACGTTTACAGTTAGAGCAGAGATCCCCAAACTGTGGGGCGTGCTCCCCAGGGGGGGCATGGAGGAACGTCCGGCGGGGCATAGCAGGGCCCGGGCCCACCACTACAGGGTGGGTAGGTAGGGAGCACCACCCAGCCTATTCCCACCCCCGGCTCTTCTCCGGTCCCGCCTCCAGCCATGTCCCCGACTCCCGGCCCTGCACCGGGCCCCGTCCCTAGCCTCGCAGGGCTCCACACCCGGCTGAGGTCCCAGCTTCCGGCCCCCACCAAGGCCTGGTGGCTGCTCTACTCCTGGCCCTGTGCCAGCCCCAAGCCTCTGCCGCTGGCCATGGCTCAATTCTCAGCCTGCTGGCGAGGCCAGGAGCGGAGCTGCAACTGTCCACATGCCAGCTGCTGGTCCCCATCAAAGCCCAGCTGCAGCTCTGCTCCCACCCCCAGCCTTGTCCCCTGGCCACGGTCACACTCCCAGCCCCAAACCCACCCCCAGCTGCTGACCCAGCCTCATCCCCCATGCACCCCTGTTCGCGTTACCCCCCTCACCCCCGAGCCACAGCCCCGTTCCCAGCCCAGCTCTGGAGGGGGGCGTGAGGACAGGGATAAGGGGGAGTGCGCGACCCTCAAAAGTTTGGGGACCACTGATTTAGCGACTTCTTTCAAATACTCTTCGTAAGGCAGAAATCACCTGCATTCACATTTCGAGCTGTCTTTCACACGTAATATAAAGAAAACTAGTATATACGTTTAGAAGCAAAGTCGAAGCTGTAAAATTACATTCCAGGATCTGTGTAAGCAGATGGGGAGATCGTAGATGTTTTATAGTGAGAGAGGTGTCATCTTAGCCACACGTGTTGGATGGGCATTCAGTCACTGCTTGTAGTCAGAAGTTTCCTAAAGAGTTTACTTATGTAGCTTAAATCTTCATTTCATAAAGCAAGCAAGTAAAAGTGCTCATGTGGGGTATAGCCCTGGAGAGGAGAGACAGTAGCATTTATATGAATCCTAGGCAGAGAGCCTGGAAGCAAGCGAACTTAGATTTCAAACGCTCTGATGCACAGAGATACTAGAAGGGTTCAGTTATGTGACTTGTTTAAATATTTTATGAGTTTTCTCTCTCCCTCTTCCTCTGGACATTTTTTGTTTGATTTTTCCCTCTAATATAAAATACAAATTATTTACGACCGCATTTTACTTTTTATTTCTGGAAATAGAACACAGCTCAGATCTCATATTATTTTAGCACTGTACACCCGGCCCCCCTGAACAGGTCGAGCCCCCACCAAACGTACCTCTATAGAGACCCAAGTCTCTCACCTCCCACCTGGGGAGTAAAGTCAGCAGGGGGTCATTAGGAGGTATAAATACTCTCACCCAGTTGATCCCGGCTGAGTGCAGAGTCCTGCAGTTTGTGTGTGACTTCAGCATGTGCTGAGGGAAGGAGACGCAGCCAGGGTTCAGGTGAGCTGGGGCAGTTTAGATTAAAGCTAATCAAGGATCTTTCTAAATAGGAGATTTTTAAAGTAAATGTAAAGCTTGGGGCAAAATCTGCTGTCAATTACACTTGTGTAAACCTGGAATGATTCTGGATTTACACCCGTATTAGTGAGAGCAGAGTGAGGCTGGTCATTTAGAAGAGAACTATTTAATTCCATCAAAAGACAAAAAAATGATGTGAAGAAAGCACTGAGTATTCCAAAAATCAGGGATGTTTGGGTTACACACAGAGCCATAGTTCTCTCCCCTGGTGCAATTGCATTGTGAGAGATTCTCTATTGTGTAACTCTGTTCTCATGGGAGATTTCAGTCTGGGGGACATATGTTTTGGCAGAGAGGCAAGTAATGATTAGGACAGGGCAGTCCTATAAAACGATCTCAATCGCTTGCTAAACTGGGCTCACTTGAGCAACGTGCAGTTGATTACAACTAAATGCGAGGTCCTACATCGAGGAACCAAGGCTGTAGATCATACTTACAGGATGGGGGGCTCTGTTTTAGAAAGCACTGACTCAAAAGAGAACTCAGAGTGATGATGTGAAACCAGCTGTACATGAGGTCCCACTGCAGTGTGGTGATGGAGACAACAAGTGACCTCCTTGAATGTACAAGCAGGGGAATAGGGAGTGAAAATAGAGAGGTGTGAAGCTTGGAGAGAACATCATTGGGCACTGTTTCTAGGTCCGGTGTCCACACTTCAAAAAGGTTGCTAACAGATTGAAAAGGGTTCAGAGCAGGTGATCAGAATGGTCCCTTCTTGCCTTAAAATCTATGACTCCATAATTATTTGATCACAATTTTTTCTCAGTTCATGAAATAATTAATAATTTTTTCTACAACCTTACGTCAGTATGGCTTGTAGCAGCTTGTAATAATTTTCCCTTTGTGAAAATAGTCTCTCCATCTCTGTTCATTTGGACTTTTTATATCATAACATTTCTTCTCTTCAAAGTCTGTTTTGAATACATTACTTTTCTTAAGAGGCTTTGGTGAGGGACCTTGTCAAAGGCTTTCTGAAAGCCCAAATACACTATAGCCACTGGATCACCCTTGTCCAGATGTCTGTTGACCTCCTCAACGAATTCTACTAGATTGGTGAGAGATGATTCTGTTCTTTATTATCATTTCAACCCATTCGCCTGGCTCCGAAGTTAGGCTCACTGGGCTGTAATTGCCAGGATCACCTCTGGAACCTTCTTTAAAAATCGGCATCACATTTGCTATTTGTCAGTCATCTGGTACAAAGGCTGATTTAAGTGATAGGTCACATACCCGAGTTAGTATTTCTGCATTTAGATATTTGAGTTCCTTTAGAATTCCTGGTGAATCCCATGTGGTCCTGGTGACTTATTACTGTTTAATTTATCAGTTTGTTCCAAAACCTCCTCTGCTGACACCTGGGACAGTTCCTCAGATTTGTCACCTAAAAAAAACAGCTCAGTTATCCCAGAAGTCGGTGGGGAGTTCTTCCCCTGACTTCAATGGGAGCGGGATCAGACTCATAGGTTCTTTGGCTATGTCTACGCAGCGAGCGGCAGTTAGTCTCACAGCTCGGGTTGACAGATGCAGGCTTGTGCTTCTCGAGGATAGCTGTGTAGATGTTGAGGCTCGGGCTCTGAAGCTGAGATCAAAATAGCACTACTCATGCATGTTCCCGATGTACTACGTACATCCAGGCTGAATACCCAGAATGTGCTGCTGAATGTACCAGGCACATCTTGCTACATGCAGCTTAACATGCCAGGTATTTCTAGGCTGAAAATATGTGCCGTGTGGCCAGATATACTAGGTACTTCACGGGAGAATGCACACTAAACAATGTGCATCTTCTAGTAGCAAGATACACCAGGTAGGATATTTGTAACCAAGTGGGGTTCGTAACTCATGACTTGTAATGACATTCTAAGAACTTTAAATGATTTTGCAAAGAAAAATATAAGTGTTTGTATGATTAGTATTGCAACATGACTGATGAACTCAGAAAGAAGAACTCCACTTCTTCCAGAGCTGAGACTGGCCCCTAGCATGTATTTAATTTACAGGGTCTGTTCATTTCATGTGTTATGTTTTATTGAAAGGAAAGACACTGATGTGAGACTTGCAAAAGATGCCACAACAAGACAACCTGTCAGATTCCAACAGCACAGGCTCTGATCCATCAGTGTTCTTCCTGACAGGCATCCCGGGGCTGGAATCTCTGCACCTCTGGATCTCCATCCCCTTCTCCTCAGTGTTCACCGTGGCCCTTCTAGGAAACTGCACCCTCTTGTATGTTATCAAGACAGAGCCCTCCCTACACAAGCCCATGTTCTATTTCCTCACCATGCTGGCCGTCATCGACCTGGTTTTATCCACAACCACCATGCCGAAAATACTGAGCATCTTCTGGTTTAATTCCAGGGAGATCAGCTTTAACGGCTGCCTGGTGCAGATGTTTTTCCTTCACTCGTTCTCCATCATGCAGACTGCTCTGCTGCTGGCCATGGCCTTTGACAGGTACGTGGCCATCTGCAACCCCCTGAGGTACACCACCATCCTGACCAACTCAGTGATAGCAAAGATCGGGCTGGCGGCTTTGGCCCGGGCTGTTCTCCTAGTGCTCCCTCTGCCCTTCGTCCTCAGGAGGCTGCCCTACTGCGGGTCCCATGTCATCTCCCATTGCTACTGTGAGCACATGGCCGTGGTCACTCTGGCTTGTGCCAACACCAGGTTCAATAACATCTATGGGATCATTGTGGCTTTCTTCATTGTGGGGCTGGATCTGATGTTCATCTCCCTATCGTATGTCAAGATCCTAAGGGCTGTCTTAAGCCTGGCATCCAAGGAAGAGAAACTCACGGCTTTTGGCACCTGTGTTGCCCACCTTTGGGCCATCTTAGTGGCCTACACACCAGTGATCCTCTCCTCAATAATTTACAGGTTTGGCCACCAAGTCCCCCCACATGTACACATCCTGCTGGCCAATTTCTACCTCCTCTTTCCTCCCATGATGAACCCCATCGTGTACGGTGTGAAAACCAAACAGATTCGTGACCGGGTGCTTCTCCTGTTCCGAGGGAAAAGCTTCTAGGCTGACCAGGAGGAAGCTGCTGAGTGATCAGGAAGCAGAGGATGCAGGAGAGGTTTTCTGAGTAACTTAGACAGCATGTTTGTGGGGGCTTTGTGTACGCTGGGATGGGAACTCCACCTCCAACGCACAGGGAGCAATACACCGTCCCCTACACGAGCTTAGCGCTGCTGGCCAGAAGGTGATCTTGGCCATCTCCTTGTCCTCACTCGGCCCTGTGTGTGGAGTGTGTAGGAGTGTGAAGGCAGTTGCGATGTCTGAACATTTGAGAGCCTATTCCAAGTTCTTTAACAATACCACTGTGATGCTCTGTACCTCGGGAGAACACCCTGCACCCCCATGTTCATCCTTATAGTATGATTGTGTGGTATCTAATGCAAAGTTTGTCATGTCGGGTCTCTTTGGAAGGCTCATGATGCACTGAGCATGGTTGTTATAGTGATGTTATAGGTTGTAATTTCATGTGTATAGTTATGAGACTGAAAATGTGTCCTTGTGGCTTAAAACAAGCCCAGGCAAAACTCTCCAGGAGCAGAGGGGAACATCACAGTGGTGCAGCGAGCAGGATGTATATACAGCTTGTTACTCCAAGTGGAGTTCAAAGTTCAGGCACTGATATTTGTGATTTTAAGTGAGTCTTAAGTGCAGTGACTAAGAACAGTCAGGAGGAGGTCACAGTTTTGTTATTTTCTGTTTGTTTATTTCGGATGAGGAGAAATAAGCACAAGAAACAGAAGAATGAGGACCAGTGAGACAGTTACAAAACTAGAGCTGGCCAGACTGGAAGCAGCAGAGAAGGAAAAGGACTGCGAGTTTCAAATGTGGCAGGCAGAAATGAGGCTCAAAGAAGAGGAGGCTGCACACAGAAGGGCTATGGAAGAAAAAGAGAGAGAGAGAGAAGGAAAAGAGAGAGAGAACCCCCCCGCTGGACCTGCTAGAGAAGCAGAACCAGAGGCCCCCGACCCCAACCACTCCCATCACTCCAAAAATCCACAAATGGGAACACTTATGTCCTGCATCCAGTGAAGAGGACGATATTGCTGAATATCTGACTACCTTTGAAAGCTGTATGCAATACATGAAATCCCTGATGGTAAGAGAGTTCCTATCCTGATTGCGAAATTAACTGGTAAAGCTCGAAATGCATTCAATGGAATGCCTAGTGAAGATGCTTTAGACTATTGTAAATTTTAAAATACTGTTGTGTGAAGTTTTCAGGTTACCCCTGAAACATATAGAATTCAATTTAGGACTCTTAAAAGGGCTATTGGGATGAGTCACGGGGAATAGGTAAACAAAATGAAAGATTTGTTGGGAAAACGGGGGAGGGGTAAAGAGGTGGCAAGTTTTGAAGGAACGCTTGATCTTGTTGCACAAGAGCATTTTAGCATATGTAAGGCCGAAGTAAAGCCGTGTCTATGGGATAACAATGTCAAGTCAGGGGATGAGATGGCTTTTTGAGCTGATGCCTTTGAACAGACTCAGGCGTCTATTGAGGGCAGGTCACAGAATGGGGTTTAAAGCAGGTGGGAAGGGGAGATCCTATTTTCTCCCTAGCAAGAGGGAGGGTGGCTGGGAGGCTGGGTACTCACCTCCCCAGAACCTTTCCTCTAACTCTCGTCCCAAATCTCCTGTAGAAGGAGAAGAGCCCAAAACATGCTATCAGGGTAATTCCACTGATCACCTGAGGAATAAATGCCCTGTGCTAGGAGGAAGCTCATGTTAGTTCTGCTGTCCTCGCCACAGAAACCCCCCAAGCAATTGAAACCTCTCATATTGGTTTTGTGAGATTAGCCTCTGCAGAGCCAGATATGGAGCATGTTAAGGCTGTCCAAATTAATGGCAGGGAATTGGGGCAGAGGGATACAGGGGCCCAGATCTCTCTGGTTAAGCAGAGTGTAATCCCAAAGGCCTGTATGTTACCTGGCCAAATGGCAGAGCTTGTGGGGTGGGCGAAAGCAGATTCCTCATACCATTAGCTAAAATCCATGTGGTGTGGGAAGGTTTGGAAAGTGTTGTGACTGTGGGGGGAATGGAACACCTCCTAATCAACCTGCTCCTTGGGAATGATTTTTTCCGTGTAGCTCAGGTTAAAGTATTTGCCTGCAGCAGGAGGGAGTTTTATGCTTGGATGCCTGAGGGAAAGGGTCAGGTCTCAGGAACTGCTGAGAGAATGGGAGAGAGTCTCCTTCATTCTCCTGCAGCAGGGGGAAGCCACATGCTTCCAGGTGGGAGGGGGCTGAGACCAACTCCTGCACTGCAGCTGGAGGCAACGCCACCTCAGGAAGGGATGGGGGTGTAATGCCTGCCAGGGAGAGAACTGCCCAGGTTGTTAGCTGCCAGCAAGCTGCAGGTGAACCAGACACAGACCCCTCTCTAGGGAGCACAGAGAAATGTGTCTTAGGAGGGGGTCCAGAGGAGGAAACTGGGGGAGGAATAGTGGGGGTACAGGAATGTCTCCTCACTGGTCAGTTGGGAGAGGATGCCCAGGACAGAAGGGCTGAGTCAGCATCTGCGCTCCCAGGCACTCAACCCCTGAGCCAGGTTTTGAGAGGGAACTGTGTGACCGACTTCCTGGAGGGGGGCAGTCACACAGCTGACTTCTCAGGGACAGAGAAAGGGGTGGCGGAGGGTACCCCAATCCAGGTCCTAGTTTTTCAGGATGCTATTTCTGAAAAGTTTTTGGAAAGTAACTGTCTCTTTACATCAAGATGCAGCTCCAACGCCTGTGACGGCAGAGGAGTTGAGACCAAGAAATTGCCAGGTGGGAGTTTGTGAGAACACAAATGACCCAACTGGCAGAGAAGGGGGTGTTTCCCCCACGCTGGTGAGACACAGGGAGCAGTTATGGGAAAGCTGCAGAGAAAAGGTGAATCTGATCGAAGGGTAAACACACCTACCCAGAGAGCACAGATCACAGCCCTCTAGGGGGCAGGGAAGGACTCAGTGCTGGGCGGGGGAAACACAAGGGAACCCCATAAAGGGAGCTGGATTTTTTGCATATGTACAGTCCTGGGGTTGGGAGACAGCTCCCCAAAGGGCCAGCCAATATGCAGGATCTCCCTAAACTCCTATCTTGCCCGACCCTGAGGTACCAAAATCCCAGACACATCATTAAAATAAGAACCCAGGCAGAGGGGAACACTGGAGGGAAAGAAAAGCCAGTGACTGTTTACATGGGAGAGAGTCAAAGGACACATGGGGAATGAACGAAACAACCTCAAACCAGACTGTCTGAACAGGGGAGTGGTATCATAAAGATATTTGTAAACACCCGTCTGTGATAAAATTGTTGGCGTAAATGTTAAATCGTGGGATAAGAATTTTGATACTGATGTTAAAACTTATGGTAACGCTAGTTCTCAGTTAATACCTGGAAACAGATTTAAAGCTTATCACAGCAGAGAAACCATAAAAAAACCTAGTTTGCTGTGCGTGAATGGGGAAACTGAGGCACACCGCCTCATGGCCTTGATGGCTGGATGCCAAGAGAACCATAACACAAACTCCAAACTTCTGCACTGGAGCCTGATCCTGCAGGAGTTTGACATGGAAATTATACACATAAAGGGAAGGGAGAACCTGGTAGCAGATGCCCTGTCCAGGAAAGATGACGCTGGGCACACTGCCTTCAAAGTAGTCAGTGACTAACTCTCTTGCAGTAAACTAACAGGGGAGGTGTGACACTCTGTACCTCGGGGGAACACCCTGCACCCTGATGTTCATCCTTATAATATGATTGTGTGGTATCCAATGCAAAGTTTGTCATGTTAGGTGTCTTCGGAAGGCCCATGATGCACTGAGCATGGTTGTTATAGTGATGTTATAGGTTGTAATTTCATGTATATAGTTATGAGGCTCAAAATGTGTCCTCATGGCTTAAAACAAGCCCAGGTAAAACTCTCCAGGAGCAGAGGGGCAGTTCACACCTCATCAGGACATGTATGGGACAAACCCAGCCCAGCCTCACAGGAACAAAGGACGCTGGCCTAGGCAGCAACAAATGATCTGCTGGACTCATGAGTGAGTCACCCCCATTCCTTTGGTGAGTTTGGGACTACGATGAGATAATGCTCACCAGACTCTGAAGGGGGGGGGCAAAGCCAAGAGGGAAGAAAGAACATGATAAAAGGGAGAGACGTTTGCCATGCTCTTCCTCTCTCTTCCACCTCCATCTACAGACACCACCACTAAGTGACTGAAGCGCTGATCAAAGGGGAGAGCCTGGCTGAAGGGCAACCAGCGAGCCTGGGGTGAGAAGCATCTAAGTTTGTACAGGCACTGCAAGTGTTAAGATCAGCTTAGAATGCATTTTGCTTTTATTTCATTTGACCAAATTTGTCTTGTTATGTTTTGACTTATAATCACTTAAAATCTATCTTTTATAGTTAATAAATCTGTTTGTTTATTCTACCTGAAGCAGTGCGTTTGGTTTGAAGCGTGTCAGAGACTCCCCTTTGGGATAACAAGCCTGGTACATATCAATTTCTTTGTTAAATTGACGGACTCATATAAGCTTGCAGTGTCCAGCGGGCATAACTGGACACTGCAAGACGGAGGTTCCAAGGGTCGTGTCTGGGACCGGAGATATTGGCTAGTGTCGTTCGGTTGCACAATCCAAGCAGCGGCTGGCCAAAAGTGCTCACTCATATAGCTGGGAGCAGCTTACATGCCAGAGGCTGTGTGTGAACAGCCTGGGAGTGGGGGTTCTCACAGCAGAGCAGGGTAACGCCGGCTCCCAGAGTCGAGGAGTGGAGTGACCTAGCAGATCACCGGTCCAGATAACGTCATAACCACACAGCTGCACAATGCACCAGATCAAGAGAGAGGGACAATAAAGGGTGTTTTTGCCTCAAAGTGCACATCAAAACTCCCCAAATCCTCACCAAAGTGATCTCAGGCACAAAGTATTCAATGTTCACTTTCTGATACTGACCATAAATAAATGAAACAGAGTATTGTTTCTCTGTGTGTGTGTGTGTGTGTGTGTGTGTGTGTGTGTGTGTGTGTGTGTGTGTGTGTGTGTGTGTGTGTGTGTGTGAATAAAACACTCGGGAAAAAGTATGGCTCTACTTTGCTATCACCTTTGTTCCTGTTGCCTAATATATGCTGGATATCATATAGATATATATCACATTCGTAATATGTATTATCTGCACCATATATATATATATACTAGTGTGCATTAAGAACCGATAACATTAACCACAAATATTGTAACAAATGAAAGAAATACGTTTGAAAAAGAGCTAGATAAGTTCATGGAGGATAGGTTGACAAATGGCTATTAGCCAGGATGGGCAGGGATGGTGTCCCTAGCCTCTGTTTGCCAGAAGCTGGGATTGGGTGATAGGGGATGGATCACTTGATGATGACCTGTTCTGTTCATTCCCTCTGGGGCACCTGGCATTGGCCACTGTCGGAAGACAGGATACTGGGCTAGATGGACCTTTGGTCTGACCCAGTATGGCCGTTCTTATGTTCTTAACAGGGATATCGCTGAAACTGGCCTATACTGTAATCCTGTTCATTCACTTATGCTAAATATCCCATAACACCTTGCATTTGCTTAACAAATCATTTGGCACAAGCAGATAGAAAACTTGTCAAAATCAAGATACATTCGTTTC
This sequence comes from Malaclemys terrapin pileata, assembly GCF_027887155.1. NCBI lineage: Eukaryota > Metazoa > Chordata > Testudines > Emydidae > Malaclemys > Malaclemys terrapin. The sequence continues at coordinate 347,434,366 of NC_071505.1, read as the reverse complement.
TCTGTCTTAGTACAAGCCAGGGAAAGACCTTCCCAGATCCGTACCTGGAATGCTAATATCTAAAACAAAGCTAAGGAAGGAACAGAACAACGAGGTAGGGAACTGGAAGAAATTGATGGGTTGGAATTTAGTGATGTGTAAAGAAATGTGTCATTTGTAAAATCATATAAAGAATAGCAGCTGAAATTTGTAATGGGGGGAGCGCACCGTCTGTGTAAGGTGAATGCAGTATCCCTGCGTGGGACGGCTCTGTGGAGACTGGCATCAGATCGAACCTTTTTCCTGCGCCATATTAATCAACCTGCCTGACATTGGTTAATTGGGATCTTGAGTATATTTCATAACACAATAATGAACCAAAGTGTGGTCAAACGATACAATTTATCAACAATTCCAGACAGTTTGAATCACCACCCATAGATATCACTGCAGAGATCCTATGGCCCATTTTCCCTGGAAAACTTCTGATTTCTGGCACTCTGTGGAGTAGCATAAAGAGAAATGGTCCCTCGGCATCCACGACATAGCTCCGCCTTGGCTCCCCACCCCTGGCTGACGCCCTTTCCCCATAGTGCCAGGGGGCATGGGTGGAGTTTGTAGGACTATGGGGGCATTTCCCCTCAAACTGCACATGTTGCTAGTGGGGGGGCACAATTCAAAGGGTCAGCCCCCCTCTCCCCCCAGCCGCAAGGCACCCGGCACCGTCATGTACACCTGGGAAGGGGACAGCGATGAGGAGTCCTGTGCCAGGAGCCGGCCCCAGACCCCCTGCTGGTGGGGTGGTGTCCGGCAATGGCCGCCGCCCATGGACGGAGGAGCCCAACGACTCTGGCAGGTGGCAGAGTGCAAAGCAGAGCTGCCGGGGATGGGCGAGGAGAAGGGGCCGACCCCAAGAGGAGGTGGTTCCCAGGTGGCTGGAGGGTTCATGGCTGTTCATGCTCCGAGCCACACCATATGGTCCGTGGCTGTTAGGCCCCCTGCTGCCCCCAGGGACTGGGGCTGGGCGGTGCCACTCTGTTTCCACCTGGACAATGCCGTGATCCGGACCAACATAGGTAACAGCCAGGCCTGGCACAAGCCCCCCGGCACAACAGAGGAGAATCTACATACTAAAGGCCAGATTGTGAGTGGGTCCAGCATGGCTGTGGGGGGGAGGCAGAGCCGCCGAGCCCCCGAACAGTGGGATGGAAGCAGGCGCTGTGCAGCCATGACCCCCCTCGCGAGTGAGCAGGCAGAACGGGGGAAGGGGGAAGCGGAGCTGAGACGGGGTGAGTGGGGAAGTCAAGAGGATCCTATAACGCGCTACCGTCCGTCAGTGCCTGCCGGGGAGCAGGCAGGAATGGTGCCTGGATTCCTGTCTGGGGGCTGGGCAGTTCTACACCATTCAGGGCCGTGTCCTGCTGCTCAATCAGCCCTGAACAGCGACACACAGAGAGACACATGCTAAGAGGATAAACGGACGGGCGGTGCCTTAGAAGGTGACTGTAACGGACAGGATGGGGCTACACTAGCCCCCCAACGCACACCCCACCAAGAGCCCTTTCCCCTGTATCATCCAGCACAGCGGGACTCGGCCTTTCTGGTTTTTGAATGAGAGTAACCCAAGGCACTCAGAGCCTGTCTTCCGTGATATCATTATTGTCCCCACTGGTTTTCTACTGTCCATCCAACCGCATGTTTCATTTTTGATGGATGGTAACATGATGGGACGCTCCTGTCAATCCAGGTTGGGACAACTGATGTGCCTTGAGAATGGGGGCTCAGGAGAGCTGCCTACCATCGTTTCTATTGTCAGGCATGTTGGTAATACGGATGAAAGAGGAACCCCTCCAGGCTGGGGCAGCTAAGCACTTTGAGCTGAGGCTCTGGGCCGCTTCGGCTCCATTTCTCTCTGCAGAAAGGTTTCCAGAACAATTGATAATGTCCTGAGCTCCCCGTGAAGGGACCCATGGAAAACTACCGCGTCCCTCCGCTCCATGATACAATGCTGGAATTGTCTGACAATTGTAGAATCATAGACCCTCCGGGTGAGAAGGGACCGCACGGGTCAGCTGGTCTAGCCCCCTGCCAAGATGCAGGGTTCGTTGTGTCTAAACCATCCAGGACAGACGGCTCCAGCCCCCTTTGGAAAACCTCCAGTGAAGGAGCTTCCACGACCTCCCAAGGCGTCTGCTCCATTGTCCTCCTCTTCTTACAGGGAGGAAGTTTTTCCTGAGATTTAATCCAAATCTGCTCTGCCGTAGTTTGAACCCACTGTTTCCTGTCCTGCACTCTGTGCCAAGAGAGAACAACTTTTCCCCATCTTTTTATGGCAGCTTGTCAAGTATCTGAAGACCCCTATCATGTCCTAAGTTCCCTCTAAGCTGCGTGGCCACAGCCCCACTCAGGGGCTCAGGGTTGTGGCAGGGAAAGGCCAAACCCCTCATCCCCAGCCCCACCCTATAGCCTGCACCCCACATCCATCATCCCCAGCCCCACCCCAGAGCCCGCACCCCAACCCTGTGCCCCAGCTCTGAGCCCCCTCCCACACTCCAAACCCCTCATCCCCAGCCCCACCACATGTATTTTGTTATGTTCACCAATATGGAGGTGATGCGTCACACATAATAAAATTTATTCTGTACATGGACGTATAAAATTAGAGGGAACACTGGTCCTGTCCCCCCTTAATCTCCTCTTTCCAAACAAAACATACACAGTTCCTTCAGCTTTTGCTCATATGGCTTGTATTCCATCCCTTTGGTCATCTTTGTTGCTCACTCTGGGGCATGGAGAGAGAAGGACCATGTGGCTTATGGAGAACACATGTTGCTGTTGCTGCTTTTGTAATAAAGAGGCCCTGACACAGCCTGAAGTTGGGGGTGCAGGTGCTAAGGGATTGGCTCCGAGAACTGGCCAGGGCACATTCACAGCTGGGCTGGGAGACCAGCCCAGGTGTAGTGGAGGAGCCCGGACCAGCCCGGCAGCCAGAGCCACACAGCTAAAACTGGGGCTTGCCACTCTGAGCTCCCAATGCAAGAGGCAGAAGGCACCTTGTTTTGGGACTCAGAGATCATGGGAGGGGCAGTTTGGACTTTAGGGTATGTCTACACTGCCCTGTAAGCCCAGGGTTAGTGGGACTTGAGTCAGTTGACCCGTTTTAGAGAACCCTGGGCTGGAGCATCTACAGGGCCGGCTCTAGGTTTTTAGCTGCCCCAAGCAAAAAAAAAACATTTGGCTGCCCCCCACCCCAGCCCTGGGGCTCCCCCCCGCACTCCCCTGCTGCCCCAGCCCTGGGTTCTCTCCCAACCCCCTGCCACCCCAGCGCTGGGCTCCCCGTTTTCCCCTCCACCAGTGCCCCCCACACCCCTGCTGCCCCAGCCCTGGGCTCTCCCCCCAACCTTCACCCTCCTGCTCTCCTAGCCCTGGGTCACCGGTAACTCGCTCCCAGGGCAGGTCATTCAGCAAGAATTTTGGATGTGCACAGAACACAGACAGGATTGGTTCCCATATGGTTACAGAACTGCAGTAAAGTGGAACAGTTTTCAGCTTGTGTGATTGGAGGATATCTGGATGCATATTATAAGTTGAGGTGCCTTTATTATTCTTTTGTTCCACTCTTTCTTTCTATGGGGAATTTGCCAATGCAATATCACTGTCTTCCTTTTAAACAAATAAAACGAAAGAAAAGAAAAAAAAGGCAATGGCTGTTGAAAATAGCAATTCCAGTCCTAAAAACTACTTCTTGCTCAATTTTATCCTACTTTTCCTACAGCAAGTTACAGTGGCTCAGTATATTTGATTTGGGAGAAATGAAGTAACAGCTGCCCGAATTCAGCTTGAGCACTCCTGAATTTTGAGGGTGTTCAAATCTGGAAGGCAGGTGCTAGATTCCCTTTCTGAATATTAGCTATATCGGGAAAGGAAAAGTCAATTTCTGCTTCCATGGCTCAGAAGTGGAAATCCTCCTAAGTGCCTGGTACTGTATCTAAAGCTGCCCAGGTCCAGAGCCTCCCCTCCCTTACTTTTCATTTTAAATTCTAGTGGGATCCACGTACCTCCCTTGCTAGGCTTCAGATAGAGAGGGGCACCATCCATTTAGTCCCCCCCAATTCCTTCTTTGGGGGCTGCAAGGGGAGGTCACACCAGTATCCCTAATCCAGTCTGGGGAAGTCTTCTGAAGGGGATATCTGGGGCAAAGCATTCTACTCCTTCGGCACACTTTTTCCCCATTCACAGTGCCTCCCCTTTCCACTCACAGCAAGCTGCAGCATGGCTCAGCTACCTCACTCCCTCCCCCTCCCTTTCCTGTTGATAGCGGCCAAGGGATTGCTGGGAAATGTACTTCTTTCCCTGCTCCAGGGCTGGCTCTCTAGGCAGGGAGCTGGCCAAGGAACTACAGCTCCCAGGGTCCCGTGGGTTCTCAGCTCCCATGCTGGATCCCCAGCTGCTCTGTGGCTCCGCTTCTGCAGGGATGTGAGATGGGAGGAATTGAGTAAAAAACAAAAAGGATGGCTGGAATGCCGCCCTCTGCAAATGTGCTGCCCCAAGCACCTGCTTGTTTTGCTGGTGCCTAGAGCCGGCCCTGAGCATCTACATGGTATTTAAACCCTACGTTAAGACTTTTCTAACCTGTGCTCAAACCTATGGCTCTGGTGTCCACACTATAGTGCGCAGACCCGAGTCAAAGTAACTATGTCCAGGTCTGGATTTAGGGACAGGTGACCCAGGAGACCACCAGGGGTGCCGGGCTTGAGGGAGCGTTGGGTTCGGGGTGCTGTTTTTGTTGTTAGCCACAAAAGGGAAAATAGAATGTTTGAAGTAAAATGTTTCAGGCATTCTGTATGTGGGATCATTTTTCACTAACCTCCTAGAATGTTCTGGACCTTTGTAGAATCTCATGGAACCTTCCAGACTTTCTGAGAAATACATTTTCTTTGAACCTCCTAGAATGTTGTCAGCCAGGCCCTCGCGTGTGGATAAGGGGTGGGGCATCGCCAGTCAGTCAGCGAGATATACCAGTGGTCTCCAAACTTTTTTGATCACGCACCCTATCAGTAAAAAAATTTTGAGCACACACCCCCTGCCGCGCCGAAGCAAAAAAAATAAGCTTGGACTCCTGCCTGACGAAGCGCCAAAAAAAAAAAAGCGCTCCTCCTGCCACGCACCCTGAAGGATCCTCTTGTGCACCCCACTTTGGAGACCACTGAGATATATAAACGAAATGAAGTGAGAGACCAGATGCAATACTGTGAACCTTGTTTTATTGTGTAATTGTGAAAGTGTACATGTGTTTAAGACTTGAAGAGTGAGCATAAGGCTAGTGAGATACCAAGTGACTGAGTGTTACAATGCCTAGATGGAACTGGTGCAGTTGAGTAAACCTGAGGCAACAATCGGACACGAGGTGCAAAGCTTGGCAAATCAGATCACTGACTTCAAATTTCTGGTCTCAATTGTGGTTTGTCACGAAATTCTGTTCCAAGTAAACATTACAAGGCATTACAAACTCAGTCAGTGGACATTGCAACTGCTACTACTTTGATGAGACGCTGCCTTGATCTCGTTATGGCCTACAGAGACAACGAATTTGAAGATGACATCACTGCTGCCAAAGAAATGGTAGAAAACTTAGGAGTTGAGCCGGTCTTCAAGGAATCTCGTATTCATCGGAAGAAGAGACAGATTGGTTACGAGGGCAGAGATGAGGTAATGGGAAGCTCAGAAGAAAAATTCAAGAGGGAGTTTTTTTGCTCACTCATTGACAAGGCTGGAGTGTCCATCAAAGAAAGGTTTGGACAAATGAAGCACCACAAAAAGACCTGGAGGCATTTATATGACCTCAGTAAACTGACAGCAGATGGGAAAACGCTCTTGAACAATCCTACGGAACTTCAATGGACGCTGACACATGGGAAATGCTCAGACATCAGTGATAAAGACTTCTATGTCGAATTGGACAACATCCATCACATTTTGGCACATGGGAAGCACTCTCCACTCCAAGTTCTCCAGTTCATTCATGATGCAGAGCTGAAGGACACTTCTCCTAATGTGTGGAGAGCTTTGAGGATTCTGCTCACGCTGCCAGTCACAGTCATGAGCAGGGCCGTCCCTAGTGGGCTGCGGGGCCCGGGGTGGAAGTGACGGATATAGTCTTCCGGGACCGACCACATCAGACAATCACACTGGCCTGTGGGGCCCACACAAAGTGACTGACCAGGAGGGGGCTGCTGAGTGATCAGGAAGCAGATGATGCAGGAGAGGTTTTCTGAGTAACTTAGACAGCATGTTTATGGGGGCTTTGTGTACGCTGGGATGGGAACTCCACCTCCGACTCACAGGGAGCAATACACCGACCCCTACACGAGCTCAGTGCTGCTGACCAGAAGGTTCATAGATTCATAGATTCATAGATTCTAGGACTGGAAGGGACCTCGAGAGGTCATCGAGTCCAGTCCCCTGCCCGCATGGCAGGACCAAATACTGTCTAGACCATCCCTGATAGACATTTATCTAACCTACTCTTAAATATCTCCAGAGATGGAGATTCCACAACCTCCTGAGGCAATTTGTTCCAGTGTTTAACCACCCTGACAGTTAGGAACTTTTTCCTAATGTCCAACCTAGACCTCCCTTGCTGCAGTTTAAACCCATTGTTTCTGGTTCTATCCTCAGAGGCTAAGGTGAACAAGTTTTCTCCCTCCTCCTTATGACACCCTATTAGATACCTGAAAACTGCTATCATGTCCCCTCTCAGTCTTCTCTTTTCCAAACTAAACAAACCCAGTTCTTTCAGCCTTCCTTCATAGGTCATGTTCTCAAGACCTTTAATCATTCTTGTTGCTCTTCTTTGGACCCTTTCCAATTTCTCCACATCTTTTTTAAAATGCGGCGCCCAGAACTGGACACAATACTCCAGCTGAGGCCTAACCAGAGCAGAGTAGAGCGGAAGAAGGACTTCTCGTGTCTTGCTCACAACACACCTGTTAATGCATCCCAGAATCATGTTTGCTTTTTTTGCAACAGCATCACACTGTTGACTCATATTTAGCTTGTGGTCCACTATAACCCCTAGATCCCTTTCTGCCGTACTCCTTCCTAGACAGTCTTTTCCCATTCTGTATGTGTGAAATTGATTTTTCCTTCCTAAGTGGAGCACTTTGCATTTGTCTTTGTTAAACTTCATCCTGTTTACCTCAGCCCATTTCTCCAATTTGTCCAGATCATTTTGAATTATGACCCTGTCCTCCAAAGTAGTTGCAATCCCTCCCAGTTTGGTATCATCCGCAAACTTAATAAGCGTACTTTCTATGCCAATATCTAAGTCGTTGATGAAGATATTGAACAGAGCCGGTCCCAAAACAGACCCCTGCGGAACCCCACTCGTTACGCCTTTCCAGCGGGATTGGGAACCATTAATAACAACTCTCTGAGTACGGTTATCCAGCCAGTTATGCACCCACCTTATAGTAGCCCCATCTAATTTGTATTTGCCTAGTTTATCAATAAGAATATCATGCGAGACCGTATCAAATGCCTTACTAAAGTCTAGGTATACCACATCCACCGCTTCACCCTTATCCACAAGGCTCGTTATCCTATCAAAGAAAGCTATCAGATTGGTTTGACATGATTTGTTCTTCACAAATCCATGCTGGCTGTTCCCTATCACCTTACCACCTTCCAAGTGTTTGCAGATGATTTCCTTAATTACTTGCTCCATTATCTTCCCTGGCACAGAAGTTAAACTAACTGGTCTGTAGTTACCTGGGTTGTTTTTATTTCCCTTTTTATAGATGGGCACTATATTTGCCCTTTTCCAGTCTTCTGGAATCTCTCCTGTCTCCCATGACTTTCCAAAGATAATAGCTAGAGGCTCAGATACCTCCTCTATTAGCTCCTTGAGTATTCTAGGATGCATTTCATCAGGCCCGGGTGACTTGCAGGCATCTAACTTTTCTAAGTGATTTTTAACTTGTTCTTTTTTTATTTTATCCGCTAAACCTACCCCCTTCCCATTAGCATTCACTATGTTAGGCATTCCTTCAGACTTCTCGGTGAAGACCGAAACAAAGAAGTCATTAAGCATCTCTGCCATTTCCAAGTTTCCTGTTACTGTTTCTCCCTCTTCACTAAGCAGTGGGCCTACCCTGTCTTTGGTCTTCCTCTTGCTTCTAATGTATTGATAAAAAGTCTTCTTGTTTCCTTTTATTCCCGTAGCTAGTTTGAGCTCATTTTGTGCCTTTGCCTTTCTAATCTTGCCCCTGCATTCCTGTGTTGTTTGCCTATATTCATCCTTTGTAATCTGTCCTAGTTTCCATTTTTTATATGACTCCTTTTTATTTTTTAGATCGTGCAAGATCTCGTGGTTAAGCCAAGGTGGTCTTTTGCCACAGTTTCTATCTTTCCTAACCAGCGGAATAGCTTGCTTTTGGGCCCTTAATAGCGTCCCTTTGAAAAACTGCCAACTCTCCTCAGTTGTTTTTCCCCTCAGTCTTGATTCCCATGGGACCTTACCCATCAGCTCTCTGAGCTTCCCAAAATCTGCCTTCCTGAAATCCATTGTCTCTATTTTGCTGTTCTCCCTTCTACCCTTCCTTAGAATTGCAAACTCTATGATTTCATGATCACTTTCACCCAGGCTGCCTTCTACTTTCACATTCTCAACGAGTTCCTCCCTATTTGTTAAAATCAAGTCTAGAACAGCTTCCCCCCTAGAAGCTTTTTCAACCTTCTGAAATAAAAAGTTGTCTCCAATGCAGTCCAAGAATTTGTTGGATAGTCTGTGCCCGGTTGTGTTATTTTCCCAACATATATCCGGATAGTTGAAGTCCCCCATCACCACCAAATCTTGGGCTTTGGATGATTTTGTTAGTTGCTTGAAAAAAGCCTCATCCACCTCTTCCACCTGGATAGGTGGCCTGTAGTAGACTCCTAGCATGACATCTCCCTTGTTTTTTGCCTAAGGTGAACAAGTTCTCTCCCTCCCCCTTATGACACCCTTTTAGATACCTGAAAACTGCTATCATGTCCCCTCTCAGTCTTCTCTTTTCCAAACTAAACAAACCCAGTTCTTTCAGCCTTCCTTCATAGGTCATGTTCTCAAGACCTTTAATCATTCTTGTTGCTCTTCTTTGGACCCTTTCCAATTTCTCCACATCTTTTTTAAAATGCGGCGCCCAGAACTGGACACAATACTCCAGCTGAGGCCTAACCAGAGCAGAGTAGAGCGGAAGAAGGACTTCTCGTGTCTTGCTCACAACACACCTGTTAATGCATCCCAGAATCATGTTTGCTTTTTTTGCAACAGCATCACACTGTTGACTCATATTTAGCTTGTGGTCCACTATAACCCCTAGATCCCTTTCTGCCGTACTCCTTCCTAGACAGTCTTTTCCCATTCTGTATGTGTGAAATTGATTTTTCCTTCCTAAGTGGAGCACTTTGCATTTGTCTTTGTTAAACTTCATCCTGTTTACCTCAGCCCATTTCTCCAATTTGTCCAGATCATTTTGAATTATGACCCTGTCCTCCAAAGTAGTTGCAATCCCTCCCAGTTTGGTATCATCCGCAAACTTAATAAGCGTACTTTCTATGCCAATATCTAAGTCGTTGATGAAGATATTGAACAGAGCCGGTCCCAAAACAGACCCCTGCGGAACCCCACTCGTTACGCCTTTCCAGCAGGATTGGGAACCATTAATAACAACTCTCTGAGTACGGTTATCCAGCCAGTTATGCACCCACCTTATAGTAGCCCCATCTAATTTGTATTTGCCTAGTTTATCAATAAGAATATCATGCGAGACCGTATCAAATGCCTTACTAAAGTCTAGGTATACCACATCCACTGCTTCACCCTTATCCACAAGGCTCGTTATCCTATCAAAGAAAGCTATCAGATTGGTTTGACATGATTTGTTCTTCACAAATCCATGCTGGCTGTTCCCTATCACCTTACCACCTTCCAAGTGTTTGCAGATGATTTCCTTAATTACTTGCTCCATTATCTTCCCTGGCACAGAAGTTAAACTAACTGGTCTGTAGTTTCCTGGGTTGTTTTTATTTCCCTTTTTATAGATGGGCACTATATTTGCCCTTTTCCAGTCTTCTGGAATCTCTCCCGTCTCCCATGACTTTCCAAAGATAATAGCTAGAGGCTCAGATACCTCCTCTATTAGCTCCTTGAGTATTCTAGGATGCATTTCATCAGGCCCGGGTGACTTGCAGGCATCTAACTTTTCTAAGTGATTTTTAACTTGTTCTTTTTTTATTTTATCCGCTAAACCTACCCCCTTCCCATTAGCATTCACTATGTTAGGCATTCCTTCAGACTTCTCGGTGAAGACCGAAACAAAGAAGTCATTAAGCATCTCTGCCATTTCCAAGTTTCCTGTTACTGTTTCTCCCTCTTCACTAAGCAGTGGGCCTACCCTGTCTTTGGTCTTCCTCTTGCTTCTAATGTATTGATAAAAAGTCTTCTTGTTTCCTTTTATTCCCGTAGCTAGTTTGAGCTCATTTTGTGTCTTTGCCTTTCTAATCTTGCCCCTGCATTCCTGTGTTGTTTGCCTATATTCATCCTTTGTAATCTGTCCTAGTTTCCATTTTTTATATGACTCCTTTTTATTTTTTAGATCGTGCAAGATCTCGTGGTTAAGCCAAGGTGGTCTTTTGCCACATTTTCTATCTTTCCTAACCAGCGGAATAGCTTGCTTTTGGGCCCTTAATAGTGTCACTTTGAAAAACTGCCAACTCTCCTCAGTTGTTTTTCCCCTCAGTCTTGATTCCCATGGGACCTTACCTATCAGCTCTCTGAGCTTCCCAAAATCTGCCTTCCTGAAATCCATTGTCTCTATTTTGTCCCTTTAAGCCTAACCCAGAGACTCTCAACACTTCCGTCTCCTATGTCCATCTCTACCTCAGTCCAAGTGTGTACATTTTTAATATATAAGGCAACACCTCCTCCCTTTTTCCCCTGTCTATCCTTCCTGAGCAAGCTGTACCCATCCACACCAACATTCCAATCATGTGTATTATCCCACCAAGTTTCAGTGATGCCAACAATGTCATAGTTGTATTTATTTATTAGCACTTCCAGTTCTTCCTGCTTATTCCCCATACTTCTCGCATTTGTATATAGGCATCTAAGATACTGGTTTGATCTTTCCTCCCAGTTTTGTCCTGACTCTCCTTTCTCTCTGCCAATATAGCCCACACTCCCTCTCGTTTCCGACCCATCTCCCCGGTCTCCATGTTCCCCACTTACCTGTGGGCTTTGCTCACCTGTCCCCGTCGAACCTAGTTTAAAGCCCTCCTCACTAGGTTAGCCAGTCTGTGTCCGAATAGGGTCTTTCCTCTCCTTGAAAGGTGAACGCCATCTCTGCCTAGCAGTCCTTCCTCGAATACCATCCCATGGTCTAGGAAGCCAAAGCCCTCCTGGCGACACCATCTTCGCAGCCAGGCATTCACCTCCATGATGCATCTGTCTCTGCCCGGGCCCCTACCTTTGACAGGAAGAATTGAAGAGAATACCACCTGCGCTCCAAACTCCTTCACCCGTACTCCCAGAGCCCTGTAGTCACTCTTGATCCGCTCAGTGTCACACCGCACAGTATCATTTGTGCCCACATGGATGAGTAGCATGGGGTAGTAGTCAGAGGGCTGGATAATCCTCGACAATGCCTCCGTAACGTCTCGGATACGGGCCCCCGGCAGGCAGCATACCTCCCGAGATGAAATGTCAGGGCGACAGATGGGCGCCTCCATCCCCCTCAGCAGAGAGTCTCCGACCACCACTACCCTACATTTCCTATTCGCAGTGGTGGCAGCAGACTCTCCAGCCTTAGGGGTACGAGGCTTCTCCTCCTTTACTGTAGGGAGTGATTCCTTCTTTCCTGTGTCAAGAAGAGCATAACGGTTACCTATAACCACGGCAGGAGGGTTCGGAGCAAGGGTGGAGCACTGCCTGCTGCCAGAAGTAACCAGCTGCCAGTGTCCACCCTGAGCCATCTCCTCCTCCACCAGTGGTGTATCAGCAGTCCTGTGTACTGGGACAGCTACCTCAGCTGTCTCCACATGGACACTGTCGAGGAATTGCTCATGGATACGGATGCTCCTCAACCTAGCCACCTCCTCCTGTAGCTCTCCCACCTGCTGCCTGAGAGATTCCACCAGCAGGCACCTCTCACATTGGATGGTCCCCCCAGCCTGGATATCAGTAAGTGGAAATTGCAAGTTACAGTCTTTGCAAAACCACACCAGGATCTGGGTAGAGGCATCCATGCTTAGGCACTCTGTCTGGCTACAGGCACAGGTGGAGGAGACAGTAGCAGTGCTGGCACAGGTGTTGCGGGTCTTCCTAACCATCGTAAGCCTCCCTCTGTCAAACTCCCGTCTGCAGCCCCCTGTCAGCTGAAAGGGTTGTTTAAGCGAAAAGTTATGAATGTAGTTGCTTTATAGGTATTAAGGGGAATCAAGAGAAAACAGATGGAACTGGCAAGGGACCCTCGCCCCCTTCCTGCTCCCCTTCCAAACTCCCTTGCGAAACTCCCTGTTAGCAGCTCCTGTTTGCAAAGCTCCCTGGTCGCTTGTGCGCTGCTTTATAAAGCCCTGGCCTGTATGAATGCCCCGCCCACTGATGAAGGCTCAGCCACTTACCAGAGACTTCTAGCTTTCAAACCTTCCAACTGCCAGCCACAGCACACGGTCCTTCAAACAACCAAAACAAACAAACAGACTGACAAACACAAGCTCAGCTCACAGCAAGTAACCCTCAAACACAAACAAACACACACTACAGACAGTCACTTACCCCAAAAGGGTGCTGTATTGCTCCTCCTTCACCTGGAGAACTCCCTTGCGAAACTCCCTGTTAGCAGCCCCTGTTCGCAAAAGGTGATCTTGGCCATGACCTTGTCCTGTAACGCTGCTAATAAAGATGAGTGTGAAGGATCCTTGCACCTTCTCTTGCTGTGCTAGAACATCTCGGCTTTATTACTTATACACCCAGCCACAGCCACGGACATGCATGCTGCAGGAACAAATGCAGTTGTGGTGTCCAAACATTTGAGAGCCGATCCCAAGTTGTTTAACACTACCACACAGCAGCACAGTGCACCGGGTCGAGAAAGGGGGACAAGAAAGGGTGTATCTGCCTCAAAGAGCACTTCAAAACTCCCCAAATCCTCACCAGAGTGATCTCAGGCACAAAGTATTCAACGTTCACTTTCTGATACTGACAATACATAAATGAAACAGAGTATTGTCTCCGTGTGTGTGTGTGGGTCAATAAAATACTCTGGAAAAAGTCTTGCTCTACTCTGCTATCACCTCTGTTCCTGTTACCTAATATATGCTGGACAGTATATAGATACATATCTATCATAAATATAGAGGAAAGAGTAGCATAAAATCCCTCCTTGGCAGCTGTGCTGAATCGCCCTACCTGTAAGGGGTTAAGTAGTTCAAATAACCGAGTTGGCACCTGACCAGAAGGATCAATAAGGAAAGAAGATACTTTCAAATCTGAGGGGGGGAGGTTTTGTTTGTGCTCTCTCTTTTTTGTCTCCTCTCTAGACTGAGAGAGAAAATCCAAGTAGGTAGGACATCTCCTGAAAATATACCTGAAATTTGCCATCTATAATCACAGAAATTGTAAGTAGGGCAAGGGAATGCATTAGGTTATCTTTTGTTTTAGCTTGTGAATTTTCCTATGCTACAGAGGTAGCTTTAGTCCTGTTTTTGTAACTGTGAGCCTGAGCCAGAGGGGAATCCTCTGTGTTTTAAATCTTTTTATTTACCCTGTAAAGTTACCTTCCATCCTGATTTTGTAAGTGTGATTCTTTTATTTTTTTTCCTTATAAATAAAGTTCTTCTTTTAAGAACCTGATTGATTTTCAGTGTCCTGAAAACAAAGGGTCTGGTCTGTACTCACATTGATAAGGCAATTGGTTGGTATATTATTCTCAAGCCTCCCCAGGAAAGGGGGTGAAGGGAGCTTGGGGGGCTATTTTGGGGGATAAGGATTCCAAGTGACCCTTCTCTGAATTTTTGTGTAAATCATTTGGTGGTGGCAGCAACACCATCCAAGGACAAGGAAAGGACTTTGTGCCTTGGGGAAGTTTTTAACCTAAGCTGGTGGAATATAAGATTAGGGGGTCTTTCATGTGGGTCCCCACATCTGTACCCCAGAGTTCAGACTGGGGGGGATCCCTGACAATATCACATTCATAATATGTATTATCTGCACCATATATATATACATATATACCAGTGTGCATTAAGTACCAATAACATTAACCACAAATAGTGTAACAAATGAATGACATAAGTTCGAAAAAGAACTAGATGAGTTCATGGATGGGCAGGGATGGTGTCCTTAACCTCTGTTTGTCAGAAGCTGGGAATGGGTGACAGGGGGTGGATCACTTGATGATTACCTGTTCTGTGCATTCCCTCTGAAGCAGCTGGCATTGGCCACTGTCGGAAGACAGAATACTGGGCTAGATGGACCCTTGGTCTAACCCAGTATGGCTGTTCTTATGTTCTTAAAAGTGATATCGCTGAAACTGGCCTATACCGTAATTCTGTTCATTCACTTATGCTAAGTATCCCATAACACCTTGCATTTGCTTAACAAATCATTTGGCACAAGCAGATAGAAAACTTGTCAAAATCAAGATACATTCATTAATATGTCTTAGTACAAGCCAGGGAAGGACCTTCTCAGATCAATAATAGCAGATGAAATTTGTAACGGGGGTAGCACACCGTCAGTGTAAGGGGAATGCAGTATCACTGCATGGGACGGCTCTTGGGAGACTGGCATCGTATTGTACCTTGTTCCCGTGCCCTATTAATAAACCTGCCTGACACTGGTTATTTGGGCTCTAGAGTATAGTTCATAACAAAATAAGGAACCAAAGTGTGGTCAAACGATACAATTTATCAACAATTCCAGATAGTTTGAATCACCACCCATAGATATTGCTGCAGAGATCCTATGGCCCATTTTCCCTGGAAAACTTCTGATTTCTGGCACCCTGTGGGGTAGCCTAAGGAGGAAAGGTCCCTTGGCCTCCATGACATAGCTCTGCCATGGCTCCCCACTCCTGCCTGAGGCCCTTTCCCCATAGTGCCAGGGGGCATGGGCAGAGTTTGGAGGACTATGGGGGGCGCTCCCTTGAAACAGGATATGTTACTAGTGGGGGAGGTTACCATTTAAAGGTTCAGCCGCCCCCCTAAACAGCTCGAGTCACAGCCCCCACCCTGGGCAGGCCCCGACCCAGCTACTAGACATCTCGCCCCTCCATGTACACCTGGGAAGGGGACAGCGATGAGGAGACTTGTGCCGGGCACTGGCCGCCAGCCCCCCTGCTGGTGGGGTGGTGTCTGGCAATGACCCCCGCACAGGCCAGAGGAGCCCAGTGTCTCTGGTGGGTGGCAGAGGGCAAAGCGGAGCTGCTGGGGGTGGGCGAGGAGAAGGGGCCGGCCCCGAGAGGAGGTGGTTGCCAGGTGGCAGGAGGGTTCATGGCTGTTCCTCCTCCGAGCCGCCGCACCCCAGGATCCGTGGCTGTTGGGCCCCATGGAGTATCGGCCCTGCTGCCCCCCAGGGGCTGGGGCTGGGCGGTGCCACTCTGTTTCCACCTGGACAATGCCGTGATCTGGACCAACATAGGTAACAGCCGGGCCTGGCACGAGTGTGTCCCTCTGCCCAGCAGTGGTGGCCCCTGAGTCGTTCCCGGGCGGGGGGTGCCTGTGAGGTGCACCAGGTTACTGGGAGGTGCCTGCGGCAGGGCTGCCGGGTGATGACAGGGTTACTGCCGGGTGTCCGGTTTTGACCGGCATGTCCGGTCGGAAAGGGGAAGCTGTCAGCGACCGGACCGCACCGCTGCAGTAACCCACCTCTGCCACCAGGGGGCGGGAAGAGCAGCAGCTGCGGGTGGAGCCTGGAGAGACCGAGCTGCTCCCGGCACAAAGTAGGTACCGGCGCTGGCCAGGGTGTGGAGGGGGTAACCTGTCTGACACCCCCCCCGGCCCGCTGTGCCCCAGTTTCCCCCCCACCCAGCCCCTCGCTCTGGGGACTGACCCCTGCCATGTCCCACTGTGTCCGTTCGGACAGTCATCCCTGCAGGCGGCAGGTGAGTCCCGGGGGATGGGGACTGAACGATGCGGGCGTACGCATGGGGGGGGGGAGGTGGGGAGGGGTGGCGCCTCGGGGAAAGGGGTGGAGCAGAGGTGTTCGGATCTCAGGGATGAGAAAGTTGCCAACCCCAGGTGATGAGCTCAAGGCACACAGCGGGCAGCTGAGGCGCAGGGTGTTGGCGAGGAAGGAACGCACGGCACGTGACGACTGTAGATTAACCCAGGTCTTTCCTCCTGGGTGGCTGTTCATATCACCATCTACATGAAAAAAGTGTGGGCCAAACCCTCAGCAGAGTGCATGCACATGTAGGCCATATTGTACTCAGCCACAAAAAGTGTGCAAATCCCCTCAACCGATGTGTGCACCAGGAGATTTACATACCTAAACTGGGCAGGTGCAAAAGTGCACACACAATGTGCAGGACTTCACCCTGTGTGTAAGGGCTCTGCTTGGACTTGACTATGAAGACAACTGAACACTGGTTTGGGAAAGAGATGGATAATGACATCTTACATATACCCGGCCTCTTTTATCCAGAACAACCACCCCAAACCTCATTCTAGACAGACCCACTCACCCATTGCAGACATGCAGCCTGCTCTGGGGTGGAACATAAGCAGCAACACTACACAATTACAGCTGCTACCACTTCCTCTTTGGGTAGGAAGAAGGGCCCCCTGCATAGCCATAGTTTGTCTTCAATATTTGGGAGACAGCTCCAGCCAGGACAACGGGAGCACACTTGGGCAACTAATTCCATGCCTACCCCAGGCTTGCAGTGCTGGGCCCACTGTGGGGTCGCTGCTGACCCTTGTGGGCTGGGCACCTGCCCTGATGTTTGCTCAGGTCTTCCATAGGGACCCGGGGGCTGGGGGTTGGAATTTAACCATGGCCACACAGTGATTAATGTGCAGGTGTCCACAAACAGGGGGGAGGGGGCACTTTTGAAGCCATGGCTGGAACCCCCCAGCCTACAGGAGCTCGAGGTGGGGCCGGGACTGCCCCACTCCTGCGTGTGGGTTTCCTCTTGACTTGGAACCAACCTCGTGCTCGGTCACATGGTGCCGCCAGGCCCCTTCCCTGTGCGGCAGCTGGCCGGAGCTGAGCCAGTCAAGTGACCTCGGAGTCCAGGTGAACTGCACCTGCACACCGTGGAGAGAGGCAGGCGCTACAGGGTAAGGGCGGGACCTGTCCAGGGGGGGCGTGACTCGACCTATTTAGGGGGTGGCCAAACCTTTACATTGTGCCCCCCACTATCAATGGATGCAGGTTGATAGTGCCCCCTCCCGCCTCGCCCACCAGGCCAGTAACCCATCGTCCCCTCAGACTGACCAAATGGGAAATCAGGCCAGGGGCTGTGAGCATCAGCCTGGCCTCACCAGGCTGCCTCGCATCCGTCAGGAGAGGGGCACTGCAGGGCGTGCGCGGCCCCTCACCTCAGTGGGGACCAAGGCCAGCGAGCGGGCGATGGGACCAGGCAGGTGTCACAGCCTGACCCCACCAACAACCTGCACCTCAGCAGCTCGCTGTGTGCCAGGAACTCATCACCGGGGCTTGGCAACTTTCTGATGCCTGAGAACCGAACATCTCTGCCACACCCCTTCCCCCGAGGCCCCACCCCTGTCACACCTCTTCCCCTGAAGCCCCCCTGTGACGTTGTGCAGTCTATATGGTTTTATAAATACTCTTGTATCTAAAACTAGAAATATAAAATGTAACTCTGAGGGCCTATTGTAATTGTGTAAAGTGTGGACCATTAATGATGGTTTGGAATCTTGATGACTCCCATTGTCTGCAGATGGCTGTATTTACCTGTGAGTCTTCCTGTATATGTGTGTGCTGGCAAGTGAGTAATGAAGTCTTGCAGTGACATGTGATCGTGTCACCTGAACTGGAATCCATCTTTAACCTGGTGCTTTTCCAGTGAGGGGGGGTGGAAACCCAGAGAGACAAAGAGTTCCCGCCTTATGCAAAAGATATATAAAGGGGGGAAGAGAAAAGAGAGGGGGAGGAGCCATCATGAAGAATCCCCTAGCTACCACCTGAGCTGCAACAAGAGCTGTACCAGGGGAAAGGATTGTGCCCAGGCCTGGAAGATGTCCAGTCTGAGAAAAACTTACTGAAGCATCTCTGAGGGTGAGATTATCTGTATTTAGTTTGATTAGGCATAGATTTGCGCATTTTATTTTATTTTGCTTGGTGACTTACTTTGTTCTGTCTGTTACTACTTTGAACCACTTAAATCCTACTGTCTGTATTTAATAAAATCACTTTTTATTTAGTAATTTACTCAGAGTATGTATTAATACCTGGGGGAGCAAACAACTGTGCATATCTCTCTATCAGTGTTATAGAGGGCGAACAATTTATGAGTTTGCCCTGCATAAGCTTTATGCAGGGTAAAACGGATTTATCTGGGTTTAGACCCCATTGGGAGTTGGGCATCTGAGTGCTAAAGACAAGCACGCTACTGCGAGCTGTTTTCAGGTAAACTTGCAGCTTTGGGACAAGTGATTCAGACCCTGGGTCTGTGTCTGGAGCCAGACGGGAGTGTCTGGCTCAGCAAGACAGGGTGCTGGAGTCCTGAGCTGGCAGGGAAAACAGAAGCAGGGGTAGTCTTTGCACATCGGGGTGGCAGCTCCCAGGGGGGTTTCTGTGATCCAACCCGTCACAGTGGCGTAGTCGAGCAGGGTCTGTGCACAGCTGATTCCTTTGAGATACTGGTAGTGATTTTAAGTGAGTTTTCAGTGTGGTGGCTGGAAAACAGACAAAGTGGTTACTGGTTTGTTATTTTCAGTTTGCTTATTTCGGGAAAGGGAAGTAGGGACAGAAAAGGAAGCAAAATAAGTAAGAATGAAGATCAAAAGAAGTTAAAACTACACAAGTTGCAAATTGCCCAGAAAGACTGAACAATGGGCGCTGGGAATGTCTCTGTTAACTAAGAAGCCCCTGAGCTGAGTGCATCTCAGTTTCAGTGAACTGCAGATGGGTGTGGCCCAACCTCTGTCTGTGCTGAAGCTGACTGGGGTGTCTAATTTAGCAAGACAGGAGTGGAGGGGTGCCTGTTCTGGCAGGAGGGTGTTCTCTGTGGTATCCCAGCTCATCAAGTGATGGTCTCAAGGGAAGATAAATGGAAATTGATGTACAATTTGCCTGGGGAAAGCCTGACCTGGAAAAAGAAAAGGCTGCCCACCAGCCTGGACTTAAGAGACAAAGCAATTAAGACCCAGAAGCATGACCTGGCTGTAATGGAGTGGAAGAGGTGCACAGAGACATGTATCCTGGAGCTGGAAGTTGGGGTCCTGGTGACTGCTGCGGTGGGAACAAACCCCAAGGACTCTAGCTGGAAGCAAACCCAACCTGAGTGAAAGGGGGGGGATTTTGCTGGCCAGCGAAAGGTCCCTCATAGCTGGAAGCTGTGAGCCTACAGCTGGGTCAGGGTCTCTTTCCCTTTTGGGGGACACAGGAGTGTCTGCCCCATAGGGGAGCCCAAAAATGAATTTTAGGTATACTGCCTCCGCCATGGTCAGTGTCCAAGTCTCTGGCAGTAAGTTCAGGAGGAGGGTGTGACGATGTGCAGTCTATATGGTTTTATAAAAACTTGATAATAAGTCAATATAATGTAACTGAGCTGGTTTTAGAGAAAATACGGTAATAAGTGAATGTAACGTAACTGGGATATGCTTCATGCAAAAGGTCTCTTGTAAGGTATCATTACAAAGCTTATAATCTACTGAGTATGATCATCTGATTTGTATAAATGTACCACTCTTGTATCTAAAACTAGAAATATAAAATGTAACTCTGAGGGCCTATTGTAATTGTGTAAAGTGTGGACCATTAATGATGGTTTGGAATCTTGATGACTCCCATTGTCTGCAGATGGCTGTATTTACCTGTGAGTCTTCCTGTATATGTGTGTGCTGGCAAGTGAGTAATGAAGTCTTGCAGTGACATGTGATCGTGTCACCTGAACTGGAATCCATCTTTAACCTGGTGCTTTTCCAGTGAGGGGGGGTGGAAACCCAGAGAGACAAAGAGTTCCCGCCTTATGCAAAAGATATATAAAGGGGGGAAGAGAAAAGAGAGGGGGAGGAGCCATCATGAAGAATCCCCTAGCTACCACCTGAGCTGCAACAAGAGCTGTACCAGGGGAAAGGATTGTGCCCGGGCCTGGAAGATGTCCAGTCTGAGAAAAACTTACTGAAGCATCTCTGAGGGTGAGATTATCTGTATTTAGTTTGATTAGGCATAGATTTGCGCATTTTATTTTATTTTGCTTGGTGACTTACTTTGTTCTGTCTGTTACTACTTTGAACCACTTAAATCCTACTGTCTGTATTTAATAAAATCACTTTTTATTTAGTAATTTACTCAGAGTATGTATTAATACCTGGGGGAGCAAACAACTGTGCATATCTCTCTATCAGTGTTATAGAGGGCGAACAATTTATGAGTTTGCCCTGCATAAGCTTTATGCAGGGTAAAACGGATTTATCTGGGTTTAGACCCCATTGGGAGTTGGGCATCTGAGTGCTAAAGACAAGCACGCTACTGCGAGCTGTTTTCAGGTAAACTTGCAGCTTTGGGACAAGTGATTCAGACCCTGGGTCTGTGTCTGGAGCCAGACGGGAGTGTCTGGCTCAGCAAGACAGGGTGCTGGAGTCCTGAGCTGGCAGGGAAAACAGAAGCAGGGGTAGTCTTTGCACATCGGGGTGGCAGCTCCCAGGGGGGTTTCTGTGATCCAACCCGTCACAGTGGCGTAGTCGAGCAGGGTCTGTGCACAGCTGATTCCTTTGAGATACTGGTAGTGATTTTAAGTGAGTTTTCAGTGTGGTGGCTGGAAAACAGACAAAGTGGTTACTGGTTTGTTATTTTCAGTTTGCTTATTTCGGGAAAGGGAAGTAGGGACAGAAAAGGAAGCAAAATAAGTAAGAATGAAGATCAAAAGAAGTTAAAACTACACAAGTTGCAAATTGCCCAGAAAGACTGAACAATGGGCGCTGGGAATGTCTCTGTTAACTAAGAAGCCCCTGAGCTGAGTGCATCTCAGTTTCAGTGAACTGCAGATGGGTGTGGCCCAACCTCTGTCTGTGCTGAAGCTGACTGGGGTGTCTAATTTAGCAAGACAGGAGTGGAGGGGTGCCTGTTCTGGCAGGAGGGTGTTCTCTGTGGTATCCCAGCTCATCAAGTGATGGTCTCAAGGGAAGATAAATGGAAATTGATGTACAATTTGCCTGGGGAAAGCCTGACCTGGAAAAAGAAAAGGCTGCCCACCAGCCTGGACTTAAGAGACAAAGCAATTAAGACCCAGAAGCATGACCTGGCTGTAATGGAGTGGAAGAGGTGCACAGAGACATGTATCCTGGAGCTGGAAGTTGGGGTCCTGGTGACTGCTGCGGTGGGAACAAACCCCAAGGACTCTAGCTGGAAGCAAACCCAACCTGAGTGAAAGGGGGGGGATTTTGCTGGCCAGCGAAAGGTCCCTCATAGCTGGAAGCTGTGAGCCTACAGCTGGGTCAGGGTCTCTTTCCCTTTTGGGGGACACAGGAGTGTCTGCCCCATAGGGGAGCCCAAAAATGAATTTTAGGTATACTGCCTCCGCCATGGTCAGTGTCCAAGTCTCTGGCAGTAAGTTCAGGAGGAGGGTGTGACGATGTGCAGTCTATATGGTTTTATAAAAACTTGATAATAAGTCAATATAATGTAACTGAGCTGGTTTTAGAGAAAATACAGTAATAAGTGAATGTAACGTAACTGGGATATGCTTCATGCAAAAGGTCTCTTGTAAGGTATCATTACAAAGCTTATAATCTACTGAGTATGATCATCTGATTTGTATAAATGTACCACTCTTGTATCTAAAACTAGAAATATAAAATGTAACTCTGAGGGCCTATTGTAATTGTGTAAAGTGTGGACCATTAATGATGGTTTGGAATCTTGATGACTCCCATTGTCTGCAGATGGCTGTATTTACCTGTGAGTCTTCCTGTATATGTGTGTGCTGGCAAGTGAGTAATGAAGTCTTGCAGTGACATGTGATCGTGTCACCTGAACTGGAATCCATCTTTAACCTGGTGCTTTTCCAGTGAGGGGGGGTGGAAACCCAGAGAGACAAAGAGTTCCCGCCTTATGCAAAAGATATATAAAAGGGGGAAGAGAAGAGAGAGGGGGAGGAGCCATCATGAAGAATCCCCTAGCTACCACCTGAGCTGCAACAAGAGCTGTACCAGGGGAAAGGATTGTGCCCAGGCCTTGAAGATGTCCAGTCTGAGAAAAACTTACTGAAGCATCTCTGAGGGTGAGATTATCTGTATTCAGTTTGATTAGGCATAGATTTGCGCATTTTATTTTATTTTGCTTGGTGACTTACTTTGTTCTGTCTGTTACTACTTTGAACCACTTAAATCCTACTGTCTGTATTTAATAAAATCACTTTTTATTTAGTAATTTACTCAGAGTATGTATTAATACCTGGGGGAGCAAACAACTGTGCATATCTCTCTATCAGTGTTATAGAGGGCGAACAATTTATGAGTTTGCCCTGCATAAGCTTTATGCAGGGTAAAACGGATTTATCTGGGTTTAGACCCCATTGGGAGTTGGGCATCTGAGTGCTAAAGACAAGCACGCTACTGCGAGCTGTTTTCAGGTAAACTTGCAGCTTTGGGACAAGTGATTCAGACCCTGGGTCTGTGTCTGGAGCCAGACGGGAGTGTCTGGCTCAGCAAGACAGGGTGCTGGAGTCCTGAGCTGGCAGGGAAAACAGAAGCAGGGGTAGTCTTTGCACATCGGGGTGGCAGCTCCCAGGGGGGTTTCTGTGATCCAACCCGTCACACCCCCCACCTCTGCCTCTGAGGCCCCACTCCTATTCCATGCCTTCCCCAGAGGCCCCACCCCCTACCCAGATGCTCACAGTTTCCCTTTCCAACCAGACATTCTCATCAAAAACTGAACACCCGGCAACAACGCTGTCATCACCTGGCAGCCCTGCTGCAGGCACCATCCAGTAACCTGGTGCACCTCACAGGCCCCCCCTGCCCGGGAACGAGGGAAGGACGCAGGGGCCACCAGTGCTGGGCAGAGGGATACAGTCGAGCCAGGCCTGGCTGTTACCTATGTTGGTCCAGATCACGGCATTGTCCAGCTGGAAACAGAGTGTCACTGCCCAGCCTCAGACCCTGGGGGGCAGCAGGGCCGATACTCCAGGGGGCCCAACAGCCACGGATCCTGGGGTGCGGCGGCTGTGAGCAGGAACAGCCATGAACCCTCCAGCCACCTGCCAGAGATGCTGGGCTCCTCTGGCCTGAGCGGGGGCCATCGCCAGACACTACTCCACCAGCAGGGGGGCTGGGGCCGGCTCCAGGCACAGGACTCCTCATCGCTGTCCCCTTCCCAGTTGTACATGGTGGTTCCGGGAGCCTTGTGGCTGGGAGGGGCCTGCCCAGGGTGGGGCTGTGACTCAAACTGTTCAGGGAGGCGACTGAACCTTTAAATTGTGCCCCCCCACTAGCAACATATGCAGTTTGGGGTGCAGTGCCCCCATAGTCCTCCAAACTCCGCCCATGCCCCCCTGGCACTATGGGGAAAGGGCCTCAGGCAGGAGCTATGCCATGGAGGCCGAGGGACCTTTCCTCCTTTGGCTACCCCAAAGGGTGCCAGAAATCAGAAGTTTTCCAGGGAAAATGGGCCATAGGATCTCTGCAGTGATATCTATGGGTGGTGATTCAAACTACCTGGAATTGTTGATAAATTGTATTGTTTGACCACACTTTGGTTCCTTATTTTGTTATGCAATAGACTCTAGAGCCCAAATAACCAATGTCAGATTATTAATATGGCACAGGAACAAGGTACAATACGATACCAGTCTCCAAAGAACCGTGCCCTGCAGCGATACTGCATTCACCTTACACTGACGGGGCGCTTCCCCATTACAAATTTCAGCTGCTATTCTTTATATGATTTTACAAGTGACACATTTCTTTACACGTCACTAAAATCCAACCCATCAGTTTGTTCCAGTTCCCTACCTTGTTCTGTTCTTTCCTTAGCTTTGTTTTAGATATTAGCATTCCAGGCACTGATTTGGGAAGGTCCTTCCCTGGCTTGTACTAAGACATAGAAACGAATGTATCTTGATTTTGACAAGTTTTCTATCTGCTTGTGCCAAATCATTTGTTAAGCAAATGCAAGGTGTTATGGGATTCTTAGCATCAGTGAATGAACAGGATTATGGTATAGGCCAGTTTCAGCGATATCCCTGTTAAGAACCTAAGAACATAAGAACAGCCATACTTCGTCAGACCAATGTTTCATCTAGTCCAGTATCCTGTCTTCAGACAGTGATCAAGGCCAGCTGCTTTAGAGGGATGAACATAACAGATAATCATAGAATCATAGGACTGGAAGGGACCGCTTTTGTGGCAGGACTAAGTATTATCTAGCCCATTCCTGATAGTTGTTTTTCTAACCTGCTCTTAAAAATATCCAATGATGGAGTTTCCATAACCTCCCTAGGCAATTTATTCCAGTGCTTAACAACCCTGACAGACAAAACAAACCCATTTTTTTCAATCTTCCCTCATAGGTCATGTTTTCTAGACCTTTAATCATTTTTAAAAAGCAACAGAGAGTCCTGTGGCACCTTATAGACTAACAGGTGTATTGGAGCATAAGCTTTCGTGGGTGAATACCCACTTTGTCAGACGCACTAACACGGCTACCCCTCTGATACTTAATCATTTTTGTCACTCTTCTCTGGACTCTCTCCAATTTGGCGACACATCCTTCCTGGAATGTGTCACTCAGAACTGGACACAATACTCCAGTTGAGGCCTAATCAGTGCAGAGTAGAGTGGAAGAATTTCTTCTTGTGTCCTGCTTACAACACTCCTGCTAATACATCCCAGAATGATGTTTGTTTTGGTTTTTTGCAACAGCCTTACACTGTTGACTCATATTTAGTTTGTGGTCCATGACCAAATCCCTTTCCACAGTACTCCTTCCTAGGCAGTCATTTCCCATTTTGTATCTGTGCAACTGATTGTTACTTTCTGAGTGAAGTACTTTGTATTTGTCCTTATTGAACTTCATCCTATTTATTTCAGAGCATTTCTTCAGTTTGTCCAGATCATTTTGAAATGTAATCCTATCCTCCAAAGTACTTGCAACCTCTCCCAGCTTGGTATCATCCGCAAACTTATAAGTGTACTCTCTATGCCATTATCTAAGTCATTGATGAAGATATTGAAAAGAACCGTACGCAGAACTGATCCCTGTGGGACCCCACTCGTTATGCCCTACCAGCATGATTATGAACCACTGATAACTACTCTTTGGGAATGGTTTTCCAACCAGTTTTACACCCACCTTATAGTAGCTCCATCTAGGTTGCATTTCCCTAGTTTATTTATGAGAAGGTCATGCAAGACAGTATCAAAACCTTTACTAAAATCAAGATATACCAAATCTACCACTTCCCCCTTATCCACAAGGCTTGTTACCCTGTCAAAGAAAGCTATCAGGCTGGTTTGACACAATTTGTTCTTGACAAATCCATGCTGACTGTTATTTATCACTTTATTATCTTCTAGGTGTTTGCAAATTGATTGCTTGATTATTTGCTCCATTATCTTTCCGGGTACAGAAGTTAAGCTGACTGGTCTGTAATTTCCTGGGTTGTCCTTATTCTCCTTTTGATAGATTGGCACTAGATTTGCCCTTTTCCAGTCTTCTGGAATCTCTCCCGTCTTCCATGACTTTTCAGAGATGATTGCTAATGGCTCAGATATCTCCTCAGTCAGCTCTTTGAGTATTCTAGGATGCATTTCATCAGGCCCTGGTGATTTGAAGACATCTAATTTGTCCAAGTAAGTTTTAACTTGTTCTTTCCCTATTTTAGCCTCTTCTGATCCTACCTCATTTTCACTGGCATTCACTATTTTAGACATCCAATCACTACCAACCTTCTCGGTGAAAACCGAAACAAAGAAGTCATTGAGCATCTCTGCCATTTCCACATTTTCTGTTATTATTCTTCCCCCCTCATTGAGTAATGGGCCTACCCTGTCCTTGCTCTTCCTCTTGCTTCTAAGTATTTGTAGAATGTTTTCTTGTTACCCTTTATGTCTCTAGCTAGTTTGATCTCGTTTTGTGCCTTGGCCTTTCTAATTTTGTCCCTACATACTTGTGTTATTTGCTTATATTCATCCTTTGTAATTTGACCGAGTTTCCACTTTTTGTAGGACTCTTTTTTGAGTTTTAGATCATTGAAGATCTTCTGGTTAAGCCAGGGTGGTCTCTTGCCATACTTCCTATCTTTCCTATGCAGTAGGATAGTTTGCTCTTGTGCCCTTAATAGTGTCTCTTTGAAAAACTGCCAACTGTCTTCAATTGTTTTTCCCCTTAGACTTGCTTCCCATGGGATCTTACCTACCAACTCCCTGCGTTTGCTAAAATCTGCCTTCTTGAAATCCATTGTCTTTATTGTGCTGTTCTCCCTCCTACCATTCCTTGGAATCATGAACTCTATCATTTCATGACCACTTTCACCCAAGCTGCCTTCCACTTTCAAATTCTCAACCAGTTCCTCCCTAGTTGTCAAAATCAAATCTAGAACAGTCTCTCCCCAGTATCTGTCTCCACCTTCTGAAATAAAAAATTGGCTCCAATACATTCCAAGAACTCATTGGCTAATCTGTCCCCTGCTGTGTTATTTTCCCAACAAATGTCTGGGTAGTTGACGTCCCCCATCACCACCAAGTCCTGTGCTTTGGATGATTTTGTTAGTTGTTTAAAAAAAGCCTCAGCCACCTCTTCTTCTTCGTTAGCTGGTCTGTAGTAGACCCCTACCATGATATCACTTTTTTTGTAGCCCTTTTATCCTTACCCAGAGACTTTCAGCAAGTCTGTCTCCTATTTCCATCTCAACCTCAGTCCAAGTGTATACATTTTTAATATATAAGGCAACAACTCCTCCTTTTTTCCCTGCCTGTCCTTCCTGAGGAAGTTATACCCTTCTGTAACAATATTCCAGTCATGCATTTTATCCCACCAAGTCTCCGTGATGCCAACTCTGTCATAGTTGTGTTTATTTACTAGCATTTCAAGTTCTTCCTGCTTATTCTCCATACTTCTTGCATTAGCATACAGACATCTAAGATACTGATTTGCTTCCCCACCCCCCCTTCTGTCTTGTCTCTCCTTTTTCCTTGCTATAACAGCCTATGCTCCCCCAAATTCCAAACCTTCTTCCAGGTCTCCATGTTCTTGACTTATCTGTGGGCTTTGGCCACCTGCCCCCTTCAAACCTAGTTTAAAGTTCTCCTCACTGGGTTAGCCATCAAGTGATCCATCCCGTCGCCCATTCCCAGCTTCTGGCAAACAGAGGCTAGGGACACCATCCCTCCCCAACATAGCTAATAGCCATTGATGGACCTATCCTCCATGACTATATCTAGTTCTTATTTTAACTTATCTAGTTCTTTTGCTACGGAATTTGTGGTTAATGTTATTGGTAGTTAATGCGTACTACTAGTATAGATACGGTGCAGATAATACAGATTATGAATGTGATATAGATCTATATGCTATCCAGCATATATTAGACAACAGGAGCAAAGGTGATAGCAAAGTAGAGCAAGACTTTTTCACGAGTATTTTATTAACACACACACACACACACACACACACACACACACACACACACACACACACTACTCTGTTTCATTTATTTATGGTCAGTATCAGAAAGTGAACTTTAAATACTTTGTGCCTGAGATCACTCTGGTAAGGATTTGGGGAGTTTCGAAGTGCTCTTTGAGGCAGATACACCTTTCCTCCCCCCCACCCCTCAACCTGATGCATTCTGCTGCTGTGTAGTAGGGTTAAACCACTGGGGACAAACTCTCAAATGTTCAAACACCACAACTAAGGCCAGGTTTAAAAAAAAAAAAAAGGTTGGCACCAGCAGTTTCCATGGTGGCACGTTTGGGACAAAAGAGCCCAGCACTAAGCACTTATTCTGGTGCCTAAATGGCCCCTGGTGTGTTGCTACATCTCAGAAGTGACTGAACCTCTGGGGCAGATACAGCATTGGTTCCTGCAGCATGCACAACCGTGGCTGTAGCTGGGTGTATCAATAATAAAGGCCAGATGTTCCAGCGAAGCAAGAGAACGTGCAAGGAGCCTTCACACTCCTACACACTCCACACACAGGGTCGAGTGATGACAAGGTCATGGCCAAAATCACCTTCTGATAAGCTCGTACAGGAGACGGTGTATTTCTCCCTGTGAGTCGGAGGTGGAGTTCCCATCCCAACGTACACAAAGCCCCCACTAACATGCTGTCTACGTGACTCAGAAAACCTCTCCTGCATCCTCTGCTTCCTGATCACTCAGCAGCCCCCTCCTGGTCAGCCTAGAAGCTTTTCCCTCGGAACAGGAGACGCACCCGGTCACGAATCTGTTTGGTTTTCACACCGTACACGATGGGGTTCATCATGGGAGGAAAGAGGAGGTAGAAATTGGCTATCAGGATATGTACATGCGGGGGGACTAGGTGGCTGAACCTGGAATTATTGAGGAGAACCACTGGTGTGTAGACCACTAAGATGGCGCAAAGTTGGGAAACAGGTGCCGAAAGCCTTGAAATAAACACATCAACTGAGTACACACAAAGACTGCAGGGCGGATGCAGGGGGATAGCATGGGAAGGCCGCGGTGAGCACACTGTGGGTAGGTGACCTGGAGGAAAAAGAGGCCATTTCTGCAGGGGATTATCCAGGTCGGCACTGACCTCTTTGTTTCAGGTGATTTGT
Source organism: Malaclemys terrapin pileata (assembly GCF_027887155.1). NCBI lineage: Eukaryota > Metazoa > Chordata > Testudines > Emydidae > Malaclemys > Malaclemys terrapin. Next base: position 347,405,416 of record NC_071505.1, on the reverse strand, counting down.
TCTGCCAGCCAGTAAAAATCAGAACAACAGTAGAACCAGGAAACCCAGACCTCACTGAATTGGCAGTCACTTATGAATTCCGAGACATATACGGAGACACAGGATTTTTGCCTGAATGTGGCGAAATACAAAGCACGTGTTGCATGCCTTGACTGAGGCCCAGTGATTTCCTTAGGGTTCTGTCTGTAGAACATGCTTCGGAATTCAGAAATCCAGAGAAGAGCGGAAGTGGGGAATGTACTAAATTAGCCAGGAGCCTCTCAGAAGAGTGTTTCAGTGCCGGGCGCTCAGAACAATTCAGAGCAGCGTTTTGTTGTTCTGACGTAACCGAGTTCCATAAAAAACGCCTCGTCGGGTCTGAAATCCCTTCTTTTGTTTTCAAAAGAGAAGACGCCATTTTGTACATAATTGAACCGTGTACCACCAGACACTGCCCTCTAGAGTTAAGCTGGTGTCAGTGTTTAGTGGGCAAAGGGGGTGTTTTTAAGCTGTTGAAATACAAGTGATTTTATCCCAGGTCAGTATAGTTTAGAGCATAGAGAAGCAAAGCCTGGGAGGGTAACTCGTCATAACTGTTTCGGTACCAATTCAAGGAGGGGTTGCCCCACTATGTTTGAGTCACACGTTGTTCTTGTACAAACACTTTTCTCATATTTGCCTTCTGACCAACTGGTTTGTACATTTATAACCTACAGTTTCTAATAATCACGTTTACAGTTAGAGCAGAGATCCCCAAACTGTGGGGCGTGCTCCCCAGGGGGGGCATGGAGGAACGTCCGGCGGGGCATAGCAGGGCCCGGGCCCACCACTACAGGGTGGGTAGGTAGGGAGCACCACCCAGCCTATTCCCACCCCCGGCTCTTCTCCGGTCCCGCCTCCAGCCATGTCCCTGACTCCCGGCCCTGCACCGGGCCCCGTCCCTAGCCTCGCAGGGCTCCACACCCGGCTGAGGTCCCAGCTTCCGGCCCCCACCAAGGCCTGGTGGCCGCTCTACTCCTGGCCCTGTGCCAACCCCAAGCCTCTGCCGCTGGCCATGGCTCAATTCCCAGCCTGGTGGCGAGGCCAGGAGCGGAGCTGCAACTGTCCACATGCCAGCTGCTGGTCCCCATCAAAGCCCAGCTGCAGCTCTGCTCCCACCCCCAGCCTTGTCCCCTGGCCACGGTCACACTCCCAGCCCCAAACCCACCCCCAGCTGCTGACCCAGCCTCATCCCCCATGCACCCCTGTTCGCGTTACCCCCCTCACCCCCGAGCCACAGCCCCGTTCCCAGCCCAGCTCTGGAGGGGGGCGTGAGGACAGGGATAAGGGGGAGTGCGCGACCCTCAAAAGTTTGGGGACCACTGATTTAGCGACTTCTTTCAAATACTCTTCGTAAGGCAGAAATCACCTGCATTCACATTTCGAGCTGTCTTTCACACGTAATATAAAGAAAACTAGTATATACGTTTAGAAGCAAAGTCGAAGCTGTAAAATTACATTCCAGGATCTGTGTAAGCAGATGGGGAGATCGTAGACGTTTTATAGTGAGAGAGGTGGCATCTTAGCCACACGCGTTGGATGGGCATTCAGTCACTGCTTGTAGTCAGAAGTTTCCTAAAGAGTTTACTTATGTAGCTTAAATCTTCATTTCATAAAGCAAGTAAGTAAAAGTGCTCATGTGGGGTATAGCCCTGGAGAGGAGAGACAGTAGCATTTATATGAATCCTAGGCAGAGAGCCTGGAAGCAAGCGAACTTAGATTTCAAACGCTCTGATGCACAGAGATACTAGAAGGGTTCAGTTATGTGACTTGTTTAAATATTTTATGAGTTTTCTCTCTCCCGCTTCCTCTGGACATTTTTTGTTTGATTTTTCCCTCTAATATAAAATACAAATTATTTACGACCGCGTTTTACTTTTTATTTCTGGAAATAGAACACAGCTCAGATCTCATATTATTTTAGCACTGTACACCCGGCCCCCCTGAACAGGTCGAGCCCCCACCAAACGTACCTCTATAGAGACCCAAGTCTCTCACCTCCCACCTGGGGAGTAAAGTCAGCAGGGGGTCATTAGGAGGTATAAATACTCTCACCCAGTTGATCCCGGCTGAGTGCAGAGATCTGCAGTTTGTGTGTGACTTCAGCATGTGCTGAGGGAAGGAGATGCAGCCAGGGTTCAGGTGAGCTGGGGCAGTTTAGATTAAAGCTAATCAAGGATCTTTCTAAATAGGAGATTTTTAAAGTAAATGTAAAGCTTGGGACGAAATCTGCTGTCAATTACACTTGTGTAAACCTGGAATGATTCTGGATTTACACCCGTATTAGTGAGAGCAGAGTGAGGCTGGTCATTTAGAAGAGAACTATTTAATTCCATCAAAAGACAAAAAAATGATGTGAAGAAAGCACTGAGTATTCCAAAAATCAGGGATGTTTGGGTTACACACAGAGCCATAGTTCTCTCCCCTGGTGCAATTGCATTGTGAGAGATTCTCTATTGTGTAACTCTGTTCTCATGGGAGATTTCAGTCTGGGGGACATATGTTTTGGCAGAGAGGCAAGTAATGATTAGGACAGGGCAGTCCTATAAAACGATCTCAATCGCTTGCTAAACTGGGCTCACTTGAGCAACGTGCAGTTGATTACAACTAAATGCGAGGTCCTACATCGAGGAACCGAGGCTGTAGATCATACTTACAGGATGGGGGGCTCTGTTTTAGAAAGCACTGACTCAAAAGAGAACTCAGAGTGATGATGTGAAACCAGCTGTACATGAGGTCCCACTGCAGTGTGGTGATGGAGACAACAAGTGACCTCCTTGAATGTACAAGCAGGGGAATAGGGAGTGAAAATAGAGAGGTGTGAAGCTTGGAGAGAACATCATTGGGCACTGTTTCTAGGTCCGGTGTCCACACTTCAAAAAGGTTGCTAACAGATTGAAAAGGGTTCAGAGCAGGTGATCAGAATGGTCCCTTCTTGCCTTAAAATCTATGACTCCATAATTATTTGATCACAATTTTTTCTCAGTTCATGAAATAATTAATAATTTTTTCTACAACCTTATGTCAGTATGGCTTGTAGCAGCTTGTAATAATTTTCCCTTTGTGAAAATAGTCTCTCCATCTCTGTTCATTTGGACTTTTTATATCATAACATTTCTTCTCTTCAAAGTCTGTTTTGAATACGTTACTTTTCTTAAGAGGCTTTGGTGAGGGACCTTGTCAAAGGCTTTCTGAAAGCCCAAATACACTATAGCCACTGGATCACCCTTGTCCAGATGTCTGTTGACCTCCTCAACGAATTCTACTAGATTGGTGAGAGATGATTCTGTTCTTTATTATCATTTCAACCCATTCGCCTGGCTCCGAAGTTAGGCTCACTGGGCTGTAATTGCCAGGATCACCTCTGGAACCTTCTTTAAAAATCGGCATCACATTTGCTATTTGTCAGTCATCTGGTACAAAGGCTGATTTAAGTGATAGGTCACATACCCGAGTTAGTATTTCTGCATTTAGATATTTGAGTTCCTTTAGAATTCCTGGTGAATCCCATGTGGTCCTGGTGACTTATTACTGTTTAATTTATCAGTTTGTTCCAAAACCTCCTCTGCTGACACCTGGGACAGTTCCTCAGATTTGTCACCTAAAAAAAACAGCTCAGTTATCCCAGAAGTCGGTGGGGAGTTCTTCCCCTGACTTCAATGGGAGCGGGATCAGACTCATAGGTTCTTTGGCTATGTCTACGCAGCGAGCGGCAGTTAGTCTCACAGCTCGGGTTGACAGATGCAGGCTTGTGCTTCTCGAGGATAGCTGTGTAGATGTTGAGGCTCGGGCTCTGAAGCTGAGATCAAAATAGCACTACTCATGCATGTTCCCGATGTACTACGTACATCCAGGCTGAATACCCAGAATGTGCTGCTGAATGTACCAGGCACATCTTGCTACATGCAGCTTAACATGCCAGGTATTTCTAGGCTGAAAATATGTGCCGTGTGGCCAGATATACTAGGTACTTCACGGGAGAATGCACACTAAACAATGTGCATCTTCTAGTAGCAAGATACACCAGGTAGGATATTTGTAACCAAGTGGGGTTCGTAACTCATGACTTGTAATGACATTCTAAGAACTTTAAATGATTTTGCAAAGAAAAATATAAGTGTTTGTATGATTAGTATTGCAACATGACTGATGAACTCAGAAAGAAGAACTCCACTTCTTCCAGAGCTGAGACTGGCCCCTAGCATGTATTTAATTTACAGGGTCTGTTCATTTCATGTGTTATGTTTTATTGAAAGGAAAGACACTGATGTGAGACTTGCAAAAGATGCCACAACAAGACAACCTGTCAGATTCCAACAGCACAGGCTCTGATCCATCAGTGTTCTTCCTGACAGGCATCCCGGGGCTGGAATCTCTGCACCTCTGGATCTCCATCCCCTTCTCCTCAGTGTTCACCGTGGCCCTTCTAGGAAACTGCACCCTCTTGTATGTTATCAAGACAGAGCCCTCCCTACACAAGCCCATGTTCTATTTCCTCACCATGCTGGCCGTCATCGACCTGGTTTTATCCACAACCACCATGCCGAAAATACTGAGCATCTTCTGGTTTAATTCCAGGGAGATCAGCTTTAACGGCTGCCTGGTGCAGATGTTTTTCCTTCACTCGTTCTCCATCATGCAGACTGCTCTGCTGCTGGCCATGGCCTTTGACAGGTACGTGGCCATCTGCAACCCCCTGAGGTACACCACCATCCTGACCAACTCAGTGATAGCAAAGATCGGGCTGGCGGCTTTGGCCCGGGCTGTTCTCCTAGTGCTCCCTCTGCCCTTCGTCCTCAGGAGGCTGCCCTACTGCGGGTCCCATGTCATCTCCCATTGCTACTGTGAGCACATGGCCGTGGTCACTCTGGCTTGTGCCAACACCAGGTTCAATAACATCTATGGGATCATTGTGGCTTTCTTCATTGTGGGGCTGGATCTGATGTTCATCTCCCTATCGTATGTCAAGATCCTAAGGGCTGTCTTAAGCTTGGCATCCAAGGAAGAGAAACTCACGGCTTTTGGCACCTGTGTTGCCCACCTTTGGGCCATCTTAGTGGCCTACACACCAGTGATCCTCTCCTCAATAATTTACAGGTTTGGCCACCAAGTCCCCCCACATGTACACATCCTGCTGGCCAATTTCTACCTCCTCTTTCCTCCCATGATGAACCCCATCGTGTACGGTGTGAAAACCAAACAGATTCGTGACCGGGTGCTTCTCCTGTTCCGAGGGAAAAGCTTCTAGGCTGACCAGGAGGAAGCTGCTGAGTGATCAGGAAGCAGAGGATGCAGGAGAGGTTTTCTGAGTAACTTAGACAGCATGTTTGTGGGGGCTTTGTGTACGCTGGGATGGGAACTCCACCTCCAACGCACAGGGAGCAATACACCGTCCCCTACACGAGCTTAGCGCTGCTGGCCAGAAGGTGATCTTGGCCATCTCCTTGTCCTCACTCGGCCCTGTGTGTGGAGTGTGTAGGAGTGTGAAGGCAGTTGCGATGTCTGAACATTTGAGAGCCTATTCCAAGTTCTTTAACAATACCACTGTGATGCTCTGTACCTCGGGAGAACACCCTGCACCCCCATGTTCATCCTTATAGTATGATTGTGTGGTATCTAATGCAAAGTTTGTCATGTTGGGTCTCTTTGGAAGGCTCATGATGCACTGAGCATGGTTGTTATAGTGATGTTATAGGTTGTAATTTCATGTGTATAGTTATGAGACTGAAAATGTGTCCTTGTGGCTTAAAACAAGCCCAGGCAAAACTCTCCAGGAGCAGAGGGGAACATCACAGTGGTGCAGCGAGCAGGATGTATATACAGCTTGTTACTCCAAGTGGAGTTCAAAGTTCAGGCACTGATATTTGTGATTTTAAGTGAGTCTTAAGTGCAGTGACTAAGAACAGTCAGGAGGAGGTCACAGTTTTGTTATTTTCTGTTTGTTTATTTCGGATGAGGAGAAATAAGCACAAGAAACAGAAGAATGAGGACCAGTGAGACAGTTACAAAACTAGAGCTGGCCAGACTGGAAGCAGCAGAGAAGGAAAAGGACTGCGAGTTTCAAATGTGGCAGGCAGAAATGAGGCTCAAAGAAGAGGAGGCTGCACACAGAAGGGCTATGGAAGAAAAAGAGAGAGAGAGAGAAGGAAAAGAGAGAGAGAACCCCCCCGCTGGACCTGCTAGAGAAGCAGAACCAGAGGCCCCCGACCCCAACCACTCCCATCACTCCAAAAATCCACAAATGGGAACACTTATGTCCTGCATCCAGTGAAGAGGACGATATTGCTGAATATCTGACTACCTTTGAAAGCTGTATGCAATACATGAAATCCCTGATGGTAAGAGAGTTCCTATCCTGATTGCGAAATTAACTGGTAAAGCTCGAAATGCATTCAATGGAATGCCTAGTGAAGATGCTTTAGACTATTGTAAATTTTAAAATACTGTTGTGCGAAGTTTTCAGGTTACCCCTGAAACATATAGAATTCAATTTAGGACTCTTAAAAGGGCTATTGGGATGAGTCACGGGGAATAGGTAAACAAAATGAAAGATTTGTTGGGAAAACGGGGGAGGGGTAAAGAGGTGGCAAGTTTTGAAGGAACGCTTGATCTTGTTGCACAAGAGCATTTTAGCATATGTAAGGCCGAAGTAAAGCCGTGTCTATGGGATAACAATGTCAAGTCAGGGGATGAGATGGCTTTTTGAGCTGATGCCTTTGAACAGACTCAGGCGTCTATTGAGGGCAGGTCACAGAATGGGGTTTAAAGCAGGTGGGAAGGGGAGATCCTATTTTCTCCCTAGCAAGAGGGAGGGTGGCTGGGAGGCTGGGTACTCACCTCCCCAGAACCTTTCCTCTAACTCTCGTCCCAAATCTCCTGTAGAAGGAGAAGAGCCCAAAACATGCTATCAGGGTAATTCCACTGATCACCTGAGGAATAAAGGCCCTGTGCTAGGAGGAAGCTCATGTTAGTTCTGCTGTCCTCGCCACAGAAACCCCCCAAGCAATTGAAACCTCTCATATCGGTTCTGTGAGATTAGCCTCTGCAGAGCCAGATATGGAGCATGTTAAGGCTGTCCAAATTAATGGCAGGGAATTGGGGCAGAGGGATACAGGGGCCCAGATCTCTCTGGTTAAGCAGAGTGTAATCCCAAAGGCCTGTATGTTACCTGGCCAAATGGCAGAGCTTGTGGGGGTGGGCGAAAGCAGATTCCTCATACCATTAGCTAAAATCCATGTGGTGTGGGAAGGTTTGGAAAGTGTTGTGACTGTGGGGGGAATGGAACACCTCCTAATCAACCTGCTCCTTGGGAATGATTTTTTCCGTGTAGCTCAGGTTAAAGTATTTGCCTGCAGCAGGAGGGAGTTTTATGCTTGGATGCCTGAGGGAAAGGGTCAGGTCTCAGGAACTGCTGAGAGAATGGGAGAGAGTCTCCTTCATTCTCCTGCAGCAGGGGGAAGCCACATGCTTCCAGGTGGGAGGGGGCTGAGACCAACTCCTGCACTGCAGCTGGAGGCAACGCCACCTCAGGAAGGGATGGGGGTGTAATGCCTGCCAGGGAGAGAACTGCCCAGGTTGTTAGCTGCCAGCAAGCTGCAGGTGAACCAGACACAGACCCTCTCTAGGGAGCACAGAGAAATGTGTCTTAGGAGGGGCCCCAGAGGAGGAAACTGGGGGAGGAATAGTGGGGGTACAGGACTGTCTCCTCACTGGTCAGTTGGGAGAAGATGCCCAGGACAGAAGGGCTGAGTCAGCATCTGCGCTCCCAGGCACTCAACCCCTGAGCCAGGTTTTGAGAGGGAACTGTGTGACCGACTTCCTGGAGGGGGGCAGTCACACAGCTGACTTCTCAGGGACAGAGAAAGGGGTGGCGGAGGGTACCCCAATCCAGGTCCTAGTTTTTCAGGATGCTATTTCTGAAAAGGTTTTGGAAAGTAACTGTCTCTTTACATCAAGATGCAGCTCCAACGCCTGTGACGGCAGAGGAGTTGAGACCAAGAAATTGCCAGGTGGGAGTTTGTGAGAACACAAATGACCCAACTGGCAGAGAAGGGGGTGTTTCCCCCACGCTGGTGAGACACAGAGAGCAGTTATGGGAAAGCTGCAGAGAAAAGGTGAATCTGATCGAAGGGTAAACACACCTACCCAGAGAGCACAGATCACAGCCCTCTAGGGGGCAGGGAAGGACTCAGTGCTGGGCGGGGGAAACACAAGGGAACCCCATAAAGGGAGCTGGATTTTTTGCATATGTACAGTCCTGGGGTTGGGAGACAGCTCCCCAAAGGGCCAGCCAATATGCAGGATCTCCCTAAACTCCTATCTTGCCCGACCCTGAGGTACCAAAATCCCAGACACATCATTAAAATAAGAACCCAGGCAGAGGGGAACACTGGAGGGAAAGAAAAGCCAGTGACTGTTTACATGGGAGAGAGTCAAAGGACACATGGGGAATGAACGAAACAACCTCAAACCAGACTGTCTGAACAGGGGGGTGGTATCATAAAGATATTTGTAAACACCCGTCTGTGATAAAATTGTTGGCGTAAATGTTAAATCGTGGGATAAGAATTTTGATACTGATGTTAAAACTTATGGTAACGCTAGTTCTCAGTTAATACCTGGAAACAGATTTAAAGCTTATCACAGCAGAGAAACCATAAAAAAACCTAGTTTGCTGTGCGTGAATGGGGAAACTGAGGCACACCGCCTCATGGCCTTGATGGCTGGATGCCAAGAGAACCATAACACAAACTCCAAACTTCTGCACTGGAGCCTGATCCTGCAGGAGTTTGACATGGAAATTATACACATAAAGGGAAGGGAGAACCTGGTAGCAGATGCCCTGTCCAGGAAAGAGGACGCTGGGCACACTGCCTTCAAAGTAGTCAGTGACTAACTCTCTTGCAGTAAACTAACAGGGGAGGTGTGACACTCTGTACCTCGGGGGAACACCCTGCACCCTGATGTTCATCCTTATAATATGATTGTGTGGTATCCAATGCAAAGTTTGTCATGTTAGGTGTCTTCGGAAGGCCCATGATGCACTGAGCATGGTTGTTATAGTGATGTTATAGGTTGTAATTTCATGTATATAGTTATGAGGCTCAAAATGTGTCCTCATGGCTTAAAACAAGCCCAGGTAAAACTCTCCAGGAGCAGAGGGGCAGTTCACACCTCATCAGGACATGTATGGGACAAACCCAGCCCAGCCTCACAGGAACAAAGGACACTGGCCTAGGCAGCAACAAATGATCTGCTGGACTCATGAGTGAGTCACCCCCATTCCTTTGGTGAGTTTGGGACTACGATGAGATAATGCTCACCAGACTCTGAAGGGGGGGGCAAAGCCAAGAGGGAAGAAAGAACATGATAAAAGGGAGAGACGTTTGCCATGCTCTTCCTCTCTCTTCCACCTCCATCTACAGACACCACCACTAAGCGACTGAAGCGCTGATCAAAGGGGAGAGCCTGGCTGAAGGGCAACCAGCCAGCCTGGGGTGAGAAGCATCTAAGTTTGTACAGGCACTGCAAGTGTTAAGATCAGCTTAGAATGCATTTTGCTTTTATTTCATTTGACCAAATTTGTCTTGTTATGTTTTGACTTATAATCACTTAAAATCTATCTTTTATAGTTAATAAAACTGTTTGTTTATTCTACCTGAAGCAGTGCGTTTGGTTTGAAGCGTGTCAGAGACTCCCCTTTGGGATAACAAGCCTGGTACATATCAATTTCTTTGTTAAATTGACGGACTCATATAAGCTTGCAGTGTCCAGCGGGCATAACTGGACACTGCAAGACGGAGGTTCCTAGGGTCGTGTCTGGGACCGGAGATATTGGCTAGTGTCATTCGGTTGCACAATCCAAGCAGCGGCTGGCCAAAAGTGCTCACTCATATAGCTGGGAGCAGCTTACATGCCAGAGGCTGTGTGTGAACAGCCTGGGAGTGGGGGTTCTCACAGCAGAGCAGGGTAACGCCGGCTCCCAGAGTCGAGGAGTGGAGTGACCTAGCAGATCACCGGTCCAGATAACGTCATAACCACACAGCTGCACAATGCACCAGATCGAGAGAGAGGGACAATAAAGGGTGTTTTTGCCTCAAAGTGCACATCAAAACTCCCCAAATCCTCACCAAAGTGATCTCAGGCACAAAGTATTCAATGTTCACTTTCTGATACTGACCATAAATAAATGAAACAGAGTATTGTTTGTGTGTGTGTGTGTGTGTGTGTGTGTGTGTGTGTGAATAAAACACTCGGGAAAAAGTATGGCTCTACTTTGCTATCACATTTGTTCCTGTTGCCTAATATATGCTGGATATCATATAGATATATATCACATTCGTAATATGTATTATCTGCACCATATATATATATATACTAGTGTGCATTAAGAACCGATAACATTAACCACAAATATTGTAACAAATGAAAGAAATACGTTTGAAAAAGAGCTAGATAAGTTCATGGAGGATAGGTTGACAAATGGCTATTAGCCAGGATGGGCAGGGATGGTGTCCCTAGCCTCTGTTTGCCAGAAGCTGGGATTGGGTGATAGGGGATGGATCACTTGATGATGACCTGTTCTGTTCATTCCCTCTGGGGCACCTGGCATTGGCCACTGTCGGAAGACAGGATACTGGGCTAGATGGACCTTTGGTCTGACCCAGTATGGCCGTTCTTATGTTCTTAACAGGGATATCGCTGAAACTGGCCTATACTGTAATCCTGTTCATTCACTTATGCTAAATATCCCATAACACCTTGCATTTGCTTAACAAATCATTTGGCACAAGCAGATAGAAAACTTGTCAAAATCAAGATACATTCGTTTCTCTGTCTTAGTACAAGCCAGGGAAAGACCTTCCCAGATCCGTACCTGGAATGCTAATATCTAAAACAAAGCTAAGGAAGGAACAGAACAACGAGGTAGGGAACTGGAAGAAATTGATGGGTTGGAATTTAGTGATGTGTAAAGAAATGTGTCACTTGTAAAATCATATAAAGAATAGCAGCTGAAATTTGTAACGGGGGGAGCACACCGTCTGTGTAAGGTGAATGCAGTATCCCTGCGTGGGACGGCTCTGTGGAGACTGGTATCAGATCGAACCTTGTTCCTGTGCCATATTAATCAACCTGCCTGACATTGGTTATTTGGGATCTTGAGTATATTTCATAACACAATAATGAACCAAAGTGTGGTCAAACGATACAATTTATCAACAATTCCAGGTAGTTAGAATCACCACCCATAGATATCGCTGCAGAGATCCTATAGCCCATTTTCCCTAGAAAACTTCTGATTTCTGGCACTCTGTGGAGTAGCATAAAGAGAAATGGTCCCTCGGCATCCACGACATAGCTCCGCCTTGGCTCCCCACCCCTGGCTGACGCCCTTTCCCCATAGTGCCAGGGGGCATGGGTGGAGTTTGTAGGACTATGGGGGCATTTCCCCTCAAACTGCACATGTTGCTAGTGGGGGGGCACAATTCAAAGGGTCAGCCCCCCTCTCCCCCCAGCCGCAAGGCACCCGGCACCGTCATGTACACCTGGGAAGGGGACAGCGGTGAGGAGTCCTGTGCCAGGAGCCGGCCCCAGACCCCCTGCTGGTGGGGTGGTGTCCGGCAATGGCCGCCGCCCATGGACGGAGGAGCCCAACGACTCTGGCAGGTGGCAGAGTGCAAAGCAGAGCTGCCGGGGATGGGCAAGGAGAAGGGGCCGACCCCAAGAGGAGGTGGTTCCCAGGTGGCTGGAGGGTTCATGGCTGTTCATGCTCCGAGCCACACCCCATGATCCGTGGCTGTTCGGCCCCCTGGAGTATCAGCCCTGCTGCCCCCAGGGACTGGGGCTGGGCGGTGCCACTCTGTTTCCACCTGGACAATGCCGTGATCCGGACCAACATAGGTAACAGCCAGGCCTGGCACAAGCCCCCCGGCACAACAGAGGAGAATCTACATACTAAAGGCCAGATTGTGAGTGGGTCCAGCATGGCTGTGGGGGGGAGGCAGAGCCGCCGAGCCCCCGAACAGTGGGATGGAAGCAGGCGCTGTGCAGCCATGACCCCCCTCGCGAGTGAGCAGGCAGAACGGGGGAAGGGGGAAGCGGAGCTGAGACGGGGTGAGTGGGGAAGTCAAGAGGATCCTATAACGCGCTACCGTCCGTCAGTGCCTGCCGGGGAGCAGGCAGGAATGGTGCCTGGATTCCTGTCTGGGGGCTGGGCAGTTCTACACCATTCAGGGCCGTGTCCTGCTGCTCAATCAGCCCTGAACAGCGACACACAGAGAGACACATGCTAAGAGGATAAACGGACGGGCGGTGCCTTAGAAGGTGACTGTAACGGACAGGATGGGGCTACACTAGCCCCCCAACGCACACCCCACCAAGAGCCCTTTCCCCTGTGTCAGCCAGCACAGCGGGACTCGGCCTTTCTGGTTTTTGAATGAGAGTAACCCAAGGCACTCAGAGCCTGTCTTCCGTGATATCATTATTGTCCCCACTGGTTTTCTACTGTCCATCCAACCGCATGTTTCATTTTTGATGGATGGTAACATGATGGGACGCTCCTGTCAATCCAGGTTGGGACAACTGATGTGCCTTGAGAATGGGGGCTCAGGAGAGCTGCCTACCATCGTTTCTATTGTCAGGCATGTTGGTAATACGGATGAAAGAGGAACCCCTCCAGGCTGGGGCAGCTAAGCACTTTGAGCTGAGGCTCTGGGCCGCTTCGGCTCCATTTCTCTCTGCAGAAAGGTTTCCAGAACAATTGATAATGTCCTGAGCTCCCCGTGAAGGGACCCATGGAAAACTACCGCGTCCCTCCGCTCCATGATACAATGCTGGAATTGTCTGACAATTGTAGAATCATAGACCCTCCGGGTGAGAAGGGACCGCACGGGTCAGCTGGTCTAGCCCCCTGCCAAGATGCAGGGTTCGTTGTGTCTAAACCATCCAGGACAGACGGCTCCAGCCCCCTTTGGAAAACCTCCAGTGAAGGAGCTTCCACGACCTCCCAAGGCGTCTGCTCCATTGTCCTCCTCTTCTTACAGGGAGGAAGTTTTTCCTGAGATTTAATCCAAATCTGCTCTGCCGTAGTTTGAACCCACTGTTTCCTGTCCTGCACTCTGTGCCAAGAGAGAACAACTTTTCCCCATCTTTTTATGGCAGCTTGTCAAGTATCTGAAGACCCCTATCATGTCCTAAGTTCCCTCTAAGCTGCGTGGCCACAGCCCCACTCAGGGGCTCAGGGTTGTGGCAGGGAAAGGCCAAACCCCTCATCCCCAGCCCCACCCTATAGCCTGCACCCCACATCCATCATCCCCAGCCCCACCCCAGAGCCCGCACCCCAACCCTGTGCCCCAGCTCTGAGCCCCCTCCCACACTCCAAACCCCTCATCCCCAGCCCCACCACATGTATTTTGTTATGTTCACCAATATGGAGGTGATGCGTCACACATAATAAAATTTATTCTGTACATGGACGTATAAAATTAGAGGGAACACTGGTCCTGTCCCCCCTTAATCTCCTCTTTCCAAACAAAACATACACAGTTCCTTCAGCTTTTGCTCATATGGCTTGTATTCCATCCCTTTGGTCATCTTTGTTGCTCACTCTGGGGCATGGAGAGAGAAGGACCATGTGGCTTATGGAGAACACATGTTGCTGTTGCTGCTTTTGTAATAAAGAGGCCCTGACACAGCCTGAAGTTGGGGGTGCAGGTGCTAAGGGATTGGCTCCGAGAACTGGCCAGGGCACATTCACAGCTGGGCTGGGAGACCAGCCCAGGTGTAGTGGAGGAGCCCGGACCAGCCCGGCGGCCAGAGCCACACAGCTAAAACTGGGGCTTGCCACTCTGAGCTCCCAATGCAAGAGGCAGAAGGCACCTTGTTTTGGGACTCAGAGATCATGGGAGGGGCAGTTTGGACTTTAGGGTATGTCTACACTGCCCTGTAAGCCCAGGGTTAGTGGGACTTGAGTCAGTTGACCCGTTTTAGAGAACCCTGGGCTGGAGCATCTACAGGGCCGGCTCTAGGTTTTTAGCTGCCCCAAGCAAAAAAAAAAACATTTGGCTGCCCCCCACCCCAGCCCTGGGGCTCCCCCCCGCACTCCCCTGCTGCCCCAGCCCTGGGTTCTCTCCCAACCCCCTGCCACCCCAGCGCTGGGCTCCCCGTTTTCCCCTCCACCAGTGCCCCCCACACCCCTGCTGCCCCAGCCCTGGGCTCTCCCCCCAACCTTCACCCTCCTGCTCTCCTAGCCCTGGGTCACCGGTAACTCGCTCCCAGGGCAGGTCATTCAGCAAGAATTTTGGATGTGCACAGAACACAGACAGGATTGGTTCCCATATGGTTACAGAACTGCAGTAAAGTGGAACAGTTTTCAGCTTGTGTGATTGGAGGATATCTGGATGCATATTATAAGTTGAGGTGCCTTTATTATTCTTTTGTTCCACTCTTTCTTTCTATGGGGAATTTGCCAATGCAATATCACTGTCTTCCTTTTAAACAAATAAAACGAAAGAAAAGAAAAAAAAGGCAATGGCTGTTGAAAATAGCAATTCCAGTCCTAAAAACTACTTCTTCCTCAATTTTATCCTACTTTTCCTACAGCAAGTTACAGTGGCTCAGTATATTTGATTTGGGAGAAATGAAGTAACAGCTGCCCGAATTGAGCTTGAGCACTCCTGAATTTTGAGGGTGTTCAAATCTGGAAGGCAGGTGCTAGATTCCCTTTCTGAATATTAGCTATATCGGGAAAGGAAAAGTCAATTTCTGCTTCCATGGCTCAGAAGTGGAAATCCTCCTAAGTGCCTGGTACTGTATCTAAAGCTGCCCAGGTCCAGAGCCTCCCCTCCCTTACTTTTCATTTTAAATTCTAGTGGGATCCACGTACCTCCCTTGCTAGGCTTCAGATAGAGAGGGGCACCATCCATTTAGTCCCCCCCAATTCCTTCTTTGGGGGCTGCAAGGGGAGGTCACACCAGTATCCCTAATCCAGTCTGGGGAAGTCTTCTGAAGGGGATATCTGGGGCAAAGCATTCTACTCCTTGGGCACACTTTTTCCCCATTCACAGTGCCTCCCCTTTCCACTCACAGCAAGCTGCAGCATGGCTCAGCTACCTCACTCCCTCCCCCTCCCTTTCCTGTTGATAGCTGCCAAGGGATTGCTGGGAAATGTACTTCTTTCCCTGCTCCAGGGCTGGCTCTCTAGGCAGGGAGCTGGCCAAGGAACTACAGCTCCCAGGGTCCCGTGGGTTCTCAGCTCCCATGCTGGATCCCCAGCTGCTCTGTGGCTCCGCTTCTGCAGGGATGTGAGATGGGAGGAATTGAGTAAAAACCAAAAAGGATGGCTGGAATGCCGCCCCCTGCAAATGTGCTGCCCCAAGCACCTGCTTGTTTTGCTGGTGCCTAGAGCCGGCCCTGAGCATCTACATGGTATTTAAACCCTACGTTAAGACTTTTCTAACCTGTGCTCAAACCTATGGCTCTGGTGTCCACACTATAGTGCGCAGACCCGAGTCAAAGTAACTATGTCCAGGTCTGGATTTAGGGACAGGTGACCCAGGAGACCACCAGGGGTGCCGGGCTTGAGGGAGCGTTGGGTTCGGGGTGCTGTTTTTGTTGTTAGCCACAAAAGGGAAAATAGAATGTTTGAAGTAAAATGTTTCAGGCGTTCTGTATGTGGGATCATTTTTCACTAACCTCCTAGAATGTTCTGGACCTTTGTAGAATCTCATGGAACCTTCCAGACTTTCTGAGAAATACATTTTCTTTGAACCTCCTAGAATGTTGTCAGCCAGGCCCTCGCGTGTAGATAAGGGGTGGGGCATCGCCAGTCAGTCAGCGAGATATACCAGTGGTCTCCAAACTTTTTTGATCACGCACCCTATCAGTAAAAAAATTTTGAGCACACACCCCCTGCCGCGCCGAAGCAAAAAAAATAAGCTTGGACTCCTGCCTGACGAAGCGCCAAAATAAAAAAAGCGCTCCTCCTGCCACGCACCCTGAAGGATCCTCTTGTGCACCCCACTTTGGAGACCACTGAGATATATAAACGAAATGAAGTGAGAGACCAGATGCAATACTGTGAACCTTGTTTTATTGTGTAATTGTGAAAGTGTACGTGTGTTTAAGACTTGAAGAGTGAGCATAAGGCTAGTGAGATACCAAGTGACTGAGTGTTACAATGCCTAGATGGAACTGGTGCAGTTGAGTAAACCTGAGGCAACAATCGGACACGAGGTGCAAAGCTTGGCAAATCAGATCACTGACTTCAAATTTCTGGTCTCAATTGTGGTTTGTCACGAAATTCTGTTCCAAGTAAACATTACAAGGCATTACAAACTCAGTCAGTGGACATTGCAACTGCTACTACTTTGATGAGACGCTGCCTTGATCTCGTTATGGCCTACAGAGACAACGAATTTGAAGATGACATCACTGCTGCCAAAGAAATGGTAGAAAACTTAGGAGTTGAGCCGGTCTTCAAGGAATCTCGTATTCATCGGAAGAAGAGACAGATTGGTTACGAGGGCAGAGATGAGGTAATGGGAAGCTCAGAAGAAAAATTCAAGAGGGAGTTTTTTTGCTCACTCATTGACAAGGCTGGAGTGTCCATCAAAGAAAGGTTTGGACAAATGAAGCACCACAAAAAGACCTGGAGGCATTTATATGACCTCAGTAAACTGACAGCAGATGGGAAAACGCTCTTGAACAATCCTACGGAACTTCAATGGACGCTGACACATGGGAAATGCTCGGACATCAGTGATAAAGACTTCTATGTCGAATTGGACAACATCCATCACATTTTGGCACATGGGAAGCACTCTCCACTCCAAGTTCTCCAGTTCATTCATGATGCAGAGCTGAAGGACACTTCTCCTAATGTGTGGAGAGCTTTGAGGATTCTGCTCACGCTGCCAGTCACAGTCATGAGCAGGGCCGTCCCTAATGGGCTGCGGGGCCCGGGGTGGAAGTGACGGATATAGTCTTCCGGGACCGACCACATCAGACAATCACACTGGCCTGTGGGGCCCACACAAAGTGACTGACCAGGAGGGGGCTGCTGAGTGATCAGGAAGCAGATGATGCAGGAGAGGTTTTCTGAGTAACTTAGACAGCATGTTTATGGGGGCTTTGTGTACGCTGGGATGGGAACTCCACCTCCGACTCACAGGGAGCAATACACCGTCTCCTACACGAACTTAGCGCTGCTGACCAGAAGGTTCATAGATTCATAGATTCATAGATTCTAGGACTGGAAGGGACCTCGAGAGGTCATCGAGTCCAGTCCCCTGCCCGCATGGCAGGACCAAATACTGTCTAGACCATCCCTGATAGACATTTATCTAACCTACTCTTAAATATCTCCAGAGACGGAGATTCCACAACCTCCCTAGGCAATTTGTTCCAGTGTTTAACCACCCTGACAGTTAGGAACTTTTTCCTAATGTCCAACCTAGACCTCCCTTGCTGCAGTTTAAACCCATTGTTTCTGGTTCTATCCTTAGAGGCTATTCATAGATTCATAGATTCATAGATTCTAGGACTGGAAGGGACCTCGAGAGGTCATCGAGTCCAGTCCCCTGCCCGCATGGCAGGACCAAATACTGTCTAGACCATCCCTGATAGACATTTATCTAACCTACTCTTAAATATCTCCAGAGACGGAGATTCCACAACCTCCCTAGGCAATTTGTTCCAGTGTTTAACCACCCTGACAGTTAGGAACTTTTTCCTAATGTCCAACCTAGACCTCCCTTGCTGCAGTTTAAACCCATTGTTTCTGGTTCTATCCTTAGAGGCTAAGGTGAACAAGTTCTCTCCCTCCTCCTTATGACACCCTATTAGATACCTGAAAACTGCTATCATGTCCCCTCTCAGTCTTCTCTTTTCCAAACTAAACAAACCCAGTTCTTTCAGCCTTCCTTCATAGGTCATGTTCTCAAGACCTTTAATCATTCTTGTTGCTCTTCTTTGGACCCTTTCCAATTTCTCCACATCTTTTTTAAAATGCGGCGCCCAGAACTGGAAACAATACTCCAGCTGAGGCCTAACCAGAGCAGAGTAGAGCGGAAGAAGGACTTCTCGTGTCTTGCTCACAACACACCTGTTAATGCATCCCAGAATCATGTTTGCTTTTTTTGCAACAGCATCACACTGTTGACTCATATTTAGCTTGTGGTCCACTATAACCCCTAGATCTCTTTCTGCCGTACTCCTTCCTAGACAGTCTTTTCCCATTCTGTATGTGTGAAATTGATTTTTCCTTCCTAAGTGGAGCACTTTGCATTTGTCTTTGTTAAACTTCATCCTGTTTACCTCAGCCCATTTCTCCAATTTGTCCAGATCATTTTGAATTATGACCCTGTCCTCCAAAGTAGTTGCAATCCCTCCCAGTTTGGTATCATCCGCAAACTTAATAAGCGTACTTTCTATGCCAATATCTAAGTCGTTGATGAAGATATTGAACAGAGCCGGTCCCAAAACAGACCCCTGCGGAACCCCACTCGTTACGCCTTTCCAGCAGGATTGGGAACCATTAATAACAACTCTCTGAGTACGGTTATCCAGCCAGTTATGCACCCACCTTATAGTAGCCCCATCTAATTTGTATTTGCCTAGTTTATCGATAAGAATATCATGCGAGACCGTATCAAATGCCTTACTAAAGTCTAGGTATACCACATCCACCGCTTCACCCTTATCCACAAGGCTCGTTATCCTATCAAAGAAAGCTATCAGATTGGTTTGACATGATTTGTTCTTCACAAATCCATGCTGGCTGTTCCCTATCACCTTACCACCTTCCAAGTGTTTGCAGATGATTTCCTTAATTACTTGCTCCATTATCTTCCCTGGCACAGAAGTTAAACTAACTGGTCTGTAGTTACCTGGGTTGTTTTTAGTTCCCTTTTTATAGATGGGCACTATATTTGCCCTTTTCCAGTCTTCTGGAATCTCTCCTGTCTCCCATGACTTTCCAAAGATAATAGCTAGAGGCTCAGATACCTCCTCTATTAGCTCCTTGAGTATTCTAGGATGCATTTCATCAGGCCCGGGTGACTTGCAGGCATCTAACTTTTCTAAGTGATTTTTAACTTGTTCTTTTTTTATTTTATCCGCTAAACCTACCCCCTTCCCATTAGCATTCACTATGTTAGGCATTCCTTCAGACTTCTCGGTGAAGACCGAAACAAAGAAGTCATTAAGCATCTCTGCCATTTCCAAGTTTCCTGTTACTGTTTCTCCCTCTTCACTAAGCAGTGGGCCTACCCTGTCTTTGGTCTTCCTCTTGCTTCTAATGTATTGATAAAAAGTCTTCTTGTTTCCTTTTATTCCCGTAGCTAGTTTGAGCTCATTTTGTGCCTTTGCCTTTCTAATCTTGCCCCTGCATTCCTGTGTTGTTTGCCTATATTCATCCTTTGTAATCTGTCCTAGTTTCCATTTTTTATATGACTCCTTTTTATTTTTTAGATCGTGCAAGATCTCGTGGTTAAGCCAAGGTGGTCTTTTGCCACATTTTCTATCTTTCCTAACCAGCGGAATAGCTTGCTTTTGGGCCCTTAATAGCGTCCCTTTGAAAAACTGCCAACTCTCCTCAGTTGTTTTTCCCCTCAGTCTTGATTCCCATGGGACCTTACCCATCAGCTCTCTGAGCTTCCCAAAATCTGCCTTCCTGAAATCCATTGTCTCTATTTTGCTGTTCTCCCTTCTACCCTTCCTTAGAATTGCAAACTCTATGATTTCATGATCACTTTCACCCAGGCTGCCTTCTACTTTCACATTCTCAACGAGTTCCTCCCTATTTGTTAAAATCAAGTCTAGAACAGCTTCCCCCCTAGTAGCTTTTTCAACCTTCTGAAATAAAAAGTTGTCTCCAATGCAGTCCAAGAATTTGTTGGATAGTCTGTGCCCGGTTGTGTTATTTTCCCAACATATATCCGGATAGTTGAAGTCCCCCATCACCACCAAATCTTGGGCTTTGGATGATTTTGTTAGTTGCTTGAAAAAAGCCTCATCCACCTCTTCCACCTGGATAGGTGGCCTGTAGTAGACTCCTAGCATGACATCTCCCTTGTTTTTTGCCTAAGGTGAACAAGTTCTCTCCCTCCTCCTTATGACACCCTTTTAGATACCTGAAAACTGCTATCATGTCCCCTCTCAGTCTTCTCTTTTCCAAACTAAACAAACCCAGTTCTTTCAGCCTTCCTTCATAGGTCATGTTCTCAAGACCTTTAATCATTCTTGTTGCTCTTCTTTGGACCCTTTCCAATTTCTCCACATCTTTTTTAAAATGCGGCGCCCAGAACTGGACACAATACTCCAGCTGAGGCCTAACCAGAGCAGAGTAGAGCGGAAGAAGGACTTCTCGTGTCTTGCTCACAACACATCTGTTAATGCATCCCAGAATCATGTTTGCTTTTTTTGCAACAGCATCACACTGTTGACTCATATTTAGCTTGTGGTCCACTATAACCCCTAGATCCCTTTCTGCCGTACTCCTTCCTAGACAGTCTTTTCCCATTCTGTATGTGTGAAATTGATTTTTCCTTCCTAAGTGGAGCACTTTGCATTTGTCTTTGTTAAACTTCATCCTGTTTACCTCAGCCCATTTCTCCAATTTGTCCAGATCATTTTGAATTATGACCCTGTCCTCCAAAGTAGTTGCAATCCCTCCCAGTTTGGTATCATCCGCAAACTTAATAAGCGTACTTTCTATGCCAATATCTAAGTCGTTGATGAAGATATTGAACAGAGCCGGTCCCAAAACAGACCCCTGCGGAACCCCACTCGTTACGCCTTTCCAGCAGGATTGGGAACCATTAATAACAACTCTCTGAGTACGGTTATCCAGCCAGTTATGCACCCACCTTATAGTAGCCCCATCTAATTTGTATTTGCCTAGTTTATCGATAAGAATATCATGCGAGACCGTATCAAATGCCTTACTAAAGTCTAGGTATACCACATCCACTGCTTCACCCTTATCCACAAGGCTCGTTATCCTATCAAAGAAAGCTATCAGATTGGTTTGACATGATTTGTTCTTCACAAATCCATGCTGGCTGTTCCCTATCACCTTACCACCTTTCAAGTGTTTGCAGATGATTTCCTTAATTACTTGCTCCATTATCTTCCCTGGCACAGAAGTTAAACTAACTGGTCTGTAGTTACCTGGGTTGTTTTTATTTCCCTTTTTATAGATGGGCACTATATTTGCCCTTTTCCAGTCTTCTGGAATCTCTCCCGTCTCCCATGACTTTCCAAAGATAATAGCTAGAGGCTCAGATACCTCCTCTATTAGCTCCTTGAGTATTCTAGGATGCATTTCATCAGGCCCGGGTGACTTGCAGGCATCTAACTTTTCTAAGTGATTTTTAACTTGTTCTTTTTTTATTTTATCCGCTAAACCTACCCCCTTCCCATTAGCATTCACTATGTTAGGCATTCCTTCAGACTTCTCGGTGAAGACCGAAACAAAGAAGTCATTAAGCATCTCTGCCATTTCCAAGTTTCCTGTTACTGTTTCTCCCTCTTCACTAAGCAGTGGGCCTACCCTGTCTTTGGTCTTCCTCTTGCTTCTAATGTATTGATAAAAAGTCTTCTTGTTTCCTTTTATTCCCGTAGCTAGTTTGAGCTCATTTTGTGCCTTTGCCTTTCTAATCTTGCCCCTGCATTCCTGTGTTGTTTGCCTATATTCATCCTTTGTAATCTGTCCTAGTTTCCATTTTTTATATGACTCCTTTTTATTTTTTAGATCGTGCAAGATCTCGTGGTTAAGCCAAGGTGGTCTTTTGCCACATTTTCTATCTTTCCTAACCAGCGGAATAGCTTGCTTTTGGGCCCTTAATAGTGTCACTTTGAAAAACTGCCAACTCTCCTCAGTTGTTTTTCCCCTCAGTCTTGATTCCCATGGGACCTTACCCATCAGCTCTCTGAGCTTCCCAAAATCTGCCTTCCTGAAATCCATTGTCTCTATTTTGCTGTTCTCCCTTCTACCCTTCCTTAGAATTGCAAACTCTATGATTTCATGATCACTTTCACCCAGGCTGCCTTCTACTTTCACATTCTCAACGAGTTCCTCCCTATTTGTTAAAATCAAGTCTAGAACAGCTTCCCCCCTAGTAGCTTTTTCAACCTTCTGAAATAAAAAGTTGTCTCCAATGCAGTCCAAGAATTTGTTGGATAGTCTGTGCCCCGCTGTGTTATTTTCCCAACATATATCCGGATAGTTGAAGTCCCCCATCACCACCAAATCTTGGGCTTTGGATGATTTTGTTAGTTGCTTGAAAAAAGCCTCATCCACCTCTTCTACCTGGTTAGGTGGCATGTAGTAGACTCCTAGCATGACATTTCCCTTGTTTTTTGCCCCTTTAAGCCTAACCCAGAGACTCTCAACACTTCCGTCTCCTATGTCCATCTCTACCTCAGTCCAAGTGTGTACATTTTTAATATATAAGGCAACACCTCCTCCCTTTTTCCCCTGTCTATCCTTCCTGAGCAAGCTGTACCCATCCACACCAACATTCCAATCATGTGTATTATCCCACCAAGTTTCAGTGATGCCAACAATGTCATAGTTGTATTTATTTATTAGCACTTCCAGTTCTTCCTGCTTATTCCCCATACTTCTCGCATTTGTATATAGGCATCTAAGATACTGGTTTGATCTTTCCTCCCAGTTTTGTCCTGACTCTCCTTTCTCTCTGCCAATATAGCCCACACTCCCTCTCGTTTCTGACCCATCTCCCCGGTCTCCATGTTCCCCACTTACCTGTGGGCTTTGCTCACCTGTCCCCGTCGAACCTAGTTTAAAGCCCTCCTCACTAGGTTAGCCAGTCTGTGTCCGAATAGGGTCTTTCCTCTCCTTGAAAGGTGAACGCCATCTCTGCCTAGCAGTCCTTCCTCGAATAGCATCCCATGGTCTAGGAAGCCAAAGCCCTCCTGGCGACACCATCTTCGCAGCCAGGCATTCACCTCCATGATGCATCTGTCTCTGCCCGGGCCCCTACCTTTGACAGGAAGAATTGAAGAGAATACCACCTGCGCTCCAAACTCCTTCACCCGTACTCCCAGAGCGCTGTAGTCACTCTTGATCCGCTCAGTGTCACACCGCGCAGTATCATTTGTGCCCACATGGATGAGTAGCATGGGGTAGTAGTCAGAGGGCTGGATAATCCTCGACAATGCCTCTGTAACGTCTCGGATACGGGCCCCCAGCAGGCAGCATACCTCCCGAGATGAAATGTCAGGGCGACAGATGGGCGCCTCCATCCCCCTCAGCAGAGAGTCTCCGACCACCACTACCCTACGTTTCCTATTCGCAGTGGTGGCAGCAGACTCTCCAGCCTTAGGGGTACGAGGCTTCTCCTCCTTTACTGTAGGGAGTGATTCCTTCTTTCCTGTGTCAAGAAGAGCATAACGGTTACCTATAACCACGGCAGGAGGGTTCGGAGCAAGGGTGGAGCACTGCCTGCTGCCAGAAGTAACCAGCTGCCAGTGTCCACCCTGAGCCATCTCCTCCTCCACCAGTGGTGTATCAGCAGTCCTGTGTACTGGGACAGCTACCTCAGCTGTCTCCACATGGACACTGTCGAGGAATTGCTCATGGATACGGATGCTCCTCAACCTAGCCACCTCCTCCTGTAGCTCTCCCACCTGCTGCCTGAGAGATTCCACCAGCAGGCACCTCTCACATTGGATGGTCCCCCCAGCCTGGATATCAGTAAGTGGAAATTGCAAGTTACAGTCTTTGCAAAACCACACCAGGATCTGGGTAGAGGCATCCATGCTTAGGCACTCTGTCTGGCTACAGGCACAGGTGGAGGAGACAGTAGCAGTGCTGGCACAGGTGTTGCGGGTCTTCCTAACCATCGTAAGCCTCCCTCTGTCAAACTCCCGTCTGCAGCCCCCTGTCAGCTGAAAGGGTTGTTTAAGCGAAAAGTTATGAATGTAGTTGCTTTATAGGTATTAAGGGGAATCAAGAGAAAACAGATGGAACTGGCAAGGGACCCTCGCCCCCTTCCTGCTCCCCTTCCAAACTCCCTTGCGAAACTCCCTGTTAGCAGCTCCTGTTTGCAAAGCTCCCTGGTCGCTTGTGCGCTGCTTTATAAAGCCCTGGCCTGTATGAATGCCCCGCCCACTGATGAAGGCTCAGCCACTTACCAGAGACTTCTAGCTTTCAAACCTTCCAACTGCCAGCCACAGCACACGGTCCTTCAAACAACCAAAACAAACAAACAGACTGACAAACACAAGCTCAGCTCACAGCAAGTAACCCTCAAACACAAACAAACACACACTACAGACAGTCACTTACCCCAAAAGGGTGCTGTATTGCTCCTCCTTCACCTGGAGAACTCCCTTGCGAAACTCCCTGTTAGCAGCCCCTGTTCGCAAAAGGTGATCTTGGCCATGACCTTGTCCTGTAACGCTGCTAATAAAGATGAGTGTGAAGGATCCTTGCACCTTCTCTTGCTGTGCTAGAACATCTCGGCTTTATTACTTATACACCCAGCCACAGCCACGGACATGCATGCTGCAGGAACAAATGCAGTTGTGGTGTCCAAACATTTGAGAGCCGATCCCAAGTTGTTTAACACTACCACACAGCAGCACAGTGCACCGGGTCGAGAAAGGGGGACAAGAAAGGGTGTATCTGCCTCAAAGAGCACTTCAAAACTCCCCAAATCCTCACCAGAGTGATCTCAGGCACAAAGTATTCAACGTTCACTTTCTGATACTGACAATACATAAATGAAACAGAGTATTGTCTCCGTGTGTGTGTGTGGGTCAATAAAATACTCTGGAAAAAGTCTTGCTCTACTCTGCTATCACCTCTGTTCCTGTTACCTAATATATGCTGGACAGTATATAGATACATATCTATCATAAATATAGAGGAAAGAGTAGCATAAAATCCCTCCTTGGCAGCTGTGCTGAATCGCCCTACCTGTAAGGGGTTAAGTAGTTCAAATAACCGAGTTGGCACCTGACCAGAAGGATCAATAAGGAAAGAAGATACTTTCAAATCTGAGGGGGGAAGGTTTTGTTTGTGCTCTCTCTTTGTTGTCTCATCTCTAGACTGAGAGAGAAAATCCAAGTAGGTAGGACATCTCCTGAAAATATACCTGAAATTTGCCATCTATAATCACAGAAATTGTAAGTAGGGCAAGGGAATGCATTAGGTTATCTTTTGTTTTAGCTTGTGAATTTTCCTATGCTACAGAGGTAGCTTTAGTCCTGTTTTTGTAACTGTGAGCCTGAGCCAGAGGGGAATCCTCTGTGTTTTAAATCTTTTTATTTACCCTGTAAAGTTACCTTCCATCCTGATTTTGTAAGTGTGATTCTTTTATTTTTTTTCCTTATAAATAAAGTTCTTCTTTTAAGAACCTGATTGATTTTCAGTGTCCTGAAAACAAAGGGTCTGGTCTGTACTCACATTGATAAGGCAATTGGTTGGTATATTATTCTCAAGCCTCCCCAGGAAAGGGGGTGAAGGGAGCTTGGGGGGCTATTTTGGGGGATAAGGATTCCAAGTGACCCTTCTCTGAATTTTTGTGTAAATCATTTGGTGGTGGCAGCAACACCATCCAAGGACAAGGAAAGGACTTTGTGCCTTGGGGAAGTTTTTAACCTAAGCTGGTGGAATATAAGATTAGGGGGTCTTTCATGTGGGTCCCCACATCTGTACCCCAGAGTTCAGACTGGGGGGGATCCCTGACAATATCACATTCATAATATGTATTATCTGCACCATATATATATACATATATACCAGTGTGCATTAAGTACCAATAACATTAACCACAAATAGTGTAACAAATGAATGACATAAGTTCGAAAAAGAACTAGATGAGTTCATGGAGGACAGGTCCATCAGTGGCTATTAGCCAAGATGGGCAGGGATGGTGTCCTTAACCTCTGTTTGTCAGAAGCTGGGAATGGGTGACAGGGGGTGGATCACTTGATGATTACCTGTTCTGTGCATTCCCTCTGAAGCAGCTGGCATTGGCCACTGTCGGAAGACAGAATACTGGGCTAGATGGACCCTTGGTCTAACCCAGTATGGCTGTTCTTATGTTCTTAAAAGTGATATCGCTGAAACTGGCCTATACCGTAATTCTGTTCATTCACTTATGCTAAGTATCCCATAACACCTTGCATTTGCTTAACAAATCATTTGGCACAAGCAGATAGAAAACTTGTCAAAATCAAGATACATTCATTAATATGTCTTAGTACAAGCCAGGGAAGGACCTTCTCAGATCAATAATAGCAGATGAAATTTGTAACGGGGGTAGCACACCGTCAGTGTAAGGGGAATGCAGTATCACTGCATGGGACGGCTCTTGGGAGACTGGCATCGTATTGTACCTTGTTCCCGTGCCCTATTAATAAACCTGCCTGACACTGGTTATTTGGGCTCTAGAGTATAGTTCATAACAAAATAAGGAACCAAAGTGTGGTCAAACGATACAATTTATCAACAATTCCAGATAGTTTGAATCACCACCCATAGATATTGCTGCAGAGATCCTATGGCCCATTTTCCCTGGAAAACTTCTGATTTCTGGCACCCTGTGGGGTAGCCTAAGGAGGAAAGGTCCCTTGGCCTCCATGACATAGCTCTGCCATGGCTCCCCACTCCTGCCTGAGGCCCTTTCCCCATAGTGCCAGGGGGCATGGGCAGAGTTTGGAGGACTATGGGGGGCGCTCCCTTGAAACAGGATATGTTACTAGTGGGGGAGGTTACCATTTAAAGGTTCAGCCGCCCCCCTAAACAGCTCGAGTCACAGCCCCCACCCTGGGCAGGCCCCGACCCAGCTACTAGACATCTCGCCCCTCCATGTACACCTGGGAAGGGGACAGCGATGAGGAGACTTGTGCCGGGCACTGGCCGCCAGCCCCCCTGCTGGTGGGGTGGTGTCTGGCAATGACCCCCGCACAGGCCAGAGGAGCCCAGTGTCTCTGGTGGGTGGCAGAGGGCAAAGCGGAGCTGCTGGGGGTGGGCGAGGAGAAGGGGCCGGCCCCGAGAGGAGGTGGTTGCCAGGTGGCAGGAGGGTTCATGGCTGTTCCTCCTCCGAGCCGCCGCACCCCAGGATCCGTGGCTGTTGGGCCCCATGGAGTATCGGCCCTGCTGCCCCCCAGGGGCTGGGGCTGGGCGGTGCCACTCTGTTTCCACC
Organism: Malaclemys terrapin pileata; assembly: GCF_027887155.1. Taxonomy (NCBI): domain Eukaryota; kingdom Metazoa; phylum Chordata; order Testudines; family Emydidae; genus Malaclemys; species Malaclemys terrapin. The sequence goes on along the minus strand of NC_071505.1, from coordinate 347,378,216 downwards.
TGGACAATGCCGTGATCTGGACCAACATAGGTAACAGCCGGGCCTGGCACGAGTGTGTCCCTCTGCCCAGCAGTGGTGGCCCCTGAGTCGTTCCCGGGCGGGGGGTGCCTGTGAGGTGCACCAGGTTACTGGGAGGTGCCTGCGGCAGGGCTGCCGGGTGATGACAGGGTTACTGCCGGGTGTCCGGTTTTGACCGGCATGTCCGGTCGGAAAGGGGAAGCTGTCAGCGACCGGACCGCACCGCTGCAGTAACCCACCTCTGCCACCAGGGGGCGGGAAGAGCAGCAGCTGCGGGTGGAGCCTGGAGAGACCGAGCTGCTCCCGGCACAAAGTAGGTACCGGCGCTGGCCAGGGTGTGGAGGGGGTAACCTGTCTGACACCCCCCCCGGCCCGCTGTGCCCCAGTTTCCCCCCCACCCAGCCCCTCGCTCTGGGGACTGACCCCTGCCATGTCCCACTGTGTCCGTTCGGACAGTCATCCCTGCAGGCGGCAGGTGAGTCCCGGGGGATGGGGACTGAACGATGCGGGCGTACGCATGGGGGGGGGGAGGTGGGGAGGGGTGGCGCCTCGGGGAAAGGGGTGGAGCAGAGGTGTTCGGATCTCAGGGATGAGAAAGTTGCCAACCCCAGGTGATGAGCTCAAGGCACACAGCGGGCAGCTGAGGCGCAGGGTGTTGGCGAGGAAGGAACGCACGGCACGTGACGACTGTAGATTAACCCAGGTCTTTCCTCCTGGGTGGCTGTTCATATCACCATCTACATGAAAAAAGTGTGGGCCAAACCCTCAGCAGAGTGCATGCACATGTAGGCCATATTGTACTCAGCCACAAAAAGTGTGCAAATCCCCTCAACCGATGTGTGCACCAGGAGATTTACATACCTAAACTGGGCAGGTGCAAAAGTGCACACACAATGTGCAGGACTTCACCCTGTGTGTAAGGGCTCTGCTTGGACTTGACTATGAAGACAACTGAACACTGGTTTGGGAAAGAGATGGATAATGACATCTTACATATACCCGGCCTCTTTTATCCAGAACAACCACCCCAAACCTCATTCTAGACAGACCCACTCACCCATTGCAGACATGCAGCCTGCTCTGGGGTGGAACATAAGCAGCAACACTACACAATTACAGCTGCTACCACTTCCTCTTTGGGTAGGAAGAAGGGCCCCCTGCATAGCCATAGTTTGTCTTCAATATTTGGGAGACAGCTCCAGCCAGGACAACGGGAGCACACTTGGGCAACTAATTCCATGCCTACCCCAGGCTTGCAGTGCTGGGCCCACTGTGGGGTCGCTGCTGACCCTTGTGGGCTGGGCACCTGCCCTGATGTTTGCTCAGGTCTTCCATAGGGACCCGGGGGCTGGGGGTTGGAATTTAACCATGGCCACACAGTGATTAATGTGCAGGTGTCCACAAACAGGGGGGAGGGGGCACTTTTGAAGCCATGGCTGGAACCCCCCAGCCTACAGGAGCTCGAGGTGGGGCCGGGACTGCCCCACTCCTGCGTGTGGGTTTCCTCTTGACTTGGAACCAACCTCGTGCTCGGTCACATGGTGCCGCCAGGCCCCTTCCCTGTGCGGCAGCTGGCCGGAGCTGAGCCAGTCAAGTGACCTCGGAGTCCAGGTGAACTGCACCTGCACACCGTGGAGAGAGGCAGGCGCTACAGGGTAAGGGCGGGACCTGTCCAGGGGGGGCGTGACTCGACCTATTTAGGGGGTGGCCAAACCTTTACATTGTGCCCCCCACTATCAATGGATGCAGGTTGATAGTGCCCCCTCCCGCCTCGCCCACCAGGCCAGTAACCCATCGTCCCCTCAGACTGACCAAATGGGAAATCAGGCCAGGGGCTGTGAGCATCAGCCTGGCCTCACCAGGCTGCCTCGCATCCGTCAGGAGAGGGGCACTGCAGGGCGTGCGCGGCCCCTCACCTCAGTGGGGACCAAGGCCAGCGAGCGGGCGATGGGACCAGGCAGGTGTCACAGCCTGACCCCACCAACAACCTGCACCTCAGCAGCTCGCTGTGTGCCAGGAACTCATCACCGGGGCTTGGCAACTTTCTGATGCCTGAGAACCGAACATCTCTGCCACACCCCTTCCCCCGAGGCCCCACCCCTGTCACACCTCTTCCCCTGAAGCCCCCCTGTGACGTTGTGCAGTCTATATGGTTTTATAAATACTCTTGTATCTAAAACTAGAAATATAAAATGTAACTCTGAGGGCCTATTGTAATTGTGTAAAGTGTGGACCATTAATGATGGTTTGGAATCTTGATGACTCCCATTGTCTGCAGATGGCTGTATTTACCTGTGAGTCTTCCTGTATATGTGTGTGCTGGCAAGTGAGTAATGAAGTCTTGCAGTGACATGTGATCGTGTCACCTGAACTGGAATCCATCTTTAACCTGGTGCTTTTCCAGTGAGGGGGGGTGGAAACCCAGAGAGACAAAGAGTTCCCGCCTTATGCAAAAGATATATAAAGGGGGGAAGAGAAAAGAGAGGGGGAGGAGCCATCATGAAGAATCCCCTAGCTACCACCTGAGCTGCAACAAGAGCTGTACCAGGGGAAAGGATTGAGCCCAGGCCTGGAAGATGTCCAGTCTGAGAAAAACTTACTGAAGCATCTCTGAGGGTGAGATTATCTGTATTTAGTTTGATTAGGCATAGATTTGCGCATTTTATTTTATTTTGCTTGGTGACTTACTTTGTTCTGTCTGTTACTACTTTGAACCACTTAAATCCTACTGTCTGTATTTAATAAAATCACTTTTTATTTAGTAATTTACTCAGAGTATGTATTAATACCTGGGGGAGCAAACAACTGTGCATATCTCTCTATCAGTGTTATAGAGGGCGAACAATTTATGAGTTTGCCCTGCATAAGCTTTATGCAGGGTAAAACGGATTTATCTGGGTTTAGACCCCATTGGGAGTTGGGCATCTGAGTGCTAAAGACAAGCACGCTACTGCGAGCTGTTTTCAGGTAAACTTGCAGCTTTGGGACAAGTGATTCAGACCCTGGGTCTGTGTCTGGAGCCAGACGGGAGTGTCTGGCTCAGCAAGACAGGGTGCTGGAGTCCTGAGCTGGCAGGGAAAACAGAAGCAGGGGTAGTCTTTGCACATCGGGGTGGCAGCTCCCAGGGGGGTTTCTGTGATCCAACCCGTCACAGTGGCGTAGTCGAGCAGGGTCTGTGCACAGCTGATTCCTTTGAGATACTGGTAGTGATTTTAAGTGAGTTTTCAGTGTGGTGGCTGGAAAACAGACAAAGTGGTTACTGGTTTGTTATTTTCAGTTTGCTTATTTCGGGAAAGGGAAGTAGGGACAGAAAAGGAAGCAAAATAAGTAAGAATGAAGATCAAAAGAAGTTAAAACTACACAAGTTGCAAATTGCCCAGAAAGACTGAACAATGGGCGCTGGGAATGTCTCTGTTAACTAAGAAGCCCCTGAGCTGAGTGCATCTCAGTTTCAGTGAACTGCAGATGGGTGTGGCCCAACCTCTGTCTGTGCTGAAGCTGACTGGGGTGTCTAATTTAGCAAGACAGGAGTGGAGGGGTGCCTGTTCTGGCAGGAGGGTGTTCTCTGTGGTATCCCAGCTCATCAAGTGATGGTCTCAAGGGAAGATAAATGGAAATTGATGTACAATTTGCCTGGGGAAAGCCTGACCTGGAAAAAGAAAAGGCTGCCCACCAGCCTGGACTTAAGAGACAAAGCAATTAAGACCCAGAAGCATGACCTGGCTGTAATGGAGTGGAAGAGGTGCACAGAGACATGTATCCTGGAGCTGGAAGTTGGGGTCCTGGTGACTGCTGCGGTGGGAACAAACCCCAAGGACTCTAGCTGGAAGCAAACCCAACCTGAGTGAAAGGGGGGGGATTTTGCTGGCCAGCGAAAGGTCCCTCATAGCTGGAAGCTGTGAGCCTACAGCTGGGTCAGGGTCTCTTTCCCTTTTGGGGGACACAGGAGTGTCTGCCCCATAGGGGAGCCCAAAAATGAATTTTAGGTATACTGCCTCCGCCATGGTCAGTGTCCAAGTCTCTGGCAGTAAGTTCAGGAGGAGGGTGTGACGATGTGCAGTCTATATGGTTTTATAAAAACTTGATAATAAGTCAATATAATGTAACTGAGCTGGTTTTAGAGAAAATACAGTAATAAGTGAATGTAACGTAACTGGGATATGCTTCATGCAAAAGGTCTCTTGTAAGGTATCATTACAAAGCTTATAATCTACTGAGTATGATCATCTGATTTGTATAAATGTACCACTCTTGTATCTAAAACTAGAAATATAAAATGTAACTCTGAGGGCCTATTGTAATTGTGTAAAGTGTGGACCATTAATGATGGTTTGGAATCTTGATGACTCCCATTGTCTGCAGATGGCTGTATTTACCTGTGAGTCTTCCTGTATATGTGTGTGCTGGCAAGTGAGTAATGAAGTCTTGCAGTGACATGTGATCGTGTCACCTGAACTGGAATCCATCTTTAACCTGGTGCTTTTCCAGTGAGGGGGGGTGGAAACCCAGAGAGACAAAGAGTTCCCGCCTTATGCAAAAGATATATAAAGGGGGGAAGAGAAAAGAGAGGGGGAGGAGCCATCATGAAGAATCCCCTAGCTACCACCTGAGCTGCAACAAGAGCTGTACCAGGGGAAAGGATTGTGCCCGGGCCTGGAAGATGTCCAGTCTGAGAAAAACTTACTGAAGCATCTCTGAGGGTGAGATTATCTGTATTTAGTTTGATTAGGCATAGATTTGCGCATTTTATTTTATTTTGCTTGGTGACTTACTTTGTTCTGTCTGTTACTACTTTGAACCACTTAAATCCTACTGTCTGTATTTAATAAAATCACTTTTTATTTAGTAATTTACTCAGAGTATGTATTAATACCTGGGGGAGCAAACAACTGTGCATATCTCTCTATCAGTGTTATAGAGGGCGAACAATTTATGAGTTTGCCCTGCATAAGCTTTATGCAGGGTAAAACGGATTTATCTGGGTTTAGACCCCATTGGGAGTTGGGCATCTGAGTGCTAAAGACAAGCACGCTACTGCGAGCTGTTTTCAGGTAAACTTGCAGCTTTGGGACAAGTGATTCAGACCCTGGGTCTGTGTCTGGAGCCAGACGGGAGTGTCTGGCTCAGCAAGACAGGGTGCTGGAGTCCTGAGCTGGCAGGGAAAACAGAAGCAGGGGTAGTCTTTGCACATCGGGGTGGCAGCTCCCAGGGGGGTTTCTGTGATCCAACCCGTCACAGTGGCGTAGTCGAGCAGGGTCTGTGCACAGCTGATTCCTTTGAGATACTGGTAGTGATTTTAAGTGAGTTTTCAGTGTGGTGGCTGGAAAACAGACAAAGTGGTTACTGGTTTGTTATTTTCAGTTTGCTTATTTCGGGAAAGGGAAGTAGGGACAGAAAAGGAAGCAAAATAAGTAAGAATGAAGATCAAAAGAAGTTAAAACTACACAAGTTGCAAATTGCCCAGAAAGACTGAACAATGGGCGCTGGGAATGTCTCTGTTAACTAAGAAGCCCCTGAGCTGAGTGCATCTCAGTTTCAGTGAACTGCAGATGGGTGTGGCCCAACCTCTGTCTGTGCTGAAGCTGACTGGGGTGTCTAATTTAGCAAGACAGGAGTGGAGGGGTGCCTGTTCTGGCAGGAGGGTGTTCTCTGTGGTATCCCAGCTCATCAAGTGATGGTCTCAAGGGAAGATAAATGGAAATTGATGTACAATTTGCCTGGGGAAAGCCTGACCTGGAAAAAGAAAAGGCTGCCCACCAGCCTGGACTTAAGAGACAAAGCAATTAAGACCCAGAAGCATGACCTGGCTGTAATGGAGTGGAAGAGGTGCACAGAGACATGTATCCTGGAGCTGGAAGTTGGGGTCCTGGTGACTGCTGCGGTGGGAACAAACCCCAAGGACTCTAGCTGGAAGCAAACCCAACCTGAGTGAAAGGGGGGGGATTTTGCTGGCCAGCGAAAGGTCCCTCATAGCTGGAAGCTGTGAGCCTACAGCTGGGTCAGGGTCTCTTTCCCTTTTGGGGGACACAGGAGTGTCTGCCCCATAGGGGAGCCCAAAAATGAATTTTAGGTATACTGCCTCCGCCATGGTCAGTGTCCAAGTCTCTGGCAGTAAGTTCAGGAGGAGGGTGTGACGATGTGCAGTCTATATGGTTTTATAAAAACTTGATAATAAGTCAATATAATGTAACTGAGCTGGTTTTAGAGAAAATACAGTAATAAGTGAATGTAACGTAACTGGGATATGCTTCATGCAAAAGGTCTCTTGTAAGGTATCATTACAAAGCTTATAATCTACTGAGTATGATCATCTGATTTGTATAAATGTACCACTCTTGTATCTAAAACTAGAAATATAAAATGTAACTCTGAGGGCCTATTGTAATTGTGTAAAGTGTGGACCATTAATGATGGTTTGGAATCTTGATGACTCCCATTGTCTGCAGATGGCTGTATTTACCTGTGAGTCTTCCTGTATATGTGTGTGCTGGCAAGTGAGTAATGAAGTCTTGCAGTGACATGTGATCGTGTCACCTGAACTGGAATCCATCTTTAACCTGGTGCTTTTCCAGTGAGGGGGGGTGGAAACCCAGAGAGACAAAGAGTTCCCGCCTTATGCAAAAGATATATAAAAGGGGGAAGAGAAGAGAGAGGGGGAGGAGCCATCATGAAGAATCCCCTAGCTACCACCTGAGCTGCAACAAGAGCTGTACCAGGGGAAAGGATTGTGCCCAGGCCTTGAAGATGTCCAGTCTGAGAAAAACTTACTGAAGCATCTCTGAGGGTGAGATTATCTGTATTCAGTTTGATTAGGCATAGATTTGCGCATTTTATTTTATTTTGCTTGGTGACTTACTTTGTTCTGTCTGTTACTACTTTGAACCACTTAAATCCTACTGTCTGTATTTAATAAAATCACTTTTTATTTAGTAATTTACTCAGAGTATGTATTAATACCTGGGGGAGCAAACAACTGTGCATATCTCTCTATCAGTGTTATAGAGGGCGAACAATTTATGAGTTTGCCCTGCATAAGCTTTATGCAGGGTAAAACGGATTTATCTGGGTTTAGACCCCATTGGGAGTTGGGCATCTGAGTGCTAAAGACAAGCACGCTACTGCGAGCTGTTTTCAGGTAAACTTGCAGCTTTGGGACAAGTGATTCAGACCCTGGGTCTGTGTCTGGAGCCAGACGGGAGTGTCTGGCTCAGCAAGACAGGGTGCTGGAGTCCTGAGCTGGCAGGGAAAACAGAAGCAGGGGTAGTCTTTGCACATCGGGGTGGCAGCTCCCAGGGGGGTTTCTGTGATCCAACCCGTCACACCCCCCACCTCTGCCTCTGAGGCCCCACTCCTATTCCATGCCTTCCCCAGAGGCCCCACCCCCTACCCAGATGCTCACAGTTTCCCTTTCCAACCAGACATTCTCATCAAAAACTGAACACCCGGCAACAACGCTGTCATCACCTGGCAGCCCTGCTGCAGGCACCATCCAGTAACCTGGTGCACCTCACAGGCCCCCCCTGCCCGGGAACGAGGGAAGGACGCAGGGGCCACCAGTGCTGGGCAGAGGGATACAGTCGAGCCAGGCCTGGCTGTTACCTATGTTGGTCCAGATCACGGCATTGTCCAGCTGGAAACAGAGTGTCACTGCCCAGCCTCAGACCCTGGGGGGCAGCAGGGCCGATACTCCAGGGGGCCCAACAGCCACGGATCCTGGGGTGCGGCGGCTGTGAGCAGGAACAGCCATGAACCCTCCAGCCACCTGCCAGAGATGCTGGGCTCCTCTGGCCTGAGCGGGGGCCATCGCCAGACACTACTCCACCAGCAGGGGGGCTGGGGCCGGCTCCAGGCACAGGACTCCTCATCGCTGTCCCCTTCCCAGTTGTACATGGTGGTTCCGGGAGCCTTGTGGCTGGGAGGGGCCTGCCCAGGGTGGGGCTGTGACTCAAACTGTTCAGGGAGGCGACTGAACCTTTAAATTGTGCCCCCCCACTAGCAACATATGCAGTTTGGGGTGCAGTGCCCCCATAGTCCTCCAAACTCCGCCCATGCCCCCCTGGCACTATGGGGAAAGGGCCTCAGGCAGGAGCTATGCCATGGAGGCCGAGGGACCTTTCCTCCTTTGGCTACCCCAAAGGGTGCCAGAAATCAGAAGTTTTCCAGGGAAAATGGGCCATAGGATCTCTGCAGTGATATCTATGGGTGGTGATTCAAACTACCTGGAATTGTTGATAAATTGTATTGTTTGACCACACTTTGGTTCCTTATTTTGTTATGCAATAGACTCTAGAGCCCAAATAACCAATGTCAGATTATTAATATGGCACAGGAACAAGGTACAATACGATACCAGTCTCCAAAGAACCGTGCCCTGCAGCGATACTGCATTCACCTTACACTGACGGGGCGCTTCCCCATTACAAATTTCAGCTGCTATTCTTTATATGATTTTACAAGTGACACATTTCTTTACACGTCACTAAAATCCAACCCATCAGTTTGTTCCAGTTCCCTACCTTGTTCTGTTCTTTCCTTAGCTTTGTTTTAGATATTAGCATTCCAGGCACTGATTTGGGAAGGTCCTTCCCTGGCTTGTACTAAGACATAGAAACGAATGTATCTTGATTTTGACAAGTTTTCTATCTGCTTGTGCCAAATCATTTGTTAAGCAAATGCAAGGTGTTATGGGATTCTTAGCATCAGTGAATGAACAGGATTATGGTATAGGCCAGTTTCAGCGATATCCCTGTTAAGAACCTAAGAACATAAGAACAGCCATACTTCGTCAGACCAATGTTTCATCTAGTCCAGTATCCTGTCTTCAGACAGTGATCAAGGCCAGCTGCTTTAGAGGGATGAACATAACAGATAATCATAGAATCATAGGACTGGAAGGGACCGCTTTTGTGGCAGGACTAAGTATTATCTAGCCCATTCCTGATAGTTGTTTTTCTAACCTGCTCTTAAAAATATCCAATGATGGAGTTTCCATAACCTCCCTAGGCAATTTATTCCAGTGCTTAACAACCCTGACAGACAAAACAAACCCATTTTTTTCAATCTTCCCTCATAGGTCATGTTTTCTAGACCTTTAATCATTTTTAAAAAGCAACAGAGAGTCCTGTGGCACCTTATAGACTAACAGGTGTATTGGAGCATAAGCTTTCGTGGGTGAATACCCACTTTGTCAGACGCACTAACACGGCTACCCCTCTGATACTTAATCATTTTTGTCACTCTTCTCTGGACTCTCTCCAATTTGGCGACACATCCTTCCTGGAATGTGTCACTCAGAACTGGACACAATACTCCAGTTGAGGCCTAATCAGTGCAGAGTAGAGTGGAAGAATTTCTTCTTGTGTCCTGCTTACAACACTCCTGCTAATACATCCCAGAATGATGTTTGTTTTGGTTTTTTGCAACAGCCTTACACTGTTGACTCATATTTAGTTTGTGGTCCATGACCAAATCCCTTTCCACAGTACTCCTTCCTAGGCAGTCATTTCCCATTTTGTATCTGTGCAACTGATTGTTACTTTCTGAGTGAAGTACTTTGTATTTGTCCTTATTGAACTTCATCCTATTTATTTCAGAGCATTTCTTCAGTTTGTCCAGATCATTTTGAAATGTAATCCTATCCTCCAAAGTACTTGCAACCTCTCCCAGCTTGGTATCATCCGCAAACTTATAAGTGTACTCTCTATGCCATTATCTAAGTCATTGATGAAGATATTGAAAAGAACCGTACGCAGAACTGATCCCTGTGGGACCCCACTCGTTATGCCCTACCAGCATGATTATGAACCACTGATAACTACTCTTTGGGAATGGTTTTCCAACCAGTTTTACACCCACCTTATAGTAGCTCCATCTAGGTTGCATTTCCCTAGTTTATTTATGAGAAGGTCATGCAAGACAGTATCAAAACCTTTACTAAAATCAAGATATACCAAATCTACCACTTCCCCCTTATCCACAAGGCTTGTTACCCTGTCAAAGAAAGCTATCAGGCTGGTTTGACACAATTTGTTCTTGACAAATCCATGCTGACTGTTATTTATCACTTTATTATCTTCTAGGTGTTTGCAAATTGATTGCTTGATTATTTGCTCCATTATCTTTCCGGGTACAGAAGTTAAGCTGACTGGTCTGTAATTTCCTGGGTTGTCCTTATTCTCCTTTTGATAGATTGGCACTAGATTTGCCCTTTTCCAGTCTTCTGGAATCTCTCCCGTCTTCCATGACTTTTCAGAGATGATTGCTAATGGCTCAGATATCTCCTCAGTCAGCTCTTTGAGTATTCTAGGATGCATTTCATCAGGCCCTGGTGATTTGAAGACATCTAATTTGTCCAAGTAAGTTTTAACTTGTTCTTTCCCTATTTTAGCCTCTTCTGATCCTACCTCATTTTCACTGGCATTCACTATTTTAGACATCCAATCACTACCAACCTTCTCGGTGAAAACCGAAACAAAGAAGTCATTGAGCATCTCTGCCATTTCCACATTTTCTGTTATTATTCTTCCCCCCTCATTGAGTAATGGGCCTACCCTGTCCTTGCTCTTCCTCTTGCTTCTAAGTATTTGTAGAATGTTTTCTTGTTACCCTTTATGTCTCTAGCTAGTTTGATCTCGTTTTGTGCCTTGGCCTTTCTAATTTTGTCCCTACATACTTGTGTTATTTGCTTATATTCATCCTTTGTAATTTGACCGAGTTTCCACTTTTTGTAGGACTCTTTTTTGAGTTTTAGATCATTGAAGATCTTCTGGTTAAGCCAGGGTGGTCTCTTGCCATACTTCCTATCTTTCCTATGCAGTAGGATAGTTTGCTCTTGTGCCCTTAATAGTGTCTCTTTGAAAAACTGCCAACTGTCTTCAATTGTTTTTCCCCTTAGACTTGCTTCCCATGGGATCTTACCTACCAACTCCCTGCGTTTGCTAAAATCTGCCTTCTTGAAATCCATTGTCTTTATTGTGCTGTTCTCCCTCCTACCATTCCTTGGAATCATGAACTCTATCATTTCATGACCACTTTCACCCAAGCTGCCTTCCACTTTCAAATTCTCAACCAGTTCCTCCCTAGTTGTCAAAATCAAATCTAGAACAGTCTCTCCCCAGTATCTGTCTCCACCTTCTGAAATAAAAAATTGGCTCCAATACATTCCAAGAACTCATTGGCTAATCTGTCCCCTGCTGTGTTATTTTCCCAACAAATGTCTGGGTAGTTGACGTCCCCCATCACCACCAAGTCCTGTGCTTTGGATGATTTTGTTAGTTGTTTAAAAAAAGCCTCAGCCACCTCTTCTTCTTCGTTAGCTGGTCTGTAGTAGACCCCTACCATGATATCACTTTTTTTGTAGCCCTTTTATCCTTACCCAGAGACTTTCAGCAAGTCTGTCTCCTATTTCCATCTCAACCTCAGTCCAAGTGTATACATTTTTAATATATAAGGCAACAACTCCTCCTTTTTTCCCTGCCTGTCCTTCCTGAGGAAGTTATACCCTTCTGTAACAATATTCCAGTCATGCATTTTATCCCACCAAGTCTCCGTGATGCCAACTCTGTCATAGTTGTGTTTATTTACTAGCATTTCAAGTTCTTCCTGCTTATTCTCCATACTTCTTGCATTAGCATACAGACATCTAAGATACTGATTTGCTTCCCCACCCCCCCTTCTGTCTTGTCTCTCCTTTTTCCTTGCTATAACAGCCTATGCTCCCCCAAATTCCAAACCTTCTTCCAGGTCTCCATGTTCTTGACTTATCTGTGGGCTTTGGCCACCTGCCCCCTTCAAACCTAGTTTAAAGTTCTCCTCACTGGGTTAGCCATCAAGTGATCCATCCCGTCGCCCATTCCCAGCTTCTGGCAAACAGAGGCTAGGGACACCATCCCTCCCCAACATAGCTAATAGCCATTGATGGACCTATCCTCCATGACTATATCTAGTTCTTATTTTAACTTATCTAGTTCTTTTGCTACGGAATTTGTGGTTAATGTTATTGGTAGTTAATGCGTACTACTAGTATAGATACGGTGCAGATAATACAGATTATGAATGTGATATAGATCTATATGCTATCCAGCATATATTAGACAACAGGAGCAAAGGTGATAGCAAAGTAGAGCAAGACTTTTTCACGAGTATTTTATTAACACACACACACACACACACACACACACACACACACACACACACACTACTCTGTTTCATTTATTTATGGTCAGTATCAGAAAGTGAACTTTAAATACTTTGTGCCTGAGATCACTCTGGTAAGGATTTGGGGAGTTTCGAAGTGCTCTTTGAGGCAGATACACCTTTCCTCCCCCCCACCCCTCAACCTGATGCATTCTGCTGCTGTGTAGTAGGGTTAAACCACTGGGGACAAACTCTCAAATGTTCAAACACCACAACTAAGGCCAGGTTTAAAAAAAAAAAAAAGGTTGGCACCAGCAGTTTCCATGGTGGCACGTTTGGGACAAAAGAGCCCAGCACTAAGCACTTATTCTGGTGCCTAAATGGCCCCTGGTGTGTTGCTACATCTCAGAAGTGACTGAACCTCTGGGGCAGATACAGCATTGGTTCCTGCAGCATGCACAACCGTGGCTGTAGCTGGGTGTATCAATAATAAAGGCCAGATGTTCCAGCGAAGCAAGAGAACGTGCAAGGAGCCTTCACACTCCTACACACTCCACACACAGGGTCGAGTGATGACAAGGTCATGGCCAAAATCACCTTCTGATAAGCTCGTACAGGAGACGGTGTATTTCTCCCTGTGAGTCGGAGGTGGAGTTCCCATCCCAACGTACACAAAGCCCCCACTAACATGCTGTCTACGTGACTCAGAAAACCTCTCCTGCATCCTCTGCTTCCTGATCACTCAGCAGCCCCCTCCTGGTCAGCCTAGAAGCTTTTCCCTCGGAACAGGAGACGCACCCGGTCACGAATCTGTTTGGTTTTCACACCGTACACGATGGGGTTCATCATGGGAGGAAAGAGGAGGTAGAAATTGGCTATCAGGATATGTACATGCGGGGGGACTAGGTGGCTGAACCTGGAATTATTGAGGAGAACCACTGGTGTGTAGACCACTAAGATGGCGCAAAGTTGGGAAACAGGTGCCGAAAGCCTTGAAATAAACACATCAACTGAGTACACACAAAGACTGCAGGGCGGATGCAGGGGGATAGCATGGGAAGGCCGCGGTGAGCACACTGTGGGTAGGTGACCTGGAGGAAAAAGAGGCCATTTCTGCAGGGGATTATCCAGGTCGGCACTGACCTCTTTGTTTCAGGTGATTTGTTCTGCCAGCCAGTAAAAATCAGAACAACAGTAGAACCAGGAAACCCAGACCTCACTGAATTGGCAGTCACTTATGAATTCCGAGACATATACGGAGACACAGGATTTTTGCCTGAATGTGGCGAAATACAAAGCACGTGTTGCATGCCTTGACTGAGGCCCAGTGATTTCCTTAGGGTTCTGTCTGTAGAACATGCTTCGGAATTCAGAAATCCAGAGAAGAGCGGAAGTGGGGAATGTACTAAATTAGCCAGGAGCCTCTCAGAAGAGTGTTTCAGTGCCGGGCGCTCAGAACAATTCAGAGCAGCGTTTTGTTGTTCTGACGTAACCGAGTTCCATAAAAAACGCCTCGTCGGGTCTGAAATCCCTTCTTTTGTTTTCAAAAGAGAAGACGCCATTTTGTACATAATTGAACCGTGTACCACCAGACACTGCCCTCTAGAGTTAAGCTGGTGTCAGTGTTTAGTGGGCAAAGGGGGTGTTTTTAAGCTGTTGAAATACAAGTGATTTTATCCCAGGTCAGTATAGTTTAGAGCATAGAGAAGCAAAGCCTGGGAGGGTAACTCGTCATAACTGTTTCGGTACCAATTCAAGGAGGGGTTGCCCCACTATGTTTGAGTCACACGTTGTTCTTGTACAAACACTTTTCTCATATTTGCCTTCTGACCAACTGGTTTGTACATTTATAACCTACAGTTTCTAATAATCACGTTTACAGTTAGAGCAGAGATCCCCAAACTGTGGGGCGTGCTCCCCAGGGGGGGCATGGAGGAACGTCCGGCGGGGCATAGCAGGGCCCGGGCCCACCACTACAGGGTGGGTAGGTAGGGAGCACCACCCAGCCTATTCCCACCCCCGGCTCTTCTCCGGTCCCGCCTCCAGCCATGTCCCTGACTCCCGGCCCTGCACCGGGCCCCGTCCCTAGCCTCGCAGGGCTCCACACCCGGCTGAGGTCCCAGCTTCCGGCCCCCACCAAGGCCTGGTGGCCGCTCTACTCCTGGCCCTGTGCCAACCCCAAGCCTCTGCCGCTGGCCATGGCTCAATTCCCAGCCTGGTGGCGAGGCCAGGAGCGGAGCTGCAACTGTCCACATGCCAGCTGCTGGTCCCCATCAAAGCCCAGCTGCAGCTCTGCTCCCACCCCCAGCCTTGTCCCCTGGCCACGGTCACACTCCCAGCCCCAAACCCACCCCCAGCTGCTGACCCAGCCTCATCCCCCATGCACCCCTGTTCGCGTTACCCCCCTCACCCCCGAGCCACAGCCCCGTTCCCAGCCCAGCTCTGGAGGGGGGCGTGAGGACAGGGATAAGGGGGAGTGCGCGACCCTCAAAAGTTTGGGGACCACTGATTTAGCGACTTCTTTCAAATACTCTTCGTAAGGCAGAAATCACCTGCATTCACATTTCGAGCTGTCTTTCACACGTAATATAAAGAAAACTAGTATATACGTTTAGAAGCAAAGTCGAAGCTGTAAAATTACATTCCAGGATCTGTGTAAGCAGATGGGGAGATCGTAGACGTTTTATAGTGAGAGAGGTGGCATCTTAGCCACACGCGTTGGATGGGCATTCAGTCACTGCTTGTAGTCAGAAGTTTCCTAAAGAGTTTATTGAACTAGCTTAAATCTTCATTTCATAAAGCAAGCAAGTAAAAGTGCTCATGTGGGGTATAGCCCTGGAGAGGAGAGACAGTAGCATTTATATGAATCCTAGGCAGAGAGCCTGGAAGCAAGCGAACTTAGATTTCAAACGCTCTGATGCACAGAGATACTAGAAGGGTTCAGTTATGTGACTTGTTTAAATATTTTATGAGTTTTCTCTCTCCCTCTTCCTCTGGACATTTTTTGTTTGATTTTTCCCTCTAATATAAAATACAAATTATTTACGACCGCGTTTTACTTTTTATTTCTGGAAATAGAACACAGCTCAGATCTCATATTATTTTAGCACTGTACACCCGGCCCCCCTGAACAGGTCGAGCCCCCACCAAACGTACCTCTATAGAGACCCAAGTCTCTCACCTCCCACCTGGGGAGTAAAGTCAGCAGGGGGTCATTAGGAGGTATAAATACTCTCACCCAGTTGATCCCGGCTGAGTGCAGAGATCTGCAGTTTGTGTGTGACTTCAGCATGTGCTGAGGGAAGGAGATGCAGCCAGGGTTCAGGTGAGCTGGGGCAGTTTAGATTAAAGCTAATCAAGGATCTTTCTAAATAGGAGATTTTTAAAGTAAATGTAAAGCTTGGGACGAAATCTGCTGTCAATTACACTTGTGTAAACCTGGAATGATTCTGGATTTACACCCGTATTAGTGAGAGCAGAGTGAGGCTGGTCATTTAGAAGAGAACTATTTAATTCCATCAAAAGACAAAAAAATGATGTGAAGAAAGCACTGAGTATTCCAAAAATCAGGGATGTTTGGGTTACACACAGAGCCATAGTTCTCTCCCCTGGTGCAATTGCATTGTGAGAGATTCTCTATTGTGTAACTCTGTTCTCATGGGAGATTTCAGTCTGGGGGACATATGTTTTGGCAGAGAGGCAAGTAATGATTAGGACAGGGCAGTCCTATAAAACGATCTCAATCGCTTGCTAAACTGGGCTCACTTGAGCAACGTGCAGTTGATTACAACTAAATGCGAGGTCCTACATCGAGGAACCGAGGCTGTAGATCATACTTACAGGATGGGGGGCTCTGTTTTAGAAAGCACTGACTCAAAAGAGAACTCAGAGTGATGATGTGAAACCAGCTGTACATGAGGTCCCACTGCAGTGTGGTGATGGAGACAACAAGTGACCTCCTTGAATGTACAAGCAGGGGAATAGGGAGTGAAAATAGAGAGGTGTGAAGCTTGGAGAGAACATCATTGGGCACTGTTTCTAGGTCCGGTGTCCACACTTCAAAAAGGTTGCTAACAGATTGAAAAGGGTTCAGAGCAGGTGATCAGAATGGTCCCTTCTTGCCTTAAAATCTATGACTCCATAATTATTTGATCACAATTTTTTCTCAGTTCATGAAATAATTAATAATTTTTTCTACAACCTTATGTCAGTATGGCTTGTAGCAGCTTGTAATAATTTTCCCTTTGTGAAAATAGTCTCTCCATCTCTGTTCATTTGGACTTTTTATATCATAACATTTCTTCTCTTCAAAGTCTGTTTTGAATACGTTACTTTTCTTAAGAGGCTTTGGTGAGGGACCTTGTCAAAGGCTTTCTGAAAGCCCAAATACACTATAGCCACTGGATCACCCTTGTCCAGATGTCTGTTGACCTCCTCAACGAATTCTACTAGATTGGTGAGAGATGATTCTGTTCTTTATTATCATTTCAACCCATTCGCCTGGCTCCGAAGTTAGGCTCACTGGGCTGTAA
Organism: Malaclemys terrapin pileata; assembly: GCF_027887155.1. NCBI lineage: Eukaryota > Metazoa > Chordata > Testudines > Emydidae > Malaclemys > Malaclemys terrapin. The sequence goes on along the minus strand of NC_071505.1, from coordinate 347,361,531 downwards.
TTGCCAGGATCACCTCTGGAACCTTCTTTAAAAATCGGCATCACATTTGCTATTTGTCAGTCATCTGGTACAAAGGCTGATTTAAGTGATAGGTCACATACCCGAGTTAGTATTTCTGCATTTAGATATTTGAGTTCCTTTAGAATTCCTGGTGAATCCCATGTGGTCCTGGTGACTTATTACTGTTTAATTTATCAGTTTGTTCCAAAACCTCCTCTGCTGACACCTGGGACAGTTCCTCAGATTTGTCACCTAAAAAAAACAGCTCAGTTATCCCAGAAGTCGGTGGGGAGTTCTTCCCCTGACTTCAATGGGAGCGGGATCAGACTCATAGGTTCTTTGGCTATGTCTACGCAGCGAGCGGCAGTTAGTCTCACAGCTCGGGTTGACAGATGCAGGCTTGTGCTTCTCGAGGATAGCTGTGTAGATGTTGAGGCTCGGGCTCTGAAGCTGAGATCAAAATAGCACTACTCATGCATGTTCCCGATGTACTACGTACATCCAGGCTGAATACCCAGAATGTGCTGCTGAATGTACCAGGCACATCTTGCTACATGCAGCTTAACATGCCAGGTATTTCTAGGCTGAAAATATGTGCCGTGTGGCCAGATATACTAGGTACTTCACGGGAGAATGCACACTAAACAATGTGCATCTTCTAGTAGCAAGATACACCAGGTAGGATATTTGTAACCAAGTGGGGTTCGTAACTCATGACTTGTAATGACATTCTAAGAACTTTAAATGATTTTGCAAAGAAAAATATAAGTGTTTGTATGATTAGTATTGCAACATGACTGATGAACTCAGAAAGAAGAACTCCACTTCTTCCAGAGCTGAGACTGGCCCCTAGCATGTATTTAATTTACAGGGTCTGTTCATTTCATGTGTTATGTTTTATTGAAAGGAAAGACACTGATGTGAGACTTGCAAAAGATGCCACAACAAGACAACCTGTCAGATTCCAACAGCACAGGCTCTGATCCATCAGTGTTCTTCCTGACAGGCATCCCGGGGCTGGAATCTCTGCACCTCTGGATCTCCATCCCCTTCTCCTCAGTGTTCACCGTGGCCCTTCTAGGAAACTGCACCCTCTTGTATGTTATCAAGACAGAGCCCTCCCTACACAAGCCCATGTTCTATTTCCTCACCATGCTGGCCGTCATCGACCTGGTTTTATCCACAACCACCATGCCGAAAATACTGAGCATCTTCTGGTTTAATTCCAGGGAGATCAGCTTTAACGGCTGCCTGGTGCAGATGTTTTTCCTTCACTCGTTCTCCATCATGCAGACTGCTCTGCTGCTGGCCATGGCCTTTGACAGGTACGTGGCCATCTGCAACCCCCTGAGGTACACCACCATCCTGACCAACTCAGTGATAGCAAAGATCGGGCTGGCGGCTTTGGCCCGGGCTGTTCTCCTAGTGCTCCCTCTGCCCTTCGTCCTCAGGAGGCTGCCCTACTGCGGGTCCCATGTCATCTCCCATTGCTACTGTGAGCACATGGCCGTGGTCACTCTGGCTTGTGCCAACACCAGGTTCAATAACATCTATGGGATCATTGTGGCTTTCTTCATTGTGGGGCTGGATCTGATGTTCATCTCCCTATCGTATGTCAAGATCCTAAGGGCTGTCTTAAGCTTGGCATCCAAGGAAGAGAAACTCACGGCTTTTGGCACCTGTGTTGCCCACCTTTGGGCCATCTTAGTGGCCTACACACCAGTGATCCTCTCCTCAATAATTTACAGGTTTGGCCACCAAGTCCCCCCACATGTACACATCCTGCTGGCCAATTTCTACCTCCTCTTTCCTCCCATGATGAACCCCATCGTGTACGGTGTGAAAACCAAACAGATTCGTGACCGGGTGCTTCTCCTGTTCCGAGGGAAAAGCTTCTAGGCTGACCAGGAGGAAGCTGCTGAGTGATCAGGAAGCAGAGGATGCAGGAGAGGTTTTCTGAGTAACTTAGACAGCATGTTTGTGGGGGCTTTGTGTACGCTGGGATGGGAACTCCACCTCCAACGCACAGGGAGCAATACACCGTCCCCTACACGAGCTTAGCGCTGCTGGCCAGAAGGTGATCTTGGCCATCTCCTTGTCCTCACTCGGCCCTGTGTGTGGAGTGTGTAGGAGTGTGAAGGCAGTTGCGATGTCTGAACATTTGAGAGCCTATTCCAAGTTCTTTAACAATACCACTGTGATGCTCTGTACCTCGGGAGAACACCCTGCACCCCCATGTTCATCCTTATAGTATGATTGTGTGGTATCTAATGCAAAGTTTGTCATGTTGGGTCTCTTTGGAAGGCTCATGATGCACTGAGCATGGTTGTTATAGTGATGTTATAGGTTGTAATTTCATGTGTATAGTTATGAGACTGAAAATGTGTCCTTGTGGCTTAAAACAAGCCCAGGCAAAACTCTCCAGGAGCAGAGGGGAACATCACAGTGGTGCAGCGAGCAGGATGTATATACAGCTTGTTACTCCAAGTGGAGTTCAAAGTTCAGGCACTGATATTTGTGATTTTAAGTGAGTCTTAAGTGCAGTGACTAAGAACAGTCAGGAGGAGGTCACAGTTTTGTTATTTTCTGTTTGTTTATTTCGGATGAGGAGAAATAAGCACAAGAAACAGAAGAATGAGGACCAGTGAGACAGTTACAAAACTAGAGCTGGCCAGACTGGAAGCAGCAGAGAAGGAAAAGGACTGCGAGTTTCAAATGTGGCAGGCAGAAATGAGGCTCAAAGAAGAGGAGGCTGCACACAGAAGGGCTATGGAAGAAAAAGAGAGAGAGAGAGAAGGAAAAGAGAGAGAGAACCCCCCCGCTGGACCTGCTAGAGAAGCAGAACCAGAGGCCCCCGACCCCAACCACTCCCATCACTCCAAAAATCCACAAATGGGAACACTTATGTCCTGCATCCAGTGAAGAGGACGATATTGCTGAATATCTGACTACCTTTGAAAGCTGTATGCAATACATGAAATCCCTGATGGTAAGAGAGTTCCTATCCTGATTGCGAAATTAACTGGTAAAGCTCGAAATGCATTCAATGGAATGCCTAGTGAAGATGCTTTAGACTATTGTAAATTTTAAAATACTGTTGTGCGAAGTTTTCAGGTTACCCCTGAAACATATAGAATTCAATTTAGGACTCTTAAAAGGGCTATTGGGATGAGTCACGGGGAATAGGTAAACAAAATGAAAGATTTGTTGGGAAAACGGGGGAGGGGTAAAGAGGTGGCAAGTTTTGAAGGAACGCTTGATCTTGTTGCACAAGAGCATTTTAGCATATGTAAGGCCGAAGTAAAGCCGTGTCTATGGGATAACAATGTCAAGTCAGGGGATGAGATGGCTTTTTGAGCTGATGCCTTTGAACAGACTCAGGCGTCTATTGAGGGCAGGTCACAGAATGGGGTTTAAAGCAGGTGGGAAGGGGAGATCCTATTTTCTCCCTAGCAAGAGGGAGGGTGGCTGGGAGGCTGGGTACTCACCTCCCCAGAACCTTTCCTCTAACTCTCGTCCCAAATCTCCTGTAGAAGGAGAAGAGCCCAAAACATGCTATCAGGGTAATTCCACTGATCACCTGAGGAATAAAGGCCCTGTGCTAGGAGGAAGCTCATGTTAGTTCTGCTGTCCTCGCCACAGAAACCCCCCAAGCAATTGAAACCTCTCATATCGGTTCTGTGAGATTAGCCTCTGCAGAGCCAGATATGGAGCATGTTAAGGCTGTCCAAATTAATGGCAGGGAATTGGGGCAGAGGGATACAGGGGCCCAGATCTCTCTGGTTAAGCAGAGTGTAATCCCAAAGGCCTGTATGTTACCTGGCCAAATGGCAGAGCTTGTGGGGGTGGGCGAAAGCAGATTCCTCATACCATTAGCTAAAATCCATGTGGTGTGGGAAGGTTTGGAAAGTGTTGTGACTGTGGGGGGAATGGAACACCTCCTAATCAACCTGCTCCTTGGGAATGATTTTTTCCGTGTAGCTCAGGTTAAAGTATTTGCCTGCAGCAGGAGGGAGTTTTATGCTTGGATGCCTGAGGGAAAGGGTCAGGTCTCAGGAACTGCTGAGAGAATGGGAGAGAGTCTCCTTCATTCTCCTGCAGCAGGGGGAAGCCACATGCTTCCAGGTGGGAGGGGGCTGAGACCAACTCCTGCACTGCAGCTGGAGGCAACGCCACCTCAGGAAGGGATGGGGGTGTAATGCCTGCCAGGGAGAGAACTGCCCAGGTTGTTAGCTGCCAGCAAGCTGCAGGTGAACCAGACACAGACCCTCTCTAGGGAGCACAGAGAAATGTGTCTTAGGAGGGGGTCCAGAGGAAGAAACTGGGGGAGGAATAGTGCGGGTACAGGACTGTCTCCTCACTGGTCAGTTGGGAGAAGATGCCCAGGACATAATGGCTGAGTCAGCATCTGCGCTCCCAGGCACTCAACCCCTGAGCCAGGTTTTGAGAGGGAACTGTGTGACCGACTTCCTGGAGGGGGGCAGTCACACAGCTGACTTCTCAGGGACAGAGAAAGGGGTGGCGGAGGGTACCCCAATCCAGGTCCTAGTTTTTCAGGATGCTATTTCTGAAAAGGTTTTGGAAAGTAACTGTCTCTTTACATCAAGATGCAGCTCCAACGCCTGTGACGGCAGAGGAGTTGAGACCAAGAAATTGCCAGGTGGGAGTTTGTGAGAACACAAATGACCCAACTGGCAGAGAAGGGGTGTTTCCCCCACGCTGGTGAGACACAGGGAGCAGTTATGGGAAAGCTGCAGAGAAAAGGTGAATCTGATCGAAGGGTAAACACACCTACCCAGAGAGCACAGATCACAGCCCTCTAGGGGGCAGGGAAGGACTCAGTGCTGGGCGGGGGAAACACAAGGGAACCCCATAAAGGGAGCTGGATTTTTTGCATATGTACAGTCCTGGGGTTGGGAGACAGCTCCCCAAAGGGCCAGCCAATATGCAGGATCTCCCTAAACTCCTATCTTGCCCGACCCTGAGGTACCAAAATCCCAGACACATCATTAAAATAAGAACCCAGGCAGAGGGGAACACTGGAGGGAAAGAAAAGCCAGTGACTGTTTACATGGGAGAGAGTCAAAGGACACATGGGGAATGAACGAAACAACCTCAAACCAGACTGTCTGAACAGGGGAGTGGTATCATAAAGATATTTGTAAACACCCGTCTGTGATAAAATTGTTGGCGTAAATGTTAAATCGTGGGATAAGAATTTTGATACTGATGTTAAAACTTATGGTAACGCTAGTTCTCAGTTAATACCTGGAAACAGATTTAAAGCTTATCACAGCAGAGAAACCATAAAAAAACCTAGTTTGCTGTGCGTGAATGGGGAAACTGAGGCACACCGCCTCATGGCCTTGATGGCTGGATGCCAAGAGAACCATAACACAAACTCCAAACTTCTGCACTGGAGCCTGATCCTGCAGGAGTTTGACATGGAAATTATACACATAAAGGGAAGGGAGAACCTGGTAGCAGATGCCCTGTCCAGGAAAGAGGACGCTGGGCACACTGCCTTCAAAGTAGTCAGTGACTAACTCTCTTGCAGTAAACTAACAGGGGAGGTGTGACACTCTGTACCTCGGGGGAACACCCTGCACCCTGATGTTCATCCTTATAATATGATTGTGTGGTATCCAATGCAAAGTTTGTCATGTTAGGTGTCTTCGGAAGGCCCATGATGCACTGAGCATGGTTGTTATAGTGATGTTATAGGTTGTAATTTCATGTATATAGTTATGAGGCTCAAAATGTGTCCTCATGGCTTAAAACAAGCCCAGGTAAAACTCTCCAGGAGCAGAGGGGCAGTTCACACCTCATCAGGACATGTATGGGACAAACCCAGCCCAGCCTCACAGGAACAAAGGACGCTGGCCTAGGCAGCAACAAATGATCTGCTGGACTCATGAGTGAGTCACCCCCATTCCTTTGGTGAGTTTGGGACTACGATGAGATAATGCTCACCAGACTCTGAAGGGGGGGGGCAAAGCCAAGAGGGAAGAAAGAACATGATAAAAGGGAGAGACGTTTGCCATGCTCTTCCTCTCTCTTCCACCTCCATCTACAGACACCACCACTAAGTGACTGAAGCGCTGATCAAAGGGGAGAGCCTGGCTGAAGGGCAACCAGCGAGCCTGGGGTGAGAAGCATCTAAGTTTGTACAGGCACTGCAAGTGTTAAGATCAGCTTAGAATGCATTTTGCTTTTATTTCATTTGACCAAATTTGTCTTGTTATGTTTTGACTTATAATCACTTAAAATCTATCTTTTATAGTTAATAAAACTGTTTGTTTATTCTACCTGAAGCAGTGCGTTTGGTTTGAAGCGTGTCAGAGACTCCCCTTTGGGATAACAAGCCTGGTACATATCAATTTCTTTGTTAAATTGACGGACTCATATAAGCTTGCAGTGTCCAGCGGGCATAACTGGACACTGCAAGACGGAGGTTCCTAGGGTCGTGTCTGGGACCGGAGATATTGGCTAGTGTCATTCGGTTGCACAATCCAAGCAGCGGCTGGCCAAAAGTGCTCACTCATATAGCTGGGAGCAGCTTACATGCCAGAGGCTGTGTGTGAACAGCCTGGGAGTGGGGGTTCTCACAGCAGAGCAGGGTAACGCCGGCTCCCAGAGTAGAGGAGTGGAGTGACCTAGCAGATCACCGGTCCAGATAACGTCATAACCACACAGCTGCACAATGCACCAGATCGAGAGAGAGGGACAATAAAGGGTGTTTTTGCCTCAAAGTGCACATCAAAACTCCCCAAATCCTCACCAAAGTGATCTCAGGCACAAAGTATTCAATGTTCACTTTCTGATACTGACCATAAATAAATGAAACAGAGTATTGTTTGTGTGTGTGTGTGTGTGTGTGTGTGTGTGTGTGTGTGTGTGTGTGTGTGTGTGTGTGTGTGTGAATAAAACACTCGGGAAAAAGTATGGCTCTACTTTGCTATCACCTTTGTTCCTGTTGCCTAATATATGCTGGATATCATATAGATATATATCACATTCGTAATATGTATTATCTGCACCATATATATATATATACTAGTGTGCATTAAGAACTGATAACATTAACCACAAATATTGTAACAAATGAAAGAAATACGTTTGAAAAAGAGCTAGATAAGTTCATGGAGGATAGGTTGACAAATGGCTATTAGCCAGGATGGGCAGGGATGGTGTCCCTAGCCTCTGTTTGCCAGAAGCTGGGATTGGGTGATAGGGGATGGATCACTTGATGATGACCTGTTCTGTTCATTCCCTCTGGGGCACCTGGCATTGGCCACTGTTGGAAGACAGGATACTGGGCTAGATGGACCTTTGGTCTGACCCAGTATGGCCGTTCTTATGTTCTTAACAGGGATATCGCTGAAACTGGCCTATACTGTAATCCTGTTCATTCACTTATGCTAAATATCCCATAACACCTTGCATTTGCTTAACAAATCATTTGGCACAAGCAGATAGAAAACTTGTCAAAATCAAGATACATTCGTTTCTCTGTCTTAGTACAAGCCAGGGAAGGACCTTCCCAGATCAGTACCTGGAATGCTAATATCTAAAACAAAGCTAAGGAAGGAACAGAACAACGAGGTAGGGAACTGGAAGAAATTGATGGGTTGGAATTTAGTGATGTGTAAAGAAATGTGTCACTTGTAAAATCATATAAAGAATAGCAGCTGAAATTTGTAACGGGGGGAGCGCACCGTCTGTGTAAGGTGAATGCAGTATCCCTGCGTGGGACGGCTCTGTGGAGACTGGCATCAGATCGAACCTTTTTCCTGCGCCATATTAATCAACCTGCCTGACATTGGTTAATTGGGATCTTGAGTATATTTCATAACAAAATAATGAACCAAAGTGTGGTCAAACGATACAATTTATCAACAATTCCAGACAGTTTGAATCACCACCCATAGATATCACTGCAGAGATCCTATGGCCCATTTTCCCTGGAAAACTTCTGATTTCTGGCACTCTGTGGAGTAGCATAAAGAGAAATGGTCCCTCGGCATCCACGACATAGCTCCGCCTTGGCTCCCCACCCCTGGCTGACGCCCTTTCCCCATAGTGCCAGGGGGCATGGGTGGAGTTTGTAGGACTATGGGGGCATTTCCCCTCAAACTGCACATGTTGCTAGTGGGGGGGCACAATTCAAAGGGTCAGCCCCCCTCTCCCCCCAGCCGCAAGGCACCTGGCACCGTCATGTACACCTGGGAAGGGGACAGCGATGAGGAGTCCTGTGCCAGGAGCCGGCCCCAGACCCCCTGCTGGTGGGGTGGTGTCCGGCAATGGCCGCCGCCCATGGACGGAGGAGCCCAACGACTCTGGCAGGTGGCAGAGTGCAATGCAGAGCTGCCGGGGATGGGCGAGGAGAAGGGGCCGACCCCAAGAGGAGGTGGTTCCCAGGTGGCTGGAGGGTTCATGGCTGTTCATGCTCCGAGCCACACCCCATGATCCGTGGCTGTTAGGCCCCCTGCTGCCCCCAGGGACTGGGGCTGGGCGGTGCCACTCTGTTTCCACCTGGACAATGCCGTGATCCGGACCAACATAGGTAACAGCCAGGCCTGGCACAAGCCCCCCGGCACAACAGAGGAGAATCTACATACTAAAGGCCAGATTGTGAGTGGGTCCAGCATGGCTGTGGGGGGGAGGCAGAGCCGCCGAGCCCCCGAACAGTGGGATGGAAGCAGGCGCTGTGCAGCCATGACCCCCCTCGCGAGTGAGCAGGCAGAACGGGGGAAGGGGGAAGCGGAGCTGAGACGGGGTGAGTGGGGAAGTCAAGAGGATCCTATAACGCGCTACCGTCCGTCAGTGCCTGCCGGGGAGCAGGCAGGAATGGTGCCTGGATTCCTGTCTGGGGGCTGGGCAGTTCTACACCATTCAGGGCCGTGTCCTGCTGCTCAATCAGCCCTGAACAGCGACACACAGAGAGACACATGCTAAGAGGATAAACGGACGGGCGGTGCCTTAGAAGGTGACTGTAACGGACAGGATGGGGCTACACTAGCCCCCCAACGCACACCCCACCAAGAGCCCTTTCCCCTGTATCATCCAGCACAGCGGGACTCGGCCTTTCTGGTTTTTGAATGAGAGTAACCCAAGGCACTCAGAGCCTGTCTTCCGTGATATCATTATTGTCCCCACTGGTTTTCTACTGTCCATCCAACCGCATGTTTCATTTTTGATGGATGGTAACATGATGGGACGCTCCTGTCAATCCAGGTTGGGACAACTGATGTGCCTTGAGAATGGGGGCTCAGGAGAGCTGCCTACCATCGTTTCTATTGTCAGGCATGTTGGTAATACGGATGAAAGAGGAACCCCTCCAGGCTGGGGCAGCTAAGCACTTTGAGCTGAGGCTCTGGGCCGCTTCGGCTCCATTTCTCTCTGCAGAAAGGTTTCCAGAACAATTGATAATGTCCTGAGCTCCCCGTGAAGGGACCCATGGAAAACTACCGCGTCCCTCCGCTCCACGATACAATGCTGGAATTGTCTGACAATTGTAGAATCATAGACCCTCCGGGTGAGAAGGGACCGCACGGGTCAGCTGGTCTAGCCCCCTGCCAAGATGCAGGGTTCGTTGTGTCTAAACCGTCCAGGACAGATGGTTCCAGCCTCCTTTGGAAAACCTCCAGTGAAGGAGCTTCCACGACCTCCCGAGGCGTCTGCTCCATTGTCCTCCTGTTCTTACAGGGAGGACGTTTTTCCTGAGATTTAATCCAAATCTGCTCTGCTGTAGTTTGAACCCACTGTTTCCTGTCCTGCCCTCTGTGCCAAGAGAGAACAACTTTTCCCCATCTTTTTATGGCAGCCTGTCAAGCATCTGAAGAACCCTATCATGTCCTAAGTTCCCTCTAAGCTGCGTGGCCACAGCCCCACTCAGGGGCTCAGGGTTGTGGCAGGGAAAGGCCAAACCCCTCATCCCCAGCCCCACCCTATAGCCTGCACCCCACATCCATCATCCCCAGCCCCACCCCAGAGCCCGCACCGCAACCCTCTGCCCCAGCTCTGAGCCCCCTCCCACACTCCAAACCCCTCATCCCCAGCCCCACCACATGTATTTTGTTATGTTCACCAATATGGAGGTGATGCGTCACACATAATAAAATTTATTCTGCACATGGACGTATAAAATTAGAGGGAACGCTGGTCCTGTCCCCCCTTAATCTCCTCTTTCCAAATGAAACGTACACAGTTCCTTCAGCTTTTGCTCATATGGCTTGTATTCCATCCCTTTGGTCATCTTTGTTGCTCACCTCTGGGGCGTGGAGAGAGAAGGACCATGTGGCTTATGGAGAACACATGTTGCTGTTGCTGCTGTTGTAATAAAGAGACCCTGACACAGCCTGAAGTTGGGGGTGCAGGTGCTAAGGGATTGGCCCCGAGAACTGGCCAGGGCACATTCACAGCCGGGCTGGGAGACCAGCCCAGATGTAGTGGAGGAGCCCGGACCAGCCCGGCGGCCAGAGCAACACAGCTAAAACTGGGGCTTGACACTCTGAGCTCCCACTGCAAGAGGCAGGAGGCACCTTGTTTTGGGACTCAGAGATCATGGGAGGGGCAGTTTGGACTTTAGGGTATGTCTACACTGCCCTGTAAGCCCAGGGTTGGTGTGACTTGAGTCAGTTGACCCGTGTTAGAGAACCCTGGGCTGGAGCATCTACAGGGCCGGCTCTAGGTTTTTTGCTGCCCCAAGAAAAAAAACATTTGGCTGCCCCCCACCCCAGCCCTGGGCTCTCCCCCCCCCCTCCCCTGCACTCCCCTGCTGCCCCAGCCCTGGGTTCTCTCCCCACCCCCTGCCACCCCAGCGCAGGGCTCCCCGTTTTCCCCTCCACCAGTGCCCCCCACACCACTGCTGCCCCAGCCCTGGGCTCTCCCCCCAACCTGCACCCTCCTGCTGTCCTAGCCCTGGGTCACTGGTAACTCGCTCCCAGGGCAGGTCATTCAGCAGGAATTTTGGATGTGCACAGAACACAGACAGGATTGGTTCCCATATGGTTACAGAACTGCAGTAAAGTGGAACAGTTTTCAGCTTGTGTGATTGGAGGATATCTGGATGCATATTATAAGTTGAGGTGCCTTTATTATTCTTTTGTTCCACTCTTTCTTTCTATGGGGAATTTGCCAATGCAATATCACTGTCTTCCTTTTAAACAAATAAAACGAAAGAAAAGAAAAAAAAGGCAATGGCTGTTGAAAATAGCAATTCCAGTCCTAAAAACTACTTCTTGCTCAATTTTATCCTACTTTTCCTACAGCAAGTTACAGTGGCTCAGTATATTTGATTTGGGAGAAATGAAGTAACAGCTGCCCGAATTGAGCTTGAGCACTCCTGAATTTTGAGGGTGTTCAAATCTGGAAGGCAGGTGCTAGATTCCCTTTCTGAATATTAGCTATATCGGGAAAGGAAAAGTCAATTTCTGCTTCCATGGCTCAGAAGTGGAAATCCTCCTAAGTGCCTGGTACTGTATCTAAAGCTGCCCAGGTCCAGAGCCTCCCCTCCCTTACTTTTCATTTTAAATTCTAGTGGGATCCACGTACCTCCCTTGCTAGGCTTCAGATAGAGAGGGGCACCATCCATTTAGTCCCCCCCAATTCCTTCTTTGGGGGCTGCAAGGTGAGGTCACACCAGTATCCCTAATCCAGTCTGGGGAAGTCTTCTGAAGGGGATATCTGGGGCAAAGCCTTCTACTCCTTCGGCACACTTGTTCCCCATTCACAGTGCCACCCCTTTCCACTCACAGCAAGCTGCAGCATGGCTCAGCTACCTCACTCCCTCCCCCTCCCTTTCCTGTTGATAGCTGCCAAGGGATTGCTGGGAAATGTACTTCTTTCCCTGCTCCAGGGCTGGCTCTCTAGGCAGGGAGCTGGCCAAGGAACTACAGCTCCCAGGGTCCCGTGGGTTCTCAGCTCCCATGCTGAATCCCCAGCTGCTCTGTGGCTCCGCTTCTGCAGGGATGTGAGATGGGAGGAATTGAGTAAAAAACAAAAAGGATGGCTGGAATGCCGCCCCCTGCCAATGTGCTGCCCCAAGCACCTGCTTGTTTTGCTGGTGCCTAGAGCCGGCCCTGAGCATCTACATGGTATTTAAACCCTATGTTAAGACTTTTCTAACCTGTGCTCAAACCTATGGCTCTGGTGTCCACACTATAGTGCGCAGACCCGAGTCAAAGTAACCATGTCCAGGTCTGGATTTAGGGACAGGTGACCCAGGAGACCACCAGGGGTGCCGGGCTTGGGGGAGCGTTGGGTTCGGGGTGCTGTTTTTGTTGTTAGCCACAAAAGGGAAAATAGAATGTTTGAAGTAAAATGTTTCAGGCATTCTGTATGTGGGATCATTTTTCACTAACCTCCTAGAATGTTCTGGACCTTTGTAGAATCTCATGGAACCTTCCAGACTTTCTGAGAAATACATTTTCTTTGAACCTCCTAGAATGTTGTCAGCCAGGCCTTCGCATGTAGATAAGGGGTGGGGCATCGCCAGTCAGTCAGCGAGATATACCAGTGGTCTCCAAACTTTTTTGATCACGCACCCCTATCAGTAAAAAAATTTTGAGCACACACCCCCTGCCGCGCCGAAGCAAAAAAAATAAGCTTGGACTCCTGCCTGACGAAGCGCCAAAAAAAAAAGCGCTTCTCCTGCCACGCACCCTGAAGGATCCTCTTGTGCACCCCACTTTGGAGACCACTGAGATATACAAACGAAATGAAGTGAGAGACCAGATGCAATACTGTGAACCTTGTTTTATTGTGTAATTGTGAAAGTGTACGTGTGTTTAAGACTTGAAGAGTGAGCATAAGGCTAGTGAGATACCAAGTGACTGAGTGTTACAATGCCTAGATGGAACTGGTGCAGTTGAGTAAACCTGAGGCCACAATCGGACACGAGGTGCAAAGCTTGGCAAATCAGATCACTGACTTCAAATTTTTGGTCTCAATTGTGGTTTGGCACGATATTCTGTTCCAAGTAAACATTACAAGGCAATACAAACTCAGTCAATGGACATTGCAACTGCTACTACTTTGATGAGACGCTGCCTTGATCTCGTTATGGCCTACAGAGACAACGAATTTGAAGATGACATCACTGCTGCCAAAAAAAAGGTAGAAAACTTAGGAGTTGAGCCGGTCTTCAAGGAATCTCGTATTCATCGGAAGAAGAGACAGATTGGTTACGAGGGCAGAGATGAGGTAATGGGAAGCTCAGAAGAAAAATTCAAGAGGGAGTTTTTTTGCTCACTCATTGACAAGGCTGGAGTGTCCATCAAAGAAAGGTTTGGACAAATGAAGCACCACAAAAAGACCTGGAGGCATTTATATGACCTCAGTAAACTGACAGCAGATGGGAAAACGCTCTTGAACAATCCTACGGAACTTCAGTGGACGCTGACACATGGGAAATGCTCGGACATCAGTGATAAAGACTTCTATGTCAAATTGGACAACATCCATCACATTTTGGCACATGGGAAGCACTCTCCACTCCAAGTTCTCCAGTTCATTCATGATGCAGAGCTGAAGGACACTTCTCCTAATGTGTGGAGAGCTTTGAGGATTCTGCTCACGCTGCCAGTCACAGTCGTGAGCAGGGCCGTCCCTAGCGGGCTGCGGGGCCCGGGGTGGAAGTGACGGATTCGTCTTCCGGGAACGACCACACCAGCCTATCATGCTGGCCTGTGGGGCCCACACAAAGTATGGGGCCTGGAGCGGTTGCCCCGATTCTCCCTACCCAAGGGACATCTCTGGTCGTGAGTGGTGAGCACACCTTTTTGAAGCTCAGGCTCATTAAAACATATCTTTGATTGATGGCGGCTGGCGAGCGACTGACATGGCTTGCTATTTTATCACTTGAAAATGAATTGGCTAGTCGTTGCCTCTCTCGCTTTGCTACAGTTCCCGAGGGCAAAGGCGAGAAAAGCCACCTTTTGAACTAAAGGGCAAGGGTTAACATTGTACGGCTGTCACCTGCTGTAACACTGTTGAATGCTGGTCCACCCAAGGTTGGTGCACAGTTCCATTTCTTCATGTTTGTACATTTCAGTTATTCTTAAAATTAAAAAGTTCCTATAAGCATAAGGGCTCTCTGACAGTGTGTTTGCAGACTGGTGATCAGAAGAGAATGGGTTAACGCTGCTGTTTGTCCTATCATAGTCTTGGCCTTCACAACAGCCCCTGGAAAGGAGTTCCACAGGTTGACTGTGTGTTGTATGAAAAAATACTTCCTTGTGTTTGTTTTAAACCTGCTGCCGATTAATTTCATTTGATGGCCCCTAGTTCTTGTGTTATGAGAAGTAAATAACACTTCTTGATTTACTTTCTTCACAGCAATTATGATTTTATAGACCTCTATCCTATCGCCCCTTAGTCGTCTCTTTTCCAAGCTGAAAGGTCCCTGGCTTATTAATTAATCTCATCTCATATGGAAGCCGTTCCATACCCCTAATCATTTTTCTTGCCCTTTTCTGAACCTTTTCCAATTCCAATATATCTTTTTTCAGATGGGGCGACCACATCTTCACGCAGTATTCAAGATATGGGCGTACCATGGATTTATATAGAGGCAATATGATATTTTCTGTCCTATTATCTAATGCTTTCTTAATGATTCCCAACATTCTGTTTGCTTTTTTGACTGCCGCTGCACACGGACAGGGTGTTCTCAGAGAACTATCCACAATGACTCTGTCGGGGACTCGAACCCAGACAGCACGGTTTGTTGGCTGACCGCAAAGAGACAGGCAACACCAGCAAGGTCCAAACACAAGCTCTTTATTGAGGAGTGCACACAACAATAGAGAGTGGCCCATCTCCAGAGAGAACCAGCCCCGATTACCATAATCCACTGAGATTATATAGACCGTTCCGTCGCGTCATAGTTAAACCAACCCAATCCACCTTTATTAGTTAAAAGCTTCTAATATTCATGCATATCTATCTTCTTGACACTACAAACAATTCGTGATGCCCCAGCAACTTTTTATCAGCTTTGTTTTCATGCATCAGTAACCAAAAGACAGGAGGGAGTTAAGAACAGACGAAAACCAGAACAGGGAGTGGAGACAGCAAGTCTCCATTTGCCCAAGCAAACTGTTCCTGGTACATCTGGTACAAGAATGCAGCCCCCCTCTTATCTCATTCTTTGAAGCCCAAGCAAGCATGTCTTCATGTTTCACCGAGAGACAGGAATGGCCCAGCAACTACTGTTAGCCTAACTCTGGCTAAGCTGGCCAAACAACCTGTTCTATACTCCATTTTCTTGGGCCTAGCAACTCCAAGATCTTTCTTGAGTGATAACAGCTAATTTAGACCATATCATTTTATATGTATAGTTGGGATTATGTTTTCCAATGTGCTTTACTTTGCATTTATCAACATTGAATTTCATCTGCCAGTTTGTTGCCCAGTCACACAGTTTTGTAAGGTCTCTTTGTAACTCTTTGCGGTCTACTTTGGACTTAACTATCTTGAGTAGTTTTGTATCATCTCCAAATTTTGCTACCTCACTGTTTACCCCTTTTTCCAGATCATTTATGACTATGTTGAACAGCACTGGTCCCTGCTATTTACCTCTCTCCATTCTGAAAACTGACCATTTATTCCTACCCGTTGTTTCCTATCTTTTAACCAGTCACTGACCTATGAGAGGACCTTCCCTCTTATCCCATGACTGCTTACTTTGTTTAAGAGGCTTTGGTGAGAGACCTTGTCAAACGTTTTCTGAAAGTCTAACTACACTATATCCACTGGATCCTCCTGTGACGTTATTGACATAATCTGGGACTATATAGAATATGGTTGCATAGAACAAGGTACTGTAGTGGCACCAAATCTTGTATAAGGGGCGGGGGTCAAATAAGGTGTCTAAGACAAGGTTATGGTTTACTGGTTATGATTATGCTGTCTATATGTGTGTATCAGTTTTGTAGTTGAAGTTATGAATATTGGCTCTATACTGTCTGTATTTCAAACTTACGCTATGCTGCTGGGTGACACCCAGACAAGTTGGTGTTAGCTCTGCCTAGCCTGCTTGATGGCCCATTAAGGACCATCAGCTATACAATGAACCCATTGAGAGAAGGCAAATATGCCTTGAGACTCAGCAAAGTATGCAGGGACTGGCCCATGTGACGCCAGACTCCATTTTGCTGTAATTTTCCACAGTAAGAACAAAAAGGTGTTCTTACACCTGGAAAAGACTATAAAAGTCTGATGCCTCATCTCCATCTTGTCTTCAATCCTGCTTCATACCTCTGGAGGGACTTTGCTACAAAGTAAAGCTCTGAACAAAGGACTGTGAACCTTTGTGACCCATCCCAGCTGGGGATGTTCCAGAGACTTGATTTGAACCTGCAGTTTATTCTATCGCTGCTGCAAGCTTGAACCAAGAACTTTGCCATTACTGTATGTCATTGATTCCATTTAACCAATTCTAACTCTCATCTATATGAGGGGGAGGGATAGCTCAGTGGTTTGAGCATTGGCCTGCTAAACCCAGCGTTGTGAGTTCAATCCTTGAGAGGGCCACTTAGGGATCTGGGGCAAAATCAGTATTTGGTCCTACTAGGGAAGGCAGGGGGCTGGATTCAAGGTCCGTTCTAGGACATAGGATATCTCCATTTATTTATTATCTATATCTTTTTCCTTTTGTGAATAAACCTTTAGATTTTAGATTCTAAAGGATTGGCATCAGCATGATTTGTGGGTAAGATCTGATCTGTATATTGACCTGGGTCTGGGGCTTGGTCCTTTGGGATCAGGAGAACCTTTTTCCTTTTATTGGGGTATTGGTTTTCATAACCATTTGTCCCCATGATGAGTGGCACTGGTGGTGATACTGGGAAACTGGAGTGTCTAAGGAAATTGCTTGTGTGACTTGTGGTTAGCCAGTGGGGTGAGACCAAAGTCCTCTTAGTCTGGCTGGTTTGGTTTGCCATAGAGGTGGAAAAACCCCAGCCTGGGGCTGTAACTGCCATGTTTTAAGCGATTTGTCCTGAATGGGCACTCTCAGTTGGGTCCCGCCAGAACCGCATTGTTACACCTCCTTGTCCACATACTTGTTGACCCCTTCAAAGAATTCTAGTAGATTAGTGGGGCATGATTTCCCTTTACAAAAACCATGTTGAGTCTTCCCCAACAAATCATGCTCATCTATGTGCCTGATAATTCTGTTCTTTACCCATCCGGGTAATCTGAATGCAGGCTGCAAGACATTTTGCTGACGTTGATTGTCTGCAGGCACACACTCCCTGCCCCCTGCAGCTCCCAGTGGCCATCGTTCTCCATCCCCACAATTGTGGCACGCTGTGAGAACATGACAGACGCCTCCCCAGGGACAAACGCTGGCGACCCTCAGCCTGCGAGGGGAGGGCGATTTCCCCGGGCCGGGGAACTGCTTCTTTCGCACTGCACTATTCAGTGCTGCTGACCCCAAGCATTCACACACCGTGAGCCAGGACCCCGAATCACAAGATCTCTTACAAGTCCCCAGATTTGAAAAGCACAATACGTCATTTCTTCATCTCTGGCGCATGCTCTTAGATCCGGACACAGGTACTACTTCCATCACCCCCGGCCCATCCAGAGACGTTGCATTATAAATACATCTACCCCATGGCTGCATGTCCCTGCTTATCCATCTGCCTAAGGATTTCTACAGCGCCGTCACCGTCAGCGCTAAACGCCTCCCGGATGCATTTGATCTGCGGTGTGATGCCGCATTCGTTTTAATCCAGCCCTTGCAGTGATTGCAGTTTAGGGGCAGGTCCCATAGACCAGGGTTTCTCAACCCAGGGGGCGGGACCCAAAATTGGGTCCCCAGAATGGTTCAAGGGGTCACTCGGCAGCTCCTGTGGCTCCTGTCCCACGGGACTGGCTGGGCTCGCCTCCCTGCTCCATGCACAGTGTGAGAGACAGGCCCTGCCCCAGCTGGGATCAGAGCCCCCTTGTGCCGGGCGCTGCACAGACACAGCGCGAGAGACAGGCCCTGCCCCAGCTAGGATCAGAGCCCTGTTGTGCCGGGCGCTGCACAGACACAGCGTGAGAGACAGACCCTGCCCCAGCTGGGATCAGAGCCCTGTTGTGCCGGGCGCTGCACAGACACAGCGCGAGAGACAGGCCCTGACCCAGCTAGGATCAGAGCCCTGTTGTGCCGGGCGCTGCACAGACACAGCGTGAGAGACAGACCCTGCCCCAGCTGGGATCAGAGCCCCCTTGTGCCGGGCGCTGCACAGACACAGCGCGAGAGACAGACCCTGCCCCAGCTGGGATCAGAGCCCTGTTGTGCCGGGTGCTGCACAGACACAACGCGAGAGACAGGCCCTGCCCCAGCTGGGATCAGAGCCCCCTTGTGCTGGGCGCTGCACAGACACAGCGTGAGAGACAGACCCTGCCCCAGCTGGGATCAGAGCCCCCTTGTGCCGGGCGCTGCACAGACACAGCGCGAGAGACAGGCCCTGCCCCAGCTGGGATCAGAGCCCTGTTGTGCCAGGCGCTGCACAGATAGGGTTGCCAATGTTCTACTTGCACACAACCAAACACCCTTGCCCTGCCCCCTGCCCTGCCCCTTCTCTGAGGCCCCGCCCCCTCTCACTCCATCCCCCCTCCCTCCGTTGTTCATTCTCCCCACCCTCACTCACTCACTCATTTTCACTGGGCTGGCTCTGGAGGTTGGCGTGCAGGAGGGGGTGAGGGCTCTGGTAGGGAGTGCCAGCTCTGGGGTGGGGCCAGAAATGAGGAGTTCAGGGTGAGGCAGTGGGTTGGGGTGCAGGGGGTGAGGACTTCAGCTGGGGGTGCAGGCTCTGGGGTGAGGCTGGGCCTGATGGGTTTGTGGTGCAGGACGGGGCTCCAGGCTGGGCCTGAGGGGCTTGGGGGGTGGGAGGGGGGTCAGGGCTGGGGCAGGGGTTGGGGCGCAGGAGGGGGTCGGGGTGCAGGATCTAGGCGGCACTTACCTCAGACAGCTCCCGAAAGCAGTGGCATGTTCCCTCTCCGACTCCTACGCAGAGGCACGGCCAGAGGGCTCTGCGCGCTGCCCTGTCCGCAGACACTGCCCCGCAACTCCTATTGGCCAGGAACCGAGGCCAATGGGAGCTGTGAAGCTGGCGCTGGAGGTGGGGGCAGCGTGCGGAGCCTCCTGGCTGCCCCTATGGGTAGGAACTGGAAGGGAGACATACCGCTACTTCTGGGCGCTGTGCGAAGCCACTGTAGGCGGGGAACCTGCCTTAGCCCCACTGCGCCACCAAGTGGACTTTTAACGGCCCGGTCAACGGTGCAGACCGGAGCCTCCAGTGTCCCTGTCGAAAACTGGACACCTGGCAACAGTAGTGCCAGCCACTAGACCCTGCCTTCCCCCCTACTGCTGTGTCGGACCCCAGATCGCTTCTGCGGATTGCACACAAAATAGAGGTTTATTAGCGAACCAATCCTAACTCTCGTCCAAGGCCCGGAGGCGGCTCTCCTCTTCGGAGGCGGCGCTGTTGAGTGACGGGGACAGCTTCCTCCGCCGGACCTGCATCCTCTCCCGCAGGGCACACAGGTTCTCTCCGCGCAGCGCTGGCGTTCTGCCGTGTACCTGGCGAAGGTGGGCGTGAGCATGACGCTGATGGAACCAGCACACGTGGCCTGCGCTCTTGCCAAGACGTGACCCTGGCTGCGGAAGCTCCGTTTCCACCCCGGCCCAGTGTCCACGGCGCTCCAGGTTAGACGCTCCGACTGTCCCGGATGTGTCCTCGGTGGCATTTCCTCTGTTGAGTGACGGGGACAGCTTCACGCTCTTGGGGGACGGGGCGAGTTTCCGAGGGGGTGGCGGGGCGCCGCGCGGTGCAGCCACTGACCTGTCGACCTGTCCTCTCTCCCCCACTGATGCCCTGGAAGTGACACGTTCGAGGAAGCCCAGTATGATTCCCCTGAAGGTGGGGCCCTTCCCCGTGCAAGGGACGGACAGTGACTCGGCCCCTCTCCCTGGAGGTGCACCGGACGGCTGTTCAGCCCTGGGCGGTGCCTCAGTCAGCACCAGGGCCTCTGTCTGCCTCACGTTTGTTCCAGCTGTCAGGAATCCCGGCTCTTCTGTGCCCGCGGGGCAGGCTCTTTCTCCCAGGGCTTCCTGACGGGGCCCTCCCAGCTGGCTTTTCCGGCTCCTCCTGCGCTGCAGCCGGATGTTCATTTTCTGCCGGCGTTCCTGGGCAGCGGCTCTCAGCCGCTCAGCTGCCATGTCGGCATAGACAGCCTGGGAGCGTATGACACAGGGCGGCAGGATGAAGGAGCCCAGGGCCTTCTGCGCCAGGTGGATGTCCAGCCGGTGTGCCACGGCCTGCGGAGGAGCAAGATGCTCCCGTGCCAGCGAGGGCCCCTCGGGCGCTGGGCGAGAGGCTGCGCGAGCGCTTTCTCCCGCAGACCAGTCGGAGGCCCTGGACTCGCTGCCCTCCAGAGACGACGGAGAGGAGACAGGTGGTTCATCTTTCGCCACGCTGGGAGCGCCCTGCCCCTGCCATCCAGGCTCAGCATGCAGAGGGTTTGGATCTGCCGCGTCTCCTAGGAGAGTTGCTGACCCGCTTACACGGATACGCTGTGTCTGCCACACCGGAGAGCTGGTCCCCGGAGAGTGGGTGCCGTCTCCCCCCTCTAGCTTGCAGCACGGGCAGACCAAGCATGTGCAATGGTCCATTTCCAGGTGGCCCACGATTTCCAGAGACAGAGGCTGCTTCCCCCCTGGGCCATGGCGGCTGCAGCTCCGGGCCATTCTCCTGAAGCTGGATTCCAGCTCCCGTGAGATCCTCTTCTCACTCCAAACGGCTGTCTCCACGGACGAGCTCCGGGAGCGCCTGCCGGTCCCCGCCAGCCGTGGAGCTCCTTCACCATCGTGGGTGCTCCACTGCCCGGGACTTTCCTCAGAGCTCTGCTCTCTCTGCTGTGGGTGAGGCTCATGGGTCGCTGGGCGAAAGGCCAGTCTCTGGGACTCCAGGGCCCGGTGGGAAATTCCCAGCACCTTCTTCCCGGGAAAGTCCAGGGTGGATTTCAGCTCTGCCTTGTCTTCTGGGAAGCGGGGTGGGGAGCCGGGGGACCCTTCCCCATCACTTGTCTGGGAGGTCTCCTGGCTTCTCCTGCTGCTGCTCCCCAGGGCGTGTTGGGGCACTGCCTCGGGGCAGCTGGCTTTGCCCTCCTTTACCCCCATTTCATGCCAGTGCTGGGACCGGTGGGTGAGGGGCTCCCTGAGGCCTGTCTGGAGCTCTCCCGATTGCCCCATGGAGAGGGCTGTAGGACCTTGGCGGGGTGTATGGCAGACATGGAGCAGGGGCTGGGTTTGGCCTCTGGGCTCTGCTCCTGGTGGGGCAGGTGGCAGGAACAGCCGTAAGGACTCCAGGATCCTCTTGGGCAGGCCCCATCTCCGCTGCAGGGCCAGTTTCCTCACGTGCGACTCCAGGCGCTCCCTGGTTTCCGTGCGCAGGAAGAGCAGGCTGCCCGTGGCGACGCTCTCTCTGGCTGGGGCCTGGCCCCGCCTCGGGAGCCCCCTCCCAGGTGGCAGGGGTGTGAACGCACCCAGTGATCTCTGCACCATGCGCGGTAAGCCCCACTCGCGCTGGAGCTTCTTCCTCAGCATGTGGCTCTCCAGACGGTCCCTGGCCTCGGCTGTGACCAGAGGCGGCCCCGGGTGGGGCACCAGCAGCTCGACTGTGCCGGCTCCTGTCAGGGGAACCGGCTCCTC
Source organism: Malaclemys terrapin pileata (assembly GCF_027887155.1). Lineage (NCBI taxonomy): Eukaryota > Metazoa > Chordata > Testudines > Emydidae > Malaclemys > Malaclemys terrapin. The sequence continues at coordinate 347,339,819 of NC_071505.1, read as the reverse complement.
GTAGCCGTTCCTCTCCGGCTCCTCGGCCCCCACGCGTCCAGCCAGGCCCTTCTCCATCCAGGCCCTCCCCGCTGTGCTCCCCAGCGGCACAGCCGGAGCCTTGGGCATCATCCTCCGCAGAGACGCCGCCTGCAGCGTGGGCAGCCCCCAGAGATGCGCCAGCTGCTTGTGTCTCACGTTCATGTCCAGAATATCCACTGCCGTGGGCGGCAGGCAGGGCAGGGAGCTGGCCCTGACCTTGGGGGGCTTCTGGCCTGCGCAGATCAGCTTGGGGAGGGGTATCCTCTCCCCCTCCGTGGCCACTCTCTGGGATCTCTCCACCAGGGCCGGCCTCACCCCCAGCCTGATCTCTAGGCACTTCCTTGCGAGGTGCCGCTGGAGCTCGTCCCTCCGCTCAGCAGCAAGGCCATGGGTTCTGCTGTCTCCTGCCAAGCGGCTCCCTGCGGGGACGTCTGACTGGCTGGGCCTGAGCCGGCTCTGCCCGACGCCCCTTTCCCAACCGGCCCCAGGAAGCTGCGCGCCAGACGGCGGGGCAAAAGCAGAAAACAGCCGCAAGGACTCCTGGATCCTCCGGGGAAGCCCCCACCTCCGCTGCAGCGTCATCTTCCGGAGGTGGCGCTCCAGGTGGTCTCTGTTGTCCCCGTCCATGAGCGAAGGCTGCTGCCCCAGGACGAGGATGTGCAGCTCAGCGTGCTGGCGGGCTGCAGTCGGCCCCGGCAGCGGGGGCTCCGTCATAAAGGCTCTGAGCGACCGCTGGATGAGTGCGGGGAAGCCCCATTCGTGCTGCAGCCTCTTCTTCCTGACGTGCAGCTCCAGGACCTCTCTGGCCTCCGGGCCCAGGAAAAGAGCCTCCCGCGCCCGGAAATCAACTTCAGCCTCACGGGGTGGAACCGGCGCACGGGGCGCCCTGGGAACCATCCTGCTGAGGGACTGGATGTAGAGAGTGCCCAGGCCCCACAGGGCCGTGAGATGTTTGTGCTGCGCATTCAGCTCTAGGTGGCAGACGTCCTCCGGGTGCACGAAGGGAAGCAGGGGGTTCCTGGCTTTCGGGGCCCTGTCCCCCGCAGGGATCAGCTTGGGGAGGGGCAGCCGGGACACGAGATGCAGCCTTTGCCAAGAGCGTCTCACTGCAGCGGGGATGGCCCCCAGCCGGGTCTCCACACATTTCTTTGCCACGTGGAGCTGCAGCCGCTCCTGAGCGTCACGTCCCAGGCTGAGCCGCGGGCGGGGAGCAGCGACCACTCTCCTGGCTTTCCCCATGCCCCGCTCCAGGTGCACGGTGCTCTTGTGCCAGGGCAGGAGGAAAGGCCCCTCTGCATCCTTTTCCGCGGGGCCGTGGGGCTCAAGCTCCGCGGGGGCTGAGGTAGGTCGGAGCAGCCGCACCGACTCCTGGATCCTCCTGGGCAGCCCCCAGCGCTGGTGCATGAGTCTCTTGCGGAGGCTGAGCTCCAGCTCTCGTCTGCTGCCCTTGCTGAGGAAGGACAGCTCGGCCTGGAGAACGGCCACGTCCCCGTCGGCCGGCGGAGGGGCCTTGGGCTGGCTGGGGCGGGGGGCAGCTGCCATCAGGCCCCGCATGGATTTCTGGACGATGAGAGGCAGCCCCCACTCGTGGTGCAGCCTCTTCTTCCTGACATGCAGCTCCAGGACCTCTCTGGCCTCCGGGCCCAGGAACAGAGCCTCCCGCGCCCGGAACTCAACTTCAGCCTCATGGGGTGGAACTGGCGCACGGGGCGCCCTGGGAACCATCCTGCGGTGGGACTGGGTGTAGAGAGTGCCCAGGCCCCACAGGGCCGTGAGATGTTTGTGCTGCACATTCAGCTCTAGGTGGCAGACGTCCTCCGGGTGCACGAAGGGCAGCAGGGGGTTCCTGGCTTTCGGGGCCCTGTCCCCAGCAGGGATCAGCTTGGGGAGGGGCAGCCGGGACACGAGATGCAGCCTTTGCCAGGAGCGTCTCACTGCAGCGGGGATGGCCCCCAGCCGGGTCTCCACACATTTCTTTGCCACGTGGAGCTGCAGCCGCTCCTGAGCGTCACGTCCCAGGCTGAGCCGCGGGCGGGGAGCAGCGACCACTCTCCTGGCTTTCCCCACGCCCCGCTCCAGGTGCACGGTGCTCTTGTGCCAGGGCAGGAGGAAAGGCCCCTCTGCATCCTTTTCCGCGGGGCCGTGGGGCTCAAGCTCCACGGGGGCTGAGGTAGGTCGGAGCAGCCGCACCGACTCCTGGATCCTCCTGGGCAGCCCCCAGCGCCGCTGCATGAGTCTCTTGCGGAGGCTGAGCTCCAGCTCTCGTCTGCTGCCCTCGCTGAGGAAGGACAGCTCGGCCTGGAGAACGGCCACGTCCCCGTCAGCCGGCGGAGGGGCCTTGGGCTGGCCGGGGCGGGGGGGAGCCGCCATCAGGCCCCGCATGGATTTCTGGACGATAAGAGGCAGCCCCCACTCGTGGTGCAGCCTCTTCGTCCTGACGTGCAGCTCCAGCTCCTCCCGGGCTCCCGGTGGGAGGAAGGGCAGCTCCTGCGCCGTGAACTCGGTCCCAGCTGCGCGGGAGCTGGAGGGCGGCGGGGCGGACGAGGGGCCTGCGTGGAACAGCTTGGCCAGGGACTGTCGGTAGAGCATGGGCAGCCCCCACCTGAAGCTCAGGTGCTTGTGGAGAAGGTTGAGCTCCAGGTGATCCGACGTCGCCTGCTCCAGGAAGAACAGCTCCCGGGGCCGCTGCTCCAGGGATCTCTGGCCCGGCCGAATCAGCCGGGGCAAGGGGAGCTTTCCCGCCTGGCGGGCGGCTTCCTGCGAGTGTTGGGCCCTGCGGGGGATCAGGCCCAGGCGGATCTCTATGTTTTTCCTGGTCACATGTCTCTCCAGCAGCTGGTGGCACGTTGTCCGGCTGAGCTGCTGGCTCCATGTGGTTCCCAGGGGCCCGGCTAAGGAGACAGCCACCGCTGCGGGGCCCACGGGTGCCCCCCTGGAGGGTGATTCCCTTGGAGCCCTTCTCGCTGGCAGCCCCCTGAGAGGCCGGCTGGCCCTTCTGCCTCGCGTGTCTGGATGTGTCCCCGGAGCTGCGGTCGTGGGGGGCATGAAGCCCCGCAGGGACTCCCGCACCCTCCTGGGGAGCCCCCACCTCCTCTCAGCCACCCTCCGCCGGATGTGGGCTTCCAGTTCCCTCTTGGTGGCCAGAGGGATGGGAGGGGCCCCGCTGCTGACACGGAGCTCCATGGCTGCCGGCCGGACTCTCCCCTTGGGCCTGGGGCGCGTGGGCGGGGGTGGCATGAAACACCTCAGCGATCGCCACACCAGGCCCGGCAGGCCCCATTCGTGCTGCAGCCGCTTCCTCAGGACATGCCTCTCCAGCAGCTCCCGGCCCTCGGGGGCCATGAAGGGAGTCTCCAGGGGGCAGAACTCGATGGCCGTGCCGTGGGGCAGCAGGGGGGCGTGTGGCACAGGCGGGCCGGGCTCCATCTTGGCCAGGGATTCCGCGTACAGGGTGGGGAGAGCCCTGAAGTACTGGATGTGCTTGTGTCTCACGTCGAGCTCCACGCTGCCCGCCTTGCAGCTGAGCAGGGGGCAGAGCCGGTGACGGGCCAGGGGGGCCTTGTGGCCTGGGGGGATCACTTTAGGCAGGAGCAGGTCTCTGCGCCCCAGGGCAGCCATTTTCTGAGAGCTCCTCAGCACGGCGGGCAGCGCGCCCAGTCTGATTTCCATGCCCTTCCTGGCAATGTGTCCCTGAAGCTCCTGGGTGTCTCTGCAGACGCGCAAGCCGGGCGCGGATTCGGACGCTCTGGCGGGGCCCTGGGAGGCCCGGGCTGGGGCTCTAGCTCTGAGGCCGGGTGTCTGGGCTGCCCTCGTCACTGGGCCTGGCCCCTTTGGAGCCCATCTCCCGGATGGCCGGGGGCTGAGCCGGGGGTGTGGAGATGTGGCTGGCATCAGCAGCCTCAAGGACTCCTGGATCCTTCTGGGCATCCCCCATCTCTTCAGATGCACCATCCTTTGCAGATGCCGCTCCAGCTCCGTCCTGGAGCCGACGCTCAGGAAGGGCAGAGCCTGTGGTATTGTCACCACGCTGCCTGCCCCCGAGGGTCTGCGTGCGGTGGGTTTCGGTGCTGGGGGCATGAAGATCTTCAAAGTGCTCTGCAGGGTGCAGGGCAGCCCCAGGGCGTGCTGCAGCCTCTTCACCTGGACGTGCCGCTCGAGACTCGCCCTGACGTCGCTCTGGAGGAAGGGGGTCTCTGCTTCGGCCAATTCTATCCTTCCGGGCACACGCAGGGCTCCAGGACTGACCCGCACCGGGGGTCTCCCAGCCAGAGACGTCAGAGCTTTCCCCGCGGCCCTGGGTGCCGCGCTTTCTCGGTCTCGCTGCCGTTTGGCCTCCTGCCCTGACATCCTGGCCCCACCAGGGGACTTGGCCAGAAACGGCACCCAGTCGGGGCGATGCGCCTGCTTCTGGGGAGCGGCCTGGGGGCTCCTTGCTCTGCCTCTGCGCAGGAAACTCCCTCCCCAGCCATGTTCCCCTTGGCTTGGAGGGAAGGGCTCGTGCTGGGCAGGAGAGGGGCCAGGGTACTCCTCCTGCCTGGGAAGAAATGTCTCGTGCTGGCTCCATCCAGTTCTCAGCTCCCAAGCGAGTAGGGGCGGCTCGTGCTGGAGAGAAGAGGAGCTCTGAGCTAGCCCCCAGCTGTGCAGGAACGGCTCCTTCTGGCTCCGTGCGATGTTGTGCTCCGGCTCCCAGCTGACGCGGGATGGTGTGTAGTGGCCAGACAAGGAGGTGGGAGGGGGAGGTGACCCTGGCCCGGCAGGGACCCACGCGCCGGCCCTGTTGGTGTACGCCAGCCGCTCAGCTTTCCGGGCTGCCTCGTTGCACACGGCGCAGTCTGCGTCGTCACACAGCAGCTGGCGGATGGAGCGGCGCCTGGTGGCTCGGCGAGCACGGCTGGGAGGTTCCCGGCACAGCTGGTCACGCGGCTGCGTCACCCGCTGCTTCTTTGCACCTAAAACAGAACAGCAGAGAGGGCTTCTGAGGAGAGACGGGAACGTGGAGCTGCTGCGTGCCCCGGGCCAGGAGCCACGGAAGCTCCCTGAACGTAGTGGGGGCCAAGGGCTCCCGAACCGTGAACCCGCCCACTCGTACTGCCCCAACCCCGAATCCCGGCTCCCACCCTGCTCCTAACCCTGAGGCCCTACCCCTGTGCCACTCCTTCTCCAGGCGCCCCTGCCCTCCTGTGACCCATTCCCCACAAGGCCCTGCCCCACACCGCCACTTCACCCCAAGCCCCACTCCTCCGCCACTGTTTCCCTCCAAGACCCTGCCCCGCGCTTGCCCTTTCTTCTCTGCACCCTCTGCCTTCTGTTCCTCGCCCTTACAGCCAGTCAAAAATCAGACGGCTTGGCCCCCCGACCCCCTCGTTCCAGTGCCCTGGCCCCAGGCCTGGTATGCTGAGCTTCTGAGCACACGGGGCCAATGAAACACTCCGCCGGCACCACGCCAGACCCCTCTCAAATACTGCCAGTGCTGTGAACCCAGCCAGGGCATTGTGCCAGTGCTGTGAACCCAGCCAGGGCATCGTGCCAGGGCTGTGAACCCGGCCAGGGCACTGTCCCAGTATCAGAAACCCAGACAGTGGATCATCCTATTGCAAATAACCCAGCCGGTGCCCCATCCTGCAGAAATGGATCTCGACAGTGTGCGGGATCCCAGGTAAACTCTCTGGCAAATGCCGGGGCTGGCAGCACCTAGCAGCCTTGGTCTGGCCAGCCCTGGTACGATGCACACCCCTATCCAAGACAGAGCAGACGGGGTGAAATAAAGAGACAAGATCTGCTGGGCAGGGGGCAGTGCCTCCTGCTGGCAAAGCTGCCCTGTTCCGGAGGCTCCTGGGAAGGGCAGGGAGCCCGGAAGGACATGGGAACAACCAGCCAGGGGGGACAGACAATCGGGGTTTGCCTCCAGACGACGGGTCATTAGCACCATGTCAGCTTATCCCAGCACCACTCAGCACCTTGGCTCCCACTCTCATCCCCTGGGGCAGGCCAAGCCTGGGGGGGCCTCGTGTGGGATCCCTGAGCCAGCGTGGAGGGCTTGGGAGAGACCCTGGGATTCTGAGCCCGGGAACCGGCAGGGAGCGCGAGGCAGAGCCTTACCTTCTCCCTTGTCCTCCGTCCCCCTCCGCCAGAGCCTGCTGACCAGGAGAGCCTGCAGGAGCCAAGGAAGTGGCAGAGTTACGTGGTACCCACATTGAGGCCAGGCAGTGCCAGCCTCCCGCCCAGTCCAGCTTGGTGCCAAGGATGCCCACGCTTTCCTCCACCTCCTGCAGCTGGAGAACTCCAGGCTCCTTCGGCCACACTCCGGGCTCCCCACCCGAGTGTAATTGGAACAATCCTAGATTCCCTCCTCCCCCCCGCGACATTGGGGCATCTCCACACCGTGGGCCCTGGGTCTGACCCTTGCGGGGGGTGATTTCTGCCCCTGGTGTTCTGAGTCAAATGGGGACCAGGCCCTTGGGCTTCCCAATGTGCTCTGGCTTCCTCTTCTCTCCCCGTCTCCCCTGGTTCCCACCTGCGAGCCCAGTTCCCCAGCTGATCTGGGATAGAGGCAGGACTCTGCCTGCCCAAGGCAGGATCCCCAACTGACCACACCCAACGGCTGTCCAAAGATCTGTCCCGGCTTCCCCCTTTCCCCCAGGGACCCAGGAAAGCTTGTGGCTTTGGGAAGGAGCTGGGAGGGTTTGTTGGTCAGCTTCCCCGAGCGTAGGGAAATAACTGGCCAGAGGCGGCTCAGTGCCGGGGTGCCAGGGAACCACGAGGGAGAGCCCTGGAATTTCTAGCACTAGCTGGTGGTCGAGGCAGTAAGGAAAAACCCATGAATGGAGCCACGAGCTCGGTCTGTGGCCCTGTCTCTCTCTGCGGATGCGCCATGCCAGCCCAACAGGGCCTGGTCAGAACAGGAGGCATCGGGCGCTCCCACCCACCCTCCCTTCCATGGGGCTGTGTCCAGGCAAGCTCTGCTGAGAGCACAGAACTGCTGCTGGGGGTTGTGGGGGGGCGGTCCTCCTACCATCCTGCTTCTCCAGGAGAAGCTGTACTGGGTCGCCATGGCCATCCAGATGACCAGGACCAGAAGGACGCTGGTGTACAACACCCAGGAGCTGTCCCAGCAGGCACAGAACCAGCTCTGCGTGATCCCCATCCCCGTGCCAAACATGCTGGGGAGGAGGGTCTGGACGCGCACTGGGGTGGAGATGCTGCACTCCCTGCTGTTGCTGCCACTGGATCTCTCCTGAGGGGCTTTGTTCCAATGAGCATCATAAAGGGCCAGGACCAGGTGGGTCCTGACATCACAAAGGGACTGCAGGCATCAGAGGTGGGCAAGATGCTCAGTTCCCTGCAGCCCCTCCCCAGCCCCCCATGTAGATACTTAGAGACTGTGACTGAGTCACCCCGTAACCTTCTCTTCGTTAAGTGAAAGAGATTGAGCTCCGGGAGTCTCTCACTAGTCTGTGTGGTGGGAAGAACATCTCAACAGCCCAACACTGTGGCATTTAATTTCAAAAGGGGAACTATGCAAAAATGAAGGGGTTAGTTAAACAGAAATTAAAAGGGACAGTGACTAAAATGAAATCCCTGCAAGCTGCAGGGCGCTTTTTAAAGACACCATAATAGAGGCCCAACTTCAGTGTATCCCCCAAATTAAGAAACACAGTAAAAGAACTAAAAAAGAGCCACCGTGGCTTAACAACCATATAAAAGAAGCAGTGAGAGATAAAAAGACTTCCTTTAAAAAGTGGAAGTCAAATCCTAGTGAGGTAAATAGAAAGGAGCATAAACACTGCCAAATTAAGTGTAAAGATGTAATAAGAAAAGCCAAAAAGGAGTTTGAGGAACGGCTAACCAAAAACTCAAAGGGTAATAACAAAATGTTTTTTAAGTACATCAGAAGCAGGAAGCCTGCTAAACAACCAGTGGGATGGAGGCAGGACTCTGCCTGCCCGAGGCAGGATCCCCAACTGACCACACCCAACGGCTGTCCAAAGATCTGTCCCGACTTCCCCCTTTCCCCCAGGGACCCAGGAAAGCTTGTGGCTTTGGGAAGGAGCTGGGAGGGTTTGTTGGTCAGCTTCCCCGAGCGTAGGGAAATAACTGGCCAGAGGCGGCTCAGTGCCGGGGTGCCAGGGAACCACGAGGGAGAGCCCTGGCATTTCTAGCACTAGCTGGTGGTCGAGGCGGTAAGGAAAAACCCATGAATGGAGCCACGAGCTCGGTCTGTGGCCCTGTCTCTCTCTGCGGATGTGCCATGCCAGCCCAACGGGACCTGGTCAGAAGAGGGGGCCTCGGGCGCTCCCACCCACCCTCCCTTCCATGGGGCTGTGTCCAGGCAAGCTCTGCTGAGAGCACAGAACGGCTGATGGAGAGCTGGGGGCGGGCGGTCCTCCTACCATCCTGCTTCTCCAGGAGAAGCTGTACTGGGTCGCCATGGCCATCCAGATGACCAGGACCAGAAGGACGCTGGTGTACAACACCCAGGAGCTGTCCCAGCAGGCACAGAACCAGCTCTGCGTGATCCCCATCCCCGTGCCAAACATGCTGGGGAGGAGGGTCTGGACGCGCACTGGGGTGGAGATGCTGCACTCCCTGCTGTTGCTGCCACTGGATCTCTCCTGAGGGGCTTTGTTCCAATGAGCATCATAAAGGGCCAGGACCAGGTGGGTCCTGACATCACAAAGGGACTGCAGGCATCAGAGGTGGGCAAGATGCTCAGCTCCCTGCAGCCCCTCCCCAGCCCCCCATGTAGATACTTAGAGACTGTGACTTAGTCACCCCGTAACCTTCTCTTCGTTAAGCGAAAGAGATTGAGCTCCGGGAGTCTCTCACTAGTCTGTGTGGTGGGAAGAACATCTCAACAGCCCAACATTGTGGCATTTAGTTTCAAAAAGGGGAACTATGCAAAAATGAGGGGGTTAGTTAAACAGAAATTAAAAGGTACAGTGACTAAAATGAAATCCCTGCAAGCTGCAGGGCGCTTTTTAAAGACACCATAATAGAGGCCCAACTTCAATGTATACCCCAAATTAAGAAACACAGTAAAAGAACTAAAAAAGAGCCACCGTGGCTTAACAACCATGTAAAAGAAGCAGTGAGAGATAAAAAGACTTCCTTTAAAAAGTGGAAGTCAAATCCTAGTGAGGTAAATAGAAAGGAGCATAAACGCTGCCAAATTAAGTGTGAAAATGTAATAAGAAAAGCCAAAAAGGAGTTTGAAGAATGGCTAGCCAAAAATTCAAAGGGTAATAACAAAATGTTTTTTAAGTACATCAGAAGCAGGAAGCCTGCTAAACAACCAGTGGGACCCCTGGACGATCGAGATGCAAAAGGAGACGATAAAGTCATTGCAGAGAAACTAAATGGATTCTTTGCTTCAGTCTTCACGGCTGAGGATGTTAGGGAGATTCCCAAACCTGAGCTGGCTTTTGTAGGTGACAAATCTGAGGAACTGTCACAGATTGAAGTGTCACTAGAGGAGGTTTTGGAATTAATTGATAAACGTAACATTAACACGTCACCGGGACCTAATGGCATTCACCCAAGAGTTCTGAAAGAACTCAAATGTGAAGTTGTGGAACTATTAACTAGGGTTTGTAACCTGTCCTTTAGATCGGCTCCTGTACCCAACGACTGGAAGATAGCTAATGTAACGCCAATATTAAAAAAGGGCTCTACAGGTGATCCCGGCAATTACAGACCAGTAAGTCTAACGTAGGTGTGATGAAATGGGGGATTTTCTTGTTTATTTTCTTGTTTTCGGTGGGGTTTCAATGGTTTGCATGCGGAGGGGGTGGGACTCAGTTTCCCTGGGTGTTACTGGTTTAACGAGGTGTGGGGAGAGGGAGTTTGTTGTTACAGAGGACCGGAGAGGCAATGTGGGACCCCAGCCAATGGCCTGGAGGATGGATACCCCAGAGACCGGACCCGGAGACCCAGCTCAGGAATCGCAGACGGTTCTGGCCAGTGGGAGGACAATGGCCTGCAGAGTGAGGAGCCAGTGACCTAACCAGCCGGTTCCAGCCAGAGGACAGAAGCGAGGAGAGGAGGCCCCAGTTTATGACCCTGTTTACCTGGAGAGAAGACAATGGACAGAGGCCGGGCTTGGGGCCGGGGATCTCAGATGCCCAGCTGGGAAGCAGGGGGGCTCGGGGCTGGAGAGGGGGAGCAGGCAGAGCCCACCTGGATGCAGAGAGACTGGGATTTGCTGGGCTGAGGGAGGCCAGGCCTGAGGCCCTGAGAGTTTCCTGTGCTGTGTTCAACTCTCAATAAATCCTCCTGTTTTATGCTGGCTGAGAGTCACTCCAGTCTAGAGAACAGGGTTGCATCAACCCCTTTGGGTGTGGAGGCCCCGGGGGTCCAGAGCGAGTGGACTCCCTGAGGGGGCCCACGGCAGAGACAGATGTGCTAAGTCTCAGAGAGGTGCGGCTCCAGGAGGCAGAGGGGCCTGACCCCGAGAGAGAGTGGACCCCCAAGAAGGGCTGTCACACTGAAAGGGGCACCCCCCACTGACCGCACGGGGCCAAGAGCGGGCACGATCTGTGAGTCCGTGACAGTAGGTACCGGGCAAATTAGTAAAAACAATAGTAAAGAATAAAATTGTCAGACACATAGAAGAACATAAATTGTTGGGCAAAAGTCAACATGGTTTCTGTAAAGGGAAATCATGTCTTACTAATTTATTAGAGTTCTTTGAAGAGGTCAACAAACACGTGGACAAGGGGGATCCAGTGGCCATAGTGTACTTAGATTTCCAGAAAGCCTTTGACAAGGTCCCTCACCAAAGGTTCTTACGTAAATTAAGTTGTCATGGGATGAAAGGGAAGGTCCTTTCATGGATTGAGAACTGGTTAAAAGACAGGGAACAAAGGGTAGGAATTAATGGTAAATTCTCAGAATGGAGAGGGGTAACTAGTGGTGTTCTCCAAGGGTCAGTCCTAGGAACAATCCTATTCAACTTATTCATAAATGATCTGGAGAAAGGGGTAAAAAGTGAGGTGGCAAAGTTTGCAGATGATACTAAACTGCTCAAGATAGTTAAGACCAAAGCAGACTGTGAAGAACTTCAAAAAGATCTCACAAAACTAAGTGATTGGGCAACAAAATGGCAAATGAAATTTAATGTGGATAAATGTAAAGTAATGCACATTGGAAAAAATAATCCCAACTATACATACAATATGATGGGAGCTAATTTAGCTACAACAAATCAGGAAAAACATCTTGGAGTCATCGTGGATAGTTCTCTGAAGTTGTCCGCACAGTGTGCAGAGGCGGTCAAAAAAGCAAACAGGATGTTAGGAATCATTAAAAAGGGGATAGAGAATATATTATTCCCCTTATATAAATCAATGGTATGCCCACATCTGGAATGCTATGTGCAGATGTGGTCTCCTCATCTCAAAAAAGATATACTAGCACTAGAAAAGGTTCAGAGAAGGGCAACTACAATGATTAGGGGTTTGGAAAGGGTCCCATATGAGAAGAGATTAAAAAGGCTAGGACTTTTCATCTTGGAAAAGAGGAGACTAAGGGGGATATGATAGAGGTATATAAAATTATGAGTGATGTGGAGAAAGTAGATAAGGAAAAGTTATTTATTTCTTCTCATAATACAAAAACTAGGGGTCACCAAATGAAATTAATAGGCAGCAGGTTTAAAACAAATACAAGGAAGTTCTTCTTCACACAGCGCACAGTCAACTTGTGGAACTCCTTACCTGAGGAGGTTGTGAAGGCTAGGACTATAAGTATCAGGGGGTAGCCGTGTTAGTCTGTATCTACAAAAACAACAAGGAGTCTGGTGGCACCTTAAAGACTAACAGATTTATTTGGGCATAAGCTTTCGTGAGTAAAAACCTCACTTCTTCGGATGCATAGAGTGAAAGTTACAGATGCAGGCATTATATACTGACATATGGAGAGCAGGGAGTTACTTCACAAGTGGAGAACCAGTGTTGACAGGGCCAATTCAATCAGGGTGGATGTAGTCCACTCCCAATAATAGATGAGGAGGTGTCAATTCCAGGAGAGGAAAAGCTGCTTCTGTAGTGAGCCAGCCACTCCCAGTCCCTATTCAAGCCCAGATTAATGGTGTTGAATTTGCAAATGAATTTTAGTTCTGCTGTTTCTCTTTGAAGTCTGTTTCTGAAGTTTTTTTGTTCAATGATAGTGACTTTTAAATCTGTAATAGAATGACCAGGGAGATTGAAGTGTTCACTTACTGGCTTGTGTATGTTACCATTCCTGATGTCTGATTTGTGTCCATTTATTCTTTTGCGGAGGGACTGTCCAGTTTGGCCAATGTACATGGCAGAGGGGCATTGCTGGCACATGATGGCATATATCACATTAGTGGATATGCAGGTGAATGAGCCCCTGATGGTGTGGCTGATGTGGTTGGGTCCTCTGATGCTGTTACCAGAGTAGATATGGGGACAGAGTAGGCAACGAGGTTTGCTACAGGGATAGGTTCCTGGGTTGGTGTTTCTGTGGTGTGGTGTGTAGTTGCTGGTGAGTATTTGCTTCAGGTTGGGGGGGTTGTCTGTAAGCGAGGACTGGCCTGCCTCCCAAGGTCTGTGAGAGTGAGGGATCATTTTCCAGGATAGGTTGTAGATCGTGGATAATGCGCTGGAGAGGCCATCCACAGCCTCAGAAACAACTCTGACATTATCATCAAAGGGGCTGACAAAGGAGGTGCTGTAGTCATAATGAACAGGTCAGATTATGAACAGGAGGCTGCCAGGCAACTCTCCAAGACCACATTCTACAGGCCACTATCCTCTGATCCCACTGAGGAATACCAAAAGAAACTACACCATCTGCTCAAGAAACTCCCAGCTACAGTACGGGAACAAATCTACATGGACACACCACCAGAACCCCGACCAGGGGTATTCTATCTGCTACTCAAGATCCATAAACCCGGAAACCCTGGACGCCCCATCATCTCAGGCATTGGCACTCTGACAGCAGGATTATCTGGCTATTTGGACTCTCTCCTCAGCAGAACTAAAATTCATTTGCAAATTCAACACCATTAATCTGGGCTTGAATAGGGACTGGGAGTGGCTGGCTCACTACAGAAGCAGCTTTTCCTCTCCTGGAATTGACACCTCCTCATCTATTATTGGGAGTGGACTACATCCACCCTGATTGAATTGGCCCTGTCAACACTGGTTCTCCACTTGTGAAGTAACTCCCTGCTCTCCATATGTCAGTATATAATGCCTGCATCTGTAACTTTCACTCTATGCATCCGAAGAAGTGAGGTTTTTACTCACGAAAGCTTATGCCCAAATAAATCTGTTAGTCTTTAAGGTGCCACCAGATTCCTTGTTGTTTTTCTAGGACTATAACAGCATTTAAAAAAGAACTGGATAAATTCATGGAGGTTAAGTCCATTAATGGCTATTAGCCAGGATGGGTAAGGAATGGTGTCCCTAGCCTCTGTTTGTCAGAGATCACTTGATCATTACCTGTCAGGTTCACTCCCTCTGGGGCACCTGGCATTGGCCACTGTCGGTAGACAGGATACTGGGCTGGATGGACCTTTGGTCTGACTGAGTACGGCCGTTCTTATGTTCTTATGTTCTAGGCGGCAGGGTTTCTAACCTTTGAATCATTCTTGAGGCTTTTTTCTGACTTCTCTTTCATTGATAACATCCTTCTGGAATGGCGTTCACCAGCATAACCCCTTGGAGAATGGCATTAAATTGGAGTAACACCACAGTGAATCAGGCAGGTGCTGTGAGGCTCCGGATGGGACTGGTCCCCAGATCGGGTGTCTGTCTGTCAACATCCCCTGGCCACGGTCGGAAGATATGTTACTGGGCTAGATGGACCTTTGGTCTAACCCAGGATGGCCGTTCTTATGTTCTTATGTGTTACCATCTTCCACCCTGGCACTGTTCAATTCAGAGACAGGGAGAGGAGAATGTTCAGAAGAAAATCTGATTAAGCAGTTCTCTGCTCAGTATGACTAAGGAGACCTCCATTTACTGTACACATTCACACAGCATTGCTCATGCTTGCATTTCATCAGGAGATTCGCTATATTTAATGCAAAGCCTCAACTGCTGGAGTCACGTGATTATATAGACTCTCAGTTTCCATGACAACAATAAGTAAGTTTCTGGCATTCATGGTTGTTCAGAAAAGAAAAAATATGACCCAAGTGCATCCTAAAGACTGAAAACCCAGAAGGTGAATAAACAGAATCCAAATTTATTATTATTATTTTTACAAATCATGGTTTTGGAACCAATCTCTCAATTTTTTGGGGTCCTGACTCAAGATTTTTGCATTCTGGAGGTTCATAATACTGAAATTAAAACTGTTCTGTTTGCAACACATTTGTGACCTCTTGATAACCCTCTTATTTTTCATGTAGAGTTTAAATAAATAAAAGTAAACTGAGTTGTGGAGTTTTATTTTTGATAAATCTGGGAATTAAAGCAGCAGCCATTTCTGTATTATTATTACAGCTGGTCCAAATTTTCAAAAGAAATATTTTTGCTGATTTTCTTTTTTCAAAACAAATACATTTGTACAAGGAATTATTGATATTGTCAAAATTCTTCATTTCCCCCCCTAAAAATATGGTCGTATTTGATTTTATTTTCAAAAATTGTATCCAAAAATGTGTTGACATCTTTTCTTTCATGAACAATCATTTTGATTGTGTTTTTATAACAATTTTTTGGGAGAAAACACAAATGGACCCGTTAAAAAATGTTTGTTGGGGTGTGATTTTTTTTCAATCTCCCTCCCAAACAACACTTCCTTATCTACTTTCTTTACACCAGTCATGATTTTATAGACCTCAATCATATCTCCCCTGAGCCATCTCTTTTCCAAGCTGAAAAGTCCCAGTCTTATTAATCTCTCTTCATATGGAAGCCATTCCATACCCCTAATCATTTTGGTTGCCCTTTTCTGAACCTTTTCCAAGTCCAAGATATCTTTTTTGAGATGGGGTGATCACATCTGCACGCAGTATTCAAGGTGTGGGTGTCCCATGGATTTCTAGAGAGGCAACATGATATTTTCTGTCCTATTATCTATCCCTTTCTTAATGATGCCCAGCGCTCTGTTTGCTTTTTTGACTGCCGCTGCACATTGAGTGGATGTTTTCAGAGAACTATCCACAGTGACTCCAGGATCTCTTTGCACTCTTTGATCACATGCACTGCAGTAGCCCCTCCCTTCTGAGGACAACGTTGTGGTGGACTCTGCTTCCCTGTAACCCTGTGTGTGCTGTGATGTATATAGATGGTCTGATGGTTAGGGGGCTAGGCTGGGAACTGGGGGATCTAGGTTCTGTCCCCAACTTGGCAGCTTATTTGTGATACAAGCTTGGCAGCTGGGGTGGGGTAGGCTGGGGTGATATCCAACAAAACCACATTTGGGCCTTAGGTTTATGCTCTGGAGTGGAGAAGGGAAGATGCCAGGAACCTGGCTGTGTCCTAACAAACTCCCCTCAGTAACATCCAATCCGCTGGGACAGCCCTGCAGAATTCCCTGGATCTCTATGGGCCACGAGGCAGCTGATCCAGGGAGCCATGCCCCACTAGAAGGGGTTTGCTGATTGGATTCTTCTCCAATGAATACTTCCCAGAATCCTCCGACGGATCTGATTGGTTTTCAAGCTGTCGATGATGGGGTTCAGGACGCAGTGGGGAATAGGGGCACCAGCAGGTAGGCATCGGCCAGGAGCGTGTGCATGAAGGGGGATGTAGATGGGACAACCAATGAGTGGGATGTAGATGGCGCAGCAGGTGTGAGAGATGCAGGTGCTGAATGCCTTGACGTGCTCTTCCGAGGAGGCAGTGCTCAGGACGGCCTTCAGGATCATGACATACAACGGGTGCATGGACAAGGAATCCAATTCCTTGGTCAGTACCGTGGCAGTCAGACCTTACAAGCTGTTGACCTGTTTGTCCCCACGGGCCAACCTCCGCACATCTGAATGCAGGCAGAACGAGTGGGTGAGCACAATGGCACCACAGAAGGGAGCATTTCAGTGATGTTTTCTAGCATTCTTCTCACAACACAGCCAAGTTAAGTTTCTGTAACTGCTCGAGTAAAGTCGCAAGCTATGGTGGAAAGATACAATATACATCCAGGGGAAATTCTGCGCTAGAACACACACAGAGGTGCTAGTTGGAGTCAGCAGCAGCCACACTTGGGCAGCCGTTCAAGGCTAACAGATAGGTAGATATGCAGATTGATGCTAGATGGTTGGAAGGAGGGATGGAGGGATAGATTCATGTGTAGAACTTGGCCTCTGAGGTGGGAACAGTCTTGTACCAGGTGCTGTTGGGAAAAGGAGCATTGGTGATATTCAGTGTTAAAGATGAGGCAATGGTATGGTTAAAATAAGCAATGATCTAAACTTTCATCCCCCAGCTGAGGTCAGAATTAACTTCTGCTAAAAATAATTACTTGTGTTCATGGCGATTCTGTTCTTCCAGGTCTTGGCCAGGATTGTCAACCTAGCTGGAAGGAAGGAAGCACCAGAACTTTCATGAGAGAACTTCTTCCATGGGATTTCCAGCCCGAGAGTCTCCAAGGTTCCTTTTAGATCAGAATTGAAAGCTCTGGGTGCCTCTCTGAACTTTCTGCGTCTCACAAATCACAGTTCAGCATCCAACACTAGTGGGGGCCAAAACCCAGCCTGGATCTCTCTGGAGAGAACAGCCTCAGCACCCGGCCCCTGATCGGCTTGGTCTTCATGCCGTATATGATGGGGTTCAGCATGGGCGGCACCAAGAGGTGGAGGTCTGCCAGCAGGATGTGGATGTGCTCAGGGATGTTCTGGCCCCAGCGCTGCGTGTAGAAGGAGAACAGTGCCGGGGTGTAGAAGACCAGGATGACGCACACGTGGGAGCCACAAGTGCTGAAGGATTTCAGGTGCATGTCCCTGGAGGACAGGCTCAGGACAGCCCAGAGGATCAGGATGTAGGAGATGGCGATGAAGATGGAGTCTGTGCCCACCACAAAGGTCGCGGCCGTTATCCCGTAGACATAGTTGGGCGTGGTGTCCCCGCAGGCCAGCTTCACCACGGCCATGTGCTCGCAGTAGGAGTGGGAGATGACCCTGGGCCCACAGTAGGGCAGGCGACTGACCATGCACGTTAGGGGGGTCATCAGCCCGATGCCCCGCACAAAGACGGCCAACCCGATCTTGGTGACGATGGCGTTGGTGAGGATGGCGGTGTAGCGCAATGGCTTGCAGATGGCGACGTAGCGGTCGAAGGCCATGGCCAGCAGCACCCCCGACTCCATGGCAGAGAAGCTGTGGATGAAGAACATCTGGACCACGCAACACTCCAAGCCGATTTCATGGGAATGGAACCAGAAGATGCTCAGGATCTTGGGCCCGGTGGAGGTGGTGAGCACCAGGTCGATGCCTGCCAGCATGCAGAGGAAGTAGTACATGGGCAGGTGCAGGCTCGGCTCCGTCGTGATCACATAGAGGAGGGTGAAGTTCCCCAGCAGGGCCACAACGTACATGGCACAGAACGGGAAGGCGATCCAGAAGTGGGTGGCCTCCAGCCCCGGAATGCCCATTAGGAGGAAGGTGGAGGGATTGGAGTGATTGTAGCGGGACATGGCGCACGGATGGTTTCCAGGACCATTTCGGAGGCTGGAATTGAAACCACACGGCGGGTTAGTGTCGGCAATAAAAACGCTTTGTTGCTGTGGGGTGGCCCCCTCTGGGCCCCAGCGCAGGCAGAATGCCCCTGTCTGCCTTCTCCCCTATGGAGAACTGCAGCCACGTCACACCCGCCCCCCTCCACCAGCTCCTGGGCCTCCCCAGCTTCATTCACCGCAGGATCCAGTTCAAAATGGCCGTCTTTTCTACATCTCTCCCGGGATTTGCTCAAGCTGCGCCCATGGATCTTTTCTCTATGCTCTTCTCACTGCTGCTTCCCCTCAGAGCTGGACCACAGCTGTACCCCCAGTTCCAGTTTGGGGGACCTGAAACATCAACTAGCCCAATGTCTGAATGGCTTTAGTTGACAGCCCAGAAGGGTTTGAACACAAGAGAAATGGAAGGTTCAGTAGAACCCTGAGATGGGGTCACAAATGGGGTCATCCCTATGCCTTAGAAGGGTGTAAAAAGCATCTCCTTCTGGGGAGGGGCAGGTGATGGCTGAGCCTTGTGGGAGCACTGAATCAGCACTCTCCCTAGGCCTCATCCTTCACTTTCGGGCTGCGTTAGTCAGTTGTGGGGCTGCCCCATGGAGGTGGTAGGATTGCACGCACCCTGGGCTCTAGCAGCCATATGGACTTCCTATTTGTAGGGGCCTTTGGTCCTGCATTATGCCATGGAAACCTGCGTCACCTGGAAGTTAACTGAGGTCAGTATGTGTAGATGACAACTGTAATAAGAACATAAGAACGGCCCTACTGGGTCAGACCAATGGTCCATCTAGCCCAGTGTCCTGTCTTCCAACAGCGGCCGGTGCCAGGTGCTATAGAGGGAATGAACAGAACAGGGCAATTTCGAGTGATCCATCCCTTGAGTGTTGTCCAGTCCCAGCTTCTGGCAGTCAGAGCTACAGGGAGACCCAGAACATGGGGTTGCATCCCTGAGCATCTTAGCTAATAGCCACTGATGGACCTATTCTCCATGGACTTAACTAATTCTTTTTTTTGAACCCAGTTAGACTTTTGGCCTTCACAACATCCCCTGCCAACATGTTCCACAGTTTGACTGTGCGTTGTGTGAAGAAATACTGCCTTTTGTTTGTTTTAAACCTGCTGCCGATTCATTTCATTGAGTGACCCCTGGTTCTTGTGTTATGTGAAGGAGTAAATAACAATTCCTGATTGACTTTCTCCACACCACTCATGAGTTCATAGACCTCTACCATATCCCCCCTTTGCCATCTCTTTTCTGGGCTGAACGGTCCCAGTCTTTCTAATCTCTCCTCATATGTTTTTTATTAGATCTTTTTTAAGAATTACTATTTTTAGTTTGAGCCTCTATTATGGTGTTTTTAAATAACTTCCATGCAGCTTGCAGGCATTTCGTCTTTGTGACTGTTCCTTTTAATTGAAGTTTAACAAGCTTCCTCATTTTTATGTAGTTCCTTTTTTTGACGTTAAATGCTACCGTGGTGGGCGTCTTTGGTATTTCCCTCCCACGAGGATGTAAAATTTCATTACATTATGGTCGCTATTACCGAGCAGTTCAGCTGTATTCATCTCTTGGACCTGATCCTGTGCGCCACTTAGGATTAAATCGAGAATTGCCTCTTCCCTTGTGGGTTCCAGGACTAGCTGCTCCAAGGAGCAGTCCTTAATGGCGCCTAGAAATCTTATCCCTGCATCCCATCCTGAAATGACATGTACCCAGTCAGTGGGGTGGGAGTAGTAGAAATCCCCCATTATTATTGAGATTTCTGTATGTGTAGCCTCTCTAGTCTCCTGGAGCATTTCACAATCCCCGTCACCAACCTGCTCAGGGGGTCAGTAGTATATTCCTACTGCTATATTCTTATTATTCAAACATGGAATTTCCATCCATAGAGATTCTATGGTACAGTTTAATTCATTTAAGATTTTTACTATATTTGACTCTCTGCTTTCTTTCACACTCCACCAGCACAACCTGCTCTGTCATTCCAATATATTTTGTACCCTAGTATTACCGTGTGCCACTGATTATTATTATTCCACCAAATTTCTACAATGCCTATTATAGCAATATCCTCATTTAATACCAGGCACTCAAGTTCACACCTAGTATTTAGACTTCTAGCATTTGTATACCGGCACTTATAAAATCTGTCAATATTTATCTGTCTGCTAATAAAGTTGCAATGATCGTAATACTTTAATAACTACACTTCAACAGTGCTCTTTAGACATAGGTCTCAAAATCTTTCACAAAGGAGGGGAAGTATTGTTATCCTTAACTGTACAGGTGGGGAAACTGAGGCACAGAGAGAGGACTCGGTCAGCTACAGAATGGGAAATAGAACACAGGTCTCCGAATTTCCAGTCTATGGACTTAAACTCGTTAAACAAGGAGGGAAGCAAAGTCCTCCAGTGCTTAAGCGTCATATAGACTTTGTGCTCTAGGCCCAAGGATAAATCCTCTATCCCTAAAATGCTCTGAGAATTCCAGTCTCACGGGCCAAGAAACATTTCAAAGCCTGGTTACCAGGGTTCACTTTGTGTGGTTTGCAGTTTAAGGCAACCTATTTCAACGTCACTACTGGGGAAATGTTGTCCAGGTATTTTTCTCTCTGAGAGTTGATTGTAGAAAGAATGGAGCCCGCAGGGTAATAAACTAGGTGAGCTTTGAGTTCCTTGAGCCGCATCCGTAGCTGGTATACGCAAGCACAGTTCCCCCTGACGCCAACGGGACAGTGCGTGTGCAGATGCCAGAGCTAACTGGCTGAGACGGCCATGAACGTCCTTCGTCCTGTATCCCTGTGTCTGCAAAACCACTTCATTTCTCTGCCTCTCTGTTCCTGGCATTATGTTATATAACCCTTGGGCAGCACTGATACACCCACTGGTTCCTGGCATTGTACCACATCTTGCCGTGTATAATAAAGCACCTTCAGATGCATGTTCCACACAAGATGCTGTGTTCCCGGGGTGCCGTCCTAGAGCCAGTTTCTCCTTGTGTCCACTGCTTCACTCCTTATGAATGCACATCCCCCTCCCCCATGGGACTCCAGTCACAGCCCTTTCCTGCACCCACTGTATTAGACCCTCACAATCGGGAGAAGCAGTTCCTGCCCGTGGACAGCAGGAAGTTCAGAACTAGCCCATCCCTTTGGCCTGTTTGGGCTCACTCACCACACAGACTATCCCCTTGGCCTGGGCAGAAAATTTCTTCCCTAACTCTGCCTCTCTCCCACCTGCCCCTTGTGCCTCAAAGGCAGGGAGTTTTATCTCTGGTGTCCAGTCAGTCACGTTTGCTCTTGTCATGTGCCCTGCAACTACACCTCCCAGCTATAAAGGGCCAGGGCCTTTCTGGCCTGCCCTGGGGCATGAATGCACATCTGCCCAAGGCCCAGCGCTTTGCTATAGGTTCCCAAACATTTACACGGCATCTGAGACAGAGACATTGTTGGATGAGCTCCTCCACTCCCATCCAGGATCGCATGGACCACGTCCCCGTCCCTGGCAAGCACATAATAGCCCTGTGGCAACTAGTTGCCTGTCGTTGCTTACGTGGAAATGTAATGAGAAAATATTTATGTATCATTAGCTACTGAGAGCCGGAACCAAGGAGAAGAGCCAGTAGCAGCGAGTCACCAGTCAGTGCCGCATGGACACAGCTTGGGAACGAGGCCTGTTGATAAACGTACACAGTTTATGTGGTGTTGTCATCGCCGGATTGGTCCCAGGCTATTAGAGAGGCCAGGTGGGGGAGGGAATCTCTTTACTGGCCCAACTTCTGTCGGTGAGAGAGAGACACAGAGCTCAGTGTGGCCCAGAACCTGGCCTCTCTCACCCACAGAAGTTGGTCCAATAAAAGAGATTCCCGCCCCCACCTTGTCTCTCTGCGCACAGTTTAGACAGGTTTGACTGTGGGTTCCACTAGCTCCCCACAGACAACTCTTTGGACCTGCACGTAGCTAACTGCATCTCATTCACTTTGTGTGCAAAATAATTGCCATTTTGTTTAAAATGCAAAACCGGTTGGAGATTTTAAAAAGTCCCCGGAAATGGAAACCCACTTGGTAATACATGAATTGCGGTAGAGGCCGGTGCAGATGAGGCTGCAGCATTCGATTCCCAGTCATTTGCCTGGGGAAAGCTTCCCTGTATTGGTAAAAAACAGCACAGGAACGCGAGGGGGGGGGGAGGGTAACTGTGAATTTTTAACCCTTTCCTCTCTACTTCTTGTCTGCACCGTCTGTGCCGCCGATGTTGTCCATTAGTGATGGGCTGGAATGTGTCTCCTCCCTGGATGTGCTTAGTTAACGCAGAAGCATGAGTTTAGCCATGGCAGATACATTCCGCAGCACAGCAAGTGTGTTCTCTCGGGAGCTCCCTGGTGCCTTTAGTAGCGGTGTTCTGTCTGGCTGTCCCTGCTGCTGTCAGCAGTACTGCACCGGGGGGCCGGAGTTTGAAGAGAGCTTGGACCCAGTTTGTCAGGCGCTCTGCACCCACGATTAGCCTGTGTTTCCCCATGAAGCTCCTGGCATGTGAAGCAGCATGTACCCGGCACATTCAGCGGCACAGCTTGGGCATTCTGCCTAGATGTACATAGTCCCTCTGGCCACATGCGTGAGTACCGCTAATCTGCTTCCAGAGCTGGGGACAGTGAGACAAAGAGGCTGTGGGTCTGATCCTGCTTCCACTGAAGGCAGTGGCAAAACTCCCACTGACTTCCAAGATGCAGTATTGGGCTGTTACTTTCTAGCAAGAAACCTCAAAGCTAGCGAGAGTCCTGGTTAAAATTCCTACCTCCCAGTGCTACGGTCCATGCACTGCCCTGGGATCCAGCCGTGCTGTGAGAAAAGCTGGGATGATTGATGGTATTTCTGGTTTGGGAAAAGCCGGAGTTGTCACAGAACACACCCCATGCCCCTCATGTTATGGGGATCTTCCTACATTTCACCCCAGTGAGAGGCCGATAATTACACCTCTACCCCAATATAACGCTGTCCTCAGGAGCCAAAAAATCTTACCACAGTATAGGTGAAACCGTGTTATATCGAACTTGCTTTGATCCACCGGAGTGCGAAGCCCTGCCCCCCCGGAGCACTGTTTTCCCGCGTTATAGCCGAATTCGTGTTCTATCGGGTGGTGTTCTATCGAGGTAGAGGTGTACCTCACTGCCGACCAATGTTAGAGCAGGAAGCCGTGCTGCTGGTTGAAAAGCAATCAGGGACCATGGCTGCTGCGGCTGAAATGTATGTAAAACCAGACCTTGCAGAGAAGTGAATTTATACAAAAAAGTCTGAGTCACCAAAGAGCTGCAGCCTGGACGGTTGTGATGCCAAAAGTAGTGCAAGTAAACACGGGAGACCAGAGGATTACACGGTGTTACCACACGGGTGTGTGTCTAAGGTTGTAGAAAAGAACATTTGAGGTTGTGTTCATTGAGGAATAATTTGCAATCACATCATTAAAGACTAAGAAATTCATACAAAGGGGGCGGATTTCAGGTTGCGTTATCGTTGGCATTTCTTGAGTTCTGAGTCCTTCCCATTCTCACAATGCCTTTTCCCCGTGTTATTAAATAGTTCATTCATATAGAGCCAAATTCTGCTCAGTTACACTGCTGTAAATCCAGAGTAGCTCTGCGTTAATCAGTGGGACCATTTTATATTTACACCAGCGTGACTGAGAACAGGATTTGGCCCAAAGTTTCCCAGTGCATTTAAAAATGATGCATTAACAGAGCCCCTGATTAAATCCGTACTGCCCCAACTCACCTGGATCCGGCTGTATCTTCTTCACCTTCAGTGAATGCTAGAGACACACACAATCTGCATGATTATCCAGTCTGCCGGGACAACCCATCTGGGGGTATTTATACCTCTTAAAGAATCCTCTTTACTCCCCCAGCTGGGAATTCAGAGCCTTTCTTCATCACAGAGGAAAATCAGCCATCAGGCGTAGGGAATGGCCACAACTAGTAACAGTAAATTAACCCATTGCTATTTTACAGGAGCTTAATAGCTACATCTCTATTCAATAGTATGGGATTGATCTTCAAGAGAGGACGTGCTAGGGTGTGTGTAAAAACAACAAGGAGTCTGGTGGCACCTTAAAGACTAACAGATTTATTTGGGCATATGCTTTCGTGGGTAAAAACCTCACTTCTTCAGATGCATAGAGTGAAAGTTACAGATGCAGGCATTATATACTGACACATGGAGAGCAGGGAGTTACTTCGCAAGTGGAGAACCAGTGTTGACAGGGCCAATTCAATCAGGGTGGATGTAGTCCACTCCCAATAATAGATGAGGAGGTGTCAATTCCAGGAGAGGAAAAGCTGCTTCTGTAGTGAGCCAGCCACTCCCAGTCCCTATTCAAGCCCAGATTAATGGTGTTAAATTTGCAAATGAATTTTAGTTCTGCTGTTTCTCTTTGAAGTCTGTTTCTGAAAACAGGTGTGTGTGGGTGTGGGTGTGGGTGTGTGCATGTGCCTAGTTTAATTGTGCAAATACCCCCTAAGGCATGTCTGCATGAGGGGATCTGCACAACTGAGGGCTGCATGTGCAAAAGTGTCTATGACGTTTGAAGACTTGTCCCAACATGTTCAGGGCTCTGTTTAGGTTGGACTATGAAGTCATCAGTGCCCTGTCTGGTTAAGAGGGTGTTACCCAGGGGGTTTCAGAACCCAAAACAGTGGTGACTTAACTGCTTCACTCCAGGCGGGGTCAGGAATAAATCAGTGGGAACACAGCGCTTCTGGCTGATGAAAGATTGATACAAATAAACGTGCTTTTATTTACAACGACAATTTATTAAAGCTCCCACAGACACTAGCGATAGGTTTATAACCTCCCATATCATTACCTAGAATCCAAGATGGCATCGAGTAGTTGACAGTAGGTCAGCGATGGCCGGTGGCTTCCCTACCGGGGAGCATGGTATCAAGAAAAAATCTCTCAGGACAGCTTCCGAGAACTGCTCCAAAGTACACGCTCTTTTCTAGTCTTTTTTAACTTACTTTTACCAAACACACAACTCATCGGGGGTGGGTCATCACCTCTCCTAACTTCAATCAACTACTTATCAACAAAGATTCCTAACAATCTTAGTCAAAATAAGCTTCTATATCAAAGGTGCCCAAACTCATGGGCTCTATCCACTTATTTTCTCTCAGTCTTAATTTGTTGATTCTTTTTGCCCCTCTTCCCATTCTGATTAGCAGAAATTGCAAGTCTGCAGCTAGTTTTCACCTTGCGTTCAGAAGCTCTGCTAGTTCAAATAAACACTTAACTATGTGGTGTTCTAGTTCATTAATTTGTGATGGCTGAATGCACATAATATGGTTGTAATTACCTTGATCAACATCTGGGGTTACTACATCCATCCATCCAATCCAGGGCAACAAGGGGGCAGAGTTAGGGTGGATGGATAAATAGCACCTTTCCTCTAAGGATCTCAAAGCACTTTATAAACTTCAGTGATAACATGCCTGTAATGTAAGTCAGTATAATCACCATTTTACAGGTGGGAAAACGAAGGCACAGAAAGGGTAAATGACTTTCCTGTGAGGACCTATGGTCTGGTCTCACTAGCTGGGACTAGAATCTGGTCCAGAAAGTCTTTGGGATTGCTGGAAACGGAGTCCACATCTCCTAACTCCCCTTGATCTGCCTTAGCCACAAGAACGTCCTTCCCAGTTACCCAAAAGGCATACTGGAGAGGAGTGAGAGGTTGCATTTATTCTGGGAACATGGGCCAAAGAACTGATTTTCCCCTGCTCAAATTGTGTACAAGTTGGCACTGGAGGCAGGACACTGCTTAATGCATATACACATCAGCAGAGAACACTGTCCCACACTCAATCCAAAAAGGTCCCACAAATTGCTGGACCCCACAGTGTCCTACATCAGGAGATCCATTCAGAGACGGGTTCCCAAAAGCTCAGAACTGCTTGTTCTGTGCGATATGAGGAGATCATGGCCAGAGGGGGGGGAGGGATAGCTCAGTGGTTTGAGCATTGGCCTGCTAAACCCAGGGTTGTGAGTTCAATCCTTGAGGGGGCCACTTAGGGATCTGGGGCAAAATCAGTACTTGGTCCTGCTAGTGAAGGCAGGGGGCTGGACTTGATGATCTTTCAAGGTCCCTTCCAGTTCTAGGAGATAGGATATCTCCATTAATTTAATTTAAAAAAAAAAAGAGGTGGTTTGGCTGCAGCTGTTGGGTCCTTTCCATATTGGGAATCAAACGTGGGTCAGATATTCAGATGAAGTGTCATGCAGGAACGGGGCAGGGACCTGCGTGCAGTGAAGCATTGCCCTTTCCGTCTGGTTGTGAGGCTTCCCCAGCATGCAGGACACAAAGGCCTCACAGGTCCTACAGAAAAACAAAGAGACATGGGAACTTCTGTTGAGTTCTCGCATGTGTGCCACTAACTGAAGGGGAGAAGGAGAGACGTCTTCTGTGGGCAAGTCATTCCAACACTGTCCTCTGCAAGGTATTGTGAACCTTCCTCTGCAGCATCGGGTACTGGCCAGCGATGAGGACAACATACTGGACTAGATGGATCTGGTCTGGTTCCTGCCTGGCATGTAAACCGCTGTGCTCTAGTGACAGGAAAAGGGCATTTCTACTCAGGCCAACCTCTAGACCAGGGGAAAGCAGACAATTCTGTAACTCCATTGCTGTCCCCTCTGTGGAATGGTGGATGGTGGATGCAAGGCAGAGCTCTAGGATTCCATTAGCCGCCTTCCACTCTACCCTCTGGAACACAGACCCCACTATATCAGCGGGTACCTTGGTGACATTCCCAGCTGAGGACAAGCACAGTAGCCGTAGAGAGAGAATGGCCCAGTGGTTAGGGCAGTAATTTAGGAGGCTTGCGTTCTAGTCTTCACTCGGCCACAGGTGACCTTGGGCAAATCTCTCAGTCTCTCCATTCCCCAGCTGTAAAATGGGAAGAATAGCCCTGCCCTACTGCATTATCGTAGCTGTGCTAATCAGGCGTGCGGTGTAGCTAGTGCCCAATGACTGTCACAGTCAAACCGAGACGGGGCTGCATTTCAGTGCTGGCTACGTATACACAGTCCAGGAGTGCAGGAATCTCTAGTGGAAATCTATACAGACCAGAAGACATCAAGAGAGAGGAGGAGAAAGACCAGTTCAAGGATTCCTATGAAGTCTACTGGAATTTCCGCTAGGGAGAAGAAATCCCCCAAATCTTGGTCCCAAGTTTAAAATCAACCAAGTCTTTTTGAAGGTTTTGAAAAGCCGAGGGAACTCCACCCCACTGAATTGTTTTTTGTTTTCACTGCACCTCATCCCTTCTGGGGTCTAGCTAGAAATGGAAGTGGAAGAGCTGAAATCTCACCAGAATGGCTGCCTCGCCATATTGGCAGGTGGACTGTGGTCAGGAAGTGCCAGCACTGTCATTAAACCGCCTCTTCTTAGGGTACGTTTACACCGCAAACCCCCCTCCCCTGGGGAGCAAGTCTTAGAGTCTGGGTGAACTTACTCGGGCTCACGGTACAGGGCTAAAGATAGCAGTGTAGCCATTTCTGCTCGGGCTGGAACCGAGGCTCTGAAAACCAGTGAAGGGGGAAGGCCCGGAGCCCAGACTTCACCCTGAGTAGAAAAATCTTCACTTCTCTTTTGAGCACCACAGCCTGAACCCCGCGAGCCGGAGTCAATTCACCTGGGCTCTGAGATGCTGCCATGTTTGGGTTTTTTTTTTCAGTGTAGACGTATTTATAGTTAAGAGGATCCACTCATTACACCGAATGTGTCCCCATTGGTCTGCGTTGTTCACAGGGTTACTGAATGCCTCAGAGGAGTGTGGGGCTGAAATGAGGTGAGATTTCTTCTCCTTGGGAAGTTTACTGCACTCGGGAACTGAAACACCGACACGGATGTAAAGCTCTGTAGGGCATCTTTTCCTTACACGTGTGTACAGCACCTGACACAATGGGGCTCAGTTTCCAGGCTGAGGCCTCTAAGCACTATCCCAATGCAAACTAAAAATAATAACATAAGGCGGCCAGCTGCGGAGTAAATATCTGTGAGGCTGTATTGCCTTTTCGCACTCCTAAGGCCTCTCCCCGTGAGTGGCGTTCAGTAGCTAGCTTGTATTCGTAGTGACTCCGGACTGTTCAATATTCAACCAGAAAGCAGGTGAAGTTTTGACTTGTCTGGCCAGGGTGACCCTGTTGCGTAGCCGGTGAAGGTACTCCGGGCACTAATGGACTCCCCGGGGTGGATACAGCCTCCTAAGGGAAGTAGTGGAGGGTTCATTGCTTGGGTTGTTTAAAACGAGACTGGGCCGAGCAGTGGGGAATGTACCGTAGTGATCAGTTCTGCGGTGGCTGAGGGATCATGGTCTAGGAGGGACCGAAAATGGCTTTTCTATCTTTCATTCCCATGATGCGGGAACAGTTTCTTTTCTCCCAAGTCTGACGAGAAAGATTTAACTCTGTCTGCCAGCGATGGGCGGGAGGAGAAAGTGGAAACAGAGATTCCCAGCTGAACTGTGAGACCCCCCTGAGGGGAGGAGACAAGTTCTCTCACCGTGGCTATAAATCCACCAAAGGCAGGCAGCTGCGGGTTAGCGAGGACCGAGGAAAGGAAGGGAGCACTGCATGATTCTGGTGAGTTCGCCCACGGAATCCGATTCGTGTGGGCAAAGGAATTGTGCAGTTCTGTAGCCAGAGACGGGTCTGAAGCAGAACCTCAGATCCAAACACACCCACATTTTGGGCAAGTTCAAAACCTGATCCAAATTCTGCTGCTGTATATTTTAATTTCCTGTTTCATCTGCGGATTCGTATTGTGCCCCACCTGATCACACTTGGGTGCCTATCGCTAGACAGCTATGGTCTATATTTAGAATGAATGATCTGGTTTTCACCTAAACGAGTGATCTGGTTTTCAATGGGAGCTGATGGGTGTTCAGCACCTCCAAAAGATCAAGCTCTGTGCCCAAGCGTGGATGAAGGCAAATACTTTCAACAGCCAAGACTGAGGATGTGGTGCTGAGTGGCTCTTTAGACGTTTCACAGGAAGATGACCTCTCTTGACTTCAACGTTGGTCTTAGTTCCTTTCTGTTAAGGTGCCTGGATTCTGAAAGGGGTAGTGGAATGCAGTTTATGTGAAAGAGACTATGTGGATTACATTTGAGGTTTGCTTTTTTAAAAATCCTGGCCTTCCTTTCTGAAGGCATAATTTGAACCTGGAAATAGCTGCCCCCACAAATCAGGTGCGTAGCGGCTTCCATGCCCACATTCCTGTTGGCAGATCCTTGTGGATGCAAACAAAGGCGGAAAGCCCTAAAAGCTAATGATGGGATGGAGCCAGGAGCCACTTGTTGAAATTCCTCCACAAAATGATTGGGAAGTATAGGGGGATTTTGTACATTCTCTAGATATTGAGAATTATTGACCTTAAGATAGCACTCACAATGTGCAAAGCACTGTACCCACACAGACACACACTCTCTCTCACACACATGCACACACACATGCACACATGCACACACACACACAGATACTTTTCTTCATCAACAATAAGCCCTCTGTAACATACAGAAGGGGAGATAAAGGAATACAAACCAAAATATGAACCATTTTTTCCTATCATTATATGCATCTGTTATGTTAAATACATGTACATTAGCTCTACCCAATGGTCCATTGTTCCTTGGCCGAGTGGGTATTGAGGATGGGTGTGACGCAGGAATGGGGAGCGGGCTGGTTCAGGGGGACTGTTCTGTACTTTGGAGGCAGTGTGGGAGATGCAGACAGGTGGGTGCTCCATCCCTGGCAGAGTGGAGGGGGTAGGGGAAAACAAGAGAAGAGAACTGAGTGGATCAGTAAGGAGACAGAGCTGTCGAGAGCCCTGAGGATGAGGACAAGGAGCCTGTGGAGGGATTTCGTGCTTTCAGTGTGGGAGAAGGGGAATGTGGACCAGAGTGGAGGAGGTTGCCGGAACCAAGGCTGGAGATGACGAGGGGCTGGAGATGCAGGAGAGTGTAGGTAGTAGGGTCAGATCATAGGAACATGATGGAGAGTGACGTGACAGGACTTGGACACGCCCTGCACACGCAGGTCAGAGGGGTCAAAGACGTCTGCCAGGTTGTAGCCCTGAGTGACTGCGAGGCTGGAGGTGTTGTCAGCAGTGATGGAGATCGGGCAGAGGAGAGGGCTTGGTAACAAAGGCAATGAGTTCACCCCCCTCCCCTCCCTATTCCCCAGCATAAGAGAGGGTAGGCTGGGGTCAGGGGCTTCCCTTGGAATTCAGTCCCTACTCAACCTTGGTCAGAAATACCCTAACCATGCTGCAAAGCCCATATCTACCACACCAACTTCTCACCTGGGCAAGTGTAGGACTCCTGGGGTGGTCGCTGTCTGAGGGAGGGAAGGGTTTTGCTAATTTCTAGACTATCTGGTTTCAGCTGATTTGCTTGATATGTTTTGTGGGCTGTGGCCAATCCGGGTTGATCTTGCACAAGTGCCTAACGCTCCAAAATAGCAAAATAGAATTTGAAATCTGAAAGCTGCAGATGAAAATGGAGTATGAAATTCATCGTGTCTCCCCCAAGCACTCAGGTACCATGGTGACAGCACTGAAAGAAACGCTCATGATAACATAAAAGGTAATGCAAAGGCATGTAGGGAAAATTGGAAAGGGTTGGTGTCACAGATCTGATGTGTAGAGCCAACTCCAGACGTGACAGAAGTGGACCCAGTGCCTGTTGAAATAATAGAGTGGTAGATTTTAAAGGCAAGAAGGATCCATTATGGCCATCTAGCCTGACCTCCTACATATCACAGGCCAAAGATCCCACCCGATGATTCCTGCATGCAGCCCAGTAACGTGTGGTTGAGTTAGAACATCTCTCTGGGAACATCCAATCTCTATTGAAAGCCATGGAGAACTTACTACTACTACTGATGGTTCTCTTGAACTGGTTAATTCCAGCTTAGTTCCAGTTGCATGGTTGCATCTTATTCACAGTTTGCATTCTAAAGGCTTCAACTTCCAGTCACTAGAACTTGTTCTGCCTTTGCCTGCCAGATTAAAGAACCCTCCAGTAGCTGATATATTATCACTTTGTACTTACACCCCTGGATCCAGGCTTTCCTTAATTTGAGCTCCTCGATATTTACCACCCAACCAATGTTTCTATCAGCTCCAGACCTTGTCATCCATTCCCAAAGGAGTTGCACCCCGTGAGCCAGAGTGGAGTGCGGCATCTCACGTGTGTCGTGTCTGTTCACCATCTCATATGTTTTATTGACAGGACAGACGTTGATGTGAAACTTCTGGAGGATGCTCCTGCAGGGCAACCTGTCAGCTCCCAATGGCACAGGCTCTGATCCATCCGTGTTCTTCCTGACGGGCGTCCCGGGGCTGGAAGCTCTGCACCCCTGGATCTCCATCCCCTTCTGCTCTATGTTCACCGTGGCCCTTGTAGGAAACTGCACCCTCTTGTATGTTATCAAGACAGAGCCCTCCCTACACAAGCCCATGTTCTATTTCCTCGCAATGCTGGCCGTCATCGACCTGGTTTTATCCACCACCACCGTGCCGAAAATACTGAGCATCTTCTGGTTTAATTCCAGGGAGATCAGCTTTAACGCCTGCCTGGTGCAGATGTTTTTTCTTCACTCGTTCTCCACTCTGGAGTCTACTCTGCTGCTGGCCATGGCCTTCGACAGGTATGTGGCCATCTGAAACCCCCTGAGGTACGTCACCATCCTGACCAATTCAGTGATAGCAAAGATCGGGCTGGCGGTTTTGGCCCGGGCTGTTCTCCTAGTGCTTCCTCTGCCCTTCCTCCTCAGGAGGCTGCCCTACTGCGGGTCCCACGTCATCTCCCATTGCTACTGTGAGCACATGGCCGTGGTGAAGCTGGCCTGTGCTGACACCAGGTTCAATAACGTCTATGGGATCATCGTAACTGTCTTCATCGTGGGGCTGGATCTGATGTTTATCTCCCTATCGTATGTCAAGATCCTAAGGGCTGTCTTAAGTCTGGCATCCAAGGAAGAGCAGCTCAAGGCTTTCGGCACCTGTGTTTCCCACCTTTGTGCCATCTTAATAGTCTACACACCAGTGGTCCTCACCTCAACAATACACAGGTTCGGGCGCCATGTCACCCCGTACGTACACATCCTGCTGGCCAATTTTAACCTCCTCTTTCCTCCCATGATGAACCCCATCGTGTACGGTGTGAAAACCAAACAGATTCGTGACCGGGTGCTTCTCCTGTTCCGAGGGAAGAGCTTCTAGGCTGACCAGGAGGGGGCTGCTGAGTGATCAGGAAGCAGAGGATGCAGGAGAGGTTTTCTGAGTAACTTAGATGGCATGTTTGTGGGGGCTTTGTGTACGCTGGGACGGGAACTCCACCTCCGACGCACAGGGAGCAATACACCGTCCCCTACACAAGCTTAGGGCTGCTGGCCAGAAGGTGATCTTGGCCATGACCTTTTTCTCACTCGGCCCTGTGTGTGGAGTGTGAAGGAGTGTGAAGAGGAGTGTGAAAGCTCCTTGTACCTTCTCATGCTTTGCAGGAACATCTGGCCTTTATTACTGACACACCCAGCCACAGCCACAGAGGTGCATGCATCAGGAACAAATACTGTATCTGCCCCGATGTTCCATCAGATCTGAGATGCAGCAACACATCCTGGGCCATTTAGGCACCAGAATAAGTGCTTAGTGCTGGGCTCTTCTGTCCGAAACGTGCCACCATGGAAGCTGCTGGTGCCAACCTTTTCTATGGGAAATCTGGCCTTAGTTGTGGTGTCTGAACATTTGAGAGTCTGTCCCCAGTAGTTTAACCCTACCACACAGCAGCACAATGCACCAGGTCGAGAGAGAGGGGTGAGGAAAGGTGTATCTGCCTCAAAGAGCACTTCAAAAATCCCCAAATCCTTACCAGAGTGATCTCAGGCACAAAGTATTTAAAGTTCACTTTCTGATACTGACAATAAATTAATGAAATAGAGTATTGTGTGTGTGTGTGTTTAGGGCAACAAAAATGATTAGGGGTCTGGAGCACATGACTTATGAGGAGAGGCTGAGGGAACTGGGATTGTTTAGTCTCCAGAAGAGAAGAATGAGGGGGGATTTGATAGCAGCCTTCAACTACCTGAAGGGGGGTTCCAAAGAGGATGGAGCTCGGCTGTTCTCAGTGGTGGCAGATGACAGAACAAGGAGCAATGGTCTCAAGTTGCAGTGGGGGAGGTCCAGGTTGGATATCAGAAAAAACTATTTCACTAGGAGGGTGGTGAAACACTGGAATGGGTTACCTAGGGAGGTGGTGGAGTCTCCTTCCTTGGAGGTTTTTAAGTCCCGGCTTGACAAAGCCCTGGCTGGGATGATTTAGCTGGGAATTGGTCCTGCTTTGAGCAGGGGGTTGGACTAGATGACCTCTTGAGGTCCCTTCCAACTCTGATATTCTGTGATTCTGTGATTCTGTGTGTGTGTGTGTGTGTGTGTTAATGAAATACTTGGGAAAAAGTCTTGCTCTATTTTGCTATCACCTTTGTTCCTGTTGCCTAATATATGCTGGATAGCATATAGATATGTATCACATTAATAATATGTATTGTCTGCATAATATATATATACTAGTAGTATGCATTAACTACCAATAATATTAACTACAAATATTGTAGCAAAAGAACCAGATAAGTTAAAAAAAGAACTAGATAAGTTCATGGAGCATAGGTCCATCAATGGCTATTAGCCAGGGTGGGCAGGGATGGTGTCCCTAGCCTCTGTTTGCTAGAAGCTGGGAATGGGCGACAGCGGCTGGATCACTTGATTATGACCTGTTCTGTTCATTCCCTCTGGGACACCTGGCATTGGCCACTGTCGGAAGACAGGATATTGGGCTAGATGGACCTTTGGTCTCACCCACTATGGCCATTCTTATGTTCTTAACAGTGATATCACTGAAACAGCCTATGCCATAATCCTGTTCATTCACTTAAGCTTAGTATCCCATAATACCTTCATTTGGCACAAGCAGACATGAAACTTGTCAAAATGTGTGACTTGTCAAATCATATATAATAGCAGCTGAAATTTGTAACGGGGGAGCGCACCGTCAGTGTAAGGGGAATGCCACATAGCCCCACAGGCCGACTTTTTGGAGACTGGTATCATATTGAACCTTGTTCCTGTGCCGTATTAATAAACCTGCCTGACACTGGTTATTTGGGATCTTGAGTATGTTTCATAACAAAATAATGAACCAAAGTGTGGTCAAACGATACAATTTATCAACAATTCCAGACAGTTTGAATCACCACCCATAGATATCGCTGCAGAGATCCTATGGCCCATTTTCCCTGGAAAGCTTCTGATTTCTGGCACCCTGTGGGGTAGCATAACGAGAAATGGTCCCTCGGCCTCAACGACATAGCTCCTGCCTGAGGCCCTTTCCCCATAGTGCCAGGGGGCATGGGTGGAGTTTGTAGGTTTATGAGGGGCGCTGCCCCCAAACTGCACACATTGCTGGTGGGGGGGGCACAATTTAAAGGTTCAGCCGCCCCCCCCAGCCGCAAGGCACCCGGCACCGCCATGTACACCTGGGAAGGGGACAGCGGTGAGGAGTCCTGTGCCAGGAGCCAGCCCCAGACTCCCTGCTGGTGGGGTGGTGTCCAGTGATGGTCCCCGCCCAGGGCCAGAGGAGCCCAGCATCTCCGGCGGGTGGCAGAGGGCAAACCGGAGCTGCCAGGGGTGGGCGAGGAGAAGGGGCCGGCCCCGAGAGGAGGTGGTTGCCAGGGACTGGGGCTGGGCAGTGACACTCTCTTTCCATCTGGACAATGCCGTGATCTGGACCAACATAGGTAACAGCCGGGCCCGGCACGAGTGTGTCCCTCTGCCCAGCACTGGTGGCCCCTGCGTACTTCCCTCATTCCCGGGCTGGGGTGCCTGTGAGATGCACCAGGTTACTGGGGAGTGTCTGCGGCAGGGCTGCCAGGTGATGACAGGATTGTTGCCGGGTGTCTGGTTTTTGACCAGAATGTCCGGTCGAAAAGGGAAACTGTCAGTATTCAGTTAGGGGGCAGGGCCTCAGAGGAAGAGGAGTGGGGCAGTCCCGGTCCTGCCCCGAGCTCCTGGAGTCTGGGTGGTTTCCAGCCATGGTTACAAGGCCCCCACCCCGTTTGTGGACACCTACGCTTTAGCCACACTATGGCCATGGTTAAATTCCACCCCCCAGTCCCCGCATCCCTATGGAAGACTTGAACAAACACCAGGGCAGGTGCCCGGCCTCACGGGATGAGCAGTGTCCCCACAGTGGGCCCAGCACTGCAACCCTGGGGTAGGCATGGAATTTGTCCCTGAAGCATGGCCCCATTGTCCTGGCTGGAGCTGCCCCCCAAATATTGACGTCAAACTATACCTATGAAGGGGGCCCTTGTTCCTACCCAAAGAGGAAGTGGTAGCAGCTGCAATTGTGTAGTGTTGCTGCTTATGTTCCACCGCAGAGCTGGCTGCATGTCTGCAATGGGTGAGTGGGTCTGTCTAGAATTAGGTTTGGGGAGTTGTTCTGGATAAAAGAGGCCGTGCACATGTAAGATGTCATTATCCATCTCTTTCCCAAACCAGTTTTCATTTGTCTTCATAGTCAAGTCCAAGCAGAGCCCTAACACACAGGGTAAAGTCCTGCACATTGTGTGCGCATTTATTCACCTGCCCAATTTAGGTATGTAAATCCCCTGGTGCACACATCGGTTGAGGGGATTTGCACACTTTTTGTGGACGAATACAATATAGCCTACACTTCCATGCACTCTGCTGAGGGTTTGGCCCGCACTTTTTCATGTAGATGTCGATATGAACAGCCACCCAGGAGGAAAGACCCGGGTTATTCTACATTCCCCACTTGCTGTGACTCTCTAGGCTCCAAAACAAATGTGCCACTATAATGACCCAAGTCTCTCACCTCCCACCTGGGGAGTAAAGTCAGCAGGGGGTCATTAGGAGGTATAAATACTCTCACCCAGTTGATCCCGGCCGAGCGGAGAGTCCTGCAGTTTGTGTGTGACTTCAGCATGTGCTGAGAGGGAAGGAGACGCAGCCAGGGTTCAGGTGAGCTGGGGCAGTTTAGATTAAAGCTAATCCAGGATATTTCTAAATAGGAGATTTTTAAAGTAAATGTAAAACTTGGGGCAAAATCTGCTGTCAGTCACACTGGTGTAAACCTGGAATGATTCTGGATTTACCCCTGTATCAGTGAGAGCAGAGTGAGGCTGGTCATTTTGAAGGGAACTATTGAATTTAATCAAAAAACAAAGAGCCTAAAAAACGACAGTAAGAAACCATTGCATGTTCCAAAACATCAGGGGTATTCGGTTTACACACACACACAGCCATAGTTCTCGCCCCATGCACAACTGGATTGTAAGAGACTCTTTACTGTGTAACAAATTTATTTTGAGCTTATTTTGAGCTTATGCTGAAATAAATTTGTTAGTCTCTAAGGTGCCACAAGTCCTCCTGTTCTTTTTGCGGATACAGACTAACACGGCTGCTACTCTGAAACCTGTCTTTACTGTGTGTCTGTGTTATCATGGGAGATTTCAGTCTGGGGGACATATGTTTTGGAAGAGAAAAGTAGTGATTAGGACAGAGCAGTCCTATGAAACGAGCTCAATCACTTGCTAAACTGGGCTCACTTGAACAGCATGCAGTTGATTACAACTAAATGCGAGGTCCTGCATTGAGGAATCAAGACCGTAGATCACACTTACAGGATGGGGGACTATGTTTTAGAAAGCACTGACTCAAATAAGAACTTGGAGTGATGATGTATAACCAACTGTACATGAGGTCCCAGTGCAGTGTGGTGATGGAGAGAACAAATGCCCTCCTTGAAAGTATAAGCAGGGAAATATCAAGTGGATATAGAGAGGTCTGAGGCTTGGAGACACTGTTTCTACGTCCGGTGTCCACACTTCAAAAAGGTTGTTGACAGATTGAAAAGGGTTCAGAAAAGAGCTACAAGAATGATTTCAGAGCTGGAGAACATGGCTTATAGTCAGAGACTGAACAAGCTCGAGCTATTTAGTTTATCCGAGAGAAGGTTAAGAGGTGACTTGATCACAGTCTCTAAGTCCATAGAAGGGAAGAGATTTCTGACTGCAGAAGGTTCTTTAATCTAGCAGACAAAGGCAGAATGAGATCCAGTGACTGGGAACTGAGACTAGACAAATTGAGACTAGAAACAAGGTGCACATTCAAAGAGGAAGGCGAACTAACATTTGAAACAACTTAACTAGGGATGTGGTTGGATCGCCATCGCCTGAAGTCTTTAAATCAAGACTTGACGCCTTTCTCAGTGATACGCTCTAACTCCAAGAGACGTTATGGGCTTGAGGCAGAACTCACCTGGTGAAATTCTGTGGCCTGTGTTATTCAGGAGGTCAGAGCAGGTGATCAGAATGGTCCCTTCTTGCCTTAAAATCTATGACTCCATAATTATTTGATGACAATTTTTTCTCAGTTAATGAAATGATTAATAATTTTTCTACAACCTTTGATAAATATGGGCTGTAGCAGCTTGTAATATTTTCCCCTTTGTCAAAATGGTCTCTCCATCTCTGTTGATTTGGATTTTTATAGCATAAGATTTCTTCTCTCCATAGTCTGTTTTGACTACATGTGTGGGTAGGAATAGCTCAGTGGTTTGAGCCTTGGCCTGCTAAATCCAGTGTTGTGAGTTCAATGCTTGAGGGGGCAATTTAGGGAACTGGGGTTTTAAAAAAAAAAAAAAAAAAAAAACATGTGGGCATTTGTCCTCCTTTGAGCAGTGGGTTGGACTAGATGAGGTCCCTTCCAGCCCTGTGATTCTACAAATTTTGTCTGTTGTTCTGTTGCTCAGTCACACAGTTTTGTGAGGTCCCTTTGCAACTCTTTACAGTCTTCTTTGGAGTAATGTCTTGAGTAATTTTGTATCATCTGCAAATGTCACCACCTCACTGTTGACCCCCTTTTCCAAATCATTTATGACTACGTTGAACAGTACTGGTCTCAGTACAGATCCCTGGGAGGACACCACTATTTACCTCTCTCCATTCTGAAAACTGACCATTCATTCCTACCTTTTATTTCCTGTCTTTTAACCAGTTACTGACCCATGAGAGAACCTTCCCTCTTAGGCCATGACAACTTACTTTGCTTAAGAGCCTTTGGTGAGGAAACTTGTCAAAACCTTTCTGAAAGTCCAAGTACACTATAGCCACTGGATCACCCTTGTCCACATTTGTTGACCTCCTCAAAGAATTCTACTAGATTGGTGAGGGATGATTTCCTTTTACAGTAGCCAGGTTGACTCTTCCCCAACAAATCTTGTTCATGTCCGGTAATTCTGTTCTTTACTATCGTTTTAACCAATTTGCCTGGTTCTGGAGTTAGGCTCACTGGGCTGTAATTGCCAGGATCACCTCTGGAACCTTCTTTAAAAATTGGCATCACATTAGCTATCCTCTAGTCATCTGGTACAGAGGCTGATTTAAGTGATAGGTCACATACCACAGTTAGTAGTTCTGCAATTTGATATTTGAGTTCCTTCAGAATTCCTCGCTGAATCCCATCTGGTCCTGGTGACTTATTACTGTTTAATTTATCAGTTTGTTCCAAAATCTCTTCTTCTGACACCTGGGACAGTTCCTCAGATTTGTCACCTAAAAAGAACAGCTCAGTTATCCTGGAAGCCAGTGGGGAGTTCTTCCCCTGACTTCAATGGGAGCGGGATCAGACTCATAGTCTCTTTGGCTATGTCTACGCAGCGAGCGGCAGTCAGTCTCACAGCTGGGGTCGACAGACGCAGACTCGTGCTTCTCGGGGTACCGTACTAAGAATAGCTGTGTAGATGTTGAGGCTCGGGCTCTGAAGCAGGTGGGCTGGAGCCCCAACTTGAGCTTCAGCATCTACACAGCTTGTTTTAGCGAGGTGCCCCGCGTCTGTTGAGCTGAGCTCTGAGACTTGCTGCCGTGGGCTGACATTCCTGTGTAGAGGTACCCTTGGTCATCACTGAGATCAAAATAGCACTACTCATGCATGTTCCACGATGTACTATGTACATCCTGGCTGAATATCCAGAGTGTGCTACTGAATGTACTGGTACATCTTCCTACATGCAGCTTAACATGCCAGGTATTGCTGACAGCATGTGCTGTGTGGCCATATATACTAGGTACGTATTTGTTAGTCTCTAAGGTGCCACAAGTACTCCTGTTCTTTTTCCAGATACAGAACACGGCTGTTACTCTGAAACTAAATAATGTGCATCTCCTAGTAACAAGGTACACCAGGTATGTTCATTACTCGAGACTTGTAATGACATTCTAAAAACTCTAAATGATTTTGCACAAAAAAATATAAGGGTTTGTGTGATTAGTGTTATTGCAACATGACTGATAAGCTCAACAAAAGGTCAGTCCACTTCTTCCAGAGTTGAGACTGGCCCCTAGCGTGTATTTCATTTACAGGGTCTGTTCATTCCATGTGTTATGTTTTATTGAAAGGAAAGACATTGATGTCAGACTTGCAAAAGATGCCACAACAAGACAACCTGTCAGGTTCCAACAGCACAGGCTCTGATCCATCAGTGTTCTTCCTGACAGGCATCCCGGGGCTGGAATCTCTGCACCTCTGGATCTCCATCCCCTTCTGCTCAGTGTTCACCCTGATCCTTCTAGGAAACTGCACCCTCTTGTATGTCATCAAGACAGACACCTCCCTACACAAGCCCATGTTCTATTTCCTCGCCATGCTGGCCACCATCAACCTGGTTTTATCCATAACCACCGTGCCGAAAATACTGAGCATCTTCTGGTTTAATTCCAGGGAGATCAGCTTTAACGCCTGCCTGGTGCAGATGTTTTTCATTCACTCGATGTCCATGATGGAGTCTGCTGTGCTACTGGCCATGGCCTTCGACAGGTACGTGGCCATCTGCAACCCCCTGCGGTACGCCACCATCCTGACCAATTCAGTGGTAGCAAAGATCGGGCTGATGGCTTTGGCCCGGGCTGTTCTGTTCATGGTGCCTCTGCCCTTCCTCCTCAGGAGGCTGCCCTTCTGCCAGTCCCACATCATCTCCCATTGCTCCTGTGATCACATGGCTGTGGCAAAGCTGGCTTGTGCCAGCACTACGATCAATAACATCTATGGGATCATAGTAGCTATCTTCATTGTGGGGCTGGATCTGCTGTTCATCGTCCTGTCATACGTCAAGATCCTGAGTACTGTCTTAAGCCTGGCATCCAAGGAAGAGCAGCTCAAGGCTTTCGGCACCTGTGTTGCCCACCTTTGCGCCATCCTAGTGGTCTACATACCAGGGGTTCTCTCCTCAGTAATTCACAGATTCAGCAACCAAATTGCCCCATACGTACATGTCCTGATGGGCACTTTCTACCTCCTCTTTCCTCCCATGATGAACCCCATCGTATATGGTGTGAAAACTAAACAGATTCGCAACAGAGTTCGTCTCCTGTTCCGAAGGAAATGCTTCTAGGCTGCACCTTGTGTGGAGTCTAGTGGTGGGAAACCCATCAGCAAGTGCCCCACCCCCCTAAATGCACAGGGATCGTTAGTGCTGATGTATCTTTCTGCAGCATCTTGCATCCTGAACAATTTTAAAGCTCTTCGCAAACCATGGAGTGAAAGGTCTGTGCATGCTGGTGTGGGAATGCCGTCACCTTTGCAGGGGGTGCAGCATACAGTCCCCGTGTTCTCCCTGAGCTGTGGTGGTCACTATGGAAGATACACTTGGCTGTGGTCCTGCATCACTTGCAAGAGGGCTAGGCCTGCTCACTTCTTTAATGTAGGGAGGTGAAGTGTCTTACCTAACCTCACCCAGCAGCCCAATGACTGAATTAAGAATTGATCCTAGGTCTCTGGCATCCCGGGGCAGTGCCCTATCCACTAAGCCCTGCTGCCTCCATGACAATAAGATTATTTCAATTTTAATAAGATGATTTCCTGGGTTGCAATGCATGTGAACGGTGTTTCTCTCTTTGCCGGTTACCCACCCTATTATCTTTCAATCTAACTGAAGAATCTTGAACAGAACTTCAATAAAATTCAGCACCTAATTTTCGGCTGAAATAAGGCCCAGCCCAATTCTTACGAAATCAGTGACCTGAAGAACTCTGTAGAGCTTGAAAACTTGTGTCTTTCACCAATAGAAATTGTTCCAATAAAAGATATTACCTCCCAGACCATGTCTGTCTAGGTCAATGGGAGTCCATCCATTCACTTCAATGGGCTCATGTTGGTAATGAGTATGAATTAGGATCACATTTTAGCCCCTTTCACCTAGAAGGATCAAAAAGCTCTGTAAGAACTGTGGGGCTAGTCCTCAGATGTGATGAACTCCCACAATTCTCATTGGCTACAGTGGGAGTTCATTGGTCCCCATCTGTCAGGATAAGACCACATATTAGTGTAGGCTACCCTAGAAAGCCTTTGCTGGTATAACTACACCAGCAGAACCTTCTAGAGGAAATGAAGTGTATATCAGTGTAAGGAGATCTTTTGTTGGTATAGGCAAACCTTCTCCTCAAATGATATAAGCTATATCGTCAAAAGGACTCTTTTGCTGATATGGTTGTTGTGACGGGATGTACTCCGTTGTTGAAGTCTGGAAGCTATTGGAACTGCTGTGCCCCCTAACTGTTCAGCTGGGTTGGCCTCTTACACTTCTCTGCTGATGACCCACAGCCAGCCCCTCCGGGCCCTGTTATCACCCAAAATGACAGCAGGTGGTGCCACACCCCCAGTTGAGTTACCAAGGTGCTTTACCTAAGCCACTCATGGACCAACAAAGGAGGCACCAGCCAATTTCCCAGCCTTGCACCCCTACAGGAGCATAAACCCAGAATTAGACCGTCTTGCACTGCACAGCAATCTGTACAGCGTAAACTCATTAAATAGTCTGCTCCCCCCTCGATGTGGGAAAGATCTGCATCAGCCTTTGCTAACGGAGCTAAGAGTCTCAAACACTTCACTCAAATACACACTGGTTAAGATAAAACATAAATCAGGTTTATTAACTACAGAAGGGTAGATGTTAAGTGATTATAAGTGATAACAAACAGACCAAAGCAGGTTACCTAGGAAATCAAAGAAATTTGCAATCTAAGACTTGTACACACTAGGTAGGATTTGAATCAGAATATCTCCCCCTGACTGATGATACAAGCAGGTTTACAGATTCTTGAGGCACAGGCTGTATCTACTTTGCAGCTGGTGTTCCCCTCCCCCTTCAAAGTCCTTTGTCTTGCAGAGATTTTTGCAGGTGTTGAGTGTGGGGGAGTGAAGACAAGGGATGA
Source organism: Malaclemys terrapin pileata (assembly GCF_027887155.1). Taxonomy (NCBI): domain Eukaryota; kingdom Metazoa; phylum Chordata; order Testudines; family Emydidae; genus Malaclemys; species Malaclemys terrapin. Next base: position 347,297,810 of record NC_071505.1, on the reverse strand, counting down.
TGTCACTCCCCCTCTTTTATACTTTCTTCCAGCTTGCTGGAAAGTCTGTGCATGTGACGTGGGGGGTGTGCCCCCATTGGCCAAACATTCTCCATGGTCTCTGTGCTCCCTCTGAGGAAGATTTCTTATGCAGAGTTCCTGTGCTAAGAACATAAGAACATAAGAACGGCCGTACCAGGTCAGACCAAAGGTCCATCTAGCCCAGTATCCTGTCTACCGACAGTGGCCAATGCCAGGTGGCCCAGAGGGAGTGGACCAACAGGCAATGATCAAGTGATCTCTCTCCTGCCATCCATCTCCATCCTCTAACAAACAGAGGCTAGGGACACCATTCCTTACCCATCCTGGCCAATAGCCATTAAGGGACTTAACCACCATGAATTTACCCAGTTCTCTTTTAAACGCTGTTATAGTCCTAGCCTTCACAACCTCCTCAGGTAAGGAGTTCCACAAGTTGACTGTGCGCTGCGTGAAGAAGAACTTCCTTGTATTTGTTTTAAACCTGCTGCCTATTAATTTCATTTGGTGACCCCTAGTTCTTGTATTATGGGAATAAGTAAATAACTTTTCCTTATCCACTTTCTCCACATCACTCATGATTTTATATACCTCTATTATATCCCCCCTTAGTCTCCTCTTTTCCAAGCTGAAAAGTCCGAGCCTCTTTAATCTCTCCTCATATGGGACCCGTTCCAAACCCCTAATCATTTTAGTTGCCCTTTTCTGAACCTTTTCTAGTGCCAGTATATCTTTTTTGAGATGAGGAGACCATATCTGTGGATTCTTTCCTGAATGGGTGTTGACGACAGCAATTAACACTGTCTGGCTACTCCTTTGACATACCTGAAAGGCTGGTTTTGGGTGTTTCCAGCCTCACATCACATTTTAGTAACTCAGACATAACACGATTTTATAGCTTCACATACAATGATCACACATACAAGCCAGGGAGATATCACCGTTTAGCAGAATTATATCTCCCAAGGCATGCTTTGTACAAAACGTATCATAATTCCATCACCATGGTAAATGTGAGGTGCTTTGGGGTGCAGTGTCACAGTTGTGTCTACACAGGGGTTTTCCTGGCATGGCTTATGTCTGTCAGAGGTGTGAATTTTTCACACTCCTGAGTGGAATAACTGTGCCAACAAACCTGTGTAGTGTAGACAACTATTCCAGTCAGGAGTGTGAAAAATATACACCCCTGACAGACATAGCCATGCCAGGAAAAACCTCTGTGTAGACACAATTGTGACACTGCACCCCAAAGCACCCCACATTTACCATGGTGATGGAATTATGATACGTTTTGTACAAAGCATGCCTTGGGAGGTATCATTCTAAAAGTCTAGATCTGCTAAACAAAGATATCTCGCTGGCTCGTATGTGTGATCATGTTATGTGACACTATGAAATCTTGTTATGTGAGTTACTAAAATGTGATCTGAGGCTGGAAACACCCAAAAACAGCCTTTCAGGTACAACAATGGAGTAGCCAGACAGAATCCCCGGCTTATACATTTAAGGAAGGCATTTGACCTCTCCATCACCACACTGCACTGGGACCTCATGTACAGCTGCTTACACATCATCACTCTGAGTTCTCTTTTGAGTCAGTGCTTTCTAAAACAGAGCCCCCCATCCTGTAAGTATGATCTACGGACCTGGTTCCTCAATGCAGGACCTCACATTTAGTTGTAATCATCTGCAGGTTGTTCAAGTCAGCCCAGTTTGGCAAGCGATTGAGATCGTTTTACGGGACTGCCCTGTCCTAATCATTACTTGTCTCTCTGCCAAAACATATGTCCCCGAGACTGAAATCTCCCATGATAACGCAGACACACAGTAAAGAGTCTCTCACAGTGTGTGTAACCCAAACATCCCGGATGTTTTGGAACACTCAGTGGAATCTTCCCATCGTTTTTTTTTTGTTTGTTTGTTTGTTTGTTTGTTTTTTGATGGAATTAAATAGTTTCCTTCTGAATGACCAACCTCACTCTGCTCTCACTGATACGGGTGTAAATCCAGAATCATTCCAGGTTTACACCAGTGTGACTGACAGTAGATTTGGCCCCAAGCATTCCATTTGCTTTAAAAATCTCCTATTTAGAAAGATCCTGGATTAGCTTTAATCTAAACTGCCCCAGCTCACCTGAACGCTGGCTGCGTCTCCTTCCCTCAGCACATGCTGAAGTCACACACAAACTGCAGGACTCTGCACTCAGCCGGGATCAACTGGGTGAGAGTATTTATACCTCCTAATGACCCCCTGCTGACTTTACTCCCCAGGTGGGAGGTGAGAGACTTGGGTCATTACAGTGGTACATTCGCTTTGGAGCCTAGAGAGTCACAGCAAGTGAGTGTTAGGGCTTTGCTTGGACTATGAAGACAACTGAACACTGGTTTGGGGAAGAGATGGATAATGACATCTTACATATACGTGGCCTCTTTTATCCAGAAGAATCCACCAAACCTCATTCTAGAACGGGGTGTCCAATCTATGGCTCCGGAGCCACATGCGGTTCTCCAGAAGTTAATGTGCGGCTCCTTGTATAGGCACCAACTCCGGGGCTGGAGTTATAGGCTCCAACTTTCCAATGTGCTGGGGGTGCTCACTGCTCAACCCCTGGCTCTGCCACAGGCCCTGCCCCCACTCCACCCTGCCCCCGCTCCCCTGAGCCTGCCGTGTCCTCGCTCCTCCCCGCTCTCCTCCAGAGCCTCCTGCATGCCAGGATACAGCTGATTGGGAGGTGCGGGGAGGGAGGGGGAGGCGCTAATCGGCGGGGCTGCCGGTGGGCGGGAGGCGCTGGGAGGAGGGGCGGGTAGCTGAACGGGGAGCTGCAGACGTATTTCTGTGGCTCTTTGGCAATGTACATTGGTAAGTTCTGGCTCCTTCTCAGGCTCAGGTTGGCCACCCCTGTTCTAGACGGACCCACTCACCCATTGCAGACATGCAGCCAGCTCTGGGGTGGAACATAAGCAGCAACACTACACAATTGCAGCTGCTACCACTTCCTCTTTGGGTAGGAAGAAGGACCCCCTGCATAGCCATAGTTTGACTTCAATATTTGGGGGCAGCTCCAGCCAGGACAAGGGGCCACCCTTGGGGGACAAATTCCGCCCCTGCCCCAGGCTTGCAGTGCAGGGCCCACTGTGGGGTCGTTGCTGTCCCGTGGTGCCGGGCACCTGCCCTGGTGTCTCCTCAGGTCTTGCATAAGGACCCGGCGGGGGGTGGGGAGAGAGGGGATTTAACCATGGCCACACGGTGGCTAATGTTCAGTGTCCAGAGCCGGGGTGGGGGGGGGGCGCTTGGAAGCCATGGCTGGAAAGCACCCAGCCTCCAGGAGCTCGGGGTGGGGCTGGCTCTGCCCCACTCCTGCATGTGGGTTTCCTGCTGACTCAAGCCAGCCCCATGCTCGGTCACATGGTGCCGCCGGGCCCCTTCCCTGTGAGGCGGCTGGCCGGAGCCAGGCCAGTCAAGTGAGCTCAGAGGCCAGGAGAACTGCATGCTGCATCCCGTGGGGAGAGGCAGGAGCTACAGCTGGGCACGGCAGGGCGAGGGCCGCTTCTTTCCGGGGGGGAGAGGGAGGGTAATGGAGGGGCCTGCCTGGGATGAGCACATGACTCGACTTGTTTGGGGGTGGCCGAACCTTTACATTGTGCCCCCACACTACAAATATATGCAGGTTGATAGTGCCCCCTCCCGCCTCGCCGACCAGGCCGGCAACCCGTCCCCCCCTCAGACGGACCAAATGGGAAGGGGCTGTGAGCACCTGCCTGGCCTCCCTGGGCTGAAGGGCGTGTGCAGCTCCTCGGGCAACAGGACCAGGCAGGTGCTACAGCCAGACCCTGCCAACACCCTGCACCTCAGCAACCCGCTGTGTGCCTGGAGCTCATCACCGGGGCTTGGCAACTTTCTAATGCCTGAGAACCGAACATCTCTGCCACACCCCTTCCCCTGAGGCCCCACCCCTGTCACGCCTCTTCCCCCGAGGCCCCACCCCTGTCATGCCTCTTCCCCTGAGGCCCCGCCCCTCCCCACCTCTTCCCCAAGGCTCCGCCCACTGCCCCGCCTGTATCTCCCCCCGTCGCTCATTCCCCCACCCCCCGGGACTCACGTGCCACCTGCAGAGCCAGGCTGGGAGGAGCTGATGAGGAGCCTGCCCAATCGGGGCGCAGCGGGGTGGGGGAATCGGGGCACAGCGGGCGGGAGGGGGGTCTGACAGGTTCCCTCCCCGGCCAGTGCCGGTACCTACTTTGTGCCGGGAGCAGCCCGGTCTCTCCAGACGCCAGTCCCAGCTGCTGCTCTTCCCACACCCCGGTGGCAGAGGCGGGTTACTGCAGCGGTGCGGTCCGGTCGCTGACAGCTTCCCCTTTCCGACCGGACATGCCGGTCAAAACCGCACACCCGGCAGTAACCCTATCATCACCCGGCAGCCCTGCCGCAGGCACCTCCCAGTAACCTGGTGCCCCTCACAGACACCCCCCTCCCGGGAACGACTCAGGGGCCACCACTGCTGGGCAGAGGGACATACTCGTGCCGGGCCCGGCTGTTACCTATGTTGGTCCAGATCACGGCATTGTCCAGCTGGAAACAGAGTGTCACTGCCCAGCCTCAGACCCTGGGGAGCAGCAGCGCCGATACTCCATGGGGCCCAACAGCCACGGATCCTGGGGTGCGGCAGCTCGGAGCAGGAACAGCCATGAACCCTCCAGCCACCTGGCAACCACCTCCTCTCGGGGCCGGCCCCTTCTCCTCGCCCATCCCCGGCAGCTCTGCTTTGCACTGTGCCACCCACCGGAGACGCTGGGCTCCTCTGGCCTGGGCGGGGGTCATCGCCAGACACCGCCCCACCAGCAGGGAGTCTGGGGCTGGCTCCTGGCACAGGACTCCTCATCGCTGTCCCCTTCCCAAGTGTACATGGCGGTGCCGGGTGCCTTGCGGCTGGGGGCAGGGGGGCGACTGAACCTTTAAATTGTGCCCCCCCCACTAGCAACGTGTGCAGTTTGGGGGCAGCGCCCCTCATAAACCTACAAACTCCACCCATGCCTCCTGGCACTATGGGGAAAGGGCCTCAGGCAGGAGCTATGTCGTTGAGGCCGAGGGACCATTTCTCGTTATGCTACCCCACAGGGTGCCAGAAATCAGAAGCTTTCCAGGGAAAATGGGCCATAGGATCTCTGCAGCGATATCTATGGGTGGTGATTCAAACTGTCTGGAATTGTTGATAAATTGTATCGTTTGACCACACTTTGGTTCATTATTTTGTTATGCAATATACTCTAGAGCCCAAATAACCAGTGTCAGGCAGGTTTATTAATACGGCACAGGAACAAGGTTCAATATGATACCAGTCTCCAAAAAGTCGGCCTGTGGGGCTATGTGGCATTCCCCTTACACTGACGGTGCGCTCCCCCGTTACAAATTTCAGCTGCTATTATATATGATTTGACAAGTCACACATTTTGACAAGTTTCATGTCTGCTTGTGCCAAATGAAGGTATTATGGGATACTAAGCTTAAGTGAATGAACAGGATTATGGCATAGGCTGTTTCAGTGATATCACTGTTAAGAACATAAGAATGGCCATAGTGGGTGAGACCAAAGGTCCAGCTAGCCCAATATCCTGTCTTCCGACAGTGGCCAATGCCAGGTGCCCCAGAGGGAATGAACAGAACAGGAATCATCAAGTGATCCAGCCGCTGTCACCCATTCCCAGCTTCTAGCAAACAGAGGCTAGGGGCACCATCCTGCCCATCCTGGCTAATAGCCATTGATGAAGCTATCCTCCATGAACTTATCTAGTTCTTTTTTTAACTTATCTAGTTCTTTTGCTACAATATTTGTAGTTAATATTATTGGTAGTTAATGCATACTACTAGTATATATATTGGGCAGACAATACATATTATTAATGTGATACATATCTATATGCTATCCAGCATATATTAGGCAACAGGAACAAAGGTGATAGCAAAATAGAGCAAGACTTTTTCCCAAGTATTTCATTAACACACACACACACACACACACACACACACACACACTACTCTATTTCATGAATTTATTGTCAGTATAAGAAAGTGAACTTTAAATACGTTGTGCCTGAGATCACTCTGGTAAGGATTTGGGGATTTTTGAAGTGCTCTTTGAGACAGATACACCTTTCCTCGCCCCCCTCTCTCGACCTGGTGCATTGTGCTGCTGTGTGGTAGGGTTAAACTACTGGGGACAAACTCTCAAATGTTCAGACACCACAACTAAGGCCAGATTTCCCATAGAAAAGGTTAGCACCAGCAGCTTCCATGGTGGCACGTTTGGGACAGAAGAGCCCAGCACTGAGCACTTATTCTGGTGCCTAAATGGCCCAGGATGTGTTGCTGCATCTCAGAACTGATGGAACATCAGGGGCAGATACAGTATTTGTTCCTGCTGCATGCACAACCGTGGCTGTGGCTGGGTGTGTCAGTAATAAAGGCCAGATGTTCCTGCAAAGCACGAGAAGGTACAAGGAGCTTTCACACTCCTCTTCACACTGCTTCACACTCCACACACAGGGCCGAGTGAGAAAAAGGTCATGGCCAAGATCACCTTCTGGCCAGCAGCCCTAAGCTTGTGTAGGGGACGGTGTATTGCTCCCTGTGAGTCGGAGGTGGAGTTCCCATCCCAGTGTAGACAAAGCCCCCACAAACATGCTCTCTAAGTTACTCAGAAAACTTCTCCTGCATCCTCTGCTTCCTGATCGCTCAGCAGCCCCCGCCTGGTCAGCCTAGAAGCTCTTCCCTCGGAACAGGAGAAGCACCCGGTCACGAATCTGTTTGGTTTTCACGCCATACACGATGGGGTTCATCATGGGAGGAAAGAGGAGGTAGAAATTGGCCAGCAGGATGTGTACGTGTGGGGGGACTTGGTGGCCGAACCTGTAAATTATTGAGGAGAGGATCACTGGTGTGTAGACCACTAAGATGGCCCAAAGATGGGCAACACAGGTGCCAAAAGCCTTGAGCTGCTCTTCCTTGGATGCCAGGCTTAAGACAGCCCTTAGGATCTTGACATACGATAGGGAGATGAACATCAGATCCAGCCCCACAATGAAGAAAGCAACAATGATCCCATAGATGTTATTGAACCTGGTGTTGGCACAAGCCAGAGTGACCACGGCCATGTGCTCACAGTAGCAATGGGAGATGACGTGGGACCGGCAGTAGGGCAGCCTCCTGAGGAGGAAGGGCAGAGGGAGCACTAGGAGAAGACCCCGGGCCAAAGCCGTCAGCCCGATCTTTGCTATCACTGAATTGGTCAGGATGGTGGCGTACCGCAGGGGGTTGCAGATGGCCACGTACCTGTCGAAGGCCATGGCCAGCAGCAGAGCAGACTGCATGATGGAGAACGAGTGAAGGAAAAACATCTGCACCAGGCAGCCGTTAAAGCTGATCTCCCTGGAATTAAACCAGAAGATGCTCAGTATTTTCGGCATGGTGGTTGTGGATAAAACCAGGTCGATCACGGCCAGTATGGTGAGGAAATAGAACATGGGCTTGTGTAGGGAGGGCTCTGTCTTGATAACATACAAGAGGGTGCAGTTTCCTAGAAGGGCCACGGTGAACACTGAGGAGAAGGGGATGGAGATCCAGAGGTGCAGAGATTCCAGCCCCGGGATGCCTGTCAGGAAGAACACTGATGGATCAGAGCCTGTGCTGTTGGAACCTGACAGGTTGTCTTGTTGTGGCATCTTTTGCAAGTCTCACATCAATGTCTTTCCTTTCAATAAAACATAACACATGAAATGAACAGACCCTGTAAATTAAATACATGCTAGGGGCCAGTCTCAGCTCTGGAAGAAGTGGAGTTCTTCTTTCTGAGTTCATCAGTCATGTTGCAATACTAATCATACAAACACTTATATTTTTCTGTGCAAAATCATTTAAAGTTCTTAGAATGTCATTACAAGTCATGAGTTATGAACCCCACTTGGTTACAAATATCCTACCTGGTGTATCTTGCTACTAGAAGATGCACATTGTTTAGTGTGCATTCTCCCGTGAAGTACCTAGTATATCTGGCCGCACGGCACATATTTTCAGTCTAGAAATACCTGGCATGTTAAGCTGCATGTAGCAAGATGTGCCTGGTACATTCAGCAGCACATTCTGGGTATTCAGCCTGGATGTACGTAGTACATCGGGAACATGCATGAGTAGTGCTATTTTGATCTCAGCTTCAGAGCCCGAGTCTCAACATCTACACAGCTATCCTCGAGAAGCACAAGCCTGCATCTGTCAACCCGAGCTGTGAGACTAACTGCCGCTCGCTGCGTAGACATAGCCAAAGAACCTATGAGTCTGATCCCGCTCCCATTGAAGTCAGGGGAAGAACTCCCCACCGACTTCTGGGATAACTGAGCTGTTTTTTTTAGGTGACAAATCTGAGGATCTGTCCCAGGTGTCAACAGAGGAGGTTTTGGAACAAACTGATAAATTAAAAGTAATAAGTCACCAGGACCACATGGGATTCACCCAGGAATTCTAAAGGAACTCAAATATCTAATTGCAGAACTACTAACTCAGGTATGTGACGTATCACTTAAATCAGCCTTTGTACCAAATGACTGACAAATAGCAAATGTGATGCCGATTTTTAAAGAAGGTTCCAGAGGTGATCCTGGCAATTACAGCCCAGTGAGCCTACCTTCGGAGCCAGGCGAATAGGTTGAAATGATAATAAAGAACAGAATCATCCCTCACCAATCTAGTAGAATTCATTGAGGAGGTGAACAGACATCTGGACAAGGGTGATCCAGTGGCTATAGTGTATTTGGGCTTTCAGAAAGCCTTTGACAAGGTCCCTCACCAAAGCCTCTTAAGAAAAGTCACATGTATTCAAAACAGACTTTGGAGAGAAGAAATGTTATGATATAAAAAGTCCAAATGAATAGAGATGCAGAGACTATTTTCACAAAGGGAAAATTATTACAAGCTGCTACAAAACATACTGACGTAAGGTTGTAGAAAAAATTATTAATTATTTCATGAACTGAGAAAAAAATTGTGATTAAATAATTATGGAGTCATAGATTTTAAGGCAAAAAGAGACCATTCTGATCACCTGCTCTGAACCCTTTTCAATCTGTTAACAACCTTTTTGAAGTGTGGACACCGGACCTAGAAACAGTGCCCAATGATGGTCTCTCCAAGCTTCACACCTCTCTATTTCCACTCCCTATTCCCCTGCTTGTACATTCAAGGAGGTCACTTGTTGTCTCCATCACCACACTGCAGTGGGACCTCATGTACAGCTGGTTACACATCATCACTCTGAGTTCTCTTTTGAGTCAGTGCTTTCTAAAACAGAGCCCCCCCCCATCCTGTAAGTATGATCTACGGCCTTGGTTCCTTGATGTAGTACCTCGCATTAATTTGTCTCTCTGCCAAAACATATGTCCCCCAGACTGAAATCTCCCATGATAACAGAATTACACAATAGAGAATCTCTCACAATGCAATTACACCAGGGGAGAGAACTATGGCTCTGTGTGTAACCCAAACACCCCTGATTTTTGGAATACTCAGTGCTTTCTTCACATCATTTTTTTGTCTTTTGATGGAATTAAATAGTTCTCTTCTAAATGACCAGCCTCACTCTGCTCTCACTAATACGGGTGTAAATCCAGAATCATTCCAGGTTTACACAAGTGTAATTGACAGCAGATTTTGCCCCAAGCTTTACATTTACTTTAAAAATCTCCTATTTAGAAAGATCCTGGATTAGCTTTAATCTAAACTGCCCCAGCTCACCTGAACGCTGGCTGCGTCTCCTTCCCTCAGCACATGCTGAAGTCACACACAAACTGCAGGACTCTGCACTCAGCCGGGATCAACTGGGTGAGAGTATTTATACCTCCTAATGACCCCCTGCTGACTTTACTCCCCAGGTGGGAGGTGAGAGACTTGGGTCTCTATAGAGGTACGTTTGGTGGGGGCTCGACCTGTTCAGGGGGGCCGGGTGTACAGTGCTAAAATAATATGAGATCTGAGCTGTGTTCTATTTCCAGAAATAAAGAGTAAAACGCGGTCGTAAATAATTTGTATTTTATATTAGGGGGAAAAACCAAGAAGAAAAAACTCAAACAAAAAATTTCCAGAGGAACCGGGAGAGAGAAGACTCATAAAATATTTAAAAAAGTCACGTAACCGAACCCTTCTAGTATCTCTGTGCATCAGAGCGTTTGAAATCTAAGTTCGCTTGCTTCCAGGCTCTCTGCCTAGGATTCATATAAATGCTACTGTCTCTCCTCTCCAGGGCTATACCCCACATGAGCACTTTTACTTGCTTGCTTTATGAAATGAAGATTTAAGCTAGTTCAATAAACTCTTTAGGAACTTCTGACTACAAGCAGTGACTGAATACCCATCCAACGCGTGTGGCTAAGATGACACCTCTCTCACTATAAAACGTCTACGATCTCCCCATCTGCTTACACAGATCCTGGAATGTAATTTTACAGCTTCGACTTTGCTTCTAAACGTGTATACTAGTTTTCTTTATATTACGTGTGAAAGACAGCTCGAAATGTGAATTCAGGTGATTTCTGCCTTACGAAGAGTATTTGAAAGAAGTCGCTAAATCAGGGGTCCCCAAACTTTTGAGGGTCGCGCACTCCCCCTTATCCCTGTCCTCACGCCCCCTCCAGAGCTGGGGTGGGAACGGGGCTGTGGCTCGGGGGTGAGGGGGGTAACGCGAACAGGGGTGTATGGGGGATGAGGCTGGGTCAGCAGCTGGGGGTGGGTTTGGGGCTGGGAGTGTGACCGTGGCCAGGGGACAAGGCTGGGGGTGGGAGCAGAGCTGCAGCTGGGCTGTGATGGGGACCAGCAGCTGGCATGTGGACAGTTGCAGCTCTGCTCCTGGTCTCGCCACCAGGCTGGGAATTGAGCCATGGCCAGCGGCCGAGGCTTGGGGTTGGCACAGGGCCAGGAGTAGAGCAGCCACCAGGCCTTGGTGGGGGCCGGAAGCTGGGACCTCAGCCGGGTGCGGAGCCCTGTGAGGCTAGGGACGGGGCCCGGTGCAGGGTTGGGAGCCGGGGACATGGCTGGGGGCAGGACTGGAGAAGAGCTGGGGGTGGGAATAGGCTGGGTGGTGCTCCCTACCTACCCACCCTGTGGGGGTGGGCCCGGGCCCTGCTAGGCCCCCCCCGACGTTCCTCCATGCCCCCCTAGGGGAGCGCGCCCCACAGTTTGGGGATCTCTTGTCTAACTGTAAACGTGGTTATTAGAAACTGTAGGTTATAAATATACAAACCAGTTGGTCAGAAGGCAAATATGAGAAAAGTGTTTGTACAAGAAGAACAACATGTGACTCAAACATAGTGGGGGCGTCCCCTCCTTGAATTGGTACCAAAACAGTTATGACGAGTTACCCTCCCAGGCTTTGCTTCTCTATGCTCTAAACTATATTGACCTGGGATAAAATCACTTGTAGCCCACTAAACACTGACACCAGCTTAACTCTAGAGGGCAGTGTCTGGTGGTACACGGTTCAATTATGTACAAAATGGCGTCTTCTCTTTTGAAAACAAACGAAGGGATTTCAGACCCGATGAGGCGTTTTTTATGGAACTCGGTAACGTCAGAACAACAAAACGCTGCACTGAATTGTTCTGAGCACCCGGCACTGAGACACTCTTCTGAGAGGCTCCTGGCTAATTTAGTGCATTCCCCAAATCTGCTCTTCTCTGGATTTCTGAATTCTGAAGCATGTTCTTCAGACAGAACCCTAAGGAAATCACCGGGCCTCAGTCAAGGCATGCAACACGAGCTTTGTATTTCGCCACGTTCAGGCAAAAATTCTGTGTCTCCGAATATGTCTGGGAATTCATATGTGACTGCCTAGTCAGTGAGGTCTGGGTTTCCTGGTTCTACTGTTGTTCTGATTTTTACTGGCTGGCAGAGCAAACCACCTGAAACAAAGAGCTCAGTGCCAACCTGGATGATCCCCTGCAGAAATGGCCTCTTTTTCCTCTAGGTCACCTACCCACAGTGTGCTCACCGCGGCCTTCCCATGATATCCCCCCGCATCCGCCCTACAGTCTCCATGTGTACTCAGTTGATGTGTTTATTTCAAGGCTTTTGGCACCTGTTTCCCACCTTTGCGCCATCTTAGTGGTCTACACACCAGTGGTTCTCTCCTCAATAATTCCAGGTTCAGCCACCCAGTCCCCCCGCATGTACATATCCTGATAGCCAATTTCTACCTCCTCTTTCCTCCCATGATGAACCTCATCGTGTACAGTGTGAAAACCAAACAAATTCGTGACCGGGTGCTTCTCCTGTTCCGAGGGAAAAGCTTCTAGGCTGACCAGGAGGAGGCTGCTGAGTGATGTGGCATATCATACATTTATACAGTGACATTATGATATTTTCTGTTTTATTATCTATCCATTTCGTAATGGTTCCTAACATTCTGTTCGCTTTTTTGACCGCTTCTGCACATTGAGCGGATGTTTTCAGAGCACTATCCACCATGACTCCAAGATCTCTTTCTTGGGTGGGAACAGCTAATTTAGACCCCATCATTTTGTATGTGTATTTGGGATTATGTTTGCCAATGTGCATTACTTTGCACTTGTCAACATTGAATTTCATCTGCTCTTTTGTTGCCCAGTGACCCACTTTTGTGAGCTCCCTTTGTAACTCTTCACAGTCTGCTTTTGGCTTAACTGTCTTGAGTAATTTTGTATAAAATCTGCAAATGTTGCCACCTCACTGTTTACCCCTTTTCCCAGATGATTTATGACTATGTTGAACAGCACTGGTTCCAATACATACCTCTGGAGGACCGCACTATTTACCTCTCTCCATTCTGAAAACTGACCATTTATTCCTACCCTTTGTGTCCTATCTTTTAACCAGTTACTGACCCATGAGAGAACCTTCCCTCTTAGGCCATGACAACTCACTTTGCTTAAGAGCCTTTAGTGAGGGACCTTGTCAAAAGCTTTCTGAAAGTCCAAGTACACTATAGCCACTGGATCACCCTAGTCTGTATGGTTGTTGACCTCCTCAAAGAATTCTGCTAGATTGGTGAGACATGATTTCCCTTTACAAAAGCCAGGTTGACTCTTCCCCCACAAATCTTGTTCATCTACGTGTCTGATAATTCTGTTCTTTAATATTGTTTCAACCAATTTGCCTGGTTCTGAAGTTAGGCTCACTGGGCTGTAATTACCACGGTTGACCCTGGAATCTTCTTTAAAAATTGGCATCACATTAGCTATCCTCCAGTCATCTGGCACAGAGGCTGATTTAAGTGATAGGTTACTGTGACATTCTGAACCTCGGGGGAACACTCTGTACCCCCATGTTCCTCCTTAAAAATGATTGTATGGTATCTAATGCAAAGTTTGTCATGTTGGGTGTGTTCAGAAGGCTCATGATGCACTGAGCATTGTTGTTATAGTGATGTTATAGGTTGTAATTTCATGTATATAGTTATGAGGCTGAAAATGTGTCCTCATGGCTTAAAACAAGCCCAGGTAAAACTCTCCAGGAGCAGAGGGGCAGTTCACACCTCATCAGGGCATGTATGGGACAAACCCAGCCCAGCCTCACAGGATCAAAGGACACTGGCCTAGGCAGCAACAAAAGATCAGTTGGACTCTCGAGTGAGTCACCCCCCTTCCCTTGGTCAGTTTGGGACTACAATGAGGTGATGCTCACCTGACCCTGAAGGGGGGGGAGGCAAAGCCAAGAGGGAAGAAAGGACATGATAAAAAGGAGAGACATTTGCCCTGCTCTTCCTCTCTCTTCCACCCACATCTACAGACACCACCACCATCAAGTGACTGAAGTGCTGATCAAAGAGGAGAGCCTGGCTGAAGGGCAACCAGCCAGCCTGTGGTGAGAAGCATCTAAGTTTGTAAGAGCACTGAAAGTGTTAAGATTTGCTTAGAATGAGTTTTCCTTTTATTTCATTTGACCAAATCTGACTTCTTGTGCTTTGAGTTATAATCACTTAAAATCTGTCTTTTGTAGTTAATAAATCTGTTTGTTTAGTCTACCTGAAGCAGTGCACTTGGTTTGAAACGTGTCAGAGACTCCCCTTGGGATAACAAGCCTGGTACATATCAATTTCTTTGTTAAATTGATGAACTCATATAAGCTTGCAGTGTCCAGCGGGCATAACTGGACACTGCAAGACGAGGTTCCTAGGGTTGTGTCTGGGACCAAAGATATTGGCTAGTGTCATTCGGTTGCACAATCCGAGGAGCAGCTCACATGCCAGAGGCTGTGCGTGAACAGCCCAGGAGTGGGGGTTCTCACAGCAGAGCAGGGTCAGGCTGGCTCCCAGAGTCAAGGACTGAGTGACCTAGCAGATCACTGGTCCAGATAACACCAAGGGAACATCACAGTTACATACCACAGTTAATAGTTCTGCAATTTGAGTTCCTTCAGAACTCTTGGGTGAATCCCATCTGGTCCTGGTGCCTTATTACTGTTTAATTTATCAGTTTGTTCCAAAACCACCTCTATTGATAGCTGGGGCAGTTCCTCAGATTTGTCACCTAAAAAGAACAGCTCAGTTATACCGGAAGCCAGTGGGTAGTTCTCCCCCTGACTTCAATGGGAGCGGAATCAGAATCATAAGCTCTTTGGGTATGTTAGATAAAAAGTAGGTTAGATAAAGAGTAGATTAGATAAATGTCTATCAGGGATGGTCTAGACAGTATTTGGTCCTGCCATGCGGGCAGGGGACTGGACTCGATGACATCTCGAGACCCCTTCCAGTCCTAGAATCTATGAATCTATGTCTATGCAGTGAGCGGCAGTTAGTCTCACAGCACAGGTCGACAGACGCAGACTCGTGCTTCTCGGGGTACCGCGCTAAGAATAGCTGTGTAGATGTTGAGGCTCGGGCTCTGAAGTTGGTGGGCTGGAGCCCCAACTTGAGCTACAGCATCTACACAGCTTGTTTTAGCGAGGTGCCCCGAGTCTGTCGAGCCGAGCTCTGAGACTTGCTACCGTGAGCTGACATTCCTGTGTAGATGTACCCTTTGTCATCGCTGAGATCAAAATTGCACTACTCATGCATGTTCCATGATGTACTACGTACATCCTGGCTGAATATCCAGTGTGTGCTGCTGAATGTACCAGGTACATCTTCCTACATGCAGCTTAACATGCCAGGTATTTCTAAGCTGAAAGCATGTGCCGGGCGGCCAGATATACTCTGTACTTCATGGCAGAATGCACACTAAACAATGTGCATCCCCTAGTGGCAAGGTACACCAGGTAGGATACTTGTAACTGAGTGAGGTTCGTAACTCATGACTTGTAATGACATTCTAAAAACTCTAAATGATTTTGCACAGAAAAATATAAAGGTTTGTATGATTAGTGTTATTGCAGCATGACTGCTGAACTCAACAAAAGGTCAGTCCACTTCTTCCAGAGCTGAGACTGGCCCTTAGTGTGTATTTCATTTACAGAGTCTGTTCGTTCCATGTGTTATATTTTATTGAAAGGAAAGACTTTGATGTCAGACTTGCAAAAGATGCCACAACAAGACGACCTGTCAGGTTCCAAAGGCACAGGTGCTGATCCATCAGTGTTCTTCCTGAAGGGCATCCCGGGGCTGGAAGCCCTGCACCTCTGGATCTCCATCACCTTCTCCTCAGTGTTCACCGTGATCCTTCTAGGAAACTGCACCCTCTTGTATGTTATCAAGACAGAGCCCTCCCTACACAAGCCTATGTTCTATTTCTTTGCCATGCTGGCCATCATCAACCTGGTTTTATCCACAACCACTGTTCCGAAAATACTGAGCATCTTCTGGTTTAATTCCAGGGAGATCAGCTTTAACGCCTGCCTGGTGCAGATGTTTCTCATTCACTCGTAGTCCATCATGGAGTCTGCTGTGCTGCTGGCCATGGCCTTCGACAGGTACGTGGCCATCTGCAACCCCCTGAGATACGTCACCATCCTGACCAATTCAGTGATAGCAAAGATCGGGCTGGCGGCTTTGGCCCGGGCTGTTCTGCTAATGCTCCCTCTGCCCTTCCTCCTCAGGAGGCTGCCCTACTGCCGGTCCCACGTCATCTCCCATAGCTGCTGGGAGCACATGGCCGTGTTGGAGCTGGCTTGTGCCGACACCAAGTTCAATTACATCTATGGGATCACTGTAACTCTCATAATCATTGGGCTGGATCTGATGTTCATTGCCCTATCGTACGTCAAAATCCTAAGGACTGTACTAAGCCTTGGGTCCAAGGAAGAGTGGCTCAAGGCTTTCGGCACCTGTGTTGCCCACCTTTGTGCCATCTTAGTGATCTACATACCAGGGGTTCTCTCTTCAACAATATATAGGTTTGACCAGGAAGTCGCACCGCACGTACACATCCTGCTGGCCAATTTCTACATCCTCTTTCCTCCCATGATGAACCCCATTGCGTACGGTGTGAAAACCAAACAGATTCGTGACAGAGTTCGTCTCCTGTTCCGAGGCAAAAGCTTCTAGACTGCACCTTGTGTGGAGTCTCGTGCTGGGAAACCCATCAGCAAGTTCCCCACCCCTTTAAATGCACAGGGCTTGTTAGTGCTGATGTAACTTTCTGCAGCATCTTGCACCCTAAATGATTTTAAAGCTCTTCACAAACCATGGAGTGAAAGGTCTGTGCATGCTGGTGTGGGAACGCCGTCACCTTTGCAGAGGGTGCAGTATACAGTCCCTGTGCTCTCCCTGAGCTTTGGTGGTCACCATGAAAGTTACATTTGGCTGTGGTCCTACCTCATTTGTCCATCACTAGCAAGAGGGCTAGGCCTGCTCACTCCTTGCCTGTAGGGAGGTGAAGTGTCTTACCTAACGTCACCCAGCAGCACTGGTGAAAGCAAGATAAATTACTTACCGGTATGAGGGCTCAGCTCCGGGTCCCCGGATGGGGCGGGGCATCAGGTGGAAGGGGCAGGGCTGGGATCAGCCTCCCCCAGCTAGCCGTTCCACGCTGCCTGGCCCTCTGGCGGCGATTTTAAATCGCCGTGCCCCGGGGCAGCTGCTCCTTTCCCTCCATACCCCATCTGCGGCTGTGGGGAAGGAGCAGCGATGTTGAAGCCCTGTCGTGGCAGTGCTTTAATGTCAGCTGCGTATGGGCCAGTACCGGCGGCCACTTCTCACCGGTGCACTGTGCTGGCCCTTACCGGCCCACTTTCACCTCTGCCCAGCAGCCCCGTGACTGAACTAGGAATTGATCCTAGGTCTCTGGCATCCCAGTCCAGTGCTCTATCCACTAAGCCCTGCTGCCGCCGTGACAATGACATTATTTCAATTTTAATTAGATGATTTCATGGCCTGCAATGCGTGTGACATGGCGTTTCTCTCATAGCCAGTTCCCTACCCTATTATCTTTCAATCTAACTGAAGAATCTTGAACAGAACTTCAATACAATTCAGCACCTCATTTTTGGCTGAAATAAGGCCTGGCCCAATTCTTACGAAATTAGGAACCTGAAGAAGAACTCTGTATAGCTCGAAAACTTGTGTCTTTCACCAACAGAAATTGATCCAATAAAATGTATTACCTCCCACACCTTGTCTCTCTAGGTCAATGGGAGTCCATCTATTCGCTTCAATGGGCTCATGTCGTTAATGAGTATGAATTAGGAACACATTTTAACCCCTTTCACCCAGAAGGATCAAAAAGTTCTGTAAGAACTGTGGGGCTAGTCCTCAGATGTGATGAACTCCCACAATTCTCATTGGCTACAGTGGAAGTTCATTGGTCCCCAACTATCACAATCAGACACCATATTAGTGTAGGCTACCCTAGAAAGCCTTTGCCGGTATAACTACACCAGCAGAACCTTCTAGAGGAAATGAAGTGCATACCAGCATAAGGAGATGTTTCCTCCTCGAATGATATAAGCTATATTGTCAAAAGGACTCTTTTGCTGATATGGTTGTTTTTGTGGGATGTACCCCCTGGGTGAAGTCTAGAAGCTGTTGGAACCGCTGTGCTGCCTAATTATTCAGCTGGGTTGACCTGTTACACCGCTCTACTGATGACCCACTGCCAGATCCTCCAAGTCTTGTTATCACCCAACACAAGAGCAGGTGGTGCCACACCCCCAACTGAGTTACCTGAGTGCTTTACCTGAGCACTCATGGACCAACAATGGAGGCACCAGTCAACTTCCCAGCTCCCCAGCCTTGCACCCCTACTGGAGCATAAACCCAGAATTAGACCGTGTTACTCTGCAGAGGGATCTGTATGGTGCATGTTCATTAATTAGCCCGCTCCCCACTCAATGGGGGAAGATCTGCACCAGCCTTTGCTAACAGAGCTAAGATTCCCAAACACTTCACTCAAAAACACACTGGTTAAGATAAAACATAAATCGGGTTTGTTAATTATAGAAGGATAGATGTTAAGTGATTATAAGTGATAACAAACAGATCAAAGTAGGATACTTAGGAAATCAAGCAAACTTGCAGTCTAAGACTTGTACACACTAGATAGGGTTGGAATCATCAATATCTCACTCCGTCTGATGATACAAGCAGGGTTACAGATTCTTCCAGCTTGCTGGAAAGTCTATGCATGTGGCGGGGTTGGCGGGGGGAGGGGCGGTCCACTCGCATTGGCCAAACATTCTCCATTGTCTGTGTGCTCCCTCCAAGGAGACTTACACGGAGTTCCTGTGCTAGTAGATTCTTCCCTCGATGGGTGTTGACGACAGCAATTAACACTGTCTAGCTACTCCATTGGCATACCTGAAAGGCTGGTTTTGGGTGTTTCCAGCCTCACATGACACTTCAGTAACTCACACATAGGAAGATTTCATAGCTTCACATACAATGATCACACATACAAGCCAGCGAGATATCACTGTTTAGCAGAATGAAACCTTGCAAGGCATGCTTTGTACAAAACGTATCATAATTCCATCACCATGGTAAATATGGGGTGCTTTGGGGTGCAGTGTCACAATTGTGTCTACACAGGGGTTTTCCTGGCATGGCTTATGTCTGTCATGGGTGTGTATTTTTCATACTCCTGACTGGAATACCTGTGCCAACAAACTTTGGTAGTGTAGACCTGGCCTACGCCATCGGGGTCTGGAGAATCGGTTCATTTCAAGTCTGTGTGCATATTAGGGGTGTGGGGAAGGGAGAGGCAGAGAGTGTCTAATCTTCATATTTCAAATATTTGTATTTGTTCTTATGTGTTTTGAAGGGGGGGTCCATAATTGCTCATGAAGCCGGGTGTGTAGGGCTAAAATAATATGAGATCTGAGCTGTGTTTTATTTCCAGAAATAAAGAGTAAAATGTGGTGTCATCAAATAATTTCTATTTTATGTTAGTGGGAGAGAGAAGACTCATAAAATATTTAAAGAAGCCACGTAACAACCCTTCTAGTATCTCTATGCATCAGAGTGTTTGAAATCTACGTTCATTTGCTTCCAGGCTGTCTGCCTAGGATTCATATAAATGCTACTGTCTTTCCTCTCCAGAGCTATACCCCACGTGAGCACTTTTACTTGCTTGCTTTATGAAATGAAGATTTAAGATAGTTAAATAAACTCTTTAAGAAACCTATAACTTCAAGCAGTGACTGAGTGCCCATCCAACACGGGTGGCTAAGATGATACCTCTCTCTCTATAAAACGTTTATGATCTCCCTGTCTGTTTACCCAGAACCCATAACTTAGTTTTACAGCTTCTACTTTGCTTCTAAACATGTATACTAGTTTTCTTTATATTATGTGTGAAAGACAATGTGAATTCAGGTGATTTCTGCCTTACACAGAGTATCATAGAATCATAGAATCATAGAATATCAGGAGGTCATCTAGTCCAATGCCCTGCTCAAAGCAGGACCAGTTCACAACTAAATCATCCCAGCCAGGGCTTTGTCAAGCCTGACCTTAGGCCTGATCTACACTACGGGTTTAGGTCGACTTTAGCAGCGTTAAACCGAATTAAGCCTGGACACGTCCACACAACGAGGCCCTTTCTTTCGACTTAAAGGGCCCTTTAAATCGGTTTCTTTACACCACCTCCGACGAGGGGATTAGCGATAAAACCGGCCTTTGCGGGTCGGAATTGGGGTAGTGTGGACAGAATTCGATGTTATTGGCCTCCGGGAGCTATCCCACAGTGCTTCATTGTGACCGCTCTGGACAGCGCTCTCAACTCAGATGCACTGACCAGGTAGACAGGAAAAGACCCGCGAAGGTTTGAATTTCATTTCCTGTTTGCCCAGCGTGGAGAGCACAGGTGACCACGCAGAGCTCATCAGCACAGGTAACCGTGATGGAGTCCTCCCAGGATCGCAAAAGAGCTCCAGCATGGACCGAACGGGAGGTACGAGATCTACTCGCCATATGGGGAGATGAAGCAGTGATAGCTGAACTCCGTAGCAGTAAAAGAAATGGAAAAGTATTAGAAAAGATCTCCAAGGCCATGAAGGACCGAGGCCATAACAGGGACACACAGCAGTGCCGTGTGAAAATTAAGGAGCTATGGCAAGCTTACCACAAAGCCAGAGAAGCAAACGGAAGGTCCGGGGCAGAGCCGCAAACTTGCCGCTACTACGCGGAGCTGCATGCGATCCTAGGGGGTGCAGCCACCACTACCCCAACCGTGTGCTATGACTCTCTCACTGGAGAAACACACAGGGAAGACGGTTCGGGGAACGAGGAAGATGACGATGGAGGTACTGTAGGTAGCTCACAGCAGCAAGGAAGCGGAGAAACCGGTTTCCCCAACAGCCAGGGTATGTTTGTGACCCTGGACCTGGAACCAGTAACCCCCGAACTCACCCAAGACCCTCAGGGCACACAGGAGACCTCTGGTGAGTGTAACTTTGTAAATATTTGTAAACATTACAAAAAAAAAGCAAGCAAGTCTGTTAACGTGTATGGGGATGGAGCGGAAATCCTCCAGGGACATCTCCAGAAAGCTCTCCTGGTTGAAATGGGGTGATTTTATTAAGGGGGACATTCAGAGGCGCCCGTTCCTGCTCTTCTGACCAGAAATGTTCCCCGCTGTTAACCACGCGGTGGGGGGAGGGGTGAAGTGATCATCCCAGAGAATCGTGTGTGTGGGGGGGGGGGTTTACTTGTGTTTGTGCCGCATGTTAACCGGGAAACCGCAGCCCCCTCCTTTTACATTGAAACCCCATTTTAAATGGACAACCCAATTCATCCTTGATATGGGAAATGCGCTGCTGTTTGCAACCTTTCCCGCATGTTAAGAAGGTTAAAAAAGCCAAAACACTGTGGCCTACGATGGCTGCCTGCAAGCCGAAATATGCGACCTTGTAATGAAAGAGTGTACCCATTGTTCCCTAAAATGTGTCTTTTTTAACCACCTCTCCCTTCTCCTCCGCCAGCTGCAAATGTTTCTCCTTCGCAGAGGCTCGTGAACATTAGAAAGAGAAAACGTAAGACGAGGGACGAGATGTTCACGGAGCTGCAGATGTCCGCCCAGGCTGATAGAGCACAGCAGAATGCGTGGAGGCAGTCAATGTCGGAGATGAGAAAAGCCCAATATGAACGAGAGGAGAGGTGGCGGGCTGAATCGCGGGAAGAACAGAGTAAGTGGCGGGCTGAAGACGATAGGTGGCGTCAGCTTGCAGACAGACGGCAAGAGGCAATGCTCCGTCTGCTGGAGCATCAAACTGATATGCTCGAGCGTATGGTTGAGTTGCAGGAAAGGCAGCAGGAGCAGAGACCGCCGCTACAGCCCCTGTGTAACCAACAGCCCTCCTCCCCAAGTTCCATAGCCTCCTCACCAAGACGCCCAAGAACACGGTGGGGGGGCCTCCGTCCACCCAGTCACTCCACCCCAGATGATCGCCCAAGCATCAGAAGGCTGGCCTTCAATAAGAGTTAAAGTTTTAAAATGCAGTGTGTCCTTTTCCATCCCTCCTCCCCCACCCATCCCAGGCTACCTTGGCAATTATCCCCCTACCTCTGTAAGGAACTAATAAAGAATGCATGAATGTGAAAAAACAATGACTTTATTGCCTCTGCAAGCGGGAGGGGAGGGGAGGGTGGGGTGGGGTGGTTGGTTTACAGGGAAGTAGAGTGAACCGGGTCGGGGGGGGGGTTGGAGGGTTCATCAAGGAGAAACAAACAGAAGTTTCACACAGTAGCCTGGCCAGTCACAAAACTCGTTTTCAAAGCTTCTCTGATGCGCACCGCGCCCTGCTGTGCTCCTCTAACCGCCCTGGTGTCTGGCTGCGCGTAATCAGCGGCCAGGCGAGTTGCCTCAACCTCCCACCCCGCCATAAATGTCTCCCCCTTACTCTCACAGATATTGTGGAGTGCACAGCAAGCAGCAATAACAATGGGGATATTCTTTTCGCTGAGGTCTGAGCGAGTCAGTAAGCTGCGCCAGCGTGCTTTTAAACGTCCAAATGCACATTCCACCACCATTCGGCACTTGCTCAGCCTGTAGTTGAACAGGTCCTGACTCCTGTCCAGGCTGCCTGTGTACGGCTTCATGAGCCATGGCATTAAGGGGTAGGCTGGGTCCCCAAGGATCACGATAGGCATTTCAACATCCCCAATGGTCACTTTCTGGTCCAGGAAGAAAGTCCCTTCCTCCAGCTTTCGAAACAGAGCAGAGTTCCTGAAGACGCGAGCATCATGTACCTTTCCCGGCCATCCCACGTTGATGTTGGTGAAACGTCCCTTGTGATCCACCAGGGCTTGCAGCAGCATTGAAAAGTACCCCTTGCGGTTTACGTAGTCGGTGGCTTGGTGCTCTGGTGACAAGATAGGGATATGGGTTCCGTCTATGGCCCCGCCACAGTTTGGGAATCCCATTTCAGCAAAACCATCCACTATTGACTGCACGTTGCCCAGAGTCACTACCCTTGCTATCACCAGGTCTTTCATTGCCCTGGCAAATTGGATCACAGCAGCCCCCACCGTAGATTTGCCCACTCCAAATTGATTCCCGACTGACCGGTAGCTGTCTGGCGTTGCAAGCTTCCACAGGGCTATCGCCAATCGCTTCTCAACTGTGAGGGCTGCTCTCATCTTGGTATCCTGGCGTTTCAGGGCAGGGGAAAGCAAGTCACAAAGTTCCATGAAAGTGGCCTTACGCATGCGAAAGTTTCGCAGCCACTGGGAATCGTCCCATACCTGCAGCACGATGCGATCCCACCAGTCTGTGCTTGTTTCCCGGGCCCAGAATCGGCGTTCCACGGCATCAACCTGCCCCAGTGACACCATGATTTCCACATTGCTGGGGCCTGTGCCTTGTGAGAGGTCTATGTCCATGTCAATTTCCTCATCACTCTCGTCGCCGCGCTGCAATCGCCTCCTCGCCTGGTCCGGGTTTCGCCTTGGCATGTTCTGGCTCTGCATATACTCCAGGACAATGCGCGTGGTGTTCATAGTGCTCATAATTGCCGCGGTGATCTGAGCGGGCTCCATGATCCCAGTGCTAGCTATGGCGCCTGGTCAGAAAAAAGGCGCGAAAGTAGTATCTGATGGACCAGGAGAAGGAGGGCGGGAGGGAGGGAGTGAGGGAGGGAGGGCCGAGTGACGACATGGCATACAGGTACAGGAACAGGGAGAAACACAAACAACTGTCACACAGAATGGTCCCCCCAAAGATTAAACTGGAAACCCTGGGCTTAGCAGGCCTTTGATTTCACGGAGGAAGGGGAAGCAAATGAACACAGAACAAATCTATTTTTTACATCTTAAGGTGGCAGCCGACGGTGCAGCATGAGTGACAGCCATACCAGTACGATGACGATGGGTACCAATCTTAATATACCATCATCTGCCAAAAGGCAAGGGGCTGCTGCTGTGTAGCAATGCAGCCCCACGTCTGCCAGCCCCACGTCCGCCAGCACCCAGCATCGCCCTCGGCCTCTTCTGGGTGCTTAGCAGACAATATTGGGCAATTGGCAGAAAATAGTATATTACGACTGGTAACCATCATCATCAAAACAGTAGCATGTCTGCCCAGGTGGCCATGATTGACAGCCATACCAGTATGACGACGACGGGTACCAGTCATAATATACCATCGCCTGCAAGGGGCTGGTGCAATGCAGCCCTACGGCTGCCAGCCCCACGGCTATCACTCATGCTACACCGTCTACCGCCAAAAGGCAGTTAGCAGCTGCTGCTGTGTAGCAATGCAGTCCCACGTCTGCCGGCACCCAGAGGACATATGGTGACGGTGAGCTCAGCTGAGCTGAGCGGGCTCCATGCTTGCCGTGGTATGTTGTCTGCACAGGTAACCCAGGTAAAAAGGCGCGAATCTACTGTCTGCCGTTGCTGTGACGAGGGGGGAGGGGCCTGACGACATGTACCCAGAACCGCCCGCGACACTGTTTTGCATCATCCGGGCATTGGGATCTCAACCCAGAATTCAAAGAAAAGGCGCGAACCGCTTCTCGGCTCTCTGAGCTGTGGCGCAAACGTAGTATCTGACGGACTAGGGGAAGGAGGGAGGGGGGCCGAGTGACGACATGGCGTACAGGCACAGGGAATTAAAATAAAGAACGGTGGCTGTGCATCAGGGAGAGACACAAACAACTGTCACAGACTGGTCCCCCCCAAAGATTAAACTGAAAACCCTGGGTTTAGCAGGCCGTTGATTTGACGGAGGGAGGGGGAAGCAAACGAATACAGAGCAAATCTATTTTTTTACATCTTAAGACGACGGTGCAGCGTGACTGATAGCCCTCGGCATCTTTCTGGGTGCTTGGCAGCAAATACGGGGCGGTGTATGACGATGGTCTTCAGGCCTATTGCACAATCGGCTGCTCAGGGAAGACTCTGCTAACGTACGATGACCCGACTTGTAATAGGATGGCTAACAGTCGTAATACACCATTTACTGCCAAAAGGCAAGCCCCACGGCTGCCAGCACCCAGATCGCCGATGAAGGCTACCAGTCTACTGCACCGTCTACCGTCAAAAGGCAGTTAGCAGCTGCTGCTGTGTAGCAATGCAGTCCCACGTCTGCCGGCACCCAGAGGACATATGGTGACGGTGAGCTCAGCTGAGCTGAGCGGGCTCCATGTTGTCTGCACAGGTAACCCAGGTAACCCAGGTAAAAAGGCGCGAATCTATTGTCTGCCGTTGCTGTGACGGGGGAGGGAGGGGCCTGACGACATGTACCCAGAACCGCCCGCGACACTGTTTTGCATCATCCGGGCATTGGGATCTCAACCCAGAATTCCAAGGGGCGGCAGAGACTGCGGGAACTGTGGGATAGCTGTGGGATAGCTACCCATAGTGCAATGCTCCGGAAGTCGACGCTAGCCTCGTACTCTGGACGCGGTCCGCCGACTAGAGCACCTAGAGCATTTTATTGTGTGGACACACACAATCGGCTGTATACAACCGATTTCAATAAAACCGGCTTCTATAAATTCGAACTAATTTCGTAGTGTAGACATACCCTTAAAAACCTCTAAGGAAGGAGATTCCACCACCTCCCTAGGTAACACATTCCAGTGCTTCACCACCCTCCTAGTGAAATAGTGTTTCCTAATATCCAACCTAGACCTCACCCACTGCAACTTGAGACCATTGCTCCTTGTTCTGTCATCTGCTACCACTGAGAACAGCTGAGCGCCATCCTCTTTGGAACTCCCTTTCAGGTAGTTGAAAGGAGCTATCAAATCCCCCCTCATTCTTCTCTTCTGCAGACTAAACAATCCCAGTTCCCTCAGCCTCTCCTCATAAGTCATGTGCTCTAGCCCCCTAATCATTTTTGTTGCCCTCCGCTGGACTCTTTCCAATTTTTCCACATCCTTCTTGTAGTGCGGGGCCCAAAACTGGACACAGTACTCCAGATGAGGCCTCACCAATGTTGACTAGAGGGGAATGATCACGTCCCTCGATCTGCTGGCAATGCCCAAAATGCCATTAGCCTTCTTGGCAACAAGGGCACACTGTCGACTTATATCCAGCTTCTCGTCTACTGTAACCCCTAAGTCTCTAATTCAGCAGTCCCCAAACTTTTGAGGGTCGTGCTGCTGAGGGTTTGGCCCACATTTTTCATGTAGGTGTCGATATTAACACCCACCCAGGAGGAAAGACCTGGGTTAATCTACATTCTCCACTTGCTGTGGCTCCCTAGGCGCCAAAACAAATGTGCCGCTATAATGATGCACATCTCTGAACTCCCATCTGGGGAGTACAGTCAGCAGGGGGTCACTAGGTAGTATAAATACTCACATCTGAGTGGAAAGTAATGCAGTTTGTGTGTCAGTCACACCAGTGTGAGACTCACTGGAATGATTCTGGATTTACACCGTATTAGTGAGAGCAGAGTGAAGATGGTCATTTAGAACCAAACTATTTAATTCCATCAAAAAACAAAAACAACGATGTGAAGAAACCACTGAGTATTCAAAAAACCAGAGGTGTTTATGTTACACACACAGCCATAGTTCTCTCCCCTGGTACAATTGCCTTGTGTGGCGTCCCTAACCCAGTGGTTCTCAAACTTTTGTACTGGTGACCCCCTTTCACACAGGAAGCCTCTGAGTGTGACACCCCCCAATTAAAAACACATTTTTATATATTTAACACCATTATAAATGCTGGAGGAAAGCGGGGTTTGGGGTGGAGGCTGACTGCTCGCGACCCCCCATGTAATAACCTCGCGACCCCCTGTGGGGTCCCGACCCCCAGTTTGAGAACTCCTGCCCTAGCCTCTGTTTGCCAGAAGCTGGGAATGAGCGACAGGGGATGGATCACTTGATAATTACCTGCTGGGCTGAAGGGCGTGTGCCGGTCCTCGGGCAACAGGACCAGGCAGGTGCTACAGCCAGACCCTGCCAACACTCTGTGCCTCAGCAACCTGCTGTGTGCCTGGAGCTCATCACGGGGGGTTGGCAACTTTCTAATGCCTGAGAACCGAACGTCTCTGCCACACCCCTTCCCCTGAGGCCCCGCCCCTCCCCACCTCTTCCCCAAGGCTCCGCCCACTGCCCCGCCTGTATCTCCCCTCATCTCTCATTCCCCCACTCCCCGGGACTCATGTGCCACCTGCAGAGCCAGGCTGGGAGGAGCTGATGAGGAGCCTGCCCAATCGGGGCGCAGCGGGGTGGGGGAATCGGGGCACAGCGGGCGGGAGGGGGGGTCTGACAGGTTCCCTCCCCGGCCAGCGCCGGTACCTACTTTGTGCCGGGAGCAGCCTGGTCTCTCCAGACGCCAGTCCCAGCTGCTGCTCTTCCCACACCCCGGTGGCAGAGGTGGGTTACTGCAGCCGTGCGGTCCGGTCGCTGACAGCTTCCCCTTTCCGACCGGACATGCCGGTCAAAACCGCACACCTGGCAGTAACCCTGTCATCACCCGGCAGCCCTGCCGCAGGCACCTCCCAGTAACCTGGTGCACCTCACAGGCACCCCCCGCCCGGGAACGACGCAGGGGCCACCACTGCTGGGCAGAGGGACACACTCGTGCCAGACCCGGCTGTTACCTATGTTGGTCCAGATCACGACATTGTCCAGCTGGAAACAGAGTGGCACCGCCCAGCCCCAGCCCCTGGGGGGCAGCAGGGCCGATACTCCAGGGGACCCAACAGCCACGGATCCTCGGGTGCGGCACCTCGGAGCAGGAACAGCCATGAACCCTCCTGCCACCTGGCAACCACCTCCTCTCGGGGCCGGCCCCTTCTCCTCGCCCATACCCGGCAGCTCTGCTTTGCACTCTGCCACCCGCCGGATATGCTGGGCTCCTCTGGCCCTGGGTGGGGACCATCGCCAGACACCGCCCCACCAGCAGGGAGTCTGGAGCCAGCTGCTGGCACAGGACTCCTCATCGCTGTCCCCTTCCCAAGTGTACATGGCGGTGCCGGGTGCCTTGCGGCTGGGGGGGGCGGCTGAACCTTTAAATTGTGCCCCCCCCCACTAGCAACGTGTGCAGTTTGGGGGCAGCGCCCCTCATAAACCTACAAACTCCACCCATGCCTCCTGGCACTATGGGGAAAGGGCCTCAGGCAGGAGCTATGTCGTTGAGGCCGAGGGACCATTTTTCTTTATGCTACTCCACAGGGTGCCAGAAATCAGAAGCTTTCCAGGGAAAATGGGCCATAGGATCTCTGCAGCGATATCTATGGGTGGTGATTCAAACTGTCTGGAATTGTTGATAAATTGTATCGTTTGACCACACTTTGGTTCATTATTTTGTTATGAACTATACTCAAGATCCCAAATAACCAGTGTCAGGCAGGTTTATTAATACGGCACAGGAACAAGGTTCAATATGATACCAGTCTCCAAAAAGTCGGCCTGTGGGGCTATGTGGCATTCCCCTTACACTGACGGTGCGCTCCCCCGTTACAAATTTCAGCTGCTATTATATATGATTTGACAAGTCACACATTTTGACAAGTTTCATGTCTGCTTGTGCCAAATGAAGGTATTATGGGATACTAAGCTTAAGTGAATGAACAGGATTATGGCATAGGCTGTTTCAGTGATATCACTGTTAAGAACATAAGAATGGCCATAGTGGGTGAGACCAAAGGTCCAGCTAGCCCAATATCCTGTCTTCCGACAGTGGCCAATGCCAGGTGCCCCAGAGGGAATGAACAGAACAGGTCATCATCAAGTGATCCAGCCGCTGTCGCCCATTCCCAGCTTCTAGCAAACAGAGGCTAGGGACACCATCCTGCCCATCCTGGCTAATAGCCATTGATGAAGCTATCCTCCATGAACTTATCTAGTTCTTTTTTTAACTTATCTAGTTCTTTTGCTACAATATTTGTAGTTAATATTATTGGTAGTTAATGCATACTACTAGTATATATATTGTGCACACAATACATATTATTAATGTGATACATATCTATATGCTATCCAGCATATATTAGGCAACAGGAACAAAGGTGATAGCAAAATAGAGCAAGACTTTTTCCCAAGTATTTCATTAACACACACACACACACACACACACACATACTCTATTTCATTAATTTATTGTCAGTATCAGAAAGTGAACTTTAAATACGTTGTGCCTGAGATCACTCTGGTAAGGATTTGGGGATTTTTGAAGTGCTCTTTGAGGCAGATACACCTTTCCTCGCCCCCCTCTCTCGACCTGGTGCATTGTGCTGCTGTGTGGTAGGGTTAAACTACTGGGGACAAACTCTCAAATGTTCAGACACCACAACTAAGGCCAGATTTCCCATAGAAAAGGTTGGCACCAGCAGCTTCCATGGTGGCACGTTTGGGACAGAAGAGCCCAGCACTGAGCACTTATTCTGGTGCCTAAATGGCCCAGGATGTGTTGCTGCATCTCAGAGCTGATGGAACATCAGGGGCAGATCCAGTATTTGTTCCTGCTGCATGCACAACCGTGGCTGTGGCTGGGTGTGTCAGTAATAAAGGCCAGATGTTCCTGCAAAGCACGAGAAGGTACAAGGAGATTTCACACTCCTCTTCACACTGCTTCACACTCCACACACAGGGCTGAGTGAGAAAAAGGTCATGGCCAAGATCACCTTCTGGCCAGCAGCCCTAAGCTTGTGTAGGGGACGGTGTATAGCTTGCTGTGCGTTGGAGGTGGAGTTCCCATCCCAGCGTACACAAAGCCCCCACAAACATGCTGTCTAAGTTACTCAGAAAACCTCTCCTGCATCCTCTGCTTCCTGATCGCTCAGCAGCCCCCGCCTGGTCAGCCTAGAAGCTTTTCCCTCGGAACAGGAGATGCACCCGGTCACGAATCTGTTTGGTTTTCACACCGTACACAATGGGGTTCATCATGGGAGGAAAGAGGAGGTAGAAATTGGCCAGCAGGATGTGTACGTGTGGGGGGACTTGGTGGCCGAACCTGTAAATTATTGAGGAGAGGATCACTGGTGTGTAGACCACTAAGATGGCCCAAAGATGGGCAACACAGGTGCCAAAAGCTTTGAGCTGCTCTTCCTTGGATGCCAGGCTTAAGACAGCCCTTAGGATCTTGACATACGATAGGGAGATGAACATCAGATCCAGACCCACGATGAAGAGAGCAACAATGATCCCATAGATGTTATTGAACCTGGTGTTGGCACAAGCCAGATTGACCATGGCCATGTGTTCACAGTAGCAATGGGAGATGATGTGGGACCCGCAGTAGGGCAGCCTCCTGAGGAGGAAGGGCAGAGGGAGCATTAGCAGAACAGCCCGAGCCAAAGCCACCAGCCCAATCTTTGCTATCCCTGAATTGGTCAGGATGGTGGCGTATCTCAGGGGGTTGCAGATGGCCACGTACCTGTCGAAGGCCATGGCCAGCAGCAGAGCAGACTGCATGATGGAGAATGAGTGAAGGAAAAACATCTGCACCAGGCAGCCGTTAAAGCTGATCTCCCTGGAATTAAACCAGAAGATGCTAAGTATTTTCGGCACAGTTGTTATGGATAAAACCAGGTCGATGACGGCCAGCATGGCGAGGAAATAGAACATGGGTTTGTGTAGGGAGGGCTCTGTCTTGATAACATACAAGAGGGTGCAGTTTCCTAGAAGGGCCACAGTAAACACTGAGGAGAAGGGGATGGAGATCCAGAGGTGCAGAGATTCCAGCCCCGGGATGCCTGTCAGGAAGAACACTGATGGATCAGAGCCTGTGCTGTTGGAACCTGACAGGTTGTCTTGTTGTGGCATCTTTTGCAAGTCTCACATCAATGTCTTTCCTTTCAATAAAACATAACACATGAAATGAACAGACCCTGTAAATTAAATACATGCTAGGGCCCAGTCTCAGCTCTGGAAGAAGTGGATTGACCTCTTTCTGAGTTCATCAGTCATGTTGCAATAACACTAATCACACAAACCCTTATATTTTTCTGTGTAAAATAATTTAAAGTTCTTAGAATGTCATTACAAGTCACGAGTAATGAACCTCACTTGGTTACAAGTATTTTACCTGGAGTACTTTGGTACTAGGAGATGCACATTGTTTAGTGTGCATTCTCCCGTGAAGTACCTAGTATATCCGGCCGCATGGAACATGCTTTCAGTCTAGAAATACCTGGCATGTTAAGCTGCATGTAGCAAGATGTGCCTGGTACATTCAGCAGCACATTCTGGGTATTCAGCCTGGATGTACGTAGTACATCGGGAACATGCATGAGTAGTGCAATTTTGATCTCAGCTTCAGAACCTGAGCCTCAACATCTACACAGCTATTCTTAGCGCGGTACCTCGAGAAGCACAAGCCTGCATCTGTCAACCCACGCTGTGAGACTAACTGCCGCTCGCTGCGTAGACATAGCCAAAGAACCTATGAGTCTGATCCCGCTCCCATTGAAGTCAGGGGAAGAACTTCCCACCAACTTCTGGGATAACTGAGCTGTTCTTTTTAGGTGACAAATCTGAGGAACTGTCCCAGGTGTCAACAGAGGAGGTTTTGGAACAAACTGATAAATTAAACAGTAATAAGTCACCAGGATCAGATGGGATTCACCCAGGAAACCTAAAGGAACTCAAATATCTAATTGCAGAACTACTAACTCGGGTATGTGACCTATCACTTAAATCAGCCTTTGTACCAGATGACTGACAAATAGCAAATGTGATGCCGATTTTTAAAGAAGGTTCCAGAGGTGATCCTGGCAATTACAGCCTAGTGAGCCTAACTTCAGAGCCAGGCGAATAGGTTGAAATGATAATAAAGAACAGAATCATCTCTCACCAATCTAGTAGAATTTGTTGAGTAGGTCAACAGACATCTGGACAAGGGTGATCCAGTGGCTATAGTGTATTTGGACTTTCAGAAAGCCTTTGACAAGGTCCCTCACCAAAGCCTCTTAAGAAAAGTCACATGTATTCAAAACAGACTTTGGAGAGAAGAAATGTTATGATATAAAAAGTCCAAATGAACAGAGATGCAGAGACTATTTTCACAAAGGGAAAATTATTACAAGCTGCTACAAGCCATACTGACGTAAGGTTGTAGAAAAAATTATTAATTATTTCATGAACTGAGAAAAAATTTGTTATCAAATAATTATGGAGTCATAGATTTTAAGGCAAGAAGGAACCATTCTGATCACCTGCTCTGATCCCTTTTTTAATCTGTTAACAACCTTTTTGAAGTGTGGACACCGGACCTAGAAACAGTGCCCAATGATGGTCTCTCCAAGCGTCACACCTCTCTATTTCCACTCCCTATTCCCCTGCTTGTACATTCAAGGAGGTCACTTGTTGTCTCAATCACCACACTGCAGTGGGACCTCATGTACAGCTGGTTACACATCATCACTTTGAGTTCTCTTTTGAGTCAGTGCTTTCTAAAACAGAGCCCCCCATCCTGTAAGTATGATCTATGGCCTTGGTTCCTTGATGTAGGACCTTGCATTTAGTTGTAATCAACTGCATGTTGCTCAAGTGAGCCCAGTTTAGCAAGTGATTGAGATCGTTTTATAGGACTGCCCTGTCCTAATCATTACTTGCCTCTCTGCCAAAACATATGTCCGCCAGACTGAAATCTCCCACAATAACAGAGTTACACAATAGAGAATCTCTCACAATGCAATTACACCAGGGGAGAGAACTATGGCTCTGTGTGTAACCCAAACATCCCTGATTTTTGGAATACTCAGTGCTTTCTTCACATCATTTTTTTGTCTTTTGATAGAATTAAATAGTTCTCTTCTAAATGACCAGCCTCACTCTGCTCTCACTAATACGGGTGTAAATCCAGAATCATTCCAGGTTTACACAAGTGTAATTGACAGCAGATTTCGTCCCAAGCTTTACATTTACTTTAAAAATCTCCTATTTAGAAAGATCCTTGATTAGCTTTAATCTAAACTGCCCCAGCTCACCTGAACCCTGGCTGCGTCTCCTTCCCTCAGCACATGCTGAAGTCACACACAAACTGCAGGACTCTGCACTCAGCCGGGATCAACTGGGTGAGAGTATTTATACCTCCTAATGACCCCCTGCTGACTTTACTCCCCAGGTGGGAGGTGAGAGACTTGGGTCTCTATAGAGGTACGTTTGGTGGGGGCTCGACCTGTTCAGGGGGGCCGGGTGTACAGTGCTAAAATAATATGAGATCTGAGCTGTGTTCTATTTCCAGAAATAAAGAGTAAAACGCGGTCGTAAATAATTTGTATTTTATATTAGAGGGAAAAACCAAGAAGAAAAAATCAAACAAAAATTTTTCCAGAGGAAGCGGGAGAGAGAAGACTCATAAAATTTTTAAACAAGTCATGTAACCGAACCCTTCTAGAATCTCTGTTCATCAGAGCGTTTGAAATCTAAGTTCGCTTGCTTCCAGGCTCTCTGCCTAGGATTCGTATAAATGCTACTGTCTCTCCTCTCCAGGGCTATACCCCACGTGAGCACTTTTACTTGCTTGCTTTATGAAATGAAGATTTAAGCTAGTTCAATAAACTCTTTAGGAAACTTCTGACTACAAGCAGTGACTGAATACCCATCCAACGCGTGTGGCTAAGATGCCACCTCTCTCACTATAAAACGTCTACGATCTCCCCATCTGCTTACACAGATCCTGGAATGTAATTTTACAGCTTTGACTTTGCTTCTAAACGTATATACTAGTTTTCTTTATATTACGTGTGAAAGACAGCTCGAAATGTGAATTCAGGTGATTTCTGCCTTACGAAGAATATTTGAAAGAAGTCGCTAAATCAGGGGTCCCCAAACTTTTGAGGGTCGCGCACTCCCCCTTATCCCTGTCCTCACGCCCCCCCTCCAGAGCTGGGCTGGGAACGGGGCTGTGGCTCGGGGGTGAGGGGGGTAAAGCGAACAGGGGTGTATGGGGGATGAGGCTGGGTCAGCAGCTGGGGGTGGGTTTGGGGCTGGGAGTGTGACCGTGGCCAGGGGACAAGGCTGGGGGTGGGAGCAGAGCTGCAGCTGGGCTGTGATGGGGACCAGCAGCTGGCATGTGGACAGTTGCAGCTCCGCTCCTGGTCTTGCTACCAGGCTGAGAATTGAGCCATGTCCAGCGGCCGAGGCTTGGGGCTGGCACAGGGCCAGGAGTAGAGCAGCCACCAGGCCTTGGTGGGGACTGGCAGCTAGGTCCTCAGCCGGGTGCGGAGCCCTGCGAGGCTAGGGACGGGGCCCAGTGCAGGGCCGGGAGCCGGGGACATGGCTGGGGGCGGGACCGGAGAAGAGCCGGGGGTGGGAATAGGCTGGGTGGTGCTCCCTACCTACTGT
Organism: Malaclemys terrapin pileata; assembly: GCF_027887155.1. Taxonomy (NCBI): domain Eukaryota; kingdom Metazoa; phylum Chordata; order Testudines; family Emydidae; genus Malaclemys; species Malaclemys terrapin. The sequence goes on along the minus strand of NC_071505.1, from coordinate 347,263,657 downwards.
GGAAGCAGAGAAAAGAACTGACAGAAGGGAACTGCAATGCATGATGGTTGTTAGCAAGAGTCAGGCTTCGTTAGCAAGAGACAAGTCTTTGTTAGCAAGAGTCAAGCTAGCTGTGACCCTGATAACCCTGGCGAGATTTGTAGAAGCGAGGATTGTGTGAGGATTGTGTGAGACGGGTGAGAAAGAGCTGTGTAAGAAGTCATTGTGACCTCAGTATAGATAAGGTGTAGAAGACCTTGTGTAGATAAGGTATAGAAACTAATTGTATGTAGGCAAGAGTCAAAACAAGTAAGGAAATGAGATATCAAGATGGCCTATGTATAAACAAAATGCAGCTGTCCCTCATTATTTCTGTAATGAAAGGTATAAATGCTTGCTGTAATTAGTTACCAGAGAGAGACCTGCTTGCTCTCTCCTCTGCACATGTGAGAGTTAATAATAAAGCCTCTGACTTGCTGTACCTTAACAAAATAGTGAGAACTCAGTTTTTCTCCGACAATTTGGGGGCTCGTCCGGGATGGCAACGCCCACTGAGGCAACGGCAGCTGCTACGGATCGTTCCCCTTCGAACCCCATGGCGCCACAATAGAGGTAAGAGACCTTTTGAAATCTCTATTGGGGTGTCAGAGGAGGACTGTCCGTGGGGCCGTCTGCCCCTGTTGGGCTCACGCCATCCGAACTTATTGACTGTGCAGCAAGGTCAGATGCTGAGCGGCGTAATAGGGGAATTGTTTGCCGCCCCCTGTAAGCATATGCTAGGTGCATAGGGTTTGCACCTGTATTGAGGAGTTGTTACTGCCTCAAGAGGGGTTTTTACCGCCTCAAGTGATGCATCAAGGTACTTGGGAATAGTACCTGGAGGTACTCAGGAGTAGTACCTGGTATAAGGCCTTGGTATGTTGGTGTGTGTAGTCTGTGTGTGTGTGTGTGTGTGTGTACACAGCGTGAATTGAGTGTTACCGGAAGACGCCCAGAGTACTCTGCGAAGTCTTTTGGCTCGTGACCAGAACTACTCTAACGCAAGCCCGGTAACTAGAGGATCTTTTAGGAGATCCGACCCATGTAGGTTGACTCGGCCTGGCATCGTCCGGCGAGGAGGCTACCTGGGTCTAGGAGTGTGTGCACCCATCTTCCCTCCCCTTTTCCTCTCCGTGTGAGCCACTGACAGTCTGACTATCTCACTGGATGCAACAGAGTAAGCGGCGCTTTCTCTCTGAGATTAGCCGACGCTCTTTGCTGAAGGGAGGTGTAGGGGGTCATGGCTATCCTCGTTAGTCACTCCTGTGTGAATACCCTGTAGGGAGAGATCCTTAGTTTATGAGCTGCTAGCGCGGACAGGGTATCCTTCCCCCTTTGAGTGTGTGATTGGAAAATGGGTGGGGGACAGTCTAAGTCTTCCCTCTCACCCCCTAAGGGTACCCCAGCTTATTTCATGTACGTACATTATGGCCCGAAAACCTGCAGGTATTTAGATAATTGGAATCTTTACACGCGTGCAAATCCATCTAAACAATGTCCACTAGAAGGTACCTTTGATTTAGACAAACTTAAATACCTTAAAGAAACTCTGGCTTCACCAAAAGCCTCTGATACACAGTGGGAGCAATTTGTCTGTTGGTGGGAGGAAGCAACAAAGAGACTCCACGAGTCTCGAGTGCGGAGTCTAAAGGACTCCCAGGAAAAGTTAAAAGCCCAAGTGCAACATTTACAGCTTAAATGCAAGGCATCCAGCTGTTTAACCCCTAGAGCGATTCCTTCTGCTCCTGTGTATCCTAATCCTGTTCAAGCAATTCCTTCTGCTCCCCTTTATCCCCAATTAGTTAGATCTGACAGTGAGGAGGAAACTGCTGAGGATATTTTAGATTTCTTCAGTAACATTCAGCAGCAGCAGCAGCCCGTGCTGCCTCCTCCCCCTGCACAGCCTGGGTCTGCTAACGAATCTCACCCGGCAGTGCCAGTTTCACCACTGCATGTATCAGCTGCACACATTGTTCTCTCTTCCCCTGGGAGAGAAGCCTCCTCTTCACCACAAAGAGGTGATTCTGAGCCTGCCAGTAGCTCCCCTGATTCTAATCCCTCTGAGGAAAGTACCCGTTATCTTACTAGAAGTGTGGCACATGCACTCCAGGTTCCTTTAAGAGGCCTGGAACTATTTCTCAAATGCGTACTTTTCTTGGCATGACTGGGTACTGTAGACAATGGATTTTAGGCTATGCAACAATGATTAAACCCTTACAGGATCTGACTAAGTCAGGTACCCCTGAGCCTCTTCCTTGGTCTCCAGAGGCTGAACAAGCTTTTGTTGCTATCAAGCAAAGTCTGTCCAGTGCACCAGCCCTGGGACTTCCTGATTATGCTAAACCATTCACTCTTTTCTGTCATGAGCGTAATGGGTTTGCTTTGGCTGTATTAACGCAAAGGCACGGAGACAAACACCGTCCCATTGCTTATTACAGTACTGCCCTAGACGCTGTGGCAGCTGGATTTCCCCCTTGCCTGCGTGCTGTAGCTGCAGCAGCTCTTGCTGTTCAGGTATCTAAATCTATTGTCTTAGGATCTCCTTTGATTGTTGCTGTCCCTCATGCTGTGGCTGCTCTCTTGTTAAAATCTAAGACACAGCATCTATCCACTTCTCGTCTTACAAAATATGAGCTTGTCTTGTTGTCTTCATCCCATATTACTTTGGCTCGTTGCCCTGTTCTAAATCCTGCCTCCTTGTTGCCTGGGCCCGAAGATGGAGACCCACATGACTGTGTGTCTGTGACATCGGTTCTCTCTCGTCCAAGAGATGATTTACTAGATGTGCCTTTGCAAAATCCTGATCTTATTTACTTTGTAGATGGTTCGTGCTTGCGAGATTCTAAGGGCAAATTGGTTGCTGGTTATGCTGTGTGTTCTGCACATGCTGTTATTGAAAGTGCTTTCCTTCCTTCTGTGTTTTCTGCTCAAGTGGCCGAACTTGTGGCTTTAACTCGAGCCTGCATTCTCGCTCAGGATCAAGCAGTTACAATCTATACAGACTCTCGTTATGCTTTTGGAGTGGTACATGATTATGGGTTGCTCTGGAAGTATAGAGGTTTTCTTACATCCACTGGTTCTCCTATTAAGAACAGTCTGTATGTCTCTGCTCTTTTAGATGCTCTTTTATTGCCCAAAGCTATAGCTGTCGTGAAATGTACAGCTCACCAGACCCCTCATGATGAACTTACCCGTGGAAATGCTTTGGCAGACTCTGCAGCCAAAGCAGCGGCCCTTTCTGCACCTCAGGCTGAATATACTTGTGCTTTGATTGAACAGCCTCCACTAGCCTCCCTTGAGGATCTGGCCAAGATCCAGGAAGCAGCACCGGCAGCTGAGAAACGTTTATGGAGTGCTAATGGCTGTATTCTACACCCTGATCATCTTTGGCGTGCCCCAGCTGGTCGCCTGGTTGCACCGAAGATGCTAATGCCCTATCTTGCTCGTGTATACCACGGAATGGCTCACGTGAGCAAAGGGGGGATGGTTGCTGCGGTTAACCGAGATTGGTGTGCGTTCGGGTTCCCAGTCATTGCACATCACTACTGTCAACAATGTGTGATTTGTCAGCAGCATAACATTGGTAAAGCTGTTAAAGTTAGGCAGGCAGCTCACCCTCCCCCTTGGGGACCTTTTGTAAATATTCAGATTGATTTTATTCAACTGTCTAAATGTTGTGGCTATGAATATGTATTGGTTTTGGTGGATGTATTTTCAAATTGGGTTGAAGCTTTTCCCTGCAGGAAAGCAGATGCCAGGACTGTTGTGAAACTTCTGCTTAAAGATTTTGTACCACGATTTGGCATCCCTGTGAGTATCAACAGTGACCGTGGAACTCATTTTACTGGACAGATTGTAAAGGAGTTATGTGCAGCTTTGCAGACTCAACACAACCTTCACTGTCCCCACCATCCGCAGTCTGCTGGGACAGTGGAACGCCAGAATGGAATTCTGAAAAATAAACTGGCCAAGATTTGTGCTGAAACAAACTTGAAGTGGCCAGATGCCCTTCCTCTGGCACTAATGAGTATGAGGGCCACTCCCAATCGAAAGACTGGACTCAGCCCTCATGAGATTCTGACAGGGCGCCCGATGAGACTACCAACTGCGCCCCCACTGACCCTAGCTCAGATGGACATTCATTTAATGGATGACACAATGCTTAAGTATTGTCAGGCACTAATGAAATGTGTTAAGTCTTTCTATACACAGGTGAAAGAAGCACTACCCAAGGATCCTGTGCAGCCCTGCCACTCGCTGGAACCAGGAGACTGGGTCTACATAAAGGTCCATCAGCGAAAGACTGCCTTGGCTCCACGCTGGAAAGGCCCTTTCCAAGTCCTGTTAACCACTAACACTGCTGTGAAGTGCCAAGGACTGCCCACCTGGACCCATGCTTCGCACTGCAAAAAGACCCCTCCGCCTGGAGAGGATTCTCCAGCTGCTGATCAGCCTATTTCTCCTGCTAACTCTGCTGTGCCTCCTGGACAGCAGGGAAAGAGGACAAGGTGAAGTGCTAGTAACCTCTCCCTTGTCCACTGACAGATCTACTGTGCCTTTGAATTCTTTTACAGGAATCACACCAGTACAGGGTGAAGTGCTAGTAACCTCTCCCCGGTATTATGGTGAATCACAACTGCTTTTGAAGAAGAAAAGAAGAAACACTCGCTCTGCTGAAACCACCAAAGTCCAGAACTTTCTAACTACAAAAGACATTAAGAACTGGCCCTGGTGGAAGAAACGAAGTATTGTTTATTGGCAAGGAGGGAACTGTGGGGAACGTTCCTGGGAATGTGGGGTCCAGTGGTGGGGTGGATTCTTTCCAGGATCAGGGCTTTGTGCTTATGGACAGGTACCTTCAGGATGCACTGCCCTCCCTAATTGGCTTTCAGATGATGAATATCAAAAACGCCTTGCCACTACAAAGACTACACCTACCACTAGTCCCTTGACCCTTGCCACCACCACTGTAACTTATCCAGATACAAACAGTACTACACATTCCAATGAAACTCATTGGCCAAGACTTTCACATCTCAGTGATTTACTGAAATTTTGCTCAGAGAAATTATTCTTTAAAGTTCAAGATAATGTATATGAGCAAACAATTGAATGGAAAACAAATGGATCTGTAGAGATAAAAATACATGATATCACTACTAGTGAACCCCAAGAATTAATAACTGCAATTGATGGGTTCTATAGTGAAATAGATATGATGATTGTTCCTGGAATTTGTACTGTGTTAAATGAAAGAGGCCCTTATTGTTATTTGATCACCCAATTAGTGAACAATCGAACAAGCACTCAAAGAGTTTGTTCTGCCACTGGAAATTTTACCTGCATAGAAATGATTCCAGTGACTGATAATGTGACTTGTACCTTACTGCAATACACTCCATCTTATACCATTAATGTTAATGCCTCCCGGAAATACATAAAGGTGTTTGACCAACAGATGTGGTATAGTACTACACCAAAGAGAGATGTAGTAGGATATCGATGGACTGTGATTAACACCACACTGGGAACTGTTAAATTTTCATTGCCCTTATCCAGTTTCCAGATTACCTCTACATACCCGAACTGTTCACAAGGGGCTGCCATTAGATTAGCACAACAGAGGGCTTGGGTTATTTCTTCTAGAAAGAGAAGAGACTTGACCGGATCCCTGTGGGATGGGGCCAATAGTGCAGCAGCAGTTTGGAATATTTTTAAGAATCAGGAACATGATGAGAAATTGGGCCAACTAGAGAAGGCCATAGGCCTTGTTTCTGGAGCACAACTAACCCAGGTACAGGCTGGAGTTGGTGAGTTACATGTTATCTCCGCCCTTAGTTCTATGACCCAGAAGTTACTGACAGAGATGGTATTGAATATCACTGAGGCTGGGAAGGCATTGCAGTGGGATCTAGCATGCTCAGAGATTCAGGATTTCTTGAATGACCAGCTAATGGCCATTCGGAATGATCTAGAGCACCAGGCTTGGCCCACTGCCCTTACAGACACGTCAGGAGTGCCATCTGACCTGTGGCCATGGAGACATACTTGGAAACTTTCTGGGTGGAAGTGTGGACGTTCTCAGTGCTCCTTCCAAGCATATGGACCGGTACAGGGGGTGTGGGCTCCCACATACCGTATCCTGCCAGGTCCATGGGGAGGATGCATATGGGATTGGGTAATTCATCGAGACATCTGGGAAATTAGACCACCTGGTATGCCCAATCGATTTTTAGTTAGTGCTCCTAGGATTACACCTGACATTTGGATGGGGTTAGGTAACCTGTGGACATTCTGGCCATTAGAACCCCCACAGCTTCAGTGTACACGTAAACTGAAGCCAGGAGAAGTTGTCACTGTCTATGACTACGTTTGCTGGGAGGGTAGGGGACAAGGAACTACCCTGACAGGACACTTACTCTTCCAAGCTAATGGTAGCTGTGTGTATGTTAATGACACCATATCACAAGACATACATTTTAATCTCATTACCACTGCAGGCAATCATATCATTTACTGGCCTGCAGATAGAGTTTTTCAAGTAGCCCTTAGGTTCCAGATACCCTTTAATTGGACTAGCTTACTATCTGATAGATTTCAAAACTTGCTTTCATTGTTACCTGAGATTCAGAAAATCTCTGAGGTACAAGGGCAAATTCACATGCTTCAAAATGTATATCAAGTAGAAAAGTATGCCTTTCACACTGCTTATAGAGTAGCTACCTTATGTACTAAATATGATGTATTGTGCTTTATGACAAAGGCTGTACAACAACCCCATTATAGTATTGCTATGGGAATGTTATTGCTTGTATTGTTATTAGTTAGTTTAGGATTATGTTATTGTTGTTGTAAAAGACGTAATAATAGTAATACCTTTCATGTTCATGCTAATCATGCATTATCATTGCATCCAATCAAAACCCCTAAGGTTGAAGCATCTAATTTAGAATCTGAAGTCCAGGACTTGATGCAAATAGAGATTTGAGAATGTTTGTTGTACTAGAAGTACAAAAGGGGGGGGTTGTGGAAGCAGAGAAAAGAACTGACAGAAGGGAACTGCAATGCATGATGGTTGTTAGCAAGAGTCAGGCTTCGTTAGCAAGAGACAAGTCTTTGTTAGCAAGAGTCAAGCTAGCTGTGACCCTGATAACCCTGGCGAGATTTGTAGAAGCGAGGATTGTGTGAGGATTGTGTGAGACGGGTGAGAAAGAGCTGTGTAAGAAGTCATTGTGACCTCAGTATAGATAAGGTGTAGAAGACCTTGTGTAGATAAGGTATAGAAACTAATTGTATGTAGGCAAGAGTCAAAACAAGTAAGGAAATGAGATATCAAGATGGCCTATGTATAAACAAAATGCAGCTGTCCCTCATTATTTCTGTAATGAAAGGTATAAATGCTTGCTGTAATTAGTTACCAGAGAGAGACCTGCTTGCTCTCTCCTCTGCACATGTGAGAGTTAATAATAAAGCCTCTGACTTGCTGTACCTAAACAAAATAGTGAGAACTCAGTTTTTCTCCGACACTACCCACCCTGTGGAGGTGGGCCCGGGCCCTGCTATGCCCCGCCGGACGTTCCTCCATGCCCCCCCTGGGGAGCACGCCCCACAGTTTGGGGATCTCTGCTCTAACTGTAAACGTGATTATTAGAAACTGTAGGTTATAAATGTACAAACCAGTTGGTCAGACAGCAAATATGAGAAAAGTGTTTGTACAAGAACAACGTGTGACTCAAACATAGTGGGGGTGTCCCCTCCTTGAATTGGTACCAAAACAGTTATGATGAGTTACCCTCCCAGGCTTTGCTTCTCTATGCTCTAAACTATACTGACCTGGGATAAAATCACTTGTATTTCAACAGCTTAAAAACACCCCCTTTGCCCACTAAACACTGACACCAGCTTAACTCTAGAGGGCAGTGTCTGGTGGTACACGGTTCAATTATGTACAAAATGGCGTCTTCTCTTTTGAAAACAAACGAAGGGATTTCAGACCCGACGAGGCGTTTTTTATGGAACTCGGTAACGTCAGAACAACAAAACGCTGCTCTGAATTGTTCTGAGCGCCCGGCACTGAGACACTCTTCTGAGAGGCTCCTGGCTAATTTAGTGCATTCCCCAAATCTGCTCTTCTCTGGATTTCTGAATTCTGAAGCATGTTCTTCAGACAGAACCCTAAGGAAATCACCGGGCCTCAGTCAACGCATGCAACACGTGCTTTGTATTTCGCCAAGTTCAGGCAAAAATCCTGTGTCTCCGAATATATCTGGGAATTCATAAGTGACTGCGAATTCAGTGAGGTCTGGGTTTCCTGGTTCTACTGTTGTTCTGATTTTTACTGGCTGGCAGAGCAAATCACCTAAAACAAAGAGGTCAGTGCCGACCTGGATAATCCCCTGCAGAAATGGCCTCTTTTTCCTCCAGGTCACCTACCCACAGTGTGCTCACCGCGGCCTTCCCATGCTATCCCCCCGCATCCGCCCTGCAGTCTTTGTGTGTACTCAGTTGTGAGTACACAACTCAGTTGTGTGTACTCAGTTGATGTGTTTATTTCAAGGCTTTCGGCACCTGTTTCCCACCTTTGCGGGTCTACACACCAGTGGTTCTCCTCAATAATTCCAGGTTCAGCCACCCAGTCCCCCCGCATGTACATATCCTGCTAGCCAATTTCTACCTCCTCTTTCCTCCCATGATGAACCCCATTGTGTATGGTGCGAAAACCAAACAGATTCGTGACCGGGTGCTTCTCCTGTTCCGAGAAAAAAGCTTCTAGGCTGACCAGGAGGGGGCTGCTGAGCGATCAGGAAGCAGAGGATGCAGGAGAGGTTTTCTGAGTAACGTAGACAGCATGTTAGTGGGGGCTTTGTGTACGCTGGGATGGGAACTCCACCTCTGACTCACAGGGAGAAATACACCGTCTCCTGTACGAGCTTAGCGGTGCTGGCCAGAAGGTGATCTTGGCCATGACCTTGTCATCACTTGACCCTGTGTGTGGAGTGTGTAGGAGTGTGAAGGCTCCTTGCATGTTCTCTTGCTTCGCTGGAACATCTGGCCTTTATTATTGATACATCCAGCTACAGCCAAGGTTGTACATGCTGCAGGAACAAATGCTGTATCTGCCCCTGATGTTCCATCAGCTCTGAGATGCAGCAACACACCCAGGGCCATTTAGGCACCAGAATATGTGCTGAGTGCTGGGCTCTTCTGTCCCAAACGTGCCACCATGGAAGCTGCTGGTGCCAACCTTTTTTGTTGTTGTTGTAAATCTGGCCTCAATTGTGGTTTCTGAACATTTGAGAGTCTGTCCCCAGTGGTTTAACTCCACCACACATCAGCAGAATGCACCAGGTTGAGAGAGGGGGGCGAGGAAAGGCGTATCTACCTCAAAGAGCACTTCGAAAATCCCCGAATCCTCACAAGAGTGATCTCAGGCACAAAGTATTCAAAGTTCACTTTCTGATACTGACAATAAATATGAAACAGAGTAGTGTGTGTGTGTGTGTGTGTTGTGTGTGTGTGTGTGTGTGTGTGTGTGTGTGTGTGTGTATAAAATACTCAGGAAAAAGTCTTGCTCTACTTTGCTATCACCTTTGTTCCTGTTTTCTAATATATTCTCGATAGCATATAGATCTATATCACATTCATAATCTGTATTTTCTGCACCGTATATATATATACTAGTAGTACGCATTAAGTTCCAATAACATTAACCACAAACACAATAAAAAAGAACTAGATAAGTTAAAACAAGAACTAGGATAGGTCATGGAGGATAGGTCCATCAATGGCTATTAGCCAGGATGGACAGGGATGGTGTCCCTAGCCTCTGTTTGCCAGAAACTGGGAAGGGTGGCAGGGGATGGATCACTTACAATCATAGAATATTAGGGTTGGAAGAGACCTCAGGAGGTCTGTGACATTATTGACACCAACTGTGACAGTATAGACCATTGTTGCAACCAAGATCCTGTAGTGACACCAAATCTTGTACAAAGGAGGTCAAATAAGGTGTCTATGAGGAGGTTATGATTTGCTGGTTATGTTTATGCTATCTGGTTGCATGTATCATTTTTGTATTTAAAGTTATAAGTATTGGCTCTATACTGTCTGTAGTTCAAACTTGTGCTATGCTTCTGGATGACACCCCAGGCAATGTGGCGTCAGCACTGCCTAGCCTGCTGGATGGCCCATTAAGGACCATCAGCTATACAACTGACCCATTGAGAGAAGGCAAATACGCCTTGTGACTCAGCAAGGCATGCAGGGACATGCTTATGGACAGAACGCTAAGGGTTTTTCATGCCATGTGCTGGACAGCTTGTCCTTGGGACAAAGAAAGCAGAGGCCACATGGCAAGAAACTATAAAAGGCTGATGCCTCATCTTCATCTTATCTTCAATCCTGCTTCTTACTTCTGGAGGAACCTTGCTACAAACTGAAGCACTGAACAAAGGACTGAATGACCCATCCCAGCTGTGGATGTACTCCAGAGATTTGATTTAAACCTGCAGTTTATTCCATTACTGCTACAAGCCTGAACCAAGAACTTTGCCATTACTGTATGTTATTGACTCCATTTAACCAATTCTAGCTCTCATCTATATCTTTTTCCTTTCATGAATAAACCTTTAGATTTTAGGTTCTAAAGGATTGGCAACAGCGTGATTTGTGGGTCAGATCTGATTTGTATATTGACCTGGGTGTAGGGCTTGGTCCTTTGGGATCGGGAGAACCTTTTTCTTTTACTGGGGTGTTGGTTTTCATAACCATTTGTCCCCATAACGAGTGGCACTGGTGGTGATACTGGGAAACTGGAGTGTTTAAGGGAATTGCTTGTCAGACTTATGGTTAGCCAGTGGGATGAGACCCAAAGTCCTCTCTGTTTGGCTGCTTTGGTGTTCCTGAGAGGTGGAGAACCACCAGCCTGGGGCTGTAACTGCCCTGCTCTAAGCAATTTGTCCTGAATTGGTACTCTCAGTTGTGTCCCACCAGAGGCAGCATTGTTACAAGGTCATCTAGTCCAATCCCCTGCTCAAAGCAGGACTTGATGAACCTGTTCTGTTCATTCCCTCTGGGGCACCTGGCATTGGCCGCTGTTGGAAGACAGGATACTGGGATAGATGGACCTTTGTTCTGACTCAGCATGGCTGTTCTTATGTTCTTAACATTGATATCGCTGATACTGGCCCATACCATAATGCTGTTCATTCACTTATGCTAAGTATCCCATAACACCTTGCATTTGATTAACAAAACATTTCGCACAAGCAGATAGAAAACTTGTCAAAATCAAGATACATTAGTTTCTCTGTCTTAGTACAAGCCAGGGAAGTATCTTCACAGATCAGTACCTGGAATGCTAATATCTAAAACAAAGCTAAGGATGGAACAGAACATAACAAAATAATGAACCAAAGTGTGGTCAAACGATACAATTTATCAACAATTCCAGGTAGTTTGAATCACCACCCATAGATATCACTGCAGAGATCCTATGGCCCATTTTCCCTAGAAAACTTCTGATTTCTGGCACTCTGTGGAGTAGCATAACGAAAAATGGTCCCTCGGCCTCGATGACATAGCTCCCCCATGGCTCCCCACCCCTGGCTGAGGCCCTTTCCGCATACTGCAAGGGGGGAATGGGCGGAGTTTGGAGGACTATGGGGGTGCTGCCCCCCCAAACTGCATACATTGACAAGGTCATGGCCAAGATCATCTTCCGGCCAGCAGCGCTAAGCTCATGTAGGGGACTCTGTATGGCTTGCTGTGAGTCGGAGGTGGAGTTCCCATCCCAGCGTACACAAAGCCCCCAGAAACATGCTGTCTAAGTTACTCAGAAAACCTCTTCTGCATCCTCTGCTTCCTGATCACGCAGCAGCCCCCTCCTGGTCAGCCTAGAAGCTCTTCCCTCGGAACAAGAGAAGAACTCGGTCATGAATCTGTTGATCTTCACACCATACACAATGAGGTTCATAATGGGAGGAAAGAGGAGGTAGAAATTGGCCATGTATTGGTATGTGTGGGGCTACTGGGTGGCTGAACCTGTGAATTATTGAGGAGAGAACCACTGGTGTGTAGACCACTAAGATGGCGCAAAGGTGGGAAACAGGTGCCAAAAGCCTTGAAATAAACACATCAACTGAGTACACACGGAGACTGTAGGGCGGATGCGGGGGGATAGCATGGGAAGGCCGCGGTGAGCATACTGTGTGTAGGTGATCTGGAGGAAAAAGAGGCCATTTCTGCAGGGGATCATCCAGGTCGGCACTGATCTCTTTGTTTCAGGTGGTTTGCTCTGCCAGCCAGTAAAAATCAGAACAGTAGAACCAGAAAACCCAGACCTCACTGACTAGGCAGTTACATATGAATTCCCAGACATATTCGGAGACACAGGATTTTTGCCTGAACATGGTGAAATACAAAGCTCGTGTTGCATGCGTTGACTGAGGCCCGGTGATTTCCTTAGGGTTCTGTCTGAAGAACATGCTTCGGAATTCAGAAATCCAGAGAAGAGCGGATGTGGGGAATGCACTAAATTAGCCAGGAGCCTCTCAGAAGAGTGTCTCAGTGCCGGGCGCTCAGAACAATTCAGAGCAGCGTTTTGTTGTTCTGACGTTACCGAGTTCCATAAAAAACCCTCGTCGGGTCTGAAATCCCTTATTTCGTTTTCAAAAGAGAAGATGCCATTTTGTACATAATTGAACCGTGTACCACCAGACACTGCCCTCTAGAGTTAAGCTGGTGTCAGTGTTTAATGGGCACAAGGGGGTTGTAATAGTCTCTGCTGAGGTTCGGCCCTCAGCGGGGCTGTGGGGTCTCCCACCGCCTCGCTCTGGTCCGCCGTCAGTCCTGGTCCAGCGGCAGTCTGGGATAGCAAACACACGGTTAGGGGCTCAGGCCCCTAAGCAGGGGCTGAGTCAATGTTTATAGCAAGAGGTCCCAGCCTCTCTAGGCCAGGAGGAAGGGGGAGTCTGCCACCCAAAGAGTGGGTGGCAGGGGGGACGCAGGCCCTCCCACTCCACTGCATCCCAGCCTGGGGCCCTAGCAGCGGCAGAAACTCGCTGCTGTCAGTGGGGATCCTGGCTGTAACACACTGACATTGGGTCTGGCAGTGCAGCAGCCAGACTGGGGTCAGCTGCCCCCGGGCTACTTCCACACTCTCCCTCGTAGGGTACCTGGGCCGTACTAGTGTCCTCGGGGCTCTCTACCAGCATCGGTTCCTCCGGGTAGGTAGCGAAGGGCAGGCTCGGCCCCTCCTCGGGGTAGCTGGAAAGGGGCAGGCTCGGCCCCTCCTCAGGGTAGCTGGAAAGGGGCAGGCTTGGCCAGTCCTCCTCAGGGTACTGGGTGAGGGGTAGGCTCGGCTGGCCTGGTGAGTCAGCAGGCCGGTCGCGGCCTGCTGCTGTCTCCCAAGCGGGAGCTCGGCCACAGACGTCTGCTCTCTCCGGCGGCTTGTCCTCCACTGAGCTCTGCAGGCGGGCTTTTATACTTCCGGGTCGGCGCCGTGACCTCGGAGGGGTGGGGGCTGGACATTCGGTGGCTCCGCCCATGTTGGTGTTAGGGGAGGTTCGGCCCTCAGCGGGGCTGTGGGGTATCCCACCGCCTCGCTACTGGGGTGTTTTTAAGCTGTTGAGTTACAAGTGATTTTATCCCAGGTCAATATAGTTCAGAGTATAAAGAAGCAAAGTCTGGGAGGGTAACTCGTTATAACTGTTTCGGTACCAATTCAAGGAGGTGACTCCCCCACTATTTTGAGTCACACGTGATTCTTCTTGTACAAACACTTTTCTGATATTTCACTTCTGATCAACTGGTTTGTTCATTTATAACCTACAGTTTTTAATAACCACGTTTACAATTAGAGCAGAGATCCCCAAACTGTGGGGCGCACTCCCCTGGGGGGGCATGAAGGAACGTCCAGGAGGGCATGGCAGGGCCCAAGCCAGGCCCCACCGGGGGTGGAGAGGATGCACCACCCAGACTCTTCCTGCCCCCATGTCTGCCCTGGTACCACCCCCAGCCATGTCCCTGGCTCCCGGCCTTGCGCCTGGCCCCGTCCCTAGCTTCGGCAGGGGTCTGCACCCAGCTGAGGTCCCAGCTGCCGGCCCCCACCAAGGCCTGGTGGCTGCTCCACTCCTGGCCCTGCGCCAGCCCCCAGCCTCAGCCACTGGCTGTGGCTCCATTCTTGGCCTGGTGGCGAGGCCAGGTGTGGAGCTGCACCTGGCCATGGCTCCACTCCCAGCCCCAAACCCACCCCCAGCTGCGGCCCCAGTCTTAGCCCCCACACACCTGTTCACGTTGTCCCCCCACCCCCGAGCCACAGCCCTGCTCCCAGCCCAGCTCTGGGACGTGGGGAGGGACGTGGGGTGTGGACAGAGGTAAGGGGGGCATGACCCTCAAAATTTTGGGGACCACTGAATTAGAAACTTCTTTCAAATATTCTATGTCAGGCAGAAATCACCTGAATTCACATTTCTAGCTGTCTTTCACACATAATATAAAGAAAACTCTTATATATGTTTAGAAGCAAAGTAGAAGCTGTAAAACTACATTCCAAGATCTGTGTAAGCAAACAGGGAGATCATAGATGTTTTATAGCGAGAGAGGCGTCATTTTAGCCACACATGTTAGACTGGCATTCAGTTGCTGCTTAAAGTCAGAGGTTTCCTAAAGAGTTTATTGAACTAGCTTAAATCTTCATTTCATAAAGCAAGCAAGTAAAAGTGCTCACGTGGGGTATAGCCCTGGAGAGGAGAGACAGTAGCATTTATACGAATCCTATGCAGAGAGCCTGGAAGCAAGCGAACTTAGATTTCAAACGCTCTGATGCACAGAGATACTAGAAGGGTTCGGTTACGTGGCTTGTTTAAATATTTTAAGAGTCTTCTCTCTCCCGCTTCCTCTTGGAGACTTTTCTTTGGATTTTTTCTTGTTGTTTTTTCCCTCTAATATAAAATACAAATTATTTGACCACACCGCATTTTACTCTTTATTTCTGGAAATAGAAAGCAGCTCGGATCTCATATTATTTTAGCCCTATACACCCGGCTTGATGAGCAATTAGGGACCCTCCTTCAAAACACATAAGAACAAATACAAATCTTTGAAATATGAAGATTAGACATTCTCTGCTTCCCCGTCCCCATGCCCCTAACACGCACACAGACTTAAAATGAACTGATTCTCCAGACCCCGATGGCATAGGCCAGGTCTACACTAGAGAGGTTTGTTGGCACAGCTATTCCAGTCAGGAATGTGAAAAATACACACCCCTGATAGACATAGCCATGCCTGGAAAACCCCTGTGTAGACACAACTGTGACACTGCATCCCAAAGCACCCCACATTTACCATGGTGATGGAATTATGAAACGTTTTGTACAAAGTATGCCTTGTGAGGTATCATTCTAAAAGTCCTGATCTGCTAAACATTATATCTCGGTGGATTGTATGTGTGATCATTGTATATGAAGCTATGCAATCTTGTTATTTGAATTACTTAAATGTGATGTGAGGCTGGAAACACCCAAAACCAGCCTGTCAGTTACAACAATGGAGTAGCCAGACTGCGTTAAGCGCTGTCATCAACACCCATCTAGGGAAGATTTACTAGCACAGGAACTCTGTATAAGGAAAAAGTACATGCAGCCTGTGCCTCAAGACTCTGTAAGCCTGCTTGTATCATCAGTCAGGGTGAGATATTGCTGATTCAAATCCTATCTAGTTTGTATTAGGCTTAGATTGTGATTTTGTTTGATTTCCAAGGTAAGCTGCTTTGATGTGTTCGTTATCACTTATAATCTGTCTTTCTGTAGTTAATAAACTGATTTATGTTTTATCTTAATCAGTGTGTTTTTGAGTGAAGTGTTTGGGAATCTTAGCTCTGTTAGCAAAGGCCGGTGCAGATCTTCCCCACATCGAGGGGGGAGCGGGCTAATTAATGAGCATGCACCATACAGATCCCTCTGCAGTCTGATTCTGGGTTTATATTCCAGTAGGGGTGCAAGGCTGGGGAGCTGGGAAGTTGACTGGTGCCTCCAATGATGGTCCATGAGTGGCTTAGGTAAAATACTCAGGTAACTCAGTTGGGGGTGTGGAGCCACCTGCTCTTGTGTTGGGTGATAACAGGACCTGGATGGGCTGGCTATAGGTTATCAGCAGGGCACTGTAAGAGACCAACCTAACGGAATAGTTAGGGGACACAGCGGTTCCAACAGCTTCCAAGCTTCAACAACGGAGTACATCCCATCACAACAACTATATCCACAATAGAGTCCTTTGACAATATAGTTTATATCATTCAAAGAGGAGGTTTCCTTATACTAATAAAAGATCTCCTTTTGCTGGTATACAGAAGGTTCTGCTGGTGTAGTTATACCGGCAAAGGCTTTCTAGGGTAGCCTACACTAATATGTGATCTTACCCTGACAGATGGGGACCAATGAACTCCCACTGTAGCCAATGAGAATTGTGGGAGTTCATCACATCTGAGGACTAGCCTCACAGTTCTTACAGAACTTTTTGATCCTTCTGGCTGAAAGGGGCTAAAACAGGATCCTAATTCACACTCATTAACGACATGAGCCCATTGAAGCGAATGGATGGACTCCCATTGATCTAGAGAGACAAGGTGTGGGAGGTAATATCTTTTATTGGACCAATTTCTGCTGGTGAAAGACACAAGTTTTTGAGCTATACAGAGTTCTTCTTCAGGTCACTGATTTTGTAAGAATTGTGTTGGGCCTTATTTCAGCCAAAAATGAGGTGCTGAATTGTATTGAAGTTCTGTTCAAGATTCTTCAGTTAGATTGAAAGATAATAGGGTAGGGAACTGTCTATGAGCGAAACGCCATGTCATACGCATTGCAACCCAGGAAATCATCTTATTAAAATTGAAATAATCTCATTGTCATGGAGGCAGTAGGGTTTAGTGGATAGAGCACTGCCCCGGGATGCCAGAGACCTAGGATTAATTTTTAATTCAGTCATTGGGTGGCTGGGTGAGGTTAGGTAAGACACTTCACCTCCCTACATTAAAGGAGTGAGTCGGCCTAGCCCTCTTGCAAGTGATGCAGGACCACAGCCAAGTGTATCTTCCATGGTGACCACCACAGCTCAGGGAGAACATGGGGACTGTATGCTGCACCTCCTGCAAAGGTGACGGCATTCCCACACCAGCATACACAGACCTTTCACTCCATGGTTTGTGAAGAGCTTTAAAATTGTTCAGGATGCACGATGCTGCAGAACGATACATCAGAATTAACAATCCCTGTGCATTTAAGGGGATGGGGAACTTGCAGATGGGTTTCCCAGCACTAAACTCCACACAAGGTGCAGCCTAGAAGCTTTTGCCTCGGAACAGGAGACGGACTCTGTCACGAATCTGTTTGGTTTTCACACCATACACGATGGGGTTCATCATGGGAGGAAAGAGGATGTAGAAATTGGCCAGCAGGATGTGTACGTGTGGTGCGACTCCCTGGCCAAACCTATAAATTGTTGAGGAGAGAACCCCTGGTGTGTAGACCACTAAGATGGCGCAAAGGTGGGCAACACAGGTGCCGAAAGCCTTGAGCTGCTCTTCCTTGGATGCCAGGCTTAAAACAGTCCTCAGGATCTTGACATACGATAGGGAGATGAACATCAGATCCAGACCCACGATGAAGAGAGCTACGATGATCCCATAGATGTTATTGAACCTGGTGTTGGCACAAGCCAGCTCCAACACGGCCATGTGCTCACAGCAGCTATGGGAGATGACGTGGGACCGGCAGTAGGGCAGCCTCCTGAGGAGGAAGGGCAGAGGGAGCATTAGCAGAACAGCCCGGGCCAAAGCCGCCAGCCCTATCTTTGCTATCACTGAATTGGTCAGGATGGTGGCGTACCTCAGGGGGTTGCAGATGGCCACGTACCTGTCAAAGGCCATGGCCAGCAGCACAGCAGATTCCAGGATGGACAACGAGTGAATGAAAAACATCTGCACCAGGCAGCCGTTAAAGCTGATCTCCCTGGAATTAAACCAGAAGATGCTCAGTATTTTCGGTATGGTGGTTGCGGATAAAACAAGGTTGATGGCGGCCAGCATGGCAAGGAAATAGAACATGGGCTTGTGTAGGGAGGGCTCTGTCTTGATAACATACAAGAGGGTGGTGTTTCCTAGAAGGGTCACGATGAACACTGAGGAGAAGGGGATGGAGATCCAGAGGTGCAGTGCTTCCAGCCCCGGGATGCCTGTCAGGAAGAACACTGATGGATCAGCACCTGTGCCGTTGGAGCTTAACAGGTTGTCTTCTTGTGGCATCTTTTGCAAGTCTGACATCAATGTCTTTCCTTTCAATAAAACATAACACATGGAATGAACAGACCCTGTAAATGAAATACACGCTAGGGGCCAGTCTCAGCTCTGGAAGAAGTGGATTGACCTCTTGTGGAGTTCATCAGTCATGTTGCAATAACACTAATCACACAAAGCCTTATATTTTTTCTGTGCAAAATCATTTAGAGTTCTTAGAATGTCATTACAAGTCATGAGTTACGAACCCCACTTGGTTACAGGTATCCTACCTGGTGTACCTTGCTGCTAGAAGATGCACATTGTTTAGTGTGCATTCTGCCATGAAGTACCAAGTATATCTGGCCGCACGGCACATATTTTCAGCCTAGAAATACCTGGCATGTTAAGCTGCATGTAGCAAGATGTGCCTGGTACATTCAGCAGCACATTCTGGGTTTTCAGCCTGGATGTACGTAGTACATCGGGGAATATGCATGAGTAGTGCTATTTTGATCTCAGCGATGACCAAGGGTACATCTACAAAAGCAAGTGGCAGCCCCCAACAGCAAGTCTCAGAGCTCGGATCGACAGACTCGGGGCACCTCGCTAAAACAAGCTGAGTATAGATGCTGTAGCCCACCAACTTCAGAGCCCGAGCCCCAACATCTACACAGCTATTCTTAGCGCGGTACCCCGAGAAGCATGAGCCTGCATTAGGTGAATTGATGGAAACTATAGTTAAGAACAGAATTATCAGACACATAGATCAACAAGATTTGTTGGGGAAGAGTCAACCTGGTTTTTGTAAAGGGAAACCATGTCTCACCAGCCTAGTAGAACTCTTTGAAGAGGTCAACAAACATGTGGGGAAGGATGATCCAGTGACATAGTGTATTTAGATTTTCAGAAAGCCTTTGACAAGGTTCCTCACAAAAGGCTTTTAAGAAATGTAAGTTATGGGATAGGAGGGAAGGTCCTCTCCTGGGTCAATAACTGGTTAAAAGACAGGAAACAAAAGTAGGAATAAATATCAGTTTCCACAATGGAGAAAAATAAATAGCACTTCTCCCCAGGGATCTGTACTCAGAACCAGGGCCGGCTCCAGGGATTTGGCCGCCCCAAGGAGCCAAAAAAAAAAAAAAAAGCCACGATTGCGATCGTGATCTGCAGTGGCAATTCGGCGGGAGGTCCTTTGCGCCGAGTGGGAGTGAATTGCCAAATTGCCGCCGAATAGCTGGACGTGCCGCCCCTCCCCGAAGTGGCTGCCCCAAGCACCTGCTTGCCAAGCTGGTGCCTGGAGCAGGCCCTGCTCAGATCAGTGATGTTCAACATATTCGTAAATGATCGGGAAAAAGGAGTAAACAGTGAGTGAGGTGGCAACATTAGCAGATGATACAAAATTACTCAAGACAGTGAAGTCCAAACAAGACTGTGAAGAGTTACAAAGGGATCTCACAAAACTGGGTGACAGGCCAACAAAAGAGCAGATGAAATTCATCGTTGATAAATGCAAAGTAATTCCCATTGGAAAACATAATCCCAACTATACATAGAAAATGATGGGGTCTAAATTAGCTGTTACCACTCAAGAAAGATCTTGGAGTTATTGTGACTAGTGCTCTAAAAACATCCACACGATGTGCAGCGGCAGTCAAAAAAGCAAACAGAATGTTAGGAACCATTTGGAAAGGGATAGATAATAAAACTGAAAATATCATAATGGCACTGTATATTTGAATTGGAAAAGATGACTAAGGGGGGATATGATAGAGGTCTATAAAATCATGACTGGTGTGGAGAAAGTGAACAGGGACGTGCTATTTACTCCTTCTCATAATAAAAGAACCAGGGGTCACCCAATGAAATTAATAGGCAGCGGGTTTAAAACAAACAGGAGGAAGTACTTCACCCAGCACACAGTCAACCAGGGGAACTTGTTGCCAGGGGATGCTGTGAAGGCCAAAAGTCTAACTGGGTTCAAAAAACAATGAGGTCCGTTCCTGGAGGATAGGTCCATCAATGGCCATCAGTCCAGATGGTCAGAGATGCAACTCCATGATCTGGGTGTCCTAAGCCTCTAACTGGCAGAAGCTGGGACTGGATGACAGAAAAAGGATCACTCAATTATTACCCTGTTCTTTGCCTCTGAAGCATCATTGCCTCTGAAGCATCTGGCATTGGCCACTGTCGAAGACAGGACACTGGGCTAGTCAGGCCAATGGTCTCACCCAGTATGACCATTCGTATATAGCATGTTGTACAATACTTGTCAGAGGGCTCAAAACTAGTCAGTCACACAGCGAAAACTCCCTGCTCCCAGGCCTAGAAAGCACTCCAGCCCCATCCACTGAAATACTGCAGGAGTGTCAGGCTACGCTTACACTGTTTCTGGCTTGGGGAAAACTAGAAATGTCACACCGAGAAAGTCTGACTTATGCATTGTCTTCTTGAAGCTTTGTCTACACTTGGCATGTAGGTCTGTGTAGCTACACACTGCACTGAAAAGCAGGTGTGTAGCTACACATGGCAGTGAAGGGCTCTGGCAGTGGGGAGGCAGCGGGGAAAGGGTCCTCACTTCCAGAGCCTTTCCCCACTGCTGGAGCCTTTCATTGCAATGGGGAAAGGCTCCGGCAGCAGGGAGGCAGTGGGACACTCAATGGTGGATATGGGAGCACGGCGTGGGTGTGTGGAGAATTGTATAGGGCAGGCCTGCACAACATGCGGCCCGGGGGCCGCATGCGGCCCATGTGGGCTCACTGTGCGGCCCACGGGGGGTGAGTAGGTGGGCCCACTGTGCGGCCCGCGGGGGGTCAGTAGGCAAGCTGGAGGGGTGGGGGGCTGAGGAGACAAGCGGGCGGGCAGTGGCGGGGGGGCAGGTGAGTCGGCGGTGGGGGAGAGGGGCTGAGTGGGTGAGCCGGGGCGGTGGGGGGCTGAGGAGGTGAGTGGCAAGTCGGTGGCTGACCTGTTCTACTGATCTGGTCTGGCTCCCATCCCCTCTCCAAGGGTTGCAGCTGTCTGGAGGTGCTGCCTTCCACCTCATTCATTCTTCATTGAGGTGCTTCTTCATTCACACCTCATTCATTCAACAGGGCAATTGATTACAAAGTGGGGGGAAGATCTTATTTTACTTCTAGCAAAAAGACATTTTTCTTTTACCTTGATTATACTACCTTAGGGGCCTGCTATAACATATTACCAAGGTTCCCAAGCTGACGCTGGGGAAGGAGGGTTTTTTTCCATGGGGCAGGCAGCGCTGGGGGGGGGTTGTTTTGGGGGGGCTGGGCGGCACTGGGGGGTGTTTCGGCAGCGCGGGAGGGGTTGTTTCTGTGGGGCAGGCGGCGCTGGGAGGGGGTGCTGTGTTTCGGGGGTGGCTGGGTGATGCTGGGGGGGGGTCGGTGGCGCTGGGGGGGGGGGTTCGGCGCGGCCCGGGGGGGTTCGGCCCTCAGCTGTTTTCTTTGGAGTAATATGGCCCTCGCCACTTTACGAGTTGTGCAGGCCTGGTATAGGGTGTAGACCTTAAAGTTCCGCCAGACCCGTACTCTACGTGTCTAAGCAGGGCCTCTCCATCCACACGGCTATTCATCCCCATGCTAGCTGGGAATGCAGTGTCAGCACTCCACATGCTGCTGTAAAGGTGGACATACCATCAGTTCCAGAAGCAAAGAGATTCAGATGAATCCCTTTCTGCCTATTCATATTGCAGCAGGAGGGTTGTAGTGTGGTACATGGCTGCGGCACACATGTATTCAAAACAGACTTTGGAGAGAAGAAATCTTATGATATAGTCCAAATCAACAGAGATGCAGAGACTATTTTGAGACAGGGAAAAAATATTACAAGATGCTACAGCCCCTATTTATCTAAGGTGGTAGAAAAAAATAATTATTTCATTAACTGAGAAAAAATTGTGATCAAATAATTATGGAGCCATAGATTTTAAGGCAAGAAGGGACCATTCTGAGCACCTGCTCTGACCTCCTGAATAACACAGACCACAGAATTTCACCAGGTGAGTTCTGCCTCAAGCCCATAACGTCTCTGGGAGCTAGAGCGTATCACTGAGAAAGGCGTCAAGTCTTGATTTAAAGACTTCAGGCGATGGCGATCCAACCACATCCCTAGCTAAGTTGTTTCAAATGTTAGTTCGCCTTCCTCTTCGAATGTGCACCTTGTTTCTAGTCTCAATTTGTCTAGTCTCAGTTCCCAGCCACTGGATCTCATTCTGTCTTTGTCTGCTAGATTAAAGAACCTTCTGCAGTCAGAAATCTCTTCCCTTCTATGGACTTAGAGACTGTGATCAAGTCACCTCTTAACCGTCTCTCGGATAAACTAAATAGCCTGAGCTTCTTTAGGTATCAGAGGGGTAGACGTGTTAGTCTGAATCTGTAAAAAGCAACAGAGGATCCTGTGGCACCTTTAAGACTAACAGAAGTATTGGGAGCATAAGCTTTCGTGGGTAAGAATCTCACTTCTTCAGATGCAAGTCATAGTCTCTGGCTATAACCCACATTTTCCAGATCTGAAATCATTCTTGTAGCTCTTTCCTCCTGGGTGGCTGTTCATATCGACATCTACATGAAAAAGTGCGGGCCAAACCCTCAGCAGAGTGCATGGAAGTGTAGGCTATATTGTACTCGTCCACAAAAAGTGTGCAAATCCCCCCAACCGATGTGTGCACCAGGGGATTTACATACCTAAATTGGGCAGGTACAAAAATGCTCACACAGTGTGCAGGACTTCACCCTGTGTGTAAGGGCTCTGCTTGGACTTGATTATGAAGACAAGTGAAAACTGATTTGGGAAAGAGATGGATAATGACATCTTACATGCCTCTTTTATCCAGAAGAATCCCCCAAACCTCATTCTAGACAGACCCACTCACCCATTGCAGACATGCAGCCAGCTCTGGGGTGGAACATAAGCAGCAACACTACACAATTGCAGCTGCTACCACTTCCTCTTTGGGTAGGAAGAAGGGCCTCCCTGCATAGGCATATTTCAGGGGCAGCTCCAGCCAGGACAACGGGGCCACACTTGGGGGACAAATTCCGCCCCTCCCCCAGGCTTGCAGTGCTGCGCCCACTGTGGGGTCGCTGCTGGCCCGTGGTGCCAGGCACTTGCCCTGGTGTCTGTTCAGTTCTTCCATATGGACCCAGCGGGGGGTGGGGGATTTAACCATGGCCACACGGTGGCTAATGTGCAGTGTCCACAGCCAGGGGCCCTTGGAAGCCATGGCTGCAAAGCACCCAGCCTCCAGGAGCTCGGGGTGGAGCCAGGGCTGCCCCACTCCTGCGTGTGGGTTTCCTGATGACTCAGAGCCAGCCCCGTGCTCGGTCACATGGTGCCGCCGGGCCCCTTCCCTGTGAGGCAGCTGGCCGGAGCCAGGCCAGTCAAGTGAGCGCAGAGGCCAGGAGAACTGCATGCTGCATCCCGTGGGGAGAGGCAGGAGCTACAGCTGGGCACGGCAGGGCGAGGGACGCCTCTTTCCGGGGGTGGGGCCTGCCCGGGAGTGGCGTGATCAACCTATTTGGGGGGTGGCCAGACCTTTACATTGTGCCCCCCCCCACTACAAATATATGCAGGTTGATAGTGCCCCCTCCTGCCTCGCCCACCAGGCCGGCAACCTGTCCCCCCCTCAGATGGACCAAATGGGAAATCAGGCCAGGGGCTGTGAGCATCAGCCTGGCCTCCCCGGGCCGCCTTGCATCCATCAGGGATGGGGCACTGCAGGGCGTGCACGGCCCCTCGCCTGAGCAGGGACCAGGGCCAGCGAGAGGGCGACGGGACCAGGCAGGTGCCACAGCCTGACCCCACCAACACCCTGTGCCTCAGCAGCTCGCTGTGTGCCTGGATCTCATCACCGGGGGTTGGCAACTTTCTAATGCCTGAGAACCGAACGTCTCTGCCACACCCCTTCCCCTGAGGCCCCGCCCCTGCCACGCCCCTTCCCCTGAGGCCCGCCCCTCCCACACCTCTTCCCCTGAAGCCCCCCCACCTTTTCCTCTGAGGCCCCACCCCTATGCCATCCCTCCCCCAGAGGCCCCGCCCCCTGCCCACCTGTACCCTCCCCATCGCTCACTCCCCCATCCCCCGGGACTCACCTCTTGCCTGCAGAGCTGGGCTGGGAGGAGCTGACGTGGAGCCTGCCCAATCGGGGCACAGCAGGACATGGCAGGGTCAGTCCCCAGACCGAGGGGCTGGGGTGGGGAAATCGGGGCACACTGGGGGCTGGTACCTACTTTGGAGCCCGGTCCAGGAGCAGCCAGTTCTGTCCATCAGGCTGGGTGCCGGGAAGAGCAGCAGCTTCTAACCAATGCCGTTCTCCGGGTTCCAACAGCAGCGGCTGCTCTTCCCACCCCCTGGGGGCGGAGGCTCATTACTGCAGGTGTAACCCTTCTGCCAGGCAAAGCCAGCCGCAACCAGGGCCCGGTTCAGTATCTGGGGGTTCCTTTCCATCGATACAACAGAAAACCACCCAGTAACCTGGGAAAATTACACACCACCCCCGGGCACCTCTGAGAGGCAAAACTTCCCCTCTTGCAAGCACAGAGTCTGAGTGTAAGATAGAAACTTTTAATAAAAGGATTAATTTGGGAAAACATCACAAACAGGGTTCATAAACATAAATCCTGAGGAACAGACCCACCCCCAAGTAAGTTGGGCAGTGGCCTTTTCTCCTCAGGTTCTTAAGTCCAGCAGCCCAAAAGTCCCTTTAGCGTGCCCATCCCTTCTCTGCGCCCCACTCACAGCTGCTGTCCTTGGTCAGGGCAGACCCAGAGTTCAAAGGTGCGTCTGCAGAGTTCAAGGAGGCACCTTACTCACTCCGCTGCTCGGGCACTCGTCCATCGCCCCTCTCCACCAGCCAAACCGCTGCCCGCTCGCTGCGCCTCTCCGCTAGCCACCCTGGAGGCTGCTCACCAGCCACTCATTCACCCGCTGACTGTCTGTCATCTTCTGCTGCCCCCGCCCCAATCTCTGCACATCAGTCTCTTATTCATTTTCAGCTCTTTGCAGGCTAGGCAGAGACACTGCCCCATCTCAAGTGATTTCAGCGCTCAGCGATGGAGCATTTAAAATAACAAAAGAGGATCCTAATGAAGCCTACTTAGCTCTTTCTTTGAACAGTGAGGAGGAACAGGTCAAACCAGACTTGGGACTCCTCGGGAGAGTCCACACCTCCTCTCTGGGATATCTGTCCCCACTCCTCTTACTTTCACAGGGCTCTGGCAGCCGGGGCTCTGGCTTAACGAGGTCCTTTCAGCTGACGGTGACCCCACACTCTTTTGGGACAGGTTGAGCACAGTCCTGCTTCCCTGTATTCCTATGCTAATTACAACATTTTGGTAACAGCATTTCACTACCGCTGCATTCAGCACTAAAGTGATTTGCACCCAACACCAGCCAAAATGTACGACTTTGACACCTCTCAATCTGCTCAATATCTAAGCAGAGCAGGAGCAAACTGTATTTACATAAACACACCCAAAGTCTCTCCCCCTCCCAGCTAGCTGTCAGACCCTGCTTCCACAGGAATTCTAGTGTCTGGTCAGGGGACAGTTTCCCTTCTTGACCGGACATTCTGGTCAAAAACTGGACACCAGAAAACCCTGTCATCACCTGGCAGCCCTGCCGCAGGCACCCCCCAGTAACCTGGTGCACCTCACAGGCACCCCCCACCCGGGAACGATGCAGGGGCCACCAGTGCTGGGCAGAGGGACACACTTGTGCCAGGCCTGGCTGTTACCTATGTTGGTCCAGATCACGGCATTGTCCAGCTGGAAACAGAGTGTCACTGCCCAGCCCCAGCCCCTGGGGGGCAGCAGGGCCGATACTCCAGGGGGTCCAACAGCCACGGATCATGGGGTGGGGCGGCTCGGAGCAGGAACAGCCATGAACCCTCCTGCCACCTGGCAACCACCTCCTCTTGGGGCCGGCCCCTTCTCCTCGCCCACCCCCGGCAGCTCCGCTTTGCCGTCTGCCACCTGCCGGAGTCGCTGGGCTCCTCTGGCCCTGGGCGGGGACCATCACCGGACACCACCCCACCAGCAGGGGGTCTGGGGCCGGCTCCTGGCACAGGACTCCTCACCGCTGTCCCCTTCCCAGGTGTACATGGCGGTGCCGGGTGCCTTGTGGCTAGGAGGGGCCTGCCCGGGATGGGGGCTGTGACTCGAGCTGTTCAGGGGGGCAGCTGAACCTTTAAATTGTGCCCCCCCACTAGCAACATATCCAGTTTGGGGGGCAGCACCCCTCATAGTCCTCCAAACTTCGCCCATGCCCCCTGGCACTCTGGGGAAAGGGCCTCAGACAGGGGAGGGGAGCCACGGCGGAGCTATGCGCTGGAGGCCGAGGGACCATTTCTCTTTATGCTATAGTTAAGTCCAAAGCAGACTGTGAAGAACTTCAAAAAGATCTCACAAAACTAAGTGATTGGGCAACAAAATGGCAAATGAAATTTAATGTGGATAAATGTAAAGTAATGCACATTGGAAAAAAATAACCCCAACTATACATACAATATGATGGGGGCTAATTTAGCTACAACAAGTCAGGAAAAAGATCTTGGAGTCATTGTGGATAGTTCTCTGAAAATGTCCACGCAGTGTGCAGAGGCGGTCAAAAAAGCAAACAGGATGTTAGGAATAATTAAAAAGGGGATAGAGAATAAGACTGAGAATATATTATTGTCCTTATATAAATCAATGGGACGCCCTCATCTCGAATACTGCGTGCAGATGTGGTCTCCTCATCTCAAAAAAGATATACTGGCACTAGAAAAGGTTCAGAGAAGGGAAACTAAAATGATTAGGGGTTTGGAACGGGTCCCATATGAGGAGAGATTAAAGAGGCTAGGACTCTTCAGCTTGGAAGAGAGGAGACTAAGGGGGGATATGATAGAGGTATATAAAATCATGAGTGATGTGGAGAAACTGGATAAGGAAAAGTTATTTACTTATTCCCATAATACAAGAACTAGGGGTCATCAAATGAAATGAATAGGCAGCAGGTTTAAAACAAATACAAGGAAGTTCTTCTTCACGCAGCGCACAGTCAACTTGTGGAACTCCTTACCTGAGAAGGTTGTGAAGGCTAGGACTATAACAAAGTTTAAAAGAGAACTGGATAAATTCATGGTGGTTAAATCCATTAATGGCTATTAGCCAGGACGGGTAAGCAATGGTGTCCCTAGCCTCTGTCAGAGGATGGAGATGGATCGTAGGAGAGAGATCACTTGATCATTGCCTGTTCTGTTCACTCCCTCTGGGGCACCTGGCATTGGCCACTGTCAGTAGACAGGATACTGGGCTCGATGGACCTTTGGTCTGACCTGGTACAGCCTTTCTTATGTTCTTATGTTCTTACTCCACAGGGTGCCAGAAATCAGAAGTTTTCCAGGGAAAATGGGCCATAGGATCTCTGCAGTGATATCTATGGGTGGTGATTCAAACTGTCTGGAATTGTTGATAAATTGTATCGTTTGACCACACTTTGGTTCATTATTTTGTTATGAAATATACTCAAGATCCCAAATAACCAATGTCAGGCAGGTTGATTAATATGGCGCAGGAACAAGGTTCGATCTGATACCAGTCTCCACAGAGCCGTCCCACGCAGGGATACTGCATTCACCTTACACAGACGGTGCGCTCCCCCCATTACAAATTTCAGCTGCTATTCTTTATATGATTTTACAAGTGACACATTTTGACAAGTTTCCTATCTACTTGTGCCAAATGTTTAGTTAAGGTAATGCAAGGTATTATGGGATATTAAGCATAAGTGAATGAACAGGATTATGGTACAGGCCAGTTTCCGCTATATCACTCTTAAGAACATAAGAACAGCCATGGTGAATCAGAACAAAGGTCCATCTATCCCAGTATCCTGTCTTCCAACAGCGGCCAATGTCAAGTGCCCCAGAGGGAATGAACAGAACAGGTTCATCAAGTCCTGCTTTGAGCAGGGGATTGGACTAGATGAACTTGTAACAATGCTGCCTCTGGTGGGACACAACTGAGAGAACCAATTCGGGACAAATTGCTTAGAGCAGGGCTGTCACAGCCCCAGGCTGATGGTTCTCCACCTCTCAGGCACACCAAAGCAGCCAAACAGAGAGGACTTCGGTCTCATCCCACTGGCTAACCATAAGTCTGACAAGCAATTCCCTTAGACACTCCAGTTTCCCAGTATCACCACCAGTGCCTTCATTATGGGGATGAATGGTTATGAAAACCAACACCCCAGTAAAGGAAAAGGTTCTCCTGATCCCAAAGGACCAAGCCCCAGACCCAGGTCAATATACAAATCAGATCTTACTCATAAATCACGCTGTTGCCAATCCTTTAGAACCTAAAATCTAAAGGTTTATTCATGAAAGGAAAAAGATAGAGATGAGAGCTAGAATTGGTTAAATGGAGTCAATAACATACAGTAATGGCAAAGTTATTGGTTCAGGCTTGTAGCAGTGATGGAATAAACTGCAGGTTTAAATCAAGTCTCTGGGATACATCCCCAGCTGGGATGGGTCATTCAGTCCTTTGTTCAGTGCTTCAGTTTGTAGCTAAGTTCCTCCAGAAGTAAGAAGCAGGATTGAAGACAAGATGGAGATGAGGCATCAGCCTTTTATAGTTTCTTGCCATGTGGCCTCTGCTTTGTTTGTCCCAAAGACAAGCCGTCCAGCACATGGCATGAAAAACCCTTACGTTCTGTCCATAGGCATGTCCCTGCATGCCTTGCTGAGTCACAAGGTGTCTCTGTCTTCTCTCAGTGGGTCAGTTGTATAGCTGATGGTCCTTAATCCATCCATCCAGCAGGCTAGGCAGTGCTGACGCCACATTGCCTGGGGTGTCACCCAGAAGCATAGCACAAGTTTGAACTACAGACAGTATAGAACTTTATACTTTAAATACAATACTTATAACTTTAAATACAAAAATGATACATGCAACCAGATAGCATAAACATAACCAGCAAATCATAACCTCCTCATAGACACCTTATTTGACCTCCTTTGTACAAGATTTGGTGTCACTACAGGATCTTGGTTGCAACAATGGTCTATACTGTCACAGTTGGTGTCAATAATGTCACAGACCTCCTGAGGTCTCTTCCAACCCTAATATTCTATGATGCTAAGTGATCCATCCCCTGCCGCCCATTCCCAGCTTCTAGCAAACAGAGGCTAGGGACACCATCCCTGCCCATCCTGGCTAATAGCCACTGATGGACCTATGCTCCATGAACTTATCTATTTTTTTTAAACTTATCTAGTTCTTTTGCTACAATATTTCTGGTTAATGTTATTGGTACTTAATGCCTACTACTAGTATGTATATATATATGGTGCAGAAAATACATATTACGAATGTGATATATATCTATATGCTATCCAGCATATATTAGGCAACAGGAACAAAGGTGACAGCAAAGTAGAGCAAGACTTTTTCCCAAGTATTTCATTAACACACACACACACACACACACACACACACACACCACTCTGTTTCATTAATTTATTGTCAGTATCAGAAAGTGAACTGTGAATACTTTGTGCCTCAGATCACTCTGGTAAGGATTTGGGGAGTTTCGAAGTGCTCTTAGAAGCAGATACAGCTTTCCTCGCCCCCCTCTCTTGACCTGGTACATTGTGCTGATGTGTGGTGGAATTAAACCACTGGGGATAGACTCTGAAATGTTCAGACACCACAACTAAGGCCAGATTTACAAAAAAAAAAGAAAAAGAAAAAAAAGTTGGCACCCAGCAATGGTGGCCCGTTTGGGACAGAAGAGCCTAGCACTCAGCACTTATTCTGGTGCCTAAATGGCCCTTGCTGTGTTGCTGCATCTCAGAGCGGACGGAACGTCAGGGGCAGATACAGTTCCCAACCCAGCGTACACAAAGCCCCCACAAACATGCTGTCTAAGTTGTTCAGAAAACCTCTCCTGCATCCTCTGCTTCCTGATCACTCAGCAGCCCCCTCCTGCTCACCCTAGAAGCTCTTCCCTCGGAACAGGAGAAGCACCCGGTCACGAATCTGTTTGGTTTTCACACCGTACACGATGGGGTTCATCATAGGAGGAAAGAGGAGGTAGAAATTGGCCAGCAGGATGTGTACGTACGGGGTGACATGGCGCCCAAACCTGTGTATTGTTGAGGAGAGGACCACGGGGATGTAGAATACTAAGATGGCACAAAGGTGGGAAACACAGGTGCCGAAAGACTTGAGCTGCTCTTCCTTGGATGCCAGGCTTAAGACAGCCCTTAGGATCTTGACATATGATAGGGAGATGAACATCAGATCCAGCCCCACAATGAAGACAGTTACGATGATCCCATAGACATTATTGAACCTGGTGTCAGCACAGGCCAGCTTCACCACGGCCATGTGCTCACAGTAGCAATGGGAGATGACGTGGGACCCGCAGTAGGGCAGCCTCCTGACGAGGAAGGGCAGAGGGAACGTTAGCAGAACAGCCCGGGCCAAAGTCGCCAGCCCGATCTTTGCTATCACTGAATTGGTCAGGATGGTGGCGTACCTCAGGGGGTTGCAGATGGCCACGTACCTGTCGAAGGCCATGGCCAGCAGCAGAGTAGACTCCAGAGTGGAGAACGAGTGAAGAAAAAACATCTGCACCAGGCAGGCGTTAAAGCTGATCTCCCTGGAATTAAACCAGAAGATGCTCAGTATTTTCGGCACGGTGGTGGTGGATAAAACCAGGTCGATGACGGCCAGTATGGCGAGGAAATAGAACATGGGCTTGTGTAGGGAGGGCTCTGTCTTGATAACATACAAGAGGGTGCAGTTTCCTACAAGGGCCATGGTGAACATCGAGCAGAAGGGGATGGAGATCCAGGGGTGCAGAGCTTCCAGCCCCGGGATGCCCGTCAGGAAGAACACGGACGGATCAGAGCCTGTGCCATTGGGAGCTGACAGGTTGCCCTGCAGGAGCATCCTCCAAAAGTTTCACATCAACGTCTGTCCTGTCAATAAAATATATGAGATGGGTGAACAGACACGACACACGTGAGATGCCGCACTCCACTCTGGCTCACCGGGTGCAACTCCTTTGGGAATGGATGACAAGGTCTGGAGCTGATAGAAACATTGGTTGGGTGGTAAATATCGATGAGTTCAAATTAACGAAAGCCTGGATCCAGGGGTGTAAGTACAAAATGGTAAGATATCACCTACTGGAGGGCTCTTTAATCTGGCAGGCAAAGGCAGAACAAGTTCTAGTGACTGGAAGTTGAAGCCTTTAGAATGCAAACTGTAAATAAGATGCAACCATGCAACTGGAACTAAGCTGGAATTAACCAGTTCAAGAGAACCATCAGTAGCTGTAGTAAGTTCTCCATGGCTTAGGGTCTCTCAATAGAGATTGGATGTTCCCAGAGAGATGTTCTAGCTCAACCACACGTTACTGGGCTGCATGCAGGAATCATTGGGTGGGATCTGTGGCCTGTGATATGCAGGAGGTCAGGCTAGATGGCCATAATGGACCCTTCTTGCCTTAAAAATCTACCACTCTATTATTTCAACAGGCACTGGGTCCACTTCTGTCACATCTGGAGTTGGCTCTACACATCAGATCTGTGACACCAACCCTTTTCTTCAGAAGACTTTCCAATTTTCCCTACATGCCCTTGCATTACCTTTTGTGTTATCATGAGCCGTCACCATGGTACCTGAGTTCTTGTGGGAGACACGATGAACTTCATACTCCATTTTCATCTGTAGCTTTCAGATTTCAAATGATTTATTTTGCTATTTTGGAGCATTAGGCACTTGTGCAAGATCAACCCGGATTGGCCCCAGCCCACAAAACATATCAAGCAAATCAGCCAATCTAGAAATTAGCAAAACCCTTTCCTCCCTCAGACAGCGACCACTACACTTGCCCAGTTGTGAAGTTAGGACGGTAGATATGGGCTTTGCAGCATGGTTAGGGTATTTCTGACCAAGGTTGAGTAGGGACTGAATTCCAAGGGAAGCCCCCTGACCCCAGCCTACCCTCTCTTACGCTGGGGAATAGGGAGGGGAGGGGGGTGAACTCATTGCCTTTGTTACCAAGCCCTCTCCTCTGCCCGATCTTTATCACTGCTGACAACACCTCCAGCCTCGCAGTCACTCAGGGCTACAACCTGGTAGACGTCTTTGACCCCTCTGACCTGCGTGTGCAGGGCGTGTCCAAGTCCTGTCACGTCACTCTCCATCATGTTCCTAAGATCCGACCCTTCTATCTACACAACAAAAACTCTCCTCCATCTCCAGCCCCTCGTCATCTCCAGCCTTGGTTCCGGCAACCTCCTCCACTCTGGTCCACATGCCCCTTCTCGCACACCCAAAGACCGAAATCCCTCCACAGGCTCCTTGTCCTCATCCTCAGGGCCCTTCACAGCTCCACCTCCTTACTGATCCACTCAGTTCTCTTCTCGTGTTGTCCCCTCTCCCCTCCACTCTGCCAGGGATGGAGCACCCACCTGTCTGCGTCTCCCATGCTGCATCCCTAGTATAGAACAGCCCCCCTGAACCGGCCCGTTCCCCATTCCTGCTTCGTAGCCATCCTCAAGACCCACTCGGCCAAGGAACAATGGACCATCAGGTAGATTTGATGTGCATGTATTTAACATAACAGATGCATATCATGGCAGGAAAAAAATGGTCCATATTTTGGTTTGAATTCCTTTATCTCCCCCTCCGTATGTTACAGAGAGCTTAATGTTAATACAGAAAAGTATCTGTGTGTGCACGTGTGCGTGTGTGTGTGTGTGGGTACAGTGCCTTGCACATTGTGAGTGCTATCTGAAGATCAATAATTCTCAGTATCTAGAGAATGTACAAAATCCCCCCAAACTTGCCAATCATTTGGTGGACAAATTTTAACACATGGATCCTGGCTCCATCCCATCATTAGCTCTTAGGGATTTCCACCTTTGTTTGCACCCACAAGGATCTGCCAGCAGGAATGTGGGCACGGAGGCTGCTACACACCTGATTTGTGGGGACAGTTATTTCCAGGTGCAAATTATGCCTTCAGCAAGGGAGGCCAGTTTTTTTTAAAAAGCAAGACTCAAACGTAATACACATAGTCTCTTGCACATAAACTGCATTCCACAACCCCTTTCAGAATCCAGGCACCTTAACAGAAAGGAATTAGGACCAATGCTGAAGTCAAGAGAGGTCATCTGCCTGTGAAACGTCTAAAGAGCCACTCAGCACCACATCCTCAGTCTTGGGTGTTGAAAGTATTTGCCTTCATCCATGCTTGGGCACAGAGCTTGATTCTTAGGAGGTGCTGAACACCCATCAGCTCCCATTGAAAACCAGATCACTCGTTTAGGTGAAAACCAGATCATTCATTCTAAATATAGACCATCGCTGCCCAGCGCTAGGCACCCAAGTGTGATCAGTTGGGACACAATACGAATCCGCAGATGAAACAGGAAATTCAAATATACAGCAGCAGAATTTGGATCAGGTTTTGAACTTGCCCAGAATGTGGGTGTGTTTGGATCTGAGGTTCTGCTTCAGACCCGTCTCTGGCTACAGAACTGCATAATTCCTTTGCCCACACGAATCGGACTCCGTGGGCGAACTCACCAGAATCCTGCAGTGCTCCCTTCCTTTCCTCGGGCCTCGCTCTGCCTCACGGGCTGTGTGAGGTCCACAGGCTCACCCACAGCTGCCTGCATTTGGTGGATTTATAGCCACGGTGAGAGAACTTGGCTCCTCCCCGCAGGGGGGTCTCGCAGTTCAGCTGGGAATCTCTGCTTCCACTTTGTCCTCCCCGCCCATCCCTGGCAGACAGAGTTAACTCTTTCTCTTCAGACTTGGGAGAAAAGAAACTGTTCCTGCGTCGTGGGAATGAGAGATAGAAAAGCCATTTTCGGTCCCTTCTAGACCAAGATCCCTCAGCCACTGCAGAACTGATCACTACGGTACATTCCTCACTGCTCGGCCCAGTCTCGTTTTAAACAACCCAAGCAATGAACCCTCCACTACTTTCCTTAGGAGGCTGTATCCACCCTGGGGAGTCCATTAGTGCCCAGAGTACCTTCACCGGCTACGCAACAGGGTCACCCTGGCCAGACAAGTCAACTTCACCTGCTTTCTGGTTGAATATTTAACAGTCTGCAGTCACTACGAATACAAGCTAGCTACTGAACGCCACTCACGGGGAGAGGCCTTAGGAGTGCAAAAAGGCAATACAGCCTCACAGATATTTACTCCGCAGCCGGGCGCCTTAGGTTATTATTTTTAGTTTGCATTGGGAAAGTGCTGAGAGACCTCAGCCTGGAAACCAAGCCCCCTTGTGCCAGGTGCTGTACACACGTGTAAGGAAAAGGTGCCCTACAGAGTTTCCCATCTGTGTCGGTGTTTCAGTTCCCGGGTGCGGTAAACTTGCTGAGGAGATGAAATCTCACCTCATTCAGCCCCACACTCCCCTGAGGCATTCAGTAACCCTGTGAACAACGCAGACCAATGGGCAGACATTCGGCACAAGTGCATCCTCTTGAGTATAACTAGGTCTACACTGAAAAAAACCCCCAAACCATGGCAGTATCTCAGAGCCCAGGTCAATTGACTCCGGCTCGCGGGATTCAGGCTGCGGCACACAAAAGAGAAGTGAAGATGTTCCCGCTCAGGGTGAAGTCCGGGCTCCAGGCCTTCCCCGTTCACCAGCTTTCAGAGCCCAGGTTCCAGCCCGAGCAGAAATGGCTACTATCTTTAGCCCTGTACTGTGAGCCCGAGTAAGTTCACCCAGACTCTAAGACTTGCTCCGTGGGAGAGGCGGGTTTGCGGTGTAGACATAACCTAAGAAGGGGCAGTTTCATGGCAGTGCTGGCACTTCCTGACCACAGTCCACCTGCCAATATGGCGAGGCAGCCATTCTGGTGAGATTTCAGCTCTTCCGCTTCCATTTCTAGCTGGACCTCAAAACGGATGAGGAGCAGTGAAAACAAAAAACAATTCAGTGGGGTGGAGTTCCCTTGGCTTTTCAAAACCTTCATAAAAGCACGCTTACTTGTATCAATCTTTCATCAGCCAGAAGCGCTGTGTTCCCACTGATTTATTCCGGACACCGCCTGGAGTGAAGCAGTTAAGTCACCACTGTTTTGGGTTCTGAAACCCCTGGGTAACACCCTCTTAACCAGACAGGGCACTGATGACTTCAGATTCAAACCTAAACAGAGCCCTGAACATGCAGGGACAAGTCTTCAAATGTCATAGACACTTCTGCACATGCAGCCCTCAGTTGTGCAGGTCCCCTCATGCAGACATGCCTTTTGGGGTATTTGCACATTTAAACTAGGCGCGCACATGCACACACACACACACGCACACACACACACACACACCCTAGCACATCCTCTCTTGAAGATCAATCCCATACTATTGAATAGCGATGTAGCTATCAAGTCAAGGGCCTATAATATAGGAATGGATTAATTTACTGTTACTATTTGTGGCTATTCCCTATGCCTGATAGCAGATTTTCCTCTGTGATGAAGAAAGGCTCCGAATTCCCAGCTGGGGGAGTAAAGAGGATTTCTTTCAGAGTAACAGCCGTGTTAGTCTGTATCCGCAAAAAGAAGAACAGGAGTACTTGTGGCACCTTAGAGACTAACAAATTTATTAGAGCATAAGCTTTCGTGGACTATAGCATCCGAAGAAGTGGGCTATAGTCCACGAAAGCTTATGCTCTAATAAATTTGTTAGTCTCTAAGGTGCCACAAGTACTCCTGTTCTTCTTTTTGAGGATTTCTTTAAGATGTATAAATACTCTCACGTGGGTTGTCCTGGCAGACTGGAGAATCACGCAGACTGGGTGTGACTGTAGCATTCACTGAGGGTGAAGAAGATACAGACAGATCGAGGTGAGTTGGGGCAGTACTGATTTAATCAGGGGCCCTGTTAATGCATCATTTTAAAATGCAATGGGAAACTTTGGGCCAAATCCTGTTCTCAGTCACGCTGGTGTAAATATAAAATGGTCCCACTGATTAACGCAGAGCTACTCTGGATTTACAGCAGTGTAACTGGGCAGAATTTGGCTCTTTATGAATGAGCTATTTAATAACATGGAAAAAAGACCTTATGAGAATGTGAAGTACTCCAAGTTCCAGAAATGCCAATGAAAACAGAACCTGAATTCTGCTCTCTGTGAATGAATTTGTTAGTCTTTAATGATTTGATTGCAAACTATTCCTCATTTTACACAACCACAAAGGTTCTGTTCTACAGCAGACCCATTTCAAGTGATGTCAGCTCTTAGTGATGGAGCACCTAAAATAACAAAAGAGGCTCCCCATAAAACCTGTTTAGCTCTTTTGTTCAACAGTGGGGAGGAACAGATCAAACCACTCTCAGGCATTCTAGGGAGAGTCCCAGAATAGGATAGCTGTTCTTCCTCATCCGTACTGTCATAGGGCTCTGGCAATCGATCCCCTGGCTTAATGAAGTTCTTTCATGTGAGGGTGACCGCCCCACTCCTTTGGGAGAGGTTAAGCACCGTCCTGCTTCCCTGTATTCCTATAACAATTACAACATTTTGGTAACAGCATTTCACTACCGCTGCATTCAGCTAAAGTGATTTGTACCCAACACCAGCCAAAATGTACGCCTTTGACACCGCTCTATCTGCTCAATATCTAAGCAGAGCAGGAGCAAACTGTATTTACATAAACACACCCAAAGTCTCTCCCCCTCCCAGCTAGCTGTCAGGGGAGCATTCATTCAGACCCTGCTTACACAGGTAACTGGAGTTCTAGCGTCTGGTCAGCTGACAGTTTTCCTCTTCAACCGGACGTTCTGGTCAAAAAACGGACACCCGGCAAAAACCCTGTCATCACCTGGCAGCCCTGCCGCAAGCACCACCTAGTAAACTGGTGCACCTCACAGGCCCCCCCCCCCGCCCGGGAACAAAGGAAGGGCTCGGGGGCCACCAGTGCTGGGCAGAGGGACACACTCGTGCATGGCCCAGCTATTACCAATGTTGGTCCGGATCACAATATTGTCCAGATGGGAACAGAGTGGCACCACCCAGCCGCAGTCCCTGGGGGGCAGCAGGGATGATACTCCAGGGGGCCCAACAGCCACAAATCATGGGGTGCGGCGGCTCGGAGCAGGAACAGCCATGAACCCTCCAGCCACCTGGCAGCCACCTCCTCTCGGGGCCGACCCCTTCTCTTCACCCACCCCCGGCAGCTCCACTTTGCCCTCTGTCACCTGCCGGAGACGCTGGGCTACTCTGGACACCACCCCACCAGCAGCGGGGCTGGTGGCCAGCTCCCGATACATGACTTTTCATCACTGTCCCCTTCCCAGGTGTTCATGGCAGTGTCGGGTGCCTTGCGGCTGGAAGGGGCCTGCCCAGGGTGGGGGCTGTGACTCACGCTGTTCGGGGGGGGGCTGAACCTTTAAATTGTGCCTCCCACTAGCAACATATCCAGTTTGGGGGGCAGCGCCCCCCATAGTCGTCCAAACTCCGCCCATGCCCCCCTGCACTATGGGGAAAGGGCCTCAGGCAGGGGTGGGGAGCCATGGCAGAGCTATGTCGTGGAGGCCGAGGGACCATTTCTCTTTAAGCTACTCCACAGGGTGCCAGAAATCAGAAGTTTTCCGGGGAAAATGGGCCATAGGATCTCTGCAGCGATATCTATGGGTGGAGATTCAAACTATCTGGAATTGTGGATAAATTGCATCGTTTGACCACACTTTGGTTCATTATTGTGTTATGAAATATACTCAAGAGCCCAAATAACCAGTGTCAAGTAGGTTTATTAATATGGTGCAGGAAAAAGGTTCGGTATGATACCAGTCTCCAAAGAGCCGTCCCGTCACCTTATACTGATGGTGTCCTCCCCCAGTTACTAAATGCATACTAGTATCTATATGGTGCCTATAATCCATATTATGAATGTGATACATATCTATATGCTATCCAGTATATATTAGGCAACAGGAACAAAGGTGATAGCAAAGTAGAGCAAGACTTTTTCCTGAGTATTTTATTAACACACACACACACACACACAGAGACAATACTCTGTTTCATTTATTTGTTGCCAGTATCAGACAGTGAACTTTGAACACTTTGTGCCTAATGTTAGAGGGCTTTCCCTTCACCCCCTCCCCTGGTTCTTGTCACGCAGACAGAAAGCAGAAGACCAGAAGTCCAAAGTGCAGGTAATTTGGTGTTTATGGGGGTTAGTTCCAAGCAAACATATCCATAAGTCTACATGCCGGCAGAGTCTGTTTTCCAGTGTTCTGTTCTTCCCCATTCCCTGCTTCCATTCCCCATTCCCTATTCCCCATTCCCCCCTGCTCCTCCTTAGCAGGTCCAAATATACCTGCAGTGCATGCCCCTAGTCACACCCCCTACAACTTATGGTCATGTTCCGTTTTGGAGGGTTGTGAGTCTGCGATCTTCACCCGAACTCTTTTCTACCCCATGGGAGGGGTAAGGAGTGAGGTTGTGATTCTTTGGCTTTTAGTGTTCTTATGCCTCTCCCCTCCCCCCCCCCCCCCCGCCACCTCTCTTTCCCCTCCTAACTGCTTCCATGACCTTGCCTTGAGATAAAGAGTTGAGGCAGTCTTCAAGTGGGCGCTCATATTTGACATTCCCACCATGCCCAGTAACCCTTTAGTTGTATCCCTTATCTTTTCCCATTGTACTAAAAGCCCCATCTGGTTCTGGGAAATGCAACACACAGTGTCTTTGTTCATTGTTCTTTATACATACTAGTATAAGATATTAGTATCAAAAAGTCAACCCCAAAATTCTATCTCAGGCTGACAAACAAGCCTAGAGACTAACACCAGAGATCACTCTGGTAAGGATTTGGGGAGTATCAAAGTGCACTTTGAAGCAGATGCACCTTCCTCACCCCCCTCCCTCGACCTGGTGCATTGTGCTGCTGTGTGGCAGGGTTAAACCACTGGGGACAGACTCAAATGTTCAAGTTTTCCAGGGAAAATGGGCCATAGGATCTCTGCAGTGATATCTATGGGTGGTGATTCAAACTATCTGGAATTCTCGATAAATTGTATCGTTTGACCACACTTTGGTTCATTATTTTGTTATGAAATATACTCAAGAGCCCAAATAACCAATGTCAGGCAGGATCACTGTTAAGAACATAAGAACAGCCATGCTGAGTCAGACCAATGCTCCATCTATCCCAGTATCCTGTCTTCTGACAGCAACCAATGTCAGATGCCACAAAGGGAATGAACAGAACAAGGAATCATTAAGTGATCCATTCCCTGTCCCCCATTCCCAGCTTCTAGCAAACAAAGGCTAGGGACACCATCCCTGCCCATCCTGGCTAATAGCCAATGATGGACCTATCCTCCATGAACGTACCTAGTTCTTTTTTTAACTTATCTAGTTCTTTTATTACAATATTTGTGGCTAATGTTATTGGTACTTAATGCATACAACTAGTACATAGATATGGTGCAGAAAGTAAATATTATCAATGTGATATATATATATATGCTGTCCAGCTTATATTAGGCAACAGGAACAAAGGTGATAGCAGAGCAGAGCAAGACTTTCTCCCGAGTATTTTATTAACACACACACACACAGAGACAATACTCTATTTCATTTATTTATGGTCAGTATCAGAACGTGAACTTTGAACACGTTGTGCCTGAGATCACTCTGGTAAGGATTTGGGGAGTTTCAAAGTGTTCTTTGAGGCAGACACACCTTTCCTCGCCCCCCTCTCTCTTGACCTGGTGCATTGTGCTGCTGTGTAGTAGGGTTAAACCACTGGGGACAGACTCTCAAATGTTCAGACACCACAACTAAGGCCAGATTTCCCCAGTTGGCACCAAGCAGCTTCCATGGTGGCACGTTTGGGACAGAAAAGCCCAGCACTCAGCACTTAGTCTGGTACCTAAATGGCCCCAGGTGTATTGCTGCATCTCAGAGGTGACTGAACTTCTGGGGCAGACACAGCATTTGTTCCTGCAGCATGCATGTCCATGGCTGTGGCTGGGTGTGTCAGTAATAAAGGCCAGATGTTCCAGCAAAGAAGGTGCAAGGTGCCTTCACACTCCTCCATACTCCACACACGTGGCAAAGTGAGGACAAGGTCATGGCCAAGATCACCTTCCAGCCAGCAGTGCTAAGCTCGTATAGGGGTCGGTGTATTGCTCCCTGTGAGTCGGAGGTGGAGTTCCCATCCCAGCGCACACAAAGCCCCCAGAAACATGCTGTCCAAGTTACTCAGAAAACCTCTCCTGCATCCTCTGCTTCCTGATCACTCAGCAGCCCCCTCCTGGTCAGCCTAGAAGCTTTTCCCTCGGAACAGGAGAAGCACTCGGATGCGAATCTGTTTGGTTTTCACACCGTACACGATGGGGTTCATCATGGGAGGAAAAAGGAGGTAGAAATTGGCCAGCAGGATGTGTACGTGTGGGGCGACATGGCGCCCGAACCTGTGTACTGTTGAGGAGAGGACCACGGGGATGTAGAATACTAAGATGGCACAAAGGTGGGAGCCACAGGTGCTGAAAGCCTTGAGCTGCTCTTCCTTGGATGCCAGGCTTAAGACAGCCCTTAGGATCTTGACATACGATAGGGAGATGAACATCAGATCCAGCCCCACGATGAAGACAGTTACGATGATCCCATAGACGTTATTGAACCTAGTGTCAGCACAGGCCAGCTTCACCATGGCCATGTGCTCACAGTAGCAATGGGAGATGACGTGGGACCTGCAGTAGGGCAACCTCCTGAGGAGGAAGGGCAGAGGGAGCATTAGCAGAACAGCCCGGGACAAAGCCGCCAGCCCGATCTTTGCTATCACTGAATTGGTCAGGATGGTGGCATACCGCAGGGGGTTGCAAATGGCCACGTACCTGTCGAAGGCCATGGCCAGCAGCAGAGCAGACTCGAGGATGGAGAACGAGTGAAGGAAAAACATCTGCACCAGGCAGCCGTTAAAGCTGATCTCCCTGGAATTAAACCAGAAGATGCTCAGTATTTTCGGCACGGTGGTGGTGGATAAAACCAGGTCGATGACGGCCAGCATGGCAAGGAAATAGAACATGGGCTTGTGTAGGGAGGGCTCTGTCTTGATAACATACAAGAGGGTGCAGTTTCCTAGAAGGGCCATGGTGAACATAGAGCAGAAGGGGAGGGAGATCCAGGGGTGCAGAGCTTCCAGCCCCGGGATGCCCGTCAGGAAGAACACGGACGGATCAGAGCCTGAGCCATTGGGAGCTGACAGGTTGCCCTGCAGGAGCATCCTCCAAAAGTTTCACATCAATGTCTGTCCTGTCAATAAAACATATGAGATGGTGAACAGACACGACACACGTGAGATGCCGCACTCCATTCTGCCTCACGGGGTGCAACTCCTTTGGGAATGGATGACAAGGTCTGGAGCTGATAGAAACATTGGTTGGGTGGTAAATATCGAGGAGCTCAAATTAAGGAAAGCCTGGATCCAGGGGTGTAAGTACAAAGTGATAATATATCAGCTACTGGAGGGTTCTTTAATCTGGCAGGCAAAGGCAGAACAAGTTCTAGTGACTGGAAGTTGAAGCCTTCAGAGTGCAAACTGTAAATAAGATGCAACCATGCAACTGGAACTAAGCTGGAATTAACCAGTTCAAGAGAACCATCAGTAGCTGTAGTAAGTTCTCCATGGCTTAGGGTCTCTCAATAGAGATTGGATGTTCCCAGAGAGATGTTCTAGCTCAACCACACGTTACTGGGCTGCATGCAGGAATCATCGGGTGGGATCTTTGGCCTGTGATATGCAGGAGGTCAGGCTAGATGGCCATAATGGACCCTTCTTGCCTTAAAAATCTACCACTCTATTATTTCAACAGGCACTGGGTCCACTTCTGTCACATCTGGAGTTGGCTCTACACATCAGAT
Organism: Malaclemys terrapin pileata; assembly: GCF_027887155.1. Taxonomy (NCBI): domain Eukaryota; kingdom Metazoa; phylum Chordata; order Testudines; family Emydidae; genus Malaclemys; species Malaclemys terrapin. Next base: position 347,221,461 of record NC_071505.1, on the reverse strand, counting down.
CTGTGACGCCAACCCTTTTCTTCAGAAGACTTTCCAATTTTCCCTACATGCCATTGCATTACCTTTTGTGTTATGACGAGCATTTCTTTCAGTGCCGTCACCATAGTACCTGAGTGCTTGGGGGAGACACGATGAACTTCATACTCCATTTTCATCTGTAGCTTTCAGATTTCAAATGATTTATTTTGCTATTTTGGAGCATTAGGCACTTGTGTGAGATCAACCCGGATTGGCCCCAGCCCACAAAACATATCAAGCCAAAACCAGATAGTCTAGAAATTAGCTAAACCCTTTCCTCCCTCAGACAGCGACTGCCCCATGACTCCTACACTTGGCCAGGTGAGAAGTTAGGACGGTAGATATGGGCTTTGCAGCATGGTTAGGGTATTTCTGACCAAGGTTGAGTAGAGACTGAATTCCAAGGGAAGCCCCTGACCACAGCCTACCCTCTCTTACTCTGGGGAGTAGGGAGGGGAGGGGGGTGAACTCATTGCCTTTGTTACCAAGCCCTCTCCTCTGCCCGATCTCTATCACTGCTGACAACACCTCCAGCCTCGCAGTCACTCAGGGCTACAACCTGGTAGACGTCTTTGACCCCTCTGACCTGCGTGTGCAGGGCATGTCCAAGTCCTGTCACGTCACTCTCCATCATGTTCCTAAGATCCGACCCTTCTATCTACACAACAAAAACTCTCCTCCATCTCCAGCCCCTCGTCATCTCCAGCCTTGGTTCCGGCAACCTCCTCCACTCTGGTCCACATGCCCCTTCTCGCACACCCAAAGCACGAAATCCCTCCACAAGCTCCTTGTCTACATCCTCAGGGCCCTTCACAGCTCCACCTCCTTACTGATCCACTCAGTTCTCTTCTTGTGTTGTCCCCTCTCCCCTCCACTCTGCCAGGGATGGAGCACCCACCTGTCTGCATCTTTCATGCTGCGTTCCTAGTATAGAACAGCCCCCCTGAACCGTCCCATTCCCCATTCCTGCTTCATAGCCATCCTCAAGACCCATTTGGCCAAGGAACAATGGACCATAGGATAGATTTGATGTGCATGTATTTAACATAACAGATGCATATAATGGTAGGAAAAAATGGTCCATATTTTGGTTTGTATTCCTTTATCTCTGTGTGCATGTGTGAGTGTGTGTGTGTGAGAGAGAGAGTGTATGTGTGTTTGTACAGTGCCTTGCACATTCTGAGTGCTATCTGAAGATCAATAATTCTCAATATCTAGAGAATGTACAAAATCACCGCAAACTTCCCAAACATTTGGTAGAGGAATTTTAACACGTGATTCCTGGCTCCATCCCATCATTAGCTCTTTGGGCTTCCCACCTTTATTTGCACCCACAAGATATGCCAACAGGAATGTGGGCATGGAAGCCGCTACGCACCTGATTTTGGGGGCAGCTATTTCCAGGTGTAAATTATGCCTTCACAAAGGAAGGCCAGTTTTTTTTAAAAAGTGAGCCTCAAATGTAATCCACATAGTCTCTTTCACATAAACTGCATTCCACTACCCCTTTCAGAATCCAGGCACCTTAACAGAAAGGAACTAAGACCAAAGTTGAAGTCAACAGAGGTCATCTGCCTGTGAAACATCTAAAGAGCCACTCAGCACCACATTCTCAGTCTTGGGTGTTGAAAATATTTGCCTTCATCCATGCTTGGGCACAGAACTTGATTTTTAGGAGGTGCTGAACACCCATCAGCTCCCATTGAAAACCAGATCACTCATTTAGGTGAAAACCAGATCATTCATTCTAAATATCGACTATAGATGGTTAGCCATAGGCAACCAAGCTGGATCACGATACAAATCCGCAGATGAAACAGGAAATTAAAATATACAGCAGCAGAATTTGGATCAGGTTTTGAACTTGCCCACAATGTGGGTGTGTTTGGATCTGAGGTTCTGCTTCAGACCCGTCTATGGCTACAGTACAGCACAATTCCTTTCCGCATACCAGTCGGACTCCGTAGGCGAACTCACCAGAATCCTGCAGTGCTCCCTTCCTTTTCTAGGGCCTCGCTCTCCCACACGCTCACACGCAGCTGCCTGAATTTGGTGGATTTATAGCCACGGTGAGAGAACTCGCCTCCTCCCTGCAGGGGGGTCTCACAGTTCAGCTGGGAATCTCTGCTTCCACTTTCTCCTCCCGCCCATCGCTGGCAGACAGAGTTAACTCTTTCTCTTCAGACTTGGGAGATAAGAAACTGTTCCTGCGTCGTGGGAATGAGAGATAGAAAAGCCATTTTCGGTCCCTTCTAGACCAAGATCCCTCAGCCACTGCAGAACTGATCACTACGGTACATTCCCCACTGCTTGGCCCAGCCTCGTTTTAAACAACCCAAGCAATGAACCCTCCACTACTTCCCTTAGGAGGCTGTATCCACCCCGGGGAGTCCATTAGTGCCTGGAGTACCTTCACCGGCTACACAACAGGGTCACCCTGGCCAGACAAGTCAACTTCACCTGCTTTCTGGTTGAATATGGAACAGTCCGCAGTCACTACGAATACAAGCTAGCTACTGAACGCCACTCACGGGGAGAGGCCTTAGGAGTGCGAAAAGGCAATACAGCCTCACAGATATTTACTACGCAGCCGGGCGCCTTAGGTTATTATTTTTAGTTTGCATTGGGATAGTGCTGAGAGGCCTCAGCCTGGAAACCGAGCCCCATTGTGCCAGGTGCTGTACACACGTGTAAGGAAAAGGTGCCCTACAGAGTTTCACATCCGTGTCGGTGTTTCAGTTCCTAGGTGCGGTAAACTTGCTGAGGAGACGAAATCTCACCTCATTCAGCCCCACACTCCCCTGAGGCATTCAGTAACCCTGTGAACAACGCAGACCAATGGGGAGACATTCAGTGCAATGAGTGGATCCTCTTGAGTATAAATAGGTCTACACTGAAAAAAAACCCCAAAACATGGCAGCATCTCAGAGGTTCAGGCTAGTGGGGTTCAGGCTGCGGTTCTCAAAATAGCACTGAACGTGTTCCCACTCAGGGTGAAGTCTGGGCTCTGGGCCTTCCCCCTTCACTGGCTTTCAGAGCCCAGGTTCCAGCCCGAGCAGAAATGGCTACACTGCTATCTTTAGCCCTGTACCATGAGCCTGAGTAAGTTCATCCATACTCTAAGGGCAGGTCTTCACTATGGTGGGGTCGATTTAAGATACGAAAATTCAGCTACGCGAATAGCGTAGCTGAATTCGATGTATCGGAGCCGACTTACCCCGCTGTGAGGACGGCGGCAAAATCGACCTCCGCGGCTCCCCGTCGACGGCGCTTACTCCTACCTCCGCTGGTGGAGTAAGCGCGTCGATTCAGGGATCGATTTCTACCCGCCGATTCAGGCGGGTAGTGTAGACCTAGCCTAAGACTTGCTCCGTGGGAGAGGGTGGTTTGTGGTGTAGACATAACCTAAGAAGAGGCAGTTTCACCGCAGTGCTGGCACTTCCTGACCACAGTCCACCTGCCAATATGGCGAGGCAGCCATTCTGGTGAGATTTCAGCTCTTCCATTTCCATTTCTAGCTGGACCTCAACACGGATGAGGAGCAGTGAAAACAAAAAACAATTCAGTGGGGTGGAGTTCCCTTGGCTTTTCAAAACCTTCATAAAAGCACGCTTACTTGTATCAATCTTTCATCAGCCAGAAGCGCTGTGTTCCCACTGATTTATTCCTGACCCCGCCTGGAGTGAAGCAGTTAAGTCACCACTGTTTTGGGTTCTGAAACCCCTGGGTAACACCCTCCTAACCAGACAGGGCACTGATGACCTCATAGTCCAACCTACACAGAGCCCTGAACATGCAGGGACAAGTCTTCAAACGTCATAGACACTTTTGCACATGCACCCGTTCAGTTGTGCAGATCCCCTCATGCAGACGCCTTAGGGGGTATTTGCACAATTAAACTAAATTAAAATTACACACACGCGCACACACACACACACACTAGCACGTCCTCTCTTGAAGCTCAATCACATATTATTGAATAGAGAAGTAGCCATTAAGCCAAGGGCCTGTAAAATATGAATGGGTTAATTTACTTTTACTATTTGTGGCTATAAATACCCCCAGGCGGGTTGTCCCGGCAGACTGGAGAATCACACAGATTGTGTGTGACTGTAGCATTCACTGAGGGTGAAGAAGATACAGCCGGATCCAGGTGAGTTGGGGCAGTACGGATTTAATCAGGGGCTCTGATAATGCATCATTTTTAAATGTACTGGAAAAATTGGGGCCAAATCCTGTTCTCAGTCACGCTGGTGTAAATATAAAATGGTCCCACTGATTAACGCAGAGCTACTCTGGATTTACAGCAGTGTAACTGAGCAGAATTTGGCTCTTTATGAATGAACTATTTAATAACACGGGGAAAAGACATTGTGAGAATGGGAAGGACTCAGAACTCAAGAAATGCCAACGATAACGCAACCTGAATTCCGCCCCCTTTGTATGAATTTCTTAGTCTTTAACGATTCAATTCAAATTATTCCTCAATTAACACAACCTCAAATGTTCTTTTCTACAACCTTAGACACACACCCGTGTGGTAACACCGTGTAATCCTCTGGTCTCCCGTGTTTACTTGCACTACTTTTGGCATCACAACCGTCCAGGCTGCAGCTCTTTGGTGACTCAGACTTTTTTGTATAAATTCACTTCTCCGCAAGGTCTGGTTTTACATACATTTCAGCCGCAGCAGCCATGGTCCCTGATTTCTTTTCAACCAGCAGCACGGCTTCCCGCTCTAATATTGAAGCAGGGAAGCTTTCCTCAGGCAAATGACTGGGAATCGAATGCTGCAGCCTCATCTGCACCGGCCTCTACCGCAATTCATGTATTACCAAGTGGGTTTCCATTTCCGGGGACTTTTTAAAATCTCCAACCGGTTTTGCATTTTAAACAAAATGGCAATTATTTTGCACACAAAGTGAATGAGATGCAGTTAGCTACGTGCGGGTCCAAAGAGTTGTCTGTGGGGAGCTAGTGGAACCCACAGTCAAACCTGTCTAAACTGTGCGCAGAGAGACAAGGTGGGGGCGGGAATCTCTTTTTTTTGCCCAACTTCTGTGGGTGAGAGAGGCCAAGTTCTGGGCCACACAGTGTCACGTGGCCTTTAGTGTAAATGACAGTCAGGCCCTCTGATGTCTGTCAGGTGCTCAGCTGTGGTGGTGATGGAGACGAATAAGCGCCTGGGGTGAGCTGGTAACGGAAGACGATAGGGAGGCAGAGCTGCTCAATGTCTACTTTGCTTCAGTCTCCACACAAAAAATAACATGTGACCGGACAACTAGAGAAGTTACCACAGACAATAAAGGGGAAAGGATGGAGATGAGGATAAGTAAGGGTACATCTACACTACAGGGGGGAGTCAATTTAAGATACGCAAATTCAGCTACGTGAATAGTGTAGCTGAATTCGGCGTATCGTAGCCGACTTACCCCGTTGTGAGGACGGTGGCAAAATCGACTTCTGCCGCTTTCTGTTGGCGGCGCTTACTACCACCTCCGCTGGTGGAGTAAGAGCGCCAATTGGGGGATCGATTGTCGCGTCCCAACGGGACGCGATAAATCGATCCCCGAGAGGTCGATTTCTACCCGCCGATTCAGGCGGGTAGTATAGACCTAGCCTAAAGAACACGTCAGAGATCTGACCAATTTGAATGAGTTCAGGTCAGCAGGGCCAGATGCTATTCACCCCAGGGTACTGAAGAAATTAGCTGAAGAAATCTCGGAGCCACCGGCAATAATATTTGCAAACTCATGGATGACAGGAGAGGTCTCGGAAGACCGGAGAAGGGCTAACATGTGGCCCATCTTTAAAAAGGGGGGAAAGGAGGAGCCGGGGAACAATAGACCAGTCAGCCGGACTTCGATACCTGGGAAGCTACTAGAGCAATGTCTAAAACGTTCAATGTGCGAATACCTGGAGGATGAAGGGGTGACCACTAGCAGCCAGCATGGATTTACCAAGACCAAATCATACCAAACCCGTTTGATTTCCTTCTTTGACAGGGTAACTGGTTTGGTGGATGGGGGAATGCAGTGGACATAATATACCTGGACTTCAGCAAGGCTTTTGACACAGTCCCACATGACATTCTAAGCTGGAGAAATGTGGTCTTGGCAGAACTACCGTTAAGCAGATACATAATTGGTTAAACAACCACAAACAAAGTGTAACTATTACTGGAATGATGTCAGATTGGAAGGAGGTTTCTAGTGGGGTTCCACAGGGATCTGGATCCGGTGTGGTAGGAATAGAGAGCGTCCAGATCAAATTTGCAGATGACACAAAGCTAGAGGGTTGCTAACACTTAGGAGGATAGAGCTAAAATACAGCGGGATCGTGATAAATTGGAGAACTGAGTTTTTGACAACAAAATGAAATTCAACAAAGACAAACGTAAGGAGCTACATTTAGGGAAGAAAAATTGAATGCACAAATACAGAATGGGGGATAACTGGCATGGCAGCAGCACTGCTGGGAAGGATCTGGGAGTTGTGGTGGATCACAACCTCAACGTAAGTCAGCAATTTGATGCCGTTAAAAAAAAGCAAAAACAATTTTGTGTTGCATTAACAGAGGCATAGCATGCAAGTCACAGGAGGTGATAGCACCGCTCTACTTGGCGTTGGCTAGGCCTCAACTGGAGTACTGTGTCCCGTTCTGGTCATCAATGTATAGAAAGGATGTAGAGAAACTGGAAAGGATCCAGAGGTGAGCGACAAAGATGACCAAAGGGATGGAATACAAACCATATGAGAAAGGCTGAAGGAACTGTGTATGTTTAGTTTGGAAAGAGGAGCTTAAGATGGGACAGGACCAGCGTTCCCTCTAATTTTTTACGTCCATGTGCGGAATGAATTTTGTTCTGTGCACCAATATGGAGGTGATATGGTGGGGCTGAGGGGTTCAGAGTGTGGGAGGGGGCTGGGGCAGAGGGTTGGGGAGTGGGGGGCTGAGGGCTCTGGCTGGGGATGCTGGCTCTGGGGTTGGGATGGGGCAGAGGGATTTGGGGTGAGGGAGGGGGCCCAGGGCTGGGGCAGAGGGTTGGGTGTAGGGGGTGAGGGCTCCGGTTAAGGGAGAAGGCTCTGGCTAGGGGTGCAGGCTCTGGGGCGGGGCTGGGGATGAGGGGTTTGGGGGTGCAGGCTGCCCCGGTGCTGCGGTGGAGAGAGAATACTCCCTTCAGCCCTCTCTCACCGTAGCAGCTTGGGGCAGGGGGAGGGGCTCCTCTCCCCCGGACAGGGCAGGTCGACGCTGGGGCTGGCGGGGAGGGGCGCCTTTCCCTGACGCAGCCCTGAGCCCCTGCGGGGGCTTAATAGGTGGCTTAGAGGGAACTTAGGACATGATAGGGGTCTTCAGATACTTGAAAAGCTCCCATAAAAAAGGTGGGGAAAAGTTGTTCTCTCTTGGCACAGAGGGCAGGACAGGAAACAGTGGGTTCAAACTACAGCAGAGCAGATTTGGATTAAATCTCAGGAAAAACTTCCTCCCTGTAAGAACAGGAGGACAATGGAGCAGACGCCTTGGGAGGTCGTGGAAGCTCCTTCACTGGAGGTTTTCCAAAGGGGGCTGGAGCCGTCTGTCCTGGACGGTTTAGACACAACGAACCCTGCATCTTGGCAGGGGGCTAGACCAGCTGACCCGTGCGGTCCCTTCTCACCCGGAGGGTCTATGATTCTACGATTCTCAGACAATTCCAGCATTGCATCGTGGAGGGGAGGATGCGGTCGTTTTCCGTGGGTCCCTTCATGGGGAGCTCAGGACATTATCAATTGTTCTGGAAACCTTTCTGCAGAGACAAATGGAGCCGAAGCGGCCCAGAGCCTCAGCTCAAAGTGCTTAGCTGCCCCAGCCTGGAGGATCTAGTTCCTCTTTCATCCATATTACCGACATGCCTGACAATAGAAACGATGTTCAAAAACCAGAAAGGCCGAGTCCCGCTGTGCTGGATGATACAGGGGAAAGGGCTCTTGGTGGGGTGTGCGTTGGGGGGCTAGTGTAGCCCCATCCTGTCCGTTACAGTCACCTTCTAAGGCACCGGCCATCCGTTTATCCTCTTAGCATGTGTCTCTCTGTGTGTCGCTGTTCGGGGCTAATTGAGCAGCAGGACACGGCCCTGAATGGTGTAGAACTGCCCAGCCCCCAGACAGGAATCCAGGCACCATTCCTGCCCTGCTCCCCGGCAGGCACTGACGGACGGTAGCGCGTTATAGGATCCTCTTGACTTCCCCACTCATCCCATCTCAGCTCCGCTTCCCCCTTCCCCCGTTCTGCCTGCTCACTCGCGAGGTGGGTCATGGCTGCACAGCGCCTGCTTCCATCCCATGGTTCGGGGGCTCGGCGGCTGTGCCTCCCCCCCACAGCCATGCTGGACCCACTCACAATCGGGCCTTTAGCATGTAGATTCTCCTCTGTTGTGCTGGGGGCTCCCACCCCTCTCAGCCTATGTATGGGGGGTTGTGTGAGCGTTACAGTCTTAGGATTTAAGTGGACCACTCACTGGGACTGAAGTGGGGGAGGGGATTCTGGGAGCAAGGGGACGGGAGGTAAACTGAAGGCCAGGGGAGTCGAAAGGCAAAAGGGGTGGGGTAGGCAGGGGGCAATTGGAGGTGGGCGTCTCAGGGACGGTGTGCATAGGGGAGGGGGCCAACGGCCAACGGCAATAGAGCAAGTGAGAATAGAGCAAATATCCAGTGTCCGGGGGTCAGAGCTGAATGACTGATGGCGTCAGGAGCCTGCCAAGGTCCGTCTGGGTCCAGCGAGGAGGGACTGACCTACCTCCCCCTGCTCCTGCTACTAGCAGGCGTGGGGAGCTTTGGACAGGAACCCTGGATACTGGGGCTTTCCAAAATCCACCCTTGCGAGCTCCTGAGGAGGGGAGGCCGCTGGACCCAGTGCTCCAGGCACGTCCCTCTGGGCTGGGGGTTGGGAGCAACTAAGTCCTGATTTATTCCAGTGGTCTCAGCTGTTGCTGGCTGGTTGACAAAACAGCTCCAGGAGCAGGACCGGGCCCCACAACACCACACAGGGCCCAGCGCTGACTCAGAGGAGTGGATCAGATCCCACCTGCATTACAGCCTGCGTCTCTGCCTACAAACCGCTGGGTCAGCCCGGCTCCTGTGGGACAGGGCAAAGCCCCAGACGAGGCCCGGGAGAGCGCTGTCAGCCGAGGGGATCCACCTGGGAACAAGCCCCCAGCAGAGACGAAATGAATGCAGAGTCCAGCCAACTTTCAGAAATGCTGTCATGGGATAAGAGGGAAGGTCCAATCATGGGTCAGTGTCTGCTTAATCGACAGGTGTTACGATGCTGCCTTTGGTGGGACACTTCCGAGAGTATCAATTCAGGACAAATTGCTTAAAGCAGGATAGTTACAGCCCCAAGCTGGGGTTTCTCCACCTCTAAGGCAAACCAAACCAGCCAGACAGAGAGAGAGAACTTTGGTCTCACCCCACTGGCTAAACATAAGTCACACAAGCAATTTCCTTACACACTCCAGTTTCCCAGTATCACCACCAATGCCACTTATTATGGGAATGAATGGTTATGAAAACCAAAACCCCAGTAACAGAAAAAAGGTTCTCCCGATCCCAAAGGATCAAGCCCCAGACCCAGGTCAATATACAAATCAGATCTTACTCACAAATCACGCTGTTGCCAGTCCTTTAGAATCTAAAATCTAAAGGTTTATTCATAAAAGGAAAAAGACAGAGATGAGAGTTAAAATCGGTTACATGGAATCAAATACATACAACAATTGCAAATGGAATCAAATACATACAACAATAGTTAAGGCTTGATGGGATTGCTGTTGATTTAAACCAATCAAGCCTCTGGAGTACATCCCCAGCTGGGATGGGTCATTCAGTCCTTTGTTCAGAGCTTCTGTTTGCAGCAAGGTTCCTCCAGAGGTCAGAAGCAGGACTGAAGACAAGATGGAGGAGATGCAGCAGCCTTTGATAGTCTCTTGCCATGTGGCCTCTGCTTTCTTTGTCCCCAAGACAAGCTGTCCAGCACATGGCACAGAAAAACCTTAGAGTTCTGTCCATAGGCATGTCCCTGCACGCCTTGCTGAGTCACAAGGTGTATCTACCTTCTCTCAATGGGTCAGCTGTATAGTTGATGGTCCTTAATGGGCCATCCAGCAGGCTAGGCAGAGCTGATGCCACATTGCCTGGGGTGTCACCCAGAAGCATAGCACAAGTTTGAACTACAGACAGTATAGAACTTTATACTTTAAATACAATACTTATAACTTTAAATACAAAAATGATACATGCAACCAGATAGCATAAACATAACCAGCAAATCATAACCTCCTCATAGACACCTTACTTGACCTCCTTTGTACAAGATTTGGTGCCACTATAGTGGCAACAATGGTCTATACTGTCACAGTTGGTGTCAATAATGTCACAGACCTCCTGAGGTCTCTTCCAACCCTAATATTCTATTATCCTAAGTGATTCATCCTCTGCTGCCCATTCTCAGCTTCTGGCAAACAGAGGCTAGGGACACCATCCCTGTCCATCCTGGCTAATAGCCATTGATGGACCTATCCTCCATGAACTTATCTAGTTCTTATTTTAACTTATATAGTTCTTTTTTATCATGTTTGTGGTTAATGTTATTTGTACTTAATGCGTACTACTAGTATATATATGGTGCAGAAAATACAGATTATGAATGTGATATAGATCTATATGCTATCCAGCATATATTAAGCAACAGGGACAGAGGTGATAGCAAAGTAGAGCAAGACTTTTTCCTGAGTATTTTATACAGAGAGAGAGAGAGAGAGAGAGAGAGAGAGAGAGAGAGAGAGAGAGAGAGAGAGAGAGGGACAATACTCTGTTTCATTTATTTATTGTCAGTATCAGAAAGTGAACTTTGAACACTTTGTGCCTGAGATCACTCTGGTAAGGATTTGGAGATTTTCGAAGTGCTCTTTGAGGCAGATACACCCTTCCTTGCCCCGTCTCTCGACCTGGTGCACTGTGCTGCTGTGTGGTACGGTTAAACCACTGGGGACAGACTCTCAAATGTTCAGAAACCACAACTAAGGCCAGATTTACAACAACAACAACAACAAAAAGGTTGTCACCCAGCAGCTTCCATCGTGGCACGTTTGGCACAGAAGAGCCCAGCACTCAGCTTATTCTGGTGCTTAAATGACCCCAGGTGTGTTGCTACATTTCAGAGGTGACTGAATTTGAGGGGCAGATACAGTATTTGTTCCTGCAGTATGCACCTCCGTGGCTGTGGCTGGGTCCGTCAGTAATAAAGGCCAGATGTTCCAGCAAAGAAAGAGGAGTTGAAAGGAGCCTTCACACTCCTCTTCACACTCCTTCACACTCCACACACGGGGCCAAGGGAGGACAAGGTCATGGCCAAGATCACCTTCTGGCCAGCAGCGCTACGCTCGTGTAGGGGTCGGTGTATTGCTCCCTGTGAGTCGGAGGTGGAGTTCCCATCCCAGCATACACAAAGCCCCCACTAACATGCTGTCTAAGTTACTCAGAAAACCTCTCCTGCTTCCTCTGCTTCCTGATGTCTCCACAGCCCCTCCTGCTCAGCCTAGATGCTCTTCCCTCAGAACAGGAGAAGCACTCGGATGCGAATCTGTTTGGTTTTCACACCGTACACGATGGGGTTCATCATGGGAGGAAAGAGGATGTAGAAATTGGACAGCAGGATGTGTACGTACGGGGCGACATGGCGCCCGAACCTGTGTACTGTTGAGGAGAGGACCACGGGGATGTAGAATACTAAGATGGCGCAAAGATGGGAGCCACAGGTGCTGAAAGCCTTGAGCTGCTCTTCCTTGGACGCCAGGCTTAAGACAGCCCTTAGAACCTTGATGTATGACAGGACGATGAACATCAGATCCAGCCCCACGATGAAGACAGTTACGATGATCCCATAGATGTTATTGAACCTGGTTTCGGCACAGGCCAGCTTCACCACGGCCATGTGCTCACAGTAGCAATGGGAGATGACGTGGGACTGGCAGAAGGGCAGCCTCCTCATGAGGAAGGGCAAAGGGACTGCTGGCAGAACAGCCCGAGCCAAAGCCACCAGCCCGATCTTTGCTATCACTGAATTGGTCAGGATGGTGGCGTACCTCAGGGGGTTGCAGATGGCCACGTACCTGTCAAAGGCCATGGCCAGCAGCAGACCAGACTCCAGGGTGCAGAACGAGAGAATGAAAAACATCTGTACCAGGCAGCCGTTAAAGCTGATCTCCCTGGAATTAAACCAGAAGATGCTCAGTATTTTCGGCACGGTGGTTGTGGATAAAACCAGGTCGATGACGGCCAGCATGGCGAGGAAATAGAACATGGGCTTGTGTAGGGAGGGCTCTGTCTTGATAACATACAAGAGGGTGCAGTTTCCTAGAAGGGCCACGGTGAACATCGAGCAGAAGGGGATGGAGATCCAGGGGTGCAGAGCTTCCAGCCCCGGGATGCCCGTCAGGAAGAACACGGACGGATCAGAGCCTGTGCCATTGGGAGCTGACAGGTTGCCCTGCAGGAGCATCCTCCGAAAGTTTCCCAGCAACGTTTGTCCTGTCAATAAAACATATGAGATGGTGAACAGACACGACACACGTGAGATGCCGCACTCCACTCTGGCTCACGGGGTGCAACCCCTTTGGGAATGGATGACAAGGTCTGGAGCTGATAGAAACATTGGTTGGGTGGTAAATATCGATGAGTTCAAATTAACGAAAGCCTGGATCCAGGGGTGTAAGTACAAAGTGATAATATATCACCTACTGGAGGGCTCTTCAATCTGGCAGGCAAAGGCAGAACAAGTTCTAGTGACTGGAAGTTGAAGCCTTCAGAGTGCAAACTGTGAATAAGATGCAACTGCATCCAGTTCTGTCACGTCTGGAGTTGGCTCTGCACATCAGATCTGTGACGCCAACTCTTTTCTTCAGAAGACTTTCCGATTTTCCCTGCATGCCTTTGCATTACCTTTTGTGTTATCATGAGTGTTTCTTTCAGTGCCATCACCATGGTACCTGAGTGCTTGGGGGAGACACGATGAACTTCGTACTCCATTTACATCTGCAGCTTTCAGATTTCAATTTATTTATTTTGCTATTTTGGAGCATTAGGCACTTGTGCAAGATCAACCCGGATTGGCCCCAGCCCAAAAACATATCAAGCAAATCAGCTGAAACCAGATAGTCTAGAAATTAGCAAAGCCCTTCCCTCCCTCAGACAGCGACCACCCCATGACTCCTACACTTGGCCAGGTGAGAAGTTAGGACGGTAGATATGGGCTTTGCAGCATGGTTAGGGTATTTCTGACCAAGGTTGAGTAGGGACTGAATTCCAAGGGAAGCCCCTGACCACAGCCTACCCTCTCTTACGCTGGGGAGTAGGGAGGGGAGGGGGGTGAACTCATTGACTCATTGACCAAGCCCTCTCCTCTGCCCGATCTCCATCACTGCTGACAACACCTCCAGCCTCGCAGTCACTCAGGGCTACAACCTCGTAGACGTCTTTGACCCCTCTGACCTGCGTGTGCAGGGCGTGTCCAAGTCCTGTCACGTCACTCTCCATCTTGTTCCTAAGATCCGACCCTACTACCTACACTCTCCTGCATCTCCAGCCCCTCGTCATCTCCAGCCTTGGTTCCGGCAACCTCCTCCACTCTGGTCCACATTCCCCTTCTCCCACACCGAAAGCACGAAATCCCTCCACAGGCTCCTTATCCTCATCCTCAGCGCCCTTCACAGCTCTGTCTCCTTACTGATCCACTCAGTTCTCTTCTTGTGTTGTCCCCTCTCCCCTCCACTCTGCCAGGGATGGAGCACCCACCTGTCTGCGTCTCCCATGCTGCCTCTCTAGTATAGAACAGCCCCCCTGAACCGGCCCACTCCCCATTCCTGCTTTGTACCCATCCTCAACACCCACTTGGCCAAGGAACAATGGACCATTGGGTAGAGCTAATGTACATGTATTTAACATAACAGATGCATATAATGGTAGGAAAAAATGGTGCATATTTTGGTTTGTATTCCTTAATCTCCCCCTCCGTATGTTACAGAGGGCTTATTGTTGATGAAGAAAAGTATCTGTGTGTGTGTGTGCATGTGTGCATGCATGTGTGTGTGCATGTGTGTGTGCATGTGTGTGAGAGAGAGTGTGTGTCTGTGTGGGTACAGTGCCTTGCACATTGTGAGTGCTATCTGAAGGTCAATAATTCTCAATATCTAGAGAATGTACAAAATCCCCCTATACTTCCCAATCATTTTGTGGAGGAATTTCAACAAGTGGCTCCTGGCTCCATCCCATCATTAGCTTTTAGGGCTTTCCGCCTTTGTTTGCACCCACAAGGATCTGCCAACAGGAATGTGGGCATGGAAGCCGCTACACACCTGATTTGTGGGGGCAGCTATTTCCAGGTTCAAATTATGCCTTCAGAAAGGAAGGCCAGGATTTTTAAAAAAGCAAACCTCAAATGTAATCCACATAGTCTCTTTCACATAAACTGCATTCCACTACCCCTTTCAGAATCCAGGCACCTTAACAGAAAGGAACTAAGACCAACATTGAAGTCAAGAGAGGTCATCTGCCTGTGAAACGTCTAAAGAGCCACTCAGCACCACATCCTCAGTCTTGGCTGTTGAAAGTATTGGCCTTCATCCACGCTTGGGCACAGAGCTTGATTCTTTGGAGGTGCTGAACACCCATCAGCTCCCATTGAAAACCAGATCACTCGTTTAGGTGAAAACCAGATCATTCATTCTAAATATAGACCATAGCTGCCTAGCGCTAGGCACCCAAGTGTGATCAGGTGGGGCACAATACGAATCCACAGATGAAACAGGAAATTCAAATATACAGCAGCAGAATTTGGATCAGGTTTTGAACTTGCCCAGAATGTGGGTGTCTTTGGATCTGAGGTTCTGCTTCAGACCCATCTCTGGCTGAAGTACAGTACAATTCCTTTGCCCACACGAATCGGATTCCGTGGGCGAACTCACCAGAATCCTGCAGTGCTCCCTTCCTTTCCTCGGGCCTCGCTCTCCCACACGCTCACCAGCAGCTGCCTGCCCTTTGGTGGATTTATAGCCATGTTGAGAGAACTTGCCTCCTCCCTGCAGGGGGGTCTCACAGTTCAGCTGGGAATCTCTGTTTCCACTTTGTCCTCCCCGCCCATCGCTGGCAGACAGAGTTAACTCTTTCTCTTCAGACTTGGGAGAAAAGAAACTGTTCCTGCGTCGTGGGAATGAGAGATAGAAAAGCCATTTTCAGTCCCTCCTAGACCAAGATCCCTCAGCCACTGCAGAACTGATCACTACGGTACATTTCCCACTGCTTGGCCCAGCCTCGTTTTAAACAACCCAAGCAATGAACCCTCCACTACTTCCCTTTGGAGGCTGTATCCACCCCGGGGAGTCCATTAGTGCCCAGAGTACCTTCACCGGCTACACAACAGGGTCACCCTGGCCAGACAAGTCAACTTCACCTGCTTTCTGTCTGAATATGGAACAGTGCACAGTCACTACGAATACCAGCTAGCTACTGAACGCCACTCACGGGGAGAGGCCTTAGGAGTGCGAAAAGGCAATACAGCCTCACAGATATTTACTCCGCAGCCGGCCGCCTTAGGTTATTATTTTTAGTTTGCATTGGGATAGTGCTGAGAGGCCTCAGCCTGGAAACCGAGCCCCATTGTGCCAGGTGCTGTACACACCTGTAAGGAAATGGTGCCCTACAGAGCTTTACATCTGTGTTGGTGTTTCAGTTCCCAGGTACAGTAAACTTCCCAAGGAGAAGAAATCTCACCTCATTTCAGCACCACACTCCTCTGAGGCATTCAGTAACCCTGTGAACAACGCAGACCAATGGGGAGACATTCAGTGCAATGAGTGGATCCTCTTGACTATAAATTTGTCTACACTGAAAAAAACCCCAAACCATGGCAGCATCTCAGAGCCCAGGTCAATTGACTCTGGCTCGTGGGGTTCAGGCTGTGGTGCTCAAAAGAGCAGAGAAGATTTTCCTACTCAGGGTGAAGTCCGGGCTCTGGGCCTTCCCCCTTCACCGGTTTTCAGAGCCTCAGTTCCAGCCCGAGCAGAAATGGCTACACTGCTATCTTTAGCCCTGTACCGTGAGGCCGAGTAAGTTCACCCAGACTCTAAGACTTGCTCCCCAGGGGAGGGGGGTTTGCGGTGTAGACGTACCCTAAGAAGAGGCGGTTTAATGACAGTGCTGGCACTTCCTGACCACAGTCCACCTGCCAATATGGCGAGGCAGCCATTCTGGTGAGATTTCAGCTCTTCCACTTCCATTTCTAGCTAGACCCCAGAAGGGATGAGGTGCAGTGAAAACAAAAAACAATTCAGTGGGGTGGAGTTCCCTCGGCTTTTCAAAACCTTCAAAAAGACTTGGTTGATTTTAAACTTGAGACCAAGATTTGGGGGATTTCTTCTCCCTAGTGGAAATTCCAGTAGACTCCATAGGACTCCTTGAACTGGTCTTTCTCCTCCTCTCTCTTGATGTCTTCTGGTCTGTGTAGATTCTTACTGGTCTCTCTTGGTTTCCACTGGAGGATCCGTAGCTGAAGGAACCAGTAGATCTGTTACAAATCTTAGTCTGCCACTTGGAACCAGGTGAAAATTTGCAACAGGAATTTCCACTAGAGATTCCTGCACTCCTGGACTGTGTATACGTAGCCAGCACTGAAATGCAGCCCCGTCTCGGTTTGACTGTGACAGTCATTGGGCACTAGCTACACAGCACGCCTGATTAGCACAGAAAGTGTAGGAGATTGTCACATCCACTATCACATCGCCTACCGGGGAAATGGAGGCTGCTGTAGTGTAAGGATCCAAGCTGGAATTCACTCAAGGTACCAGGCTTCCCCCAGCCCCGGTCATGCTGAACGTGAGCTGCTCTAGATACTGCACAGCTATGATAACGCAGTAGGGCAGGGCCATTCTTCCCATTTTACAGCTTGGGAATGGAGAGACCGAGAGACTTGCCCAAGGTCACCTGTGGCCGAGTTAAGACTAGAACGCAGACCTCCTAAATTACTGCTCTAACCACTGGGCCATTCTCTCTCTACAGCTACTGTGCTTGTCCTCCGCTGGGAATGTCACCAAGGTCCCAGCTGAGATAGTGGGGTCTGTGTTCCAGAGGGTAGAGTGGAAGGCGGCTAATGGAATCCTAGAGCTCTGCCTTGCATCCACCATCCACCATTCCACAGAGGGGACAGCAACGGAGTTGCAGAATTGTCTGCTTTCCCCTGGTCTAGAGGTTGGCCTGAGTAGAAATGCCCTTTTCCTGTCACTAGAGCACAGTGGTTTACATGCCAGGCAGGAACCAGACCAGATCCATCTAGTCCAGTGTGTTGCCCTCATTGCTGGCCAGTACCTGATGCTGCAGAGGAAGGTTCACGATACCTTGCAGAGGACAGTGTTGGAATGACTTGCCCACAGAAGACGTCTCTCGTTCTCCCCTTCAGTTAGTGGCACACATGCGAGAACTCAACAGAAGTTCCCATGTCTCTTTGTTTTTCTGTAGGACCTGTGAGGCCTTTGTGTCCTGCATGCTGGGGCAGCCTCACAGCCAGATGGAAAGGGCAATGCTTCACTGCACGCAGGTGTGACGTTATTGACATGAACTGGGACCGTATAGATCATTGTTGCAACCAAGGTCCTGTAGTGACACCCAAATCTTGTATAAAGGGGGTCAAATGGGGTGTCTAAGACAAGGTTATGGTTTACTGGTTATGATTATGCTGTCTGTATGTGTGTATCAGTTTTGTAGTTGAAGTTATGAATACTGGCTCTATACTGTCTGTATTTCAAACTTATGCTATGCTTCTGGGTGACATCCCAGACAAGCTGGGGTTAGCTCTGCCTAGCCTGCTTGATGGCCCATTAAGGACCATCAGCTATACAGTGGACCCATTGAGAGAAGGCAAATATGCCTTGAGACTCAGCAAAGTATGCAGGGACTGGCCCATGTGACTCCAGACTCCATTTTGCTGTAATTTTCCACAGTAAGGACAAAAAGGTGTTCTTACACCTGGGAAAGACTATATAAGGCTGATGCCTCATCTCCATTTTGTCTTCAATCCTGCTTCTTACCTCTGGAAGGACTTTGCTACAAGCTGAAGCTTTGAACAAAGGACTGAATGACCCATCCCAGTGGAGGATGTACTCCAGAGACTTAATTTGAACCTGCAGTTTATTCTATCACTACTACAAGCCTGAACCAAGAACTTTGCCATTACTGTATGTAATTTATTCCATTTAACCAATTCTAACTCTCATCTCTATCTTTTTTCTTTTATCAATAAATCTTTAGATTTTAGATTCTAAAGGATTGGCAACAGCGTGATTTGTGGGTAAGATCTGATTTATATATTGACCTGGGTCTGGGGCTTGGTCCTTTGGGATCGAGAGAACCTTTTTTCTTTTATGGGGGTATTGGTTTTCATAACCATTTGTCCCCATAACAAGTGGCACTGGTGGTGATACTGGGAAACTGGAGTGTCTAAGGGAATTGCTTATGTGACTTGTGGTTAGCCAATGGGGTAAGACCAAAGTCCTCTTTGTCTGGCTGGTTTGGTTTGCATTAGAGGTGGAAAAACCCCAGCCTTGGGCTGTGACTGCCCTGTTTTAGCAATTTGTCCTGAATTGGCACTCTCAGTTGGGTCTCGCCAGAACCGCATCGTCACAGCAGGTCCCTGCCCTATTCCTGCATGACATTTCATCTGAATATCTGACCCACAGTTGATTCCTAATATGGAAAGGACCCAACAGCTGCAGCCAAACCACCTCTGGCCATGATCTCCTCATATTGCACAGAACCAGCAGTTCTGAGCTTTTGGGAACCTGTCTGTGAATGGATCTCCTGATGTAGGGCACTCGGGGGTCCACCAATTTGTGGGACATTTTGGATTGAGAGTGGGACAGTGTGCTCTGCTGATGTGTATATGCATTAATCAGTATCCTGCCTCTAGTGATGACTTATAAGCAATTTGAGCAGGGGGAAATCAGTGTACTGTTCTTTGGCCCATGTTCCCAGAATAAATGCAACCTCTCACTCCTCTCCAGTATGCCTTTTGGGGAACTGAGAAGGACGTTCTTGTGGCGAAGGCACACCAAGGGGAGTTAGGAGATGTGGACTATAGGTCCACACAGGAATTTCATTTACCCTTTCTGTGCCTCCGTTTCCCCACCTGTAAAATGGTGATAATACTGACTTACATTACAGGCGTGTTGTCACTGAAGTTTATAAAGTGCTTTGAGATCCTTAGAGGAAAGGTGCTATTTATCCATCCACCCTAACTCTGCCCCCTTGATGCCCTGGATTGGATGTATGTAGTAACCCCAGATGTTGATCAATATAATTGCAACCATATTGTGTGCATTCAGCCACCATGAATGAGAACATAAGAACATTAGAACGGCCATACCAGGTCAGACCAAAGGTCCATCAAGCCCAGTATCCTGTCTACCGACAGTGGCCAAAGCAGGTGCCCCAAAGGGAATGAACAGACAGGTTATCATAAAGTTATCCATGCCTTGTCACCCAATCCCAGCTTCTGGCAAACAGAGGCTAGGGACATCATCCCTGCCCATCCTGGCTAATAGCCATTGATGGACCTGTCCTCCATGAATCTACCTAGCTCCCTTTTGAACCCTGTTATAGCATTGGCCTTCACAAACCCCTCTGGTAAGGAGTTCCAGAGGTTGACAGTATGTTGCGTGAAAAAATGCTTTCTTGTGTTTGTTTTAAACATGCTACCTATTAATTAATTAAACAGAACACCACATAGTTAAGTGTTAATATGAACAAGCAGGGCTTCTCGCGGCAAGGTCAAAACTAGCTACAGACTTCCAGTTTCTGCTAATCAGAATGGGAGCAGAGGCGAAAAGAGTCAACAATTTGAGACTGAAAGAAAATAAGTGGATAGAGACCATGAGTTTGGGCACCTTTGATATAGAAGCTTATTATGACTAAGATTGTTAGGAATGTTTGTTGATAAGTAGTTGATTGAAGTTAGGAGAGGTGATGACCCACCCCCTATGAATTGTGTGTTTGGTAAACGTTAGTTAAAAAAGACTAGATAATAGCATGTACTTTGGAGTGGTTCTCAAAAGCTGTCCTGAGAGATTTTTTCTTGACACCATGCTCCCCAGTGGGGAAGCAACCGGCCATCACTGACCTACTGTCAACTCAATGCCATCTCAAATTCTAGGTAATAATATGGGATGTTCTAAACCTATCACTAGTGTCTGTGGGAGATTTAATAAATTGTCATTGTAAATAAAAGCACGTTTATTTGTATCAATCTTTCATCAGCCAGAAGCGCTGTGTTCCCACTGGTTTATTCCTGACCCCGCCAGGAGTGAAGCAGTTAAGTCACCAGGGCTTTGGGTTCTGAAACCCCCTGGGTAACACCCTCTTAACCAGACAGGGCACTGATGACTTCATAGTTAGGGTTACCATATTTCAACAAGCAAAAAAGAGGACGGGAGGAGCCCCGCCCTAGCCCCGCCCCTGCCCCTCCCACTTTCCGCCCCCCCAGAACCTCCAACCCTCCCCCCGTTCCTTGTCCCCTGACTGCCCCCTCCTGGGACCCCTGCCCCTAACTGCCCCCCAGGACTCCACTCCCTATCTAAGCCTCCTTGCCTCTTGTCCCCTGACTGCCCCAACCCTTATCCACACCCCCACCCCCAGACAGACCCCTGGGACTCCCACGCCCCATCCAACCACTCCCCACCCCCTGACAGTCCCCCCCAGAACTCCCAACCCATCTAAACCCCTCTGCTCCCTGTCCCCTGACTGCTCCGATCCCTCTCCCCACTCCTGCCCCCTGACAGCCCCCCCAGAACTCCCAGCCCCCTACCCCCCCGCTCCTTGACCCCTGACTGCCCCCTCCTGGGACCCCTGCTCCTAACTGCCCTCCAGAACCCCACCCCCTACCTAAGACTCCCTGTTCCTTGTCCCCTAACTGCCCCCTCCTAAGACCCCCCCCAACTGCCCCCCAGGACCCTACCCCCTACCTGACTGCCCAAAACTTTCTCCACTCCCCCCAAAAAGCCCCCCCCGTTTCTTGACTGCCCCCTCCAGAACCTCCCTGCCCCTTCTCCTGCCCCCTGGCCCCCTTACCCTGCTGCTCAGAACAGGGTGTTGGGCTCTGTGCCAGCCGGACACATGGCTGAGCTCCCCTGCACAACACAAAACCCGGTCCCTGGCCCTGCACAGGGCTGCCGGAGCGGGCTGCAGGAGGAGGAGCTGCCGGCCGGCTCAGAATGCAGGGAGGGGGGGGTGGGAGGAGGAAGCTGCTCCGGAGTCCAGCCCGGGACTTTCCTGCAGCCCTCCCAGCCGCTCGCTCTGCCGGGGGAGGGGGAAATCCCGGACATTGTGAGTGCTTTACAAATTCCCCCCGGACGCTATTTTTAGCACAAAAAGGAGGACATGTCCGGGTAAATCCGGACGAATGGTAACCCTATTCATAGTCCAACCTAAACAGAGCCCTGAACATGCAGGGACAAGTCTTCAAACGTCATGGACACTTTTGCACGTGCAGCCCTCAGTTGTGCAGATCCCCTCATGCAGACATGCCTTAGGGGGCATTTGCACAATTAAACCAGGTTTGCGCGCGCGCACACACACACGAGCACATCCTCTCTTGAAGATCAATCCATATTATTGAATAGAGATGTAGCTATCAAGCCAAGGGCCTGTAAAACAGGAATGGGTTAATTTACTGTTACTATTTGTGGCTATTCCCTACGCCTGATGACAGATTTTCCTCTGTGATGAAGAAAGGCTCCGAATTCCCAGCTGGGGGAGTAAAGAGGATTTTTTAAAAGGTATAAATACCCCCATGCGGGTTGTCCAGGCAGAGTGGAGAATCACATAGATTAAGTGCTGACTGTAGCATTCACTGAAGGTGAAGAAGATACGGCGGATCCAGGTGAGTTAGGGCAGTACGGATTTAATCAGGGGCCCTGTTAATGAATAGGAAACTTTGGGCCAAATCCTGTTCTCAGTCACGCTGGTGTAAATATAAAATGGTCCCACTGATTAACGCAGAGCTACTCTGGATTTACAGCAGTGTAACTGAGCAGAATTTGGCTCCATATGAATGAACTATTTAATAACACGGGGAAAAGACATTGTGAGAATGGGAAGGACTCAGAACTCAAGAAATGCCAACGATAACGCAACCTGAATTCCGCCCCCTTTGTATGAATTTGTCTAATGATGTGATTGCAAATTATTCTTCAATTAACACAACCTCAAACGTTCTTTTCTACAACCTTAGACACACACCCGTGTGGTAACACCGTGTAATCCTCTGGTCTCCCGTGTTTACTTGCACTACTTTTGGCATCACAACCGTCCAGGCTGCAGCTCTTTGGTGACTCAGACTTTTTTGTATAAATTCACTTCTCTGCGAGGTCTGGTTTTACATACATTTCAGCCGCAGCAGCCATGGTCCCTGATTGCTTTTCAACCAGCAGCACGGCTTCCTGCTCTAATATTGATCAGCAGTGAGGTACACCTCTACCTCGATAGAACACCACCCGATAGAACACGAATTCGGCTATAACGCGGTAAAACAGTGCTCCGGGGGGGCAGGGCTGCGCACTCCGGTGGAGCAAAGCAAGTTCAATGTAACACGGTTTCACCTATACCGTGGTAAGATTTTTTGGCTCCCGAGGACAGCATTATATCGGGGTAGAGGTGTAATTATCGGCCTCTCACTGGGGTGAAACGTAGGAAGATCCCCATAACATGAGGGGCATGGGGTGTGTTCTGTGACAACTCCGGCTTTTCCCAAACCAGAAATACCATCAATCATCCCAGCTTTTCTCACAGCACGGCTGGATCCCAGGGCAGTGCATGGAGCGTAGCACTGGGAGGTAGGAATTTTAACCAGGACTCTCGCTAGCTTTGAGGTTTCTTGCTAGTAAGTAACAGCCCAATACGGCACCTTGGAAGTGAGTGGGAGGGGGCTATTTCTGAACTTCCTGCTGTCCAAGGGCAGGAACTGCTTCGCCTGATTGTGAGGGTCTAATACAGCAGGTGCGGGTAAGAGGCTGTGACTGGAGTCCCATGGGGGAGGGGGATGTGCATTCATAAGGAGAGAATGAAGCAGTGGACACAAGGAGAAACTGGCTCTAGGACGGCACCCCGGGAACACAGCATCTTGTGTGGAACATGCATCTGAAGGTGCTTTATTATACACGGCAAGATGTGGTACAATGCCAGGAACCAGTGGGTGTATCAGCGCTGCCCAAGGGTTATATAACGTAATGCCAGGAACAGAGAGGCAGAGAAATGAAGTGGTTTTGCAGACACAGGGATACAGGACGAAGGACGTTCATGGCTGTCTCAGCCAGTTAGCTCTGGCATCTGCACACGCACTGTCCCGTTGGCGTCAGGGGGAACTGTGCTTGCGTATACCAGCTACGGATGCGGCTCAAGGAACTCAAAGCTCACCTAGTTTATTACCCTGCGGGCTCCATTCTTTCTACAATCAACTCTCAGAGAGAAAAATACCTGGACAACATTTCCCCAGTAGTGACGTTGAAATAGGTTGCCTTAAACTGCAAACCACACAAAGTGAACCCTGGTAACCAGGCTTTGAAATGTTTCTTGGCCTGTGAGACTGGAATTCTCAGAGCATTTTAGGGATAGAGGGTTTATCCTTGGGCCTAGAGCACAAAGTCTATATGACGCTTAAGCACTGGAGGACTTTGCTTCCCTCCTTGTTTAACGAGTTTAAGTCCGTAGACTGGAAATTCGGAGACCTGTGTTCTATTTTCCATTCTGTAGCTGACCGAGTCCCTGCTCTGTGCCTCAGTTTCCCCACCTGTACAGTTAAGGATAACAATACTTCCCCTCCTTTGTGAAAGATTTTGAGACCTATGTCTAAAGAGCACTGTTGAAGTGTAGTTATTAAAGTATTACGATCATTGCAACTTCATTAGGCCAACAGATAAATATTGACAGATTTTATAAGTGCCGGTATACAAATGCTAGAAGTCTAAATACTAGGTGTGAACTTAAGTGCCTGGTATTAAATGAGGATATTGCTATAATAGGCATTGTAGAAATTTGGTGGAATAATAATAATCAATGGCACACGGTAATACTAGGGTACAAAATATATTGGAATGACAGAGTAGGTTGTGCTGGTGGAGTGTGAAAGAGAGCAGAGAGTCAAATATAGTAAAAATCTTAAATAAATTAAACTGTACCATAGAATCTCTATGGATGGAAATTCCATGTTTGAATAATAAGAGTATAACAGTAGAAATATACTACCGACCACCTGAGCAGGTTGGTGACGGGGATTGTGAAATGCTCCAGGAGACTAGAGAGGCTACACATACAGAAATCTCAATAATAATGGGGGATTTCTACTACTCCCCCCCATTGACTGGGTACATGTCATTTCAGGATGGGATGCAGGGATAAAATTTCTAGGCGCCATTAAGGACTGCTCCTTGGAGCAGCTAGTCCTGGAACCCACAAGGGAAGAGGCAATTCTCGATTTAATCCTAAGTGGCGCACAGGATCAGGTCCAAGAGGTGAATACAGCTGAACTGCTCGGTAATAGCGACCATAATGTAATCACATTTTACATCCTCGTGGGAGGGAAATACCAAAGACGCCCACCACGGTAGCATTTAACGTCAAAAAAAGGAGCTACATAAAAATGAGGAAGCTTGTTAAACTTCAATTAAAAGGAACAGTCACAAAGACGAAATGCCTGCAAGCTGCATGGAAGTTATTTAAAAACACCATAATAGAGGCTCAAACTAAAAATAGTAATTCTTAAAAAAGATCTAATAAAAAACATATGAGGAGAGATTAGAAAGACTGGGACCGTTCAGCCCAGAAAAGAGATGGCAAAGGGGGGGATATGGTAGAGGTCTATAAACTCATGAGTGGTGTGGAGAAAGTCAATCAGGAATTGTTATTTACTCCTTCACATAACACAAGAACCAGGGGGCACTCAATGAAATGAATCGGCAGCAGGTTTAAAACAAACAAAGGGCAGTATTTCTTCACACAACGCACAGTCAACCTGTGGAACATGTTGGCAGGGGAAGTTGTGAAGGCCAAAAGTCTAACTGGGTTAAAAAGAAAGAATTAGTTAAGTCCATGGAGAATAGGTCCGTCAGTGGCTATTAGCTAAGATGCTCAGGGATGCAACCCCATACTCTGGGTCTCCCTGTAGCTCTGACTGCCAGAAGCTGGGACTGGACAACACTCAAGGGATGGATCACTCGAAATTGCCCTGTTTTGTTCATTCCCTCTATAGCACCTGGCACCGGCCGCTGTTGGAAGACAGGACACTGGGCTAGATGGACCATTGGTCTGACCCAGTAGGGCCGTTCTTATGTTCTTATTACAGTTGTCATCTACACATACTGACCTCAGTTAACTCCCAGGTGACGCAGGTTTCCATGGCATAATGCAGGACCAAAGGCCCCTACAAATAGGAAGTCCATATGGCTGCTAGAGCCCAGGGTGCGTGCAATCCTACCTCCTCCATGGGGCAGCCCCACAACTGACTAACGCTGCCCCGAAAGTGAAGGATGAGGCCTAGGGAGAGTGCTGATTCAGTGCTCCCACAAGGCTCAGCCATCACCTGCCCCTCCCCAGAAGGAGATGCTTTTTACACCCTTCTAAGGCAAAGGGGTGACCCCATTTGTGACCCCATGTCAGGGTTCTACTGAACCTTCCATTTCTCTTGCGTTTAAACCCTTCTGGGCTGTCGACTAAAGCCATTCAGACATTGGGCTAGTTGTTGTTTCAGGTCCCCAAAACTGGAACGGGGGGTACAGCTGTGGTCCAGCTCTGAGGGGAAGCAGCAGTGAGAAGCGCATAGAGAAAAGATCCATGGGCGCAGCTTGAGCAAATCCCGGGAGAGATGTAGAAAAGACGGCCATTTTGAACTGGATCCTGCGGGTGAATGTAGCTGGGGAGGCCCAGGAGCTGGGGGGGGGTGACGTGGCTGCAATTCTCCATAGGGGAGAAGGCAGACAGGGGCATTCTGCCTGCGCTGGGGTCCAGAGGGGACCACCCTGCAGCAACAAAGCGTTTTTATTGCTGATACTAACCCACCGTGTGGTTTCAATTCCAGCCTCCAAAATGGTCCTGGAAACCATCCGTGCACCATGTCCTGCTACAACCACTCCAATCCCTCCACCTTCCTCCTAATGGGCATTCCGGGGCTGGAGGCCACCCACTTCTGGATCGCCTTCCCGTTCTGTGCCATGTACGTTGTGGCCCTGCTGGGGAACTTCACCCTCCTCTTTGTGATCAAGACGGAGCCGAACCTGCACCTGCCCATGTACTACTTCCTCTGCATGCTGGCAGGCATCGACCTGGTGCTCACCACCTCCACCGTGCCCAAAATCCTGAGCATCTTCTGGTTTCACTCCCATGAAATCGGCTTGGAGTGTTGCGTGGTCCAGATGTTCTTCATCCACAGCTTCTCTGCCATGGAGTTGGGGGTGCTGCTGGCCATGGCCTTCGACCGCTACGTCGCCATCTGCAAGCCATTGCGCTACACCGCCATCCTCATCAACGCCATCGTCACCAAGATCGGGTTGGCCGTCTTTGTGCGGGGCATCAGTCTGTTGACCCCCTTGACGTGCATGGTCAGTCGCCTGCCCTACTGTGGGCCCAGGGTCATCTCCCACTCCTACTGCGAGCACATGGCTGTGGTGAAGCTGGCCTGCGGGGATATCACACCCAACTATGTCTACGGGATAACGGCCGTGACCATTATGGTGGGCTCAGACTCCATCTTCATCGCCATCTCCTACATCCTGATCCTCCGGGCCGTCCTGAGCCTGTCCTCCAGGGACGCACGCCTGAAATCCTTCAGCACCTGTGGCTCCCATGTGTGCGTCATCCTGGTCTTCTACACCCCGGCGCTGTTCTCCTTCTACACGCAGCGCTGGGGCCAGAACATCCCTGCGCACATCCACATCCTGCTGGCAGACCTCTACCTCTTGGTGCCGCCCATGCTGAACCCCATCATATACGGCATGAAGACCAAGCAGATCAGGGGCCGGGTGCTGAAGCCATTCTATCCAGAGAGATCCAGGCTGGGTTTTGGCCCCCACTAACACTAACATTGGATGCTGAACCGCGATGAGTGAGACGCAGAAGGTTCAGAGAGGCACCCAGAGCTTCCAATTCTGATCTAAAAGGAACCTTGGAGACTCTCGGGCTAGCAATCCCACAAGAAGATGTTCTCATGAAAGTTCTGGTGCTTCCTTCCTTCCAGCTAGGTTGACAATCCTGGCCAAGACCTGGAAGAACAGAATCACCATGAACACAAGTAATTATTTTTAGCAGAAGTTAATTCTGACCTCAGCTGGGGGATGAAAATTTAGTTCATTGTTTATTTTACCCATGCCACTGGCTCATCTTTAACACTGAATATCACCAATGCTCCTTTTCCCAACAGCATCTGGTAAAAGACTGTTCCCACCTCAGAGGACAAGTTCTACACATGAATCTATCCCTCCATCCCTCCTTCCAACCATCTAGCATCAATCTGCATATCTACCTATCTGTTAGCCTTGAACAGCTGCCCAAGTGTGGCTGCTGCTGACTCCAACTAGCACCTCTGTGTGTGTTCTAGCGCAGAATTTCCCCCTGGATGTATATTGTATCTTTCCACCATAGCTTGTGACTTTACTTGAGCAGTTACAGAAAAACTTAACTCGGCTATGTTGTGAGAGGAATGCTAGAAAACAACAATGAAATACTCCCCTGCATAGGTCAGGGGTGTTTTTTAGTGAATTTCAGTGCTGCAAGTTACTCAGAAGCTAATTTAAAAATTCTTAACCATGTCTTGACAGTCTCCTTCTTCCACTTGTCATGTCACCTTGTCTCAAACTTGTTGATCACCTGCTTTTTGTGTCTTCCTCACCTTTATGTCTGTTTCGTGACAATGCTAAAGACAAATTTAAGAGAGAAACCATATAGTGCACAATATGCACAATCACAAGAGCAATGAAAAATGAAATGATTAAAATGTGTCGTTTGGAAATTTGTGGGAATGCTGATTGTGTACAAGGCCCATTGCATTATCCCTTGTTATTATTGTAACCCTTCTGCCCATCTAAGTTGGCAGCAACAAGGGCCGGGTTCAGGATCTAGGGGTTCCGTTTCAATAACACAATGCAAAACCGGCTCGAGCCCCCACCCAGTGACCTGGGACAATTACATACCACCCCCTGGGTGCCTCTAAGAGGCAATACTTCCCCTCTGACAAGCACGGAGTCTGAGTGTGGCAGAAAATGTTTAATAACATGAGGTAAACGACATCAGCATTAAATTGGAAAAACACCACAAACAGGATTCATAACACAAACCATGAGCAAAAGACCCACCCCAGCAAATTGGGCTGTGTCCTTTCCCTTTGGTTCTTGAATCCAGCAACCCAAAAATCACCCAGAGTCCCCAAAGTCCAACACCCCCAAAGTATCTTGGGTCCAGCAACCACCCAAAGTTCCAAAAGTCCAACAACCCCCAAAGTCTCTGTCCCTAGTCAGTGCAGCCCCAGAGTAAAAGGGGGGGCACGCAGGGTTTTAAGGGGCACCTTACGTGATCCAAGGCCGGCCGGCCATCTCTCCTTGGGGTTCCACCGCAGCCTTCACCACGAGCCAGTCCACTCCTGCCGTCCCACGAACTGCTCTGCTCTATGAGCTGCTCCACTCCGCTCACCGACCTGTGAGCCACTCCAGCCGTCCCTGCAAACAGCTCCGCTCGCCATTCCTTGGGCCGCTCCAATCGTCCCCACAAGTCTCCGTGCTGCTCCTCCAGTCTTCCCGGCAAATTGCTCCGCCAGCTGCTTAGCAATATAGCTTCAGGCTCCCCCACTAGTTAACACAGCACTCAGTGATCTCAGCTATTAATAACCTTAGCTCTTTTGTGATTTCAGCTCTTAGTGATTTCAGCTCATAGTAGGGGAGCCCCAGTACTAGTGCACCATTGGCCCAAAGTGAATTCAGCTCAGCAGCCTGTAACTAGACTCCTAATAGAATCAAAGTTAGCTCTGACATTCAACAGTGGAGAGCAGAGTCAGTGCAATTGGTGTTTCAAGCTCTCAAAGGGGGCCCATGCTATCAAGTATAAATAACTACCCCCATCCCCTCTCCATTCACTGGGAGTTGTAACCCATGCCCCTTGTCAAGCAAGTGCTACTTAGGTAATGGTGAAGGACTCACTCAGTCCTTCTGTCATACAACAGTTCCACTGGCCTTGATTCACAGAACCAGGGTAACAAAACTTTATTCTTCCTGCCCCAATAACAGAGAAACTGGGGATCCCACACCAGCCAAAGGAACCACTTTCAGTTGCTGTTGTTTCATGCCAGGCGGGTGGGTGTGCCTATGCAAACAAGATCAGCCCCTGGAGTTCTTTTCCACACTCGCCATAATTCACCACCAGATGTCAGGGTTGAGCTCATCCTGACTCTGCTTACATTATTATTCATTAATATTGGTATTTGCACAGGGTGTCTCAGCAGAGTTCACAATGGATATGCAAAGGGCTGAAACCAAAGCTGGAATTCGAAGGTACAAGAAAGCGTATGTGTCTGCCACCCTCCAGCGCTGCACACCAGCATCTGAGCATGCTCCTACTCAGTGGATTTGAGAGTCACTTTCCAAAGCCCCGTTGAGGTGAACAAAACTCCATTAATCCTCCCTGGGCAGGTTCTCCGTTCTCTAGCCCTCATCATTGCCGTATGAGATGCAGGACTCCATTTTAACTCTGATGAATATCATCAGCTATTCCCGCAGGATTTAGGCCTGACAAACAGAAATAGCGCCAGACCAACTCCTCCTCATGCGCACGGAAACCAGAGCTAGGAAAATGAAGCTTTTTGGAAGTGGAAATGCTCTGCCGGTAACACACAGGAGAGTAACCTGAGGCACTCAGAGCCTGTCTTCCCTGACATTATTATTGCCCCCACTGGTTTTCTACTGTCCATCCAACCGCATGTTTCATTTTTGATGGATGGTAACATGATGGGACGCTCCTGTCAATCCAGGTTGGGACAACTGATGTGCCTTGAGAATGGGGGCTCAGGAGACCATCGGGGAAGGAGGGTATTTCTGTCCAGGCGGAATCCTGATAAATTGCTCTAAAATATAGATTATTCCAAATATTTTCATGTCTAGAACGTTCTTGACTCTCTGTGGAGGGGGAAGGGCCTCTGGGACGGCTCTGTAATCAGCTCCGGTTATGGAGAAAGCAGCAGAAGGAAAGTGGGATACTCATTCCTGCATGTATCTCATGCTTAATGAAGGAGGAAGTTCCCATCACTGGACGGGTCAGGAAGTGCCATGGTTACTGGATAGAGCCTGGCCCTGGGACCTAAGTGCTGGTGGGAGAACCCCAGGTTCGTCGAGTGGTTCCCCAATGCCAATCTACATTCCTGAGAATACCCTGCTTGACTCCTACTAGGCCCAGAGCCCTTGGTTCCCTCCCACAAACCCCGAGGAGGCAGGAGTTAGCGCCATGCAGAAATGCTGCACTCAGCTAAAAACCAACAATTGAATCTGGGCAGAGACGAGCCCTCAGGCAGTGAAAGGGACCGTTCAGGGGCCCCTGTGGGGAGTCACAAACACTGTCCTCTCCTCAGCTCCAGCACAAGTACGGAGTCCCCAGTGCCTCAATATACAGCCTAATACTCACTAATGCGACTGAGAGTATGTCTACACTGGAACGTAAACCCGGGCTTGAGCCCAGGTTCAGGGCTAATCCCCCGTTGCATTTATACTTTAATTGCGCTAACTCAGGGTTTGGACCCAGGGTCCCAGGTCCCTGCAGGGCTGGAGGGTCCGAGCTCGAGTCAAGCTGGGACCCAGGGTATGAGCCCTGTTGCTTTGCAGTGTAGCCACAGCCCTGCTTAACTCATGTCCCAGGAGTCCATTGGAAGTATCCCACAATTCCATGGGACAACTTCCTTAGTCTTCTCTAGCCCAACCATCTGCACGCCACTCTATTGAAAACAGAAGACACCCCCTGACCCCGGACAAACAGCAGCGTTAGCCCATTCGCTTCTGATCACCAGTCTGCAAACACACTGTCAGAGAGAACCCTACGCTTATAGAAACGTCTTAATTTTCAGAATAACTGAAATGTACAAACATGAAGAAATGGAACTGTGCACCAACCTTGGGTGGACCAGCATTCAACAGTGTTACAGCAGGTGACAGCCGTACAATGTTAACCCTCGCCCTTTAGTTCAAAAGGTGGCTATTCTCACCTTTGCCCTCGGGAACTGCAGCACAGAGAGGTCAATAGTGGTGTCCCCCAGGGGTCTGTACTGGGACCAGTGCTGTTCAACATAGTCATAAATGATCTGGAAAAAGGGGTAAACTGAGGTGGCAAAATGATACAAAATTACTCAAGATATTTCAGACCAAAGCAGACTGTGAAGACCTACAAAAGGATCTCACAGAATTGGGTGACTGGGCAACAAAACGGCAGATGAAATTCAATGTTGATAAATGCAAAGTAATGCACATTGGAAAACATAATCCCAACTACACATACAAAATGATGGGGTCTAAATTAGCTGTTACCACTCAAGAAAGAGATAGGGGTTTGTTACAGGAGTTGGTAGGTGAGATTCTGTGGCCTGCGTTGTGCAGGAGGTCAGACTAGACTATCATAATGGTCCCTTCTGAACTTAAAGTCTATGACTCTATGATCTTGGAGTCATTGTGGATAGTTCTCTGAAAACATCCACTCCATGTGCAGCGGCAGTCAAAAACGCAAACAGAACCATTGGGAAAAGGATAGATAATAAGACAGAAAACATTATAATGCCACTATAGAAATCCATGGTACGCCCACCTCTTGAATACCGAAGGAAGTTCTGGTCAAAAAAGATATATTAGAATTGGAAAAGGTACAGAGAGGGCAACAAAAATGATGAGGGGTATGGAACAGCTGCTGTATGAGGATTAAAAAATCTGGGACTGCTCATCTTAGAAAAGAGACGACTAAGTGGAGATATGATGGAGAGCTATAAAATCATAACTGGTGTGGAGATAGTTATTTACCCCTGCACACAACACAAGAATGAGGGGGTCACCCAATGAAATTATTAGGCATCAGGTTTCAAACCAAAGCCATGTCTACTCTGTGAGATCGCTGTGAGATGCGTAGCCACATTATGCTGATAGGAGAGAGCTCTCCCGTTGACATAATAAAGCCAGCTCAACGAGTGGCAGTAGCTATGTCGGTGGGAGAGTGTCTCCTGCCGACATAGCGCTGTGCACACGAGCACATATGCCAGCAAAACTTATGTCGCTCAGGGGGGTGTTTTTTCACACCCCTGAATGACCAAAGTTTTGCTGACATAAGTGGTAATGGTAGACATGGCCTAATATAAGGAAGTGCCTCACACAACACACAGTCAATCTGTGGAACTCACTGCCAGGGGATGTTGTGAAGGCCAAAAGTATAAATGTGTTCAAAAAAGAATTAGTTAAGTCCATGGCGGAAAGGTCCATCAATGGCTATTAGCCAAGATGATCAGGGAGGCAACCTCATGCTCTGGTGTCCCTAAACCTCTGACTGCCAGAAAGTGGGAGTGGATGACAGGGGATCACTCAAAATTGCCCTGTTCTGTTCATTCCCTCTGGGGCACCTGGAATTGGCCAGTGTTGGAAGACAGGATACTGGGCTAGATGGACCATTGGTCTGACCCAATATGGCTGTTCTTATGTTTTTATGCAGAACATGTCTCTTCAAAAAGGTCTTTCCACCATAAGAATTACCCCGGCAACATCAACATAACACTCCATCCTATCCCCCACCCATAACAAAACACAGAAATCCCTATCCTAAGCAGGGTTCCTATAACCCTAGAAGGGAGATGAGCCAGAGATCCCATGTAGGGACCTCACTATTGTGTGTGCCTGGTGCTCAGATGCTGTAGTGTATGGCCGCCATATGATAGGGCTGCATATCAGCTGGGCTAAGCCTGGATGCCTTTCTGAGAGAGAGGCTCTGGCTCAGACCAAAGTTATGGGCTTGATGCAGGAATAACGGGATAAATGTCCCTTGCTTGGGCTATGCAGGAGGTCAGATGAGATGATCCTCCTGCTCCCTTAAAAGCCACACTTCTGTGACTAGATAGATAGGGAAGGGGAGTATTTACTGTACTACCAGCCTCACTGCCCACATACCCATAGGCTCCCTGGGTCTCGCACCCAAGCCTGTCCCTTGCAAAGCTGAGATCAGGTGGGATCATAGCACAAGGGAATATGGTTACACACATCACGCTTTGCTAATACCATCCAGAGACACATGGTGAGAAGGTCCCCAGAGCAATGGCAATATTAGGGGATCCCTAGCACGCGGCAGCTTGTACAGTGGTCGCAGCCCCAGCAATCTAGTGCCCCCTCAGTGTCCGTAGCAGTGCGTACCCATGAATCTAGCCTCAGAACTTTACCCTGGAGAGAGAACCAAAGGAACAGAAGCGTCTCTTGCCAATTTGCAAGTGCTCACATAAAAGGCAACGGAATCCCATCGGGTATGGCTTGGTGTCTCCTGGGGTTTAATAAGGATGAATTAAATACTCCTGCATTGCGAGGCCTGGCAGATCGGTGATTCACACAGATTCAGCGTGACCAGAGGAACCTCCAAGGGAGAGATACATGACTGCTGCAGCCAGGTGAGATCGATGGATGGGGTGAGAGTTTTGCTTCTGAATGGGAACAGGAGCCTTTCCTTAGATTGTCAGTGTCATGGGACCATCTTTGTGTTCTAGAATATAGGAGCGGCCATAATGGGTCAGACCAATGGTCCATCTAGCCCAATGTCCTGTCTTCCCACAGGGGCCAGTGCATCTATATAGAGCCTACCACGATGGTGCCCTGATCCATGACATGACTGAGACTCCTAGACACTAAGATAATATAGATTATACATAATAAAAATATACTAATCTGCTGTGCCTTGAAAGCAAAGTTTGTGCCACTGACCCACACGTGGCAGGATTCACAGCTCTCTTTGAACATAAGCCTGTATCTTGAAGAACTCGTCTCGTTTTCATTGTTAATGTGATTTCTGCTCTTAGAAGCGAGTAGGGGAAAACAGCCCCTTTTTATTCATTGCTCTGTTCTCTGTGTGGATGGTGCCACCTCTGCTCCTGTGGGGTGACGCCCACCTCTGTGCAGAGGGCCAGCACAAAGTCTAGGTACATGTGTAACACCGACAGACCCCAGTCGTCAGCGGGCAGGATCAAACCAGGGACCTCTGGAGTTTAGCGCATGAGCTAAAAGCCACCTGCCTGTTAGCTAAGGCTGTAGACCAGACTGGTTTTATCTCTTTCTAAGTGGTCTCGGTGCCATCAGATGGGACAGAGCACCACACCCAGGAGGCGTGTGGGTTACACATGCATCTCGTCTGAATTCCTGCATAGCACCAGTCAGATAATTTTAAAATGGAGCTTACATTTTCAGAAGGCATCCAATCTTCATTTTAAAATTCCAGTGATGTGTTCCAATGGTGAGTTACCCTCGGATAGAAACGTGGGCCTGATTTCCAGTCAGAATTTATCTAGCTTCCGCTGCTGCCACTGGATCTTATCTGCTAGATCAAACAGCCCTTCTACTACTTGAAAACGTCTTCCCCCATTGGTGCTTATAGACCACCGTGGCACTTCTTAACCTTTTCTTGCATAAGCTAAACAGACTGACTTCCTTCGGAGAGAGACACGGTGGGAGAGGGAATATCTTTATTGGACCAACTTCTGTTGGTGGTGAACTTAATCCCATAAATCTCTCACTGCAAGGCAGGCTTCCCACTCCCCAAATCATTTTTGTGGCTTTTCTCTGAACCCTCTCCAATTTTTCAACGTGCTTTTCAAAATGTGGCTGCCAGAACCGCACACAGTGTTCTGGTGTCAGTCTCAGCAATACCAACCACAGAGGTAAAATCAACTCCCTACTCCTACTCCGTAGTCCAGTTTTGCTACCTACAAGGATAATGTCAGCCGCCACAGCATTGCACCAGAAGTTCGTGTTCAGTTGCTGATCCACCACGCCCCTACGTCCTTTTCAGAGTCGCTACCTTCCACAATACAGTCTCCCATCCCGTAAGCGTGAGCTATCGGCTTTTTCCTTAGATACCTGACCTCACATTTGGCTGTATGAATATGCAAGTGTTTATGCTCCACTTACTAGTTGATCCAGCTCACGCCGTATCAGTGACCTGTTCACATCATTATTTACCACCCAACCAATCTTTGCGTCATCAGCACGCTTTTCTTCTAGATCACTGATAAAAATGCATGGGGCTTGTGCTGCACTGGGGTGAATTTCCCTCCGTGCCTTTAACCTAGAGTTGGTTGAAAATTTTTCATCAAAGCAGTTTTCTATCTGAAAATGCCATTTTTGACAAAACTGATTTTTTTGGTGTGAAATCATATCAGTTTTGGTGATGATAGTGATCGCTTGCTCTCCATGTCCACTGAGGGTAGGACATAGCTGGCTTCGTTTGCAACAAGGGAGATTTAGGTTAGATATTAGGAAAAACTTTCTAACTATAGCAACAGCTCAATTCTGGAATAGATTACCTAAGGAGGTTGTAGAATCCCCATCACTGGAGGTTTTTAAGAACAGGTTACACAAACACCTATCAGGGATGGTCTAGGAATACTTGGTCCTGACTCAGTGGGGGGGTGGAATGGCTGAGATGACCTCTTCAGGTACCTTCCAGCCCTACATTTCTATTATGTCTGTGAAATTTTGTTGAGAGAAAAATTGAGGAAAAATGTTTTTAAAATATGAAAACACTTGGACCCTTTTGGAATGAAGCATTTCAATTTTTCATTTCAGAACAACTTTTCTTTCCAAAATGTACTTTAGTTTATATAAAAGTCATTTTAAAATTGAAAGGCTGTTTGCCAGAAGCTAGGAATGGGTGACAGGGATTGATCACTTGATGATTCCCTGCTCTGTTCATTCCCTCTGGGGCACCTGGCATTGGCCACTGTCGGAAGACAGGAGACTGGGCTAGATGGACCTTTGCTCTGACTCAGTATGGCTGTTCTTATGGGTAAAAAATGTAAATGCAACATTTCAAATTTAAAGAAATGAAACATTTTGATTGGCCTACAATGAATTTATTTTTAAAATTGCATTTCACAAGAAACATTTAAAATTTTGGCTTTTTGTCTTGATTTGGGACCAAAACATACTCCAAATCTCAAACTTTGTGCCGGGATGGACAATCTGTTTTCCCACCAGTTCTGTTTGAAACATTTCATGACATTTAAACAATGATTAAATGTCTTTTCTCTTTTTATTCATAGAAGACAAACCTCTTCGAAATGGCCTTGGCTCCTTCCAACCACACCAGCTCCAGCTCATCATCTTTCAGCCTTATGGGCATCCCAGGGCTGGAAGCTTCCCATGTCTGGATGGGAATCCCTTTCTGTTCAATGTACATCATTGCGCTGCTAGGAAACAGCATGATTCTGATTATTGTCAGGTTAGATCAGACCCTCCATGAACCCATGTACTATTTCCTGTGCATGCTCGCGGCCATCGATTTAGTCATGGCTACTTCCATCGTTCCCAAGATGCTCGGCATATTCTGGCTGAACTCGATGGAGATTGCTTTCGATGCCTGTTTCACGCAGATGTTCTTCGTTCATTCCATCACAGCTGCGGAATCAGGGGTGCTCTTGGCAATGGCCTTTGACAGATATGTCGCCATCTGTTACCCTCTGAGGTACCAGGCCATCTTAACGCGCCAAAAGGTGACACAGATAGGCCTGGCCATTCTGCTGAGAGCTGGCCTTGTCATGACTCCGGTCACCTGGATGATGAAGCGCTAACCCTACTGCGGCTCCAACGTGATTGCCCATTCGTACTGCGAGCACATGGCTGTGGTGAAGCTGGCCTGCGCAGATCCCCGAGCCATCAGTCAGTACTGCGTGGTTGGGCCCACGCTCCTCGTCGGGACTGACACAGCCTTCATCTCCGTGTCTTACGGAATGATCCTTCGAGCTGTCCTGCGGCTTGCCGAGAAGGAAGCGCGCCTCAAGGCCATTGGCACCTGCGGATCCCACCTCTGCGTGATGCTGCTCTATTATCTTCCAGGCATGGCTTCCATATACACACAGAGCTTTGGCCAGGGGGTGGCTCGCTGGACTCAGGTTCTGCTGGCCGACCTCTACCTCACCCTTCCCCCCATGCTAAACCCGGTCATTTACAGCATGAGGACAAAGCAGGTGCAGGACGCAGTGCTGAAGGTCTTTGGGCCCAAGAAGGATCCGGTCTAAGGAGTGTGATCAGTTGTTCACCGGGTCTATTCAGCAAGGAGGCGATTCTGCCAACCTCACTCACACAGCGTAGCCACGACGGAATCACTGGGACTACTGGAGAAGTAAGGAGCGTCTCGACACGAGTGAGCATAGCAGAATCTGACTCAGAATAAGAGGCAGTTTCATCTAATGGTTAGACCACAAGACTGGGTGTCAAGAGATCTAGGCTCTCTTCCTGGCTCTGACACTAATCTGCTGTGTGAACATAAGAATGGCCATACTGGGTCAGACCAAAGGTCCATCCAGCCCAGTATCCTGTCTACCGACAGTGGCCAGTGCCAGGTGTCCCAGAGAGAGTGAACCTAACAGGCAATGATCAAGTGATCTCTCTCGTGCCATGCATCATCACCCTCTGACAAACAGGGGCTAGGGACACCATTCCTTGCCCATCCTGGCTAATAGCCATTAATGGACTTAACCTCCATGAATGTATCCAGTTCTCTTTTAAACCCTGTTATAGTCCTAGCCTTCACAACCTCCTCAGGCAAGGAGTTCCACAGGTTGACTGTGCGCTGTGTGAAGAAGAACTTCCTTTTATTTGTTTTAAACCTGCTGCCCTTTAACATGGGCACATCACTCCACACACACACACCCATTCCGTCCCTCAGTTTCCCCTCTCCACCCTCTGTCTGTCTCGGCTAGTTAGACTGAAAATTCTTTGGAGCAGATAAGTCATACTGTGTCTGTACAGTACCCAGCATAACCAGGCCCTGATCTGGAGTCTCTGCTGCAATACAAACAATGAATAATACTTATCTGCATAATATAAATTACATTTGGAATCCGGAGCAATGCAGAATCGTTCCCTACAGTGTATCTGACAGCTTGTTTAAACCGCTCTAGTTAAGGTCACAGAACAGTGTCCATTGTGATCATCTGTATTCATGGTGCCAGAACTTCAGGGAACATGAACCATTTGCCTGCCACGAGGAGTGGCGTCTGCCTCGAGATGGTTGGGGTTTTTTTGGTGAAGATTTTGACGGACAAGAGTGCAGCCGTGGCTGAGTTTTGAGGGGCTTCCATTAGCAAACTATTAATAAAGGTTTCCATTAGCAAATTATCAGGCTCAGATCTGTTTTGGTGGGTGGGGGGATAATTCAGAAACAGCTGAACTCGTATGCTTGACATTGTCCTGGTTCTGCGCAAGGTACATGACAATATTTGCATTTCAGTAGGCCCCAGAGGCCCCGATCAGGGTCCGCTTGTGCTACGTGTCTGTAACAGGGTCAGCCTCCTCCTGAGGACCCCTCCTAGCCAGGATGGTTCTGCAGTGCCTTGCCTCAGTTTCCCCTTCAGCTCAGGCCCCCTTAAGAACTGCACATCACAGACCAATGGTGATTAAAACTCTCCCTCTCTGGGCATCCAATTTATTTAGTCCCCACACATGGCTCCTCCAGGCCCCAACCCCAGGTCAGTGCTTCTCTCCCCTTGAGCTAGGAGCCCCCAGTCCTTGTTCCCGGAGCTGGGTTCAGTTCGAACTGTCATCTATCCTCCACAGCTTCCAGCTGCAGCTCCCCAGGCTTCTGCCCCACCCAGCGCTCTCAGCCCTCCAAAGCTGGAGTCAACCCCTCGCTCTCCGTCAGACTTCTCCCTTCTATCCCTAGGCTTGGCCTGGCTTTGTTAGTCACATGACCAAAGCCATCTGCCCATCTTGGGAGGTGAGCTGCTCCTGTAGAGGTAGCCGAAGGCCCCGTTTCCGCTTCAAGGACCAGTCACCCTGTGACAATGCCCTACACACCCTTGAGAAGAAAAACAGTCCCTGCCCCAAAGTCCTGACGATCTTAGCACCCCACGAGAGACACTGCATGGACTTTGGCCGTCAAATGCAGATGTTGTGACGGCTGGAAGATAAACGGTGGAACCTGTGCAGAAAGAAGCATTGCTGGCCGCCACGTTGTCCTCCTAAATAATTCCCCTGCCGCCTGGGGGATTGCACCTTTCAGCCACATGCCCTTGAGCTGTCGCTTAGCCACACTGTACAGATTTAGCTCTTTGAACCTTTGCTCACAGCGCCCCCCTCACCCTTAGTCACTTCTGTCGCTCTTCTTGGAGCTGCGTCTACATGTGATACCCAACTGAAGGTGATGGGATTCCTGGAATAGCCACTACTGGGTAAAAGTCACCACTTAAGTCCCATTAAGAACCTGGTGCCTTGGTCTTGTACTGGTCCCTCTGCATCAGGGTGAATGTCACCCCTAGAGAGGAGTTATATCACCCTGCTGCTCTGTGATCGTCTGTCTCATTTGCATGCCACCAAAATATCAGTGAATCTCTTCAGAGCGGTGGCATGATGCAAACTCATGTCTGGCTGAGGCCCACTGATGCCCTGCAGGGGCGGCTCTATGTATTTTGCCATCCCAAGCACGGCAGTCAGGCGGCTTTCGGTGGCATGCCTGCGGGAGGTCCGCTGGTAACGCGGATTCGGCAGCATGCCTGTGGGAGGTCCGCTGGTCCCGCGCCTTCGGCGTACCCGCCGCCAAATTGCCGCCGAAGCCACAGGACCAGCGGACCTCCCGCAGGCATGCCGCCAAAGGCTGCCTGACTGCCACCCTCATGGCGACCAGCAGGCCGCCCCCCGTGGCTTGCCGCCCCAGGCACGCGCTTGATGCGCTGGTGCCTGGAGCCGCCCCTGATACCCTGGCCTGTCCATCAGCCATCCCTGATTCCCAGGTTTTCCCCTCCACTCAATGTGCATTTCAATGTATTGTCCCCCGGATGAAGCATGTTACATTGTCTAAGCTGGATCTTGTGGTAGTTCCTGGCTGCGTTTCCTAGTCACGGAGGTCCGTCTGCAATCACCGGTCAGCTCCGAGTGCACTCACACCCCAGGAACAGAGATGGCAGTTGGGTTTGAACAGAAACACTGGGGGATCTCCGTCAGTGTAACCCTGAAAAACAAGAGAGAGACACCTGCAGAGCTCGAAATTAAAGGAAACAATGGACTGTCATGCAGAAGGGAGAGAGCCAGACACACTGAGGGGAGGTGTGTAGTGTAGCACCAGGTGAGGAGTCAAGGAGTCTTGAGTTTTAATCCCAGCTCGGCAATGGATTTTCTGTGTGACTCAGAGAAATCTCTTAAAAGGAGAATGTCAGGAGTTTAGATAAGACTGTACTGAAGGATAGATAGATAGATAGATAGATAGATAGATAGATGGTGTGGATGGGGAGAGATAGATAGATAGATAGATAGATAGATAGATAGATAGATAGATAGATGGGGGTAGGGAATAGGTGGATACACAACATTTAGATTTTCTGCAAAGTTTTACAAAACTTCATGGCAAAATTATTTATTATTTATTATTTGTGCTGTATTAGCACCCAGAGGCCCCAGTCATAGAGCAGGGCTCTACTGTGTTAGATACCATACAACAAGCCATAATAAACAGACAGTCTGTGCCCTGAGGAACTTCCCATCTAAGTATAAAACCAGAGACAACAGGAGACACCCATTGTCAAGTTTCCTGTCCGCATCACGGCAAAGAAGAGTTTTAAGGAGGTCTTTGAAGGAGAACCACACGGTGGCTTTGTGCATGTTAACTCAATTTGTGCATGTACTTTAATGCAGCAAAATAAATGTTTCCTGGTGTATGTGGGTGGGTAGGTGTGTGTGTGTGTGTGCGCGCGCACGTGTGCAAACACTGAGTTTATGGTGAGTGCAGAGGGTCCAGGAATTAAAGCAGACTAGAAATAAATTCATAAATCTATATTCATGGACCAAGCCAAAGGAAACATAAAAAGCAAACAAACAAATTGCACGCGGGCTGAAGCAGAAATTAGATTTTTTAAATGTTCCCAATTCTTGGTGAGTTTTCACCAATCTGGGTGCATTTTTTTTTTTTAGGACATGATCTCTGGAGTGACAGTCTCTTTGACGGGGGCTCAGTTTCCCCATTTGTAAAAGACGGCTCATCATGCTAGGGCTTGAAGTGAGCTGCAGTGAGTTATTCCAGCACCGCCCGGGGAGAGCAGTTACTCCCTTCCAGAGCTACTTTCAAGCTACAGATATTGGCCTCAAGTCTGAACTGCCCCCGATATGCACTGAGCACAGTGAAGGGACGGAGGTACATCAAATTCAAGGTCGTGGTCCTTGTTCAATGGCCTGCGCCCAGCAACTCTTAAAGATCACCTCAAAGTCTGGGCTGAAGACCATGGTCAACAACTCAACTCCGCTGGCCCAATGGAACGCGCGACATTAAGGGCAAAGCGCAGCAGTGAGGGAGACAGAGCGTTCTTGTGGTCCAACCTGAGACTGTGAAACAGACTCCCCAGAGCTAAGGACCATCCCAAATTTCTCCCCCCTGTGCTCCAAGTGTGCAGTGCATTTCTTTGACCGGCCTCCTCTAACATAAACATGAAAATATGACCACGATAAAACACCCTCCCGCACACACTTCTCCTCCTGGGGAGGGGATGAGAACAAATGTGTGACAGCCGTTAACCTAATGCACTACAGGAAGGAGCTCAGAGACTATGGTGCTGAGCCTGGTGTAAGACACTGAGTAGTGCAAGGGAGCCATTGATATCTCCTCAGTCCTATGGCCGATACAGTTCAGAGCAGCCTCGGGGCTGCTCTAAACACCACCAGTGGAATATGGCCCCAAAGGTCCAGGTCCCCTGCTGGGGATTGCTGGAGCACAGTAACATTCTGACCATGCTCCTTTCCTCCTGTCAAGTCCCCAGTACCCCCCATACCAAGGACTGGGAAAGGGGCCAGGAGTAGGAGCTAGCTACACTGGCTCCATGACACTCAGGGATTCCCCCACTCCTGAGGAATCCCCACATTTTAATCTACTGGTTTTTTGTCTCCTTTGTGCTGCCAGAGTAGCCCAAAAGGACAATATCACAGGAGAGACTCTCAGCCCTTCCAGTTTTGTTGGTTGTGAAGAAAGCTTGGGAGGGTGATGTGATGCAAGCCAGGGCTCAGAGGAGGTGGCTCAGCCAGTAGACCATTGCCAGGAGATCCAAGGTTGAGGTCCTTCGACGGTCACATGCAGGACATCCTTTCATACCCAGCTGCTGGATGGGGAACTCCCTTAGGTCCTGCTCTAGTGTGTGGCTCCTACCTGGCAGACTTTCAGAAGAGAGGGTTTTTTTCTGAGGAAAAGTTACACAGAAAGTTGCAACCAACACCACAATCATTTGCACCACCCCATCCTAGTACTTTCCAGATCCGGGGGCTAGCAAAGCAAAGCAGGGCAGCGAGAACTAATTTAGGGTCAATACCACTTATCCTTCACTGCCTTAGACTAGCACAGTTGGAGAGGCCATAGTCACCAGAGACTCCCATCTGGTGGAGAGATCCCAGAAGATTTAACTGGGGTGAATTATAAAGACTCCTGCAACGGAGTCACGCCCGCACACAGGCAGAGCACCCCCAAAGAGATAAGGAGGGACAGCCACAAGACTCGCACGGAGGTAGGTGACTGTAGGGTTCTTTGGATGGAACGAGGGGAGGCGGGGTGAGAAAGGGTCATTGGAAAGTGCTCTGTTGCCGGGTGACTGAGAGGGAGCTAGGTTAAAGGGCAGTGTTTCTCCCAGGCTTTGCAGACTGAGGTTGCTTCAGCATTTGCGGTGTGTGTGATCTCACAATTAGAGCTAGGCCAAAAACAAACAAAAAAAGCAATTACACTTTGGTGGACATTTTTAATTTATTTTTTCATTTCCCCCCCCACCAAAAATTTTACGATGAAAATGTTTCCATTTTTTTTCAATGACAAATCAAAACCCAAACTAGGAAATACTCCCTGTTTGAAATCTGTTTTCAGTTACAATTTTTGTTTTCAGTAAAAAAAAAAATACTATTTAAAAATAAGAATCAAACATTTTTATCAAAAAAATATTTTTGTATGGAAAATTGAATGTTCAGGTTGCTGTGTCGGGGGTGTTGTTTTTTTCAGCCACAAACCAGAAAATCTGGAGCAAAATGAAAATGTTCTGCAAAAGTCATTTTTCACTGGAAAAATATTTTAACCAAAAAATGTTGACTGGCTTTACTCCCTGTGTGTAGGGAAAACGCGCCCTGCCCTGTGGGAAATCCCAGAATTTACAGCTAATAAGTGATTAGAAATAAGTTCCCGAGATAAGATGTGACATGGAGAATGGCGGGGCAATAGCACTGAAGACTAAAGCATGATTCCGGTTTTTAAAATGAAATGGACCAGATCATTGCTGTTAGAAACCATAATGATAAATTTCAGAGTAGCAGCCGTGTTAGTCTGTATCTGCAAAAAGAACAGGAGTACTTGTGGCACCTTAGAGACTAACAAATTTATTAGAGCATAAGCTTTCGTGGACTACAGCCCACTTCTTCGGATGCATAATGATAAACCTGCCCCAAACAGAGTTTCTGAACTCCAGAAAGAAAGAAGAATCAAAGCTTCTAAATCCCTTGAGGATTTGGCTATTAACCAT
The DNA here is from genome assembly GCF_027887155.1 of Malaclemys terrapin pileata. Lineage (NCBI taxonomy): Eukaryota > Metazoa > Chordata > Testudines > Emydidae > Malaclemys > Malaclemys terrapin. The sequence goes on along the minus strand of NC_071505.1, from coordinate 347,177,649 downwards.
CTATTTTATGTGGAAAGTGCAGAGATGTGGCGATGGTGGGATTCATTACAACAGCTGGGACGGGTGAATGGATGGAAATGTTCTCATTGCTTATACACCAATGCTAGGAGTCTTGGTAATAAACAAAAGGAATTGGAATTCTTACCAATGAAAAGATATGTGATATAATTGGCATTACTGAAACCTGGAGGGACAGTTTGCATGATGGGAATGTTAAAAACACTGGTTACAACCTGTTTAGCAAGTAAGAGAGGTGGGGGGGGGGGTTATGGTGAAGGTGCTGTATAAATCCATGGTACGCCCACATCTTAAATATGGCGTGCAGATGTGGTCTCCCCATCTCAAAAAATATATTGGAATTGGAAAAGGTATAGAAAAGGGCAACAAAAATGTACAGGGGTGTGGAACGGCTGCAATATGAGGAGAGATTAATAAGATTGGGACTTTTGAGCTTGGAAAAGAGGCGACTAAGAGGCGATATGATTGAAGTCTATAAAATCATGACTGAGGTGGAGAAAGTAGATAAGGAAGTGTTGTTTACTCCTTCTCATAACACAAGAACTAGGGGTCACCAAATGAAATTAATAGCCAGCAGGTTTAAAACAAACAAAAGGAAATATTTTTTCACATAACAAACAGTTAACCTGTGGAACTCTTTGCCAGAGGATGTTGTGAAGGCCAAGACTATAACAGGGTTCAAAAAAGAACTAGATAAATTCATGGAGGATAGGTCCATCAATGTCTATTAGCCAGGATGGGCACGGATGGTGTCCCTAGCCTCTGTTTGCCAGAAGCTGGGAATGAGTGACGGGGATGGATCACTGGATGATGACCTGTTCTGTTCATTCCCTCTGGGGCACCTGGTATTTGCCACTGTCGGAGGACAGGATGCTGGGCTAGATGGACCTTTGGTCTGACCCAGTCTGGCCGTTAGATAGATAGATAGATAGATATCAAACTTTTAATTGTTCACATCCTTGATTATGTTCTTAACTCACAGTTCTGGATGCACCCGCTGTAATTTGCAATGATCAAACAGCTGCAATTCTCTCTGGTTCATTTTGCCATGGACATATCAGGCTAGATTCACCCCTGGCACAACGCACTGCAGTAGCTGTACAGGGGCGTAGGCTGATCAGGGAGTAGCCAGGGCTGTCTGCTGTCTCCAAAACATTATCTTGTGTCCTCAATCCTCATCTTCCTCTTCTTACCTCCGAGCATGGGGTAGGATCCTCGCAGCGGCTCATGGGTCTCCCGATTGCACTTGGTTCATGGAAGGTGACTGGGGAAAGAAGGCAGGGCAGGGAAGTCTCTGTGCCTTACACTCCCCATCGGTCAGTACAATAGCAACTGTGGGCCCCAGCTGAGATCAGGGCCTCACCATGCTAGGAGCTGTACATACACATGTGCATGCTAGAGAGTCCTTGTCCTGAAGAGCTTAGAAAGGAAATAGACAAGACAGACAAAGGGGGGGAAACTCAGGCCCGGAGCAGGGAAGCGACTGGCCCAAGGTGACCCAGCATGTCAGTGGCAGAGCCCAGGGCAGCATTCAGGTCTCCTGACTTGCTGTCCAGTGCCCTCCCTACTAGACCACTGTGCCTCTCCAGACCATTCTGCCAATTTAGGAGCATAACTTAAGGCACCGAGCTTTGAACACTTTGGCCTGAATAAACCAAATGAGCTTGTGCTAGGTTTGAAAAATGTCCAGCGCCCTGAAAAAATCCCAGCCCTTCAATTATTGTATTGCAGGGAAAGAACTTCTGCAAATCAACTGATCCGCACCTGCTGTAGGTCATGTCAACCTTCAATCAGACCTGCCCTAACCCCTCTACGTTCCTGCTGACCGGCATCCCCGGCCTGGAATCTGAGCATGTCTGGATCTCCATCCCATTCTGCCTCATGTATGTGATTGCTCTGCTAGGAAATGGTACTGTCCTCTTCGTTGTAAAGCAGGAGGAGACCCTCCATGAGCCCATGTACTATTTCCTGTCCATGCTGGCTGTCATTGATCTGGTCTTCTCAACTGCCGTTGTCCCCAAAATGCTGAGCATCTTCTGGATGGATTCCAGAGAGATCAGCTTCGAGGCTTGCTTCCTCCAGATGTTCTTCATCCACACCTTCACTGTAGTGGAGTCAGGGGTGCTCTTGGCCATGTCTTTAGACCGATACGTGGCTATCTGCAACCCCTTGAGATACAACACTATCGTAACCAGCCCAAAGATTGCCCAGATTGGGCTGCTGTCACTTGCTAGGGGGGTGGGGGTTGTGACGCCCTTAACCTGCCTTCTAACCAGTCTGCCCTACTGTAAAATGAATGTCATCCCTCATTCCTATTGCGAGTACATGGCTGTGATGGAGCTGGCCTGCGCAGACTCGGCAGTCACCGACCTGTACAGCATCGTTGTGGCCACAGCCCTAGTGGGGACAGACTTCGTTTTCATCGCCTTCTCTTACGGCATGATCCTCCACTCCGTCCTACGGCTCTCATCTCAGGAGGCACGTCTCAAGGCCTTCAGCACCTGCGGCTCCCATGTCTGCGTCATCCTGCTCTTCTACTTGGGAGGGCTCCTTTCTCTGTACCTGCATATTTTTAAGCTCAGCCTTGCTCCTCACACCCAAGTCTTGGTGGCTGACCTGTACCTCGTCGTTCCCCCCATGCTAAACCCAGTCATCTACGGCATTAAGTCCAAGCAGATCCGGAAACGGGTCTTTAAGCTCTTTGGCCAACGAAAGATCTTAGCAGAACCCAGTATCTAGGGTGGCCACTGACGCAGCCCCAGATCCTCCCCTCCATTGTCCCTGCCCTCTCCTGCGTGTCCCCGCCCCTACCAGCATGACATTGCATGCACAGTGCATGTGAGCTCACACCAGCGGGACGGAGCAACACACTCTGCAAAACAGCATCCTCCGTGCATGATACCAGAGATAACCACGGCTGGTTTGATATCAGTACCGGACAGGGGGCAAACCATACAAAACCAGGTCTGTCTGGATTAAAACCAAATGAATGGCTTGTCTACCAGTATCCCACCTGCTACAGTATGGGGCCAGATGTCAAGAGGTGCTAAGCAGCCCTGACTCCCATTGAAGCCAATGGGACCAATCCTGTTGGGTACTGGGGGAGGGATCAGAGGTTTGAGCATTGGCCTGCTAAGCCCAGGGTTGTGAGTTCAATCCTTGAGGGGGCCACTTAGGGATCTGGGGCAAAATCAGTACTTGGTCCTGCTAGTGAAAGCAGGGGGCTGGACTCAATGACCTTTCAGGGTCCCTTCCAGTTCTAGGAGATAAGTGTATCTCCATATATTTATTTTATTTTATTTTTATTTAGCTATTGCTATCACCATCTGGCTTCTCAGCAGAGCTGTCTGAAAAGTCAGTACACATTTTTGGAAATGTTTTGTAACATTTGATTGGACCGTTTTCTCCCAGGGTTTGCTATTCCGATGCGTTGTTTTAAAATGCCAATGACATTTCTGGAAATCATGTCAGTGCCATTTTTTTTTAAATATTGATTTTTATTTTTAAATGTCAACACCAGTTTTTGAAAGTTCAATGAGGTTCTTTTGAAAATTCCAGCCGGCTCTCTGGCTGGTTGAAAAATACCATGAGTTCTTTGTCCAATGTTTTTATTGGGTTCCAAAATTTGGAATTTTTTTCGACGTTATTTGAAAAATCAAAGACTGGTGACCATTTTGACGTGGCAGGATTTGGCCCCTTGGGCATTGCAGGGGAGCATTTTCTAAAGCACCACTTAAGGGTACATCCACAGTCTGCAGCAGTGAGCCTGCCAGCCCAGGGCTACGGGCTGTGGCTCGGGGGGCGGCTCGTGTTTCCATGCTAAAAATAACTGCGTAGAGAGCTGGGACGAGGGCTTTGAAGCCTAGTGAGGGGAGCCGTGCTTCAGAACCTGAGCTCCAGCCCGAGCCACGCCTTAAAACCACTGTCCACGCAGCTATTCATAATACGGCCGCATGAGTCCCGCGACCCGACGTGTGTCAACCCACGCTCAGAGGCTCCCTGCCGCTGACTGTGGAGACGTGCCACAAGTGACCAAGTCCTGTTGGGACTGACGGGTAAAATTTACAAAAGTGATTGAGGGACATTGGGCCAGATTTTTAATGGTATTTAGGTGCCTAAAGATGCAAATAGGCCCCTGGATGCTTCTGAAAATCCCAGTAGGGACCTACCTGCATCGTGAGGTGCCTAAATTGTTTAAAAATCTGTCCTGTAGGAGCCTAAGTCTTACTGAAAGTCAATGGGACTTGGACTCCTAAGCCACATATTGAAAATGTGACCCTAAATCTGGTTTGTGTTTCCCTCCAGTGCCCCTCCAATGCAATCTCAGATCAACCCCTTCCAGGGGTTATGGCCTTGTCAATCCCATACCCCAGCTATTCCCCAAGGCAAGCGCGTTCAGCTACCCAAATCTATACCAAATCCATACCTAGGCCATGTTCCTACTGGAACCTTGCCACGAACTTCAATAGGGGCAGGACTGGGTCCCGGTCTGTCCTGAACATAGTCTAATGTAGATCCAGCTTATAGGAAGTCTGTTACCCAAAGGGATTCCACAATGACTACTGTAAAACAATGATTTTATTGGCATGGAGTTTTATAATTAAGCACTTTATTGTTTTAGGCATTGTCTGATTATACAGTCCGCTGAAGACCAATACAGCATTATGATAAAGGTAAAGAATAAGTCACTGGGAGATCACCTTGTAAAGAAATTGTAGTTGAGTTGGTTTTGTTTTCACCAAACACCTCATGCATCAGGAGATAATAAACCTGTAACATGGTCATATTGCTGTATACATGTTCCCCCAGACTAGAGTAAATGCTCTGTCTCTATAAGAAAATCTAGGGGCTTCCCTACCCCCAAAGGCAAAAAAACTGCCTTTGATGAGCCTGATTCTGCATTGGCACACAGTCCTTTTCCTCCCCATCTGCCCTACACATGCAAACTTTGAGAGCCAAACTGTGTTTGGGGAACCAATCTTCTGTTTATTTCTACATGGACGCTTCTAGCTAACACAAATCCATGTAGAGCCAGCTTTTGAAACAACTGCAACTGCTCAACAGTTTTCTAATGAAAAATGGGCCTTTTCCCACGATTTTCCGTTTCTTCGATGAAATCAGAAAACCAAACCAATAAACCCTTTTTGGAGTTTTGGTTATTTGGGATTTTGTTGTTGTTGTTTTCAGATTTTCTGGAGGTTTACTGAGTTGTTTTCATGTATTGTTCTTCCTTCCTTCTCTCTCCCCCCACCCCCTTTTCTTCAAAGGCAAAATTGGGGGAAGGAGAAGGGAAAAAACAAAAAATGTGAACAAAATTTGAATAGATGAAAAATCACCTCCTTTCTGAAAGCTGTGCCATGAAAATGGCATGGAAATGTTCAGAGGGGTTTGCAAACTTTTTTTTCTCTTTTTTTTTGACGATCTCTAGAAATGACTTTCTCTGGGGCAAAGGGTGGTGGAGCGTATCTAGAATCGAATAGAAGTCAATACAGAACATGGATTATGGTCCACAGAACATGATTTTAGGAAAGCTTCCCAGCACTGAGCTCCGGGGGGGCAGGATGAGCAGCTCACAGCCCACAACAGCCTTTTAGTTAATTCTGCCCACCACACTCCCCGGCAAGGAGCTACTTACAGCTTCTTGTGACTCATTCATAACTGCACACCCGGCATACCCAGTAATTATTTTGTGGGTGCAAATATGTCATCAAGGATCTGAATCCTGAGGAATTCCCAGACACAGACACATCGCACGGCAGGCCTGTGATTTATTCTTACATAGCCCCTCTTCTGGGGCACCCCAATCCTCAGCAGTGATGGGAGCCCCTAATTCCTCTCTCCTTGGGGACTCAGTGACACCCCACTTAGGACCAATGGCCCTGTGTTTCTAATGGACAGGTGTCGAAACCAATAACAACCTCTATGGCCTGTAGGCTATTCCCATTCACCGGTGCAGTACATCAAAGACACAGCACTTTATATCTGGAAAGGAGGGGGGTAAATGAAAAGAAGGGGAAAGGAACAGGCAAAGGAACCAAGGTTGTTAAATAAGACCCCAACCAATCCCACAGCAACAACTCAAAGCCCACACCCCGGAGTCTGGGCCATGTCTGGGCAGGAAGGCTGGAGCTTGGTGTGAAGGGCTGGTTCCCTCACTGGAAGGCCAGCAACTCTACCTTCAGCTGCATGGAGTCCCTGGCAGCCTTGAGCCCTGGCCATCCCCCAGCTCCTGGTGCAGGGGCGGCCGGCCGGGCTCAGGCATAAGAACATAAGAACAGCCATACCGGGTCAGACCAAAGGTCCCTCTAGCCCAGTATCCTGTCTTCCAACAGTGGACAATACCCCAGAGGGAATGAACAGAACAGGTCATCATCAAGTGATCCATCCCCTGTCACCCATTCCCAGCTTCTGGCAAACAGAGGCTGGGAACACCATCCCTGCCTATCCTGGCTAATAGACATTGATGGATCTGTCCTGCATGAATTTATCTAGTTCTTTTTTGAACCCTGTTATAGTCTTGACCTTCACAACGTCCTCTGGCAAGGAGTTCCACAGGTTGACTATGCGTTGTGTGAAGAAATACTTCCTTTTGTTTGTTTTAAACCTGCTGCCTATTAATTTCATTTGGTGACGCCCAGTTCTTGTGTTATGAGAAGGAGTAAATAACACTTCCTTATTCACTTTCTCGATACCAGTCATGATTTTATAGGCCTCAATCATATCCTCCTTAGTCGTCTCTTTTCCAAGCTGAAAAGTCCCAGTCTTATTAATCTCTCCTCATATGGAAGCTGTTCCATATCCCTAATTATTTTTGTTGCCCTTTTCTGAACCTTTTGCAGTTCCAATATATCTTTTTTGAGATGGGGCGACCACATCTGCACGCAGTATTCAAGGTGTGGCCGTACCATGGATTTATATAGAGGCAATATGATATTTTCTGTCTTATTGTCTATCCCTTTTTTAATGATTCCCAACATTCTGTTTGCTTTTTTGACTATCACTGCACATGGAGTGGATGTGTTCAGAGAACTATCCACAATGATTCCAAGATCTCCTTCTTGAGTGGTAACAGCTAATTTAGACCCCATCATTTTATACATATAGTTGGGATTATGTTTTCCAATGTGCACCACTTTGCATTTATCAGACCTCATCGGTGCAGCAGAATCTTTGGGCTTGGCCTTTCTCTTGTGAAGCTGGAGGCTCCAGCTTACTCTCAGGGAGTCAAAATGCCTGTCTCCCCTTCTACTACACAGAGCCACTCTGAGTTTGTGCCTCCTCCAGCCTGTGGCCCTGCAGCCAGCTCTCCCACAGTCACACAATCCCTGCCAGGCTCCACTCATGTGGCCCAGCCATGTGGAGATGCCTTGCCACAAATGGTGTTAGCAGTGGGATTGACTTTGTGGCTAATTGTCCCAGGGCAAGGTAAATCACCCCCACCCCCAAAATGGATGACGTAGTGAGGGTGCCAGTTCAGGCCACGGTGGCACAACAAGAGGCTACCAGGGTCCAGCCGGCCGCCCAACAGGAGTCAGTATGGCTACAGCCGGTGATGAATCAACTGCTGATGAGCCAGGTGGCCCAGGATCGAGCCACAGTGCAGGAGGTCATGAACCAGCCAAAGAGCCTGACTGCTCTGACACATGGCTATGATGGGACACGGTCCCTAAGGGCAAGGAGTTACCTACAGAAGATGACAGTGGATGATGACGTGGAGGCATATCTTCTCGCCTTTGAGAGAATGGCCCTACATGAAGCCTGGCCCCAAGACCAGTGGGCCAGCATACTCGCCCCTTTCCTTTGTGGGGCGGCCCAGAAGACCTACTACGACATGGCAGAGGAAGCGGCTAGTGATTACCCCCAGTTGAAGGCTGAAAACCTGGCAAAGTCCAGGGTGATGACAGCTATAAAGGTCCAGAGGTTCCATGAGTGGAGGTACCAGGATGGCAAAGCACAGAGGTCCCAGCTGTTCGACGTGATCCATTTAACACGGACGTGGCTGTGCCCTGAGATCCGCAGTGCAGGGAAAATTATGCAAGTTGTGGTGTTGGATAGGTTCATGAGAGAATTACCACTAGACCTACGAGGATGGATCAGCCAACATCACCCCGCCTCATATGATGAGATAGTTGCCCTCGTAGAGAGACACTTAATGGCCAAGGAACTTTCTTGGACTATCGGGAAAGAAATGCGCCGGGTCAAGAGGCCAATCCCTGGCCCAAGGGCCTGGGTTTCCGAAGCACCGGGCAGAACTATGTTGGGGAGGAAGGAGTCTGAGGAGCAGCCTGAGACCGCGAAGGGACTTGGGGACCTGGGCAGAGAGGGTCATGGGGTAAGGCCCACTAGCCCAAAGAATAGGGGGATGCCCTCAGCAGGATATAGGCATTATGCTTGTGGGGAATTAGGACATATAGCCGCCCAGTACTTTAATGTGGAGGAGCCCATGCAGTGCCATCTGGGAGATCATGAAGATCTTTGCAGCTTGATAAACCTTGTGGAAGTCGCGATGGTCCCCTGTAGAGACATGCGGCCAGTTAGGAAGTGCCGTCACGCTGGTCTCTGGGAAAATAGTGGGGCGGGACCAGCTATCTCGGGCCAAGCGCACCGGAATAACCTGTGTACATGGTGCTGTCAATTATTATCCGACTATCTCTGTACAAATTGAGGTCTAGGGGAATACCACAAGGGTGATGGCAGGGGTAGTTCTGAAACGCCCATATTTGGTTCTTATAGGATGAGACATCCCAGTATTTGGAGACATACGCCCCATAGATAAGTCAGAGGAGGGTAGTAACCCCGTGATTGATACATTGACCCCAGTAACTAGCCCTCTCCTGGTCTTCTGTGAATTAGCCCAGGACTTGTTCTCTACACCTGGGAAGCTCTGGAAGAATAGGCGAGAAAGGAGGACAGACAAGAGGTTGGGAACCAGAATCCTGGCCCAGAACCAAAAGGCTGCACTTGTGGGGAAGAAATCATGTCCAGCTGGCAGAGGGGCAATGCAGAGGGTCGATAAGCTGGACCCAGTTCCATGGAGACCAACCCTGAGAGGGAAACAAAAGTAGGTCCCCTTGAATTTGGGCATATTGGACCCTCACTTGAGACTTTGGGGCAGGATCAGGCCAATGATCCACTGTACAATGAGATTAGAAAAGAGGTAATTGAGGTGAATGGGGTCCTGGCGGAGGAGAAAACCAAAGGCCCAGGGCCATATTTCATGATAAAAAGGGATCTGCTATGTAGGGTAGTCCGACTACAAGAGCAAGAGGTGGAGGAGCTGTTGGTACCTTGAAGGCTCCAGGGGGCAGTGTTGGACCTAGCTCATAGTCATGTGTTTGGAGGACACCTAGGGATAGATAAAACCCTCGATCAAATCCTACGGAGGTTCTTTTGGCCGAGAGTTTATATGGCGGTCCGACAATATTGCACCTCCTGCCCAAAAGGCCAATTGTATGGCCCCCGAACGCACTTGAGGGCCCCTTTAGTACCTCTGCCAATTATCAAAGTCCCATTCAAGAGGATAGCCATGGACCCGATAGGCCCACTGGAGAAGTCAACCTGGGGCCATCAGAGTGTGCTCGTTGTTCTGGACTATGCCACCTGGTACCCAAAAGCCACACCCCTATGAAACACAATGTCCAAGACGATAGCTAAGGAATTAATCAAAATTTTCTCTAGGGTGGGGATACCCAAAGAGATCTTGACGGATCAAGGAACCCCCTTCATGTCAAAGTTGATGAAGGACTTGTGTGCAATGCTAAACATACGGGCCCTAAGAACGTCAGTCTACCACCCACAGACCGATGGCCTTGTTCAACACTTTAATAGGACACTGAAGAAAATGATAAGTAAAGGGGTGAGCCGGAATAGGAAGAACTGGGACACCTTACTACCCTACCTGATGTTTGCTATAAGGGAGGTTCCCCAGACTTCAACCGAGTTTTCCCCTTTCAAGCTGTTATATGGTCGCCACCCCTGCGGCATACTGGACATCACTAAGGAGGGCTGGGAAGAGCAGCCTAACCAGGAAAGAAGCATCATTGAGCATGTGATGCAGATGAAAGACAGAATAGCCCAAGTCACTCCCATAGTGCGGGAACACATGGAGAAGGCACAAGAGGCCCAACAAACCTATTACAATCGCCGAGCGATGGCCCAGAAATTCTAGGTGGGAGATCGGGTAATGGTGCTGGTGCCCACTGCCGAGAGCAAGCTCCTGGCCAGATGGCAGGGGCCATATGAAGTAATAGAAGCCATTGGAGAGGTCAACTATAAGGTTTGACAGCCTGATTGCCGGAAGCCAGAACAGATCTACCATATAAACCTAGGGCAAGACAGGAAAGCTCATCTGGTCACCCTAGAGATGCCACCCCAAGAAAGCAAACATCAGGGTCAGGTGGGGATATCCCCTGAATTGGCCCCTGAACAGCGAGCAGAAGTCATCAATATGATTGAACGGAACCACAACATGTTCTTGGAGAAGCCCAGCAGGACCACAGAGGTTCATCGCCGCATCATCACAGATCCTGGAGTAAAGGTGAATGTTAAGCCATACCTGATCCCAGAAGCAAAAAGGGAGGAGATCAGGACCAAAGTTGGGAGAATGCTGGAGCTGGGAGTCATTGAGGAGTCAATGGTCCTGTCCAATTGTCCTGGTACCTAAGCCAGTAGACGAGCTAATCGTCCGGTTGGGAAAAGCACGATTTTTGTCCACCCTTAACCTAACCAAAGGTTATTGGCAAATCCCCCTGGCCAAGGAAGCCAAAGAGAAGATGGCCTTTTCGACACCAGAGGATTGTACTAGTACACAGTCCTCCTTTTTGGATTACATGGGGCCACCTTCTAATGGCTCATGGATAAGCTGTTGTGTTCACATGGCAAGTGTGTGGTTGCTTACCTTGACGATGTCATCATACATAGCCCACACTAGGAGATGCACCTAGAAAAGGTGAAAGCCATATTGGATATCCTGAGGAAGGCGGATCTCACTGCGAATCCCTCCAAATGTGCATCAGGGCTAGCAGAAGCCAAATACCTTGGTACATTGTGGGGAGGGGCGTAGTGAAGCCCCAACTGAACAAGTTGGAGGCAACCCAAAGTAGACCCTGACCAATCCAGAAGAAACAGGTCAGAGAATTCCTGGGGATAGCTGGGTACTATAGGTGATTCATTCCCCACTTTGCTACCACAGCATACCCGTTGATGGATCTGATAAAAGCCCGGGGCCCGGACATAGTGAAATGGTCCAGCGCAGCTGAAGAGGCTTTTACAGATCTGAGGACCGCCCTCTGCAGTAATCCAGTGCTAGTAGCCCCAGCCTTTGAGAAGGTGTTTATACTGCAAACAGATGCCTCCGAGGTCAGGTTGGGAGCTATGCTTTCCCAAATCGTAGGAAAGGAAGAACACCTCAATCCTATTCCTTAGTAGGCAACTCCTTGAGGTAAAGTGCGCCATGGAAACCCTCCAATATTACCTACTCGGACAGAGGTTTACCATCGTCACTGACCATGCCCCACTGAAATGGATGCACCAGAACAAAGAATGAAATGCAAGGGTAATGAGATGGTTTCCATCATTACAACCCTTCCACTTCAGCATGCAACACAGGTCGGGGACCAGGCATGGCAACGCTGATGGCCTGTCAAGGGTGCTGTCATAAATATAAAGGGAAGGTAACCAACTTTCTGTATACAGTACTATAAAATCCCTCCTGGCCAGAGGCACAAAATCCTCTTACCTGTAAAAGGTTAAAAAGTTCAAATAACCTGGCTGGCACCTGACCCAAAGCACCAATAAGGGGGCAAGATACTTTCAAATATGGGGGGGGCTTTGTTCTTTCCGGAGACAGATCAAGAAAGCAAGCAATCCATCTCCTATAGAATTAGTAAGGACTAGCAAGGGAATGCGTTAAATTATCTTTTGGTTTTGCTTGTGATTTTCTCTGTGCTGAGAGGAAGGGGGGGGCGGGCTGATTACCCCGGGCTCGCCATCGCCAGAGGGGGAAGTGCTAAGTCAGGCAGCATGAAGGAGGTGTTTTGTCACACTCATTATAACTTCCAGAGCACAAGGATCCAGTGAAGTCAATGGAAAGAATTCGATTTAGTTTATGAGTTTAGGAATAGGCTCTCAATGAGCTGTACAATTAGTCTCGGCAATGTTTTGGAAGCTGACCTAATGCCAAATGGCATTTGCTTATAACTGTGGGACTTGATCCAAAGCCCATTGAAGCCATAGAGTCATAGAGATTAAGACCAGAAGGGACTCCCGGATCATCTAGTCTGACCTCCTGTCTATCACAGGCCACGAGCACCACCATCAGCGGTACACTAAACCCAACAACCGAAATTAGACCAAAGTATTGCAGTGCTAGAAGAGTCAGCGAAGTTAGCAACATGAAGAGTGACTAAGTACAGAATGATCAGCTCGTGCAGGTAACATTTCAGAAAGAGAAAACCAGGAACAAGACAGCAAAATACCAACCAAAATAAGAATAATTTTTTTGATGAGCAACCATTCCTAGGCACTGTGTATAGGTCCATCCTGGCCAGAATTTAGTCAACTATGCCACTAAATGCAACAGGAAATATGTTCTTCAAAGGTAGGCCAAACAGCTAAAACCAAGAGTCTACATGGTTGGAGGACTGGAAATAAGGGCCTCAGATCGCTTGGTAGTGACAGTGACTGCAAAACATACTGCTTTACTTTGATAAATCCCTCTAAATAGTAGCAGCAGGGGGCTATTTTTCAAATGGGACACTAGCGTGCAATGCAATGTTATTCCAAGGAAGATGTATGATGCTCTCATTAAGGAAACCATTGAGAAATCCTAAGTGAAGGTTGTTTCCTATGCAAGACTTAAACTACCAGTTACACTCAAAGTTGGATTTTATGAGCACCTGTCTTATGAATGACCAATTATATGAACCATGTTTCCTGATGGAAAAGGAAAAAAATCATATAATGAAGGTCAATGCTCAAACCACTGAGCTATAATGAAGGTGATGTTGATGAAGAACAAATTGATGACCCTTCACCACCACCATCACCACCACTCCACCAATGCCTTCAGTGCTTTGGAAATCCTTTTGCAGTGGTTTTGAAGAACAAGAAGAAAGCAATGCAGTGCATCATACTGCAACTTATGCACTGAGCCTACTGCAATTTTGAGATGTTCAATGTTATGAACTTTTGATTTTGTGAACTGAGCAATCCACAATTAATCTGTCAAATAGGGGATCTACTGTACAAGGGCAAAGAACCATCACAACTTGTTTTAAGAACCAGTATCAGTTAACAGCTTTCAAAAGAGTAAGTGCAGATTTACTATCTGTTTTAGGAGTTAAAATCTGCTAGCCGTAAAGTTAGTTTAAAATGTATTGAAGTTAAACAAGTATTTGCTGTAAAATGTGGACCTATCTATCTATCTATCTATCCTAATACACCCCCTATCTAATCTAATCTATCTATCTATCTATCTATCTATCTATCCTAATACACCCCCTATCTATCTATCTATCTATCTATCTATCTATCCTAATACACCCCCATCTATCTATCTATCTATCTATCTATCTATCTATCTATCTATCCTAATATACCCCCTATCTATCCTAATACACCCCCATCTATCTATCTATCTATCCTAATATACTCCCATCTATCTATCTATCTATCCCCATACACCTCCTCTATCTATCTCTCTGTCTATCTATCTCCATACACACCCATCTCTCTCTCTCCCCCCTCCCCCCACCCCCACATATACACCTAGCTAACTAGCTAGCTGGCCAGATCCTCTGCTGGTTTAAATGGGTGTAGCCCCAGTGTTTTCAGTGGAGCTTCCCCAGCTTACACCAGCTGGAGCCTGTTCGGTGTTTGCACACAGTACAGTCCGGAGGATGGCAAGACCTATGGAGAGTTCATGTTCAGCCGTGGGGGGGGTTCTAAACTTAGAAGCATGTTGCTGTGTGGAAAGGGCCGGAGCTGCAGATTCTCCCCGCTGGCTGAAGTTCCCCAGTGGGCCGTGTGTTGGAGGAGCTATAAATACTGGCATGCTCTGAGCCTGGCATCCCCGGGAAGCTACCATCAAGACTTGCAGCTATTGCCGAACGATGCTGACCAGGTGACTGAGCGGGCTTCGGATCTCCGGTTCCCTGAGGCAGCACGGATACTGCCATCATGGCTGAGAAGTGAGTTGGCTTCGTGCTGTAACAACGTGCTTCTCGTGGCACAGGTAGATAACGAATGTTCACCATAACCCGGTTCAGCAGAGCCCAGGAAGGGCAATGTATTGAATAGAAAATGTCTCTCCCCATCTCCGGTAATTATATGGCCCCAGCACCACAGTAGCTGAGAGCCTCATGGTCTATGATGGATGGATCATCACTTACCCCTGTTATCACCAATGTATACTTGGGGAAACTGAGGCACAGGGAGACCAATGACTAAATGACCTGCCCATGGTCACATAGGGGAGAGTATAGCAGAGCTGGCAATTCGACAAGCTCTCCTGAGTCCCAGGCTAGTGCCCTAACCACTGGCCCATCATTTCTGAGCCTTTGGGTATATTTAAAGAGCGGTGTGGCACGTGCACTGTTGGTGCCATGTGTTATAGCCTGTGTAACGTATAGCACATAGCAGACTTTGTCCCATCCGTGATCAGTCAGCTCGCACGGCTAGAAAGTCAACCCTGGAACTCCCGCCTTGCTTTCCGACTTTCCTGCCCTCAGCACGGTCGGGCAGCTACAGTGGATTGCAATAGCGCGGGGGAGGAGGAGGGGAAGTGCTGCTTACTCACGCAGGGAGCAGAGGGGGCCCTCCCCTGTGTTATTAGCAAAGACGGGGAGCCTGTGCTCCCCTGGCACCACCGTGCTTTAACCAGCGGATGAATGAGCATGGAAGAAAAATTAAATCCCACCTCATTAACCGAGATAGAGCTGGTCGGAAAAGAACGAGTTTGATTATTTAATCGTACCTGAAATGTATTCCAAAAGTTTACTTATTTTGATAGGCAACAGTGTGTATCTGTGCCTATGTCTATACATAACATAGACTGTCTGTAGATAGATAGATGGATACAGTGGGTGGGTGTGGTGATTAGATAGATAGATGGGGTGTATGGGGCTAGATCAGGGGTTCTCAAACTGGGGATCGGGACCCCTCACGGGGTCATGAGGTTATTACATGGGGGGTCGCGAACTGTCAGCCTCCACCCCAAACCCTGCTTTGCCTCCAGCATTTATAATGGTGTTAAACATACCAAAAAAAGTGTTTTAATTGATAAGTGGGGGTCACACTCAGAGGCTTGCTATGTGAAAGGGGTCACCAGTACAAAAGTTTGAGAAGCACTGGGATAGATAGATAGATAGATAGATCACTAGGAGGGTGGTGAAGCACTGGAATGGGTTACCTAGGGAGGTGGAATCTCCATCCTTAGAGGTTTTTAAGGCCTGGCTTGACAAAGCCCTGGCTGGGATGATTTAGTTGGTGTTGGTCCTGTTTTGAGCAAGGGATTGGATTAGATGACCTCCTGAGGTCTCTTCCAACCCTAATATTCTATGATTCTATGATTGATAGATAGATAGATATCTCAAAACTTTTTCTGAGAAAGGTAGCTTTTTTTATTCATTGTTTCTTTCTTAGCATCTCATTCCAGCACCTCTACCCAGGGGGTTGTGATGGTATTGTCCCTAGATAACACGCATTGCTGTCATTCATGCCCTAAAAGAGATAATTCTGTCTCTGCATAACTGTGCCAGGCGAATGCAGGAAGCAGCGCTGGGATGGGAGGGCAAGCTAAAACAGATAGACAGACAGACAGAGAAATTAAATGCCCTCCCCCTCCGTCAAGGCCACCCATGGCATGACTTGCCACATACAGAAATGCAAAGTTTGGGTTCTCGCAGAGACAGTAACTCAGCCACACACACCCTTGCATGTTGACAGCGCTTGTCATGTTTACCCAGTCTAGTGTCGCTGCACATAGTCATCGTATTCATAGAACTGTCCAAGAGAAAAATGCTATCAAAGAGCTACACACCCAGCTCCACTGACGTTAATGGAGACTCCCCGTTGATTTCAGTAAGAGTTGGATCATGCCCTCATTGAATCAGTGCCTCATAGATTTCAAAGCCAGAAGGGCCCATTTGCATCATCTCCTCTGACCCCCTGCATAGCACAGGCCACAGAACCTTGCCGGCGATCGGTAATTATTTGTTAAGTGGGGACGGAGTGGTCAGGCTGGTAGATCTGGTTCTTCCCAGCACTAGATGCCTGAGGACTAATTAGAGGCAATGCAATCTCTGCCAACTAGCACCCGCTGCCTCTCATTACAGGGCCAGAAGCATCTCTTGAAGTCTCATCTGGCACAGGAAATCCATCATGTTACCCTTCAATGGCTCCTGCTTCAAACCCCCAACGTTCCTCCTGATCCCTGGGCTGGAAATCCTGCACGTCTGGATCTCCGTCCCCTTCTGCTCCATATACATCATCGCCATCCTGGGGAACTGCACCATCCTCTTCATCATCAAGATGGAGCCGAGCCTGCATGAGCCCATGTTCTACTTCCTCTCCATGCTGGCTGTCATCGACCTGGTCCTCTCCACCTCCACCATGCCCAAGCTGCTGGGCATCTTCTGGTTCAGTTACAGAGAGATTGGCTTGGACGCCTGCCTCCTCCAGATGTTTGTCATACACTCCTTCTCAGCCATGGAGTCTGGGATCTTCCTGGCCATGGCTTTCGACCGCTATGTCGCCATCTGTGACCCACTAAGGCACAAGACCATCTTGACCAACACGATCGTAGTCAAGATCGGGCTGGCGGCTATGATCCGTGGCGTGTTGTACATCTCCCCGCTGCCCCTACTTGTCCAACGGTACGCGTACTACAGGACCAACATCATTGCGCATTCCTACTGTGAGCACATGGCAGTTGTGATACTGGTGTGTGGGGATATCACCATCAGCAATCTCTATGGGTTGACTATTGGCTTTCTGGTGCTGCTCATGGATTCGCTGTTCATCGTCCTGTCCTACATCATGATCCTGCGGGCCGTGCTCAGGCTGGCCTCAGTTGATGCCCGTCTCAAGACTTTCAGCACCTGCATCTCCCACGTCTGCGCCATCCTGGCTTTCTACACACCCATTGCTGCCTCGTCGCTGACGCACCGGTTCGGCCAAAACGTGTCTCCTCACATCCACATCCTGTTGGCCAACTTCTACCTCCTGGTCCCACCCATGCTGAACCCCATTGTGTATGGGGCGAGGACCAAACAGATACGGCAGAGAGTGCTTAAGATGGTCTCTCTGAGTAGGCCTGGCCTCTGACCCCTAATCCTGAGAATAAGGGCAGCTATATGAAGTGACTAGCAGGTGGCAGGAAGGGTGGTGTTGTGGCTAAAGACTTCTTTGAAAATCCCACCCAGACTCATCAATGTTTGTGAGGAGCACCTAGACAGATTAGATGTGGCTTGTAGCAAGGCAGGAGTTCACTGGGTTTGTGGGAAGAGAAGTGCAACATCACTAAAAGGAATAAATTGTATAAAGGCAAATTCCTGCCCTCAGAGGTCACGGAGAGTCTGTTCTAGTTATTCCATGCCTGAAACTGGATATCCTGCTGCAGGAGCTCGGGTGGGGAGCCAGACAGAACTGGGTTTCTCCTCCACTCTATCTGTGTGATTTCGATCGAGCATGGCTGAATGAAACCTCGTTCTCTTCAGTAAAGCCAGTGGTTATTTTCCACACTTACCTCTGTGGTCTTCTGATGTACTCAGTAGGTGGGTGAGTGACAGGGAGGGAAGTATCAGGGAGGGAAGGAGCATTACAAGAAACTCCTGGGAAGAGGCATATGAGGGGGTGAGGGACCGTGCTGGTGTGTGCATAAAAGTGAGGGTGTGAGGTTGACCTCTGAGTGCCCACAGGGAAGTGTGGGAGCCACAAGGGATGGAAGGGAGGGAGTTTGCAAGGGACAGAATCGCCTGCCCACCCACAGCTACCACAGTCCCCGAGGTTTGGGCTTTCCCAGGGCTCAAGCTCCCGTGGGAGGCTGGAGAACGCTGGCCCCGGCCTGCTCGGCCTGCTGGGCACAGAGACATGAAACGCTCCCTTCCGGCCTGAGGTTTGGGATCCCCAAATCACCAACACCTCCCTCGCTGCCTGGCACATGGGCAGCCGCCGAAGGGACGTGCGCAGCAGCTCTCACTCCCCTCGCTCCTGCTGCCCCGGGGAAAGAGTCCCCACCAGCGGTCATGAGGCTCGTCCTCTTCCCGCATCCCCACCTTGTGGCCTGGCACTGACCGAGGGCCCAACCCTTGCAGTGACAGGCGCAATTCTCTCCGTGAGGCACAGTCAGACGAGATGGTGTATGTCAGCCCCAGGGCTATGATGGCTCATGTTCTGGGTGACTCTTCTGGCTGTATTTTAAAGAATCCTTATTGAGGTTGCAGGAACAAACCATCCCGATGTGTAGAAAGAATAGTAAATATGGCAGGCGACCAGCTTGGCTAAACAGTGAAATCCTTGCTGATCTTAAACGCAAAAAAGAGGCTTATAAGGAGTGGAAGATTGGACAAATGACCAGGGAGGAGTATAAAAATATTGCTCAGGCGTGCAGGAGTGAAATCAGGAAGGCCAAATCACACTTGGAGTTGCAGTTAGCAAGAGATGTTAAGAGTAACAAGAAGGGTTTCTTCAGGTATGTTAGCAACAAGAAGAAAATCAAGGAAAGTGTGGGCCCCTTACTGAATGAGGGAGGCAACCTAGTGACCGAGGATGTGGAAAAAGCTAATGTACTCAATGATTTTTTTGCCTCTGTCTTCACGCACAAGGTCAGCTCCCAGATTGCTGCACTGGGCAGTACAGCATGGGGAGAAGGTGACCAACCCTCTGTGGAGAAAGAAGTGGTTCGGGACTATTTAGAAAAACTGGACGTGCACAAGTCCATGGGGCCGGATGCGCTGCATCCGAGGGTGCTAAAGGAGTTGGCGGGTGAGATTGCAGAGCCATTAGCCATTATTTTTGAAAACTCATGGCGATCGGGGGAGGTCCCAGATGACTGGAAAAAGGCTAATGTAGTGCCCATCTTTAAAAAAGGGAAGAAGGAGGATCCGGGGAACTACAGGCCAGTCAGCCTCACCTCAGTACCTGGAAAAATCATGGAGCAGGTCCTCAAGGAATCAATTATGAAACATTTAGAGGAGAGGAAAGTGATCAGGAACAGTCAGCATGGATTCACGAAGGGGAAGTCGTGCCTGACTAACCTAATTGCCTTCTATGATGAGATAACTGGCTCTGTGGATGAGGGGAAAGCAGTGGATGTGTTATTTCTTGACTTTAGCAAAGCTTTTGATACTGTCTCCCACAGTATTCTTGCCACCAAGTTAAAGAAGTATGGGCTGGATGAATGGACTGTAAGGTGGATAGAAAGCTGGCTAGATCATCGGGCTCAACGGGTAGTGATCAATGGCTCCATGTCTAGTTGGCAGCCGGTTTCAAGTGGAGTGCCCCAAGGGTCGGTCCTGGGGCCGGTTTTGTTTAATATCTTTATTAATGATCTGGAGGATGGTGTGGACTGCACTCTCAGCAAGTTTGCAGATGACACTAAACTAGGAGGCGTGGTAGATACACTAGAGGGTAGGGATCGGATACAGAGGGACCTAGACAAATTAGAGGATTGGGCAGAAAAAAACCTGATGAGGTTCAACAAGGACAAGTGCAGAGTCCTGCACTTAGGACGGAAGAATCCCATGCACTGCTACAGACTAGGGACCGAATGGCTAGGTAGCAGTTCTGCTGAAAAGGACCTAGGGGTCACAGTGGACGAGAAGCTGGATATGAGTCAACAGTGTGCTCTTGTTGCCAAGAAGGCTAACGGCATTTTGGGCTGTATAAGTAGGGGCATTGCCAGCAGATCGAGGAACGTGATCGTTCCCCTTTATTCGACATTGGTGAGGCCTCATCTGGAATACTGTGTCCAGTTTTGGTCCCCACACTACAAGAAGGATGTGGAAAAATTGGAAAGAGTCCAGCGGAGGGCAACAAAAATGATTAGGGGTCTGGAGCACATGACTTATGAGGAGAGGCTGAGAGAACTGGGATTGTTTAGTCTCCAGAAGAGAAGAATGAGGGGGGATTTGATAGCAGCCTTCAACTACCTGAAGGGGGGTTCCAAAGAGGATGGAGCTCGGCTGTTCTCAGTGGTGGCAGATGACAGAACAAGGAGCAATGGTCTCAAGTTGCAGTGGGGGAGGTCCAGGTTGGATATCAGGAAAAACTATTTCACTAGGAGGGTGGTGAAACACTGGAATGCGTTACCTAGGGAGGTGGTGGAGTCTCCTTCCTTGGAGGTTTTTAAGGCCCGGCTTGACAAAGCCCTGGCTGGGATGATTTAGCTGGGAATTGGTCCTGCTTTGAGCAGGGGGTTGGACTAGATGACCTCTTGAGGTCCCTTCCAACTCTGATATTCTATGATTCTATGATTCCCTCCCCCCACACATGTACCCCTTTCTCCTCTCGTCCACTTCACTTACTCCAAGGTCTGTCGCTTCCTTCCCCTCATCTCCTGGCACTCCCAATGGCTGACCTCCCTATCCCAAGTGCCCACTTGCTCCTGCTTAACCATCACCTCCCTCCTTTCTGGTGCCTGCTTAACTGGTTCCTGGCTTGCCCTGCTCTCCCCAGCCCCCAGAAAGCCACCATCTAACCCTCCTCTTCAAGTCCAGCCCCACCTCCCTCCTGTCATAACCATAGAAGCAGTGGGTCTGCCCTGCCTGTGAGACACTGGCTGTGTGACGTTATTGACATAAACTGTGACCGGATAGATCATTGTTGCAACCACTGTTATATATTTGCAGCAAATATTGTACAAAGGTTGTCGTGTGAGGTGTCTACAAAAAGGTTATTATTTGCTGGTTATAATTATGCTGTCTGTATGTGTGTATCATTTTTGTAGTTGAAGTTATTAATATTGGCTGTGTACTTGTATCTCACTGTGTTTTGATTCTAAGTAGCCTCAGTGAAGCATTTGGTCAGTTTCTTGAGAAAGGACTATTCTCAGTAGTGCCCAATCAAGAAACACTTAACTGACAATGAACTTTGGGAGACGCCAATCCACATCTGAGCTTTCCTGGGAACGTTCATACTAACGTAAACAATGATATTGGCCTGTAAGTTCTGAGTCATGAATGGACATGTGACTTGCTCATGTGACTCCAAACTCCATCTTGTTGCTGTGATTTTGCACAGGAGAACCAAGGAGTTCCTGCCCACAAGAGAGAGACTATAAAAGGCCCTGGAATCCCCTCCATTTTTTCTTCAATCCTGCTTCTTACTTCTGGAGGAACCTTGCTACAAACTGAAGCTCTGAACAAAGGACTGAATGACCCATCCCAGCTGTGGATGTACTCCAGAGACCTGATTTGAGACTGCAGTTTATTCCATCACTGCTACAAGTCTAAACCAAGAAATTTGCCATTACTGTATGTAATTGATTCCATGAATAAACCTGTAGATTTTAGATTCTAAAGGATTCGCAACAGTGTGATTTGTGGGTAAGATCTGATTTGTATATTGACCTGGGTCTGGGACTTGGTCCTTTGGGATCAAGAGAACCTGTTTTCTTTTACTGGGGTATTGGTTTTCATAACCATTTGTCCCCATAACGAGGGGCACTGGTGGTGATACTGGGAAACTGGCGTGTCTAAGGGAATTGCTTGTGTTATGGTTAGCCAGTGGGGTGAGACCAAAGTCCCCTCTGTTTGGCTTAGGGTGACCAGACAGC
This sequence comes from Malaclemys terrapin pileata, assembly GCF_027887155.1. Lineage (NCBI taxonomy): Eukaryota > Metazoa > Chordata > Testudines > Emydidae > Malaclemys > Malaclemys terrapin. The sequence continues at coordinate 347,155,856 of NC_071505.1, read as the reverse complement.
AAGTGTGAAAAATCGGGACGGGGGCGGGGGGTAATAGGAGCCTATATAAGAAAAAGACCCCAAAATTGGGACTGTCCCTATAAAATTGGGACATCTGGTCACCCTAGTTTGGCTGGTTTGGTGTGCCTTAGAGGTGGAAAACCACCAGCCTTGGGCTGTGACTGGCTGGCTCTAAGCAATTTGTCCTGAATTGATACTCTCAGTTGTGTCCCGCCACAGCCAGCATCGTTACAGGCTGTAATTGGTTTAAGGCCTCTAGACTGAGGAACTGTTGCCATGGAACTCAGGGAAAGGCCGTATAACATCCCTTAACCGAGTCGCGCTAAGGAGAGCCCAATGCATGCTGGGAACTTGGTTTAAAGGACTGGATTTCTGCTGATATACTTTGACGCTGATTGGGGTTGGGCCTCCAGGTGGTTTTGGGTAGATGCTACCCCTGGAAAGTGTTGGTAGGGCTGCCAGACCAGCCTGAGTGGTTTTCAATGGATGAAGGAAGTTTAAAACCCAGAGAAAACCTGATGTGGGGAGGGTTTGGTCTTTGGGCTTTGACGGGGTTTTTTAGTTTGCTCTGTGCCAGCCCAGCGCTGTAGGCAGCTTGGAATTCAGCCTTTGCCTGCTGATCTGACAGCAGCCGCTGCTGGAATTCAGTGACCAGTTCTGCTGCCCACAGCGCGAGAAGGACGTTGGTCAATTGGAGGGGGGTCAGAGAAGCGGCGGGAGAATGATTCAAGGAGTAGAAAACCTGCCTGATAGCGACAGACTCAAGAAGCTCTATCTGTTGAGATGCTCTAGTTCAAACCCAGTGTTTAGGAGCAGTGCCCTGGCCTTGGTTACGCAGGCTAGATGATCCCAGTGGCCTGGGAATCTAGGAATCTGGGAACTGGCTCCTCCATTGCAGGAAACTTCCCTCGACACCCACACCTTGCTCCCATCCAGCCTCCAGCCTGACCTCAGGGAGAGCAGCCTGCCAGTGGAGGGAGCCGGGACCTAGGAGACTGGCAGGATTGGGGAATTGTATCATTCGTGGTTGGCTTCCCAGACCGGAAGTCAGGCAGAGGCGGGCTGCATAGCTCATGTTGGAAGTAGTTGGAACAGCCTCCCTGAATAAAGAGGATCTGCTTCTAACCCAGTGGTTCCCAAACGATGGGGGGCACAGAGGAAAGTTGGGGAGGCATGGAGGAGTCCGAGCCAGCCCTCATAGGCCAACCCCCCCCCCCCGCTCTACCCCCAGCTCTGCTCCAGCCTTGCCCCCAGCTGGGCCCCGGCCTCAGCTCCTGGCTCCCAGCCCAGCTATGGTTCTGGCCCCACCCTCAGCCCACTTTCCCCGTCCGCGCTCCCCCGCCCCTGGAGCCATGGCCCCAGTTCCTGACCGCAGATCCTGGGGAGGGGGGGCAGGGACAGCGGTAAGGGGTGGCGCAACGTGAAAAGTTTACCACTATTCTAACCCTTTGGGCTCAGCGTGAGAACTAAGCCCCAGATGGCACCAGGAGCACTTAGACATTAACTGAGTGCAGCTAAACGCTCTACCAGAGCTGAAACTCCCTGGAACGTGGCAGACAACCGGAAGAGATTTCAATAGTGCGTCACTCTGTACCTGCCAGGGATGGGTGCCAGTGAAAACGAAGGCAATCAGAATGAAGCCTTCCTTGTGACAATAGCAGGTTCTGCTGCACGTGTCTAATAGTTCTCAGTTAACTCAGCCTGGGGAGGCGAACTATGAACCCGTATTGAGGAGAGCTGCCCTTCATGTAAAAACCAAACATACCAGTGAGAGATTTTAACCTGAGGGTGCAAAAACACAGTGCAGCTAGCGAGGAGTTTGTGACAGATCTACAGCTGAAGAGTCAGGCTTGCTATTTTGGGCGGGCTTACAGCATCCCCAGTAAGAGACCAGATTGTAACTAGAATCCAGAACAAAAAAACAAGGAGAAAAACTAAACTACTGATCCAGAATTAACCCTTGATGAAGAAATTAGAATTTGCCAAGCAACAGAAGTCACCCAGTCCAGACTGAGGGCTCAGTTGTCTTAACCTCTTGTGGGTTGTTGCCTTCCTGAGACCTTCTCAGGCAAAACAGCAAATCACTATAGCTCCCTGGGCTGATTTTCACCAGCTGCAGATCTGGTCCCACAGCCACAGACTATGAGAAAGGATTCTGCAGTTTTACCACTAGCTGCGAGGTGCATGGACACCTAATTAACCCATAAACCTAGACACGTCTTCCCTTCACCTCTCACCTCTGCATGCGAGACATTCACTCCCATTAGCTTGAGTGCCTCTCTGTGACATTCTATACCTTGGGGGAGTGTACTGTAACCCCCCTATTCCTCGTTTTTATATAATCATGATCTTACATATAAAGCATGCCTTGTAAGGTATCAGGGGAAAGGTTATGATCTGCTGAAAGTCGTTTCTCTATCCATATATGTGTATAATTAATGTATATGGAGTTATGAGAATTGTGTTGTATGATGGTCACTAAAACATGCTGTAAGTTGGGGAATCAGACAGATATTAGCTCCCCAGAGGCAACAGCAAGGAAAATAACCAACACCAAGGTGGGGTGTCAGACAACCCATCAACAGCCATTGTCCAGCAGGGGGGCTACAATGCAATGACTCACCTGCATGAGGCCACACCAGGGGAATTGTTCAACCTTGCCTGGAGACTCAGCAATGCCCCCAGACATGCCTGGACATGTGTTCTCCAAGCACGTGGACTGAGGGTATAAAACAGACAGCGTGGACACATACTGGGCCCTTCTCCTGCCCCCACCTATGCTGCAAGCAACCAAGATACTGAGAAGAAGACAAGACTCCAACACAGGAGATTGGCCCAGGTTTAAGGAACAAACCTGTATATTAAGGACTGAAATATCCAGTGGGGTGAGAAAAAACTTAATATCACTTAAAATCTACCTTTTATATTCCATAACTTTGTTTAATTGTTTATCTTTACCAGTGAGTTTGTATGAAGTGTGGGACAAATCTGCTCAGGTCTGACAAAGGCTGGTGTATGTCCACTTTCCATTGTTGAACTGGTGAACCAATTAATAAATTTGCACTGTCCATCTTGAGCAGGGCAAGACGGTATATTCCTGAGGTGCAGTGCTGGGAGCTGGGGGGATTTGGCTGGTGCCCTTCTCTGTGTGATCCATGAGTGGCTCTGGGAGCATTCATGCAATCTAGCTGGGTGTGGGGCTCCACATGCGGTTGTGCTGAGTGATCACATCACCTGGAGGGGTTTGCTGCTGGTCACTAGCGAGGCACTGGGAGACACAGCCCAGGCTGGAGACAGTTCAGGGGGCACAGCGGTCCCACAGTCCCAGGCTGCACCCTGGGGATCCCGTCACACTCTCATTCCACTCCACCTTCCATCCCCACTAGTCCATCTTCCACCCGCTCCACTCCATTGAAATGGCTCTCAGCAAGGTCTCTGATGACCTCTTTGGGCCTGTCTACACTGAACTTGGGAGCGAGTCTCCCGGCCTGGGTAAATAGACTTTCACTAGCGAGGCTCAAGCTAGGGCGCTAAAAATAGCAGTGTGGATGTTCTGGTGCAGGCTGCAGGTGGGGCTGTCAAGTTCACCTGACCCCCTAGACTTCAGGGCCTGAGCTCCAGCCCAAGCCAGGACACCCACATTGCGATTTTCAGCAGGCTTAAGACAATATTCTGTCCTCATCCTCCATGAGCGCTCCATTGCTTTCAACATTAGTGATCACGTCTTCCCTTGGTTTTCAGAATCCCACCTTGCCCTGCTTCTCCTCCTGCTTCTCTGGCCATTCCTTCCAGTACCTCTCCTCCCTCTCCCTCAGGTCCCTCTGGGCTCAGTCCTTGCCTCTTTTCCTTCAGCACCCTCTCTCTGGGTGGTCACATGCACTCATACAGCTTGCTCTGCCACTCCAGGCTGGCAAACCAATCATTCATAGAATCATAGAATAGAATCATAGAATATCAGGGTTGAAAGGGACCTCAGGAGGTCATCTAGTCCAACCCCCTGCTCAAAGCAGGACCAATTCCCAACTAAATCATCCCAGCCAGGGCTTTGTCAAGCCTTAAAAACCTCCAAGGAAGGAGATTCCACCACCTCCCTAGGTAACCCATTCCAGTGCTTCACCACCCTCCTAGTGAAATAGTGTTTCCTAATATCCAACCTAGACCTCCCCCACTGCAACTTAAATTAATGGAGATGTCCTATCTCCTAGAACTGGAAGGGACCTTGAAAGGTCATCGAGTCCAGCCCCCTGCCTTCACTAGCAGGACCAAGTACTGATTTTGCCCTAGATCCCTAAGTGGCCCCCTCAAGGATTGAACTCACAACCCTGGGTTTAGCAGGCCAATGCTCAAACCACTGAGCTATCCCTCCCCCCTTGAGACCATTGCTCCTTGTTCTGTCATCTGCCACCACTGAGAACAGCCGAGCTCCATCCTCTTTGGAACCCCCCTTCAGGTAGTTGAAGGCTGCTATCAAATCCCCCCCCCCCCACACTCTTCTCTTCTGCAGACTAAATAACCCCAGTTCCTTCTGCCTCTTCTCGTAAGTCATGTGCCCCAGCCGCCTAATCATTTTCGTTGCCCTCCGCTGGACTCTCTCCAATTTGTTCACATCCTTTCTGTAGTGGGGGGCCCAAAACTGGACGCAATACTCCAAATGTGGCCCCACCAGTGCTGAATAGGGGGGAATAATCACTTCCCTTGATATGCTGGCAATGCTCCTACTAATACAGCCCAATATGCCGTTGGCCTTCTTGGCAACAAGGGCACACTGCCTACCCACCACATAGCCCAGCCCCAGCGCGGGGAGTTGGGTTCAGAAGACTGAGCACCCTGGAGCAAACATCATCGGTGAAATTAGTGACGGAGAATGAGCCACAAAAGACCAGCATCGTCGGCTGTGGGTGTTCGGGGGACGATGAAGAGGGTGCTATGCAGAAGCACGGGGATTCCATCGGCTCCAGTCTACAAGGGGCTGCGTGATCACAATCCAGGAACCCAGCCTTTGTTCCCACACCCCACCACCCAAACAACAAACATCCCAGGGGTTAAAGATACAGGGGCAGACTCTGTTCTCCTCTATCCTTGTGTCCATCTCGCCACTGACTTGGACTGGGTCAGCCCAGTGTCACTGGGAGCAGAATTTTGGCCCAACAGACCCATGAGTCCAGAGCAGAGATAGGCAGCAAAAACCCATCCGCACTAGCTTTTAACCCCTTCCTGTGTCACTGTGCGCCAGAGATCAGGCTTCAGAAGGCTGGACTGAGGTCTCTGCAGCACCAGGAGAGTCTGACCCAGCAGCACCATCCTCGTAACGAAGTTATACCGGTCAGTACCGACTGTGCTACTGTGGCATTTCAGCACCTTGTGTCTGTTGGGGAGATGCAGAGAGCAGGGGAAAATCTCTGTGGGCTGAAGCCATGAGCTCAGCTCAGCATTAACAAAGAGAACTCATCACTACCAGCAGCCCCAAAGAAATTCTGCAGCTGAGCCCAAGACTTTCTGTAGCTTTCTAAGCCTACGGATTCTCTTCTCCCTCACTGCCCCGCTGGTGCTGTTGGTGGCCCTCCATTGACTCCAGGGGGACTACTCCAGATTTACACCCATCTAAGCTTAGAGGAGACTCAGGCCCTGTGGCTCGATTTTGGAAAGGGGTGGATAGTTACACAAACTATGGGAGGGGCTTGAACCACTCAGTAGACCTGGATTCCCCCACATTTCAGGGGTGTTCTGAGCCCATGCACAGCCCCACTGTGAGTAATTATAGAAACTAAGAAAAGGGAAACCAAAATAACATCAGTTAATCTCTCCAAGGGGTGAGAAGAACATCCTGCCTTGGCCGCTGCTGGGGAAAGGACACTGAGGGGGCTAGCAGAAAGATTGGTGACCTCATGTGGCATCTCCTGCATTCAGGATCTGTTGTATCAATATTGATCTTAAAGGCCTAGAGAGTTAAAGGTGTTTATAAACTCTTTGACAGTCCAACATTAAACAGCGATAGGCAGGTTCGGGGTTATTTTTAAACAGAGCCCTTGATTTTACGCAGTTGCTTGGCAAACACCCAGAAGCATTCGTTCCAACTGAAAGTTTCTTGGCTAAACACAAGGAATGAAAACAAGTATGTCTAGTTAAACTGCAATTGAGCGATGATGCAAAACAAACTTAGTCAGACCTTATCCAAACCTTTCCTTTTGGAGCCAAAATATCAGCTGCTTATTTTCAGAGCAACATTTCTTTGATGAAAAGGAGAAAGTTAAATTTACTCTCAGTCCTGAAGTGAAGGGCAGTCACTGATCCTTTTCTTAACATACAGACTCAAAGTGGACAAGAGACAGGAGAGACAGGACAGATGAAATATGACATTAGGTGATGTTTTTGGAATGCTGGATCACTGGTTAATTACGAGTGGAGGATTTCACTGGCAAGTCGACCACGACACCTGCTGCTTGGACCCTGGTTAGATATGCTCTGATCAGGGCAGTGATCTGGTTGGATTCTTTCTCTTGAAACAAGGCAAGTTTGGATGGACATGTTATGATTGACTTCAGGACTCGATGAAAAGCTCTGAGAGTGAGATAGGAAGCAAGAAAGAAACAGTGGGGCAGAAAATACTCAACAATGGAAGGGAATTCAATAGAGGATCAATGCCAGATGCTGGGAGTGTATGACAGGGGATGGAACACTCGATAATTGCCCTGTTCTGTTCATTCCCACTTAAGTCTCTGGCACAGGCCACTGTCAGAAGACAGGGTACCGCGCTAGATGGCTCATTGTATGACCCAGTGTGGCCATTCAATGTTCTTATCTTATGTGCCTGGGCAGTGCTGGTAGGCTGAGGACTGGATGGTGTGATAATGGGATGACTTTTAGAACTCACCAGGTGAAAACAAAGTTCCTTAAACAAAAGCAAGGCCAGCCGGTGTCCTCCTGAAAGAAAGTCCTTCAATCTGGTTTGCTCCGATCTTGCGGCCAATCCAGACGAGCTGGGATGCAAGCAGGGCCGGCTCCAGGGTTTTGGCCGCCCCAAGCAGCCAAAAAAAAGAAAAAAAGCCACGATCGCGATCTGCAGCGGCAATTCGGCGGGAGGTCCTTCGCTCCAAGCCGGACTGAGGGACCATCCGCCAAATTGCCGCCAAAAAGCTGGACATGCCGCCCCTCTCCGGAGTGGCCGCCCCAAGCACCTGCTTGACAAGCTGGTGCCTGGAGCCGGCCCTGGATGCAAGGAGGATAAGGGATGAGAGAGCTGATGGTGGGTGTTTTTCTCGAAAGTCTCTTTTTAAGAAAGCCAGAAAGGGGGGAAGTTGGCAGCATAATTCATCCCTTTCGTTTTTTTGGCCAACCTTTAGGCCTAATGTCTGACACACCGATTTTGGTTCATTTCCGGTTCCCCGTCTTCTCTTGCTTACCAAGCATGATTTTAACACAGTACTTGAGCCATATTAGTAGGCCCTTTTATTTAGACTAATTGAGTTTTTCTGTCTCCTTTTCATATCTTTTCCCAGCTACGTTTGTCATTAAAGGGACTTTTGTGAATATAGGGATCTTTTGGCAACACATGGAGGGCTCAACATTCAACATATTTGTGCAGAATTGCACACTTGCTTTGCACACACCCCCATCATGCAAACAGTCATGTGAATATAGCTGCACACGTAGCCACATGTGCTCTTTGGGCAAGCACAAATGGGAGTTTGTACCAAAGCAGGTGTGTGCACCTGGTACACGAGAACACACTGGCCTGCGTGTTTTGCAAAAAATAACAGTTCACACAAATAGTTGATGTTACCCCTTCTGCCTCTCCCCCGATGGACTAGAGGCTGTTCCCAGTCCCCTGTCCTGACTTTTGACAAGACTGGTCTATGCAATCAAAGACCCTGCTCAATCCAGAAGAGCCGAGGCCTGGAAGAGCAGAGAGATACAGAGCGTTGGGACCTGGTACATTGGCAGAGCTGTGTGTGGGCGTCCAGGGCTAGAAACGTGGGGTGCCCTACAGGGCGGGACTGAGGTACATTAACGGAGCTATGTACATACTCGCGCCACCTCAGGTTTCTTGTCTTGGGTTTTGGGGGGGAATTTCTCAAGACTACTTCAAATATCTCTGGTATCCCAGCAGCACTGTAGCTATAAGCGCCATGGCTCAGGGTCTATATCCATGAATAATTACAGTACTTAGCTCTTACACGGTGATTTTCACCCATACGTATTGTGGTTAGGTGTTCGGCTGTGTGTGTGTGTTCTCCCTGTGTGCTGCCCCAGCTCTGCGCAGACAGGGGCACAGCAGACCTACGTACTGCCCCTCTGACATAGTTAGTTACTGCCCCCTGACATGGCTCGTTATCACCCATCACCTTGTACAGGTTGGTTCGATCAAAACATCTCTATTATGTACTGTCATCCTGACTTTATCTTTCAGGAGGGGTCAGTGTGTTCCCATTATCCTTGGGGAATGTTTTTGTACCATCCTTGATATCGGGATGTTCTGGTACCACTTGATCTCGGGATGTGAGTACTCTGTGCCTAGCACTCCTTAGGAAAATGCATTTCTCACTATCAGCCCTGTTTTTGCCAGATTCTGCGAGCAGAGCTTGCCTCATACTAGGCCTCTAATAAAAGGGCTTATGTATCAGGCTCTCTTCCTACTACACAAATCAATGCACTTTTCAAAGGAGGGGAAGCGCATTATCCCCATTTTACAATTGGGGAAACTGAGGCATGGGGCTGTGATGTGACTTGCCCGAGGTCACTCAGTAAGGCCGCGGCAGAGCTGTGAACCGAACCCATGTCCCCAGCAGAGCTGTGCAAACAACTAATTTTCCAGTTCAGTAGCAAAAAAGCAGAGGGGAAAAGTTCATTTCGTGTCGATCCAAAATTATATTTTAAAAAAACATTAGCACACCAAAAAAAGGCGGGGGGAATAGTTTGGAGTGAAGTGAAACATTTAGTTTAGTTTTTGAGCTTTCTTTTACCTTTTTGGATAAAATTAGTAGACTTGAAGTAAAAGTTGAAATGAAACAGCCTTTCACATTGAAACGTGGAAAGATTTCATTTTGAAAAAATGTCAAAAAGAAAATGTTTTGAGGTTGGGGGGATTTGGGTGGTTTTTTATTTGTTTGGGGAAGGGGCGTTTTGTTTTGTTTTGTTTTTTTGTTTAGGGTTTTTTTTCAGCCAAAACAATTTGGCAAAGCCGCAAAATATTTGCAGTGACCCTTAGCAAAAAAACAAACAAAAAAAGCACCCAAAATTTTGCCCAGCTCTAATCTCTAGGCCAGGGCCTTATCTATTACACTGTGCTGTCTCTGGGAAAATTAAAGTTAAATAGAGTAGAAAGGGAACTGAAAAGGGGGTACTGTCTAGGCAGGCTGCAAAACATGGTTCTGTAGGCCTCACGGTCATCTGGACTTGATTCCTCGCTCCCATTGAAGACACTGGAAAAATTCCCATTGACTTTACTGGGAGCAGAATCAGGCCCTTAAAATAAGGAATTTATTATTTCCCTGATGCAATAATAATAAAGATAATAAGCATGATAATAAAAGCAAGTATTTATTTATTATTATTATTATGTTTCATGACTTTCCCCCCCCCAAATGCCAGGGAGTAACCCAGGGTGAGTGCCGGGGCAGGGTCAGAGTTTGCATCATAAGGCCAGATTCTGGTATCCTGACACATGCTGAGCGGTACGTCACTCTGCACCCGGGCTCAGTGGTTTCAGTGGGACGACTCACAGAGTGAGATACTCTCCAGTGTAAGGAAGGGTGTCAGAATCTGGCCCAGAAGCGGGAGCAGCTGGAAGCTGGAGAAAGCTCCTATCCCCTGTGCCTGTCAGTTTCGTGAACTTAAATCTCAGCTACAAAGCCAGATAAACAAGCCTCTGTTTTAGCTGCTGACGCCTCTTCCGCGGACCAAAGGGTCCATCGTGTGGCAGGCAGCTCGCAGTGCAGGTGCCCAGACAGGGATGTGAGCACAGTGTATGTTAGAAAACAGTAGAGAGAAGAGCTGTGAGCTTGATTCTCATCCCTCTTCCAGCAGCCTCCCCTCTGAGTTCAGTGGTTACTCCGGCTTTACTGGTGTAACAGAGAAGAATCGGGTCGCTGGCTCGTAACACCCAGAGCTCTTTGGCAGAATCAGCCTAACCCAGCCACCTCCAAGCTGCCCCCACGCTCCCTGCCAGAGCACGCGTAACATACATGGGGTGCATGTGGGGGTCATTCAGGGGGACAGGGGCAGGACACATTTGTACACAATCAAATCTGTCATATTGATCTAGTCCTGATTGATGATTTATTTCTTACACCCTTATTCCACAGGTACAAAGAATCAGTCGCAGGCCCTTTAAATTCGTATTTGTTTGTCTTTCATCCCTGTAACTCCTGTGTGCCTGCTCATTACCTGTGGCATGATTGCTCCAAGGGTCACTGGAGATCCCTGAGTTTGTCCACTGTTTATTAAGTGGGCCCCCAAGGAAAAATATAACTCTCCCTTGTTTACATGCAACATTTAATAGCAGGTCCTCATTACTAGTAGCCACTGAGCAGCCACTGAGGAATGGCCTGCGGCCAGATAATTAACCCCTGGGCACCTCATCCCATTAGCCACCGACTAACTTTCCAATTTTTAATCTGACCCTTGGGTGGAGCAGCCAAAAGCAATCAACAGCTTAACCCCGCGGCTGCTGGACAAGCCCAGTGCTTGGGTTGTTAACCTGGAGCTTTATTGACAGGTGTCTGCAGCGCGGCCGGGGATGTGGCAAAAGAAGCCGAGGAAAGCTGGGTTGCCGGGCAAGGGATCTTTGAAGAGGCAAAGATGCTGCATGTCTTTTCCTCAGTTGGGCTGGGGTCCCTCCGTCTGGGACAAGGAAATTGACACGGTGCCTGGTGGAGCAGAGTAGTGTGGGGGGGAACTATTGCGAGTGGTTGCTGATGGGGATCTGTGAGCATTGGGGGGCTGTTCACAGGACACACAGGGGCTGTCACAACACACTGTGGTTAAGAGGAATGAACTTCTGAGCATCCTAACCCTAGTAAAGATCAAATCCCCATAGTGAGTCTTGGCTGTATTTCCCGGCTCACACCAAATGTCCCACCTGCAAGCAGGGGTGTCGGCGGGGGTGCAAGTCACTTGCGTGCGCTAGGGCTTGATCCTGAACTGTTGATGTAAATGGGAGGTTTGCCATTGCTCAAATGAGAACAGGATCAGGCCCTTACTGCTCATCTAACCAGGAGCGCCGCCAGCTTTTCTGCCGCCCTAGGCAGCGGAAGGTCCCGCCCCAAAATGTCACCCCCCACAGAGGCAGCAGAAGGTCCCGCCGCCGAAATACTGCCACAGTCGCCGCCCCCCAAATTGTAATGCCCTAGGCGACCGCCTAGGTCACCTAATGGGTTGCGCCGGCCCTGCATCTAACGGGTGACAGCCCACACTGATTGCAGCTAGTGGCAGCACTGTGTGACAGCATTACCCACACGGCAATAACCATGCCTGTACGCCTGCATGTCTATCCTGCCACCGCGCCTCCAGTCCTGGGCCCCAGCACAGCAACGCTGGGGTTTTCCTGAACAGAGGAACGCAGATACTAGACAGGTAGGCAAACGGTGCCGACAGTGAACGGTGATTTTATGATGCATACATCTGCAGCTAGGCTGAGACCAAACAAATTTCATCTCACTTGTGGCCTAAACATAATGTGAAGCCAGAGGAAAGGGCAGAGTGGATCACCCTGCTGGGCCACCTGCCCAATTTTGAAGCACTGAATTTTTATATTGTCCCAAATAAAGCTTTGAACCAGTTTCTGACATTTCTGTGTCCTGTTGTAACTCCAAAGAGGCCCCGTGTGCTGCACTGAAAGCCCCACACCAGAAGCTGCAATGGTCCAAGGATCAGAAAGACCCTTGGAAACACACCCTTGTGTTTCGACATGTATCTGATTTTTAGAGGAGCTTTCTGAGCCGGCCAGCTAGGACTGGAGATGTCACAAAACAAGCTTTCTCTTCGTATCTCAGCGCTTCCAGCTCCAGGAGCTGCACGGGCCTCTGGGAGGGGAAAGTTAACCCAACTTTTACAAACTTCAAAGAAGTTTAGATTTGGCTCGTCTATTTAGCAAACAGGTTTCTCTGCTGGCCCAGGTGAGACCACGGAAAATTCTCCGCCATGCGGCGTGCGTAGTAAATTATCCATAAGGGACCAGCTCCTGCAGCACTGTCTCCGTATCTGCTTTCTCCTGTGCACCCCCAATGGGCCATCTTCTGTTTTCCATCAGATGAGTGTAAATTTAGAATACCTCCCTGGGAGTCCAGTGGGACTTTGGCCTAAGGAAGGATGGAGTGAAGGCTTTAAAATTTGGACCAAGGTTACAATTTATGATGGCCCCCAGTGATTAATGTGAGACAGACTGTACCACCTGCAGGCTCCTGAGGTACGTGTGGGCTATGACCACCTGGGAAGCCAGGAGCTCATGGCTTGCATCATGCGTCACAACCTCAGGACACAAACAGAACATTGGCAGGTTGCCGGGTTGCAAACGGTGCTGGGCGGAGAATAGAAATTCCCCTTTGCAAAGCATCCGAGATTTCAAAATCTGGCTTTGTTCTGCCCTAGAACAAATAACACTCTCAATTAGCTGAGAAGGAAAATTCCTGGGAAGAAAAATGTGTTTTGGGTCAATCAAAACATTTTGTTTGGATTGTGCCTTTTTATTTTGTATTGTATTGGAATATACAACATCACACAACATGGAAGAAACGTTTAAACTAAAAGTTGTTGCAAAAGGAAAAATTGAAACATTTCATTTTTTATATACAGAAATGGGACGTTTTCACACTGATGGAACTTTTTCGCCCCGTTTTCTGAGATGAAATTTGAGTGAAATTGACTGGATTTTGCAAAGCACTTTAAAATGTTGATGGAATGCCACAGTCCCACAGAAAACGGCTCCTTCTCTGACCAGCCCCATGGTTAGGTTGACCAGATAGCAAGTGTGAAAAATTGGGCCAGAGGATGGGGGATAATAGGAGCCTCTGTAAGAAAAAGCCCCAAATATCAGGACTGTCCCTATAAAATCAGGACATCTGGTCACCCTACCCATGGTGCACCACCGTCGCACCACAAAGCCTATGGCACATAACTGTAACCCTGCAACCCAGCACAACACAACTGGTGGGGCACTGTGACACACACAGCCGCATGACACAAAGCTGCAGCAGAGTTGTCACGATGTAGTAACTCAAACAGCGGGACGTTGCAACGCATATGCCATGACATGGTGGTAGGACAAATGGCTGGTGCCGCAACTCTACTGATGCCACCGGGTGAGAGCAAAATGCCAAACAACTCAGCCCAAGCAGCACCGCATATGGAGCACGCTGCTGGTACACAGACTGTGCCGTGCAAACAGCACAGCACTACAAGGCAGATGAAGTGAGACAAACGACCTCAAAATGGTGTGGCCCAAAGCAGACAGCCTACAAATGGCACCAAGGGGGGTAGCTAGTAATGGTTGGCAATAGCTGCTTGGATCTAGCCGCAAAAATCCAAGGCCTGGAACAGCAGGGGCTGCTGCAGGGGCAGGAGCAGAGCTGCAGGAGGGGGAAGATGGCTCAGCCCCTGCCTCTCCTCTGCTGATTGAATGATCTGGGAGAACCGCTGTCCGGGATTGTGCTGTAGGGAGCCAGGCTGCCACACTCTGACAGACCCCAGTCATCAGCAGGGGGATTGAACTGGGGCCTCTGTGCATGAGGCCTCTACAGCATGAGCTAAAAGCCAACTGCTTGTTAGCTTAGGGTGTCGAGCAAACTCATTTAACTTCTCTAAGTGGTGCCGAAACCTGGGACAGGACACCACGCCCAGAAGGTGTGTGGGTTACATGGTGACATCACTTCCTGATGTATTACATCTCCGGGGCAACACCTGCGCAAACCAGGTGCACGTCCCAGGAACCATTGCTGGGATAGGGCTTGGGCCGCCACGGTCGCTCGCAGACAGGCCGGGCCAGAGCCCCGCTTTCCCAGCCGCCCCCTGGCCCCTGTTTGAGTTGAGCAAAGTGGGGGCCTTTGGGCCTTGGATATGCCCCAGAATTCTTTGTACCAGCTGCCACAATGCCTCATTGGAGGCACCGGCTGCAGCTGGCGCAAAGGTTGATGGGACACATTGGAGCCATAAAGGCTACGGTGCCTGACCGAAGAAACAGGGACACAGACAGTGCCGGGAGGAGCAAGGAAGGGATTCATTTCTGAGACAGGCAGGCTGCGGAGGGTAAACAGGGAGGCCAAAGCCTGCTGCGGCCTAGAACATCAGGCCCAGGCATCTGAACCAAACTCTCAGAAAACCCCTGCCCCTCATCACCCACCGCCTCCAGGCTCCCAGGCCTCGCTCGCTATTGACATAAGAAGATGCACTGACAGTGTCTGTTTGTGCAGAGTCCGAGTGGTTGCCCAGCGTCCCCAGGGAAGCTCTTAGATCTGAACGTGTCGGTTTCATTAAGTGGAAACTGATGCAAAATCCCCCAGCGGAACTGGCAACTGTTACAACCTGCTAATTGGCCCACCTGCGTCCAGGCCTTCCCGGCCAGTGCTAATCAACCCTACTGTGGCCTGGTGCTATGTTTACCATCCATCTCGTTAACGCTAATTGGACTCACAGCCAGAGCGGCACCCCCGGGAGGGGAGCTGGCTGGAAAAAACTTTAGATAGTTTTAACTTTGTCTTGTTTGTAGGTCAGGCAAGAAAAATCAGCTGAAGGCCCATAAATATACTCTCAGGTCTCCAGTTCCTTTCACGCCATGGGCCACTAGAGCCAAATTCTACCAGCGGGGGGTGGGTGTGTTGCTCCCATAGAAGTCACTGGTATGTGCTCATCCACAGAGAGAGAGTTTAGTCTAGGGCAGCAGTGGAGAGCCCCACCTGATGGGTGCCTGGGACCAAACTCATCCCTGTCACTCCACTTACATCAAGGAATAGATGACTGGGGGTCCTGTTTGCTGCTCAGGCCACGACTACGCTAACTGGTGAGCCAAGTGCAACGCCAACAGATCCCAGTCGTTGGCGGGTGGGATTGAACCTGGGGCCGCTGGAGCTCAGTGCATGAGCCTCTACTGCATGAGCTAAAAGCCACCTGGCTGTCAGCTAAGGCTGCAGGTCAGACGCATTAATCTCTCTCTCTGAGTGGTCTCGGTGCCACTAGATAGGACAGAGCACCACACCCAGAAGGCGTATGGGTTACACAAGCAGGTATCTCCGCCTGGCTGGTGGTCATGCTGAGTTGGTTGTGTGCTACATTCCCCAGGTGTGTGTGATGGAGAAAGCATGGGCCCAGGTCTCCACTTGCTGTATACCAGTGTCACGCCATCGAGCTGAATTCTCTCTGGGTAGGAACTGGCGCAGGGGTATTCCAGTTCCCAGCCCCACCCGCCCAGCAACGTCAGCGGAATTACTCTTGATCTACATGGGCGAGGTCCGTGGGGTCAGAATCAGGCCCGGTGGCTTTGCCCATCCCTGGCCCATGCCAAGGTCCGTCTAAGGCAGGCCCTGAGGCCTAAGTCTTCCGCACAGAGTGAGCCTTTGAGGAGCATGTGGCGTGGCAAGGAGCCGGCTGATGCTGCTCCAGGATTCAGGGGGCAGGCCTCCGCTAGCACCTAGGTACCCCGACTCACCCAGCGTGTGACGCGCACACTGCCAGCTCTCAGGGCCGGGGAATTTGTGATCTCGCCCTGCTCTGCATCGCCAGCTTCCAGCCCCACAAACGCTGCTTCCGTCAAGCAGGGCTTAGCAAAGGCCTGATGGCTCCTGCAGCCTCCTGATCTGTCTCTGCGCTCTGAGGAGTAGCTTAGACCCTAAGGGTACATCTGTACTGCAATAAAAACCCACGGCACCAAGGGCCGGCTGAGTGGGGCTCGGGCAGCAGGGCTGTAAAAGTGCAGCATAGAAATTTGGGCTTGGGCTGGAGCCTGAGCTCTGAGACCCACCCTCTACGCAAGGTCCAAAACACATGTACCCCTCTCCCACCACAAACCCTGCCTGCCCTGCCACACAGCTAGACCTGGAAGGCTTCGATTTTTATCAGTACGTGTCAGTAAACGTCGCTCCACGGCACACCCACAATCCGACAAACCATATTTCTGACAATAAAAATCGAAATAGACAGCTCAGCAAAGTACAAAACAGGTTGCTGGAGAACTCAGAGTTTGGCGGAAAGATATTTACTGGGCGTACATTGACATGCGATGTTGACAATTTGTGTTTTCGTGGTTATAAAACTTTCATTTTTTGACTCTCAACGTCTACTGTCATTCAATTATTGTCACACACACACACACACACACCATTGTCTGGCCCCTCCATGATTTCCTGCAAATGTGAAAATTTTGACCAATGCACATAAAAAAAATGTTCAAAATCCCGAATTTTGCACAACAGTGAAAATGTAAATTGATAAAAATGGGAAAAAATGCTTACACTGACCCATCCCAGCCCCTACATGCCTCACAACACACAGTCCTCTGCCCCCAACACACACACTGACACACCCCAACCCTACACACCTCAAAACACAGAGACACACACACACACTTACCCACAGCCAAACAGCCTGTTCAAACATCCACACTCCTCCAGACTCAAAGCCCACTGCAGGCACGCCCCCCCATACCCCTATACACACACCCTACCCCCCAACCACGTCCCCCTCTGCTCCACTCCCTCCAGTAAGACATAGGCTAGCGCACCCACACCACAAAACACATCATGCCTCTAACTCACGCTACCTGTCTCACTTGGCCCCTCCACACACACACACACAACCTCCGTTGCACACCCACCACACTCTCTGGGCACCCACCCAGATTGGCCCCATGAGGCCCTTTACTCTCCTGGCCATGAGCCCAAATGGAGGAGGCCTTCACTCTGACCCCAGAGTGGGCCACCACCATCATCCACACCCCGCCCAGAAATCCATGCCTAGGCTGTATCACACTGTGACGAAGTGGGACTGTTCTT
Organism: Malaclemys terrapin pileata; assembly: GCF_027887155.1. Taxonomy (NCBI): domain Eukaryota; kingdom Metazoa; phylum Chordata; order Testudines; family Emydidae; genus Malaclemys; species Malaclemys terrapin. The sequence continues at coordinate 347,138,880 of NC_071505.1, read as the reverse complement.
AATGTTTTCCTCAGTTTCCCCTATGCAGTTCTTAAGTATCTAGGTGCTGGGATAAGGGTGTATGGTTGCTGTCTCCTAGCAACAGATGGCAGAGGTGGGATGTACGGCACCCCGTAAATGGCACTTCTTGCAGTAAGTGACCGGGGAGCAGTAAAACAGGGGGGATACCAAGGACCATGCGTGCTAAAGGCTCAGAGAGGGACGGTTTCAGGGGGTGATTAACCCCTAGGAGTGTGTGACCAGCAAGAAGGACTGTTGGAGTAACGGGGTCCCCCTGAGGACTGCAGCGAGCAGTCTCAGGGGCGGAGGAGCTTGCCGCTCGACCCTGGGAGAGAGGTGGTGACCTCGAGAAGGGCTGGCACACCAGGGGTTCTTCCTGGAAACCATGGGGAGCTAAGAGCACACGGGCCTCTGAGTCCAAAGCAACTTGGGAACAGCGGAGTGATGGCCTATCACCATCTCCTCAAGAAGGACATTGTAATCCTGTGCAAAAAGAGAGGGTTACGCATTGGGAAGTTCACCACGGCCCAGTTAATCGTGCAGCTGGAGGACGAGGACTGCTCTAAGGAGCAGATTCCTGACCCAGATGGGGCTACAAGAGGATCTGGAAGTAGCAGGAACAGTAGCCAGGCATCCCCAAGAGTCTGGTCCCCAACTGGACGGAGGTCTTCACGATCGGGTTCCCCATCGCGGGGTCGGACACAGATGGGACTGGAGCTGAGTCTGAGAGAGCGAGAGGACCGTGAGAGAGAGCAAGAGCCCGAGGAAAAGCCGCAGGAAAAGCAGCAGCAGCATGGACTGGCGATGGTGGAGCGGAGAGGCATAGGGGGCTCCCCAGGGGTGAGTGGGGATAGACCCTGGCTGCCAGTTCCGCAGGGAACCTCGACACTAAATTGCTGCCCCTGGTTAAGGAAGTGGGGGGATGTGGATGCCCACCACATGGCCTTTGAGCAGGCTGGTGATTTGAACCAGGGGGACCCTGCGGAAAAGCCCTGGTATCTAGCTCCCTTGCTGGATCCCAAGGCCATAGACGCAGTCAGACAGATGGGTGGGGTGGTGGACAGGCTCCTACTCCAGGCCCCAATCTATATGTCTGCGTGGAGTCTCCTGGACTCAGGCCCCTCAGAACCCTAGTGGAAGCGGAAGATGGTGGTCAACGGGGAGACCTGCCTGGGGTGGCAAGACCCTGGGACAGAGAGAACTGTTGTCGGGCCCCGGGTGATGCAGCCACAGATGCTGAGGGGCTGTGTGACCTGGGTGAAGATCCCCGGGATGAAGCCCCTCGCCCTGCCTATGGCCCGGATCCCTGTGCAGACCCAGGAGGGGTCGGGCTGACTGGTCGTTGGGGTTCTCATGCATATCGGCTGTGAGGTCCTGTTGGGGGGTGACTGTGTCGCTTTGGGACAGGATCCAGGCCCCGCTCCTGTAACGGCCGAGGATTTAAACTTGAATCCAGGGAACCAACTGGCTAAGATGGAAATGGTCAGTGAAAATGCAAATGACCTGGCTGGCAGGAGGGAGGGGCTGCTGGGCTCTGGGTACCTGCCTGCCTGTGACCAGACCCCTGGGGCTGAGTGGGAGGGAGAGATGCTCCCCGCCCCCCTGCACACCGGAGAGGGGGCTCATGCTGGCTCTGATGCTGTGACCAGAGCAGAGAGCTCGCTGCCTGCCCCACTGGGACAGCCAGGGCAGCGCTGAGCATGGTGGGAGCTGAGACCCCAGCTGAGTGGGGGGACACCCAGGCAGGGCAGGTTGGCTGCCAACCAGGCTTGCCTGGTCCAGACGTGCTGCTTGGAAGTGATCCCACGGCAGGGAGGGAGCTACCAGGGACAGGGCTCGGGGGGGGGGGGGTGACCCCAGGCCCAGCCAGCGAGAGGGAGCAGGTCCTACTCCCTTCCCTAGCAGCTGAATTCCAGACCGAGCTGCAGAGGGATCCCTCCTTGGAGAAGCTGAGGGAACTTGCTGGCCACAGCGCTGCAAACCCCTTTGGGGAAGGCTGCAGGGACAAAGTCCTGTGGGAGAAGAGATTCCTGTACCAGGAACGGGCTCCCCAAGGGGAAGTAGAACTGTGGGGAATCGGGAGGCAGCTGGTGGTGCCCCAGGAATCCACAGGATTCTTCCCTTTCGAGCTGCTGTATGGGAGGAAAGTGAGGGGACCCCTGGACCTGGAAGGGGAGGATTGGGAGGAGAAGGGGGAAGACTCCCTGGTGAATCTCTTCCCTAAGGTGGGAGCCAATCTCCCCATCAGGTGTTCCCCATTCAGAGTCACTGGGAAAGTAGCCCAGAACCTGGAGAGAGAGGTCAAGGACATGCTGGCTTTAGATGTGATCCAGCCGTTCAAAAGCCCATGGGCCTCACCCGTGGGGCTGGTCCCCAAGGAAGACGGGATGATCTGGTTCTGCGGGGACTATTGGAAGCTTAAAGCCATCACCGTGTCCGATGCCTACCCCACGCCTAGGCCTGGGGAGATTCTAGACAAGCTGAGGGGGATGGAGAACTTGGCCCTGGCGTACATCGATGACGTGTGTCTTTAGCCAGACCTGGGAGGGACATGTGTCCCAGGTGAAGAGGGTGCTGGACTGCCTCAGGGAGGTGGAACTGACGGTAAAAGCTGGAAAGTGTAAGGTGGGGACGACAGAGGTGTTGTATCTCGGCCACAAGGTGGGGAGCGGCTGCCCAAGCCCAGAGCTTGCCAAGGTCAAGATAGGGGCTATTAACCAAGAGAGCCTGAATCGCAGCCCTCCAGACCAAAGTGCTGGGAGAAGACCAAGTCCCAGTTTGAACCCCAGGGGTATTGGGGTGGCAAAAAGGCATGGGCCGCATAAACCTTCCCACATGCGGCCTGCGAGTGCCATCAAGCGCACTCAAACTAAGGGAGGGCATGAAACTGGAAGGGCCTGGTGTAACTCTCATCAAGGAATGGGAGAAATGTTGGGGCATCCATGGGAACGTTGGTGGGTTCGAACTTCCCCAGGTCACTGGCTGCAATGACCCCGCTCAGTTTGGTCTCGAAGGGGGGAGAGATGTGACGAAGTGGGACTGTTCTTAATAAAAAGAAGAACAGGAGTACTTGTGGCACCTTAGAGACTAACAAATTTATTAGAGTATAAGCTTTCGTGGACTATAGCCCACTTAAGCTTGTGCTCTAATAAATGTTAGTCTCTAAGGTGCCACAAGTACTCCTGTTCTTCTTTTTGCGGATACAGACTAACACGGCTGCTACTCTGAAAACTGTTCTTAATGTTTTCCTCAGTTTCCCCTATGCAGTTCTTAAGTATCTAGGACTTGGGATAAGGGTATGTGGTTGCTGCAGAGCAAAGGGCCAGTGTACATAAATGCCCGACACTCTGTCTCCTAGCAACTGATGGCCTTGGCCCCTCCTCTGCAAAGGTACCAACTGAAGGTGTTGGAGACAAAGGGATCAGGTGACCTCCTGGCCTGTGAAAGGGACAAAGCCCAGAGAAGGAGGGGCTGGACGGGGGTTGGAGTTTGGAGCTAGCTGGGGACTGGAAGGGAGGGCAGATGGGGGGTCTGCCTCGCGGGTCCCCAGAATGGACCCAGCAGAGGGGTCCCATTCGCTGGACCTACAGGCTCTGTTTTAGACCATGTTCCTGTCATCTAATAAACCTCTGTTTTACTGGCTGGCTGAGAGTCACGTCTGACTGCCAAGTGGGGGTGCAGAACCCTTTGGCTTCCCCAGGACCCCGCCTGGACGGACTCGCTGTGGGAAGCGCACAGAGGGGTAGATGCTGAATGCTCCAAGGTCAGACCCAGGAGGTGAAGCCGTGTGAGCTTCTTGCCCTGAAGACGGTCTGCTCTGAGGGAGAGGAGGCTCCCCAAAGTCCTGACTGGCTTTGTGGGGAGCAGTTCCAGAGCATCGCCCAGGGACTCCGTGACACACACCTTAACACAAGTACGGCCACACTGGCTCAGACAATGGTCCAGCTGGCCCTGTATCCTGTCTTCTGGCAGTGGCTGGTGCCAGGTGCTTCAGACCCGTGGTTCTCAACCAGGGGTCCAGGGCCCCTTGGGGGGCAGCGAGCAGGTTTCAGGGGGGCTGCCAAGCAGGACAAATGTTAGACTAGCTGGGACCCAGGCAGGGCCGGCTCTAGGATTTTTGCCGCCCCAAGCAGAAACAATTTTGGCCGCCCCCCTCCCCCCGGGTTTTTTCTTACCCCACCCCCCGGCCCCGCCTCAGCTCTGCCCCTTCCCCAAATCCCCAGTCCTGCCTCCTCCCCCCAGGCTTTCAAGCCTAGGAGGGAGGGGGAGATCCCGAGCGGCCGTGGCGCGCGAAACAGCTGATTCGCGCGCCGCTGCTCACCCTCCCTTCCGGGTTTGAGAGCCTGGGAGGGAGGGGGAGACTCAGTTTAAACCCATTGCTTCTTGTTCTATCCTTAGAAGCTAAGGTGAACAAGTTTTCTCCCTCCTCCTTATGACACCCTTTTAAATACCTGAAAACTGCTATCATGTCCCCTCTCAGTCTTCTCTTTTCCAAACTAAACAAACCCAATTCTTTCAGGCTTCTTTCATAGGTCATGTTCTCAAGACCTTTAATCATTCTTGTTGCTCTTCTCTGGACCCTTTCCAATTTGCTCTTCTTAGGGACACCCAGAGCATGGAGTTGCATCCCTGACAATCTTGGCTAACAGCCATTGGTGGATCTGTCCTCCATGGACTTTGCTAATTCTTTTTTGAACCCAGTTAGACTTTTGGCAACATCCTCCCTCTCCAGCCTCGTGTGATGGGGACTAAGGGGTGGTAAGTGCGGCCTTGTCTTTGCAAGCAAAGACACAACCCTTTAGTTTTACACTGAGGTAAACTAGGTGAGGTCAGCACTGTACTCCTAGCTGGGGTTGACCTCGCAGTAAAGCTAAAAGCCCAGATCGGCAAACGTATGTAGGCACCTGTCGTCTATTGATTCCAGTAGAAGTTAGGAGCCAAAATACTTGGAGGATCTAGGCCAAAGCCCCTTGTCATCACTGTGTTTTTACCTCAGAATAGCTCCCACCGTTACCCTGAGGCCCGCACCTTTTTAGCAGTGAGGACAAGGCCCGAGCTCTGTAGCTAGATGTAACAAACAGGGCATTTGTGAATGTATAAGTAGTAACTAAGAGCCCAGACGAGAGTGCAAATGACAAGCAGGACAACGGTGTAGATGGACAGGGCCAGATTCGGTCTCCACTCACAGCCGTGTGAATCGGGGTAACTCCATAAAGTCAGTGGAGCTACAATGGTGTGAGATTAGAATCAGATCCCCTAGATCTTACAGAGACACACAGAGAAATGGCTTTGAATGGGCAAAGGGAAGCAGCTGAAGTCTCTTTGACATCACCAAAGCTTAACACAGCCCCTGCTTCTACAGCCAGAGCTGTATATATAGGGCCCCAAACCTGCCCCTCCCCCTGTTATTAGCATAACCCTACCAAAGAGCTAGCTCCCTCTATAAATGGCCTGGCCTTCATTTTGGATTCCTTTCTTCCAGGCAGACACAGCTGTGGAGGTAGCTAGTGGGTTGGCTGTAGGTAGCTTTAAACCCAAAGGTATCAGAACAAAGAAACAAAGGCAGGGGCAGCCACTGAGGAATGTAGCTTTTATTTCAAAGAATGGAAATCTTCCCCTATGTTTGGGCCTCAAAAATCTCAACTCCACAAGCCTTAGAGATGGAGGGGAATATGCTTTGCCCACCCCAGACTATAAGGAAGGGAGTTTATTAGCATTGCCATGGGAAACTGAGGCACAGCGAGGGGAAGTGACTTGCCCAAGGCCATAGGTGGAGTAATTGGCAGAGCTGGAACCAGGATCACAGAGTCCTGGCTCTGAATCCCCTTCTCTGACTGCTAGGACATGCTGCCCGCTCCTTATGGGGGACGCTAAGTCAGATGTACCACTGCTAGGAACAGTGTAGTGCCTGAGAGATGGCTACGTGTTCCTGCAGATACATGAGGAGCAGAGAGGCTCATTAGGGAGAAGGCCAGTGTCAGGACCCACTCACTGCGGCAGACACGGTCACACCACGTATAAACCAAGTACTCTTCCCGGCAGCCTGGCTGCTGGCTTGCAGGCCCCGTTGGCTCTGATCCCATCAGATCTCCCTTCTCCTGGTCAGTGATGAGAGGAGAGGCTTTCAGGCGACACCCAGACGCTGCAGGGAATGGTTTGGATAACCCACAAGCTTTCCTCTAGCACTAGGGCAGTGAGAATTCACGCGGATTCTCCATCCTGGGCCATGTTTAAATCAGGAGCGGCTTTTTCCCCCTTGTTGCCAGCACAGAGTGCCCGAGGCAAAGCAACAGCGGGTTCGTTGCCCGGTGTGCTTCGCGTCAATAAACACACCAGGTGGAGAAGCAAACAAAGTTTATTTGGGATCCCAAAGCGGTGCAAGGAGACTGGCACATCTCAGATCAAGCACATTAACAGGAACAGTTTTTCTTCTTTTATACATTTTGCAGGTAAGCCTCACCCCCCCCCCCTTTCCCCTCTAGCCCTCCCTTTCTCCCCCCATTCCTCCCTCTACCCCTCCCGTCCCTGGTAATAGTTAAGTCATTCTTGGCAGCTATAAGCCTAGCTTGTTAGTAACTTCTTTAAACCGTTATCTTGTCCTTTCTCCCTTCAGCCAGAAACATGCAGGCCTCATTATTACCGCTTGAGCAGGGGGTTGCACACAGATAACTGGTTGCTTACATATTCCAATTGCACCTGGCTTTTGAGGTTGATTAGAGTTTAAACATGGAAGGATAGAGTTTGGTTCACTTAGGCCTAGTGCAGGAAGGCTTCATTGACACTTAGTGGCCTTCCACCCTCCCAAGTTACCTAGGGTGAGGCCTAGTGACGTCAACAACTCCCTCCTTTGAGAATACTCAACAAGCCTTTGGCTGAGTTTTCTCATATTCTGTGGACAAGATATGATTAAGTGCTATGAAGCTGGGGTTTTCAATGAGAGGGTATGCTGGGATTTCTGGGGAACGGGGGGCACAAAGCTTACGGAGGAGCAATTTAAAACAAGCAATCAGGAGGAGGGTGACCAGGCACAGTACCACACCTGTGAGGAGGAGACGCACAAGGCCACCCCCCAGTCCTCCTAGGTTGGGCAACCAACTTCAAAGGGAATCGAAAACTGTAGGTTTCCTTTCCTGGGCCTCCCACTGCTCGAAAGCCTGTTTGGCCGACAGGACGTGCTTGTTAATGTCCTGTGAGTTTTCCGGGACATAAGTACAACATTAATTCCCAATAAGGGCACACACCACGCCCTGGGAGGCTAAAACATAATTTAAGGCCTGTCTGTTTTTCAGGGACAGCAACCGGAGCTGGTATAGCTCTGAGTTAAGGCTCTTCTCTATGGCCAAGGCTTCATTGGCGAATGTGGTGAGAAACACAGAGAGCCTGCGATAAAATTGGGTTAGCCGTCCCACCCCATAGGATGGGAGGAGGATCATACCCAACCTGTCTCCTTCCTTAATGGGCTCTGAGGTGGCATACAAAGATTTACGCTGCCTGTGGCCGCCAGGGGTTGTCCCTTAATGCATACTGGGATTCAATGGTACAGTTTTGTGACAAGGGGGTACCCGAGGTATTTCTTCCCCTACTGAACCATCCCCAGCAGATATTTGACCAATTTTGGGGGACCACCCTCCAGGGTAACCCTGCTGCATGGTGCGGGATTTGGGAGCATACTCAGCAGTTAGAGAGGTTAAACTCTTGGGCAAAGCAAACCTTCAAGGACTCATATGTGTTTGTTTCCAAGTTAGTAGGGATCCCTTTCCATCCCACATGTGCCTGGGGGAAACGGGAGGTAACGAAAGGAGTGTCCCTATGGCAAAGAGTACCACTGTGGCAGACCCTGGACTTGAACTCATGCTGGGCAGGTGACCCTAGGGCCTAACAATTACAATTCCCCCAAAACCCCTCAAAATATCAATTACCAATAGTAGGCAGATTAAAAACAAAAGGACCAGGCCACCAGGTTAGGCCGGCCCTGTGAGAGTAAACACAACCAACGCTTAGAGTTTTCACGGGGAGTGCGCTGCAACTGTCCAAAGAGACCACAGGGCATTCCCAGCAGGCCTTATTGTCTTTTGAATAACAGTTTAAGTCCCAGGTCATCGCTGGTAGTCCTTTTCCGTAGGCTGGACGGTCCACCGTTCAAAAGCGGGCACTGCCTTCAGACAGGAGTGATGAATCCAGTTCTTGTGTCCCTTGACCTTTGCTGCTGTGTGGGAGACCAGCAGGACGGTGTGGGGTCCCTTCCACTTCTCTTGGAGAGGCTTGTCCTTCCAGGTCCGAACGAGAACGGAATCGCCTGGCTGCAAGGAGTGGACAGGGGCATCCAGCGGGAGAGGCTGCAAATCTCTGGTATACCTGTGGAGAGAACAGAGAACAGCAGACAGAGAGCACATATACAGAGATAAAAAGCCACACCCCATTTCCCACTTCCCTGTCAGAACCGGTGTACCGTTCATAGGCCATGCCCTTCCAAACATAATCTCGAAGGGACTGAGCCCTAACCTGCCCTTTGGGAGAGCGCGAATGCGGAGCAAAACAAGGGGTAAGGCATCAGGCCATCCGCTGAATCAATCCACCAAAACGAAAAGGTATTTGAATCCTTGGGTCCGGGGGAACTCAGTAAAGTCTATTTGCCAAACCAGCCCTGGGCCTGGGGTAGGTTCCAGAGTGGCTGGTGGCACTGACACTTCTGGTCAAGGGTTGTTCTTTTGGCAGACTAGACATTCAGCCTGTACCTGGGAGGCCAGGGGTGTAAGAGCCTCCCTGCCAGCGTATAATTCTTTGTTTCTTCACCAGGGTCAGTTCTTAATGTCTTTTGTAGTCAGGAATTCCTGGACTTTGTGGTTTCAATGAAGCAAGTGTTCCTTCTTCTCTTTTCCTGAAACAGTGTGGTTCAGCATCATACAGGGGAGAGGTTACTAGCACATCACCCTGACTTTAAATAGGCTTATCATCAGTCGGAGAGTCCTCCCGAGGTGGAGGGGTCTTTTTACAGTAAGAAGCCTGGGTCCAGGTGGGCAGTCCTTGGTACTTCACAGCGGTGTTGGTGGTTAACAGGACTTGGAAAGGGCCTTTCCAGTGTGGAGCCAAAGCAGTTTTTCGTTGATGGACTTTATGTAGACTCAGTCTCCTTGTTTCAATGAATGGCAGGGCTGCTAGGGTCTTAGGTTTCTTTTCTCACAGATAAAAGAAGAAGTGCTAACCAAACACATTTCATTAATGCCTGGCAGTGTTTTGCAGATCTCATAGTTGCTTGGGCACATTTAGGCCCCCCTTTTCTTGGCTGTCAGCCAAGTCTTAGCTGTGAACAATGTCCTTGGATGGTGCCAGCATCTTATCTTTGGACTGAGCTTGCTAGCTATATGTTTTTTCCTCAGTTAACTCGTTCTGTTCTTTTTCCTTCTCTCCTTCTTGGCTTCTTTTAACTTACAAAGGAAACTTCCACTCTTCACTCATACACCTTTTCCCAACAATGAACACATACACATTGCCATTATCCAGCAAAATAACTTCTATACAGAGCTTTGGAGCAACAAACCAGGACGAGCACACCCACTTTTGAGGAGTCCATCAAAGTTCAGGAGGCTCACAGTGGCTTTAAGGCAAGGGGTGAGACCCACAGCAGCAATTAACAAGTCATCCACATATTGCAGGAGGAGGACCCTGTCCTCATTGTCCCACTCCTCCAAGTCTCTGGCCAGGAACTGGCCAAATAGAGTGGGGGAATTTTTAAATCCCTGGGCCAGCACTGTCCAGCAAAGCTGCTTTTTAACCCTCCTTTTGTCCTCCCACTGGCTCCACTCTGTGGCTTGCATGGCTGAGGGCTCAATTGCAAGGGTCATTATCCAGGCATTCTCTGGGGGTAAGGTGAGGGTTATTTCATCTTGGGTGAAATGCAGAGTGGCTCCTAAGCGACAAAGCAGGTCCCGTCCCAATAGAGGGGTTGGACAATCGGGGAGGTAAACCAGTCTGTGAGATAGAGTTCTGTTTCCCAAAGCACATTCCGCTGGGGCATATACTGGGCATTTGGTTCCTTTCCCTGTGGCTCCCACCACAGTGAGGGACTCTGACACAGGCAGCTGCAGGGGTTGGTTTACGGCGGTTTGTGCAGCTCCAGAGTCTATTAAAAAGTCTATGTCCGAATCTCCCACCCGCATTTTTACTCAGGGTTCGGGGGCAGGATAGTCCATCTCCCCTGACACCCCCATTCCTGATCCTCCGCTGCCATCATAGGGGTACCTTCTCTTTCGGGGCACTCATTTTTCCAATGTCCCTTCTTTCGGCATCTGGCACACTGGTTGCGACCCAGACGCCTTTCCTGTGAGCCAGGGCGCCCACGTCCTCTCATTCCCCGGCCCCTTCCACCTTCCTGGAATTTTCCCCTGCCACTGGCCTGTGCTGCTGCGACCATCATTTTCGCTTGCCTCTTTTCCTTTTCTTTAGACACAACCTGATTACGCTCCACCTCAGACAGCAGGGTCCGCATAAGGACATTACAATCATCCCAGTCAGGCTTATAGCTAGCCAGGCACCCTTCAAAGACTGAGATAAACTTGCTTGGGTTCGTAGAGAATTCCCCTGCCTGTGCCTTAAAGGCTGCTAGGTCCACCGGGTTAAAAGGCACATGGGTGTAAACCTGCATAGTAGTGGCCTGATTCCTATCTGAGCCATGTCTGGACACCACGGTCTCAGTGATCAACGGATAAAATTCCACCGAGGGGGCAATCTCTGGGAGCTGAGACACCCTGTCTTTATATGGTGGGGGTGTGATAGCCGAAGGGGACACCGGACCTGCCATTACAGCTGTGGGGGGTGGGGGTTTCTGGGGACTAACAATAGTTACTACCGAACCTGTAGGAATCAAATTACACTTTTGCAAAATATCTAACCTGTCTCTTAGCAACATAAACAACTGTACATACATATGTTCATTCCATTTACCCGTTTGCTGACAAAACAGAAGTAATTGAAGGATCGTGTTATAATTAAGTGATCCTTCCGGTGGCCACCTTTCCTGGTCCTCTAGCTGATATTGAGGCCAGTCTACTGTACAGAACCTTTTCAGTTTACTTTTAACCAACGGATCCGATCCAAACACTTTCCAGTTCACCAGAATGCATTCCAAGGGTGTACACCTTACCCTGCCTGCCATACTCTGTCCCTGCCCCATAGGGAGACACTGGGCGTCCCCAGGTCATAACAGGTAGACACTGGGCGTCCCCAGGTCAAGACAGATAAAGTCCCCACTGGACTGTTCCTACCTTATCCAAGGGTCCGGTTCTGCACCGTCGCCCTATCCATGGGACCGGTTCCCCACCGTCGCCCGCAGCTGCTTCTCCACTACTCGAGCGCGTTGCACCGTTGTGCCCTCTGGGGTCGACGAAACCACGTTTCCGCCGAGGCCCCCGGTAAAGTCACCGGTGCGCGCTGGGCGTCGGTCGTTGCCGCAATCTGTCGACCTCCGAGAGGGGTCCGGGCAAGGCTAAATTTCAGCCTCGAGCCCCACGTTGGGCGCCAAAACTGTTGCCAGCACAGAGTGCCCGAGGCAAAGCAACAGCGGGTTCGTTGCCCGGTGTGCTTCGCGTCAATAAACACACCAGGGGGAGAAGCAAACAAAGTTTATTTGGGATCCCAAAGCGGTGCTAGGAGACAGGCACGTCTCAGATCAAGCACATTAACAGGAACAGTTTTTCTTCTTTTATACATTTTGCAGTTAAGTCTCACCCCCCCCTTTCCCCTCTAGCCCTCCCTTTCTCCCCCCCATTCCTCCCTCTACCCCTCCCGTCCCTGGTAATAGTTAAGTCATTCTTGGCAGCTATAAGCCTAGCTTGTTAGTAACTTCTTTAAACCGTTATCTTGTCCTTTTTCCCTTCAGCCAGAAACATGCAGGCCTCATTATTACCGCTTGAGCAGGGGGTTGCACACAGATAACTGGTTGCTTACATATTCCAATTGCACCTGGCTTTTGAGGTTGATTAGAGTTTAAACATGGAAGGATAGAGTTTGGTTCACTTAGGCCTAGTGCAGGAAGGCTTCATTGACACTTAGTGGCCTTCCACCCTCCCAAGTTACCTAGGGTGAGGCCTAGTGACGTCAACACCCTCAAAGCTCTGCTCTAGTTCCAGGGAAGGTCCGAGGCTTGTGTTACGCAGGAGGTCAGGCCGGATGATCACAATGGTCCCATCTGGCCTTGGGATCCAGGTGATGCTCTTCCTTGGGGTCAATGCTGCAGGGGAGGGATAACTCAGTGGTTTGAGCATTGGCCTGCTAAACCCAGGATTGTGAGTTTGATCCTTGAGGGGGCCACTTAGGGATCTGGGGCAAAATCAGTACTTGGCCCTGCCAGTGAAGGCAGGGGGCTGGACTCAATGACCTTTCAAGGTCCCTTCCAGCTCTATGAGATAGGTATATCTCCATATATTATTATAAAAGTGAATATTTATAGTATAGTTGCTCCCAGGCAAGATCAGGGCCCGGCTAGGCCCTGCGCAGACGCAGTCCCTGCCCCAAGGAGCCGACAGCCTGAACGCACTGGGCCCGAGCGTCAGTTCTGCCCAAACTCTACTTCAAGACACCTTGCTGCCAAGCCCCCGCTGTAAGTTAAAACCGCTGGGACCGCCTTAGCTTGGCTCAGCTGCCTATGGCCACAAGGGCTGGGAGCGCGGTCCCCACTCCCCTCCCTAAGACGTGCCCCCCCCCCATGCTGGGGGTGTCACAGGAGCAGTGTAGAGGGACCATTAGGCAGCAGACACTTACAACGTCGCTGCTGGCTTTCCAAGAGATTCCCCCGCATGCCAGCGTGCGGCCCTACAACGGTGCTGCTTTGTGGGTGCACATATCGACTTGCTTCCCAAGAAACGCTTGCCGATGCACTGGGCTCTCTTGGGCCGGTTAGGCTCTGCTCCTCTCCAGGGATGGGGTGGAGCCAGGGGAGATTTTGCTCAAACTTTCCACCAATAATTCACCTGTGAGCCGAGACAGAGCCGAAGCCTGGAAAGTGCCCGCCCCAGGAGCAACTGCTCTGGGAAGTGACTGGAAAGCGGGAGGTTGGAATGGGAGCCTGAATCAGAACCCACATGGCCAGCCAGCGGGGACGGTCTGTGCTCCCTCCCACGATGGATCCTGCCAGCTGGCAAGCTCAGATGTGCATCGGGATCCAAACTTCCCCAGCGCTGGGGGTGGCTGTGTGAACCCACAGTTCAGCTGGCCTGTCCTAAAGACCAGGCACTCAGCACCAGCCAGATCTGGGATGGGACTCTGATTCTTCCCTGTGCCCCAAGTAGGGTGACCAGACAGCAAGTATGAAAAATCAGGATGGGGGTGGGGGGTAATAAAAGCCTATATAAGAAAAAAAAAACCAAATATCGGGACTGTCCCTATAAAATTGGGACATCTGGTCACCCTAAAGTCTGGGGCTGTTTAGATCCAGACTGTGACAGAGCTCGGGACCAGCTGCAGAATTCAGCTGTGGACGGAGACATCAAACCCCCACCCAGCGCAGAGAGGGGGGACAGGCCAAGGATGATCCATGGTGAAACCATCCCCTAGTGTCTGCAACATCATCTGTCGCCCTGGAAAGGATTGTGGTGTTGCCAATTCTAAAGGCGCTTAGGTGGTGCCCATCACCACAGTCACTGAACCCCTCACAATCTGTACTGTATTTATCCTCACGCACCCCTGGGAGGCAGGGCAGGGCTGTTACCCCATTGCACAGAAGGGGAAACAGAGGCACGGTGAGGCTAAGTGACTGCCCCAAGGTCACACAGGCAGTCTGTGGTGGAGCAGAGCTCTCCCATGTGGCTGGCTAGCACCTTAACCTGGGTGTTAGAACTTCATTGTACCTTCAGCTTGGAAAAGGGACGTAAGGTCAGCGGCCTGCTAGGAGCAAACACCCTGACTGTGAGTTCATCGAATAAATCAATCCATATATTAGTTAATGACTGCAGTGTTCCAAAGTGATCAGCCCTGTATTATTGCTGCCACTGATATTATTTTTGGTATTATTTACCGCTCATTAACTAACCTCCAAAACACAGTTCTTTAAAACCAAACAAACCCTGCAATGCAAATGAGCAGAAAGCCCAGGCACTGGAACGAGGGGTGCTGGGGGCGCTGCTGCACCCCCTGGCTTGAAGTGGTTTCCATCATATCCTGCGTTTCCAGTTTGGTTCTCAGCACCCCCACATCGCAAATTGTCCCAGTGCCCCTGGCAGAAAGGTCCCAAGACAATCTGCACTTTGACCCAGTACAACATCTGCCTTCACTCTGCTCCAGGCAAAGGTTAATCCAAGCGTGGAGTAAGGGCGACATCTAGTGGTCAGAGAGGAGAATTTCAGCCTCTTCATTTCTTTCCTTTTCCATTTTATTGTGCTTCTGTTACCGGCTGGTCACACTGAGTGGCTAGGGCCTAAAGTTCCTGAAATCTCCACCCCAGCCTCAACAGACTGATGTGATTATCTTTCACTGATACTTTTCTTTGAGCTCGGACAGCCTGGTCATCCAGGGTGCACATTAAAGATCCCCTAGCACTGAAAGACTGGCCCTTCTGTCCCTGGCCAAAATTATCACCCCACTACATGTGCACACCAACAACCCCACACATGCTGTGTACAGTTGCTTGCCACTCTCCACCCCAGCAGTGGCTGCATTTCCATGGTGCTGTATGCAGGGCCCATCAGAGGGGGGACCAATAGGGCAAATTTGGCCTGGGCCTCAAGCTCAAAGTAGGCTTCAAATTTAGACACTTGTTAATTTTTTGGCATTTGATAAGTTTCACAACTTCTTTTTATGAGCATCCCTGTTGGACCAAAATGTGACACACACTCTCAGCTTGGAGCTGCAAATTTAAGCAAATAAGAGATGTGATTTGGTAAAAGACATAATTTTTTTTGTTAACTGACACGGATTTTGTCATATTAAAGAGTTTAAAATGTTCATAAATAGTGCGTATTTTTGTCAGTTTGCCTGCATCAGTGGCTTCAGGTAAATGCACCTTCAATGTGTTGAAGCAGTTAAAGAACTATCACCGTTCAACTACGGGACAAGAGCGTTTGAATGGCCTCGCCCTGCTTAATATCAACTGTGACATTACACAAAAGCTAGATTTTTCCTCAATAATTAGAGTATTTGCACAGAAAAAGGCTAGAAACACATTTGTTAAATAAAAAATATTCAAATTATGTCTCACTCTCTTTTTTGGTGCCTTATTTTGTTTTCATGTGTTGTCATTTTTTATGTTTATTATGGCTAGGGGCCTCAAAAGCTAGAAGTGGGCCTGGGCCTCTCTGGACCTCTGAGATGGCCTGACTGTATGTATAGTTTGCAAATCCTTCAAGTTGAAAAGTGCTTTATTAATGTAACATAGGTGTTTTAATACTCTGAACTGGCTGTATGTGCCCCACTACCCTCTTGGTGGAAGGAATCAGAAATGCTCAGTTGTGTGTCATAGGCCTTATGTTGTTAACAGGAAACAGATATTCTCCTTTAGTTCGAACAAGAGGTGCCTGTCTTCTTAGAAAAGGAGAAGCTGAGTTCTCTCTCTGCTGGCTCTATAAAGTTGGAAGAGGCAATATGATTGGTGCACTCTGTCTAATGCAATTATGTGGCTGCATAATTATCCCATTCTTTGAAGCAGCCAATCGTCATCCAGACTCTCAACTTTCATTAAATAAAAGATGAAGACTTCAGGTTTTACGCTTGTGAAGACAACATTAAAAATGTGACCCGAATGTCATGTGATGCAGCGTTATCCACCTGAGTCTGCAGCGAGCCTGAAACAGTAAATCTAGGATTGATGGGAGCTGCTCCCATTGGAATCAATGACAGCTTAACTTTGAAACCTAATGATGACAATTTCTTTATCAGCATTGTTAACTCTTTCATTGCTGATCCCTTCAGCAGAATCTTTGTGCTTGTCCATTGTTGTCGGATGTAGGCAGGATGGAGGGTGCAGTGGGAGCAGCTTGTTGTTCTTGGGAGCTCCTGGAGTGGGGGAAATGAGGAATCAAGTGCCACCAACTTTAAAGTTGCCTCTACTCCTGCCCAAAAGGAAATGTCTCCTCTCCCAAGCACTGGTGCATAGACGGGGTGGATGGAACAAGGCTGCCAGGGGGCTTGGGGTCAACACACTATAGGGCCCTCATTCCTACTCACCTTAGCTGCTCCGTGTGGAAAACGTGATGCACTGAAGTGGCAGTGGAGGGGGATGGAAGGGCAGTGGGCCTGGGGAGTGACAGAACGGAGCAGTCTGTGGTCCCCCAGGGCTGCACTCATTTCAAGCGGCAGCAGGTGCAGAGAGAGGGCAGCACGTTCTTGGCCACCTCAAAACCTCAAGTGGCAGATAAGTGCCCCGAGCAGGAGAATCCCAGCAGCCTCTGCTCCTGGCAAGAAATGCCTTCTTTGTGGGTAAGGCAGCTCCTGTCCAGCCAGAGTTATCTAGCTCAGTGAGAGCAGGGCAGGCCCTCGGGGGAACACCCCCAAAGCTTTCCTGCCAGCGTTTCAGTCCATGCCACTCTCTGCGACAGTAGCTAGCTCGGGTATTTATCGGCTCCCCATCACTGCAGTAGCTGAGCGCCTCACAACACCCCCGTCAGGGAGGGCCAGGCGCTCATCCCCATTGTACAGATGGGCAACTGAGCCCCAGGGAAGCTCCGTGCTGTGACGAGGTCACACAGGGAGCGTGCAGCAGAGCAGGGACTCCTGAAGCTTTGGGTCACACTCTAACCACCGGGCCACCGTCTTGAGGGGTTTGGACCCCCCCTCAACCATCAACTTGTGCTCCAGAGCCAGCTCCTTCCTGGCTGGCGAAGGCCAGGGAGAAAGAACTGGGCCCGCTGCTGGGGAGATTGTCAGAGCCGCCTTGGTGGAGGGCCGGCTGCCAACTCCCCTGCGCTCCAGACACCATTACTCGGCACGGATGCACTGACCAAAGTCTCCCTGTATCACACCTCCCGGGTTTGGTTAAGATGACTGCAAAGGTGTAGGGGAGGCAAGTCCCACTGACTTTGGTGGGCTCTTGACCAGCCGTCCCATGGGCTGACGGGGAGCATGTTGCGTTGCTCCATAGGTCCCCTGGCCTACTGCTGTGCAGATGACGCGCAGTGCGAAGGTTTCTCTGCCTGTGGCATCCACTCGGGGACGGAGCCGTCTGTGCAGACTGACTGGGCAGGAGACTGCCACGTGCACACGCTGCCCTTGCGAGAGAGGAAGGACAGGTGTCCGGTCAGGAGCCGAGAGTGGCAGAGGCCAGTGGTGGCACCAAAAACCAAACACAAAGAAACCAAATCTCCTTTTCATATTTCCCCTTAAAATCGCACACCTGACCACATGGTGTTCTGGTGTTCTGACCACATGGTGAAGGACACGGATGGTGCTGCGCATCTCCTGCTTTACATGTGTTTGAGAAGAGGAGAGCAGCGAGGGACCACTTTGCTATTAGTCCTCGTAGGAGTCGCAGGGGGTTATAAAGGACCAGCACCCTGCTGGATTTGCCCTGGGCTACCATCTCCCATTTGTGCCCGTCCAGCTTGGGACCTGAAACCTGACAGATTTTTAACAGGGAGGGGAACTAACCATTGGAACAAACTACCAAGGCCTGGGGGAGGCGTCTCGATGCTGGAAGAAATGCTCTGGCTCACCCAGAAGTCCTGGGCTTGATGCAGGAACCGCTGGGTGAGGCTCTGTGGTCAGTGTTATGCAGGAGGGCAGGCGAGTAGTTAAAAAGGGCTCTTGTGTTGCTATCATGCTGCCCATATCGCCCCTTCCCCCATCAATCCTTCCCCAACCTCTGTTTCCAGGTCACACTTCTTGTCCTTCCCTTCCAGGCCCGTCCCGGCTCTGCGCTCTCGTCTCTTTTCACATTGCCGGCTGCTCCCTCCACTCCAGCACTGATGCCAGCCTTGTCCTTTCCTTGGGCAGCATCTCCGCATGCTCGTCCTCACTGTCCCTTCTACACCAAACAACCTCGTCCTTCAACACCCCCCTCCCACCAAAGTCAGCCAGTTAAGAATGATGGGAAGGGCATGTGGAAATAGTAGGTGCTAATTGCTGCATGCAGGAAGCCACTTTCAGGGCATAGCAACAACTTTATTGAAACTATGGCTTTACGAACCATACAAAACACCCTCTGCTCACATGCCAATAGCCAGTGATCGATCGATCTAATCGATCGATTACACAGATGCTGCTTTTATTATATAGACGTCTCAGAACAGTGGATACTGACCTCATCTATAATTATCAGGAAATAACTTGCAAATGTCTATACATATTAAAACATAAGACCATAAGAATGGCCATACTTGGTCAAACTAATGGTCCATCTAGCCCAGTGTCCTGTCTTCCAACAGTGGCCAGTGCCAGGTGCCCCAGAGGGAATGAACAGAACAGGGCAATTATCAAGTGATCCATCCCCTGTCGCCCATTCCCAGCTTCTGCCAAAAAACTGCTATTAAAAGAATGTTAAGATGGCGAAGTCAAGCACTCAAAGATTAAGAATTAGGATTGTCCGCGGAATGTTAATTCAGCTCCCTTGCGCATATGCATTATGATACACACTATTTTTTCCACAGAATGTTACTTCAACTATAAGGGGGGATTTTATGCAACTTCTTAAGTGTTTTAAAAATATATAATTTGAAAAAAAACAAAAACGTCATCACATGGACCCCCACGTTGGGAGCTTTAGCTCCACCACTCTGTCCTACACTATTTGAGCTAACACAGTAACTGGTAGCAGTTGAAGACTGTTGCATTCTATGTGGACCTGACACTAGAGGGCGATGGAGAGACACACGGTTTCCCAGTGGGTTTCACAGCTAGGGAGCAGAGGAATGGTGAGACTCAGGAATAATGGTTCTGTAGAGCAGTGGTTCTCAAAGCCGGTCCGCCGCTTGTTCAGGGAAAGCCCCAGGCGGGCCGGGCCGGTTTGTTTACCTGCCACATCCACAGGTTCGGCTGATCGCGGCTTCCACTGGCTGCGGTTCGCCGCTCCAGGCCAATGGGGGCTGCAGGAAGCGACGCGGGCCGAGGGATGTGCTGGCCGCCCTTCCCGCAGCCTCCATTGGCCTGGATCGGCGAACCGCGGCCAGTGGGAGCCGCAATTGGCCGAACCTGCGGACGCGGCAGGTAAACAAACCAGCCCGGCCCGCCAGGGGCTTTCCCTGAACAAGCGGCAGACCGGCTTTGAGAACCACTGCTTTAAATGCATTAGAAGCAAGAGGAAGATGAAGATGAAAGAAAGTGCAGGTCCTCTACTTAGTGGGGAAAGGAGAGCTAATAACTGCTGACATCAAGAAGGCTGAAGTGTTTAATGTCTGTTTTGCTTCAGTCTTCACCAAAAAGGTTAATTGTGACCAGATACTCAACACATTTAATAGGGGGGTACCCGGAAGGAACACAAGCCAAAACAGGGAAAGAACAAGTTAAAGAATATTTAGCTAAATTAGATGTATTCAAGTTGGTAAGGCCTGACTAAATTCACCCTACCGTACTTAAAAAAACTAGCTGAAGCAATCTTGAACCATTAGCAATTATCTTTGAGAACTCATGCAGGTCATGTGAGGTCCCAGAGGACTGGAGAAGGGCAAACCTAACACCTATCTTTAAAAAAGGGAACAAAACGGATCCAGAGGATTATAGACCACTCAGCATGATTTCAATGCCTGGAAAGATACTGGAACAAATTACTGAACAATCAATTTGCAAGCACCTCAAGGATAATAGGTTGTAAGGAACAGCCAGCATGGCATTGTCAAGTACAAAGCATGCCAAAGCAACCTGTTTCCATCTTTGCCTAGTGGATGGAGCAGCGCTGTAGATGTGCCGTAGCTTGACATTTAAAGCTTGGTAGTTTGTTATCTTGATATTAGTAAAACTAAATATAATCACCATGAATAAAACAGTAAGAGGACCAAAAAAAAAATGCCACTGTGGCTACACAGTGGAATAAATGAGGTGGTTAGAGACACAAAGACATCATTTAAAAACTGGAGCTCACATCCTAGTAAGAACAATAAAACAGAGCATAAACTCTGGCAAGTCAGGTATAACAGTATAAGAAAGCAAACCAAGAACAATTTGAAGAGCAACTAGCTAGAGACACACAAACTAAACACAGCAAAAAAATATTGTAAGTACCTCAGAAGCAGGAAGCCTGCCACACAGTCAGTGGGGCCAGTGAACAATTGAGGTGCTAAAGGAGCACGCAAGGAAGATGAGGCTGTTGTGTTGAGGCTAAGTGAATTCTTTGCATCGGTCTTCTCTGCAGAGGATGTGAGGGAGATTCCCACACCTGAGCCATTCTTTGTAGGTGACAAATCTGAGGAACTGTCCCAGATTGAGGTGTCAGTAGAGGAGATTTTGGAACAAATTGATAAATTAAGCAGTAATAAGTCACCAGGACCAGATGGGATTCACCCAGGAGTTCTGAAGGAACTCAAATATCTAATGTCAGAACTACTAACTGGGGTATATAACCTATCACTTCAAGCAGCGTCTGCACCAGATGACTGGAGGACAGCTAATGCAACACCTGGTTTTTTAAAAAGGCTCCAGAGGCAATCCTGGCAATTACACACCAGTAAGCCTAACTTCAACACCAGGCAAATTGGTTGAAAATATAGTAAAGGAGAGAAAGTATCGTAATGCCACTATAGAAATCCATGGTACGCCCACACCTTAAACACTGCATGAAGTTCTGATCACCCCATCTCAAAAAAGATATATTATAATTTGTCAAGGTACAGAGAAGGGCAGCAAAACTGATTAGGGGTATGGAACAGCTTCCATATGAGGAGAGATTAAAAAGACAGGGATTGTTCAGCTTGGAAAAGAGACAACTAAGGGGATATATGATAGAGGCCTATAAAATCATGAGTGTTGTGGAAAAAGTGAATAAGGAAGTGTTATTTACCCCTTCACATAACACAAGAACTAGAAGATACCTGATGAAATTAGGATTGTCAACCTTGTAATCACACAAAACCATACACCCGTGCCCCGTCCCTGCCCTGCCCCTTCTCTGAGGCCCCACCCCTTTTCTGAGGCCCCGCCCCCTCCCTCTGTTGCTCACTCTTCCCCACCCTCACTCACTTTCACTGGTCTGAGGCAGGGGATTTGGGTGCGGGGCGGGCTGAGGGTTCTAACTGGGGGTGCAGGCTTTGGGGTGCAGGAGGGGGCTCCAGGCTGGGGCAGGAGGTTGGGGTGCAGGGCGGTGAAGGCTCCAGCTGAGGGTGTGGGCTCTGGGGTGGTACCGGGGATGAGGGCTTTGGGGTGCAGGAGGGGGCTGCAGGCTGGGGCAGGGGGTTGGGGTGTGTGGGGGGGGTGAAGGCTCCGGCTGGGGGTGGGGGCTCTGGCATGGGGCCTGGGATGAGGGGTTTGGGGTGTGGGAGGGGACTCTGGGATGGGGCAGGGGGTTGGGTTGCAGGGGATGTGCGAGGGCTCTGGCTCGGGGTGGGGCTGCGGATGAGGGGTTTGGGGTTCAGAAAGGGGCTTGGGCTGGGCCAGGGGGTTGGGGTGTGGGGGGTGCGGGGTCCTGGCAGCCCTTACTGTGGCTCTGAGGAAGAAGCTGCCAGGTCCCTGTGGCCTCTAGGCGCATGGGCAGTCAGGTGGCTCTGTGCAGTGAGCACTGCCTTTGCGCCCGCAGGCACCGCCCCCTGCAGCTCCCATTGGTCACGGTTTCCAGCCAATAGGAGCTGCAGAGCTGGTACTCAACACACAGTCAACCTGTGGAACTCCTTGCCAGAGGATGTTGTGAAGGCCAAGACTATAACAGGGTTCAAAAAAGAACTAGATAAATTCATGGAGGATAGCTCCATCAATGGCTATTAGCCAGGATGGGCAGGGATGGTGTCCCTAGCCTCTGTTTGCCAGAAGCTGGGAATGGGCGACAGGGGATGGATCACTTGATGATGACCTGTTCTGTTCATTCACTCTGGGGGAACCTGGCATTGGCCACTGTCAGAAGACAGGATACTGGGCTAAATGGACCCAGTAGGGCCGTTTTTATGTTCTTATGTACTTGGGGTGGGGGCAGCGTGCGAAGCTTCCCTGGCTGCCCATGAACCTACAGGCCGCCAGGATCTGGTGGCCACTTCTGGGAGCCGTGCGGAGCTAGGGCAGGCAGGGATCCTGCCTTAGCCCTGGGCCCCCGCTGCACCGCTAACCGGACTTTTAACGGCCCAGTCGGCAGTGCCGACTGGAGCCGCCAGTGTGAAAACTGGACACCTGGCAACCCTGGATGAAATTAATAGACAGAAGCTTTAAAACAAACAAAAGGAAGCACGTCTTCACACAACGCACAGTCAGCCTGCAGCACCTGGTGTCCTGCATCTAGTTCTGGGCACCACACTTTAGGAAAGATGGAGACAAACTGGAGAGAGTCCAGAGAAGAGCAACAAAAATGATAAAAGGTGTTGAAGATCTGGCCTATGAGGAAAGGTTTAAAAAACTGGGCATGTTTAGTTTTGAGAAAAGAAGACTGAGGGGGGACCAGCCTATAGTCTTCAAATACATTAAGGGCTGTTATAAAGAGGACCGTGATCAATTGTTCTCCATGTCCACTGAAGGATGGACTAGAAGTAATGGGCCTAGTCTGCAACAAGGGAGATTCAGGTTAGAATTAAAAAAATCTTTCTAACTCTCAGGGGAGTTAAGTTCTGCAACAGGCATCCAAGGGAGGTTGTGGAATCCCCGTCACTGGAGGTTTGTAAGACCAGGTTGGACAAACCCCTGTCTCTAGATTTACTTGCTCTTGCCTCAGCGCAGGGGGCTGGACTAGATGACCTCTTGAGGCCCCTTCCAGCCCCACACGTCTGTGATTATATCCGTATTGCTCAGCACGATCAGCAGTGGCGTCAGCACACCAGGGCCCAGACGCAACCTTACAATAACAAACTAGTCTGCAACAGAGGACAGCCATTTCTAATGGCCAAGGCGTTGTTGTTATAAAACCACTGACGCTGGATGGGATGGAGAATTGCTACATGCCTGTGCCATACAGAGCCCAAGCCTCGTACGTCTCTGATTCAGGTATAGTGACATCAGCTCCACAGGGGTTTCCAAGAGGAACATAAATTCCCTGAGTGCTTCAGCTCCTTTCACTCAGTGCCTGAACTAAAGACAACAGAGAGTTCCGTGGCACCTTTAAGACTAACAGATGTATTGGAGCATAAGCTTTCGTGGGTGAATGCCCACTTCGTCAGACGCATGAACTAAAGACCGTCTCCTCGCTGCCCTGGCCAGGCGAGCTGGATCAGAATCATCTCAGCAGTGTTTCTCAGAGCCCCTCTGGACACTTTACATCTTGACAGGGACTATTAAAGGACTGTAAGTAATCTCTGGATCTAATACTAATAATGTTGTCAGGATACTGGGGCTGAGATACCACAGGCATGGGCACATTATAAAGAGACAGACCCGCTCTGCAAACAAGCCATTCATTCTGTAGCCATTATAACTTGCCAGAAAAATTCTAACCTAGAAAGGTGGCATCCTTCCCGTCAGAGCTCTGCGATCCCCCCAGCGCCCAGCCCTAGCATGGCAGGAGAGACACGAAGCCCAGACGGGAATGTCTCCTACACAGATTTCATCCTGCTCGGATTCTCTGGGCTGCAGGAGTTTCACCCTCTCCTCTTCATTCCGTTCTTCTGTCTTTACCTGGTGAATGTGGTGGCGAATTGCACTGTTATCTACACCATCCAGGTGGAGGAGAGCCTGCACTCCCCCATGTACCTGCTGATCTCACTTCTCTCTGCCGTGGGGCTCTGCAGCACCAACGCCATCATGCCCCAGATGTTGCTGGCCTTCTTGTTCCATTCCGGCCGTGTCTCCTTGCCCAGCTGCCTGGCCCAGATGTTCTTCATCTACCTGATGATCGGAATGGACTCTTCTGTTCTCCTGATGATGGCGCTGGACAGGTACGTCGCCATCTGCAAGCCGCTGCACTACATGAACATTTCCATGGTCTGCCCCATGGTCGTTCTAGCCTCCAGGCTGCCTTTCTGCCAGTCCAACGTCATCCAGCATTTCGCATGTGAGCACATAGCCCTGGTGAGTCTGGCCTGCAGCAGCACGTCCCGCAACAGCATCTTGGGCATGGTGGTGGGAGCCGTCATCCTCCTCTTCGATACCGTCTGTATCCTGGCCTCGTACGCCTCCATCGTCCACACAGCCCTGCAAATCGCCTCAGGCAGCCTACGGCGGAAAGCCTTCCACACCTGCAGCACCCAGCTGCTGGTGATGTTTTTCATGTACTCTTCCTTCCTCTCCTCCTCTATCGTGTACCAGGCTGGCCAGGCCATCTCGCAGGACGTGCATAACCTGCTGAGCTGCATCTACCTGCTACTCCCATCCACCGTCAACCCCATCATCTATGGCATGAGGACAAAAGAGATCAAGCAGCGTGTCCTGAGGTCCTTCAGGAGAAGGCATGTCGCCGGTGCTGAGCCACATGAGGCGTTCCCTGCTCGGGATGACAAGGCTCTGCCCTCCGCCGCAAAGAAACAGGCCCTTGGAGCTACCGCAGAAGACATTGGAGGATAGACGTGTAACTGGTAACAGAGGGATCGTTCCTCTGCAGAAGCCGAGCACCTTCAACTCCCCGTGACCGTGCTGGGAGCTGGAGGCACTCAGCGCCTTGCAGGATTGGGACCTTCAGAGTACATAAGAACATAAGAACGGCTGTACCGGGTCAGACCAAAGGTCCATCTAGCCCAGTATCCTGTCTACCAACAGTGGCCAATGCCAGGTGCCCCAGAGGGAGGGGACCAACAGGCAATGATCAAGTGATCTCTCTCCTGCCATCCATCTCCATCCTTTGACAAACAGAGGCTAGGGACACCATTCCTTACCCATCCTGGCTAATAGCCATTAAGGGACTTAACCACCATGAATTTATCCAGTTCTCTTTTATACCCTGTTATAGTCCTAGCCTTCACAACCTCCTCAGGTAAGGAGTTTCACAAGTTGACTGTGCGCTGCGTGAAGAAGAACTTCCTTGTATTTGTTTTAAACCTGCTGCCTATTAATTTCATTTGGTGACCCCTAGTTCTTGTATTATGGGAATAAGTAAATAACTTTTCCTTATCCACTTTCTCCACATCACTCATGATTTTATATACCTCTATCATATCCCCCCTTAGTCTCCTCTTTTCCAAGCTGAAGAGTCCTAGCCTCTTTAATCTCTCCTCCTATGGGATCTGTTCCAAACCCCTAATCATTTTAGTTGCCCTTTTCTGAACCTTTTCTAGTGCCAGTATATCTTTTTTGAGATGAGGAGACCACATCTGTACGCAGTATTCGAGATGTGGGCGTACCATCGATTTATATAAGGGCAATAATATATTCTCAGTCTTATTCTCTATCCCCTTTTTAATGAACCCTAACATCCTGTTTGCTTTTTTGACCGCCTCTGCACACTGCACGGACATCTTCAGAGAACTATCCACGATGACTCCAAGATTTACTTTACATTTATCCACATTAAATTTCATTTGCCATTTTGTTGCCCAATCACTTAGTTTTGTGACAGGTTTCAGGGTAGCAGCCGTGTTAGTCTGTATCCTCAAAAAGAACAGGAGTACTTGTGGCACCTTAGAGACTAACAAATTTATTAGAGCATAAGCTTTCGTGGGCTACTTGTAAATCTACTTGTAGCCCACGAAAGCTTATGCTCTAATAAATTTGTTAGTCTCTAAGGTGCCACAAGTACTCCTGTTCTTTTTAGTTTTGTGAGATCTTTTTGAAGTTCATCACAGTCTGCTTTGGTCTTAACTATCTTGAGCAGTTTAGTATTATCTGCAAAGTTTGCCACCTCACTGTTTACCTCTTTCTCCAGATCATTTATAAATAAGTTGAATAGGATTGGTCCGAGGACTAACCCTTGGGGAACACCACTAGTTACCTCTCTCCATTCTGAGAATTTACTATTAATTCCTACCCTTTGTTCCCGGTCTTTTAACCAGTTCTCAGTCCATGAAAGGACCTTCCCTTTTATCCCATGACAACTTACTTTACTTAAGAGCCTTTGGTGAGGGACCTTGTCAAAGGCTTTCTGGAAATCTAAGTACACTATGTCCACTGGATCCCCTTGTCCACATGTTTATTGACCCCTTCAAAGAACTCTAATAGATTAGTAAGATACGATTTCCCTTTACAGAAACCATGTTGACTATTGCTCAACAGTTTATGTTTTTCTATGTGTCTGACAATTTTATTCTTAATTATTGTTTCGATAATTTGCCCGGTACTGACGTTAGACTTACCGGTCTGTAATTGCCGGGATCACCTCTAGAGCCCTTTTTAAATATTGGCGTCACATTAGCTAACTTCCAGTCACTGGGTACAGAAGCCGATTTAAAGGACAGGTTAGAAACCTTAGTTAATAGTTCCGCAACTTCAAATTTGAGTTCTTTCAGAACTCTTGGATGAATGCCATCTGGTCCCGGTGACTTGTTAATGTTAAGTTTATCAATTTGTTCCAAAACCTCCTCTAGTGACACTTCAATCCGTGACAGTTCCTCAGATTGGTCACCTACAAAAGCCGGCTCAGGTTTGGGAATCTCCCTAACATCCTCAGCCGTGAAGACTGAAGCAAAGAATCCATTTAGTTTCTTCGCAATGACTTTATCACCTTTAAGCGCTCCTTTTGTATCTCGATCATCAAGGGGCCCTACTGGTTGTTAAGCAGGCTTCCTGCTTCTGATGTACTTAAAAAACATTTTGTTATTACCTTTGGAGTTTTTGGTTAGCCGTTCTTCAAACTCCTCTTTGGCTTTTCTTATTACATTCTTGCACTTAATTTGGCAGTGTTTATGCTCCTTTCTATTTACCTCACTAGGATTTGACTTCCATTTTTTAAAGGAAGTCTTTTTATCTCTCACTGCTTCTTTTACATGGTTGTTAAGCCGCCGGGGCTCTTTTTTAGTTCTTTTACTGTGTTTCTTAATTTGGGGTATACATTGAAGTTGGGCCTCTATTATGGTGTCTTTAAAAAGTACCCATGCAGCTTGGAGGGATTTCACTTTAGTCGCTGTACTTTTTAACTAACTTCTGTTTAACTAACCCCCTCATTTTTGCATAGTTCCCCCTTTTGAAATTAAATGCCACAGCGTTGGGCTGTTGAGATTTTCTTTCCACCACAGGGATGTTGAATGCTATTGTATTATGGTCACTATTTCCAAGCGGTCCTGTTATAGTTATCTCTTGGACCAGCTCCTGCGCTCCACTCAGGACTAAATCTAGAGTTGCCTCTCCCCTTGTGGGTTCCCGTACCAGCTGCTCCATAAAGCAGTCATTTAAAGAATCGAGAAATTTTTATCTCTGCATTTTGTCCTGAAGTGAAATGTTCCCAGTCAATATGGGGATAATTGAAATCCCCCACTATTATTGGGTTCTTAATATTGATAGCCTCTCTAATTTCCCTTAGCATTTCATCATCACTATCACTGTCCTGGTCAGGTGGTCTATAATAGATCCCTAATGTTATATTCTTATTAGAGCATGAAATTTCTATCCATAGAGATTCTATGGAACATGTGGATTCACTTAAGATTTTTACTTCATTTGATTCTACATTTTCTTTCACATATAGTGCCACTTCCCCACCAGCACGACCTGTTCTGTCCTTCCGATATATTTTGTACCCCGGAATGATTGTGTCCCATTGATTGCTCTCAGTCCACCAGGTTTCTGTGATGCCTATTATATCAATATCCTCCTTTATCACAAGGTACTCTAGTTCACCCATCTTATTATTTAGACTTCTAGCATTTGTGTACAAGCACTTTAAAAACCTGTCACTGTTCATTTGTCTGCCCTTTTCTGATGTGTTAGAGTCTTTTTTATGTGAATGTTTATCATCTGATCTGGCCCCTACTTTATCCTCCTCCATCCTCTGCTCCTGACTATAACCTGGAGATTCTCTATCATTAGACTCTCCCCTAAGAGAAGTCTCTGTCCGATCCACATGCTCCTCTGCAGCAGTCGGCCTTCCCCCGTCTCCTAGTTTCAAAACTGCTCTACAACCTTTTTAATGTTTAGTGCCAGCAGTCTGGTTCCACTTTGGTTTAGGTGGAGCCCATCCTGCATAGGCTCCCCCATCCCAAAAGTTTCCCCAGTTCCTAATGAATGTAAACCCCTCCTCTCTACACCATCGTCTCATCCACGCATTGAGACTCTCAGCTGACAGACCATACGTCTGATCACACCGATGCACCAAGCTGCCATCGCTCTACACAGCAGCCCAGTGACGCGTGTACAGGGACGCTCTGGGACTGCACACGTTGAGCATGCAGTGATGTCAGGACCCCTTCCCGGAACCAGCACGCCGTTCCTTACTGTGTGCAAGGCCCTGGAGCAGCTCTGCCTGTTATTTTATTTACACAGCTGCCAACATTTGCTGGGGTCTTTTCAATCAGCATGTGGCTGAGACCCAAGGCCCAGAGAGCCTCCACGCCGATTAGTTAAATGTAGAATAGGATCATCTTCGACGGTAAGGCACAGACAGGTTCCTAGCGTTGCCGACGCAGGCTCTAGCACTCTGTAAAACCGCACTTGACGTGTTGGCTGAAAGCAGAACTGTTACTAGGCAGCCGGTCAGTCTCAATGCAGCAGGGACCTAGACTGCGGGCTGCATAATTCCGCGTTTTAAAAGGCCTTCCAACGTCCTGTGAGTGGGAGGAAGAGAACGTTTCATGGTTCGAGAGTCAAAACAGTATGTCGAGTGTGTTCTGTGTAACCAGGAGCTGTATTACCTCGCCTTTGCATTTGACTGGAGTTGTATTTCATTTCCTTCTAAGCCACTCTGGTGGACCTTATAGGAGAGCGTTCAGTTTTTCCAGGTCCAGTTTTTCCAGGTCTGGGGCTGGAGGGACAGCTCAGTGGTTTGAGAATTGACCTACTAAACCCAGGGTTGTGAGTTCAATCCTTAAGGGGGCCATTTAAGGATATGGGGCAAAAAAAAAAAGAGTTGGGGATTGATTCTGCTTTGAGGAGGGGGTTGGACTAGATGACTTTCTGAGGTACCTTCCAACCCTGATATTCTATGAAATCAGTGCTTGGTGTCACTAAATTAGCCACCTCCACTATTCAGAATTGTAAGAAGCCCTGCTAGCCACCTGAAGCTACACTAGGGACAAAACTGGCACAGCATCTGTATAGCACCCACCACAACAGGGCCCCAATCCTTACTGAAACTTCCGGATGCTATAGCAATATACATATTAAATAGTAATCATCACGCAACAGCGCTTTATGCTGCACTGTTGGGTTTTAACTTAAATGGTGGGGGAAATATTCTGCTTAATTAAGGGACACTGGGCAGTCATGGTCTTCTCTTTGGGGTCAATCTCCTTTTCCATAAGGATGGGAGTTTTGTGCAGGGAGGGTGGGGATTGTGTGTGGGTATTTCCCTATTTCCCGTTGGCCACTTCTTGACTCTCTCCGCATCTTTAACGGCAAGAACCAAGGACCTTTTAAAAATGCAAAGCTATTTTAAAGGGAAAAAGAACAGGAGTACTTGTGGCACCTTAGAGACTAACAAAAGGACTAAAGGTAAAATAAATGTGTTAGTCTCTAAGGTGCCACAAGTAGTCCTGTTCTTTTTGCGGATACAGACTAACACGGCTGCTACTCTGAAACCTGTCATTATTAAAGGGAAAAGAAGCAGAAAAGAATCCTTGGGAAAAAAGACCAGCTCTTTCTTCCACAGCTGCTTTGGGGCTGGCAGTAGTACCGGGCAGCAGTGCGGGGTTTTTTTGTCAGTAAATTAAGGAGCATCAGCTCAAAGAGAGACAAACGCAATGGCAGCTTTTCAGGAGCTGTAAGTGGTATATAGGCCTTGCATTGACACAGTGTGGACTTCAAGCATGATTTACACATCCTCTGACCACAAATGGCTGGCACCGGGCATGAAAGTAACCAGATACACCTCTGACTGCCTATTTACACACTTGTCGCAAACAAGCTAAGTGCACATGTATGTCACACACATGGATATTTGCACACCCAATTGCATACCTGAGTTGATGCAAAAGTGAGGCCCCATCAGTGGTTCATTGGCAGCATGCTCCAACCACTGTGCCTGAGCAAATCATGCCTCCGTTAGCTCCACTGCCTCATGTCAAAGCCCAGAGCAGGTATGGTTCAGGAGTTGTGTCCCATAGTATTTATGTGGCACCATATAAAAGAAATAAATAAATAGAAATAAAGTGCAAATTTTTCACAGTGAGGATAATTTTCCATTGGAACAATTTACCACGGGACGAGGTGGAGTCTCCCTCATTTGCAGTCTCTCTATTAAGGCTGATGCCTTTCTAACTGAGCTGCGATAGTTCCAACACAAGTAATGGGCTTGACTGAAAAATTACTGGAGGAGATTATCTGGGCCCATGTTATGAAAGCGGTCAAACTAAGTGAGCAAAATGGTCCCTTCGGGCCTCCAGATGATGAAAGCTCTGACTGTATGTGCTCAGAAGAACTTGATCTAAATTAAGCAACAGAGGAAGGCGAGGTGGGGAATAGGACAAAGGCACAGAGATAGGAGGAAATGACAGCACCAGAGTGACTTCATGAAATCAGATTTTCTCAACAGAGAGTCTGGGCAACACTGCTGTTTCCATTAGACTTTGTGGCTCTTCGTCGATGCTCAACTCCAAACCTCTTGCCAGCAGAGAAGAACAGGTGGGTTAAGAAGCACTGAGAGGAAGGATGGCCCAGTGGTTAGGGCATACACCTAGAAGACCCAAGCTCAATTCCCTGCTCAGCCACATTCTTAAGTGACCCTAGGCACATCACTTAGCCGCTGTGCCTTAGTTCTCCTTCTGTACAATGGGGATAACAGCACTGCCTACCTGCTGCAAGAATAAATACATTACAGATTGTGAGGCACTCAGATTCTAGGCTGACGTGGCCATAGAAGCAACATGGGAGATGACTAACATGAATTTGGGAAAAGTTGAGAGTAAAAATAAATCCACTCAAGTTTACAACAGAAGCTCACCAGGGAAACAGCCATCTGCCTGGACCGGCAGCGAAAAGGGAAAGAGCTGGAGGTCTAAGCGCCCGTCAGCCTGGGGGAGTGCGGCCGGCGACAGGATGACGGGTATGAGCAGGGGCTTGTTGGGGTGTATGGAATTTAGGAGACAGCAGACACGAGGGTCAGGCAGGCAGATTGCAGCGGCTGGGTCAGGCTCAAAGGTGGCAGTGGAGAGTGTAGAGAACGAATCACCAGCTGGGGTCATAGCTTTGCCCACCCACCCCTGGCCCCAGTGGATCCTGTGACCGCCCTCAGCCTGGAGGCAGGATGGCACCACTTCAGTCCTCTCACGACTGACGGAGTCCACATGAGGGCACTGATTGCAACACAACACCTGGGCTCCAGTAGTGCCCATGGCTCAGACACAAGCAAACTAATGAGTGGTCGCGGCTAAGATCCAGAAGGAAGAGTTACAGCAAGCCCTCCTTGGGAATGACGGGATTAGAAACTGGTCAACGGTTAGCACCTTCCCCCAAATCCTGCTGCTCTCAGCATGAGGAGTAAGGGCAGGGCCAGCTTAGCTCTAGTCAGGCTGCAGGTCACCTAGCCAATATGAATCGAGCATCGAGCAACTCCGCGAGAAGGGGCTAGGCTGGGGGAGAGTCTCATCTGCCCACCACCAGGACAGCTGCTGTAGCTCGTATTTAAAGCTGATCAGATCAAACTGCAGCTAGGCACAAACTGACCATCCACCGAGGGCAACGATCAACAGCAGGCTAGCTAGGGAGCAGCAGAGGGGACAGGAGCAGGCTGGGCTTACTGAAGATCTCCCACCATGAGCGAGAACGGGGAGCCAACACCATCTCAACTACTGAAGCCTCCCTTCTGGTCTCCGGAGTTGCAGATTTCCATTTGCTCTGTGCCTCCCCTGCCTCCTTTCCTCTGCACACAACACACTCCTTTCTGACTCGGGGCCTTCTTTCTGTTGTACCCAACTCTTCAGCTGGCATCTTATCTCCAAGTGCCTAGAAGGGGTTGTCTGCTCCACCATTTCTCCTCTCTGAGCCCTTCCCTCCACACTCCCAACTCCGGTAGCATCTCTCTGCCACTACAAGCTCTCACCTCCATCCTCCCTTGGCTTCTACAGTGCGGGTCTTGGTACATTTAAGTTGATTACGGAAAGCTCCCAGACAGAGAGTACGATTAGGCCATGCTGTACTTTCCCCCAAGAGAAAACATTTACAAATTTATTTCTGGTAACACTCTGAGGGAAACTGGGAAAGGAAGGAGGATCTCTTAAGGTGCAGGACTAGAACACAGGAGATCTGAGTTCAAATCTTAGCTGTGCCAAATTCCCTAAGAGACCCCAGGCTACCTGGAATCATAGAATATCAGGGTTGGGAGGGACCTCAGGAGGTCATCTAGTCCAACCCCCTTCTCAAAACAGGACCTAATCCCCAACTAAATCATGCCAGCCAGGGCTTTGACAAGCCTGACCTTAAAAACCTCTAAGGAAGGAGATTCCATCACCTCCCTAGGTAACCCATTCCAGTGCTTCACCACCCTCCTAGTGAAAACATTTTTCCTTATATCCAACCTAAACCTCCCCCACTGCAACTTGAGACCATTACTCCTTGTTCCTGCTCTCCCCAAGCCTCAGTCTCATCTGTAAAATGAACACGATTTCCTCTTTCAGACCTTTGACTGGCTTGCATACTTAGGCCCCGAGCTTCAAAAATTCTGCACCTAAACTGACCCCTCTGACCTTGAATGGGGTTCCATGCAGAAGGCACGGTTCTCCTACATGCATCATTTTGCAGGATTGGGACTGGAGTGGGTGTGTGCGCAAGTCAGTCAACACAACAGGGTTCCAATCTGCTAGAGACTCTAGATGTTGTCATAGTACAAACACAAAGAGGGGGACCGACACTTCTTTCCCTTGTACAAGGCGACTGACTCGCACTTTATCTGTACATTAGACACACAAGGTGGGTGAGATAATATCTTTTATTGAACCAACTTTGAGGGGAGAGAGAGAAATTTTTGAGCTGTTCTTCAGGTCTAGGAAATGTGTTCACTGTCACAGCTACATACGAGGTGGAACAGATTGTTTAGCATAAATAGTTAATACATATTTCAAGGGACCATTCAAGGTGAAGTGACCCATTAACACCTCTCCAGGCAAGGAGGGAAAAGGAGGGGTTATAGATCACTGTAATAAGCCATAAATCCACTCTCTCTGCTCAGTCCATAATTTTTAGGCCTTGTCTACACTACAGTTTTGTTGACAAGTCAGCTTTTGTTGACAAAACAATGGAGCTGTAAACACTGAAATGTTCCTCCCACCAATGTAACTCCCCTGCTATGCTGTCATCATAAACTACCTTGAGAGGCGTAGGACTTATGTCAGGGTAGTTAGAGCGATGCAACTTTTTATTTCAGAAGGTTGAAAAAGCTACTAGGGGGGAAGCTGTTCTAGACTTGATTTTAACAAATAGGGAGGAACTCGTTGAGAATGTGAAAGTAGAAGGCAGCCTGGGTGAAAGTGATCATGAAATCATAGAGTTTGCAATTCTAAGGAAGGGTAGAAGGGAGAATAGCAAAATAGAGACAATGGATTTCAGGAAGGCAGATTTTGGGAAGCTCAGAGAGCTGATAGGTAAGGTCCCATGGGAATCAAGACTGAGGGGAAAAACAACTGAGGAGAGTTGGCAGTTTTTCAAAGGGACACTATTAAGGGCCCAAAAGCAAGCTATTCCGCTGGTTAGGAAAGATAGAAAATGTGGCAAAAGACCACCTTGGCTTAACCACGAGATCTTGCACGATCTAAAAAATAAAAAGGAGTCATATAAAAAATGGAAACTAGGACAGATTACAAAGGATGAATATAGGCAAACAACACAGGAATGCAGGGGCAAGATTAGAAAGGAAAAGGCACAAAATGAGCTCAAACTAGCTACGGGAATAAAAGGAAACAAGAAGACTTTTTATCAATACATTAGAAGCAAGAGGAAGACCAAAGACAGGGTAGGCCCACTGCTTAGTGAAGAGGGAGAAACAGTAACAGGAAACTTGGAAATAGCGGAGATGCTTAATGACTTCTTTGTTTCGGTCTTCACCGAGAAGTCTGAAGGAATGCCTAACATAGTGAATGCTAATGGGAAGGGGGTAGGTTTAGCGGATAAAATAAAAAAAGAACAAGTTAAAAATCACTTAGAAAAGTTAGATGCCTGCAAGTCACCTGGGCCTGATGAAATGCATCCTAGAATACTCAAGGAGCTAATAGAGGAGGTATCTGAGCCTCTAGCTATTATCTTTGGAAAGTCATGGGAGACGGGAGAGATTCCAGAAGACTGGAAAAGGGCAAATATAGTGCCCATCTAAAAAGGGAAATAAAAACAACCCAGGTAACTACAGACCAGTTAGTTTAACTTCTGTGCCAGGGAAGATAATGGAGCAAGTAATTAAGGAAATCATCTGCAAACACTTGGAAGGTGGTAAGGTGATAGGGAACAGCCAGCATGGATTTGTGAAGAACAAATCATGTCAAACCAATCTGATAGCTTTCTTTGATAGGATAACGAGCCTTGTGGATGAGGGTGAAGCGGTGGATGTGGTATACCTAGACTTTAGTAAGGCATTTGATACGGTCTCGCATGATATTCTTATCGATAAACTAGGCAAATACAAATTAGATGGGGCTACTATAAGGTGGGTGCATAACTGTCTGGATAACCGTACTCAGAGAGTTGTTATTAATGGTTCCCAATCCTGCTGGAAAGGCGTAACGAGTGGGGTTCCGCAGGGGTCTGTTTTGGGACCGGCTCTGTTCAATATCTTCATCAACGACTTAGATATTGGCATAGAAAGTACGCTTATTAAGTTTGCAGATGATACCAAACTGGGAGGGATTGCAACTACTTTGGAGGACAGGGTCATAATTCAAAATGATCTGGACAAATTGGAGAAATGGGCTGAGGTAAACAGGATGAAGTTTAACAAAGACAAATGCAAAGTGCTCCACTTAGGAAGGAAAAATCAATTTCACACATACCGAATGGGAAAAGACTGTCTAGGAAGGAGTACGGCAGAAAGGGATCTAGGGGTTATAGTGGACCACAAGCTAAATATGAGTCAACAGTGTGATGCTGTTGCAAAAAAAGCAAACATGATTCTGGGATGCATTAACAGGTGTGTTGTGAGCAAGACACGAGAAGTCATTCTTCCGCTCTACTCTGCTCTGGTTAGGCCTCAGCTGGAGTATTGTGTCCAGTTCTGGGCACCGCATTTTAAAAAAGATGTGGAGAAATTGGAAAGGGTCCAAAGAAGAGCAACAAGAATGATTAAAGGTCTTGAGAACATGACCTATGAAGGAAGGCTGAAAGAACTGGGTTTGTTTAGTTTGGAAAAGAGAAGACTGAGAGGGGACATGATAGCAGTTTTCAGGTATCTAAAAGGGTGTCATAAGGAGGAGGGAGAGAACTTGTTCACCTTAGCCTCTAAGGATAGAACCAGAAACAATGGGTTTAAACTGCAGCAAGTGAGGTTTAGGTTGGACATTAGGAAAAGGTTCCTAACTGTCAGGGTGGTTAAACACTGGAACAAATTGCCTAGGGAGGTTGTGGAATCTCCGTCTCTGGAGATATTTAAGAGTAGGTTAGATAAATGTCTATCAGGGATGGTCTAGACAGTATTTGGTCCTGCCATGCGGGCAGGGGACTGGACTCGATGACCTCTCGAGGTTCCTTCCAGTCCTATAATCTATGAATCTATGAATGTCAGCTTAGACCAGGGGTGGGCAAACTTTTTGGCCTGAGGGCCGCATCGCGTTTCGTAAATTGTATGGAGGGCCGGTTAGGGAGGGGGTTGTGGCCCAGCCCCCACCTCCTATCTGCCCCCCGCGGGACTCCTGCCCCATCCAACCCCCGGTTCGGGACCCCTGCCCCATCCACACACCCCCGCTCCCTGACTGACCCTGGACCCCCACCGCCCCATCCAACCCTTTCTCTCATTCCTGATGCCCCCAGCCCCCCAGGACGCCTGCTCCATCCAACCACCCCTTCTCCCTGTCCCCTGACTGCCCCCAGAACCCCCGCTCCTGACTGCCCCCTGGTGTCCCATCCAACCCCCCCTCCTTCCTGACTGCTCCCCCCCCAGGACCCCTACCCCCATTCAACCCCGTTCCCCCCCCCCCAGCCCCCTGACCACCACCCCAATGCCCCCTGCTCCCTGCCCCCTTACCGCGCTGCCTGGAGCACCGGTGGCTGGTGGCGCTACAGCCGTGCCGCACGGCTGGAGCCGGGCCACACTGCTGCCACCACCACCACACAGCATGAGACCGGGTCAGGCCGTGGTTCTGCAGCGGCACTGCCCCAGGAGCTCACAGCCCCCTGCCCAGAGCATTGCGCTGGTGGCGGAGCGAGCTGAGGCTGCGTGGGAGGGGGAATAGCAGGGGAGGGACCAGGGGCGAGCCTCCCAGGCCAGGAGCTCAGGGGCCAGGCAGGACAGTCCCACAGGCCGGATGTGGCCCGTGAGCCGTAGTTTGCCCACCTCTGGTTTAGACACTACGTCCTTACATAAACTGTTGCCTGTCATTCTTGTCAATTTCATGGCTCCAACGAAGCCGGCTCCCGAGCCGGACTCCGCTGCAAGCCCGGCTGTCACCCAGGCTCCCCGCTGGGATCCCTGCTGCCCCCTGGGGTCCTGTCTCCCCGCCGGGAGCATGGCAATCAACTGGACTCAGGGTGTGAATCGCCCTGCCGGAGGGAAGCCCTGGGTGGCTTCACCCCTGGTTCCAAGCTGGGGGCAGCTGGACTCACAGTGGGGAGCTGCAAGGAGCCGCGAGCCCTAGCTCTCAGTCTCCCACACTGCCCCTCTTCAGTCGGTAGAAGCGCAGCTGGAGAGGACGTGCACCAGCAACAGGGGGATCGTGTGGACATCAGCCACGACAGTAATTAATGCAGTGGCTACAAGTCAACTTAACATAGATCGACTTATCTTTGTAATGTAGATATAGCCTTAGCGTCTAGCAACATTATGAATTTAAGCTCGCCAGCTTGAATTCTGAAGGTGTTGTACAGGTTTCCATTAAGGATGAGGACAGACAGGTCAGCTACAGAGAGTGATGGCTTTGTGAAGTGTTCACACACAGGTGAGATGGCACGACCGGACAAGTGCTAACAGGCCACTTCACCTTGAAATGTGTTAACTACTTACCCTCAACCCTGAGTTCTCAAACTGGGGGTTGAGACCCCTCAGGGGGTAATGAGGCTATTATGTGGGAGGCTGCAAGCTGGCAGCCTCCACCCCAAACCCCACTTTGCCTCCAGCATTTATAATTGTGTTAAATATATTAAAAAAGTGTTTTTAACTTGTAAGAGGGGGTCGCACACAGATGCTTGCTATGTATCACTAGAGGTGGTTTTGGAATTAATTGATAAACATAAAAGTAACAAGTCACCAGGACCAGATAGCATTCACCCCAGAGTTCTGAAAGAACTCAAGTGTGAAATTGCAGCACTAACAACTATGGTTTGTAACCTGTCCTTTAAATCAGCTTCTGTACCCAATGACTGGAAGATAGCTAATGTAACGCCAATATTTAAAAAGGGCTCTAGAGATGATCCCGGCAATTACAGACTGGTAAGTCTAACATCAGTAACGGGTCCCATATGAGGAGAGATTAAAGAGGCTAGGACTCTTCAGCTTGGAAAAGAGGAGACTAAGGGGGCATATGATAGAGGTATATAAAATCATGAGTGATGTGGAGAAAGTGGACAAGGAAAAGTTATTTACTTATTCCCATAATACAAGAACTAGGGGTCATCAAATGAAATTAACAGGCAGCAGGTTTAAAACAAATAAAAGGATGTTCTTCTTCACACAGCGCACAGTCAACTTGTGGAACTCCTTGCTTGAGGAGGTTGTGAAGGCTAGGACTATAACAGCATTTAAAAGAGAACTGGATAAATTCATGGTGGTTAAGTCCCTTAATGGCTATTAGCCAGGATGGGTAAGGAATGGTGTCCCTAGACTCTGTTTGTCAGAGATCACTTGATCATTACCTGTTAGGTTCACTCCCTCTGGGGCACCTGGCATTGGCCACTGTCGGTAGACAGGATACTGGACTGGATAGACCTTTGGTCTGACCCAGTACGGCCATTCTTATGTGAAAGGGGTCACCAGTACAAAAGTTTGAGAACCACTGCCCTAAACAATCTGTTCCACCTTGTGTTCAGCTGTGACAGAGCACATTTCCCAGACCTGAAGAGCTCTGTGTATGCTCACAAGCTTGTCTCTCTCACCAACAGAAGTTGGCCTCATAAAAAGATATCCCCTCACCCACCTTGTCTCTCTAAGGGTATGTCCTACACAGCCGACGTTAAGCAGGCCTGTGTAGTTGTGGCTCCAGAGCTGGGAGAGAGCTCTGTGAGGGGAATGGCTCCCAGTGCAGTAGCACTATCTACACTGCCAGTTGACAGCGCTGAAACTTGCAGTGCTCAGGGGTGTGTTTTTTCACACCCCCGAGCGAAGACAGTTTCGGCGCTGTAAATGGCAGTGTAGACAAGGCTATAATATCCTGTGACTAGCAGGTCTACACCTCTACAATATTACTGAGTTATTGTACATGCCCTCAACATTTAGACTTTATTACTGTCTTCAGCTAGTTTAAAGAGGTGTTAATAGGCATGATATGCAAATTCAATAAAAATTCAATAAACTAGGCCACTGAAGTCCTACTGCCTTAGTAAGGGAAGTTAAGAACACAGAAAGGTAAAAACATTTATTTTAGAATCATCAAACAATTAGCCCAGCCAGATGGATTTGGCTCTTGAAAGGAGACAGCGTGTGCAATTCAGCAGGGCTCTCTCAGAGTAGGACACTTAAGCTGGTTACTCAACCTGACGAGCACCCAGGTTTTTTGGTACAGACAAGTGGCTGCAACAGCTTTTCTGTTTCCTGGTAACAGGAAAAAAAGGGAAGTCCTCTTAGGTGCAATGCTCTGCCCTCCCTCTGGCCGGATGGCGAAGAAGTGTGCATGTGACAGGTAACATAGCCAGTCTGTCCCCCAGCACCTTGGGAGACCCCGGAGCTCCTTGTGAGGGGTCGCTCTAGCAGGTGTGAGCCAAACTCCTCAGCCTAACACAACACGCCCCGGCCACAACAGACAGAGCACAGGGGTGTTTTCCTCACTGCCACGTTACTGTGGCAAAGGCAAGTCATTCATCAGGACCACATAAGCACAGGAGTACAATGAGGACAACTGTCTGTAGAGCACAGGACTCATCCTTAAGGTAACAGGCATTAGCATTTTTCCTGTCCACGTTTAGGAAAATTCTATCTACAGTGGATAATGCAAGACTATACAAAAGCACTTAGTTTCCAGGAAGCTCGGCTGTAAAGGGGATACATATAAACTTCTTATGCGCTATATACGTGTGTGTGTACAGGCCCCAACCCAGGGATGGGGAAAGCATTGTACTCTACTCCCTGACGGCCCCCCATCACAGTCTCAGCAAGACCCTACGTACGGAAGTAAAACTAGACCTATTTACTCTAGAAGAGATTAAGCCAGATGGAGCAGCTGTGCTGGCACCAAAGGGCAGGTGAGTTAAGAGCCACACATCAGGCAGTCATCTCTGTTCTCCAGTGAACACACCATGGCTGCTTTGTTCCTCTCCTTCTCCTCCTCTTCCCTGGACACCTTCTCTCTGAGCTTCTCCTTGTTCAGGGTGAACTGGATGGGCTTGGCCGCTGGTTTTGTCCTCAGGTAATACATGCCTGTCTTCAGACCCTGCAGAGTGAAAGCACGCGGGTCAGGGAATCGTACCATGCTGGAGCTCAGGCTGAGTTCTGGCTCCCGAGACACACTTCCCGTAAGCCAGCAGTTGCTTTCGTTAATGGCTCCCCAATAGGACGTAACCACCCCACAGTATTAGCTAACGAGCTATGGCTACCATGCTAGGATCCATAGATGGGAACAATGCTGGGAGCGCCCCAAGCCACCTAGTCATTTGTCCTCAGGACTTGCCTACTCTTGAAACACTCCAGCTGCGCCAATGTAGACACTACCTATACCGATGGGAGGGGCTCTCCTGTTGGCGTTTGGACTCCCCCTCCCCAAGAGGCAGTAGCTAGGTTGACAGAAGAATTCCTTTGTTAACCTAGTACTATCTACCAGGGGCTAGGTTGACTTATCTACATGGCTCAGGGGTGTGGGTTTTTCACACCCCTGGGTGACGTAACTAGGCTGACCCAAGTTTTTAGTGTAGGCCAGGCCGCAGAAGCGGAGAGATATTGCTGATGGCAACGAAAGGGAAACAGACATTTATTTCTAAGAACCACATGAGACAACTTTTAGTGACCGAATGCGTCAATCCAAACGCTATCAACTAGCGAGTAGGCTCCCCCACCCACCCCTCCCACATACCTGCTTCCACCCATAGAAGTGCATGCTGGTGAGTTTGCCATAGTTGGGCTCTGCAATATGGATGTTCAGGGACTGGCTCTGATCAATGAAAGCGCCTCTGTCAGCTGCCATTTTGAGGATGGTCTTCTGGGAGATTTCCCAGACCGTCTTATAGAGCTGCTTCAAGTCATCTGGAATCTCCGGGATGTTCTGAAAGGAACAGGACTGGTTACTAGGCAGCATTCCCAATGACCACCTTAATGGCCACATAATAATGGCAACCGGTAACAAGCTACTGTGGCTAAAACCAAACCGCACTGCAACTGAACTCCAACGTTACAGCCAGCCATTACCGATCCCAAATAATCTGTAAATACATGCCCTTAAATGGACCTTTTACCGTCGTAAAGAACAGGCAGCTTCCTTTTCGGGACACTTTACAGGAGAAGGCCCTGTTCAACCAGGTCTCCATGGCAAGAACCCCTTAGCCAATCAGGACAAGAAAGGGAGCTGTTACCCTCCCAACTCAGGGCAAAGGGAAAGTGTTTTATCAGCAGGGCATTCACCCTCAGCATGTTACAGGGAAAGACATTTCAAGGGCACAATTTACTGAGCCCAGACAGACTCCTTTGCTTTTCATGTATGGCTGCCAACATCTCCACAGCAGGGTCTTGGTTTAGGTCTATTTGTTGCTCTGAAGTTTCCCCCCTTTACACACACAACTAAGCAGACTAACATTCTCTGGGACAACTTAGAGCAGCGGTTCTCAACCAGGGGTCTGCGGGCCCCCGCGGCTGAAGCCTCGATCCCCAGTGCCCCCCCGCGGGGCTGAAACCTGGAGGTACGGGGTTGAATCCCAGAACCCTGGTGCTCCCTGTGGGGCAGAAGCCCTGAGCCCATGGGCAGAGTTGGGGACCTGGAGGGCATTGCCCCCCCACCCCCAAACTGCGGCGCAAGAGCACAGAGGTCCCAGGGGCAGTTCCCCGCCCCCCAACCCCACCCATCTCCTCTCCCTGCCCCCCGGCCAGAAGCTGGAGCCGGGCAGTGCAGGACAGCTGCGGCTCTGGCTGGTTCCCTCGTCTTCTGCTGGTGCCCCTGGCTGAGGCTGCTCCTCAGCTCCCAGCCCCCTTTGCTCCCGAAGAGGCAGCCGGTAACAGCCCCAGGTGGGGATCCTCGGCTCCGTGGCTACCAGACCCGTCCGGGAACAGGGAACACAGGAGAGTCCTCCTAGCACACAGCCCCTAATACCCTTCTCCCTGCCCCCCGAGCTATGCCCTCCCTGCATGCACACAGCCGCAGCTACCCCCTCCCTGCCCCGAGCTACCCCCCTGCCTGCATACAGCCCCTAGTCACCCCTCTCCCTGCCCCGAGCTACCCCCCTGCCTGCACACAGCCCCTAATACCCCTCTCCCTGCCCCCCGAGCTACCCCCCTGCCTGCACACAGCCCCTAATACCCTTCTCCCTGCCCCCCGAGCTATGCCCTCCCTGCATGCACATAGCTGCAGCTACCCCCCTCCCTGCCCCGAGCTACCCCCCTGCCTGCACACAGCCCCTAATACCCCTCTCCCTGCCCCCCGAGCTATGCCCTCCCTGCCTGCACACAGCCCCTAATACCCCTCTCCCTGCCCCCCGAGCTACCCCCCTGCCTGCACACAGCCCCTAATACCCCTCTCCCTGCCCCCCGAGCTATGCCCTCCCTGCCTGCACACAGCCCCTAATACCCCTCTCCCTGCCCCCCGAGCTACCCCCTGCCTGCACACAGCCGCAGCTACCCCCCTCCCTGCCCCCCGAGCTACCCCCCTGCCTGCACACAGCCGCAGCTACCCCCCTCCCTGCCCACCTGCCTGCACACAGCCCCTAATACCCCCCTCCCTGCCCCCCGAGCTACCCCCCTGCCTACACACAGCCCCTAATACCCCCCTCCCTGCCCCCCGAGCTACCCCCCGCCT
Organism: Malaclemys terrapin pileata; assembly: GCF_027887155.1. Classification (NCBI taxonomy): domain Eukaryota; kingdom Metazoa; phylum Chordata; order Testudines; family Emydidae; genus Malaclemys; species Malaclemys terrapin. Next base: position 347,096,548 of record NC_071505.1, on the reverse strand, counting down.
ACACACAGCCCCTAATACCCCCCTCCCTGCCCCCCGAGCTATGCCCTCCCTGCCTGCACACAGCCCCTAATACCCCCCTCCCTGCCCCCCGAGCTACCCCCCTGCCTGCACACAGCCCCTAATACCCCCCTCCCTGCCCCCCGAGCTACCCCCCTGCCTGCACACAGCCCCTAATACCCCTCTCCCTGCCCCCCGAGCTACCCCCCTGCCTGCACACAGCCCCTAATACCCCTCTCCCTGCCCCCCGAGCTACCCCCCTGCCTGCACACAGCCCCTAATACCCCTCTCCCTGCCCCCCGAGCTACCCCCCTGCCTGCACACAGCCCCTAATACCCCTCTCCCTGCCCCCCGAGCTACCCCCCTGCCCGCACACAGCCCCAGCTACCCCCTCCCTGCCCCCCGAGCTGTTTTCAAACTTCTTGAGCTAAGTCTCCCAACTTTGAGTTATAATTTTTGCTTGTGCACCCCAAGCCCAGTGCAGACAGGCGGGTGGCCTGCTGAGGTGAGTCGGGGGTGGAGGTGGCACTCCCTCCCTGGACCCCGCCATGCGGAGGTAGCTCGATCCCCACTGGCCCCTGCCCCCTCGGAGCCAGCACGCAACATCCCAGCTCTCCCTTCCAGAGATGCTGCAAAGGCGGAGCAGCGTGAAACATACTCTGAGCATGTGTGGCAGGTCCCGCCCTCCTCCTCAAGCACCCGTGCCAGCTCCTGGGAACGCTTGACCTGCTGCCTTTTCAGCCACATTCATCCCAGCTCCTCTCTCATACCTGCACAGAGCCACTGTGGGCGATGATTTGGTTTTTCATCTCTTCGTTCCACAAGCCTCTCTCCGTCAGATCTTTCAACAAGTGCGGATTCGCAATCTGTAGAGAGCGGAGCCCGTTAGATGTACGGGGAAGGAAAGAACTGTGTGCTCACAGAGCCCATCGCCTGCCTTATGGCAGGAATAACTCCCCCTGTAGGAGACACCCCCACCTACATGGTGCAGGTCCCCAAATAGCCACTGAACCCAATCTTACATTCTAAGGAGCTAGTCAACTGTGCTACTCCCCTTTGTCAGATTTTCCCCTTATCGATCCCTAAATCTCTTCCTTCATTTAGCTCCGCCCTTTCCTGCAGTGTGACCAGTCCCCTAGCATTTGTACGTTAATTACACCTCCTGTCGATATACTTTACTAAACACTTTACATGCAGAAACCTTTCCTCCTGATGCTTCCGTGATGAGCCCCGTGGCCTCTGAACTTTCCCTAAAGTCTAAGTGTCCTCTCCCCACCCCCCGCTTTGGCAATCAATCCTGCAGGCAACACTGAGGTCTCACAGGGGCCTTCTCTAGCAGAACCAGCATTTCTCGAATTTGTAATTAAGGCCCCTTTAGCATATCCCAGGGCAGTCAAGTTACCACTGTGGCTCTGTATGAACATTCTGGCTTACTCGTTTATCTTCCTCAGCACGTTTTTTCATGGGAGAGGGACATACGGGGCAAATAAATTGACTAATACAATGTGCTGCTTCTGTCTTACTGAACATTGCTGGCTGTCAAAAGCCTGCATGTTTAAAAGCCATTTACCGCATTTGCCCCGGCCTCCTTACCTGAAACTCGCCCGAGAGGACCCTGCGTGTGTAGATGTTACTGGTGTAGGGTTCAATGGACTCATTGTTGCCCAAGATCTGAGCAGTAGAAGCAGTTGGCATTGGAGAAAGGAGCAGGCTGTTTCTAACGCCGTACCTAATGCAGAGAGGCGAGAACAATCAGAGGTTAAAGCTTCAGCCGATCAGAGAAAGACACCAGCACCTGCGAGATGAAGCCCACTAGAAAGCACAACCTTAAGCATAGTTTGGAAAGAGGAGAATCAGGGTTCGGCGCAAGGAACCATGTTGTACAAATAGAAAGGGCAAGCAAATTCAGCAGTGCCCTTTCTAACTCCACTTAGGCCCCCTGAATTTTCACCGCCACATCTCAACAGCCTGACCTGAAACACTTCACATAAACTGAAAACACAAGCTCAGTGTTCACCTACAAGCACTCTGCAGAGACTGGGTAACGTGGAAGTGTAACTCGACCACAGCTATCCTCCTCCTCACCAGAGCTTCCCAGATGGTTCAGTCATGGGGAAGAGATCAAGGTGGACTGAAACAAGCACTGCGTGAAAATACATCCTCTTCCCCACAAACTGGTGTGCAGAGGATTTCCCCAAAAGACTTGTTTTCAAGATGATCAGGAGCACTTCCAAGTAAAAGGGAAAAAGCTTCCAAAAATGTGCAGCCTTCTGACAGCCAAGTTGGGCAAACTTATCTCGCCTTTCCCACAGCAAATCTTTCCCACTGTTATTTTGAAAGATTTGCTGAGGGAAACCTGAAAGTTAACCCCCTGCAAGTGAATCTTACAGCATCACGAGGCTTCATATTTGTCTCTCCATGATTCCTGGTTCCGATGTGCTCAGCTTAGATGGTTTGTTTCCCAGTCAGCCTGCAAACCCAGCCTCTGCTCCTAAAGCCAGACTGGGTTCTTTCCACCTCATACCTATGTAAATGCAGTGACCTGTAATCCACTGGAAATGAACAAACAAGTCTATTGGAAATGCACGAACCAGAAAAGCCCAGCTCACTCAGTCTCCGTTGCATGGGATCTCCAGGGCTAGTGGGAATAGGAGACGGTAAAACACTTGTCACTAAAAGCTGACCCGTTGAGTAAACTGGTGCCATTTCTACACAGTCTTTTTCAAAAGAAACCAGCACATTTCAGGCAATTAAAGCTGTAATCTCTACCATCATCAAAGGATTCTTGCATCTAACACAGACTGACAATACTCATTAGGGCAATTACTCACTTGGCAATCTTCTCCTTTAAAGCCTTCCAGTCCCACAGGTCAGTAGGGGTGACGTTCCACATGTCATGCTGTAGGATCTAAAAGAATAGAGGCGTGGACTAAGTTAGACAGCGGCTCTTTGGGGTAAGGGCAGCAATTCATCTGTGTTTTGATGACCACCATGTAAATCAATCAAGCAAAAGTCATTTCAATACTCTACACTCAGCTTCAGACAGTTAAGACATGTTATTGGAATTTTGCAGACCCCCTCCCCCCCCCCCCCCCCCCCACAACCATTTTCACTAGTGGATAGTGAACAGCTAGCCTAGTGATTACTCAGCCAGCCACTAAGTGCCCTCACACTAGCTCTGCTCTATTGGAGACCCGCCACTGTTACTTACGCCTTTGCTGACAGGGCAGCCTTCGTAAGTTTCGTATGGGCCATGCTCTTTGGCGAGTTCACAGCTGGATTCCAAAGCACCATAATAAATGGTCTCGAAGATCTGCTGGTTCAACAACTGGGCCTCGGGGCTTTCAAAGGGGTATCTCATCAGGATGAACGCATCCGCCAGACCCTGCACTCCAATGCCAATGGGACGATGGCGTTTGTTGGAGAGCTCAGCCTATGTTTGAGAGGGGAGGACAATGTAAGGTAGAAATCAGAACCACACGACCCTGACAACACATCCACTCACTCTGCGGCCACCATCCCCTTCAGTCCACACGAAACAGCCTCTCACTTTTCCCTTCCTTGTCCATCAGTCCGGCCAGAGCAGCCTCTCTTTCATTCCCTCTACTAGTTCTTTGTCACTTGATGTTACATAGGGCCTTCAAGGGGAGGACAAGGGCCATGCCCTCCAAGAGTGACAAGTGACTTTGGGTGCCCAACTTGAGGCCCCTTAAAGGAGTGTGGTGCTCTGAGGGCGGGGGCTCAGTACTTCCTGAAAATCAGGCCCTTCTTAGGAGTCTCCAGCTGGACACCCAAAAATCACCCGTCACTTTTGAGAAGCTTGGCCCTTGTTCTCTCCTTCAAAACCTGCAAAACTCCACTCCAGCTTAGACTGTGGCCATGGTCTCCTACTGCCCCACCCACCAAGGCGGCCAGTCTCACTCTCCCTCAACCGGCTCCACACTGCCCTATGCAGGGAATGCCCTCCCAATTCCTCTGCACTAAGCTACAACCCCCCTCCACCTCCTGAAAAAGCATGTCTGTGAAGCCCACAAAAACAGTCAGCAATAAATCAAACCAAACACCACGCACGACTTCCTTCAGCCTTCTGGACGCACTCTTTCTACCATGCCCGTCTTCCTTACTCTGTAAGCTCTTCAGGGAAGGGACTGCCTATGTCCTATTATAAGCCATGCAAAGCATTCGTAGGGGAGGATCTACTCCTCTGGAATCTGCTCCAACTAAGCATCCATCACATCTGGAATTTGCCAAGCTTCAGAGAACTGAGCCAGGCTACCGATGATGGACTGTTGCTGCAGCAGGGTAGATGGTGTTTTATTACCACAGTTCTATTTTCAGACAACAATACTTAATAGCCAGATTCAGAACTCCAGACAATTTTATAGCATGCAATAGCAGGATAAATTTTGCTTCAACCTTAATCCAGTCAGCTATAAAATAGCACCTCCTTTGTTCCCAGACTCTCCACGTGGTCCTTTCCGCCCCCATTCCAGCCCAGCTGCACCCTCCCCCATACCTCTGGCACAGGGTAGAAGTTGATGTCAATTATTTTGTTCAAGTTTCGGACTATGACTTTGGTGACCTCAGCCAACTTCTTGAAGTCGTAAGTGTGCTCCGATGTGACGTACATGTTCAGGGCTATGGAGGCCAAGTTACAAACTGCAACCTGGAACAGCAGGAGCAGAAGCGTCAGCCAACATTGGGCAATACAAGAGACTAACAGAGTCCCAGCCCCAGAGGAAATGGACACAGGGAGATGAAACACGGAGGTCAGTGCAACCGGCAGAGATGGGAGAACATCTGCCTCATCCTATATATCCCATAGCCCAAGAGTAGCAAGGATGTAGATTGCCTGAAGACCCCCTGACCGCTGTAGGAACATAGAGAATGTTGTAATGGATCAGATCTGGAGCCCATCTAGCCCTGTTGTGATAGTGGCCAGTACCAGGCACCTCAGAAGAAAGTGGAGGAATCCCTGTAGGTTTGCTGATATCTCTCAGCACTATGAGAGCTCGGCTCACTATCTGCTGTAGGTCTTGCCTCTCCTTGCCTTCCAGACCCTGATCCCCAACCGTTTCCTCTATCACCTCGCTCTGCCACAACATTAGAGTGGCTGATCCCAGCACCAACTGTCCTGCTAGGTCAGGGGTATGCAGGCAGCCTCGCCTTGCTCATTTTTTATACTATCCCGGCAGCCCCAGAAGGATCAAACCAACAATTCCTAGGGTAACCCGTGCTTGCAAGACCACAAAGGTTTACGAACGGGCTGGAGCGTTTGAGCTGTCTCCTTTAGCTCAGGCAGCAGAGGCTCCTGCTTTTAGACCTAGTGGTCTCAGGCTAGACCCCCCCACTGCTGACGACCCACTGGGGGCGTGGCCTTACACTGGCTATGCCCAAAACTGTGCCTGGCACTGGTTCCTTTCCTCAGTCTTCCTCTACTTCACTAGGGACTCTGCTCTTCCAGTGCTCAGAGCAGCTGCTCCCCACTCAAGGGACAGAAAGCAGACAGCTAGTTGTGTAGGTCTCAGTTATGTACCATCCTGTTTAGGGCCCCACTTTACTCCAAGACTCCAGAGGTTTCAATGATTCCCTCTTGACCCCAAAGCAAACAGGATGCACAGGCTTCACTAAAGCACCAATATAATCCCCAGCCCCCCATAGTGACCACGAGCCCCACCCACCCTCACAGCAGCCATGGGCAGGTGCAAATGGAGCAGCGCACTTCGCCACTGAGCCCTTATACCCAACTCTTACAGGAAAATGAACAGCCTATGGAAAAGCCATAGACACACACGATCATTTCCTAAATTCAATGTAGTTTCCCTAATTGTCTGTCTTGAAGATCCCCTGGCCATAACTCCCAGAACCGAGAGAGAGAGAGAGAGAGAGAGAGAGAGAGAGTGGGGGGGGGCGGGAGGGGGAGGAGGGAAGGAAGGGAACAGGTCAAACGGAAGAACCCATAAAGACAAAGCTTCCCCTCACTTGAAGATAGCTTTGTATTCTGGATGTCCGAGCCCGGCACAAGCACAGCTTCCCCATCGGAGCTGGAGTAAATCCCATGTCCCTACCCACCTCGTCTTTGCTGGTGTACTCCACTATTTCTGTGCACAGGTTGCTGCACTTGATGGTTCCCAGGTTCTGCTGGTTGCTTTTCCTATTACAAGAGTCCTTGTACAGCATGTAAGGGGTCCCGGTCTCGGTCTGAGACTCTATGATGGCATACCAGAGCTGCTGGGCCTTCACCACCTTGCGGACACGGCCCTGCTTCTCATAACTGCAAGACAAAGCAAGCGCTCCTTTAATGCTTATTTCCCTGGGCTCAACAGAGAGCTAGTGAGAGGGGTGGGGGTGTGGGGGGGGGAGGAGATTCCCTAGTACAATGACGCCTTCACTGGGTGGCCAGATCCTTTCATTTGTGGTCCAAGCCAGATCGGAACTGGCAGGATGCTGGGTCTGCTCCCACTCACAAGGGGCATGAAGCTGATCAGTGCACTCTCTCCTGCATGGCAGGCAACAAATGAGGCTAGTTCAACCTGAAGCCATCAATCCCCTTACTGAGATTTCTGCCTGTTTGTCTTTATTAAACGGAGATCATCGTTCAGGCTTGTCCCCATCTTGGGCAGAATTTCAATGTGGATCAGGAGACATCCCCTCTCTCTATTCTTATTAATAACCCCATGAACAGAAGTCATAGGGACATGTTAGGACAGCACTGGGCTCCAAATTCCCAGATACGGACAGGGCCACCCATATAAAGAGGGATGGAAACTCAATGAGTGGGAGATGTAAATAGCCAACTCTGCTCAGAATTCTGTCCATTCTTCATACCTCTCATACAGTTTCTCAAACTCCTCTCCCCAAACCTCGTCTAAGCCAGGACACTCATTTGGACACATCAAGGACCAGTCCTATGAAGGAGAGGAAAAAGATACATAGAATCTTTTAGAATCATAGAATATCAGGGATGGAAGGGACCTCAGGAGATCATCTAGTCCAACCCCCTGCTCAAAGCAGGACCAATCCCCCAGACAGATTTTTACCCCAGTTCCCTAAATGGCCCCCTCAAGGATTGAACTCACAACCTTGGATTTAGCAGGCCAACGCTCAAACCACTGAGCTATCCCTCCCCGCATATATATCCCATCTCCATCAACAGAATGAAAGTCTGCTATCCCGGGATAACCAGTGAACACTTCCTGACCTACGCATAGTACTGATGCGAAAACGATGAACAAATTAATTTTCCCACCTCCCGAAACATGGGGCTAACCCTGCAATTTCAGGGAAGGGGAAGGGTTATGCAAACTAGCAGGAGTTAAAACTATTCAGGTAACTGATTTTAGATAAACCTAAGCCTCTGCTTGAAGGATAATATTCAGCCCTTAATGACTGCTTACTCCTCAAAACAGAACCCACTTTGAAGCATGTGCGCACAGGCACAAGGGGGGCTGTTTATTGAGGAAAGTTCGATGTTTCACTTACTGCAGCTTTTCAGCATTTAAAACAAATTTCCAGAGGTCAAAAATTAATCTGAGAACAAGAGGGTGAGTGAACAGTGCTCTGAGACCGAGCGAAGACATGATGTGGTATAATCAGTGCCCTGCAGCTCACCCAAAGCGCTCTGTAGATTACCTGCATAGTTAAGATGTTCTGCAGCAGTTGTTTTAGGTAGTTCTTTTGCTGATAGCAAGACAGCCCGACAGCACACCTCAAATTCTATCCCAGGGTCGTGCTGCAGACTCTGGAATAATGCTATTGCTCTATTAACCGACCCGGTCTTGCACCAACACATCTCACCTGGTTAGTCTCTACCCGTTTCATGAAGAGATCGGGAATCCAGAGGGCAAAGAAGAGGTCCCTGGCTCGCTGCTCCTCCTTGCCAGTGTTCTTCTTCAGGTCAAGAAACTCAAAAATGTCCAAATGCCATGGCTCAAGGTAGATGGCAAAGGCCCCGGGTCTCTGTCAGACAAAACACGGCCAAGATCAGAACCAGACACGCAGGAGAAACGCATGGGAGTACGAGTGATAATCACATTGCTGCTGTGTAAACACGGACACCAGCTGTGCAAAATTAGATCCTACACGGTTTGGGGCCCAGACAATTTCCCCCATTGTTAGAAGGAGCTTGTCTTTCTGAAGTCCCATCAAAGCAGATAGCGAGTGTGACTACTTCCTCAGACTGAGTTCTCTGGGGCTGGCCACATGGTGTTTCAGTCAAAAGGAACAAGCATCTGAAATTTCTTCAACTCTGGTACTCAACAAGAGCTGGGCACGTGAAAGGTTTCCTTGCCTGGTCAAGCTTTCTACTGACTTCTGGATTATTTGTGGAGTGCTTCATTTTTTGCAGGATTCTTTCTGGACGATTTCAGATTGAAATTCAACATAAGGCACTCCAGGAGCTACGTATAAACGAGTGGAAGAGGCTGACTTTACTGGTGTGGGTATTTTACAGAAACAGAACTTGTAGCCTCCCAGTAAGAGTTGTGAGGGCAACAACAATTAAATTTGTCCAGCTGTCTCAAAACTATGAGTGTAACTGTATGATGTGGTTGCTTGTGATGGTGTGGGGCAGATCTCAGCAGTTCTGGGGCTCACTTCTAGTTTATGTATTATGCTCCTAAAAGCTCACACTCCAGGGTTTCAGCTAGCCACCTGCAGGATCAGGAAGGGATTTCCCCTCTCCCCCCCCAAGTGTATTCTGGGATGGTTTTTTATTTCCTTCCTCTGAAGCATGAGGGATGGCCGCAGATGGAGATGGGACACTGGACAGGTTGGGCCAGGGCTGAGGTGGCAACGAGCATGCTCTCTCTCTTAGGTGCTTGGCTGGCTGGTTCTTGCTCGCATGCTCAGAGTCTAAGTGATCGCCATATGGGGAGAAATTCCTCTCTCACCCACAAGTCAGATTGGCCATGACTTTGTGGGGTGTTTGCCTTCCTCTGCAGTGTGTGGATACGGGTCACCTGCCAGGATTATCTGGGTATATCTCAGTTAATCATTTCACTACCACGGCCCGGGCCTCATGCCCTGGTGCACCTCAGTCCCCCCTGTTCTCTGCCTGTGGTACATACTAGCTGAATCTAACCATGGGTTGCAATACTTCGCTCTCATTTTGGTTGTTGGGTTCAGTGTGAGGGCACTGGGTGAGGATGGTGGGCCCTTCCTGCCTTAAACGCTAGGACACTCCTTTCAGAGGATAGGTAGCGAAAGGTACATTTGCACTGTGCAGTTCGTAATGAAGGGAGAATCAAATACCCATGTGATGGGAACAGGATACTGCTTTTAAGTACATGCCATGTAGAGCCATTACTCCAGTTCATCAGTGCTAATCGTCAATCTTTCCACAGCCCACTGCTGGCTTATTAAGACATTCAATTAAAGTTTCCATCGCCACCTTCCTTCCTGGTTGGAAGGTGACGTACCTTATTACCACCTTGATCCACATAGCGGGCAGTGTTGTTGTAGACTCTCAGCATTGGGACAAGCCCATTGGAATTTCCATTTGTCTGCAAAGACACATGAAAACCATCAACCTCTGGAAGCTGGTTGGTTTGTGAGGCTGCTCTTAGACAGACTGCCAATGAGACACAGCAAACATCAAGGCCCTTACAATGAAAGCCATTTCTTGCCCACTGCAGATAAAAGCTGGCTACGAGAGAACTAATCTTTTAAATACAACATGGAAGTAGCACTCTCTGTCAGCTAACAAGGGCTCTAATAAGCATCTGTTTATACAAGCCACACTTTGAATGTGCTTTGCTTTAAATTTGTGTTGAAATACTCAAAAGCATTATTTGGAAACTTGCAAGAGGTGTTATTGCTCATGCACAACATGGAGAAATCCAGCAGTTTATGAGTCCTGAGGTATCTGCTCCCATATCTTACTTCTTTACAAATTAATAACTAATTGTCTGATGAAACACCGACTTTTCTTTCTGAACATACCTCAATCTGAAACCAAAGCACTGTAATAGGAACACTATGTTATCTGGCTTCATACCATAAAAAGAAGGTGCAAGCTACTGGGTTAGATGTACCTCCCTGACACGTGAAGGTATAAATCAGCATGGTATAATTATAATAATTATGGAGATATACCTATCTCATAGAGCTGGAAGGGACCCCGAAGGGTCATGGAGTCCAGCCCCGTACCTTCACTAGCAGGACCAAGTACTGATTTTTGCCTCAGATCCCTAAGTGGCCCCCCTCAAGGATTGAACTCACAACCCTGGGTTTAGCAGGCCAATGCTCAAACCACTGAGCTCTCCCTCCCTACACATGGTGTGCCATTTACTCACTTACCCCAGCAATGTAGCTGCCAGTGGCTCGGATACAGCTCACAGCAACACCAATTCCACCAGCAGATTTGGAGATCAGCGCACAATGCTTTAGAGTGTCATAGATTCCCTCAATGCTGTCATCCTTCATACACAGCAGGAAACAGCTGAATGGAAACAAAAGGGAGTTGACATCGGACAATTCAAAATCAAAGCGAACAATACCATAGAAGGCGTGCAGAAACCGGCCGAGGATTCTCTGGCATCATTAACGCTTTAGGGGTCAGGTAAGTGAAGCAAAGAATATGAAGCAATTTGCAGAGCATTGTAAAGCTCTGTTTTTAAAGAAGCTCACGTGCGCAGCTGAGTTTAATCATCATGTTTTTTAAAAGCTAATTTCTTTAACCTAAGTTATAAGTGTAACAGATATTAAAACATATTTTAAAAAAATCCAACTATTTCTTGCCATTTATTTTTGTGTTTTTAGCATCTCAGCTTGGACAATGAATGGTTAATAACCATGATTAATTTTGTTTCTAGTTAATTTTACTTTTAGGTTCTCATGCACTTCAGGAGAGAGGAGTATTTAAACAATTTTTAGGAATTAAAAAGATACTTATGGAATCACTTCTATTGGCCTTAGGCTTTTGCAGATTTTTTCTTTATAAATATAAAAAATACACACATTTTGGGCCATATCTGACAAATTACAGATAATTTTAATTAGGCGTCGCCAAAGTGCAGCTACCCATTGTCACAGGACATTTCATTTGAACAGAAACCACCTCGTGCCCAGCTCCCTCCTCTGCACGTAGTGTGAGCCAAGCCTGGCACCCTGAGGTACCTGGACAGCTGAGGTCGGTTGGTGCCAGCATTGAAGAGTGTGGGAGACGCATGGGTAAACCACTTCTCAGATAGGAGGTTGTAGGTTTCTATCGCAGCATCAATGTCGTTTTTGTGGATTCCCACCGATACCCTCATCAGCATGTGTTGGGGGCGTTCGGCAACTAGACACCAGAAGGGAGAGAACAGGAACATAAGCATTCCATTTAGAGCCAGTTTTGACAGACACGGATCGTGCAAAAAAAGAGGGACTAAAATATGCCACTGAAGAAGCCTGAATGGTCAGAATTCTAGGCCCCAAATGTTTTACCTATACTGAAGTGGTTAGAATCAGAGGCTAGCCATTTTCAGGATTCTAGGTACATTATAATAAAATTAATAATAATAATAATCTCTCACTATTATGGATGCCCATGAAATTTCAGACACGAGGTGACAACAGTTGAAACTTATGGTGTTCTAGCCACGCCAACTTCAGCTCTATTACAAATACCCAAACACCGAGATTGCAAATGGCCTCTCGCACCGCAATTCCTAAAATGTGGTATCAGCCTGCTGGAGATGAACACATTCTGGGTGTCCTGGTGCATGAGTGGTCTCTGTGCCAATAGAATCCACGTGCTGGATGCATGAAGTGGATTCAGCCATTACTTAAAACAGAACACCCAACTAAACTCAATGCGGCACTGTAACTAATAATTGCTTTTAGTACAACTGAAAGCCTTCCCACAGCTATGGCAAAGAGATGCTTATGTCTTACTAAAAGATGTTTGAGGAGGGAGTGTTTGTGGGTGGAGGGGGACCGAACAAGATGTGGACAAGCAAATTACAAATATGCTGTACCCTCTTGGAAAATAATGGACACTGAAAATTGTGAAGGAAGCTACCTAGCCACATTTAGATCCTGCAGAGAATACATCCAACAGGAACAGTCCGTTCTTACCTTTCGAATTGATTTTCAGCAGATAGGAGCGCTCTAGAGTCTTTAAAGAAAGAAAAGCATCTCAGTTATCAGTCGCTCAGATTCCAGTTTAAAAACTGTAGCGATTAATGCACAAAGCTCTGGGACCAAAAACCCAACTCTCAAGCAGCTTGGCTCTCCCAGTACCAGGTTTCCTATACAAGCTCAGTTCTCTGCTCGTCTTCAACCTTATTACTGAAATAGCAGCCAAGGTGGGCTAGATGCTATCCAGTCATACGTCAGCAAGGTCCCTGCCCTGAGGAGTCCGCAATCTACGCAGACACAGTACAGATAAAGGAGTGAATGCATAATGAGGTTTAGTACTTGCCTTCGATCCATGGTTTTGGTAGAGGCTGGGGGGGGGGGGGGGGGGGGGGGGGGGGGGGGGGGGGGGAGAGGAGAGAGAGAAGAGAAAACTATTTCCCTCAATACACTTCCTAATACTGTCATCATTAATTATGTTTCATACCTAAGGACTAACCTAAGTGCCTACGGACTAACCAAGATCAGAGCCTCATTGTGCTGGGCACTGAAGAAACACGTGGTAGACAGTCGCTGCACCAGAGCTTACAATCTAAGAGACACGGGTTGGTGGAAGTGTGTATAACAGAGTAGACAATGCAATGGTGGCAATCATGTTAGTTCCACAAGATTGGATGGGGAGAGGAGGGGAGCTGAAATAGGTTAGCGAGGTGGGCAGGGATAAAGTAAATGGGAAATCAAGTGAAGGAAGAGGAGGAAGGTTAAGAGGGGCAGCTGTGGAGACAGGCTGAGGTGAAGACACTGGGGAGGGTGGGAAAGGGAGCTGGAGCAAACAGCAATCAGCACAGGGGACAGAACGTCTAATCAGAAGTGTAGAAATCTACACTGAGCACATCACCGGCCACCGACAGCACCAGGAGGCGTGAGCCAGAGTGACATCGTTCTCCCACTACGAGAAAGAGACCAAGTGACCTTCTCCGCTGGATCATATGAACTGGAACCATAAACTCCCTGAACATTAAATCTCACCAAATGAGGGTCAATCCATCCTCATCACCATATCCACTCATTATTATCCACACCCGAACATAGCCACTTTATGAATTTCATACCCTCATATCTCAATGTTCGTACTTTGACCCATCAACCTTTTACCCCCAATCGGGGATATTGCAGATTATGTATTCCTCATGCCACTCTGTATTCCTCATGCCACTCTGAAGCATGAGGGACAGCCACAGATGGAGATGGGACACTGGACCCCTCATGCCTCATGCCACTTTATCTTAAACCAAACTTTGCACCCTCGATAATCTGTACGTTATTCCCTGATAACCAGAAACTCCTATGCTCAAACTCTGTTCACTATTGTATTTATTATCATCATCTTAATAAAATTTTTAATACTGATGGAATCATCCATGTCTCTGCTTATGCCGCTGCTCTTCCAGCTTGAGTCTCTGGCTGGCTCCTCCCTGAAGTTTCTTTTCCTTAAGTCCACATAGCTGGAGGAGGGGGATGCCATAGGGATCCCAGTGCTGGGGGTGGGGGGCGTCCCCCTGCCCAGTTCTGAACTGGGGGGCTGATTTTGTTAAGGAGGACAGAGCTAGGGTTTAAGTGGCCAATCCCATGAAGTGCCGAGCACCCTTGGCTCCTACAGACTTCAGTGGGCATCTCAGAGGGTTGGACCCTAAACGGCTCCCTGAAGAAGTGTGTTTTAAGGGTGGATATGGAGGAGAAAACAGAAGCAATGCAGACTGGCTGGGGGAGAAGGGTCCGTGCAGCAGCATGGAAGAATGCACAGAGATGAATGGGAGGACACGCAGGGGACAGATGTGTAGCTTGTCTGAACAGTGGGGGGAAAGCTTTTATCAGGAATACGAAGACCTGATGTGTTTGGATTCAGTTACTCCTTGAGGAATAGCATGTGCAAAGCAGACTCCTGGCAGAGCGTCCAGTGCCTCTGCTGCAGGGAACTTACAGCCCAAATGCTAGAGAGGAACACACCTTTGCCCAGGCCTTGCAATACATCAACCCAGGTCAAAGAGGCTGCAGCCTCACACTGGGAAATTCTGCAGACAATCAGGCCAGAGTATTTAGCTTCCACATCACCCACTTTTCTTCTATGGAGAGAAGCTATTTGGCATGTAGACTTCAGAGTCATTACAAACAGAGGTGCTGGGCTTCAACTGGCCCTGGGCTCTCATACACATTCATCCGTTCCGCCTGCTTTCTCCTTCAGTAGTTTCAGTTTATGCTGTGTCCTGTTCCTAAATCCCAACTAACTCAAACTAAAGCAGTTAAGCATGGAAGTCCACCACAATGGTGCAGAAGCTGTGCAGAGGGCTAAACACATGAGCATATACTGCAATGCTGAGTGACTGTGGAGAGCCCCATTGCACACGATCCCAACCAAAACAGGTGGCTTTATTAGTCACAGCACAAGAGTGTGCTTCCCTGTAACGTTTTCCACCACCATTCCCTCCAGCCCCAAGGCCAACTAACCATACACTCAAAGGATTTAAAGGTGCATTAATGGATGTCTTTAGGCTGTCAAAAATAGCACTTGTGCTAGATAAAAATGGCACCGTGAAGCTTTCAGAAAACAGTGGCATACGACTCAGGCACCACAGACAAAGCAAGGCTGAGAAATCATAGAGGAAGGAACACATGGCTCATTCAAATTTGGCCACTGTTTTTTGGAAGCCACCTTCATTACTACAGTCTCTTTCTGCAGCAATGAAAACGATTTGGGTTTTTTTCCTTAGGTTGCTAAGGCTTTGAAAAAAAAAAACTAACAATCTTCACTCTCACAAGAAACCTGGTCTTTACCTTAAAGCCAAAGTAGTTGTAGGAGAAGTCTCTATCGTAGATGATGGCGGAGTTCAGGCGCTGGGGATGAAACAATTCAGAGACAGGTTAAGCACTTAGACTGTGGAAACCATCTTCCCTAACATCAGACCCACACAGCTTCACATTACAAGAACAACGGTGCTTATTGTTCAGTGCCTCTGGTTTTCATGCTTCTGGCCTCACCATGACTCCATAGCTACAGGCACCAGGCAGAAAACCAGCGCATGCAAGGCTTTCTTGGCAAATGCAGCTGGCATCCTATGCTAAGTATTAATGAAAATTCCACTAAGGGCAACATCCTGGCTTCTGGCCCTGCTCACCCATACACCTGCATTCTAGTTAGACCTCACACAGGAAAATTCAGAACAAAATATCATACTCAGGTTGCAACCTAAAGGAGACAGATAACAAACCTCATCTCTCTCCTTGAAAGACTGTTCTCTATTAAATAAATGAGGAGATTCTGTTATTTTATTAAGTTAAGAACCAACCACTCTTTGTCCAACTACCAAATGGGCCTCAGACACTCTAATCTCACAGTGCTGGGGGCCATATAAGATCAGGGATAGATGTCCTTCATATAACAGCATCAGAAGTATCCTTCAGTGGTCAGAATTCCAAATGTTGTTGTCCAAAATGGAGCAGTCACCGTCTGTGTTAGTATTTACATCAGCGCGTGATTTTTTTTTGGCCCTACAACCAACATGGTTTACTTTCGTATTTAGAAGTTTAAAATATCACAGAACATAGTTTGCTGGATCTTAGAAACATCAGATCCCATGAAGTGCTACATACATCTTTGTTAGCCAAGACAATGTCTAGCGTTTCCTTGGCGATCATTGGAGAGTGTCTGCCATTATGAGGGTTTACATAGTTGTACAAATCTTCCATGACATCTATGAAGGAAATGGAAAGAAGAGTCAAAGAAAAGCCATTCACAGACTTTTATTTACACAGTCTGAAAACTATAATTACAGACATTGAACATGCCTGGACCACCGCACTTCTCCCAAACCTAGCCCACACGAAGTGTCTTCAAAAAATACACGTTTGTTTGTTCTTCTACCTGTCCAATGGCAGGGAATATCTACTACTCAGAAGCCCCAGAATAATTTGTTTTTATGAAAGAAATTCTAGGAATACAAAGTGTCCAGTGATAGTCAGACAGATGCTAAATAAGCCTAGTCCATATAAAGTTTACCAAATGGGTCTTGGCTAAAAGTAACTTTAAAATTTTAATTTATTCTCTTCTCATCCTTACACAGATGTTTCTATTTTAGGATGAGAAGAGAGAGGCAGTGAGGACATCCAGGTTTTAACAGTGAAGTGCTCCAGTAGAAACTATTCATTGGAACATTTCTAACAAGAAAGGTAACTAAGCTTTCTCTATAATGTGGGCAATACTACATAATCAAACTCTCTCAGCGTATGTGCAGTGTGCCCAGCCATTCGATAGCATCATCACCCGCCAGGTGACGAGCTGGTGGAATTAAACGTCTCAGATACACAGGCTCAACACTTAATCACTCCTGTTTAAGAACAAGTTTACCATAGTCCTATCCTCGAATGCTCCAAGCTCTCCACTGGCTCCCTCCTCAACAAGGGAGCACAGGTTGTTACTCAAGTGCCCACAGACACACTCACCACTGAACACTTTCTTGGTTTCTTTGTGCAAGTTGGAGACCGCGATCCTTGCTGCTAGGATGGCATAGTCGGGGTGCTTGGTAGTGAGGGTTGCGGCTGTCTCAGCAGCCAGTGTATCCAGTTCCACAGTTGTGACACCACTGTACAGACCCTGGATCACCTTCATGGTGATCTGTGCCTGGGGAAATCAGAATTCTGCACGTTAGCTACCTGTGTTTCAGGGACAAAACCATCCTTACAGCAACAGTCTAGAACAGGGGCGGGCAAACATTTTGGCCTGAGGGCCGCATCGGGTTTTGTAAATTGTATGGAGGGCCGGTTAGGGGAGGGGATCATGGCCTGGCCCCCACCTCCTATCTGCCCCCCTCCCCTGGGACTCCTGCCCCATCCAACCCCCCCGTTCCCTGACGGCCCATCTGGGACCCCTGCCCCATCCACACACCCCCACTCCCTGTCCCCTGACGGCCCCCGGACCACCGCCACCCCATCCAACCCCTCCTCTCATTCCTGACTGCCCCCCCGTAGGACCTCTGCCCCCATTCAACCCCCTGTTCCCCTGCCCACGACCACCCCAACCCCATCCACACCCCCGACCACCACCCTGAACTCCCCTGCCCTTTATCCAACGCCCCCTACTCCCTGCCCCCTTACTGAGCTGCCTGGAGCGCCGGTGGCTGGCGGCACTACCAGCGCGCCGCCCAGCTGGAGCCAGGCCACGCCGCCGCTGCCACCACCACGCAGCACAGAGCACCGGGTCAGGCCGGGCTCTGCAGCTGCGGTGCCCCAGGAGCTCACAGCCCTGCTGCCCAGAGCATTGTGCCGGAGCGAGCGAGCTGAGGCTGCGAGGGAGAAGAGACAGCAGGGGAGGGGCTGGGGGCTAGCCTCCCAGGCCAGGATCTTGGGGGCTGGACGGGATGGTCCCGCGGGCTGGATGTGGCCCATGGGCCATAGTTTGCCCATCTCTGGGCCATAGTTTGCCAACGCCTAGCATTGTATTTACTGTTTGCAAGCGAAGTTATTACAATATGTGCTTCGCTTTAAACAGCAGATGATAAAAGTGATTTATAGACTGAGCTGCCTTGATAGAGGGAAAGCACCAGGCCTTAAAGTTACAAACGTCTAGCGACATCTTGGGGGAATGAAGAGGGGAGAAATATAAAAATGAGGTATTGATCAGGAATCATGTGATCATGCACACGGTTTTGTATGCAGTTCATTTCCTAAATGTTAATGTGTCCTGTTGAAGTGGTAACACAAAAGCAGGAACACCACATCCAAACCTGTACTTGCTCAGGAATTTTCAAACTCCAAACAGCATTCTGACTTTTCACATGCCTGATCAGGCATGTAATTTGTTATATTTAAACTAAAAATAGTTAATGCTAGTACAGTTTGGAAAGGGATGTAAAACTTCATGTTTTAGGGCTTAGACCAATCTCTAACTATTAGGGAATAAGAGGAGACTCTGTCACATCTACCCACTGGGATTTTTTTTTTTTTAAATGCTGCTGCACATTGAGTGGATGTTTTCAGAGAACTATCCACAAGGACTCCAAGATCTCTTTCTTGAGTAGTAACAGCTAATTTAGGCCCCATCATTTTATATGTATAGTTGGGATTATGTTTTCCAATGTGCATTACTTGGCATTTGTCAACATTGAATTTCATCTGCCATTTTGTTGCCAAGTCACCCAGTTTTCTGAGATCCTTTTGTAGCTTTTCGCAGTCTTCTTGGGACTTAACTAATCTTGAGTAGAAGTAAAAGTAAAAAGTAACTAACTTCATTATTATAGCCCAGTCACCAGGTTGCTATACTAGGAATCCAGAGACCTAGATTTGATTCTTTGCTCTGCCATTGGCTGGGAGTGAGACAACTTACCTCTCAGTGTGTCAGTTTCCCCAACTGTAAAACAGGGATCATGATTCTCCTGCCTCTTTGTAATGCTCTTTAGATCCATGGCTGAGAAGTACTACTACTTATTTCTAATGCACTGACAGCATCCTAAGTGTTTTACAGACATAAATAAAGACAGGGCCTTTGTGACCCATGGCCCTAATCCTTCAGCTTACTCCACATGGATGGACTCATATGTCCATGAAAAACCCCATGGATGTTAAAGGGGCAATGCATGGCTACTGAGGGGAGCTGCTTGCAGGATCAGGGTCAATATCCACTCCTAGGCTGTTCAAACGAATAGAGCAGTGGTACTGTTAAGAGAGGGAAATTCACTTCTGATAGAAGAACACTTTTGTGTTTTAACAAAGAAAACTAATACTTCTCTTTCAGACTGGCATGGACACAAATATAAAGAGAGTTGTAAAAAGGACATTTTTTTAAAAAGCCATGTGATTGCTACTCTATTTTAATGAAGAGAAGCAAGATATTCAAGATGAAATGGCAGGGAGCTTCCTAACACCAGGAACATGATCACTTCAAACCATGTTTGAGGGATCCACCAGAAGGAATTTATAACAGGTAAACGCAAATCTCTGTCTCAGACTTTGCAGCTGTGAGGGAGAGGAAGCCAAGCACAAATCTCTGACAGAATCAAGTTACAGTAGAACCTCAGAGTTATGAACACCAAAGTTACAAACTGACCAGTCAACCGCATACCTCATTTGGAACCTGAAGTACACAATCAGGTAGCAGCAGAGACGACCAAAAAAAAAAAAAAAAAAGCAAATACAGTACAGTACTGTGTTAAACATAAACTACTAAAAAATAAAGGGAAAGCAGCATGTTTCTTCTGCATAGTAAAGTTTCAAAGCTGTATTAAGTCAACGTTCAGTTGTAAACTTTTGAAAGAACAACCCTAAGTTCAGAGTTGCGAACATTTGAGAGTTACGAACATTCCCAAGGTGTTTGTAACTCTTGAGGTTCTACTGTATAAAAAAAGTAAAGGACACAGTGGTTACCATTAAAAAAGCAGCATTTGCCAACAGTTCACACGTAGGGGTGATGGGACATGCCAGCATCTCCCCTTATACTAAGAAGGGGGAAATAACTGGGTGGCACCTGGATTGCAAATGGTGGCTTTTCAATGGTCACCACTGTAGCATGGTGGAAGGTGGAGAGGATACAAATCAACTCACAGGATCGACGAAGTCGGCATTGAGTCCATAGCAGAGCTTCTGGATCCGAGAAGTGATCTTGTCAAACATGACACGCTCATGGCGCCCATCTACCAGGTGTATAGGAAGAGAGGGGAGGAGAGAAAGAGAGACCGGCCTTTATGCAGCAGCACGAATGACAGCCAGCCACACGCAGCAGGGGTCTGTGGGGCCTCACCACCACCTATGGCCACCAAGTTATCTCTGTGCTCTCCCCAGCACTCCAAGGGCTCTGCTCCACAGCTCTGTGAGCAGCACCTGAGGAGCCCAGCCCTACGGGGATTATTGATGTTATTTGTGGGGTTCCCCATTCAAGGAAAGGCGGATTGGTGGAGATCCAGATGTTAGGTGCCCAGAGTCACAGGAGGTAGGGATCCCGGTCTCCAGAGGGGCTGCCCCTCCAGTGGTGCTACAAGTGGGGTTCCCCACTCAAGGAGAGGGGAATTAGTAGGGGTCCAGAGTCACAGGGAGTAGATATCCTCACATATGCCAACGGACAGGCCTTGGCCAGGGGGCCGGTGTTACGTTTGGGGGGCACACACTCCAGGGGGCCCGGTGCCGTCTGTAGGGTCCCCCACTCCAGGAAGGAAGGAGGATGGGGGGCAGGGAACATCATTACGTCTAGGGGGTCCCACACTCCAGGGGCAGGTGCCTAGCGCTATTTGGGGGGTCTCCCCTTGGGGAAAGAGGAACTGGCTGGGGAGAGCTGGTGTTAGGGGTGTCACACTGCTGGGGTCGGGGGCTCAGCACCATCTGGGGGGCCGCCCCCCTCAGAGCGAGGAGAAGCAGCAGGTGCCCGCTCCGGGACAGGGGAGCTGGGGGTGTCCAGGGTCCCACACCAGGGCTGGGGGCTCTGCACTCCAGAGAGCCTGAGGGGCCCTGACCCGCTGAGCCCGGAGCCGGGGGGGGGGGGGGGCGCCTGGAGCCGGGGGGGGGGAGGCCCGTTGAGCCCCCGGGGGGGGGAGCCCGGAGCCGGGGGGGGGGGGAGCCCGGAGCCGGGGGGGGCGCAGGCCCGTTGAGCCCCCGGGGGGGGAGCCCGGAGCCGGGGGGGGGAGGCAGCCGGGAAGGGGGGGTCTCACCTCGCTTGATCACGTGCATGGCGGCGGCTCGGGCCGGGCGCTCGCGCTCTCGGGTGTGTGTTTGAGCTTCAGGCGCGACCTGCGGCTTCCCGCTCCCGCCAACCGCGCCGTTGATCCCGTCGCGCCGCCGTAGCGCCCCGCCCCGCCCCCTCCCATCCGGTGGAGGCCTCGGCCGCCATCTTGGATACGGGCAGAGGCCCGACCCGGGGCTCCAGCCCAGCCCGGCCCGGCCCGGGGCCCAGCGCTTCCTCGGCCCCTCCCTCCTCGCCCTCTCTCCCCGGGAACGCGGCACAGGGGGACGGGACCAACGCGGGACAAGGGAGGGAGCCTTGCCCGGTTCCAAGATGGCGGCCGAGATCCCGCCTTCCCGTCCCCTCATTTCAGCTGCCAGCTGAGGGGGGAGCTGGGCGGCTTCCGGCCCGGGCTGGGCTCCCCATGGCGGGGAGGGGAAGATAATAGGGGATAGTCCCTGAGGGAGAACTCATAGGGAGAAGGGAAGACTCCCGGATGTGGGGGAGACTCATGGGGGGAGGGGAAGAGAAGGGGGGACTCCCTGGGGGATGGGGGACTCTGAGGGTGTGGGGCACACATGGGGAGAGGGGAAGGGAATGAGGGACTCCTTGGGGGGGAGGGAGAAGGGGAGATACCATGAAGGTGGGGGACACTCGGGAGGGGGGGAGGGGAAGAGAAGGGGGGACTCCCTGGGGGAAGAGAGCCCCTCATGGGTGGGCAGGACCTGTTGGCAGTCTCTCCCCTTGGCGCCGGTCTGCACCTCTCAACCCGCATGAACGGCCTGAAGGTGGGGCCCGAGCCCCTGGGAAAGGGATTCCCGCAGGAGGGCTAAAGTGCTGTGGGGTCCCAGCCCCATCGCTCACCCTCGCTTGGCAGGTCTTCAATTCTGGTGTAACTAACTGTCGAGCATAGAAATTGGGGTCTGCCCTGGCTGTGCAGAGGTAGGGAAGGCCCCACTTCCGCTACTCATGCTACTGCCAAGGCAGTTCCCCCAAGGCTTGTCTGCACAGGGAAATTGACTTCACTTGGCTGTTCCACAGTAGTCATTCCGCTATGCCGGAATAACAGTTCTGCTCTAATGTAGCTAATCTGGACTAATTCCCCATGTGGATATTCTTTTCTTGAATAAAAGTGATTTAATTACAGAGTAATTACTCCCAAATAATTACTTCCAAAGCGAGTAATTATTCTGGAATAAAGTCACTTTTGTTTGGGAATAGAGTGTCCAGCTGGGGGAGTTGTCGACACAAAAATAATAAATCAGTTTCCGTTTTTGTCCTCCCTTTAATCTGTAAATTAATCCAGAATTAAAGCAAATTTTCCACTTCCCCAGTAGATGGCATCATTGGACTACTTTTTCTACCATCCACTCCCCCAAAAAGATATTACTGTTATTATGCATTGTTTGTATTAGGCTAGTACCCGTTGCAGATACCGTCTCTCTAGGCCACTGAGCAAATATGAGGGACCCAGGATACTAGGTATTGTGCATGCATAGAACAAAAAATTGCCCCTCGCTATCTAAGGCCACATCTATACTACAGGGACTATAGAGACATAGGTACAGTGCTGCAGCTATACTGACAACCTTGTAGTGCAGACACAGCCTACAGTGACATAAGGGGCTTTTCCACTGTAGGAACACCACCTCCCTGAGCGAGGGTAGTTGTGTCTACACCTGGAGTTAGGCCTGCATACCTACATCGTTGCATTGTCCAGGGGTGTGGATTTTTCACATCCCTGAGCAATGTAGTTATGTCAATGTAAATTTTAAGTGTAGAGCTGATCTAAGACTAAGGCGAGACAACAGTTTAATATAACAAACAGCTGGAGGGAGGCCATACAAATAATGAGGCAGTTATGATTATGTCTAAGGACTATGTAATTAGCAGCCATCACAGAACTTCAGCAGCCTGTTACCAAGCATTTAGTATTTAGCAGCGTAGGTTGGTTTTACTAAGAGATTTAAAAGAGGCCAACGTGGTTACTTTGCAGTTTTTCATAGTGAGCGCCTCTCATGCAGAAGGAGCAGTATGGGAGAAAGATTTTTGCAGCTGCATTTTGAATGGCTAAAATGGCTTTGTTTTGACTGGAGACCTTGGTCAGAGTTTGAGGTGGAGGCTGCTTAACCGTTTCAGTCCCCTGTTTACAATGGCTTCTTTATATTTATCCTGAATGCAAGGTGGCAGTTACACCCCGCCCATAATATCAGGGTTTAGCCTGACCCATAACATTTGTCATATACAGCACCTTTCGTCCAGAAGACAACATGCTGTTTACTAATTCTATACAGAAATCACTTCTACTTTTGAAAGGCAGCCATCTCTGGGGGGAAATGCCGCAGGTGCTTAACAACGTTATGCAACTACATGAGACAGGAAGCTGAGGAGAATGCCATCGTGCAAGGAAAATGAAGGAAGCAGAATGTAATCTAAGTTATAATTTGGCTGGGATAGTGGGGCTAACACCACGGTTCTAACAAAAATTGCCCTGGGAGCTTTAGTGTTGGGACCTCAATTATTCATTTCTTCTGAAAAAACATGCTACTTGCAGCAGAGGGTGCTCCTTAGCTGCACATTAGGGCATCAGTTCAGTACTGACTCAGACCAAAAATGGCCAGCTACTGACTAACTAGCACTATGAGACTCTTGTCAGGGCTCCCATTTAAACAGTAACCCTGCTCAGCTTGTGAAAGCTACTAGGATTCACTGCACAAGGCTACAAGTCTTGCAGTACCCTAATATCACGGATGTGAAGAGGGAATTTCTTGGAACTGATTAGGGAATAAAGCAGAACGGGTTTCAGAATCTGCAGTGGTATATTTTGAAGTATGTCTTGGAAAGGTCTGCTGAGGGGAGAACGCAGTTTGGTTCAGTTGGAGCCCACGCTGTGCTCACTGATCTTTCTCCCGGTTGTTTTATTGCACCTTCTTTGAGCGTCTTATAGTAACTGACGAGGTTGATTTATTTTACTAGAACGTGACAGCACCCGATGGGTTAAACTGTGACAGAGGAAACCAGACTTCTCCTTCTGGGGTGTGACTGCGACTACATCTGAAAGATCAGAATTAAAAAAGAAGATTCACACTCTGAGATGATTATGGAAGGAAATTATGCAACAAAGAGAGGGCTTATTGGAACTGTTGTGTTACCTCCCAGCTCACTGCCTCCTTGGTAAGGAAACTACAGGCTGGAAAGAACCTCTGTACAAACAAGTTTCAGTGTGGAAGCCATGTTAGTCTGTATCAGCAAAAAGAACCAGGCTAGCCCACGAAAGCTTATTCTTAAATAAATTTGTTAGTCTCTAAGGTGCCACAAGTACTCCTCGTTCTTTGTGTACAAACAGGTTCCCATAATTATTCTCTTGCTGATTTCCACAGTAAAATGCGTTCCGTCTAACCAGGCTCTTTCTACCTGCCAACCCTGCAGGTGCAGCTGGTCATGTGAACAACTGAAATCAGGTCCTTTCTGTTGCACACTATTGTCAACTGAACTCAAAGTCTCTGGATAATGACCATGGGTGAGGTGGACTAGAATGGAGATGATCAGAAGAAACACACAGTGCCCTCAACTCCTATAGACGTCAGTGGACATTCTAGTTTAGCCTATCTAGGTTCTTATGCTATGGTATTAACACTCAGCACTTTGCTGGATCTGGCCTGTAAGAAGAAGGAAGTATAGGTTCCAGATTCTCCATGGCCTATTTATTTACATACTTACGTCCTGTCAATCTCTGTTATGCAAAACACTTAAGCGCCTGCAATGGGACTGTTTAGAATGATCAAGTTTTGCTGTGGAAATCAGTGAACTTTACACCTGTGTAAAATGGGTGTAAAACTCTACCGTTCTACACTCACTTGACAGCATTTTGCACAGGCAGAATTGACTACATAGGGTACAGGGTGATGGAGAATCAGGTTACAGCTACTTTTGGGTGGGGTCAAATCTTGGTTGCTTTCCTCACTAGACTTCAGTGGCTCTTGTCACAAGGGTTTGGCCCTTGGGCAGTCATGTAACTGTAACCCTGCTATGGAAGATGCTGCGAAGTGGAAGTTACCACAGTGGCCCAAGGCAGGTCTCTTCTCTTGCTTCATTTCCCTCCAACAAAACAAGTTTGTATGGCCAACTTCCTTTTTTCTCCTGGACTACTCAGCTTAGATTGTCATCACAGCACAGAGAAGGAGGTTTATGTATGCAAGCAAGATGGGGGACATAAACATCATTAAGATACACAGGGTTTTCAGCTGAATGGGAGATTTTGTGATGCGGGATTTTGGATAAACAAGTTTTTCAGCTGAAAGTTATTTATATATTTATTCATTTTTTATTTTGATGTGTTCAGTTTTCCACATCTTCCAGCCTCCCAACCATGGCTGCTGGGAGTAGACTTGGATGAAATGGACACTTTCTGCTTTTCAGGATTTTGCTCCACTGAAAAAAGGTTGTAAAGAGCGGCATCCGGATACGGAATTAAGTGAGATTCCTGCAGCGCACCCGAAATGCCATGGAAATGTAGGTATGCAAGGCAGACTCAGAGAAATGAACGTGGTGTTCTGAGTTTGGCAGTAAATGGGCAGAGGGCTGCTTGTGGCAGGGAAGCAGGGACTTAGGAGAGATCAGATATTGCCATTCACTGCGAAGCATGGTGACGAAAAGGGATAGATAAAAACAAGATCAGGGAGATGAGCAACTGGCTGGAGCCAGAGATTGGAAATGATACAGAGCCTTTCAGGCGGAGATCACTGTTTAAAGTTAGCTCCTTTCCAATAGTATCAGAGGGGTAGCCGTGTTAGTCTGAATCTGTAAAAAGCAACAGAGGGTCCAAAGGTGCCACAGGACCCTCTGTTGCCTTTTCCAATAGTAGTTATTGTCCGGTGATTGGCTTTTGTCAAAGGAGGTGATGGCCTAAATCCAGTCCCAAATGGACAGGCATTTACATCACAGAGACCACCAATTGCCCTGCTGGTTGGCATACTCAGCAAAGAGCCCAAGGGCTGAATAGACCTGAAGACTAAAACTACCCCCTACCCCTTCTGCCCTGGTGGGGATAGTACAGGAGAAGCTACTTCCTCACTGTCTATGTTGCATAGAAGCTGGGGTTGGGAAAAGAATGTCACTGTCCAAGGGCTGCCAGGCTGGCACCTTTTGCCTGCACTAGATTCACATCAAATTTATATTAAAAAAAAAATCATTTTAAAAGAGCGAGAGGCTGAAAGTTACCGAGTCACAGACGTTTTCAGATTGCGGGTTCCACTGACCTGTGTATCATTACCAACACTGTGGCTGCTGCTGCTTGTGGCCTCTGGCTGTGCCCAGCATGTGGAGATACTGCTCAAACTGCTGTCCTCTGCTGGTTCGTTTCCTCTCCAGGAGGCTGTTTAACTTGGAGGAGGCAGAAGGCACATGTACTGGAAACAGGATCAGTTTTATTCCCTTCTCTCCCCTTCTCTGTGTTCCTCACTATCCCTGTTTCTCTCTTATTCCCACCACCCCACCCTTCTGCCTTCCTTGGTATTTCCTTACATGTCCCATCTCACAGTGCAGCCCCCACGTCCTGTACTGGAGAGGGAGGGTTGTAGTGATTATTCTTCCAGGGCTTTAATGTCAGTGGGAAGTGCTGGTAAGTGTAACACATGCAAACCTTGGGATATCCATAGGCTTGAGAAGGCAATAATTGAGAGATCTAAAACAGTGGTTCTCAACCAGAGGTACGCAGAGATCTTCCATGGGGTACATCAACTCATCTAGATATTTACCTAGTGTTACAACAGGCTGCATAAAAAGCACTAGCAAAGTCAATACAAACTAAAGTTTCATACAGACAACAATCTGTTTATACTGCTCTATATATGATACACTGAAATTTAAGTACAGTATTTATATTCCAATTGATTTATTTTACAATTATATGGTAAAAATGAGAAAGTCAGCAATTTTTCAGTACTAGTGTGCTGTGACACTTTTGTATTTTTATGTCTGATTTTCTAAGCAAGTAATTTTTAAGTGAGGTGAAACTTGAGGGTACGCAAGACAAGTCAGACTCCTGAAAGGGATACAGTAGTCTGGAACGGCTGAGAGCCACTGGAAAACACAGGTTTAAAATGCCCATGGTCTGTGGGGTCAGTTTGAAATCCTGGCAATATGGCTCAGCCCTCAAATGAAATTAGTTCCAGGGAGTTTACTGTACAAGACCATAATTACTAACCTTTGGCAGAAGTTGATTTTTTTAAATATAATTTCAGCAGATCATATCTATGTTTAAGCATTTTTTTTTATTTTGATCGATTCAAATGTTAG
This sequence comes from Malaclemys terrapin pileata, assembly GCF_027887155.1. NCBI lineage: Eukaryota > Metazoa > Chordata > Testudines > Emydidae > Malaclemys > Malaclemys terrapin. Next base: position 347,069,496 of record NC_071505.1, on the reverse strand, counting down.
CAGTTGGACAAAATTGTGAGGTTTCAGCTTTTTTTTATCCATTTAAATGTTTACAGTTGCAGGAAAGTATGTGGTCATCAAACATTAGGGGGTCAGGCAGTAGTTATTTAAGGACAGTTTCAAAAGTTAAAGCTTTATAAAGAAAATTTTCAACAACACATGTCAACATATACAAAGTAGATATCCTTAAATCAAGCTCTCGGAAGTTTTCAAGCAGCATTTTTCATACTTTACCTATTTGTAAATTGTTTTCATCAATTTCTGTTAGTGACATTTACTAATAAAAATCCTAGCCTTCCAAGCCTAATAATAACGGAGGTCTCATCCTCTCTGCATGGATATGCAGGATGGGGGCCTGAAAACCAGGCTCTATGTAAATGTAATGTTATAACACTCTTGTCATTAACCAAACCGAGCACTAGAGGTCACTGATTCAAAATGAAAAACAATCAGAAAATTCATTAGCGCTCTGGAAATGAAAGTAAAAATTAAAACTCAAAGGGAAAAGCTAACACATTACACATAAGTTTATAGGGGTCGAACCTATCAGTGGTTTGAGCATTGGCCTGCTAAACCCAGGGTTGTGAGTTCCATCGTTGGGGAGGGGGGCGCTATTTAGGGATCTGAGGCAAAAATCTGTCTGGGGATTGGTCCTGCTTTGAGCAGGGAGTTGGACTAGTTGACCTCCTGAGGTCCCTTCCAACCCTGATATTCTATGATTTTATTGAACCCCATCCTGCAATGAGATTTGGACACTTCAGGAGATGGAGAATCCATCACTTCCCCTGGTAGTTAATCACCCCCACTGTTCAAAATTTGTGCCTTACTATTTCTCATTTGAATTTGCACCAGCAAACAAACCTTTAGGGCCATTGCATCAACCCAGGGGGAGCAGACGCTCTGGGGAGCTGAGATCCAGGACTTCTGAATTTTTATTCTAAAGTTTCTTTCCATTTTACTTCAACAGGAAAAAGAGAGCGAGGAGAGACAACAAATAATTGGTGGATGTAATCAGACTTGTTCTGCAGTGACATCTGCTTTCCCATTGCCACCCATGCTCTGCTCCCTAGATCAGAGCTGCCCGGCAGCTTTTCAATAGCTCCAATATTTGGATTGCAGGTAGGTGTCTGTGGTGTGCCTTGCAAGCATACGCCAAGCCTTGCACATTAGATAAGGACATGCATAGTTCAGTGCAGAGAAGTGTGCAGAGTGGGGTCCTGCTTTATTTAATGTACATTTTAAAGATGCACTGTTTTTTTAAAACGCACAGGTGTGGTGTGCATGGGAGACTTACCTCATTCAATGCAAGCCATGTCTCGTTCATGGAACCCTTTTTGTCTGCCTATCTGGGTGTGTGTTTACTACCTGAGTGGCTTGTATGATGTGCAGACAGTGAGGCAAGGCTCCTCTAAGGGTACGTCTATACTTACCTCCAGGTCCGGTGGTAAGCAATCGATCTTCTGGGATCGATCCCGGAAGTGCTCGCCGTCGACGCCGGTACTCCTGCTCCGCGAGAGGAGTACGCGGAGTCGACGGGAGAGCCTGCCTGCCGCATGTGGACCCGCGGTAAGTTCGAACTAAGATAGTTCAACTTCAGCTACGTGAATAACATAGCTGAAGTTGTGTATCTTAGTTCGAAGTGGGGGGTTAGTGTGGACCAGCCCTAACTCTCATCTCACTCACTGCCCATCCTGTGAGGGACACAGAGAATGAGGCAGGGTTCTGTGTAAACCCTCTACGGTAAAAAAAAGCCTGGGTGTTGAAAGTAGAAGGCATCTTGGGTGAAAGTGATCATGAAATCATAGAGTTCACAATTCTAAGGAAGGGTAGAAGGGAGAACAGCAAAATAGAGACAATGGATTTCAGGAAGGCGGATTTTGGTAAGCTCAGAGAGCTGATAGGTAAGGTCCCATGGGAATCAAAACTGAAGGGAAAAACAACTTAGGAGAGTTGGCAGTTTTTCAAAGGGACACTAGTAAGGGCCCAAAAGCAAGCTATTCCGCTGGGTAGGAAAGATAGAAAATGTGGCAAAAGACCACCTTGGCTTAACCACGAGATCTTGCATGATCCAAAAAATAAAAAGGAGTCATATAAAAAATGGAAACTAGGACAGATTACAAAGGATGAATATAGGCAAACAACACAGGAATGCAGGGGCAAGGTTAGAAAGGCAAAGGCACAAAATGAGCTCAAACTAGCTACAGGAATAAAGGGAAACAAGAAGACTTTTTATCAATACATTAGAAGCAAGAGGAAGACCAAGGACGGGGTAGGCCCACTACTCAGTGAGGAGGGAGAAACAGTAACAGGAAACTTGGAAATGGCAGAGATGCTTAATGACTTCTAAGGTTTAAAAGATAAAATAAAAAAAGAACAAGTTAAAAATCACTTAGAAAAGTTAGATGCCGGCAAGTCACCAAGGCCTGATGAAATGCATCCTAGAATACTCAAGGAGCTAATAGAGGAGGTATCTGAGCCTCTAGCTATTATCTTTGGAAAATCAGGGGAGACAGGAGAGATTCTAGAAGACTGGAAAAGGGCAAATATAGTGCCCATCTATAAAAAGGGAAATAAAAACAACCCAGGAAACTACTGACCAGTTAATTTAACTTCTGTGCCAGGGAAGATAATGGAGCAAGTAATTAAGGAAATCATCTGCAAACACTTGGAAGGTGGTAAGGTGGTAGAGAATAGCCAGCATGGATTTGTAAAGAACAAATCATGTCAAACCAATCTGATAGCTTTCTTTGATAGGATAACGAGTTTTGTGGATAAGGGAGAAGCGGTGGATGTGGTATTCCTAGACTTTAGTAAGGCATTTGATACAGTCTTGCATGATATTCTTATCAATAAACTAGGCAAATACAACTTAGATGGGGCTACTATAAGGTGGGTGCATAACTGGCTGGATAACCATACTCAGAGAGTAGTTATTAATGGTTCCCAATCCTGCTGGAAAGGTATAACAAGTGGAGTTCCGCAGGGGTCTGTTTTGGGACCATCTCTGTTCAATATCTTCATCAACGACTTAGATATTGGCATAGAAAGTGCGCTTATTAAGTTTGCAGATGATACCAAACTGGGAGGGATTGCAACTGCTTTGGAGGATAGGGTCATAATTCAAAATGATCTGGACAAATTGGAGAAATGGTCTGATGTAAACAGGATGAAGTTTAACAAAGACAAATGCAAAGTGCTCCACTTAGGAAGGAACAGTCAGTTTCACATATACAGAATGAGAAGAGACTGTCTAGGAAGGAGTACGGCAGAAAGGGATCTAGGGGTTATAGTGGACCACAAGCTAAATATGAGTCAACAGTGTGATGCTGTTGCAAAAAAAGCAAACATGATTCTGGGATGTATTAACAGGTGTGTTGTGAGCAAGACACGAGAAGTCATTCTTCCGCTCTACTCTGCTCTGGTTAGGCCTCAGCTGGAGTATTGTGTCCAGTTCTGGGCACCGCATTTTAAAAAAGATGTGGAGAAATTGGAAAGGGTCCAGAGAAGAGCAACAAGAATGATTAAAGGTCTTGAGAACATGACCTATGAAGGAAGACTGAAAGAATTGGGTTTGTTTAGTTTGGAAAAGAGAAGACTGAGAGGGGACATGATAGCAGTTTTCAGGTATCTAAAAGGGTGTCATAAGGAGGAGGGAGAGAACTTGTTCACCTTAGCCTCTAAGGATAGAACCAGAAACAATGGGTTTAAACTGCAGCAAGTGAGGTTTAGGTTGGACATTAGGAAAAAGTTCCTAACTGTCAGGGTGGTTAAACACTGGAATAAATTGCCTAGGGAGGTTGTGGAATCTCCATCTCTGGAGATATTTAAGAGTAGGTTAGATAAATGTCTATCAGGGATGGTCTAGACAGTATTTGGTCCTGCCATGCGGGCAGGGGACTGGACTCGATGACCTCTCGAGGTCCCTTCCAGTCCTAGAATCTATGAATTTATAGAGCAGGGGTAGGCAACCTATGGCACGCGTGCCAAAGGCAGCACGCGAGCTGATTTTCAGTGGCACTCACACTGCCCGGGTCTTGGCTAGTGATCCAGGGTTCTCTGCATTTTAATTTAATTTTAAATGAAGCTTCTTAAACATTTTAAAAACCTTATTTACTTTACATAATAATATATATATATGGAGATATACCATCTCATAGAGCTGGAAGGGACCCTGAAAGGTCAGCGAGTCCAGTCTGCTGCCTTCACTAGCAGGACCAAGTACCAATTTTGCCCCAGATCCCTAAATGGCCCCCTCAAGGATTGAACTCTCAACCCTGGGTTTAACAGGCCAATGCTCAAACCACTGAACCATCTCTCAACAATAGTTTAATTATATATTATAGACTTATAGAAAGAGATCTTCTAAAAACATTAAAATGTATGACTGGCACGTGAAACCTTAATTCAGAGTGAATAAATGAAGACTCGGCACAGCACTTCTGAAAGGTTGCCAACCCCTGGCATAGAGGGAGGGTCTCCCTCCTATGGACCTTTTCTCTGTGTTTTTTTCTTTTTAAAAAACACCCACCCTAGGAAATTCTATTTAAAAAACGATGTTAAATGAGTGTTAAGTAGGCTTGGAAGAATTCAATTTTTATCTGTAAATGTTAATAAATGTCAATTTCACTGTACAGACACAGATGAACAAATATTTCCAATGATAATAATCAAAATTTACAAATAGGCAAAGTAAGAAAAATGCTGCTTGAGAACTTATTAGGATATTTACTTTATATATTTTGACATGTGAGATTGTCAATTTGTGTGTCAACAGTTCTAGAGCTTTAGCTCTTTGAATCTCCGTTTACTGTCATTAAATAACTATTGTCTGATACAAATGTGACAATTGAAATACATACACATTTAAATTGTTTCAAAATAAACATTGATACGATCCATTTAAATTCGTAACAATTCTGCTAAGCCTAGTGTTCAGGTTACAGGGGAAGTACCCCAAAAGTAGGAAATATTTGCCTCTATTCATTTGATACAGTCTACAAATGCATGAACATGTGTTATTTCCGACTAGACAATGTACGGTGTTTTCTGCAGCCTAGAAAGAGCAGTGGATTAAGCAGTGGCTCTTAAGGACACTGTGTGTCTTGTGTGTCTTGTGTATAAACGCCTTTTGGACTCTTTCTGGCATGCATAAATTATTACCCATGAGAATCTCAATGTTCTTTTAACATAATGCTTTCAGTGACGTCAGTGTTAAGATGCATCTGCGAGGGAAGTGTAGCTCAGTGTGAGAATATGCTAAAGGAGGTCTTTGAGACACCTCCCTTGGCTCTGCAGATAAGAACAGCAGTACCTAATGGGCAGCTAAATAAATTCTGCCTGAGAGCTTCTGCTCACGCTTAGGTCAGCCTGAAAGTTGTAAACCATTTCAAAGAGCTTCCTGAGACCGGAGCTGTTCTGAACAGTCCATTTAGGAATAGCTCGCCACACCTTACATATCCAAAAGTCTGTTCACTAGTGTGCGGGATCGTGAGGCTGAAGTTACCTCTCTATTGTAAGTACTTATATGTTTAAGTGCCCAGCTAGCACCCTCACCATTGGACCAGCTCTCTGTCTAGAAGGATTGAGCCTGCACCCTCTTGCGTACAAAGCAGAACACGTCCCCAATTCCACCAAGCCCAGGAGATGGGAAGTCAGGTTGAATTTTGGGGAGAAGCGAAGGGTCAGGTCCATCCTTGGGGAGGGCTGAAGGGTACAGTTTGGCTTGCAGGGACATCTATGAATCTTTGCCCCTTTCCCCACATTGATCCTGACACTTTGTTGCCCCCATGGGAGGTGAGTGATGTGTAATTAGCAGTGCACAAACATTAATGAATTAATCCTAATTACCAAGTTGTGTTCCTGGTCCCTGCCAAAGATGGGAGATGCCCATAAGCAAGCTCCTTAGGGCAGGGACCATGTCTCTTCACATGTCTGCAAAGCACACAGCTCCTTAAGACCTTCCCAGGCAGGCAACAATAGTAATTCAGCCTCCCGCTGTGTGACATCTCCCTTAGTCCTTTGCCTGCTGCATGCACAGAAAGGGACCGTGTCTCTTTAAGCTTGGGGAGAGCTGCCTTGCCTGAGTGAAGGTGGGTTCTGGTTACTGTGAAGAATCCAGGTGACATGTGAGGCTAAGGGGCGGGGCTTCACCTGGCCCCCAGGTGAGAGCGATATGGGCTACAGTTCCCTAATATCTGTGTCTCTTCCTTCCTTGCCGTGGCTTAGGCTGGAGTAAGTTCTTCCTCTGCCGGCTCCTTTCATTCACCCGCAGGCTTGGAATGAAGCTGTTCCCTGAACAATGGTCCGGGGAGGGTGTAAGGCAGAGTGACTTCCCGGAGCAGGAAATGCCAGCAACTGTGATGCCGGTGAGTATAGCAGGGCTTGGGCTAGGACTAGGACTCTTCCTCTCTAGGTGTCTGGGGATGGTGCTGCGAGTCTCTGATTATCCCCGGACTGGGTGCAGATTGGCAGCCCTAGGGCAGGCTTCCCCACCTGAATCATGACTTGGAAAGGGGGAGCTCTTGAGGCCCCCGTTCAGCTGGGATCACTCCCTGTTGAGATTTGAGCATATGTCTGAGACATCCCATGCACACAACTACTTTCACCTGAGCACCAAACTTTCCAGTTCTTCCTCTCCCGGTGTTGGCTGGGCTGGACTTGGCTTGAACTTGTGACCTAGAGGTGACGGGCTCCCATCAAAAGCCATGGAGTTCAGAGTTGCCAGGCTGGCTGTGTGTATTTAACTCCCCTTGTTGTTACATTTTGTAGCTCCTACCATAAGCAGGGTTCTCCTGCACCTCCTTCCCCATTAGCCTGTAGCAGGCTGCTACAGATGCTGATCTTGGTTGGTTACACAGGTAGATTTGGAGTGATGACTCTATTTGCTTCATTGGTGTTACTGTGGGTCTCTGCTGGAGTGACTGAGATTGGAATCTGGCCCACTAATTGCCTTAGTTCTGGATTTCTGTGGAGGGATTTTGTGTGTGTGTTTAATCCCCGAAGCACCTTTAAGATAGTACATATTGCATCTGGTTACAAAGAATCCAAGCTCAAAAAGGCTTAAATCAGATCATTTATATCCTTTGGAGTGTAGGTGTATAGTGGTGGTGTTTCCTATTTTTGTGCCTCTAGCTCTGATAGTTTATATCACAATCCACCAACAGAGGAGTATAAAAACTCCTAGACCATAAATCCTATCCGGATCCTGCCCATCCCTTGTCTGGACCAGGGTTTCCCACGCTGATGTGGTGACACTCACAACTTGCCAGGTGTATAAAAGTTTCACCTAATGCAGGAAATGAAACAGTTTGCACCTGCCTTCTCCTTTAATACGAGGGAGGAGGGTGAGACCTGTGGAGAATAGAACTCCCAGAATGCAGTGCTCTCTTGATCCAAGTGAGATGCACCAGAATCTCTCCACCCCACTAATTTAGTCTGACTTGCTGCAGGCATGCAGGAAAGACTGTGGCTGGTGTATTTCCCATATATCAGACCCAGTTAATGCACCGTAGCCCGTACCCTGATGGCACTGAGCAGATGTGACTAATGTTTGCGGCTCCCAGAGTGTCTGTGTAGGAGACTGAAATAGACAGAGCCCTCTTCCTCTTCTTGCCTTTGCAGCCCCCATGTGACTAAGCGTGTGGTGCTGTGGGTTAGCAGCGCAGGGTCCACAGAGGCAAAGGGTGTCTACTGCTCAGAGCTGCCATCCTGGACCTTTTGGTTCTGTGCAGCTGGGTTTCCGGGGGACCCTGCCATGGGCGTTAGTCATGTAAAGCCGGCCTGTCTGAGAGAGCTGCAGGCTATGCTGGGGTGTGGCTGCCCTTTCAGGTTTCTGGCAATGGTTCTTGTGTTTTTGCACCCCAGAGAAAAGCAACAGGCACCTGTCATCAGCACTGGTCCTACCACAAACAGCACAACTGCATGGGGGGGGGGGCACCATGCAGATCGGCCCCATCTCCCCTCCTGATAAGGGGGCTGGGACGGGGACTGGCAAACTCCTGATCCCATACACGTCCCCTGTTATCATGGCTCATGGCAGCTCTCTGATCTCCCACCTCCCCTCCCTGCCCCCCAGTAGTCTTTGGGGCACTCTCGCCTGAGGTCCTGCCATCGCAGAGCCCAACTTGTGACTCCGTGCAGGCCTCCTGCTGAAAGGAATGTGAACGATCAGGGTTTTGCTGGGCGGTACCACATGACGGCACCCACCCGAGGGCGATGGCTCAGCCGGCCCTGGTGTGTTTACTGTACACAGAGACGATAGCTATGGAATTGAGATAACTGCACAATAACACTGTGAAACACAGCGTGCCAGCCTGGGTGTAACGAATACGCCGCTCGGGCTCAGCAGGGTCCGAACGGGCTCTGTCGGCCTCTGTTGTTAACAGGGCCAGGCCAAGAGCACCAGTGTCCATTACCCACCTGTTAGCTTTCAAAACAAACAGCTTTGTGCTTTCTCTCACGCTGCCCCACACGCCTGCAAGGCCCTCCCTGTAATCGCTCACAGAGCTACCTCACTGTCCGCCTTCGAATCTCGCCACAAAACTCTCCTTTGCCGTGAGGCCTACAAAAAAACCGGCTGGTGTCCTGAGACCACTGCCAACGGCAGAGCAGGATGGCCTCGTTGTGCTCCCCCATTGGTCTGTCTCTTCATCGCTTGTTTTCAACCATGAACTTTTGGGGGCACGGCCCATTGTTTTGTTCTGTGTCTGTACAGTGCCTAGTGCAATGGAGTTCCTGCTCCTTGACCAAGAACATAAGAACAGCCGCACGGTGTCAGGCCAATGGTCCATCTCGCCTAGTATCTTGTCTCTGCCAGGGGCCAGTGCCAGACTAGGGCTCCTAGGCGCGAAGATAATAAAAATAATAAATGTAAGGTGTTCAGAGAGATGGCACCCCCTCGGCCCCTTATGAATTTCCCCTGGATACCATGCTTTTCAGACAGTGTCTGTCCATGTCTGGAAGGCAGGCAGGGGCAGCCTATTGAGCTACCCGCTAGAGTGCCACTGGAAAGAGGTTCTCCCTGCTGACTACTTAAGCAATAGCCTATTGGAACTAAGGGGCCACATCGCATACAATAATACACGTACGCTAAACATGCCTGACTGCTCGAGCTACACTGTTCCAGGTCTAGACACTTACATGGTCGCTGTCGTATCTGAGCACCTCATGTATATTAGTCTTCACAACACTCCTGTTGTGGGGGAGTCATTGTCACCCTCCTTTTACAGGTGGGGATACTGAGGCACCAGGAGATTAAGTGATTGGCCCAAGGTATCACTGAAAGTCCTGGGAATAGAACCTAGATTTACTGGGTCCCACTCCAGTACCTTAACCCTTAGTCCATCCTTCCTCCGTTAAACTGGCCGACCCGTCCTTAACACCACTGTGGCAGCTAGTACAGCCTTTTTTGGTAGGGTTGGGTGTCTAGTGTCCTATGTGCAATGTGGCTGCCAGTCTGGGTCTCTGGCTGGCTTGTAGCAGACAACAAGGCTTCCACATCAGAAAATCCACCCTCCAGAAGCTGGCCCTGACTGATCCCCTCTTGTTAGCAGCCTCCGCAGAGGCCAAGGGAACTGAAGTGGGGCTGTGGTCAGGGCAGCTGTTGCTCATGCAATACCTCTTCCGTGCATGAACAGAACTAAAAACTCATGGGAAACCGCGTGTGAGCACAGAGACGTGGCACGGCCCTGTGGTATTTTGTCACTTGTTTTCTGCTTCCCAGTATGCAGAGGCTGTTGTGCCTTGGATGTGGCCTCCAAGGCTGGGAAATGACCGGCAGGCAGCTGGCGACATAGACTTGAGCAATAGGACGTGCCGCTTTGGGGAATGTGCTTTGCTGCTGTTACCGACTTCTGAGGGAGCAGGGGTGGGTGTGAAGCTGAAAACACCCATTACAAGAGAAGCGTGGGGAGGTGGTAAGAATTGTGCCAGGATTTAGAGCCAGTTAAAATGACTAATTGCATAGGTGCCCGGAGGCCCCACTCAGGATCGAGCCCTGTTGTGCGGGTGGGTGCTGTAGGAATGCATAGTAAGAGAGCTTGTGGTGTAAGTTAAGACAATGCGACGAGTGGGTGTGACCGAGAGCTGGGGAGGTAAGAGTGTGCTGGCAGCATGGTGTTCCACGGATCAGCTACGAGCACCTTTTGCAGGCGTTGAGTCTGTTTTATCCATCCATGGAGTCTCTGCAGGTAGTACGGCCAGTGCTAAGGGGCCAAGAGAACTTCTGCCTCCCGCCCAGTTTGGCTATCAGAATCCTTGCCTCTCCCACCCTACACACACAGGAAATGTTGTGTCTTTCCCTAAAAACAATCTTAGTTTGAGAGAAGTGAGCTTGGAGGTAGCGTTCTCTAATAGTTCAAGTAGGGGCCTGGAAGTTAGGGTTTCTAGGTTCGGTTACTCTGCTACTGCCACTTGGTGTGACCTTTGGCTTGTCACTTCATCACTGTGTGCCTCAGTTGCCCCATTTCTAAACCAGGGGTGACAATACTGACCAGCCTGGCTAAGAGAAATTCATGTTTGTGCAGGACTTTCAGATCTTTTGAGTGAGGCTGTAAGTGCAGAAAAGGCTTAATTTGTGGTGGTCCCGAGCCCCGGCGCCTCCGGGCCTGAGCCCAGCACCTCTGAATTGCTGCATCTGTTATGAATGTAAAAGAATTGCTTGAGACCCGGCACCTCATTGCTTGAGTCCTGAACCTCTTTCATTACAAATTAAGCACTGGTGCAGAGTATTCAATTTCCATAACAATCAGCCTTGCTCCAAAACGAGCTCTGACCGCCAGTCACTCTTATGGTTTCTGCAAAAAGAACAGGAGTACTTGTGGCACCTTAGAGACTAACAAATTTATTAGAGCATAAGCTTTCGTGGACTACAGCCCACTTCTTTGGATCCGAAGAAGTGGGCTGTAGTCCACGAAAGCTTATGCTCTAATAAATGTGTTAGTCTCTAAGGTGCCACAAGTACTCCTGTTCTTTTTGCGGATACAGACTAACACGGCTTCTACTCTGAAACCTGTTCCTATGGTTTCTGTAATTCTTTTAGGCAGAGGTGGGGTTGGGAGAACGTGCTGGATTTGGGATTCTGTGACCCCTCTACGGCCATTTTCCAGAGCAGTTGTGTTTTGTGAAACAGTTTTTCCATGACCTAACCCATTGTTTCAAAAGGGAAATTTAAGTCAAGACACATAATTTACAGTGGGCTCTGACAGCACTGACTAATAATCCTCCCCTGTGGAGTAGATGATTAAATATCATTATCCCTATTTCACAGATGGGGAAATTGAGTCACAAAGGTTAAGTGGTCTGCCCAAGGCTCCGCAGCCAATCAGTGGCAGAGCTGGGATTAGAACTCATGAGTTCCTGGCCCTGTGGCTGGTGCTCCAAACCATGCTGCCTGTGTGTGTTTCAACCTGACAGTCTTCAATGCCAGAGCATGGTGCTTTGATTACACTCAGTCCAGAGGAGTTTATAACTTAAGGACCTGACCCGGTTGGGTGCTGAGCCCCTTTGGGCCCCACTGGCTTGTCTAGGGCACTGAGCGTCCCCAGCACTCATTGGACTGGTCCCTACGTTCTCGGTTCTGCCTGCTGGCTCTGACCTGGTTTTTCCAGCTCCGTCTCTGCTGGCGACTGGCTCTTCTCAGTGTAGCGCTGAATAAAATACAGTGTCCTGCCTCCTGAGTCCCCACCCCAGGAACTGCTAAGGGAGAAAAGGGAGAAGCTGCTGCCGGCTCCCAAGGTCTCCGGCTTCCACCAGAGCATCCCGGCTGCTGTTAGGGTTCAAGGAGCAGAGCTGACCTCAGTCGGGGGCTGGGGAGTGTCGAGGGCTCACTCAGCTCCCACCCTGCAGTCTGATTTGGGTGAAATCTTCCCCCCACTCAGTCACTGCTGCTAACTGTCCCTGCAGATTGGCAGACTGTGAAATCCACTGCTCCACTCATATCAACGCTGCCGGCAGCCGCTGCCGAGAGCCCTGGGAGTCATGCATCTGCCACGTTCCCTGCAGCCCTTTCTCTCTGCTCCTTCCTTCCTCTGGTGTCCTAGGCACTAATCAAGCCCTGTCCTGCCATTTGCTTCAGCCTGCCTCTCTCTCAGGGTGCCCGCTGGCTCAGCTGCCTCCAGCGCCCTTCCCCCTCAGTGCCAGAGGCAGTGAGAGGTGAGATAGGTGGAGTGTGAGCTGGCTAGAGTCCCCTAGGCCTGGGGCTGGCCCTGCTGATGCTAAAGACGGCTAGATACAGATTTTGGGGTGGATCCAAATGTTGCAGCTCTGGGTCCCTTGTGACCTGTCCCCAGGCATCCTTCCCATCCCGTGTGCCCGTGTGATAGCTCTGCTCTGGGAGCAGGCAGACTGGTGGTGCCATGCCCCTTACAAGGGGGGGCCGGGGAGAGGTGATGGGGAGCCCTCTGGTACCACAGCGCAGGTGTGAGATTGGGACCTGAGCCCGCTCTGCAGGGAGCCAGAGTTCAATGCTGAGATAACTGGTGCCAAGTCGCTGGCTTCCCCACCCCTCCCGTGTGTGGGTCTGGATTCTTTAGGGCCTACTGGGGCTGGCCTACCCGTACGCACCTGCCATGTTACACGCAGGGACAGGAGGGGAGCTGCTGCCCCTGACACAAACCCGTTCAAATTCCCTCTGTCTCAGCAGGCCTCGTGCACGAGTTTAGCGCTCACACCAGCGAGGGGCTGGCAGTGCTGGCCGGAAATGGACAGCACTTCCCTGCAGCATGCACACGCTGCTCCCCTGTGCAGCCAGATACCTCTGCCGGTGCAGCGTGCTCCTTGCTTTCAGCCTCCCGTCCTATCCCGACGACATCACTGCCAGTGCACCTCCGTCCTGGCTGCATCCCCCTCTGCTGGTCCAGCCCTGAGCCCAGCTAAGGAGCAGGTGCTGATCTGTGCCGGGGTTCTGTACTGTGCGCAAACGAGAAACCTTTCCCCGGATCCCACTCCTCGCCGACCAGGGAACTTGTGAGTTGGGGGAGCTGTACGCACTACGTCCCAGCCCGGCGCATCAGTGGCTCTCGGCCTTCCCAGACTACCAAAACAGGAGCCTGATTTGTCTTGTGTACCCCAAGCTTCACCTCACTTATAAACGACTTGTTTACGAAATCAGACCTAAGAATACAAAAATGTCCCTGCACACTAGTACTGAAATCTTGCTGACTTTCTCATTTTGTCTGTATGACGTTGTAGTTTGTGCTGACTTTGCTAGTGCTTTTTATGCAGCTTGTTGTAACACTAGGCAAATATCTAGATGAGCTGATGTACCCCTGGAAGACCCCTGTGTACCCCCCAGGGGTACGCGTACAGCTGGTTGAGAACCACTGCTCTACGTGGAATCCCAAGCCACCCCTTCCTGGCTTGCTGGGTGTGTTTTCTGATGGCCCTGCGGCTTGCAGTTGAGTTTCCCTGTTGAATTGTTGTCTGTGTTTTCCCTGTTGAGTGCTGCTAAGAGACCAAGCCTTGTCCAGCCCAGCTGGCAGTTGCAGGCTTTGCTCTGACAGGTGATGTGTGAAGGGAGGTGCTGATGAAGCGGGGAGGCAGCTGCCAGTGATGAGAGCTGCCGATCTGTCTGTCCATGGCAGATGGTGTCCAGGCAGTGCTGCTCTGCCAGGGTGCTAGTCCTGGCAGCTTCTGTGCAAGGGGGATGGCAAGTGCTGATGATCAGACAGTCCCTGGGTGAAAGGGAAAGTGATCCCCCCCCCGACCTCCCCACCCCCACATGCTTGTTTCCTCGTACCTAGACGAAGCAGGCTTGGAGCTGCACTGGAGTTCTGCCAGCTGGAGAAGAGGGGGATTTATACGAGGCCTTGATCAGGATCTGGGCCTTGTGCCGGGTGCTGCGCAAACAGGTGGATACAGTTCCTGCCCTAGACAGGAGACACCTGGCTGATGAAATGGGGCGAGAGGGCAGCGCTCAGATACCTTGCTGCATAGGTATTAACCACAGTCCAGCCATCAAACAGGGGCCGATCGCTTGCATGCGTCCTGGCAGCGGCCTATCTGGCTCAGGGATGGGAAGCAGTGAGGAGAGGCTGGTGGGCTGATGGAGCAGTTCAGGGAGGCTGCGCTGTGGGCGGGGGTGTGGTAGAGAATTTGTGAGGAGCAGACACGCGGGTGGTCCCACCAGCTGGGTGGAGGAGGTGATGGGGAGCGAGTGGCTGAGCTGTGAAGGGCCAAGGCTGAGACGCTTGGACTCGATGCCCAAGAAGAAGGGGAGTGAGGAGACATGGTGCCAGTGTGACTGGCAGGGAAGATGGCCCTCGCCGTGTTAGGGATGGATTGGGGGTGGGGAAGGCACGATGTGAGGCCTGGGCAAGAGACAGAAGGAAAAGGACGGAGCTGAGAAATGCTGGGGGGAGGCGGCAGTGAGATGTGGACAGCCTGAGTGTGTGGGGGTGGAGCGAGGAGTCTCTGCTGACTGGGGGCGGGCCTGGTTGCTGGAGAGGACGGTGGTTCACTCAGCATGCGGTGACGGAGAACAGGGGCTGTGGAGAGGCCTTGGGAGGAAAGGTTGAGGGCTGAGTTGTGGCCACATTGACCAAACTGATGGTGACACAGGCCGACAGGGTTGGGCCGAGGGAGATGGGTGGATCAGAGCCATTAGAAATAGGAGAGCCCTCCGTCATCCCATGTGGCCCATCTTCCCAAGGGCCAGCGCAGGGGCTTATTCCCTCCAGATCCCTCCACAGGGCTCTGTCCCAAGCCATGGGGGCTGGCTGAGTGGCCTAGTTCTATGGGACAGCCTCCTCCATTCCTCTGTGAGTTGGGGCTGCTGGCATGGGTCTTTCAGGAGAGGTGCCTGGGAGAAGGTTGCTCAGAACTTGCTTGTGGGCTGACAGACTCACCCTCCCTCCCGGGGGCATGGGAGCATGCTGGCACTGCGGCTGAACGGGATTTGTCTGATCTCTGACTCTTCCCCCTTCTCCTCCCACTGCAGGGGAGTCCGGTCCAGCTGAACGGTGTGACCCTGGAGTCTGAACACCCGCAGTCCGTGAGCCAGCCCCAACCTGCCTTCCAGATCCAGCCCGTGACCCCAGACGCTGCCCCCTGCCAGCCCAGGGAGACGTGGGGTGGGAAGTACGAGTTCCTGCTCTCCTGCATCGGGTATTGCGTGGGGCTGGGCAACGTCTGGCGCTTCCCCTATCTCTGCTACCGCAATGGAGGAGGTGAGTCCCTGCAGGCCTCTTTGCTGCTGTCTGTCTGATAATGCTGGACTGAAGCAGATGAGAATAGGTAACTGATCCCTTCAGTGGGAGGCATCTGCCTTCGGGTCACGTGATCACACTCCTCTTGCCTGGATCCATCAGGTGGTGGGAAGCTGGTGATGAGCAGAGACAGAATATCTGCCGAGTCCCAGACGAAATCCGAACAGATGGTGTGTGACAATGCGGTTCTGGCGGAACCCAACTGAGAGTGCCAACTCAGGACAAATTGCTAAACTAGGGCAGTTACAGCCCAAGGCCGGGGTCTTTCCACCTCTAAGGCAAACCAAACCAGCCAGACTAAGACTTCGGTCTCACCCCACTGGCTAACCGCAAGTCTCACAAGCAATCTCCTTAGACGCTCCAGTTTCCCAGTATTACCACCAGTGCCACACGTTATGGGGACAAATGGTTATAAAAACCAATACCCCAGTAAAAGAAAAAGGTTCTCCTGATCCCAAAGGACCAAGCCCCAGACCCAGGTCAATATACAAGTCAGACCTTACCCACAAATCACGCTACTGCCAATCCTTTAGAATCTAAAATCTAAAGGTTTATTCATAAAAGGGAAAAGATAGAGATGAGAATTAGAATTGGTTAAATGGAATCAATTACATACAGTAATGGCACAGTTCTTGGTTCAGGCTTGCAGCAGCGATGGAATAAACTGCAGGTTCAAATCAAGTCTCTGGAATACATCCCCAGCTGGGATGGGTCATTCAGTCCTTTGTTCAGAGCTTCAGTTTGTAGCAAAGTCCCTCCAGAGGTATGAAGCAGGATTGAAGACCAGATGGAGATCAGGCATCAGCCTTATATAGTCTTTTCCAGGTGTAAGAACACCTCTTTGTTCTTACTGTGGAAAATTACAGCAAAATGGAGTCTGGAGTCACATGGGCCAGTCCCTGCATACTTTGCTGAGGTACAAGGCGTATCTGCCTTCTCTCAATGGGTCCATTGTATAGCTGATGGTCCTTAATGGTCCATCAAGCAGGCTAGGCAGAGCTAATCTCAGCTTGTCTGGGATGTCACCCAGAAGCATAGCATAAGTTTGCCATACAGACAGTATAGAGCCAATATTCATCACTTCGACTACAAAACTGATACATACATATAGACAGCACAATCATAACCAGTAAACCATAACCTTGTCCTAGACACCCCATTTGACCCCCTTTATACCAGATTTGGGTGCCACTACAGGACCTTGGTTGCAACGATGATCTATATGGTCCCAGTTTATGTCAATAACGTCACACCCCCAACGCAAAATTGATGCAGGAAGGGATGACACAAACATCACTGACTGCATCCCAAGAGCTCCCCATCCTGGGTTCTGTCTCACTACAGCTAGTATTGGGGTAGAAGCCGTACCAGTGTATAACAGAAATGGTTTATCAAAATCATGTTTAACCACATGATTGAACCTTTTTACAAACTCAAGGTAAAACTTAGTTAGAACAATAGTGGATTGGATCTGCTCTGGCAGCATGGTTCCTGTATGTCTCATGTGATCTTGCCAAGAGCTAAAGAAAACTGCTACTTTATCCATACCAGCTCGGGCAAACGTTTGGAACCCAATTAACATTGAATAAATGCAAATATTAATGTTCTTCATAGTCCAGGAATCTTGGCATTTAGCCATGAAAGCAATATGGTAGTGTGCCTCAGTCTTCCTTTTCATACAGCACATTAGATCTGGAATGTCTTTTCCCCTGTGAAAAGTTCCCATATTGTTCATAGGCATTACCTGTGAAACCCCAGTGTAACAAGGCCTTTTAACATAACGTGTGTTTTCATGTATTCCTTTTAACATGTTCAAGGGATTCTCCAAAAGATTAGGCACATTGTTAATTACAAAATTTAGCAATAACAACAAGTTCATTGCAAGTGTCCATCTACAGTCATGTTTGTCATGCCACACCTTTGGCTCAATACCATTGGAGTTTGGGCATTTTAGGGTTAACCTGTGGCTTCCCTTTGCAAAATTCAGTGTTCTCTTTCCTCCTTGTCCTGCAGGATCAAACCCCGATTTCTCTTGCTTAACAGAATTTACTGGCTGATGGGGTGGGCCCTCTGTGCTAACAGCTATTAGCAAGTCCTTCCTTTCCCAGCCAGGCAAGTAATTTGCACTACCCCAGACCAGAGCCAGTCCACCAGTTTTCATATTCGTAACTGCTATCATCTCCAAGGCTGGACTCTGTCTTAAAGAGATACCACACAAATCCAAAGAGTCTGCGGGTGAGAGTTTGCTTGCTCTCCCCCGCATCCTCAAGCATTTAGCCATAAAACTGCTCTGCTCTGACACATCAGTAACCAAATCTGTCCTCAAACCCTGAAGCACAAACTGCTCATTTAAAGAATCAGAAAGGAGACATTCCTGTTCCAACACCATTGTCTCCCCAACAAGTTGCCCCCACACAGCCACTTGGTTATAGGGCTGCCTCAATTCCTTAACAACTTTTACTTCCTCTGAAACCTTCTCAAAGCTACCCACACTGGATCTTTTAAAAGGAAAGTCAGAGGATCCATTCAGAACAGACAATTTTTGGCTGCTAGGAACTGAAACTTCCTTGATTAAATCACTCTCACACCCTTCAGTTGCAGGGAACTGCTTGCACCGAGTACCATGAGGATTCCTTTCTCCAGGAGCTTTTCTAAGCAGCAATTCACCCCTCACAGAAATTCTGCCCTTACCCTCTTCACCTAGGGCTTGCTCTAAAGGCACACTTTCCTGAGCAACAACAGACTCTGTCTGGGACTTACTTACATTCAGGATCACCTCTGGCCCATCAGGCAGATCTCTACACAATCCCCTTTCAGGCGAACCCATAGACTTTCTAGATAAAAGGTTAGAAATATTTCCCTTCTCTTTGCCACACAGAAGCTTAGAAATTTTTTCCTTTTTGCTACAAGTTGTTAAACTGTCCGTAGGTAACACAACCAAATTACCTTTCTGCTCTTCTTGTGCCCTGGCTAGGGTATCACCCTGATCAGACAGAGTTGTTACACCCTTCTCCAACCACACATGAGCAACAGGCCCAATACAAGCATCAGAATTGTCTGGTCTCTGGGATTTTGCTAAGACACTAACTGGATGCAACCTAGTTACGGTGCCATTCTCCCCAGCAGATGCAAACTTAGGACCATTCCCTTCCTGGGCTTTAGTTGAATCCAGAACCAACTCTGAGACAACTAAATTACTCTCAACCATCACAGGCCAAAAGGCACCTTCTGTCTGCTCCACAGACAAAAAAGAGTTGGAGACGCATTTTTCTTTACCAGACATACAGCTCGGGATTTCATTTCCCTTGTCCCAGCACACCGGGCTGTTTACAGACAACTGCTTGGAGACTGGGGTAGCTTCCTCCATAGGCAAGTCAATACCCCTGACAGCCACAGGCACATTTCCTTCACTGTCACTATTCTTCGCACAGGAAACAGATAAGGTATAGGGACACTCATCTTCCACTCTCCTTGCCTTCCCAAACTGCTGACTAGATGAAGCCATTAGCTCACATGACTGCCTAGGCTTATCCAAAATCTCCTTGTTCTCCTCTCCCTTCGCTTGATCTAATTTCAGATTTACTTCTGAGACATTAGATAGATATTCAGAAACTTCATTCACAGCCAAACCGCTACTTTCCAAAGACAAACCTTTGGAGAAACCCTCCATAGGCACAACCTTAGGATCACTCCTCTCTTGTGCCTGGTTTGTATTAACTTGACTGACCATAGCTTTAATATCATTTCCAATCATAATATCCTTAGGGATTATGTCTTTTACTCCCACAACCATAGTGCCCTCCAATCCCTTCCATTTCAGGTGGATCTTAGCCAAAGGCACCCTGACAAAATACTTAGATAAGGCTACAACAGTTATATCTTCACCTGGCAAATAATCTTCCTTCCTGACAAGACTTGCTTTAACCAGAGTAATATCTGCTGCGGTGTCCCTCCATGCCATACACCGGACTCCATTAACTTCTGCACTGCTAATAAACTCTGCATTATTTCCCCCATATTTAGCTCTAATGTGAGTTTTAAGGTCAAATTTTTTAGAGACCACAGAAACAGCATTTGCACACAGGGCACCAATGCTGGGCTCTGTGTGGCTTGCCTGTGAGTTTACAACAACAGGGTTAGCATTTGCCGTGGCATTTGGGGCTGCTGGTTTTGGGCTGCCCTTCAGTGTCGGGCAGTCTGGTCTCATGTGACCCAGCATACCACAGTGATAACATGTAACCTGTTCCGTCCTGGGATGTGAGTTCCTACCCCCCGGGCCCCCTTGAACTCCTTTAGAAGAGTCAGGTTTACTTTTAAATCCTTCCCTCCTCTTGAACTGGGGAGAATGGTGATCAGTTTTCCCCGGGGTTTTACACCCTTCTTGAGCCCTGTTTTGGGTATGGGCATCCGCAATCTCTGCTGCCCGTAGGACTGACTCAGGGTCCCTGTCACACACAGCTGCTCTCACGTTGTCAGGCACAATGTCTAAGAACTGTTCCAAAGTTATTAAATCCAGCAGTTTTTCAAAACTCCCATGCGCCTTGGCTCCCATAACCCACTTTTTAACAAAACCCATCAGCTTATGAGCACATTCTACAAAAGTACAATCCTTAGACATTTTAAACTCTCTAAACTTAACTCTGTAAGATTCAGGAGTAACCTTGAACCGCCTTAACACAGAATCCTTAAACCGCTCATAATTTAAGGCTTCTTGTTCCCCCAAGTCATTAAACACCTCCCTGGCTTTTCCAGTCAGTCTGGTCAGCAGGACAGGCATTCGCTGACCCTCAGGGATCTGGTACAGATTGCAGAGGCGTTCAAAGGTAGACAAAAACTCCTCTATATCCTCAGTATCATTGTAAATGGGACACATCCTTTCCCAGTTTTTCTCATGGTGGGGGGGAAGTGGAGTACCAGGTGGGGATGACTTTCTCCGCTCTTCCATTACTTGGAGCTGAAGTCTGGCCGTCTCCTGTTCAGCAGCGAGCAGTTCTAGACGTCCCTTACGAGCTCTCTCTTCTCTCTCAGCAGCCTCTTTCTCTCTCTCAGCAGCCTCTTTCTCTCTCTCAGCAGCCTCTTTCTCTCTCTCTCTTTCTAACTCTGCTATTTTTTGCCTCTCCAGCAATCGAAGATCTGCTAGCTTCTGTTCATGCTCAAATTGCAGTTGACTTGTCACCCTTTGCATCCTAATCTTTTCTGCATCTTCTGCAGCCTCAGGTAAGGGCTGTGCTCTTGCCCCCTGATCACTGGCTATTAACAGATTTCTCAGTTCTTCCTTTGTAGCTTTCTTTCTAAAGCTTATCCTCTTTTCTGAACACAAATTTTCCAGGGCTTTTTTGCCAAGTCCCTCATATGCTCTTTGCTCAGCCATTGCAGCAGCTCTTTAACCAACAAAACTCTCAATCCCAAAATTCAAATTTGGATAGCGTGGGGTTCTGACCCAAAGCTTAATTGACCTGGTTCTGTGGATCCAAGCACGACTACGCCACTGTGACAATGCGGTTCTGGCGGAACCCAACTGAGAGTGCCAACTCAGGACAAATTGCTAAACTAGGGCAGTTACAGCCCAAGGCCGGGGTCTTTCCACCTCTAAGGCAAACCAAACCAGCCAGACTAAGACTTCGGTCTCACCCCACTGGCTAACCGCAAGTCTCACAAGCAATCTCCTTAGACGCTCCAGTTTCCCAGTATTACCACCAGTGCCACACGTTATGGGGACAAATGGTTATAAAAACCAATACCCCAGTAAAAGAAAAAGGTTCTCCTGATCCCAAAGGACCAAGCCCCAGACCCAGGTCAATATACAAGTCAGACCTTACCCACAAATCACGCTACTGCCAATCCTTTAGAATCTAAAATCTAAAGGTTTATTCATAAAAGGGAAAAGATAGAGATGAGAATTAGAATTGGTTAAATGGAATCAATTACATACAGTAATGGCACAGTTCTTGGTTCAGGCTTGCAGCAGCGATGGAATAAACTGCAGGTTCAAATCAAGTCTCTGGAATACATCCCCAGCTGGGATGGGTCATTCAGTCCTTTGTTCAGAGCTTCAGTTTGTAGCAAAGTCCCTCCAGAGGTAAGAAGCAGGATTGAAGACCAGATGGAGATCAGGCATCAGCCTTATATAGTCTTTTCCAGGTGTAAGAACACCTCTTTGTTCTTACTGTGGAAAATTACCGCAAAATGGAGTCTGGAGTCACATGGGCCAGTCCCTGCATACTTTGCTGAGGTACAAGGCGTATCTGCCTTCTCTCAATGGGTCCATTGTATAGCTGATGGGCCTTAATGGGCCATCAAGCAGGCTAGGCAGAGCTAATCTCAGCTTGTCTGGGATGTCACCCAGAAGCACAGCATAAATTTGCCATACAGACAGTATAGAGCCAATATTCATCACTTCGACTACAAAACTGATACACACATATAGACAGCACAATCATAACCAGTAAACCATAACCTTGTCCTAGACACCCCATTTGACCCCCTTTATACCAGATTTGGGTGCCACTACAGGACCTTGGTTGCAACGATGATCTATATGGTCCCAGTTTATGTCAATAACGTCACATGGTGCTGTTTGCATGGAGCCATGTTTGTCTAATAGCAGGGCCACTTGTGGGTGGTGGCATGGCCTAGCGGGTAGGGATCTGACTGAGTCAGGACACCTGGGTTCTGTTCCCACCACTGCTCCTCAGAGGTGCTGAGCGGTTATCGTGTCTCCCCTTCATCTTCTCTTCTCCAGACTAAACAAACTGATTTTTTTCAATCTTCCCTCATAGGTCACGTTTTCTAGACCTTTAATCATTTTTGTTGCTTTTCTCTGGCCTTCCTCCATTTTGTCCACATCTTTCCTGACATGTGGCGCCTAGAACTGGACACAATACTGTAGCTGAGGCCTAATCAGCGTGGAGTAGAGCGGAAGAATTACTTCTCGTGTCTTGCTTACCACACTCCTGCTAATACATCCCAGAATGAGGTTTGCTTTTTTTGCAACGGCGTTACACAGTTGACTCGTATTTAGTTTGTGATTCACTGTGACCCTCAGATCCCTTTCCGCAGTACTCCTTCCTAGACAGTCATTTCCCATTTTGTATGTGTGCAACTGATGGGTTCTTCCTAAGTGGAGTTCTTTGCACTCGTCCTTACTGAACTTCATCCTGTTTACGTCAGACCATTTCTCCAGTTTGTCCAGATCATTTTGAATTTTAATCCTATCCACCAAAGCACTTGCAACACCTCCCTGCTTGGTATTGTCCACAAACTGTAAGTGTCCCCTCTATGCCATTATCTAAATCATTGATGAAATATTGACCAGAACCAGATCCAGAACTGATCCCTGTGGGACCCCACTCGATATGCTCTTCCAGCTTGACAGTGAACCACTGATAACTACTCTCTGGGAACGGTTTTCCAACCAGTTATGCACCCACCTTGTAGTAGCTCCATCTAGGTTGTATTTCTCTAGTTTGTTTATGAAGAGGTCAGTATCAAAAGCCCTTATTATATTTTATTGGTCCTGGGCAGGCTGTAAAGGAAGGAGTCTGGCTTATCTGCTGGCAGATGATCCATACGTTTTCAGACAGCGACGTTTTGGGGACTTGGTAACTCACTTTATGAACTGGGGCAATCTCTTCCCAGCCCTAAATAGAACCCCAAATCTGGAGAGTCTTGCCTGGCGGCTTTGGAACGAAAGGTTAGCACACGCCAGTCAAGGCTGCTGGGCCTCTGAGCTCAACTTTGGCCCTTGAATGAGCAGATCAGTGCAAGAGCAACACGTCTGAGGTCCTGCGAGACACGTGCCCCAGAGATGTTACTGGAATCGTTCAGCTGTTTCCAAGCAGTGGGGTTTTTGCTTTGGGGGGGGCGCAGTTAATTTGTTCTTGCTGCTGACGTGGCATGGACTGACCAAGCTGGGTTTTCCAGCGCACATTTGCTCTTGGAGGCAGCCTGCATGGCCTGACACAAGTTCAAAGTGTGTTAAGGCCCCTTTGTTGGGGTTCTTGCCTGACCTCTTCTCCAGCTTTAAAGGAGCAGTCCAGCCTGCCTGAGTAATTAGCCATGCCCTCAGGGAGCCCCTAGTGACTGCTAATGAAGGGAGGTTCTGGGGATTACCTCATGGTGCAAGATTCCCTGCCGAGCACAGCTAATCCCCTCTGCAATGCACACAGTAGAGAGGGGAAACTAGTGCGGGCTGGTTGGCATGGGAGGAGCTTGGAACCGGGTCTCCGAACTGGATCAGGTCTGATCTAGCTTTCCTTGTGCACCGGAGAGCTGCAGGTTTCGGCCAGCCAAGCAGCTCCCGATTGAGCGCTTGCCTACTGAAATGATCTAGGGAGTATGTCGTTCGGAATGGACAGACCCATGGCAAAGAGAGAGACCAAAGTGGGTGAGGGAATCTCTCTGATTGGACCAACTTCGGTTGGTGAGAGAGACCAGCTTCTGAGCTTACACAAAGCTCGTCTGTGGCTCTTGAAAGCTGGTCTCTCTCACCAACCGAAGTTGGTCCAATCAGAGAGATTCCCTCCCCCACCTTGTCTCTAACCTGGGACCAGGACGGCTACAGCAACACGGCATCTAGGCCTTCTGTTCAGATTCTCTGCGTGCAACTGTGGGCTGTGATCTCCTGCAGCCTTCAAAGCTAGGCAGGGTCAGTCCTGGGCACTGCTTGGCTGGGGAGATCTCCAAAGGAGCCTCAGGGTACTTCTGGGAGAGCAGTGTTGCGGATTGAGCAGGCGGTGTTCTTCTAAACGAAGCATGGTGTCTGGCGGAGGAGAGGGGTGCTTGGATGCTGGAGGTGCCTGCTCCCTGACCCTCCCTGCAGGAGGAGGGCGTTAACCCTCATGTGCCTTAGCCAGTTCCAGTGGCCCCATTCCCCTGCCATGGAGGTGTAAGCGGGGGAATGGTCCCGCTATTGTGGGGAACTTTCCTGGCTTCTGCACTACCCCGGTGAAGTGGGCTAGCGAAAGGATCTGAGTCCTCGCTCCCATCCCGCTTCCTTTACCCAGAGGCCTCCCTGCCCTCGAGGACTCCCCTTCCACTCTCCTGTCTGGCAGAGTCCTCGTAAACCCCGACAAGGCTGTGCCCAGGATTCCTGGGGGGCTCGACCCCCAACCCTGCTGTGGTCACCCAGGACAGGGGCTAGGGTGTCCCCACTCCGGGGTACTCTCTCTGCACTGGGCACCTCCCTGACCCACTGATCATTTCATACAATTTAAAGCAAATTCAAGTTGTTTAATTAACAATTAATTTTAAAAAAGAATAAAGGAAAACAGGAAAGATTGAAGGAAAACACATCAGCCTGCTCTGTGGCCGGGAACATCACAAACAGTGTCTCTGGAACGTCAGGGCAGGTCACAGGCTGTTCCTTGTAGGTCCCAGGCTCCGTCTCAGGCCCTGGCTGTGCTGCAGAGACGCTGCGGGTCGGACACTTGCTCTGGCGGTGGCCACACGCTCTCAGGCTCTAGGTGGCAGGACCCTTCTTCCCAGCGTCGCCCCCACCCAGTCGGGGTTACGATCCCCCTCCAAGTCTGGCCTGCAAGGCCTCTGGGCTGAGGTGTCTCCCTGCACTGGGCCCACTGCCCAGGGTCCCCCTCCACTCCCCAGCTGCTCCCCGCACCCGGCTCCGGCCCCAGCCCCAGCTCCACTTGGCCTCAGCACGGCTGCTGCTGCTGCTCTGCCTCCAGCCCCCTGGGCTGTTCTCTGGCCCCTCTGGCTCTGGTTGCTGCAGCTCTGCCCCCAGGACAGCTCTGCTCTCTCTGGGCTGTGCTCTGGCTTTGGGGCTGCAGCTCTGCTCCCAGCCACTTAGCTCGGCCCCTCTCTGTCTGACCCAGGCAATTCCAGTTCACACACCCCTGGCCTCCTGACTCCCTGATTAGCCTGCCTGCCCTGTCAATCAAGCTGACCTGGAGCATTGGCTTCTCCCCATTGTTCCTGGGCACTGTCAGTCTCACGCTCCTGATTTCCCATCGACCCCTCCCCTTTTAGTGCTGGGAGCTACCAACCAACCCCCCCCCCCACTGACTGTTAGTACGGGGGCAACAGTCCCTTACAGGGGCATGGTGGGCCCTGAGGGCAGGCACAGAGTCCCAATGGGGTGACAGGGAGGAAGCTGAAGGTGGGGGAGGAGGGGCGAGGAAGGAGATTTCCAGAGGAGGCCCGGAGAGAGTCGCAGAGGCCGGAGAGAGGAGCACAAGAGAGCTCAGAAAGGGAGTTAGCAATGAGAATGGAGAGGCTCACAGCTCCGAGCGCCATGGGTGGGCTCGCTTGCAGGGCAAGATGAAGACACTGTGGCTTTATCCACCGCTGTGCAGATTGGAAGCACGTGAGCATCCGTGCTGCTGATCTGTCCCGGGAGAGGTGTTCTGGGTAGACTTTTAACCACACCTCTCGCGGCAGCGTGAATGCCCTGGTCCTAGACCGAAGGGACCATTGGGGCCATGTAGCCTGGCCTCCTGCGGCAAGTCTGGGTATGCTTGGCCCTGCTTCAGCGCAGGGGCTGCACTAGGCCAGCGGGTCTCGAACGGCATTGCCCCGCGACCCCCTTCTCACAACAAAATTACTGCATGGCCCCGGGTGGGGGGAGAGGGGGCCGGAGCCCGAACCCTGCCGCCCTGGGGGGGGGATGGAGCTTGGGCTTCAGCTTCAGCTCCGGGTCCCAGCAAGTTTAATGCTGGCCCTGGAAACGCCATTAAGACGGGGCTCCGACCCATAGTTTGCGAACTGCTGCACTAGGCGACCTCTCACGGTCCGTCTCTATGGTTTTGTGACAGGCGGTAGCACAAAGCACCTGTGTCAAGCAGGGCCACTCCAATCCGACCAGTGTCTAACGTCTTGCAAAGTCATGGTGGGGGGTGCTCTAGCGGGAGGAGATCAAAACTGCTCCTGGGGGATTCTGCATCACCGCATGCCCGTAGAAAATGCCCCTCCCACCCCACCCCCGCAGATTTCCTGTGTTTCCCTGCAGAAAATGGCAGGGAAGCCACATGGGTGGGGGGAAAGGGGCAAGCATGGGTGCAGTTTGGGGGAGGGGATTGCTCCCCTCCAAACAGAGGCGAGGCCTGGGGGCGCACACAGGGTTACATGCCATTGCCCCCCCCCCCCCCCCCTTCTGCCCAGCTGAAGGAGGCTGTGTCTGGGCTCTGCTGACTAATCTGCAGCTGAACGCCGCTTCCTGGGTCCTAGTGCCAGTCCTCTCCCCTTCTGTGTGCTGGGAGCCTTCCTGTTTTCTGGGCAGCAACTGCCAGCGGTGGGGCAGAGGAAATGAGGGAAGGGGGTGGAATAGAACATGGGGGGGGGGTGGAGAAGAAAAGGGGATAGGGGAATTGGGAGCCCGGCATGCGCTGTTCCGTCAGCAGCAGCTGGGGCTCCTCTGCTAAGCAGGCCCATCGAACCCTCACCCTGACAGGCTCTACCCCCCTACACCTGGTCCCCTCTGATGAGCCCCCCACCCCCGGATCCCCACCCCACTGAGCCCCAGCCAGCTGCACCTGGACCCCCACCCCATCAAGTCCCACTCCCTCAGCACCCGAACCACACCCAGACCTCCCCCACCCCCATCCCCAACCACCTTCACTGGGATCCCCTGCAGTGTCCCATTGACCCCACACCGGGAACCCCTTAATGAGCCCCTGTGCATTCAGATTTCCCACTGAGCTGCCTGCACCCAGATTGCCCCACACAGAAATCTCTCACCCCACACCTGGATCCCCCCACACTGAGCCCCTCCATACTGGGATCCTGCTGGGCTGAGCCAGCCCACCCACACCTGGTGCACCTGGCGCAGAGGGGCAGAGCCCTGGGGAGTTTCTGGGGCAGGCCCAGCCCTTGTGCTGTGTCAGGGTCAGGTGCAGCCTCATGACCGAGTCCCTGTACCGGAGAAGGTGGGGGCTTCAGGATGATTTCCCACCTCAATGCAGCCAGTGGCCGGTGCTCCCCCTGCCATGCTGGAGCCTCCACATTTATTTACTGGCAGACAAAATTTGCAGAATTTTAAAATATTGTACGCAGAATTTTAATTTTTTTGGCGCAGAATCCCCTCAGGAGTAAAAAACAGACTTTTCACTGCCAGCTCCCTGGCGTTTATACACAACCCTAACCAGCCAGTTTGTGCATGCAACACAAGGGGAAATACGTTGACTGCATCTGTATTTTAGCCTCTATGCTGACAAGTCTGTGTTCACCACAAGATGTCTCTCCAGGCTCTCTGAAGGCACCGTGCTGTAGCCCCTTCCAGAAGATGACTGGTTTGGAGCATTAGTTCTGGCGCTGGTTTAGTAAAGGAGCTCTCTGCATTCGAGGACTGTATTGAACTGGGGAGCTTGTGCTGGTGACGGGCTTGTGTTAGGAAATCATAAAAGTGACTGGACCCTTTTCCTACGTGGGTCTCCTAGGGTGACCAGACAGCAAGTGTGAAAAATCGGGATGGGGTTGGGGGGTAATAGGCGTCTATAGAAATAAAATGCCCCAAATATCGGGATTGTCCCTATAAAATAGGGACATCTGGTCACCCTAGGGTCTCCGAAGTGTGTCAGGGCAATGAATGACAGCACACGTGATGGGATGGCATTGCCTTTTATGTGGCTGGCTGGAATGGACCATCATGGGTGGGAATTGAGTGGACAAGCACAGGAAAGCTGTGTGTTCATGGAGCTGCTGCCTTCTCCAGGATGGAGTATGCCAGACCTGTGTGTACAGAGCCATACGTGTGTGTCCAACGTCTGAATTAGTGGAACTACTGTTAGGGGCCTGGGTCTTTTGGGGGAGTCTAAGTTTGTGGTTTCTGTTCCTGGAGGGATTTAGCTGATGCCCGTCAGTGTCTGTGCGCTTGTAGCCCAAGGGCAGACTTTAACGATAACATCATAGGAGCCTATAGTTGTGTCAACTCTTTCGATTCCAGATACAATTGATTTGACTTAACAAGTCACAAGAGTTTCTGGCTTCCAGGGCTGGGTTCTAAACACCCGCCGCGTGTTGTGTGTTTTGCTGCCCTCTTATGGGCGATAAAGGTCCTGTCGCTGAAACTGAGGTGAAGCTTCCACTCGCAATGAAGCAAGAGAGAGTCCTGCTTGCTCTCCTGTGTCTGAGAGGGTCTGGCTGCGGGGGCCTGGAGAGGTAGCTGTGTGGAGGAGGCCATATTTAGGGGGTTGCTAGTCAGTCTGGAATTGCCCTGTAACACTGAGCTCTGCAGAGGTTTCGCGGTGACGCTGGAAAATACTCAGTGTGAGTGTTTGACTGAAATGGAAAAAATATCTTCTTCCACCCCTTCCCGTCAGACATTTCCCTTCGTCAGTGGAAAACGCCCCATGTGCAGTGGAAGGATGGGCCCTGACAAAGGTGGATTTCCCTCCCTTGGGTGACGTGTTCAGTGCAAGCGACCCCCTTTGGGGACAAAGTAGCACCTGGCTCTGCTGTTCCGTGCAGAACGGCGTGGGGCTGCTTTCAGTTTCACTCTCTGCCCGTGTCCGTGTCCAAGACATGGCTGCAGCTCACCCCTGCGCAGTGGCTCTACACATGGCCCGTGCGCCACTAGAATCCCACCCCCACCCCCAGAGTTTGGTTTACGGGGCCAGCACTGGGGTCAATAGCTAGAACAGCAGGGCTGGGAGTCGGGAACACGCCAGTCCTGTCCCCTTTCTGTGCCTCAGTTTACCCGTCAGTAAAATCAGCTCAGGACCTGCCATGCAGGAACGGTGCCTGCGGCAGTTAGAACAGGCGAGGAGGTGCGATGGGTGGGAGCTGGGTAAGAAGCAGAGCCCCTGGTGGGGTGGGGTTTCTGTGCTGCTCTGACAGGCTGTCATTCATCCCCTTACAGATCCTTTTTCAATGGCGGGGTAAGAGCTCCTGGCTGTCAGTGTCGGAAGGAGCAGGGCGAGGCTGGCGGGCTGGAGTTCAGTGGGCTGGGAGCCCGTTCTGCCCCACGCCTCAGTGTCTCAACCCAGACACGTGATTTCCCTGCGTCAAATGTGCCTTCCGCATGGCGGGGTAAAGCAGGAACGCACCCTTTGCCGAGGTCACCAGTGGCTGGAGCTGAACGTGCTGCCTCTGCGCTAGGTTTCCCCACGCACAGCCTGGCTGTCAGAGTGTGGCAGTCAGGCCTGTTCTGTCCTGGCCGCTGGCTCTCCCGCCAGCTGTGGGCTCCTGAGAGGCAGGGTCTCTGTTCTGCCCCTTCCCTGTGGCTGAGTATCCGAGTTCTTGCCTCCTTCCGTCCCAGTTCCTTGCTAACCGTGTCTGCTCCCTCTTCCGCAGGGGTCTTCCTGATCCCCTACTTCGTCATGCTGCTCTTCACCGGCCTGCCCCTGTTCCTGCTGGAGCTCAGCCTCGGCCAGTATGGCGCTGCAGGGCCCATCACCGTCTGGAAGTGCTGCCCCCTGCTGAAAGGTGAGTCCGTGCCTGGCGCAGCGTCCCACTCCCCTGAATGAGCAGGGCATGGGGAGAGCCAGCCCTGTACGTCTTCCCTCCCCAGCCACTTCTGGCCCCTGGACAGAGTCTTCTTCTCCGTCACCCACAAACCACAGTGGACAAGGTCCTCTGCCTCTCGCTCTGACCACGTCACCTCCCGCTCTAGATCCCTCCTTCACCGAGTCCAGTTCAAACAGCCAGTCCGCCCCGTTCAGGCCTGGCAGAGCTCCACCCCCACCCCGTATCTGACCACATCCCTTAGCACAGCCCCCCCCAGCCTCCGGGCTAGGTCTATCCACTTCCCCAGCTGTCTCCGCACTGTCTCAAGCACCAGGAAATGCCTCCTTGAACTGCTTTTCAAGGTCGGCGCCCTCTCCTCACTGCAGCCCTCTCTGAGACCCGCAGCTCTGAGCAGCCCGCCCCATAGGCTGTAACACAAAACCCAGCTTCTCCTCCCCTGTCCCTGGAGGATTTCAAAGCACTAAAGAATCTGCCCTCACGGCCCCCTGGGAGGAGCGTCTGTTGTCTCCATTGCCCAGAGAGGCCAATGGCCCGGCCTGACCTCCCAGATGTGCCCAGCATGGCAGCCCCCACGAAATCCACCAGGCTTTGGGCACCTGGGAACGTCAAGTCCCACAAGTGACTGGCAAGGCTGGGCACAGAGCCCGGGCTCCTGACTTCCTGCCCTGTGCATTAGCCGCGAGAGCGTCCTTCTTGCTCTAATGGCTGTAAAGTGCTGGAGGTCTCCGGCGCCGTCAGCGTTCTCCACAGCAGATGGTTCCCAAGCAAAGCTGTGGTGCTCAGCCAAGCTGTCGACTGTCTCCAGCTCTTCCCCCCGCCAGACCCGTGGGAGTGGGACTGGGTGGGGACTCTTCACATGAGGAGGCTCTAAGCTCACAGAGCAAAACTCTCTCTCGATCGTCTCCTCAGTCGTCCACCTTGATACACCAGAGAAACCCACTGGGCAGCAGATTTCGGGCAGCAGGTCCTTGCTCCAGCCCCACACTATTCAGTGCAAGCGTGTGAGGGAGAGACGCCCAGCACCACTCACACTCTTGGCTCGTGCACCCCCCGCCTGTCTCCATCCACTCCATCCATCCATGAGTGACGTGTGAGCGCTTCGGGGCAGCAGCTGTCTCTCTCCTGTGCCACAAGGAGTGCTGGGGGCCCTGCTCAGCGACGGAGGCCCAGAGGCGCCACTGCCGTACAGCAGTCGTGCCGGCTGTGAATGCCAAAGGGCCCAGCTTCGATCCCTTTCGAGGCCCGCGGGGGAGAGTGGGGGGGTGAGCAAGCAGGGCCGGCGTCAGCTGCACTTCCTCCCTTCCTTCCCTGCAGGGATCGGCGTGGGCATGCTGCTCGTCTCCTCGCTGGTGTCGCTCTATTATAACGTCATCATTGCCTGGACTTTCTACTACCTGGGCATGTCCTTCCAGAGCCCCCTGCCCTGGTCTTGCGACGCTCCGCAGAACGCCCCCCTCTGCCAGGTCTGTCTCCTTCCTCCCGGACGGCCGCTCCACTGGGGCAGGCTGGGTTATTCCCCTCAACTAGGCGGCTTGGCCAGGCGCTGCTCCTCATGCTGCTGTGGGTGGGCTAGGAGGGGGCATCTGTCCGGGCCAGCCAGGGCCTCTGGATGTGCGGCTGTTGGGCCCGGGGCACGGCTACTGTAGGAGATGGGGCCAGCCAGCCATAGTGCAAGGATGCTGCTGTTCCCTCTGGGGCCTCTTGCCGTTTGGGGAGGTGCAGGTGACCCCCCCTCCCCCCACAAGCAGCATCCTGCAGGGACCCCATCCCGTGGTGCAGGCTGGTTCCCGGCTACAGAGGAGATAGAACCGCCTACAGGAGCTACCCAGCCCTGCTCCTCACCTGGCCAGAGGGGGTCTCCAGCCTAGCGGGCCCCTCCCATGCCCAGTCCCCGGGGCGGGTGAGGGAAGAGGAGGAGCAGGCTGTGAGATGCAGGGCAGAGGCCAAACCAAGAGGCCACCGGCTGTGTCCTTTAGCAAACACTGGGCTTGATCCAGTGCCCACGGAGAGCCTCCAGCAGGTGTTGCCTTGGCCCTGTGGGGGCAGCAGCGAGCAGTCAGGCCAGGGCTGCTAGGAGCCGAGCTCTCTGGGGAGCCGGCCTCTCTGTGCTGTGGGACAAGGAACAGGGCGGAAGCGTCTGCCTGGGGGCGGCCGGCGTAGGGTGGTGGAGCCGGTGACCAGCCCGCTCTGTGTCTTGCAGAACACATCAGGAAACTCCAGTCGGTTCAGCGCCAGCGAGGCCTTCTGGAAGTGAGTGGCTGCGTTACGGTGTTTGCGTTTGAGATTGATTCACCGCCCTTCCCCGCTCACTGCAGGTCCCAACCTGCCTGGCGCTCTCCCTCTCACCCACGGAGCCCCTGTGCTCCCGTGGGAGCCTCACCCACCTCCATTCGCTCGGGGACTGCCTCTGCTAGCTCCGTTCTCAGCACTGGGGGCACTGCAGTCAGCAGGATGCTGGGATAAGGGACCAGGACTCCGTGGCGGGAAAAACAGTTGCATCAAGGGAATCCCCCTGCCTGGAGCTGTGGAACTCACTGTCACAGGGCGCACAATGCACGAGAGAATAGCCCCTACCCTGGCATTGGGGCTGAAGCCGTAAGCTCCTCTCCAGGCTGGGTTTGGAGGAAGCATCACCTGCAATACTGTCATGTCTCCGCATTGTCAGTGTCACTCTCGACAGCTCACACGGAGACCAGGTCCCTGCCCCAAGCCGCTAGAGACCCAGTGCTGGCAAACTGGCTGTGGGGGTAGCGGGCCTAGCATGCCCGATGTAGGCCCGTGTCATGAGTAGGAGGGGGCTGGCTGGTGGGTGGGAAGTTGTGGCCAACGTAGGAGGCAGGTATGAAGCCAGGAGGGGGCAAAGGGATCTGGTAGTGGGCACGGTGGCAGGATTTAACACCCATTCTGGTCCGCGGGGGGTGGGGGGCGACCCCCTGTGTTCAGTGCAGGCTGGCTCCGCATGTCTCTAACCTGCGCTTGTGCCATGCAGCGAGCAGGTGCTGGGGGTGACGCACAGCTCTGGCCTACACGACCCGGGCCCGGTGAGGTGGCCGCTCGCCATATGCTTGTTGGTCGCCTGGATCGTCATCTTCCTGTGCATGTTAAAGGGGATCCGCAGCTCGGGCAAGGTGAGCGGAGGGCAGGGCGTGGCCGGGGTTTGCTAGCGTGGGCTTGTTGGAGCGTGTTCCCGCGGCAGCCGAAGGAAGGGGGACCCCATGCGCTGGCTAGGCCCAGAGTTTTCTGCATGTGTGTCCTTTAAAGAGGTAAATGCCCCCAGAAGCTTGGTCAATGGGCACGTTCTTACCAACGCTGATGCCTGAGTTTCACAGTCCCCGGCCCCTGCTCCCTGAAGTAGGTGGGTCTGATCCCCACTTTACATGGGGAAACTGAGGCAGGGCGTGAGGTATTGGGGTCACTCGGAGCGGAGTCGCTGACCATTAGATAGCACTGCCTTCGCGTGGTCTAATCGGTGTTGAGCTGGGGCCATGTCTCATGAATTCTCATGGGGGGGTGTAAGCAGCCAGTGGTGCTGTCAGCACCGTGGGGGGCTGGTGGGTGCAGCGTGCCAGGGACGGAGGGGGTTGGTAGAGCTGGGGGTGTGGCCGTGTAGGGATGGAGGGGGTTGGTAGAGCTGGGGGTGTGGCCGTGCAGGGATGGAGGGGGTTGGTAGAGCTGGGGGTGTGGCCGTGCAGGGATGGAGGGGGTTGGTAGAACTGGGGGTGTGGCCGTGCAGGGATGGAGGGGGTTGGTAGAGCTGGGGGTGTGGCCGTGCAGGGATGACTGCAGGGGTTACAGACAGGGGTGTGGCCGTGCAGGGATGGAGTGGGTTGGTAGAGCTGGGGGTGTGGCTGTGCAGGGATGGAGGGGGTTGGTAGAGCTGGGGGTGTGGCCGTGCAGGGATGGAGGGGGTTGGTAGAGCTGGGGGTGTGGCCGTGCAGGGATGGAGGGGGTTGGTAGAGCTGGGGGTGTGGCCGTGTAGGGATGACTGCGGGGGTTACAGACGGGGGTGTGGCCGTGCAGGGATGGAGGGGGTTGGTAGAGCTGGGGGTGTGGCCGTGCAGGGATGGAGGGGGTTGGTAGAACTGGGGGTGTGGCCGTGCAGGGATGGAGGGGGTTGGTAGAGCTGGGGGTGTGGCCGTGCAGGGATGACTGCAGGGGTTACAGACAGGGGTGTGGCCGTGCAGGGATGACTGCAGGGGTTACAGACAGGGGTGTGGCCGTGCAGGGATGGAGTGGGTTGGTAGAGCTGGGGGTGTGGCTGTGCAGGGATGGAGGGGGTTGGTAGAGCTGGGGGTGTGGCCGTGCAGGGATGGAGGGGGTTGGTAGAGCTGGGGGTGTGGCCGTGCAGGGATGGAGGGGGTTGGTAGAGCTGGGGGTGTGGCCGTGTAGGGATGACTGCGGGGGTTACAGACGGGGGTGTGGCCGTGCAGGGATGGAGGGGGTTGGTAGAGCTGGGGGTGTGGCCGTGTAGGGATGACTGCGGGGGTTACAGACGGGGGTGTGGCCGTGCAGGGATGGAGGGGGTTGGTAGAGCTGGGGGTGTGGCCGTGCAGGGATGGAGGGGGTTGGTAGAGCTGGGGGTGTGGCCGTGCAGGGATGGAGGAGGTTGGTAGAGCTGGGGGTGTGGCCGTGCAGGGATGGAGGGGGTTGGTAGAGCTGGGGGTGTGGCCGTGTAGGGATGGAGGGGGTTGGTAGAGCTGGGGGTGTGGCCGTGCAGGGATGGAGGGGGTTGGTAGAGCTGGGGGTGTGGCCGTGCAGGGATGGAGGGGGTTGGTAGAGCTGGGGGTGTGGCCGTGTAGGGATGGAGGGGGTTGGTAGAGCTGGGAGTGTGGCCGTGCAGGGATGGAGGGGGTTGTTAGAGCTGGGGGTGTGGCCGTGCAGGGATGACTGCAGGGGTTACAGACAGGGGTGTGGCTGTGCAGGGATGGAGGGGGTTGGTAGAGCTGGGGGTGTGGCTGTGCAGGGATGGAGGGGGTTGGTAGAGCTGGGGGTGTGACCATGCAGGGATGACTGCAGGGGTTATAGACAGGGGTGTGGCTGTGCAGGGATGGAGGGGGTTGTTAGAGCTGGGAGTGTGGCCATGCAGGGATGACTGCAGGGGTTACAGACAGGGGTGTGGCCGTGCAGGGATGGAGGGGGTTGGTAGAGCTGGGGGTGTGGCCGTGCAGGGATGGAGGGGGTTGGTAGAGCTGGGGGTGTGGCCGTGCAGGGATGGAGGGGGTTGGTAGAGCTGGGGGTGTGGCCGTGCAGGGATGACTGCAGGGGTTACAGACAGGGGTGTGGCCGTGCAGGGATGGAGGGGGTTGGTAGAGCTGGGGGTGTGGCCGTGCAGGGATGGAGGAGGTTGGTAGAGCTGGGGGTGTGGCTGTGCAGGGATGGAGGGGGTTGGTAGAGCTGGGGGTGTGGCCGTGCAGGGATGGAGGGGGTTGGTAGAGCTGGGGGTGTGGCCGTGCAGGGATGGAGGGGGTTGGTAGAGCTGGGGGTGTGGCCGTGCAGGGATGGAGGAGGTTGGTAGAGCTGGGGGTGTGGCCGTGCAGGGATGGAGGGGGTTGGTAGAGCTGGGGGTGTGGCTGTGCAGGGATGGAGGGGGTTGGTAGAGCTGGGGGTGTGGCCGTGTAGGGATGGAGGGGGTTGGTAGAGCTGGGGGTGTGGCCGTGCAGGGATGACTGCAGGGGTTACAGACAGGGGTGTGGCCGTGCAGGGATGGAGGGGGTTGGTAGAGCTGGGGGTGTGGCCGTGCAGGGATGGAGGAGGTTGGTAGAGCTGGGGGTGTGGCCGTGCAGGGATGGAGGGGGTTGGTAGAGCTGGGGGTGTGGCCGTGTAGGGATGGAGGGGGTTGGTAGAGCTGGGGGTGTGGCCGTGCAGGGATGGAGGGGGTTGGTAGAGCTGGGGGTGTGGCCGTGCAGGGATGACTGCAGGGGTTACAGACAGGGGTGTGGCCGTGCAGGGATGGAGGGGGTTGGTAGAGCTGGGGGTGTGGCCGTGCAGGGATGGAGGGGGTTGGTAGAGCTGGGGGTGTGGCCGTGCAGGGATGACTGCAGGGGTTACAGACAGGGGTGTGGCCGTGCAGGGATGGAGGGGGTTGGTAGAGCTGGGGGTGTGGCCGTGCAGGGATGGAGGAGGTTGGTAGAGCTGGGGGTGTGGCCGTGCAGGGATGGAGGGGGTTGGTAGAGCTGGGGGTGTGGCCGTGCAGGGATGGAGGGGGTTGGTAGAGCTGGGGGTGTGGCCGTGTAGGGATGACTGCGGGGGTTACAGACGGGGGTGTGGCCGTGCAGGGATGGAGGGGGTTGGTAGAGCTGGGGGTGTGGCCGTGCAGGGATGGAGGGGGTTGGTAGAGCTGGGGGTGTGGCTGTGCAGGGATGACTGTGGGGGTTACAGCTGGTGGTGTGCCTGTGCAGGTGGTGTATTTCACAGCGACGTTCCCATACCTGGTCCTCATCGTGCTCATCATCCGAGGAGCCACGCTGGATGGATCCATCGAGGGCATCCGCTTCTACCTGTCCTCGGACTGGAGCAGGCTACAGAGTGCTCAGGTACCCCCCCGCCCTTTCCATGGGCACCTTAGACTCCCCCCGCTCGCCATAGAATCATAGAACATCAGGGTTGGAAGGGACCTCAGAAGGTACCTAGTGCAACCCCCTGCTCAAAGTAGGACCAATTCCCAACTAAATCATCCCAGCCCGGGCTTTGTCAAGCCAGGCCTCAAGCGTCGGCGGGCGCGGTGGCGGCGGCGGGATGCAGTGGCCCGGCTTTGCGCTCGGCGGGCGCGGCGGCAGCGGGACACAGCAGCCTGGCTTTGCACTCGGCGGGCGCGGCGGCAGCGGGACGCAGCGGCCTGGCTTTGCACTCGGCGGGCGCAGTGGCGGTGGTGGGATGCAATGGCCCGGCTTTGTGCTCGGCGGGCGTGGCGGCCCGCGAGGAGCGTGTTCAGGGTGGAGAAGGAGCCGGCTCCCAACCAGCTTCTCTCCCCCTAGGTGTGGAACGACGCTGCCTCACAGATCTTCTACTCGCTGGGCATTGGCTTCGGGGGGCTGCTCTCCATGGCCTCCTACAACAAGTTTGACAACAACGTGATCAGGTGAATGGCGGGCCAGGGAGTGCTCTGGGCCAGGCTGGGTGGGGCCGAGGCAGCACGGTCCCGAGTGACCCCGCACACATGGTGCAGGGGAGGCTGCCCAGCTGCCGGGGTGGTGGGGGGGGGGGTGGGGGAAGGGGGCGAGTGTCTTTGCTGCCATGATGACTCCAGAGCCACCTGGGTCTCTACGCTTGTCCCAGAGCTAGAACTTGTGACCTGCTCCTGAATGCCAGGTCCTGCCAGCTGAGATACGGGGGAGCCTGGGAACTCCAGTTGGCTACCACCAGTGGGGCGGGGAGCCGGGATCCCAGCTCCTTGGCAGCTCTGCCACCCCCTCGGCTCCATGGGGAGCTGCTTGATGGTGTGAACGTCTCATCCCAAAGGCTTGACGGTCTCTGTGACAGAGATCCTGGATGGGAGGGGGGCAGCCCAGGCTCCTACCAACTCCTCGTACAACCTACCCTCCTCCCCCGCCCCCGCTCTGCTGCCCACAGGGACACCCTGGTTATTGCCATCGGGAACTGCTGCACCAGCTTCTTCGCTGGATTCGCCATCTTCTCCATCCTGGGCCACATGGCGTGGAGGAAGAAAGTGCCGGTGGGGGAGGTGGCCGATTCAGGTACGGGCGGGGCTGGCTGTCCGTCCTGCCTGGGTGAAACCATCCTGCCCCGCCCCAGCCAAATTCCATGCCCGCCCCAGTGATGTTGGGGGGCTGGAGGGGTTTTCTGGCAATTCCTCTCCAGATCAGGCCAGCTGGGCCTCCAGCAGGAGGTGCCCTCACTCCGGACCCTTGAGGATCGAGCGGCTCCTTGCCAGGCGCCTTGCCCTGGATTTAGGAGCTTAGCTTTGGGCAGCTGGGTTTAAAACTTGGCCTTTACCCCTTGGGAGACGGGGCGGGGGTTGGCTCCGGGGACGATTCAGGTCTATCCCTACGAGGGGTGCAGCGCACCCTCAGGGCATCCCGGCAGGGCACTGCTGGAGTTTCTAATGCGCCCCCCTCACCCCAACCCTTCTCAAATGTGTCCTGGCACAGGGCATCCCTTCAGGGACCACCGCTGGCACTGTCCTGCCCGTCTGGCTGGCGCCGCCCTTGATCTGGTGTGACCTGCACCCATTGGGGCACCCCACCTTTTCCCAGGCCGTTGGGCTTCAGGGGAAAAGCACCTACCCGTACCCAATCCGTAGGGCTCCGGGTGTAACTAACCCGGTCAGTGTAAGTACCCGCCCCCTTTCCCAATCCGTAGGGCTCCGGGTGTAACTACCCCGGTCGGTGTAAGTACCCGCCCCCTTCCCCAATCCGTAGGGCTCCGGGTGTAACTAACCCGGTCGGTGTAAGTACCCGCCCCCTTCCCCAATCCGTAGGGCTCCGGGTGTAACTAACCCGGTCGGTGTAAGTACCCGCCCCCTTCCCCAATCCGTAGGGCTCCGGGTGTAACTAACCCGGTCGGTGTAAGTACCCGCCCCCTTCCCCAATCCGTAGGGCTCCGGGTGTAACTAACCCGGTCAATGTAAGTACCCGCCCCCTTTCCCAATCCGTCGGGCTCCGGGTGTAACTAACCCGGTCAATGTAAGTACCCGTCCCCTTTCCCAATCCGTCGGGCTCCGGGTGTAACTAACCCGGTCAATGTAAGTACCCGCCCCCTTTCCCAATCCGTCGGGCTCCGGGTGTAACTAACCCGGTCAATGTAAGTACCCGCCCCCTTTCCCAATCCGTCGGGCTCCGGGTGTAACTAACCCGGTCAGTGTAAGTACCCGCCCCCCTCCCCAATCCGTAGGGCTCCGGGTGTAACTAACCCGGTCAATGTAAGTACCCGCCCCCTTCCCCAATCCGTAGGGCTCCGGGTGTAACTAACCCGGTCAATGTAAGTACCCGCCCACTTCCTCAATCCGTAGGGCTCTGGGTGTAACTACCCCGGTCGGTGTAAGTACCCGCCCCCTTCCCCAATCCGTAGGGCTCCGGGTGTACACTACTTCTGCAGGTGTGCAGGACCTTTTCCCAGTGAAAGAGCCTCACACAGTAATACGCTACATAACCTCTATCTATTACTAGTCACCAAAACCGGACTGCACACGCTACCCACAGTGCCCACCACTCCCAATCAGACACTGAACTTTACTTGATGACCATCTGGGGGACTCCAGTTTCTGCACTGTGAGGTCTGGCAGCTCTGATCTTTGGGGCTATGCCCTGGAGTTGGTTCCCAAAGAACTTCCTTTTGGACCGCAGTTTATATAGTGAAACTTGAGTCCTTTTTAGCTGTACCTTAACCAATCATTGTAGTAAAATGTTAATGACCAATCCTAACATCGTGTAACAAAATTCTTTAACCAGTCCTACCTCACCCCCTTCATTAATTTTGCTAGGTGTAAATTAATTATGTAACAGACAAAACAATTAAAGAACCAGACAGACCATACAGATAAACTATGGGGAAGTGGGGACCGTAATGACAAAACAGAACAGAAACGGGAATTTCACAACCACAACTATTGATAAGTGATTTCTTGCCAGACAGATGCTGTCAAACTGAGTTTTCTTTAGCCGTCTTATGTTTCTTTATCTGGTGATAGAAGACGAAGGCCTTAGGCTTTTGGCCTTACGATGTGGCTGCAGACAAAGGCCTTATCCTTAGACCGGGGTAGAAACACCCTGGCCAGGAGTGAACGTTGCTGGGCTATGCTGCTGCGGGAGGCCGTGTTCTCCATTTCTCCTCCTCCTCCCCCGCAGGTCCTGGGCTTGCCTTCGTAGCCTACCCAGAAGCCCTTGCTCTGTTGCCTGGCTCTGCCTTCTGGTCGGTCCTGTTCTTTCTGATGATGTTCACGCTGGGAGTGGATACCCTGGTGGGTATAACCTGGCAGGTCATCGCTCGCACGCCCCTTCCCTTCACCGCTGGGGGCTGCTGGCCTCTCTGGCCCCCGCCTCCGTGCAGCGCATCGGTGTCGCCCTCCTGGCCGTGGATCTGGGATGTGCTGGCTCCTAGCGATGGAGAGAAGCTTCTGCGCCCGCCCATCGGCTCCACCTGCCTCTTGGACACATGGTCCAGCAGCGTCCACCCCTCACCCCAGCGTCTGTAAATCCCGCTGGGCCAGGGGGTCCAGAGCTGGGTTCTGTGGCAGAGCTGGGTTCATGGGGGACGGTGTCAGCACCCTCCCCCAGGACACATTGTCATGCCCTTTATAGAGGGGGCAGGGGGTGCTCCTTGGAGGGGTGGGGCAGGAGCATGTGGTGGGACGGGGTGTGGGGTTCTCCTTGGAGGGGTGGGGCAGGGGCGTGGGGCAGGAGCATGCGGTGGGGCGGGGGTGGGGGGTTCTCCTTGGAAGGGTGGGGCAGGAGAATGCGGTGGGGCAGGGGCGTAGGGTGGTCTTTGGAAAGGTTGGGCGGGGGGCGGGATCTTTGCCACCCTGAGTAGGACGGGCAGTCAGGAGTGACCCTTGCCAGCTTCCTCTGGACTTAGCCCCACATGATGTGTGGGGTGCTCCTGGAAACACTCCCTCCGCACCAGGGCCTGGGACACGCTCAGCAGGGTGCCGGGGCACTGAGCGCACGTCCCGAGATCGGCAGAGCCCCATGGGCAGGTGCCTGGGATGCCTGACGCCCCCGTCTCTCCCCCAGTTCGGGAACATGGAGGGCATCACCACGGCCGTGCTGGACGAGTTCCCGGCCCTGCGCGAGTGGAGATGGAAAACCCTCTTCCTGGGTGCGCTGTGCTTCACCTTCTACCTGCTCGGCCTGCTGCTCATCACCGAGGTAGGGCAGAGCTCAGCCCCCGGCCCGTCGTGTGCAGCCCCACGGGGAGCCGGCTGTCGGGGCCAAATTGTCTCCAGCCCACAGATGCCATCGGCCTCGGGGCAGGAGCCCACGACTGTCTGCTTGGCACGGGGGGCGGGGCCTTCCCCTCTGGACGGGGGCTCCGGGGGGTGCTCACCCTGCTGTGCCGCACTCGGGCTGGAGATGGGTGGCCGGGTCTGTGGCTCAGCTGGGCACATGCTGGGCAAGCAAAGCGCCCCACGGCGGGTCCGTGGGGGCAGAGGCTGCCCCTCCGGCATGACAGGCACTGGGCGTGTTTCCCCGCCTGTGCCCGGCCGGGTGTTCATGTGCCCGCTGCACTGTCGCTTGCAGGGCGGCATTTACTGGTTCACCCTCATCGACGCCTACAGCACCAGCTTCGGTCTCATCATCATCACCCTCTTCATGTGCATTGGCATTGCCTTCTTCTACGGTGAGTGTCCCCAGCCCGGGGCTCGGTGCATCCCAGAGCGTTGGACTAACCTCCCTCCTCACCCACCGCGGAAATGCAGCCGCCTCTGGGGCACGACATGGTAGCTGCTTCACAGCACATAGTAACACCACTCCACCTTGTTCAAGCATCAGCCGCGTGCTTGGTACAGGACGCAGAGGGAGCCCAGGCTGATCTCCACCCTGGAGGGCAGTACGTTTCCGGCCAAGGCTCAGGGCCCCAGTGCTTCCTCCAGAAACCAGCAGCACCCTCTGGAACCGCTGACCCGGAAAGAGCACTTCCTTCTGAGCTACCAAGCGCCCTCTCTGCAGCCCCTGGGGGTGCTGGGAGATCTGCCATCCAAGCCCTGCCCTGGTGTGCCCCTGGGGAGCTCACCCAGTGCCGGGTCCGGCTGAGTGGCGGGGACGCCCCAGCACTGGTGCAGGGGGTGCCCATGGCCCCGGGGGTTCTCCTCTTTAAACCTCCATTTGTCCCCATCTCAGGAGTGAACCAGTTCTGCCGGGACATCGTTGACATGATCTGCCGGTGCCCGCCCTGGTGCAGCAAGCTGGTGCTGTACTTCAAGGCATGCTGGGTATTCATCACGCCGTGCCTGCTGCTGGTAGGTACCGGCCCTGCCCGCGGAGCTCCCACCCCACCGCAAGGGGCAGCTGAGTGATGCAGGAGACAAGCCGGCCTGTGTCGCCAGGCCCAGGACAACTTTAGTGCTGAAGAGCTGAGCTGCTCGGGGGCCTTCCTGACCCGGCAGCCAGATGGGGGCCGTGCAGGCCCCGGGTGTCCCGGCCTGTAACCCCCTCGGCATCCCCAGGGCAAGGCCAGACTCGACGGGGCTGCACCACTGCCCCCTAGTGGCTGCAGCCTGCACAGGTAGAATAGACCGAGTTCTGGCAGCCCTCGTGACCCCCCTCCCCATGGTATCTGGGCACTTTCAGGGGTGGGGGTGGGGGCGGGCAGGCCCCTTGCTGCAAGAGGTGGGTCTGGATGGCGGGGGAAGGGCTGCGGGTGTCTGACCGTGCTGCTCGGATCTGCCCTTCCAGTTCATCCTCTTCTACATCTTCCTGGAGATGTACAACACGACCCTGCACTACGGCGCCTACGCCTACCCGCGCTGGGGCAAGGCCCTGGGCGTGTGCATGGGCACCGTGACCTGCATCCAGATCCCGCTCTGGGCGCTCGTGGCCATCTGCAGGGAGTCGGGGACGCTGACGGACGT
The DNA here is from genome assembly GCF_027887155.1 of Malaclemys terrapin pileata. NCBI lineage: Eukaryota > Metazoa > Chordata > Testudines > Emydidae > Malaclemys > Malaclemys terrapin. The sequence goes on along the minus strand of NC_071505.1, from coordinate 347,027,349 downwards.
GAGTGTGGAGCCGAGCTGCCCGCTCTGCCTCCTCCCCGGGACCCCGTGCAATCCGGCTCCCCCCAGGGGTGGGGAGGGCGTGGCTGGAAGGAGCTGGGAGCTCCCGGCTGGGGGGGTGCAGAGTGGGGCATGCTGGGATCTGGATACTTGCCATCTCTCACCACCTGGGCTGGAGCCCCTGCTGGGCCCTGATTTGTCCTTTCTGGGCAGGGCTCAGGCTCCCGACCGCAGCCCCGGGGCCCAACCCTGCGGCCGTCGGGCAAATGCTGCCATGCTTCAGCAGTCATGTGCCTCAGCCCCCCACCCCGCGAGTCCTTGGGCCTCGCTCCCCCGAGGGCTGGGCCTGGCGCCTGGCTCACACCCCTCCCACTCCTTCCCCTGAGGGCAGGGCCTGATGCCTGGCTCACCTCCTCGCCCGAGGGCTGGGCCTGGCGCCTGGCTCACACCCCTCCCACTCCTTCCCCTGAGGGCTGGGCCTGGCGCCTGGCTCACCCCCCTCGTCCGAGGGCTGGGCCTGGCGCCTGGCTCATCCCCCCCCACTCCTTCCCCTGAGGGCAGGGCCTGATGCCTGGCTCACCTCCTCGCCCGAGGGCTGGGCCTGGCGCCTGGCTCACCTCCTCGCCCGAGGGCTGGGCCTGGCGCCTGGCTCACCTCCTCGCCCGAGGGCTGGGCCTGGCGCCTGGCTCACCCCCGCCCCCCCACTCCTTGCAGCGCTTCCGGAAAGCCATCCACCCCCTGAACTCCTGGCGCACGGCGACCACCCACGCCGAGGTCATCGACGTCCCCTACACCATCAACCTGGTGGACAGCGACTTCGGCAGCCCGTCCCAGGGGAGCAGTGAGGCCTGAGGGGCTGGGGCTGGCAGCAGAACTGGGGCTCCAGGCAGGTCGCTGCCAGTGGTGCCCTCTCCGCTCCGGGCAGCTGCTCCGGGCTCCGTTGTGGCAGGCGGAGGCCGCGGCCGGCGCTCCCGGGTCCCGCTGGAGGCTGCAGCTGGCCCCTCGCCTGCAGGAACCTGCTGCTCTCCAGCCGCAGCGGTGCCAGCAGGGGGTGGGCCGGGGGGGGGCAGGACTCTGCTCAGGGCTGTGGCCAGTCAGCTGCCGGGCGCTTCGCAAGAGGGGCCTGGCCTCTGAACCGTCTCAAAACGACAGGGAAAGGATTGTACGCCAGAGAAGCGATTGCACGTGCTCCCAGGTGCCCCCCGGGCATGGACAGAGAGGGGGGCAGACGGGGGGCCCGGGGCGCAGACAGAGCTGAGTGCTCCTGGCCCAACTGCACGATTCCCCAGGGCTGAAGCGAGGCTGGGCTGCTGCTGTCCTAGCGCTATCGTCGGTCCCGGGGGCTGGGCTTGTGGTGGGGGACACCTCCGGCTCTGCACCTGCCAATCCCACGGGGTCTAGGCCCTGGGTTCCTCGCCTCGGGCTTGGGCCTTGCCAGCCCATGTGTGGGGTTCTGCCCCCAGCGCCTCATGCCAGGCTATGGATGGGCATGGAGCCTGTGTGGCTGACTGCCAGGAGTCAGCGCTGGGCTTCCTACCACTGACCCTGCTCGGAGTGGCAGCTGGCAGCACTCAGGCCAGCTGCTCCGTTGGCCAACCCGGCCATGGTGCTAATCGGCTCCTGCCCTGGTCTCAGCCTGGGCCCCCAGGCCCCATAGCAGGGCAGCAGGACACGGCTGGCAGGGCCACAGCCCAAGCGTGCCCCGGGGCGAGGACTTGTGGCCAGGGGGTTGGTGGTGGCACCAGGTTCGTGGTGCACGGCTGGGAAGCACCTTGCCCTCCCCTGCTCCACGGGAACCGCCCAAGGGAGCAGGGCTGGCAGAGGCAGCGAGATGCAGGGGGAGGGGGTCTCTCCACACGCTGGCCCTGCCGAGGGGCTGGGTTTGGGGGGCCCCGGCTCGCAGGCTGAGGGGATTTCTCTGCTGCTGAAATAAAGGCTCAGTGTTTTCTATACAGAACTGGCCAGTCTCTTCTTAGCGCCCCACTGGCGGCCGTGGGCACAGTGCTGCCCGGTCCCTGCGTGGGGCTGCTCCGGCCTGCGGGGGAATGGGCCAGCAGGGCCTCCAGCTGTATGGCAGCATGAATCGACCCCCCCTGCAGGGTGGGGGAATTGCTGGGAGGCTGCAGTACTGTGTGCGGGAAGCGCTGGGCCCGCCCTGGCTGCGCAATGCACGGCCGGCTCCTCGTGCCCCCCTGCCCCGAGTCAGCGCACGGCGGGGGGAAGGGAGGCCGGAGCTGGGCCCGTGCCAGCACTTCACCGCACTGGGCGCTTTAGGTTTAAACCGTCCCACTGGCTCTCAGCCCCCAGGAGCTGCCCTAGCCTGGGCTGGGTGGGGCTGTGAGTGACGCCCCCCTGCAGCCGCTGCATCCCCAGCCAAGCCACAGCTGCCCAGGGCCGGCTGCCTGCCTGAGGCCTGTTCGAGCTGCCCCGAGCCAGCCCTGGTGCGCACGGCAGGGGCTGAGCAGGACTAGCCACCAGGCTCGCTCTGCTCCTGGGGGCATTGCTGGGAGCGGGGCCCTGCGGGAGGATTTGGAGCCTCCTGGCAAGACAGCCGGGCCCAGCAGGGTAACCGGGGCGGGGCTGGGGGTTGGCCTGGACGTTCCAGCCATGGGCGCGTGGGCGGCTTGGGGTTAGTTTTGGCCCCCCAGGCGCTGCTGCTGGCAGGCGGCTCAGGGCTTTTCATGCCCAAGGCCAGCAGGGGAGACAGATGCTGCCATTCCTGCCTGCGGGCGCTGACTGCTCCGGGTCTGATTCCCCCCCTGCCAGTTCCGGGTTGACACTTATCTTATCTCTGCAGCTTCCTGTCCCTGCACCAGGGCCGGCCGCAGCCTGCGCCCAGCCTGGCCTGCCACGGTGCAGGGCGCAGGCTCCCAGCGGGGAATGCGAGGAGCTGCTGGGGCGGGGCAGAGAGAATTCAGGGGTGGAAGGACCAGCGGCTGCAGGGCCTCTTGGTCACGGCACAGGCTGCCCTGCTGGGAGCAAGGCCCTCGCTCCCCAAGAGGGCTGGCATGGGGGGGTGGGGCCAGTGCCCCTGCCAAAGCTGGGAGAGGCAGGAAAGTTGGCAGCATGCTCAGGGTTGGCTCATTAACAGAGTCACACCCCGGGGGGGGGGGGGGGGAGGGCAGGCAGAGCCCCGGCCCCGTGTGTGTGATTGCTGTGAGACCCCCCCCACCCCGGTATCATGGAACTGGTGCTAGAGAGCACCCCACGGCCCCCTGGCTGCTACATGTTGCCCTGGGGCCCCACCTGCTGCATTTCAGTCACAATAACTGTGCCACCCCCCCAGTGCATCGGGGCAGCCTCTTGCCAACCCCTCCTCCCCCGCTACAGGGGGTGTATCTAGGTGAAGGGCTGCGGGGATCGTACCAGGATGCAAACCAGCTAGTGCCCAGGGCAGCGGAGCTGGGGGGATGGGGGCTCTGCTACCCAGCCTGGGGCTTGGCCTGTCTGCGCAGTGCAGGCGGCCGGGTGCCCGTTCCTCGCGGCAGAGCCTGAGCCAGCCAAGAAGAGACCCGCAGCCCCTCGCTCAAAATCTCCTACATGCTTTATTGGATTGAAAACAGTTTTATGAAATGACAAAACAAATCAGACTTGGCAGATGCATCACAATCGCTGCTTTATAAATGCCACCGCCTTCTCCAGCAAGCATCGGCGCGGGGCGCCAGGCCCAGCTGGGGCACCCCTGCCCACGGGCCGTGCTTAGGGCAGGGAGGAAGCGGCGCACACCTGGGCCTGCTGGGGGGCTGTAAAACACCCAGGCCTGGGCTACACACCTCCCCGGGGCCCTTCCCACCCTGCTCTGGAACCACTGCCGGGAGGGAGGTGGGCGCTGCTGCCAGGCACGGCCCCGAGGCTGCTCTCAGCGGGGTGTGCTGAGCTGGTCTGAAACTGCCCAGTGCAAGCCAAGCTGCGTGGCTTGGGACCAGCCCTAGGCTGGCAGGAGCCGGCGGCCGGTGTAATTCCCATCACGGGCTGTCAGGGAAGGGCACATGACCCAGGGCTACCTGGCACGCGCTGGCAGCCGCCGCCCCTCCAACAGGACGTCCCGCGGGCCAGCCAGGTGGCCAGCAGCAGCCAGGGGGGCAGGAGCGTGAGGAATCGCAGGCACTTAAGCAATGTAGAGGATTTTTCACTTATCTCAAAGCAACAATGTAATCATTTAGCTACCGGCTCTAAAACTCCTCCTTAGCCCTTCCTGGAGACGTGACATCCAGTATCTTCCACCAGCTACAAGCAAGGGCCCCAGCCAGCCCCCCTCCCTCCTCAGGGATCTTTGCAGCCAGCCCTGCTCCCCCCGAGAACACAGGATTCCTCCCCACTACCGCAGGCAGAACGCCAGGCCCCGCGCCACAGGACTCCTCGGTGGGTGCCCAAAGCCTGGTCGCTCCCGCACAGGGAGGGATCGGGCGTGGGGGGCAGCGCACAGGGCGGGCGGGGAGGGCTGGGTGCGCTCCTTCAAGTGAAGATTGCAGACAGGCTCCAGCCGGCCGCGTGGGGGTAGCAATTGGTCACGGACCCTGCTCTCGCTGGGGGCGCTGCGGGGCTCTCGGCTGCTGGCCCTGCCGGCCTGGGTCTAGTCTGACCAGGGAGCAGCGCTGCAGAGGGGAACCCCCCTGGGCCAAGGCCAATCGCTCCTCCCTGCGAAACGTTCCTGACAGGCCGTGCTGGCCGCAGCAGGTGGCCCACCAGCCGAGAGCCGGCTCTGGTTCTCCCCAGCTCCTCACCCTCCCCCTGCTCCTCCCGCTGCAGCAGCCCAGCCCCGAGGGGCAGACACTGGCTGCCTGAAGCTGCCCTGGGACGTAAGAACTCCTCACTCCCCGGGAGTCCCTGCTCAGAAACCAGGAGCTGCGAGCCCCAAGCCCGGCATTAGCTCCCTCCGTAGCACCCCCCCAGCCATCGCAGCAGGGAGGACGCCGGAGGAACCCCCCAGGGGCATTAGAACCACCCCCGGGGGCAAAACCCCCGAGTCCCTCCTCGGCTGGCTGCTGGAACTGGACACGGCCTGGCACAGCAGAGCCCACTCCTCTTCCAGCCATTTCAGCCCCTCCCTCAGGTATCCTGCCCGAGGGGAATTCTCATTCCCCAACCCCGCTGGGTCCCGGCCCCGGGAACGGCCCTGATCTGCAGCCCAGCCTCTGGCCCTGATCCTGGCCCGACTCACCCAGGCAGCTCAATGAAGGTGCCCGGCTGTCCCCAAATGGCTTGCGGCCCTTCGGCCTGGTGGGAGCTGCCTCCCCCACACCCGACTGCCTTTGCCCAGGGCCTGGCCCTGGCCGAGGGAAGCTCGCGCTGCCGAGGCTGGGAAGGCTGAGACAGGGCAGGGCCTGCTGGGGGATCCTCACGGAGCAGGCCCTGCTTCAGAAACAAACCCAGCAGGCTGCAGCCAGCTAAAGAAACAAACACTGCCTAGAATAGACTTGGCCACGGTTCCTGAATGCAGCACCAGCGGCCAGGCCCTGCTCTCTCCCCACAAAGCCCCGGCCCCGCGAGCTGGCACGCGCCTTCTGCTTTCCCCTGCCAAAACCGCAGAAGCCCCATCCTCTCTCCCCAGTCACCCCAGCCACGGGGCGCCTGTCCCAAATTGCCCACCCGAGAGAGCTGCAAAGACACGCACCAGGCAGCTACCCCTAAGAGATCGCAGCGGATTCAACCCTGAGTAGCCAGGACTCGGCCCTGACCTCCCGCAGCCGCTGCCCCGGCCCAGGCGAGAGGGAGGCCTAGGGGTGCATAGATGCAAGCGGCGGGTCCGGCCCAGAGGGACCCCTCCCCTGGGCGGGTTCTCAAGCCGATCAGGAGCCACGCGTGCAGGAGTCCCGAAGAAGCCGAAAGGGGGAAAATCAAAGCCCATGAAACAAACCCGCACTGCCGTGTGGCCGAGCGGAGGCAGGGGCTCTCGGAAGGCATGAGAAGCCATGCACAGCAAAGCAGGGGGGTACTGAACTGGAGGGAGGGAGAAGGGGCGGCTGGTTTCCACGTCAGGAAATAAATACGTTTAAAGAGCTCCTCCCCCCGCGGATTTTACACGACTTGATTGGGAGGCAGAGGGTGTCTGGGGGCAGGGAGGGGGTGGGCAGTCGCAAGCATCCCACCCATGTGGCTCCTGGAAGGGGTGGGAAGGGTGCCCTCGCTTGTGGCTCTGTGCCCCGCCCCTCCCTGCCCAATGGATTGGGTTGGTGGCCAGCTTTCCTCCTCCTCCTACTTCTTGGGCTTCTTGAAGATCTTTAGGGGGAACTTTTTCTTGCCCTGGCTGGAGTCAGTCTCCTCGCCCGTGGAGCCGCTGTCCTCTTCCCCAGCGTTCTTCTTGGCGGCCAGCTGCGGGATGCGGGTGTTCTTAGCGTTGCCGGGCCTGGAGTCAGAGATGGGGGAGGGCGTGTCGGGCTCGGTGGAGCTGGGGCTGTGTGAGCGGGAGGAATCGGAGTGCCTGATCTCCCCGAGGCTGGCGGACTTCTCCATACCATGGTTCAGCATCATCATCTTCTTCGCTACCACCGGGCTCTCGGCCAGACGCTCCTGCAAAGCCCCCAGCGAGGAGGCCTCGCTGTGCCTGCTGCCTCCGTTGGAGGTTGGGGCGCAGCCGGCAGGGTGGCCTGAAGCAGCCTCCTCTGTGGACCGGGTCAGCATGGGGGGCCTGGCGGCCAGGAGCTTGGGAGCAGAGCCTGGGATGCGCTGCTGGTCGCTCATGTACAGGAAGGAGGAATCGGAGTCGGAACGACTTAGGTCTCTGTGGGCGGGAGGAGAAGAAGGTTACGACAGAGTCCCGTGCCCGGAGAAGCCTTGCACGCACACGCACACACATGCACAATGGCTCAGCCCGGCTAACACAGTGGAACTCTCCCATGTGCTATTCTGCAACAAGCCTCCAGGAGCAAACCAGTCCTGCTGCTCTGCTCCTGCAAGGCCCCGTCCTGTTCTACCGTGGTGCTTGCCCCCCAGGGGGGGCTGCTGGCCGGCCCAGCCGAGCCAGGACTTGCCCCGCCCATGCATGCGACTTGGCACATGGGGCAGAGCAAACCCCCTGGCAGAGCTGCTGTCTGCAGCTAGTGGGAACCAGGGCAGGTTCCCTTGGCTTCGGCTGTCCGTTCTGTGCCCTTGTGCCTGGAATCAGGGTGATATAAAATTATTCTGCTTAACTGCCAGGGGGCAAATTTGTCACGTACCCATGGGAGATATACAGCACAGCGATTGCTATGTCTTAACTCAGGAAGTTCCTTCGAGAGGAAATGTCGCCAAACTCCAAACCTGGAGACAATGGATCTGTCTGTGCCTGCGTCCTGTAGCTACCTAACTGCTTAGTTTGCAAAATAAGCAAGGAGGGGGCAAGCAGATGAACAATAAGGGGTCATAAGAGGGGCGGATGCATGTAGCTTGCTAATTATGTATGGGAATGATGGCAAATTTTGGCCAATCATAGAGCGATAGATTATCATAAGCAACTGCATATAATGCCTTGCTGTAAGTGTTTTCTTTGTTCTTGCTGACTTATGAGCTCAAACCCAATTGCAATTGAAATAAACAGATCGCCCCTCCCGGGGCTCCCTGCTTGATTAGCTGTGTCCGTCTCTCCTAATTCCTCAGCTGGAACGGACAGGGATTTCTATGACAAGGGAAAAGCCCTGGTGCGGATGAGGCCTAAGGCCAGGGAGAAACGCCGCTGTCAGACAGAGTGCAGGGGCCGTGGGGGCAGCACAGAGGGACCTGGGGCCCGCTCCCAGGACCTCGTCCAGTGGGCAGCGGCAAAGCTCTCAGCCCTGCACTTCCTGGGCTCAGACAGCTGCAAGAGTTCAGCTTCACGCCCTCTAGCTCTTCAACCACCAGCGATAGCTTTACGAACACGGCGGCGTCCGACGTCTCCTCCAGCCGGGTGAGCTCTGGCTGGGCAGGGAGCTCCCCCCTCTCTGGTAACGGTACTTTAGCTTAAACCTTTCCTGTGACTTTACCCTCCAAACCCCGCATCTCTCCCCTGGACTGCCGTGAACAGAGAGAAGCGAGCAGACTGAAGAGTATCAGGGGGTAGCCGTGTTAGTCTGTATCTACAAAAACAACAAGGAGTCTGGTGGCACCTTAAAGACTAACAGATTTATTTGGGCATAAGCTTTCGTGAGTAAAAACCTCACTTCTTCGGATGCATAGAGTGAAAGTACTTTCACTCTATGCATCCGAAGAAGTGAGGTTTTTACTCACGAATTATGCATCCGAAGAAGTGAGGTTTTTACTCACGAAAGCTTATGCCCAAATAAATCTGTTAGTCTTTAAGGTGCCACCAGACTCCTTGTTGTTTTTGCAGACTGAAGAGTGGATCTCCCCGTGGAGTGAGTGATAGGCCTCTCGGCCTGGTCTCCAGGGCATCGGGTCTCATTTGACCAGAGCAGGGTCCCACTGCATTATCTCAGCCTGCAGGCGCGCGCACAGCCCCTCTCAGCTCTGTCTGCAGACTGATCTAAGACAGACAGCGTTCGTCCGGCTGTCCCCCACCACCACCCCCCGCCAAGGCAGCCAGTGCAAATCTCTGACTGCAAGTGTCACCATTAGAGGTGAGGCTTTCCCACACAAAGCCATGCCTGAATGAACGCTCCTGACGCACAACCGACCCTGCCAGCCAGACTGCACCGTGGTTTGTGCCACCAGCCTCTTGCCAATTCTTGCGTTGGGAAGGGATTGGCCAGTGGTGAGCCAATCCTCAGGGGACCTTTGGTCTTTGCAGAACGGAGAAGGGGGAGAGAAGGCAGGGAGGGCTGCAGCGCCATGCGTTTCTCTTTGCACCCTCAGTTCTGAGCAGCTGCCGGGGTGCAATGGGCCCACTCGACACTGCTGCAGCCAGCAGACTCCACCGCTACCCCCGCTGGCTCTAGAAAACCCTCTGCCGGACTCACGGGACCCTGCGCAATGAGAGGTCAAGTGGCACATGCTCTTGTCTGATGGAACTGCTAGGGCTTCACCTGGGAAGCCCTGCACAGGCTCCTCCCACAGGGCAAGACCCGCATGTGACAGCAGCCTTTGGAGGGGCTCCATGGATCTTGACCCACCCCCCACGCCTTCAGAGCCAGGGACAACAACCATACGTCCCTTTGTAGTGGTTGGAGGTCGGGAGGAAGGGGAGAGGGATCCAAGGGAGAAGGAAGAGAGCAGGGGAAGAAGAGAGGTTAGGCTCCACCATCCTGCTCCTAAACCAGCCACCTGAAGCCAACACAGGCCAAGCCTTTCGAAAACCGGAGCCTCCCGTTAAACTGCCAAGCCCTCCTTCTGGAACCAAATTGGTGGCCTGGGTTTCCGAAAGCCGGGCCGCCTAGCGGCTCTTCTTGGAGTCGGCGGTTGAGATTTACCCCTGTGACTTGGAGCACAAATTCCATCGGTTTTCACGGGATTTGTGAGTCAGCAACCCCCAGCCACTGGTTCCCGTGGGAGCAGCCGGGTGCTCGGCCTTATGGAAAACCAGGTCACCGATTTGGGTGCCAAAATAAGGACTCAGGGGTTTAACTTTGGGCCCCCGTTTTTGCGAGTCTTGGCCGCATCGTTACAGTGTTTGACTTTTCTTGTAAATGCAGCCAAGCGTGTTCACAGGCACCAAAGCCACGTGCCCAACAGTGTGAGGCTAAGGGCATGAACGTCTGATTTACAGATTGCTGCATGTTCTTTTCTACGCTCACCTACTCGTCCTAACTCACGAGTCCAGGTCTGCCGAGTGCCGGGGTGGATGAGAGAGGGGAGGGCCATGGGAATGGGATGGGCATGAAATGGATAGAAGCAAACTCCTAGAGACAGCAGAATGTGGAAGAATGGAAGGGGAAAAGCAGAACACGTGTGGACTCCTCGCCTGCCCATTGATTGCTTTTCTCTCAACGGGCTTCCACTGCCCGGATCACACAGGACCTGGGATGAGGTACTCTTGAGCTTTCTACGGATGGATTCAAGGCCGTTCAGCCTGAGTGTGCCATAGTGGGGCCTGGCTCCCCACCCAGTACATACGGCCCTCCTGCCTTTTCCAGCTGGGGCCAGCTCTACCCAGGCAGCGTCACACAGCTTTGCTTACAGCAGAGCTGGGCCTGACCTCCTGTTTGGTTACGCTGCTGCCCTCAGCATCAAGCAGTCTGGGACTGGGAAGAGGCCCCGACTCACTGGGGAGACCCATCATTGATTCCCACTCCCCCACCCCATCTAATGGCTCTGGCACCAGGTCTCGGAAAGCCCCTGCTCCCACCTTAGAGATGAGGGGCACCCAGGTGGAAGACTCCGTCTCCCGCCCCCTCCCCACCACACGAGAACCACTGGCATAGCATAGGAGCAGGCGCTGGAAAGCAGAAACCCCTGTGCCCAGAGCATCCGCCACCCCCAACCCTGAATGTTAGCATTCAAAGCCACACACCAGGCTCCAGAATCAGAACAGCGCTGACCTTGTTTGCACCAGGTCCTCTGAAGCCAATTGCAAAAGAGAAGCGAAGAGTGAGGAGTTTGTGACAGTCAATCCAGCGGCCCGGCCTTTAGAGAAGGGTCTGTCAGTATTCGCAGGACATGGCGGAAGCAGATGGCTAAGCACGATGCAGTGCCCAGAGCTACTCACTCTCTTTCCTTAGGGGAAAGGAAGAGGCTGGCAGAGACACTTCCCTGGCAAAGGCTCGTCAACAGCCGTCTCCTGGGCGTTGTTGGAGCTAAAAGGAGCCAGACATTGTATCGCAGAGTTTGGGGCAGTACCCGCCTCTGTCAAGGGGACTCCTGGGTTCTGTTCCTGACTCCAGCACTCTCGGGGGGCGGGGGGGGGGTGTGTGTGTCTCTGTGCCTCAGTTTCCCCATGTCATGCTCATCTCTCTTGGGGATGTTGCACGGCTCGACTGATGTCTAGAAGGGGCTCCGAGCTCCTCAGACAAAAGGACTAGAGACATGCAATAAAAAGCTGCAGTTTGACACACAATGAAACAAGAGGCGAATGAAGCCTGGGGGCCTAACTGGCCGGCTCTTCTCCCGTCTCAGGTCCTTGCTTTGGACAGCGTAATGATGGCCACCCTTCCAGGAGACATTCTCAACGGGGCAGAGGCGTCCATTGCTAAGGAAGTGCCCTTTTGCCAGCAGGTCTCCTCCAGGGGCACAGAGCAGAAACAAATCTGAAATCTCGCTCTTTCAGTGAAAACGACAGAGTCAGGGTCACAAGTGACCACTGTGATCTCCGCCTGGGAGCTGAGGCGCAAGCCAAGCCCTCTGCTGCCTGTGACTTGCAGGTCTGCAGGCCTGGGCTTTTTGTAGGGCTAGCAAATGCACATCTGCCCAGAAGAGCAAACAGCTCTGGGGAATAAGATGCCGCTTCTCGTGACAAACTGCCCTTCAAGCTGACGTCAAGACTCCTAGCGTAACCCTGTTTTCCAAGGACTGGGCACTCGGCTGTAAGAACTTACTCAGGGCTGTACCTTGCCATGGAAGGTGTTTCCAGACCTTTACCTGTCAAACAGGACGGGCCCGACTGGACTGAAATTTGGCAAGCAATTCACCTAGATTATATTCAAAGGGTTCTTTGCTCTTCTTCCACAAACAATAAATGAGCCAAGACGGTGCTGGTTAATAACCCACTACAGACCATGGGCAGGGCCACTTTCCCACATGAATTTTCACAAGGCTTGTTGCTCCAGAATGCACACCTCTAAAACGCACAATTAGTTCGTGCTTTACAAGTGCTGTGATTTGTGGCCTGTGGCTCAGAGGTTGCTCTGAGCCATCAGGAACATACTGAATCAATAGCACTCGTCTTGGAGAGATCTGCTTTGAGACACAAAAGCGGAGCGTGAGAGTCGGGCAGCTGAAGCCCGGGCTGTGGAAAGTTCTGGACAAGTTGATTATATCCTGGGGAGTATGTAGAACTAGGGCGACCACTACTAATGCAGTCTGCTGTGCTTTGCACTTCTCTAGCATTTCCTCCGATCTCCAACCATTTGCCACCCACTCATTATTTAACACTGCCACTGAGCTATGAGAGAATTCCCAGCGTTACAGATGAGGAAACTGAGTCCAGAGAAGTGAGAAGTTGGAAGAGAACCCAGGACGCCTGAACCCAGAACCCTAATCCCAGGCCCTAAGCGCTCAACCATACTCCTTCCATAACTGCGTGTTTAACAGCAGCTTCTGTCCTGAACTAGGGCTTGCTGGAAGTTAATCTAACAGTGGTAGATTCTCTGCCTGCTATCTTCAATCCCATGACCCAAAAGGTGCTCTCAAGACACGTCCATATGATAAGCGGAGAAGCTTTTCCTGTTTGTTTTCACTCATTGTGTGTGAACTGAATTGTGGCAGAAGGCGCCCTGGGCAGCACAAGAAGTGGAATCCTCCAGCCACAGAACAGCTAGGCACATGAGCAGTGTCAGCACAAGCTCTCGACACAGTGGGCTTCAGCCATCTTCTAGAAGGACCCGTCTAGGGAAGAAGAGGACATTCAGTTCCCAAGGCCTCTCTGCTGACACTGCTCAGAGGGCTGCTGATCAGCAGTGAGATGGTCTGAACTGGACCAAGTCCACTAACTGATTTCCCATAGGCCACCAAACAGCCATCACTGCCTTCTAGTCATTACGGACATGGACCAGACTACAGCTGGTAGCCGAGAGCTGAGACACTCATCGCTCGGCCATCCACTGCCATACGACTGGGGCTGAGACACAAAGGAGAGTGTCAGTCTGGGCTCAACTTCCCCGGATACTGCTGGCCCACGTCACCCCCTGAACACAATGGGGCACGTCAGCTCCTGCCGTGTGCTCCCAGCAGCACTCACCAGGAGCTAACCACTTACACTCATTTGCAATTTGCTTGGGAAGAGCCAAAGATGAGACAAGGTTTCAAATAAGGTCAGTGTGTGCTTGATTAGTCGTGTTACCTTTGTTCCCGCAGGTACAGCACCCAAATAAAAAGACCGATTTAGTCGGAGACACAGGCAATTCTCAGCCAAAACCACAGCACTTCATTGGTTAATCACCACTGAGAGGACAGATGAGTCACTGGACCAAGTGCCTAAAACTGCTCCGCTTACATGGGAGAGAGGCTAAGGAAGCAAAAGCTGTAGAAACCAAGGAACGATTATAGCCCGCAGGGAAAGGGAACAAGGACTCCAAGAGGAAGAACGCCACAGCAAGCATCAGTTCCGAGGCACGGCAGGCTAGAGGGAGCTAGAAAAGAAGGAGCGGTATACCCAAAGCTCTCAGCGTGACAGCGAATCCCCGAGGTGACGTCAGGAGGGGGCAGGTCGGGGGCGGAGTCCATCTGGAGGATGTAAGAGGAGGAGGTGTGATGGTAATAGATAGGGTGGGCATGGCAAGCAGGAGAAGATGCAGTGGTGGTGGCGGTGGAGGAGCAAGAGGTGGAAGAGGCGGTGGTGGCGGATGCTGGGCTGGTTCCATGAGCGTCGGAACTAAAAGACTGTCCAGAAGTGAGGCTGTGCATTCGACGAAGAGCAACTCTGCCTGTCAGGTAATGGGCAGGCTGGCCCGGCTCGTTCTGGCCATGCACGTAACTCTCTACCAACCTCTGAGATCCGAGGGAGTGCTGCGGGTCCACGACGCGCTGGCGGACACCGCTCGGCAAGGGGGCAGCTGTAACGACAGAGAAGAGAACACTGACTGCAGCTGGAGAAGAACCCGTGCACTAAACCAGCCAGGCTGCACCGGCATAAAGCCACCATCCCATGTCAGCATTACAGGTCACAGACCATCAAACTCTGTGCCAATGGAGCACCGCTTTGGCCCTTTTAGCCATCCCGTCAGGGATGCGGTGAGCTGTGCCCATTGGATACAGAAGAGGCGTTACGTCTTTGCTTCTGCTTCCATCAATGAGCACCCCAAGAGAAACAGGGTTTTACATTCCTTATTTTATCCCCATGCTTGTCATAGGTGACCAGAGAGGAGTGTGCACTATCAGAGGTTTAGATTACTAGCTTGAGACTGAAGCAAGGGGTCTGATTTTGATTTTACTGATACCAGTTCTACCCCAGTGTATTTGCACTGCTTCCAAGGAAATGCTCCAGATTTACCCCTTTGCTGCTGAGAGCGTGATTTGTCCTTTGATTAAGTACAGTTGCACTTCAACTGAAGCACAAGGAAAGCTTCCATTAAAGGTGCAGGAATCTCTCAGCACTTTCACAGTGTGCCTTTGTCTGCAGGGTTGGATGGCTGAGATGCCCAGTGCAAGACAAGGGAGGACTTTTTGAGATATATCAGCTGGTCTAACCAATGTTAGTAGGGATAGTTACCGGTTTTCACTATTTTATACACCCACCAAGTGCAGATCTGCTCTGAAAAATGACATCAGCCAGTTCCCTTTCCACATCAGAGTGCTCAGTTTGCAAGATTTTTTTTTCCAATACCAAATTCATCTTAGGGTCTGAAAGCCAAGCTGGCTTCTTTCCTTCTCCTGCATTGTCACAGCTTTTAATGCCAGAAGAGACCATTGCAATTATATAATCCGACTTCCTACATCGCACTAGCCAGAGAACCTCACCCACTCTTCCCTGCATCAAGCCCGTAACTTTCATTTCAGCATATCCTTTAGAAAGGCCTCAAATCTCAATACATCGATTTCAAGTGATGGAGAATCTACCAAGCCCCTAGGTGAGTTGTTCCAATGTTCTTAATTGCCCTCAAAAAGTTGCACCTTATTTCTAGTCTGGATTTTTCTAGCTTCAGCTTCTGACCATTGGATCTCATTATATCGGTGTCTGCTAGATTAAAAAGACCTGTGCTGTACGTACGGTACTTGTAGATTCATCGTACCCTTCTCTTGGAATACGGTTCTCAGGCCGAGTTACAGGCGGACAAGTTAGAGTATAATCTGAAAGTGGTGGGGCAGCACAGGTGTCACTGAGGGCAGAGCTTGGCCTGCAGAATCTAGGAGTAATTGTTCACATGCTCCGGTGATGAGTGCAGTCTAAAACCTACATAGAATAGAATAGTAGTGGTGCTCCCCGGGCCAAAAGACAGAAAAACCATCTCTACTTATATCTTCTCTTCAAGGCTCTGAGCACTGATAAACATGGAGCACCAGGAGGGCATTACGGAGTCATTTCTCAGAGTAGAACCGACTCGGGGTGAAATTCGCCCCTGGACAGGAGGCCAGCACATGACCTAGGCACTAAAGTCTAACTTGGGACATAAGCCGGTCCCTCTGCAAAGGGTAAATCTCACCCTCTGAGCGTGGAGAGTGCTGGTAAGATAAATCCTTACCCAGTGCACACTGATCATTTATAAAATTATGCCCAGGAACCAGCACTGAGTGGAAATCACTACCTTCAAAGTCTGACCATTCACAGCTGTGGATTCACGGCTTGCTTTAGCTGGTGTGTGTAATTATGGGCTGTAATGCGTTTCTAATGTGGTAATCATAAGCGGCAATGCGTTTCTAATGTGGTAATTATAAGCGGCAATGCATTTCTTGCCTGAACTTCCGTATGGATTTTTTTTTTTATTATTGCTGAGTACCAGAATCCTTGAAATAAAAAGTTCATGATAATGAAATAAAGGATCATTAATGTTTAGGCCACCATCCCTTCCTTCTTGATTTCCAGACTCCTTGACCCGACCCTACCCAACCCAACTCAGTGCTCCAATGAAGAGAGGCTAGGATGTGACACAGGAAGTTCTCAACTGTTGCTTGCTAAATGCAACCCTGGTGGAGCTGTGCTTGGCAGACAGTAATTTTGCACAGTTTTACAGCATAACAGTGATGTCTGATGGCACTACTACCTCTCTGTGTTCTTCCATTCTAAGCCTCAAAGCTCTTCAGCCACCAAAACTTCTATCCAGGGTGCCTGAACTTTACCCAACTGAGGGACACCCCTCATTTGCCTGAATTGGAGCAGATGAGTCTTGCCCCCGTATGCAGTAAGGATATATCCTGCAGCGACTTCTGGTATCTGCAATGGCCACTGAGATCAAGACAGAGCATTGCATGCTGGGACACAACATTCCATAGGCTGCATCTTCCTACAGCAGTCAAGGGGCTGCACTTTGGGCTGTCCTGTTCTGTACGTTTCCTTTGCAGGGGGGTTCAAAACTTTCTGGCGTCTAAAGATGCATACACATAAGACAGTGATGTCAAAATGGTTAAAAAGGTGAATGGACAGAAAAGCTCAGAAGTGAAGTATAGGGAGAGCTCTTTTGGGAATTGAAGAACCAGCAAAATGCTGCTGTCAAACCCACTCCACAGCTAGGAGAACCGGGGATCCCGTGGTTCAAATACATACAGATTCCAGAATGATCACTGCCTGGGTATATTGCAGTATAAGGGGAATGTCACTGTATAGTAAGAAATGCAACAAAAATAATCCAAACAAACTGCTGTCTTAACACTCTCAGGGTTAGCCACACGGTTTCCTCCAGGAGATTCCCACTGGTGAGGGTCTCCGTTCCCTTACTGCTATTCTCTGCAACCAATGATTCTTTCAGAGGCCCTCTTTCGACTGTGCAGCCTAAACATTTCTAGAATTTCTTTCCTGCTGGATCCTGAACTGAAATAAACCTAACAAATCAAGTCACGTGGAGCTAAAATCGAAGCGAAATCTCTAGCTCTTGAAACACTCGTCAGGAAGGTGGCCGGAGGAGGAGAGAGCTGGAGCAGCAAGGGGCCAGATCTGGGGTCTATTCGGGCTATACGCCTTCCTCTTCTTCAAATGGAGCGCTGCTGACATGAACCAATGTTGGCACAGTCAAGCGGCCTGGGTGGGGTCTTACTCTGCCTTCGGAGGAGAGGCTTTTCTATCACACAGCTGGAGGAGGGGGATACGTTTGTGGGATTCCAGATCTCCTGAGGGCTCTTCTTTCCTTACTGGGACACATCCTCCTCACCGGGCCTTTCCCCTCCTCCATGCTGGGGCAGGTCTCGGGCCTGTGCTATACAGGAGGTCAGTCTAGATGATCACAATGGTCTCTTCTGGCCTTGGGATCTATTCATGCTGTTCATCCCCCAACTTTGTCCCTTACACTCCTGTCATGCCGCTGGGTTTTGTTTACCAAGCTCTTGTAGTGAGCACGGGACTGGAGTCAAGGCTCCTGGGTTCAAATCCTGCCTCGGTCTCTGTGGGTACGTCTACATGGCGGTAAAAGCCCTACGGCACAGGTACAGCTGGCCTGGGTCAGCTGAATCGGGCTTGGGCTGTAGGACTAAAAATTGCTGGGTAGACACTCAGGCTCCAGCTGGGGCCCTGCGCGGGTGGAGGGTACCAGAGCCAGGGCTCCAGCCCGAGTCCGAACATCTACACAGCAATTTTTCAGCCCCAGCTCCCGAGCCCGAGCCAGCTGCCCTGGGCCAGCCATAGATGTTACCCTGCTGCAGACATACCCTGTGTGGTCTAGGGTAACTCACAACCTTAGTGTGTCCCTGTTTTACATGAGGATACTCTGACTTATAAATATGAACAGATTGTCCATCAAAGGCCTTGATTACTTTTCTGGGCCTGACTTATCACCTTGGTACTCCAGGTTTACCCCAGCATAATTCCACTGAAGTCAATGGCGTTCCACTGCTGTAACCCAGTGGTGGATCAAACCCTAACCATCTGGTATCTTGCTCCCTACTTTGCTGCTTAGCAAGATGACCCCAGCCTCTTATATTTTAGAGGCAGATCTCCAGGAAGCTCCACATTCTCCCTCCGCCATCACACACAGACAGGCTCTGTATCGTGACAACACTTCCACTGAGGGAGGATTAACCAGTGGAAGTGGGGAATTGCTTGAGATGTTCCCTCCATGCAGGAGCTGTATGCGGTCTCCACTGTGCTGTATATAGCATCAAAACAATCACATCTGTGGCCGACATCTCCCTCCACCAGCCCGAATCACCCCAAGAGAGGGAGGGCACTGTTGTTATTGATACTCCGGGTCCTCCAGGAAGGGGGAGGCGAGCAGGGAAGCCCTGACCAAAACTGTCTTTCAAACCTTGGTTTTAAAAATCCAAAACACAAAGTGAGGAGGAAGGAGCTAACATGCAATTCTTCTTCATCCCAGCAGACTCTGCCCAGAGGTTAGTAAAGTTGCTAATGTCTCACTGGAGAAGAGCATGTGAATTAGTTTTTGTGCCAAAAAGTTGGAAAAATTGTGGATATATTTTAGTCCAGCGGGTGAAAAAAAAAACAACCAAGAGAACCAAACCGGGGTGTTTCCAGAGGGCCAGATCCTCCGTGGAGATAGACGAGCGGTCACTGAACCTGCGCCCCAAAAGCCAGGCCGCGTCTGGGGTTAGCCAATCAGGTTTGAAAGGGAGAGAGAAAAGTTTGATTTACAGGTATAATCATCACTGGCACTCAGCAGCATTCTCAACCCGAATGGGACAGGAATGGTTCAACCACAGAACTGCCCTCCTCCCCTAAGGGGCCCCTGCACACAGGCAATGGCACTCCCTGAGCCCCAGGGGGTGGGGCAATAGTGACACTGAAGGGTCACTCGTGTCAGGAGCCCACCTTGAGATGCCATGGGCTTGGTTTGTAAAGGCGCTGAGCACACGCAGCCCGCCGTGAGCCAGACAGGCTCTTCGTTGATGTTAATCAGTTCGGCTTCATTACGTCAGCTGAGCTGGCCTGATTTTCACCAGCTGAGAACCTTGGTCATTGATTTGAACAGGAACTGCAGGTGCTCAGTACCTCAGAAACCCAAGCCCTAGGGATCTCCCGTGGGGGGGCACCCAAAATCTGAGACGTGAAAATTCAGCCCAGGGCCCATATCACTTAAGGATCAAATCTGGAGTCTTCACTCCGATTTGTACTCAGGTGTTTCCATTAAGATTTCTGGATATATTTTTGCCTGGTTAAATCCTAGCCGCAGGTTCTCAGGAACCTGTCTCCTCGGACAAATCCCTAGCTAGCACACCTGTCATGCTTATAATGAAGCCATCACTAGTAAGTGGCTCCAAGTCAGCTTCAGCCAGGTTATCGCCGGGACCCACTGCTCCTCCAATCACACAATGCCCTCTCTTCCTCTGCCCAGCTCACACTGAGAACTTCCTGCTCTGTCTTCACTTCTACCGTAGGCCGCCACGAAGAACATGGGCAGCAACACGTCTCTCCATCATTGGAGCTAGTAAGTACTTCTGGAGTTAATGGCTTCCAAATACCTCCAGCAATGGAGGTGGGGCTTATACTGACATGCCAGCACTAGAATGACTCTCACGCTTTCTCTGTTGGTTTAAAAATCAATATGGCTACACCGTTCCCTTCCAATATATCCCAGCTCTCTGCACCTATCTATCTAGAGTATCACAGTGCCCTCACTGGAGCAGTAGCTAAGTGCTAACTCGCCTCAGTGTGCATCATCTAGCAGAGGATACATACACTGCATGGACATGGGAGAGACAATCTCTTCGTCCAGATCGTCCAGATCATCAGTCATGATGAAGTGCGCTGGGTTGGGCCGGGAGGTGCCCACCCAGCTGGGATCGATGTTCAGGGCTGTCACTAGCGTGTGGATGCCTGGGTTGTTGACAATCTGGAAGCCACACAGCAGCTCGATTTGGTGCCAGCGGTGTAGGCGCTCCCGCAGTGCGGCCGTCACTTCGCTCAGGGCTTGCCTGAAAACAAGATTCAAACAAGGGAAAAGGAAAAACAAATGAGGAACAGTGGAAACAAATTACACCAGATAGAAGATCCCAGTGAGTCTGAAACAGGGAGTCAGAAGATTAAGCTGAGATTCCTCTCTCTGTGTATTTCTCCAGACCGCCTTGCATAGTAACCACTTCTGAATGGGATTTTCCTGTGTGTTAACCCCCAGACAGGTTCTCAGTGTGACAACAAGAGTCAGTGTCAAAGTATCGTGATACAGCTCTGAGCCACGCAAATCTCAGAGTCTTGGGTTGGGATTTTTAAAGCTGACCAGGAGATTTTAATTCGTTTGGATTTTTACGGGTGCTGTCTGGCTAACACCTCCAGCTGGCTTGGAAAATCTCAACCTGGAAGACAAGTAAGATGAATGAATCAATTTTAAGATGAATAAGCGAGTGGTGTCTGAAGCTTAACCGTAGTGAAAATGAATGAGCCTTCAGGTTATTTGGTGGATTAGTGTGATGGAGTTCACAGGTAGCTATCTTCTCAAAATCCCAATGAATGTTTCCACCATGACAGGAAGGGACTTACAGGAATAGATCTATCAGCCATATGAACAACTTCACCAACCACCGAGGGAACATGGCCACAGCATATAGCAACAGGCTAGAGCAGGAAACCCTGTCCAACTGGAACCTCAGGGGAGAACATCCCTCTCTCTGAGCAGAAACATGGGATCTGTAATACCTGTAAATGGTTGGGTCTTCAATTTTCCATCGTAACCGGGTAAAATGTTACTAGTTACCCATTACATTTCACACATTCACCAAAACCTGACAAATGTGAATTAAATAAGGGTCAGCTTCTACTGAGGCAAAGGAAAGGCCAACAAATTCATGCTGTGCAACAGAATGGATTTAGAACGGGCTGTGCAGAACACGCACTATGGAATGACAGGTTTCAGAGTAGCAGCCGTGTTAGGCTGTATCCGCAAAAAGAACAGGAGTACTTGTGGCACCTTAGAGACTAACAAATTTACGGAATGACTTTTCCCTGGGGTTCAGGATCTGTAGAAGTCTGCCGGACATCTGTGCCTTGCCCCAAAAATGAGAACAGGCTTTACTGACATGCGTGTATTACAGCCGCCTGCATGGGAGGGGAGGGATTTGGGGGAAATGGGAGGAAGACATGAGGTGGATACTTACTTTGCAGTTAAGATTTTATGATCAACGTCGTCTAGGGATGAGCTGTGAGCAACATGAAATGTTCCAAAGAGGGTGTTTCGCTTCTTTTTAATTTTTTCAGCCTGAAACATATTAACAGAAAAAGGTCACCGGAACAATCAGCCCTTGTGTTTCCTCCAGGACAATAATATCCTGAACAGGATAAGACAGAAATAGTCCTGTGGCTGTTTGCACACACGCAAGTAGCTTGAACTGTCACTTTAGCGAAGGATGTTATGCCACGTAACATGCTGGCTAGGGTGTCAATCGAGAGCGGGGTCAGGACAAGAGTCCAGAGCACCAGCTACAACTGCATAGCTAAGGACTCCTCCCGCGCCACAGGCTCGTTACCAGAAAGACCAACGAAAGCTTTATCAACAGAATCCTAACATCCTGAAATGGGGGTCTGCCTCCTCTTTAGAGCACTGGGTATATTTGAGTCTTAAGTCCCTACATACAGATCCTTGGTCGTTATGCTCTATTAATGTTTGCTGCAGAGTTGCAAAAGGCAAACCGGGGGCAGGAACGCTGCAGCTAACACCACCCGGGGACATGGCGTTTGTGGTCAGCATGTGGTAAGACCGACAAATTCATATTTGTCCTGTCACCTCTGACTGCTGTACAATGTCAAGAGAGCCAAGCGCATTGGCTGCAATAGCTTCCTGCTCTCTGCTTCGCTCAGAAGATTTTAAACAGCTGGGAACAGAGAAGTGACTTGGCCAGTGAAGACCACATACATATTTTACATGTCCAAAACTTCTCTGCCCTAATATGGGTGACACTTGGGGCCGGATTTGCTCTCACTGGGGCTGTGGAGAGTTCCTTTCACAGACATTTCACAATGCAGGACACTGCACGCAACAGCTAGTTATGCACATTAGCAGGTTTAAACTTATCCACCAAATTGCCACTTCCTCAGTGAGCAGCAATGTGGCCCAGTGGTCTGAGTATGCGGCTAGAACTCAACGGTTCTAACCCAGCTCTGGCGCTAATTCACATTACAACACTGCACAAATCACGTCATCTCTTTGTGACTCAATTTCCCCATCTATAACAACTGTGTTGGGTGCTTTAATTAAGGTTTGTGCAGCACTTTGAGAAGGTAAAACATGACACCAGTACCTGATATCATCATGCATCATGGACCAGTATTAGATATCATCATGTATCCATGGTCATCAAACCTCCATGGAAACATGGATTAATTGCTAAGCATGAGTACCAAAAAGTCGCTAAAGCATGTAGGGACAAAATCAGAAAGGCTAATGCACAAAATGAGTTACACCTGGCAAGCGACATAAAAGGCATAAGAAGAGGTTCTATAAATATATAAGGAGCAAGAAAAAGATGAAGAAAAGTATAGAGCCACTACTTAGCAGGGAAGGATAGTTCAGTGGTTTGAGCATTGGCCTGCTAAACCCAGGGTTATGAGTTCAATCCTTGAGGGGGCCACTTAGGGATCTGGGGCAAAATCAGTACTTGGTCCTGCTAGTGAAGGCAGGGGGCTGGACTCAATGACCTTTCAAGGTCCCTTCCAGTTCTAGGAGATGGGATATCTCCATTAATTTCTTTTTTTTTCATTTCTAAGGAGAGCTAATAATGAATGGCATCAAGAAGGCTGAGGTGTTTAATGCCTATTTTGCTTCAGTGTTCATTAAAAAGGTTAGTGGTGATCAGATGCTCAACACAACCAATATCAAAACCAAGTGGGAAGGACACAAGCCAAAGAGAGAATGAACAGATTAAAAACATATTTAGCTAAGTTACATGTATTTACGTTGACAGGGTTTGATGAAATTCATTCTAGGGTACTTAAGGAACCAGCTGAAGCAATCTCGGAATCATTAGCAATTATCTTTGAGAACTCAAGGAGGATGGATGAGGTCTCAGAGGATGGGAGAATGGCAAGCACAGTACCTGTTTTTATAAAGAGGACCCAGGGGATTATAAACAGTCAGACTAACTCTGATATCAGGAAAGATACTGGAACAAATTATTAAACAATCAGTTTGGAGCACCTAGAAGGTAATAGGATTATAAGCAATAGCCAACATGGATTTGTCAAACCAACCTAATTTCCTTCTTTGACAGGATGACTGGCCTAGTGGATAGGGGAGAGCTGTAGAAGTGATAGATCTTGATTTTAGTAAGGCTTTTCACCCAGGCCCACATAACATTCTCACAGGCAAATTAGGGCAATGTGGTGCAAGGTAATGCACACTGGAAAACATAATCCAACTACACATTCAAAATGATGGAGTTTAAATTAACTGTTAATACTCAAAAAGGAGATCTTGGAGTCACTGTGGATAGTTCTCTGAAAACATCCGCTCAATGTGCTGCAGCAGTCATAAAAGCCAACAGAACGTTAGGAACCATTTGGAAAGGGATTGATAATAAGAGAGAAAATATCATGATGTTTCTATATAAATCCACGGTATGCCCATATCTTGTATCCTTTGTGCAGTTCTGGCCACCCCACCTCATAAAAGATATATTTGAAATGGAAACAGTACAGAGGAGGATGATAAAAATGATTAAAGATATGGAACAGTTTCCGTATGAGGAGAGATTAAAAAGACTGCAACTGTTCATCTTAGAAAAGAGAAAACTAAGGGATGGGGGGTAAGATCGAGGTCTATAAAATCATGAATAGTGTGGAGAAAGTGAATAGGGAAGTGTTATTTAACCTTTCACATAACACAAGAACAAGGGGTCACCAATGAAATTAATAGGCAGTGGGTTTAAAAACAAACAAAAGGCAGTAGTTCTTCACACAATGCACAGTCAACATGTGGAACTCCTTGCCAGAGGATGTTGTGAAGGCCAAAACTATAACGGGGTTCCAAAAAGAATTAGATAAGTTCATGGAGGACAGGTCCATCAATGGCTATTAGCCAAGATGGTCAGGGACACAGCCCCATGTTCCAGGTGTCCCTAAACCTCTGACTGCCAGAAGCTGGGACTGCACTACAGGGCCGGGATTACTCAACAATTGCCCTGTTCTGTTTATTCCCTCTGAAGCATCGGGCAGTGGCCACTCCCAGATTACAGGATGCTGGGCTAGGTGGACCATTGTCTGACCCATTCTTATGTTCTTAGATGAAATTACTAGAAGGTGGGCGGTTAAACGGTTAAAAGACTGTACTCAAAGAGTAGTAGTCAGTGGTTTGTTGTCAGACGGGAAGGATGTATCTAGTGGGGACCCACAGAGTTTTGTCCTTGGCCTGGTACTATTCAATATTTTTATTAATGACTTGGCTAATGGAGTGGAGAGAGTTTATAAAATTTGCAGATGACACCAAGCTGGGAGGGGTTGCCAGCACTTTGGAGGACAGGGTTAGAATTGAAAATGACCGTGACAAATTAGAGAATTGGTCTCAAATCAACAAGATGAAATACAATAACGACAAGTGCAAAGTACTACACTTAGGAAGGAAAAAAATCAAATGCAGAGCTACAAAACGGGGAATAAGTGGCAAGGCAGTAGTACTGCCGAAAGGGATCTGAGGGTTATAGCGATCACAGATTAAACATGAGCCAACAAGGTGATTCAGTTTTGAAACAAGCTAATATCATTCTGGGATGTATTAACAAGAGTGTCATATGTAAGACACGGGAGGTAACTGTCCCAGTATCTGCAGCATCAGTGAGGTCTCATCTGGCGTCCTGTGTTCAGGACTGAGCACCATGCTTTAAGAAAGATGGGGACAAACTGGAGAGAGTCCAGAGGAAAGTACCAAAACTAATAAGAGGTTCAGAAACCCTGACCTATTGGAAAAGGTTAAAAAGCCTGGGCATGCTCAGTCTTGAGAAAAGAAGACTGAGGGGGAGACCTGATAACAGCTTCAAATCTGTTGAAGGCTGTTCTACAGAGGATGGTGATCAATTGTTCTCCATGTCCACTGTGTAAGACAAGAAGTGATGGCCTTCGTCTGCAGTAAAGGAGATTTAGGTTAGATATTAGGAAAAATTTTTAACTACAAGGATAGTTAAACTCTGCAACAGGCTTTCAAGGGAAGCAGCAGAATCCCCATTATTGGAGGCTTTAAGAACAGGTTGAACAAACACCTGACAGGGATGGTCTTGGTTTACTTGATCCTGCCTCAACGCCAGGGGAGGGTGGAGCGATGAACCAGAGGACCTCTTAAGGATCCTTCCAGTCCTACATTTCTATGGTTCTATGCACTGAGCAACATCACATACTATTGTCAAGATGTTACACGATATCTCCCCAAACCAGAGCTACGAAGCACAACACGTGGCAATAGGACTGGGGTCGAGTCCCCGCAAGCATTTCCTTATATTGCGCTACGGCAGGCAAGCAGGATCAATCAGCAGGTGGTTCGCAGAAAGAAAAGATGGAAGCAGGCAGGAGAGAACAGCACAGAGAGAGAGACGTTCTAGATCTATGATGCTGTAAATATTGTGACAGGGTCAGGCCAGATGGCTATAGGAGAGTGTTAGAAGACAGATATATTAGTCCCAGATTAAGTAGATCCCTTTTCCCTGGGTAAGGGAACAGGGGCAGTTCCAGAACAAGCAGGAACTTGTTGGAACCAATTAAGGCAGGCAGGCTAATTAAGACACCTGGAGCCAATTAAGAAGAAACTGCTAGAATCAATTAGGACTGGCTGGCTAATCAGGGCACCTGAGTTAAAAAGGACCTCACTTCAGTTTGTAGCGTGCATGCGAGGAGCTGGGAGCAAGAGGCACTAGGAGCTGAGAGTGGGAAGGCGTATTGCTGGAGGATTGAAGAGCACAAGCATTATCAGACACCAGGAGGAAGGTCCTGTGGTGAGGATAAAGGTGTTGGGAGGAGGCCATGGGGAAGTAGCCCATAGAGTTGTAGCTGTCATGCAGCTGTACCAGGAGGCACTATAGACAGCTGCAGTCCACAGGGCCCTAGGCTGGAACCCCGAGTAGAGGGTGGGCCCAGGTTCCCCCCAAACCTCCCAGCTCCTGATCAGACACAGGAGGAATTGATCTGGACTGTGGCTTCTACCAGAGGGGAAGGTCTCAAGGTGACCCACAAGGTGAATCTCTGAGGTGAGCAAATCCGCAAATAAGCGCAGGACCCACCAAGCTAGAGGAGGAACTTTGTCACAATATCTATAGATTTCATTCCCCAGCCTCAGGGAGCGAAGAATTCAGGACTAAAGAGACTGAAGTTCTCACCCCCTCTTTGGCCACCAGCAGCTGCTTCTCCGCATTCTGTTTCTTGATGTTGTAGTACTGGACCTCCACTTCGTGGGTCAGCTGGAGCCATTTCTGCAAGGCCTCTGGTGCGGCCCAGCTGCAGTGGGATTCAAGCTCCTTCTCTGCGTTCTTCAGCGCCATTCGGACCTGTAATGGAAACAGTCACAGCAGCAGCATTACAGGAAGGCCTAGGCGGGGGAGGGGGCCCTTTTTATTCCAGTTAGCACTCTCCAAGGTAGTCCCTTCAGCGGATAGTGGCTTGCAGGCCCAACACTTGTAATGGCACCAAAAAGAAAAACAATCTCCAGCAAGCCTAGTTTCACTCCTGGCGGTGGCTTGGGGTTAGTATAAGAGGGAGAATTCCTGTGCACTGAGCCAATGGGACAACTGTGCTACCAGGGGGGTAGGACAGCATCATTCTCTTCCTTGGGGATCATCCTGCACGGAAGAAGCTGCTGCATGAGCAATTAGAGCAACCTACAGGACTTCCCTCCATTCTGCAGGCTGGGTCCCTTTCGGATTCGTTTTGCTCTACCGTTCTCAGCAATTGAGCTGTGGTCGTCCCTTATCACTTCAGCTACCAGCTTGGTTAAGCAGGATGTTTATGCAATGCAGATCTAGTCCATCTCTCTAAGTCTGTGAAGATGGAGGGCCTGATTCTGATTTATGCCGGTGTGAGGTAAAAGAGGAGTCACTACGGTTGATTTAGTGGAATAACACTGGACTGGATGAGAGGAGAACCAAGCCCAGAGTAAAGGTATTCAGAGTGTTTATCTCCAAGCCCTGTAAATCTCTATCCCCCTCCCTTCTGATCTGCAAGGTGTGGAATTGCAGCTTGCCTTCAAGCAAAGACATGCTAACAACTCTGAGCAGGCAGCTGCCTCTTTTCAGTGCAGTGACTAACCCAAACACAAAGGGCTTGTTAAAAAGAGACTTTCACATTGGAGCAAAAAGACAGGAACATTTAGATACAAATTGTGCTGCTTGGTCCGAATAGTTACATGTTCCATCCGCAATTCCTCTCTCTGCAGCACAGCCAAGCCTCTTCCCCGGCCTGGACTTGAAGGAACTCCGAGTTCACAGGAGGATCAAAAACCAGGGGGTGGCAGGCACACCGAAGGCACAAAACCCTTGGACAAATGCATGTCTTTGGTAATCATTAACAAGAATTTACACATATTTAGTGCCTTTCATCAGATCTCAAAGTGCTTTGCAAATATTAAACCTCAAACAATGTTGATGAGGCATTAGCCTCGTTTTAGAGATGGGGAAACTGAGGTACAAAGAGGCTAAGTGGCTTACTCGGAGTGACAGCAAGAGAGGGTCAGAACCCAGAAGACCTAGCTCCCCGCAGTGCATTCTAACCCCTAAATCACTGTACCTCTCAAACCTGATTAGAAACATAGACGGTTTTACTGTGTTTAAGGCTGTCTTTAAGGGGTAGATAGTGTGCTTTCGCTTTTAAAGCACTAACACCAACCCTAAATGTTTTAAACAGGCTCCTTCAATGACTACACCACCCTTATTCCACCACATTTAGGCCCATCTACAGTACAAATACAGCTGTCCCCTGATTTGATATTCACACAGTTAAAGTTTATAGTGTGGGCAGAGCCTAACCATGTCCCTGTAACTGGGACAACACCTTGGATTGTTAATAAAAGAGTCACTTGCGTTCTCTCTGTTCACTCTGGCTCTGATCCAGCACCCTGTGACCTCAACAGGAGTCTGTCCATTGACTTTATTGGGGGTTGGAGCAGGTCCTGTCTAGGGTTCAGACCACGTTAGCACCTTGCTAGCAAGAACCATGTGTCAACATAGCTTTGGTGAACACCCTTTCTTTTTCCAGGATAGACAGCTGCACACTGGATTGAGAATGTAAATGTTTAAAGGAATCTCTCAGTAAACCCAGATCAGTTTCCTTTTCCGTGTTAACTAACTCAGCTCCATTTAAGCTGCATTTGGCTTGAGCATTATTTCTAGCCAAGGACATCACACTACACTCAGACATTTGAAATTTCATATTCTATCTGTGAGCACATTTGCCAGTCCATTTAGAGCAGTGGGTTTCACATTTTTTAGGCTGTGAACTCCTTACCAAATAAAGTAGTCTACCGCGTACCCTCATGTGAGACAGGGTCATAATATACTTTATGATTAGTTTGCCACGTCTTACGAAACAAAATGTGTTGTCTGCCGTTACAGGATTTTTCTTGCGTACCCCCTGACAAGAGCTCACGTACCCCAGTTTGAAAACCACTGGTCTAGAGGGACTTATAAAGCAGCCACATTCCAGAGTTAACTACTCACCATTTTACTACTGTCTGCAATTTTAACAAATGTTAAATGTAATTTCCCTAAATTGTTCATAGAAATACAGGGACAGCATCATAATCTTCATGATGGACTAAATTCTCCACACCAATCTCAACTTCCACTGATCTGATCGCCTACCATACATGGAGTTCTGTCCTCTCTAATCCATCTAGGTTCTGACCCAACCCCATGGTATCTGAGTGCCTGGGAGTGCTGAGCACACAGGCAGAGCACAACTGTGGAGATGAACCACTTGGCTCTGAGACCGGACATTTGCTCAAAATGTTTATGAACAGCCGGGTTCACACGGAAACAAAAGAATCTGGTTTGGGAAACTGAACAGGAAGGTAGCAGTGTAAAATGCCAGTAACGGGACCAATACACAAGGGGAGAATGGGCTCTGGAAAGACTGAAGCATGAGCAGGGTTTATAATCTGGGTGGGGTTTGACATCACTGGAAGGGGTCAGTGTGTAAACTCTAGTACAGACGAGCCCATCTCACTAAGGCCTGGCTAACTTTGCTCTCAGTAGGAGCCTCCAACAGGGTCTTTGAAAAAACAGATCATCATCTTAGCAGCATCAACTGGTGCAAGAGCAGCTCAGATTTCAGGATTCACAGGGACCCAAAAGTATCTTAGACTTTTGACAGGTTGCCTTTGGCTTGTACGGTCAGTGGGAGTGGCGAGTGAATTACATCTGTGGCTTCTAGTTCATTTCAGCGGTGATTGTGTTACATCACACAGTGCACGCTGGGTGGATAAAGCCATTACTCACCCACTCAATGAATCCCACAGGAAGGCCTCTAAGAAACAACAGATTGGTTAAGTCACCGCTGGCTTCAGCTTTCATTACAAATTTAAAGAGGAGGGAAGGGGGCAATGGGTGTGACTTGACACACACAATGCAAACAATACAACTTGTATTTACGTGACAACACGTGGGTGGCTGTGCTGGACTGTAGCGTATTTTGAGGTGTATTTGTGTGCAATAGCCTAAACAGGAAACTACTGTCTTGGGAAACTGTATGTAAATAGTGCCAGAGGGGTAGCCATGTTAGTCTGGATCTGTAAAAAGCGACAGAGAGTCCTGTGGCACCTTATAGACTAACAGAAGTATTGGAGCATAAGCTTTCGTGGGTGAATACCCACTTCGTCAGATGCATACTCAACTCTGGCAGCAAGTGTTTAAGTTGCTTGGAGGCTCTTAGGGGAAGAGGGGGATGAGGTGTTGCAGAAGCAGCTTAGAATGAATTTAATTGCTGCCTCAAGTTCTCCTAAAATACAGTACGTAAAGTGCCGTACGAAGGGGAAAGCCCTCTGGTTGAGTCTCAGCACAGAAGGATCAGAGGTATGGCTCAAACTCCATACCTTCCCTTCGGGGACGGCAGAGGCTATGGAGTGAGGGGCAGCACATTCAGCACTGGAAGCGTGTCTTGTGTTGCTCTCCAGGGATCCCCTCTGGTGACTGCAGAGAGCAGCACGGATGGGCCCCATGAGAAGGCGCCTTTGGGGGAAAGTGGCAGAGATAGTTGGATCTCTTCTATCCCTAAGGTCAACTGGGAGAACGGTGGCAACAGGGCACACTAAGGAGAGTCTAGCTGTGTCTCCCGGGGGATGCAGCAATGGCCATACAGCGTGTGGGTGTCCCGCCCCCCACCCGTTTCTGCTTGTACGTATGGTATGCAATGCTTGCCTGCTCCAGCTCCTGCTCAGCATACTTCTGTCTGCTCAGCTCGTTCTCCGTCCCCTCGCGCAGCTCCCGCAGCCGGTGTGCCTCTTGCTTGGCGATGCTGATCTCGTCTTGGAGCTTCTTCTCCAGATGCACCTTCTCCACTTCCACCGTGCGGTGTTCCTCCTGGGCCTTCTGCAGCCTAATGCACACAGGCACAGGGAACCGCTAGTGCACGCAGGGCTGTGTGTCCCTGGGCGAAGAAGCCCACTGAGCAATTACTGCATGATTAGCTGCACACATGAGGACATACAAGGCCAAACTCCGCTCTCACCTGCACTGGTGTAAACCCAGAGAAACTCCACTGATAACTGTGGAGAGATGCTGCTGTAAATCCAGAGGGAACGCACAACTCAGCACAGAGTCTCTGGGCACTGAAATGCCAACATTAAGAAAACTCAAGGAAAAGTTTGCGATGAAACTAAAATGATCAACTTCAGATTTTCAGCCATGTTTATTTTTGAAATACCAGAAGAACACAAGCCACAGTCTGATGAAATGCGCTGCAAACTCATTTGAGTCTTCTGCGCATTCACAGAAACCCAGAAACAAAGGCCTTCGCCATTATGGAAATGGACATCATCTATATCACTCTACTCCAAGGAGGTAAATACTTGAGTTTTAATGGGCCTCGGGATGTGGCTGCGCACGTGTATATTTGCAAATGAGATCTGCCAACATACTCCATTTCCCACTGGATCCAAATTCAGACACACCCTCCTCCCAGGAGTGGTTAATTTTCTCCAACATGGGATTAAATCAGTATTGATTTTGCATGGATGCAAGAGAAAATTACAGATTATTTACCCTGGGGTCGGGGAAACTGATGCTGGCACATCCCAGGAGTTTCAAGGACCCAATACTGCTCTTTTCAATAGCTTTCCGGGTACCCTTGCTCAGCCTGCTGGGTCAGGCTTTTTACTGCATTTTCAAGTCTCTGCTGCTACCTCCCTCTGACACAGCCCCCGGCGCTGCAGCCTCCTGAGTGCACCCAGGAAGAAAACAGGAGCTGCAAAGCAGGAGAGGATGCACTAGGACAAATTCTACCTGACTCACTCCAACTGGCCTGTACAAAGGAGGGGAGAGGGATAGCTCAGTGGTTTGAGCATTGGCCTGCTAAACCCAGGGTTGTGAGTTCAATCCTTGAGGGGGCCATTTAGGGATCTGGGGCAAAACTCTGTCAGGGACAGTACTTGGTCCTGCTGTGAAGGCAGGGGACTGGACTCGATGACCTTTCAAAGTCCCTTCCAGCTCTGTGAGACAGGTATATCTCCATATTAAAAAAAGTCTAGTGTTTGTCACCAAAACCACTTCAAATTCCAAATGTTAGTTTTTCTTTAAAATAAACTAAGTACAATGATCATTTCTAACAGGTAGACTGACTGCCAATTGTAAGACAATGTTTCTGCAGCATTTATTCAGTTGAAATGTGTGTGTTTGGGGGCGGGGTTCACTTTATCATTTAGGCTACAAAAACTAATTTTGTATAAGTACCATCCTAAGGAGAAAACACTGGGTACTAGAGTGTCCTTTAATCTAGTGGAGAAAGGCAGAACAAGAACCAATGCTGGAAGCTGTGCCAGACACATTCAACTTAGCAATAAGCAGGGGGCTTAATTTGTGCCGGTCCTGAGCCCCGGCACCTCCGGGCCTGGCAGTTCCTGGCCCCGGCACCTCCGGGCCTGGCAGTTCAGGGCCCTGGCAGTTCACGGCCCCGGCAGTTCAGGGCCCTGGCAGTTCACGGCTCCGGCAGTTCAGGGCCCTGGCAGTTCAGGGCCCCGGCACCTCCGGGCCTGGCAGTTCACGGCCCCGGCACCTCCGGGCCTGGCAGTTCACGGCCCCGGCAGTTCAGGGCCCTGGCAGTTCATGGCCCCGGCACCTCCGGGCCTGGCAGTTCACGGCCCCGGCACCTCCGGGCCTGGCAGTTCACGGCCCCGGCAGTTCACGGCCCCGGCACCTCCGGGCCCGGCAGTTCACGGCCCCGGCACCTCCGGGCCCGGCAGTTCAGGGCCCCGGCAGTTCAGAGCCCCGGCACCTCCGGGCCCGGCAGTTCAGAGCCCCGGCACCTCCGGGCCTGGCAGTTCAGAGCCCCGGCACCTCCGGGCCTGGCAGTTCAGAGCCCCGGCACCTCTGGGCCCGGCAGTTCAGAGCCCCGGCACCTCCGGGCCCGGCAGTTCACGGCCCCGGCACCTCCGGGCCTGGCAGTTCAGAGCCCCGGCACCTCTGGGCTTACCGCATCAGTTATAAAAGTAAAAAAAATTGCTTGAGCCTCTGGCACCTAATTAAGCACTAGCAATAAGGCACACTTTTTAACAGGGTGATTAACCACTGGAACAAACTACCAAGGCAAGTGGTGAATTCTCCATCTTTTGATGCCTTTCTAGAAGATGCTTTAGTCAAACACACGTTATTGGGCTCAATGCCGGGGTAACTGGATGAAATTCTATGGTCTGCGGTGTGCAGGAGGTCAGACTAGATGATCTAATGGTCCCTTCTGATCTTAAACTCGGAGCTGTTTTCCTCTTTTCTCCAGAGATCCTGTGCTACAGTAGAAGGTAAATCAATAACAGCTGGACACAACAGTGTGTTTAAATAGTAGAGACCTTCTGACCCAGAGTGCATTGTGAAGACATTTTTGTCCCTTGTCCTTGCAGGTCAGGTTCCGGTCCCAACTTAAACAAACCCATCCTTTCTATTTATACTCCATGTTCCGGTCAGTCCGTTTCCTTTTTAGGATTTGTTGGAGTTTTAGGAGAACTTCAGCATGGTTTAGTAGTTATGAGGATAAAAGCTTTCTGAGGTCAGGCAGGCATAAACTGAGCCAATGAAACCATTACTGGGCTTAAGCGTAAAGATTCAATGACTGGCTACGAAAATAGCTATAGCCCAGGCTGAGGACGACTTTTAAAAACTAAACTGCAAGATGAATCACCCCAGCTAAAAGCAAAAGCATTTCCAGTCACCAAATCTTTTCTTATTCAGGGTATCCAATCCCCAAAATGGAATAACAGCCCAGTTTCTGATTATTTACCCCCCTTTCCAAACCAAAAAGAGGGAAAGGACTGTGAGATATGTGCAGCACAGCGGCTCTGAGGTGCGCCAGGAACAAACTGCAATCAAAGGCAAGGACACTTGCCCAGGCCACTAGAAGCCTTGGCTGGCAGGTTTCCTTTAGATGTACTGGGAGTAATCAAGACCCTCTGAGGAGGGATGGCAAGGAAAACCTCCAGCCCCAAGAAGAGTGTTTGTGGGAAGCAACTTGTGCGAACAAACCAGACGCCAGGAAGGTTGACTTTTGTTAAAGCTCGAAGAGGGATAGGGAAGCAGAACTTGCCTGCATGAGACTTTGCTTCTATGCACAAGACTTTGAGAAACGCCTGGTTCATGGGCCCACAAGTGACCATTCAGATACAAACAAACAAAATGCGGTGAAGCCGATCCTTATCGCAGAATTCGGCTCTGTGTAATATACACATTTAGACTGCTCTCTTCGAGAGCTTGTACAAAACTAAAGGACTGCATCTGCCTTCTGTTTACTTCACAGCCCAGATTTAAAAAATGGGAAGAATGTTAAAGACGCATTTCGAAACATTACTATGAACAAACGAAACCCATGTTTTGGGAGCAGAGACTAGTCCACTGCTCCACTGAAGAGTGTAATTCACTGAGAACACTGCAAACACAAGCCTCCTCACGGTGTGGAGATGTCAATTCAAAACAAAATTAGGATGGTCTGGACTTTCTTCAGCCATTTTGTTGGCTGTGCTGCTGGACAAGGGTTTATTTTCAATTTATAGTTCTGCTGAGAAACACAAATGTTTTCATTCCTAATTTTAAAAACAATCCTATTGAGACGTTCCAAGTTTAGAGATAAACCCACGCTTTCTGCCCTCCATGGATCATTGCTCCATCACTTCCATACTAGGCTTGTTAATACTCCACATACATTTGAATACCCTCTGATTAAAAATGTCCCAGTGGTGTGTGTGTCATGGGGGGAGGGGGAGGATTAATCCTTAAGATTTCTCTTGAATGCACTAGTCAGACTTCTTCTGTTTCCCACCCTTTTATTATTCATGTTTCATGAAAACGACAGTCCATCATTTCCTCTGTTGCTCACCAGAGACAACAACAACTTTCCCCTGCATGTTCTCAGTCAGTGTGACTGGATTCACACATGCACCAGTTTTACACTAGTGGAGCTCCACTGAATTCAGTGGAGTTATTCTGAATTTACACTGATATAAGTACAAGCAATTTGGAAGACTTCCTGGGAACAGTCTCCATTAAGGGATATCCTGTAAATGTTCTAGATTAGAACAGAATTTGGCTTGCTGGATCAACCTTTCCTGCTCTAGGTTATCTCAACGGCCCTCACGAAGTTCTAAGCCATTTGATAGACCGTGGGAAAGGCATTATGTACTCAGCACCTGGGACAGACACCTGTTTTAGGGTGACTCACATCGTTTGTCTGGAACCCAGATTATTCACAATTTTTCAAAGAGAACCATGGAAGGACTTCCATTTGGACCACTGAAAGATGTCTTGTACGTAGCATTCTCTGTCACTGTAACATCTGAGCACCTCGCAGACTAATACATTTATCCTTTCAGCAGCATGTGAGGTACAGGAGTGTTTGCACACGGTCACCAGGGAGTCTGTGGCTGAGCCAGGAAATGATCACTCACCTCCTTCCTTCCAGGTCAGTGCTCTATCCACAGACAATCCTTCCTACCCTAATGCTCTGCAGACCTGTCAGGAGGAGGTCTCTCTGAAGCTTTTAGCCATGCCTGGCATGTGCGGTTTCAGGTTTCTTCCTGTTTGGCTTTAGGTGACATTAGCTAATGTTCACCGGCACATCTCCTTGTTTATGTTGTCCTATCTTCAATGGCAGATCCCAAGGTCATGTCTTACACAGCACGTTTGCAGCAATGTTAGTATTTAGGCCCAGTGCCTACAGGGTAACTTACTCTTGAATCCCCAGCATAAACTCAGCAGTTACCTCCAGTCCTACCTAAAAGCATACACTTAAAGGTACAGAGTAAAATTCGGATGCTCTACTGTAACTTTCTCAATGGGCAGTCACTTCAACTAGGAAATCCTAATGGTTTCTCACTTTAGCAAATCCTTTTTCTTCTGGGAATTGTCAATCTGGCAATGGTAAAATTATACATAACTCTGAAATGATTTGTTGCTCAGAACTGGCTGCCTCAAAGATATACAGTAAATGTAGTTTTTTCCCTCTCTTCATGTCAGGAACAAAGCAGATCATATGTGTGTGTCACCAAGAAGGGAAGGCAGGGAATTTGGCACCATCATCTTGACACACATCTTTCCTTTCAGGTGAATGCCAACTAATGTCATCACACAGAGCTACTTGACAGAAGAAAGTTCTCACAAACACAACACCCATGAGCAGGGCTATTCTCTGCCAGCTGTTCTGACAGGATAGGTGAGGAACCAGGCTCCAGTACTGCGTGTGTATATGGCACTGTTTCCAATGGCTGAAGTGTTTGTAAAAATCTTCACGGCAGGTTTACATTCCTGAGATGCTGGCACATGTACAGGCAACTTTTCACGCTAGCTAGTGCACACACACAATTGGAATACAAGTCTGCTCACACTGCAGTCATTGGGAGTTTAGCCATCGACTTCTATGGCAACCAGACTGGACTCTTTATCTTTGAAAATTATATTCAAGAGACAAGTAAAAATAATAAGAGCCAGGCTCTGTTAAAAATGGTGATTTCAGCAAGAAACTAACCTTTTTAAAAAAAGAAAATGAGATTGTCAGTAGTAGCCCTTTGTCCATAATATAAGCCCTGTGGCAGCCGTTACACAGGTAAGTAGCCACATTGAGGTCAATGCCATTACTCATGTGAGTAAAAGTTGCATTCTTCAGCCCACAGTATTTTGCCAAAGACGAAATGGAAACATTTTTATGATGAACAAGAGACAGTTCATCTGCTTATGTTTAATTTTTCTGTGTTGAATTTTCTAACTTTTTTTTGTGCTTCCTAGTAAACAACTTATGAGAACTGGATATCCTTGTAGTGCCTGGAAAGCGGTGGCTGAAGCCATCAGGAAATTTGGCCAAATTCCTCTCCTGAACCATTTCCAGAATATTGATGCGTTTCACCCTTTCTCTTGGCTAATATGAAGATGCAACCTGAGTCAGTCCAGATGATGGATTCTGAAGGAGCCAGATTACTTAACATTCTTTTTGAAAGGCCCTTTCTTGCTGTAGGAGCAGGTCTATTTTGTGATTTTTAAAAGGAAAGCAGAAGAATTCTGGTTTCTTTCAGTATCGTTTGGACTGACACAAAGGAACAATTGCTGACCAGCTTCATTGCTGTAGCACAGGAAAGTATGACGCATTGGTAGCAAGTTCCCATTTAAAGTAAGACAATAGGCTCAAACACAAGGGTGTCAAGCCCCTGTCAACTACAGCAGGAGCATCCAAGTCCTGTTAGGTAAGAATCAGAGTGTTTGCAGTTGTTAATGATCAAAGTATGAAAGTTCTAGTTGGAATATGACGGACTTGGCGGGGGTGGGTGGGTGGGGGGGGGAAGGGAGGAGAAACCAGGCCCTTCATATTTAACCGTCTCAAAGACAGCACAACTGATTTGGTGAAAACGGTCCTACAAAATTCATTCTCTTTCTAAAAATTACAGCCCAACCGAAATTTGAGAAAAACTTGAGCAACCAACAAAAGGGAATTAAGGTGGAAATCAGCATTCAGCCTTAACTACTATTTGTGCTGCTCAAGTCCACTAAAAATACATGAGATGCTTGTGCCTCATGCTGCCAATTCAGCATAGTGACTTTACGCGACAGCAGCAGGCTTTATAATAGCATATGAGGGTAGT
This sequence comes from Malaclemys terrapin pileata, assembly GCF_027887155.1. Taxonomy (NCBI): domain Eukaryota; kingdom Metazoa; phylum Chordata; order Testudines; family Emydidae; genus Malaclemys; species Malaclemys terrapin. The sequence continues at coordinate 346,990,531 of NC_071505.1, read as the reverse complement.
TTTAACTATTCTAGTTTTGATGGGGCACATCCCAAGTACATCTAACCAGTGCACATTGTGCAGGGAGTGGCAAGGGTGGGGTTATGTCCAAATTTCTTAATTAGCTGACCAAATGCCTTCAAAGACTGTGCAGCCACATCAGTAATGCCAACTGGGTAATAGGTTTGCTATGATGACCTAAGCAGTCAGGTACTTATGGCTGACACCCTCACAGAATAAGAGGCTGACTGCTACTGGTTTAATCAAACTAACAGTGGAGACTTAACCACCCACCTCCAGACAAAGCTTAAGTAGGACTCACCTTTCTTGAAGGTCGTGTAGACTCTGCTCAGCTCTATGAAGCCCTTCTAGGTCTTTCATCATCCTCTTCACGTGCTCCTTTGAGTAGCGGTTCTGGATGTAGGCAAACCAGCAGCCACCCACTCCAATGACAATGGACACCACCAACATGAAATCCTTTAGGTGGTTATGACGAGTTACTGGGGAAAAAAGAGTTGCAAATAGATAGTTTAATTCAAAGACGGAAATATGATGATCTGCTTTGCAATGTTTTCTTTGCACCACAGGGAAAAAATTAACAGCACTAGGAAGAATTATGGACCTAGAAACACAGCAGGCAGGAAGGACTGATGCCCGCCCATACCTACAAATCCCCTTGAAATCACCAGAAAAACACACCTACCTTCCTTAACAGACGATCCCAAACCAATGCTGGAGAGAAGGCTCAGACATTACGGTGAAGGGCATGGTATAAGAACCCTTAATTGAACAGTATAACGCTCTGTACCTCAGGGGAACACCCAGCACCCCCATGTTCATCCTTGTAAAATGATTGTGTGGTATCCAATGCAAAGTTTGTCATGTTGGGTGTCTTCGGAAGGCTCATGATGCACTGAGCATGGTTGTTATAGTGATGTTATAGGTTGTAATTTCATGTATATAGTTATGAGGCTGAAAATGTGTCCTCATGGCTTAAAACAAGCCCAGGAAAAAACTCTCCAGGAGCAGAGGGGCAGTTCACACCTCATCAGGGTGTGTATGGGACAAACCCAGCCCAGCCTCACAGGAACAAAGGACACTGGCCTAGACAGCAACAAAAGAATCTGTTGGACTCTCGAGTGAGTCACCCCCCTTCCCTTGGTGAGTTTGGGACTCTGATGAGGTGATGCTCACCTGACTCTGAAGGTGTAGGGGGGGTCAAAGCCAGGAGGGAAGAAAGAACATGATAAAAGGGAGAGACATTTGCCATGCTCTTCCTCTCTCTTCTACTTCCATCTACAGACATCACCACCAAGTGACTGAAGCGCTGATCAAAGAGGAGAGCCTGGCTGAAGAGCAACCAGCCGGCCTGTGGTGAAAAGGATCTAAGTTTGTAATGACATTGAAAGTGTTAAGATCAGCTTGGAATTTGTTTTGCTTTTATTTCATTTGACCAAATCTGACTTCTTATAATCACTTAAAATCTATCTTTTGTAGTTAATAAATCTGTTTGTTTATTCTACCTGAAGCATGTTAGAGACTCCCTTTGGGATAACAAGCCTGGTACATATCAATTTCTTTGTTAAATTGATGAACTCATATAAGCTTGCAGCGTCCAGCGGGCATAACTGGACACTGCAAGATGAAGGTTCCTAGGGTTGTGTCTGGGACCAGAGATATTGGCTAGTGTTATTCGGTTGCACAATCCGAGGGGCAGCTTACATGCCAGAGGCTGCGCGTGAATAGCCCATGAGTGGGGGTTCTCACAGCAGAGCAGGGTAAGGCTGGCTCCCAGAGTCAAGGATTGGAGTGACCTAGCAGATCACCGGTCCAGATAACACCAGAGGGGAACGTCACAAAGGGTCATGTCCTAGCTACATCAAAGACTCAATGCTGATCTGTCAACCACTATGACAGCTGCACTCCTTTGGGCCAATGCAGATCACAAAGCCCAAGACAAGGCACAGGAGAGCTGGGGAGAAAGCATTCTCTGATGAGGGGATCTGGCTACAGAACAAACTTGCAGAGAAGATGAGGCAAATTTGGAGTCTGATTATCTTTAGAGAACATTGCAAAATCTTCATATATAAAAAAGCCACTTTATCTTAATAGTGACAACACTGACAGCCCCTCTTTCGCTAAGCCCCTACCAATAAAAAGGGGTGAATTAATAAAATCGAAACCCCACACCACCCTGTTGTTTTTAGCAGAATGTTGACCTCAAAAAGGGAAAAGTGCCAAAAGGTGAATGAAATCCACTTGGGAATTTGCTATTGCTATTGCTTTTAAAGGGAGTATGCTTAGATCCTACAGTGATGAGAGGTACCATAAAGCCCTAAGATAAATAAACAGAACCTAGAAATATATGAAATTCTTTCCCAAGACCCTAATTAGGCTAAGCCATTTAACCTTTTGCACGAGAACAAGAGTCAGCATAGCTGGGCATCTAACCACTCTGGGGGTTAGGGGTTACTTCTGGTGTATAATTTATAAACAATTCTGGAAAAATATCAGAGGGGTAGCCGTGTTAGTCTGAATCTGTAAAAAGCAACAGAGGGTCCTGTGGCACCTTTAAGACTAACAGAAGTATAGGGAGCATAAGCTTTCGTGGGTAAGAACCTCACTTCTTCAGATGCAAGATCACTTCCTTGCATCTGAAGAAGTGAGGTTCTTACCCACGAAAGCTTATGCTCCCTATACTTCTGTTAGTCTTAAAGGTGCCACAGGACCCTCTGTTGCTTTTTCCTGGAAAAATAGACTCTTACTAGGATTTCAGAGAACATCAGACATTAGCCACCTTTAATATTTAACCAAAACTATGTTTCGGTTTCCTCTCACTGGGACAAACACTGAGCTAGATCCTGCGGTCCTCAGCTACATTCAAGTCAACTCCGCGAGAGCCTACTTGGATGAGTCAGGGCTGCAGACCAGGCCCATAGTAGTCTGTTCACTTGGCAGGTACAAAAGGAGGAATCAAAAGAAACATCCCAGAAATCAATAATTAAGAGGAGCGCCTCACTTCATCTAAAATGGAAGGATTTTTATGAGGAGTTTACATAACACCCCTACCCTCAGGAGAATAGTTAACCCTGAGGATGCAGGGCATTTCCAAAGTACTTGGAGCAATCAGACCATTTCTGGATTCGGAGATTAGAGTGGCTGGGATCCAAAGAGCCATAAGAGGGCTAACAAGCAACGCAAGATCGGTTCTTAGTGGGATTATCATTTAAGTTGTGTAATGCATTCTCACAGCTACCTTATAAAGAAAGTAACTGTCTTTGGGGGGAGGGGAGATCAGATGATATCCCCTGCTCTTTCTTCCTTCACATGTTAAGAAGCCTGGACTTCAGCAGTAATGTAAGCAGATCCCCAAAGCCATGCTCCCTCTCACAGGCCAAAGGCTTTATTAGGTACTCTTTGTGAGATTCGACCACTAACAGTAATTAGACTGGAGGGCGATTTCACCCACTGTGGTCCAACAGGTAAAGATGGGATTTATTGGGATTAGATACTTCTCCTAATGCAACGAACCTCATCAAATAAGCATCCAACTCCTCCTAGTCCTGTCAGTGGGAATAGCTTGACATGGAGAAGTGAGTATTTGTGATGGAAGTTCAAAAAATAAATGGCTAAAACTTCATGGGACAGATCCCAAGTGCCTAGAAAAATCACATGTAGATAATGTAAAGATGATAGAAAATAGTTACTTTCCCTCCACACACTCTTTAATCTGAGGAACTTCAAGCGCTTCTATAGACATAAATTAAGCCTCACAACACCTCTGAGAGGTACACAATACATTACACACATTTTACAGATGGGTAAACTGAGACACAAGTGACTTGTCCAAGATCACTCTAAAAGTCAGTGAAAGAGCTGGGAAAAAAGAACTCAGCCATTCTGGACCTATTCTAATCTGGCAGAGAACCGTGTAACATGAGCCAATGACTAGAAGTTAAAGCGAGATATGTTCAGACTGGAAATAAGGCATAATTTTTTAAAGTTGAAAGTAATTAACCACTGGAACAATTTATCAAAGGTTGTGGTGGATTCTCATCACTGACCATTTTTAAATCACAATTAGATGTTTCTCCAAAAGATCTGCTCCAGGAATTATTTTGGTGAGGTTCTATGGCCTGTGTTATAGAGAAGGTCAGAATAGATGATCACAATGGTCCCTTCAGGTCTTGGAATCTACGAAACTATGAAATTATTAGACAGCAATTCCTCGTGTGAAAGTATGGCTTAGACTCTGGAAAGAAGACGACTGCAATGAGGTGCCTCATCACTTGAAAAAAGTGAGAGATCGTCACTGATGGGGAGCTAGCGATTCCTAGATTACCCATGATTTATATTGCATAGAAGCCTACGCTGAGCCCCCACTGCAGCTCTATTTTGAGGGCATGAGTGTGCATGCTGTGTGCTGACATTTGCTGAAGAGTGATTTCTGAGTTGGACAGAGCTCAAAGTCCCATTTTAATTTCCATCCTTTCTGGAGATTCAGGCAAAGATATTGGAAGACATTAAGAGAGGCCATTATCTGCCACAGCATACTATAAAACCCCATCTTGGTTTCAGTTTTAACAGCTTTGGGTTTTGGATCCTAGCAGTAAGTGTGGGTTAACAGGCACCTTCAAGACCGACTACACAATGCTGCATTTCCCAGGGAAATTTCCATTATGTCTTTGTGAAGTTGGCTCCTTTCCACTAAGCAGATTATTCCGGTGCCTCCTGTTTGCTGTGGTAATGACTCTGAAACAGTAAGTGCTGGATTTTTACATTTCTTATTCTCTCCTGACTGAGGAGGAATGAGTGGGTGGCTGGGCTGGTACTCCTCTGCATGTGACTTCACCACCGACCCCGCCCACCTTGCTCAGAGTTGTGGGGTGTCTCTAGCTCCCCCACCACAATAAACTCCATTTGGGTCTCCTCATGTGTAAATTTCTAGTTCAATTTGGGCCAAGCTGGAGTGATGGGTGAGTAAAGTGAACCCAGATTTCTCTTCCCTTTAATCTAGGAGAAATGAATAAGGTTTAAGATTATTGCCAAGAAGCTAATGGATGTGTTTTTCTTTTTGTCATTGGGTTCTAACAACAGGCTTTGATTGTGCCAGTTAAGAGATGGAAGTGTTGCAACTCAAAGGGTACGTCTACACTACCCGCCGGATTGGCGGGTAGTGATCAATCTATCGGGGATCGATTTATTGTATCTAGTGTAGACACGATATATCAATCCCCGATCACTCTGCCATCGACTCCTGTACTCCACCACGGCGAGAGGCGGAAGCGGAGTCGACAGGGGAGCGGCGGCAGTCAACCCCGCGCCATGAGGACTCGAGGTAAGTCGACCTAAGATAAATCAACTTCAGCTACGCTATTCTCGTAGCTGAAGTTGCATATCTTAGGTCGATCCCACCCCCTCAGTGTAGACCAGGCCTAAGTTACCTTTTTCATTTGTTCACAAATCTTTCTGTTTGACATTTAGTAACACCACATCACACTAAGATTCAAGCCTGTAAAAATTTGCCATTTATAATATCCTATCATGTATAAGGTACAGTACCCAGATGGTAAGATAAACATATACAAAGGCAAAGAGGGGAAAGAGCAACTACGCACAAGAAACTACAGATCTTTGGAATGAGAAGTCTAGCAGACGGGACACTGGCAGGAAACAGGATAAAAATGGATTAACACAATCTATTCCTAACCAGGATGTGCTTGCTATACCTCCTGGAATGCATCTGTGCCCTTGATGTAGTCATGAAGGGCCGAGCGATGTAAAACCGACAGGATATTCAGGGAGGGCATATGAAATGCTGCACCATCCTTTCCTCATGAAGCCCAAGGATTAGGGAAAGTTTGGGAGACGTGCAGATAAGAGATGAAGACCCCACAGCTCAAGATGGTTCTCATGCTGTCAAGAAATAATCAGTTACAGGCCAGAAAGACAGCACTTGACCAGACCTTGAAGGAAAGGCAAAAAGTTGATATAATTAGCATTTGACAGTAATTTGTGCCTCTACAAAGTGATACATGTGTCCTTGTGAAATAAATGGGACAGGAGCAATATTTATTCCCTTTACAGATATCTTTGCGTAATGCCGACAGACCCCGGTCACCAGCGGGCAGGATCGAACCTGGGGCCTCTGGAGCTTAGTGCATGAACCTCTCCTGCATGAGCTGTTAGCGACGGCTGTAGAGCAGACTCCTTTAACGTTAAGTGGTCTCAGTGCCACTAGATGGGACAGAACACCACACCCAGAAGGTGTGTGGGTTACATTTGCACCCCTACTGGGATCCAGTATAGTCAATAGACTTCTACATCAATTCACCTCCCTCTCATTCAATCCATGCACCAGGCACAGAAGACAAGGATGATGGAACTGAATAGTTCTACAAAATCCAGCTGCAGACACTGATATGGAGCCAAAACATGATGAGCTGCTGATTAAAGGAAGTGGAAGAAGAGGCTGTTGACCAGCCCACAAAGGAGAGAGAGATGGACGGGGAATGAACAAAGGGAGACCTTAACGATTCAATATTTGGTTTTTGTTCTGGGAATCCGTATGTTTTTGTAATCTCTGTATATCAATGCACCTCCGGGAAACAGCACAAGGGGGCCCCTCCAGCTCCGCTCAACAGGATTCAAAACAAGGACTGAAAACCCTGGCACTCCCTCTGCCAGGTGCTGATATCAGATCAGATCAGTAGTTGCTGCCTTCAGTGGTCAAACTGTTCCCTCAACTGCATACAAGAAACATGTCAGCAATTTAGTTATAATCTACGCAGCATGAGAGAAAGAAAAAGCCAAATGAACCCACTGCTGCAGTGAAAGAAAGGAATACCACAGAATTGGGGGGTGGGGGGGGGACTGAATTCACTCATGCTTACTTGCCAGTGGATATGGAAATCACGGCTCTGAGATGAAGCATTACAGCCCATGGAAAGGCATGTGTAGCTTAATCTGAGAACGACATCATCGAGCACTACGTGAGCACACGCAGCAGGAAGCAGACATGCAGAAGCAGACCCTGGGAAACGCGACAAAGAAAGCAGCACGTATCAATGAGTTGGCTGAGTCCCCTGAATGGCAGCGCCAACTGGGAGACTCAAAGAATGTTCAGCATAGTGAAAGCTCACAAAAGGCTTCAAGCCAAGAAAAGCCACCATGTGCAGCAACTGTTCTATCCTGCAGAAGTGGAGAAAATGAATGAAAGGGGAAAGGGTCACAGTGAACCTCAGCAGACAAACTGGATGAAATACCACATTTCACCATCTGGGGGACAGGCTAAATATTGCTGAACCTCTGCCATCTGTGGAGGCCCGAATTAGAAACTGCAGCAAATAAGGTTCAAAAGAGAAAGTAATCCATATGGGTTCAGTTTACATGTCCTTTGCAATCTGAAGTATGAACGAGAAAGACAGGAACATACTTTGCAAGCGGTAGAGAGGGAGGATATCATGCATAATCCAGGGAAGCAGTATTCAATTTTCTACCAAGACCGCCTAGAGGAATATTAGGATTAGATCTCACTCATTTCTTCTATAAATGCTAAATGAGTAATGGAGATGGATGGAACAAATTGAAAAGTGATACCACCAGCAGTTGTTGACTCACGAGCAAGCTCGGTCCTCATTGGCTCAATCTGTTATGCAGTGTAACGCATTATAGACCTTTGCTCCCAGTGGTCACGATCTATTTACTTTAGGTTTCTCTATGATGCCAATAACAACATTCACTCTGCTGGAAATGAAGCTGCATTAACCTGATGGGATCATCCTTATCAGTGAGGATAAGTAATGATTTCTGGAGTTACTCACCAAGGCTGCTGCTGAAGTCTGTGGGAGGGAAGTGTGATGGGGTGTATTCCCCACATTGGCTCTGAGAGGGTAAATTAGGCCAGTCAGGCCTAATTAACAAATTAAGCAGCAAGTAGGGGAGAGATGGAGGCTACAAGGACGCCACTAATTAGAAGCAGGCACAGCTGGGCAGGAACAAGTGGGACCCGGGTACAAAGCCCAGGAGCCTGCAAATAGCAAAGTCGGGCTGCAGGGAAGGATGCCACCGTCACTCCCTGAGAGGATGGAGAGTAGGCTGGCAAACCCAAAGAGAGAGAGGGGAGCCAGTTATGTAGGAAGTAGTCCAGGGAAACAGCAGCAAGGGCTAGGACCATACAGGCCTTCGCTGCATGTTCTAGGGTCCCTGGGCTGGAACCAAAGGTAGAGGGTGGGCCTGGGTTCCCCTACCAGCCACTGGGAAGTGGTGCAGGGCGTTGGAGATACCATCTACTGGTCCAGAAGGAGTCTGATTCCACTGGAAGGGGAGGACCTTAGTGACCTGGCCGGAGGGCCAATCCACAGACAGCAAGCTGCAGCTCCAGGAGTGAGAGGGGCTGCAGGGTGAAAGAGAGACGACGGGTAGAGACAACACCAGAGGAAGGCAGCACCTGGCAAGAGCTAATCCCAGAGTTGCCAGGAGGAGGCGCCTCCGTGACAAGAAGTAAAAAGACAAAAGCGACGCGCATATGCAAAATGACCCAAGAAATGGATGTGAAGAATCCATGCTACCTGTGCTGAGGAGGGCTGTGCTGAAGTTACTTAGTGAAAACTGACTCTGGTATTTTCAACATGCTAGAAACCCAAGCTCTTTTGGAGTAAAACTACAAGCATATCCCCCATCAGACTGATTGCCTGGAGGTGAGGGAAGGATAACTACAAAAAGGCCACAAAACTACGAATACTGATTTTGCCTCTTTTTGCAGCCCTTGCTTATCCTGGGAACAAGGAGAAAAGCTGGACCCTGAAGGCAGCAGATAAGTGGCCAGTGGATTGAGAGCAGGTGTTATTGACCCTATTCTGAGAATATCACGGACACAGAAGATGTGAGCACCAAAGCAAAGTACGATGCTGTTGCTACTACTGGGGAAGATGAAGAGGACGACGCGGGAACATTCTGGGTATTTATCATAAGGCGATGGAGACTGGCGAATCATGATATAAATAGACTCCTTCCATTATATATGATTGATGGCTCTTGATGAATTCGATGTTCCTCCCTGATTCAGCTCAGACAGCAGCCCCCCGCCCCCTTCCTCTTGTTTAAAACTCAAACGGCAGCTGCAGGAAAGACATGCCACTAAAGAGAGTTATGAGCAATGGACAATGAGCACATGACATTTTCAGTGTTACAGCCTTGAGATTTAGAGAACACCCTACTTCAGTGTTTCTCAGGTCTGGTCTACACTACAGACCTATATCAGTAAAACTACATCGCTCAGCGGTGTGAAAAATCCACACTCCTGAGAAACGTTGTTATACCAACCTAACCCCCATGTAGACAGTGCTATGTCGGCAGAAGAGCTTCTCCCGCCGATGTAGCTACCACCTCCAGGGAGGCGGATTAACTACACCCACGAGAGAGCTCTCTCCCATCGGCTTAGAGTGTCTTCATTAACGTGCTACAGCGGCACAGCTGCATTGGTACGGCTGTGCTGATGCAGCGTGTTAAGTGTAGACGTTCCCTCAAATGTTTCTGGTCAGAGGCCCCAGCTGGGATGGACTGGCTTCTTCGCATGCTGCCTTGTGTCATGTCCCAACAGAGTTGCTGCCATCTCTTTTCTGTGCATTATTTTTCTTAGTCAGTTTTGCTGTGATACTTACTAACCTTTCCCGTTCCCTACCTCACGAGAAGGTTACACGCTGATCAAAGTGAGGATGGCCATGAGGCTGGGCCATATGTGCCCTTATGGCTGGGCTGTGTGCCATGGGAGTGAAGAAGAGACATTTGGCGTGCAGGCTGCCGGCTGAGCCTGCAGCCACGTACGCATGGGCTGGTCCTGTTGCTGGCTATGTTAAAGGGCATTATGGGAGCAGGGAGTGAAGACAGGCTGCTTCCAAGGAGACACCTGACACTTTAGCCACAGGAGGAGACGCATGTTGGTACAGCGGAGGGCAAAACAAATCTGGAGTCATGCAGCTTTCCTCCGGCCACTGATACTCTTCTTTACTTCACCAAAAACTAATCTGACATCCTTAAGGTTGAGAAATAATCTCCTATTGTTTGTCAGAATAGGGCCATGTCTACACTCCAGGGACTACATTGGCATAGCTATGCTGCCGTATACGCAGCCTACACCAATGACAGGAACGTTCCTTCGATGCAGGAACACCGCCTTCCTGAGCAATGGTAGCTAGGCCAACAGAAGCATTCTTCCATCGACCTAGATGTGTCTACACTGGGGGTTAAGGCAGCATAGCTACCCCTGAGTGATGGAACTATGTCAACCTACATTTTAGGTGTACACCAGGCCTACGACTACCAGAACGTAAGCAGAAATTGGCCAACAGAAAAACACAGGCCAAAATGCAAAGGGAACATATCCTGAAAGGTCTGAGATAGGACCATTTCTGCAGTTCAATAAAAATGGTACAACGTTCACCTTGCAAATTAAAAACAAAACTCATTTTAAACTGGAGCATTATCGGAATTTTAAACAATTACCCTCTTTGTTGATAAACAAAAACTGAAGCCATCTGCTACACACTAAAAGATTAAGGTGCTTATATAGCAATAAATCTTAGCTATTGCTTTTCTCAGCCTACCAACATCTGATTAAATACATTTAAAGTACTAGTTGCTAGAATGCAAACAAACAATGCAAACCTGTTATCTAAGTGCAAAGAGAGAAACTGAATGGATGCTCTGCGGAAGGCCTGTCTCTGTGTGTGATAAAGATGATTCTAGGCACTGCCGGCGTATGAATACGTAAAGACGTATACAGAAATAATTTCATATTAATGACCTTAAGATGCAAAATCAAGATCCTGGTCAATATTCAGCCACACATCAACTCCCTGCACATTCAAATACCTTTCAAACACTGGCCAGCACTAATGGGAGCTTCCCCGGCTAGATTTCTTTGAAGCCGACAAAACAATTCCTCATTGGGGTGGCACTATCATGTCACCACAGCCTGGTGTCTTTCCCCAGGTACCCACTGTCAATTTATTTCTGTCAAGGGTTGGATAAGGGAATAATAATATTTGTTACATAATTACAAAAGTAATTATGTAAGAAATATTACTAGCACCTAAAGCCAGGACGTATGGGATCAAAGGCCTATACTGTGACAAGCTAATTCCATTTCAAATCTTTCTCTCATTTAATTGACGCTACACTGAAGGAATTGGTTTTTTCTTCAGGACACTAAGATGTAAAATAGATCATCAATAAGCCCAACTAAATCTGATTAATCTTCCAGTCTTATATAGGTATCCTCCCATCCCAAGCCTGTCTGATGGCCACTTTTATCTTAGCTATTTCTAAGGCATATTAAGCTTCTGTACATATAAGCTTTAGCTAAAATATTTAACAATACTATCATGCAGATGCAACAATATGAACGGCTACAAGAGCTCCAGAACCAACCACCTCCATTCTTTTGCATTATCTTAAAGCAGGACTAGGGCATGTAGCAGAGCCAGTCTCCGGTCAATGAGCCCACTTGGCCTGCAGGAGGCTGCCTGACTGGCTACGCCACCTGACTGGTTGGAAGTCAGCAGACCGGCTCTTAAGCCCAGCAGCTCTTTGGTGGCTGCTCTATGCATTTGCCCATGGTTGAGATAGCGCCTGTCTCTGCCTTGGACCCAGCCCTGTTCCTGCCCTCCCTCGCTCCACGTAACCTGGTTCTGGCCCTTGGCTCTGATCCTGGGCTCCCATTCTTGGCGGTCTACTCCAGCTCCAACCACTGGCTCAGCTGCCCACATCCTGGTCTCTGACAACAGTAATACAATCCTCCATAAATCAAGGCCATGGAGGAGTTTCATCTGCATGGAAAAATGTAATCATCCATTTAACATATTCACTCACAAAGTCAGTAAAATAATTCAGATTAATATTGACTTTAACTCCCATGCAGGCCAGTTAACCACAACATCCTCTTCCCAAGAAGTGCAGTGCACTAAATTCTGCCAAGTTTCTGCAGGTGTCTTGTCCCTAATCCCTTTTATCTAATAGACCAGAACTGCAAGGCAGAATTTTCACATCTATTATTCTACTTTCCACCCACACTCAATTGCTTAATCCTTCCTCTCCTTTTCAGTTTCCTTTCACCATTCTTGATAGCTACTTTCCCAGGAATTTTCCATTACAGATGCCTTGCCAGCCAAATTCTAGACTCTCCTTAGCCTGAGGCTGTGTGTGTTGCACCAGAAGTATCTAGTTTACTAGCCGCACCCTGGATATGTATACCTTTCATCTCTGAATTATCTTATATTTCCAGCTGCCAAGAGTCCTTAGCATTTGACAACAAGTCCTGCTTTTTCAGTTGTATGCTCTCCAAAGAGGAGATACCAGGAAAATTCAGAGGTAGCAAAGTCATTCTAAACAAAGGGCCTATTTTGGTTTCTATAATCTCTTCCTTGCTTTAGTGTGGTTGCCACAAGAAGGAGAACTGAGGTTACAAAAATGGTCTCCCCTAGTTAATCCCAGCAAAGGAGAATGAGTGTGAGTCACTGCTTGCCAAGGCAGTAATTCAAAGGATCACAGATCAAAGATCTAGCCCACAGGCATCATACTGTACGTTTGAAATCTCTGAGTTAATTTACCCTCCTGTTTTGTGTGCTTGCCCATCAGTGTCGACATTCAGACACAGGACAGTAATTATGTCACCATGGCAAATGCCGTGAAAGTCTCAGACACTGAGGTTTTGGAATCTAAAGATTTGTCACCCCTTTGGTGGCCCAACCAGCCGATGGGTAGAAGCAGTGCTCTGGCATCTCCAGATGGCTCCACAGAGAAGGCCTTTGTAAGTGGGAAGGAAGAAGTGCAGAGGGGAGGAAGGCAAGGGAAACTACAGACGTAATGAGTTTTGATAAAATGCATGATCATCACTATTTGCCATGACTCATCTGTAATTTCCCCCCAGTGGTACATGCCACTCACCTGTTCACACACGTGCAGACACTAAGCACACTAATTTGCTTTTAAATCGGTTAAGTGGGGTTTCCTTGACAGCCATTTTAATAAGCTCCTTCCTTCAGTGATACAGGTTTCCCTCCTCTACAATGGAAAACCTCCCTTAAATTAGCAATTACGAGAGTCTGAATTTTGCAGTTGCATTACCATTTAGATTCTGAACAGCTCCCCTGGATGCACTTTGTAGGTACTCCACACAGAATTTTAGTAGGTGCTGCACAGCTGATGAGAACCATAGTGTTTCTTCCCAGCTATATTCAACTAAGTGAAGTGTGAAATCAAGAACCATCAGGAGAAATAAGAGAGCTGTTCACGCATGCAAGTTAAAGATAACATGAGGGTAGGGATTAGTAATCAGAGTCCCTCGGTCCAACTTCCTTCTTTGTATCTACCATCAAAGATTAGCTGACACGAGCATGACACAGCTCAGTGGTGCAGTGTGTTTCCTTGGCATATTTAATAACTCACACTTCTTACAGCACTTTCCTTCCAAGGCTCTCAATGCAATTTGCAAAGATTAATGAGTTAGGACTCACCATTACCAGGCCCATTTTACTGATGAGAAATGAAGAGAAGTTCAGTGAGTCACCTAACGTCACACATGCCAGTCTGTGGCAGAGAAAGGACTATAATTCAAGTCTCCTGACGCCAACTGCCATGTCCTAAACATAAGACCATACTTCCTGTGTTACTAGATATGTAGAATAGGGGACGTATTTGCTGGCATATCTCCATACATGAGTATTAGTTCCCTGTGCATGGGAACTGCATTTGCTTCAATTTAAATTATATAGAGCACTTCCAAACAGGATGGTGAAGACTGACACATAAATGCCTGTAATAAACAAACATACAGTACCTCTGCAATTATATTGTAAACCACTCAGGGCTTAGCTACCTGGTGAAATTGATCAAAATAGCTATTCCGGAATAAAAATTACTTTATTCCACAATAATTACTCTGCTTTGGGAGTGCACTGATTATTCCAGAACTGATTTTTATTCCAGAACAGAGTGTCTACATGGGGAGCTATTATGGAACAGCTTGTTCCACAATGACTATTCCGGTCAATTTCCTTTCACAGACCTTAAGAAACAAAGCAACTGGTCATGAAGCAGAAAATCTTCCAGTTTCTTAGGCATTTTCTGAAATTCTGCTTCTACATCAGAGGCTTCACTAACTGATTTCTTGCATTTTCCCGTTTCCTCCGTTGCCATTTTCAAAGCCTACTCAACTCTGGGATGGAACATGATTATATCAGCATCTCTCATCAGAGCTGGCGGCTTTCCATTGATTGCCAGCCAAGGCTTGTGTTTACTCTAACACACTCCTACATACTCCTACATACACACAGTGCTATTAAGGTGACCCTTTGGGGTGTTGTATCACCATGGCAGCACAGTGAGATAATTTCCTACTCTCGGATTCCATCTCTCTCTTTTAACGGAGTGTCCCAGAGCTTGCAGTTATTCTGCTCCCAGGCTGCGGAACTCTGTGGAAGAAGGAAGCATTTCTCCTTTGCAGATTTCTGCCTCTTTAGCTCAGAGCTTTTGTTTCCAATTGAACACGACTTCCTCTCCCTGGGTTTCGTCGTCGTTTGCAAGGCGCAGACCAGTATACTTTGTTCTGTACTGCAACTGTATTTCCCTTCTTCCACTCTGCTCCTTTTGTGCTCTCACTCTCACAAGATGCTGTTCTCTCTCTCAGGATATCGATTCCAAAACAAAGAAACCGCTGTTAGTCAAAATTAAACACGTAACCCGAGTTAGAAAGATGTCAAGTTGCGGCAACACAAGCTAAAACAAAAATCTATTTCTCTTCATGCTTTTTTTTTTTTTTTTTTTTTTGGTAATTCTGCTAAAAACATCAGGTATTACACGGTTGATGGAAGGGAGACCTTTGGGGACTGAAAATTTCTTCCTGATTTAAAGAAGCAAGATCAGCAAGGCTCACATTATCGATGACTGATTCAGTACCTCAAAGTGGAGCACTCTACACAGTCACACAAAATGTTATAACATGTCCACTTTCTGGGATTAAATCATACCTAATCTGCTATGGTAATGGGCTTCTCCACTCATATGTCAGTTTCTATTCTTCCATAGACTGCTGGCAGAAGATTAATAGTGACCTCAGGTTCCTTGAGTGGCTGGTAAAATGCCCAGTTCCAAATGATCACAATGGTTTAACTTCACTGACGCCGAAACCCTTTCAATTCTTAGTTCTTGAGACCCAGAAACCAAGAGCCAGATCCTCAACAACTCTGACCAGTGCCCTTATGGAGAGGAAGCAACAAATATGGCTTTAGGCCACCATTATGGATCTCTGATCCCTGAGGCCGCTAGGGAGTGGTTAGGCACCCAGCAGGCTTCCAGACTGCTCTAATTTATGCTATCTGGTAAACAGACTCTTATGGGTTGTTATGAAGGTGAAAGATCACTGGATGGAACACAGCACGTTCTTCTGACAGGGTAGTGGGAGAGGTTGGTGTAAAGCTGGTTAAACCGTCTCTCTGCCAGCCAGGGACTTTCTTATGCCAATCCCTAACTGAGTTATTAGGGCAGCTTTGTGGACACTTTTCTAGGTTTACTCCTAGGGGAATTCTGTGCCACTGTGCAAGTGCAGAATTAATGTCCCCCACAGATTTGTTTTCCCCCGCAGAGTAATTGATTCTGACGGGGAGGTGAAGGGAAGCCTGCAATTACACCTTTCACCCACCAGAGGCTGATGTGGAGCCAGAAGAGAGGGCTGCTGGCTCACTGACTGAAGCAGCCAGCCACAGAAAGGGAGGAGACAGAGGTATGGGATGGGGGGGTAGGGGGAACAGACAGATCAGGGCACACGGGGCCACTGGGAAGGGTCACATAGATTGGGGTTCAGAAGGGCTAGTGGCGGAGACAGACTGGAGCGGGGACACAACAGCTAGTGGGGTGACAGCATTTAGCCACAGGCTGAATGAGAGTTGGGGGTGCAGAGACACAAGGGGTGGGGGAGAGGAGTGGCTGAGTAGGGGTGCAGGAACACATGAGGACAAGGGGGAGGGAGTGAAGGGACACAAGGGGATGGTGGAGGAGAGGTGGCTGAGTGGGGGTGCAGGGACACAAGGAGACAGAAGCGGACATGCCTGACTGAATGGGAGAGGCTAAGGATCAGCATGGGGGAGGCTCCCCAACTCCCTAACAATCCCTCCCCCCTCAAAAAAAACAAACAGCCAAACTTTTCCATACTATTCCTACCCACACCCAACAAACCTCCAGGTTCACTCCCAGACTCCTTCCTAGCAATTACTTCCTTCTCCCTCAGCTACCCTGACTCCCCCAAGTCTTTGCACTGCTTCTGAGGGGTGTGGGAAATACATTTCTGTATTGTAGTTTAAATGAATTATTACTTAAAGTTCTTTATTAAAATGCCTCGTAAGGAATCTATTTGTCAAAAAAAACATTCCCTGAATCTTTTTTGTTGTCTCTATTGTTAACAGACACACATGCTGATGGGTATTTTGAAATAAATTACCAACATAATTGAAACTGGTATGATTATACTGTGTTATTTTGACAAACAAAATATGCAGAATTTTAAAATATGGTGTGCAGAATTTTTATTTTTTTGGCGCAGAATTCCCCCAGGAGTACAGGTTGGAACAGCACAAAGAATTTGGCCCCACAAGTGGATATTCAACTGCCCAGCACACTCCTGCTACATTGTAGTGACTTTCTGAATTTGGCTTCAATATTCACAGAGGGATGAAGCTGAATCAGATCCAGAAACTCAGAGCAACTTGGCTGCATTTAGCAGCAGGAAAACCAGGAGTTAATTAGCTCTATGTTCTTGATTTCTAATCCAGCTATTACTCTTTTTTCCTTCTTTTGTTACAGCATTAGAAATGCACAGTACATACTGACTCACTGAAATAAAGCACATGAAGTAATCAGAGGGTTTCAACTACACACTGGACAAATGCTGGCTCTGTTTAAAAACTGAATCAAGCTATAGAGGATATAAACACATTCTCCAAATAAAAATCCAGGATACAAAAATCATCTCTTAAAAATAAAAAAGCACTGGGACATTTCTAACTCAGTAATTTTAGAGAGACTTGTATAAGAAGTGACAATACAAAAATAAGGACTATGTGCACTAAATGCCACACTGGCTGCTTAATTTAAAAATGATTTAATGCAATAGTGAAACACGCAACTCACAGGAACATGGGAACTGCCATACCAGATCAGTTCAGGTGGTCCAGTATCTGTCTCTGACAGTGACCAGTACCTAATGTTACACGAAACCTCACAGCACACAGTTATGGAATAGCTTGTCAGTAGTTTGCTTATGGACTGAATAATGAGGGCTTATAGCCCTTCTTAAAAAAAAAAAAAAGTTTTAAATCCTTTCTAATGCAACTGTGAATGTTATCTATAGATGGAATGGAATTCTCCTCAACTCTTGACCTTGATGATCTCTTGTTGGCAGTAAGTTCCATAGGAGAATTGTGTGTTGTGTACAAAAATATTTCCTTTTATCTATTTTGAATTTGTTCTCTTAATTTCATATGTCTCCTTATTCTTATATTATAGAATCACAGAAGTGTAGGAGGTCATCTAGTTCAGTCCCCTGCACTCAAGGCAGGACTAAATAATAACCAGACCATTTCTGACAGGTGCGTGTCTAACCTGTTCTTAAATACTTCTGATTATGACAATTCCAAAACCTCCCTAGGCAATTTATTCCAGTGCTTACCCACCCTGACAGTTAGGAAGTTCTTCCTAATGTCCAACTTAAACCTCCCTTGCTGCAATTTAAGCCCATTTCTTCTTATCCTATCCTCAGAGGTTAACAAGAACAATTTTTCTCCCTCCTCTTTCTAACAATCTTTTATGTACTTGAAAACTTATGTCCCTCATCAGAGCTGAGGACACAACATTATTGGCTGAGAAAATCCAGCTACGGAACAAACTTCCAGAAGAGATTATGCAAATCCAGAATCTGTCTTTACCTTCCTCTTCGAAAAGGTCTTTCCACCATAAGACAGTGACAACACTGACACCCCTTCTAATCAAAAAATCCAACCAACTCATGCCACCCACCCCCAACCAAGCCAAAACAACAACAAAAATCTCAGAAACAAATCAAGCTTAAAAAATAAACAGTAAAAATAAATTAATATTTTTTAAAAGTCCCAATCAGAGTTTTACCCCAGAGAAGGAAATGTGTGAGAGAGTCCATAAAGTCCAGTAGGGACTTTGCTACTGCTATCAATTTTATATAGAAGGTGCATGGTTTCTACAATGCTGGGTGGGAGTATAAAACCTGAAGAGACATTGCTATTATGAGAACATGTAACTGGAGCACCCATAAGAACATAAGAATGGCCCTACTGGGTCAGACCAAAGGTCCATCTAGCCCAGTATCCTGTCTTCCGACAGTGGCCAGTGCCAGATGCCCCAGAGGGAATGAACAGAACAGGTCATCATCAAGTGATCCATCCCCTTTCGCCCATTCCCAGCTTCTGGCAAACAGAGGCTAGGGACACCATCACTGCCCATCCTGGCTAATAGCCATCGATGGACCTATCCTCCATGAATGTATCTAGTTCATCTTCTCTCTGCCATTCAATATTCTATATACATACCTCTATCATGATCTCTCTTATTCCTTTCCTCTGCAAGCTAAAATTTTAACATACTGACCTGTGCATGTGAAAATAGGGCCTCATAACATAGGCCTTACAATTCTACCTCTCCCTTGGTCACTGTTAGTTTCATAGTTACTGTTTCTTCAAAGGCACTTCAAGTTACAGGTTATTTTACTGTAGTTGCTGTCATGAACTCTGACAGAACAATATAATAAAGCTAATGGATTTTTAAGCAAAGAAGTCATTTACAGGATTATTAATGGGGCTCAGCTCGATGTTGCTGTTCAGTGTAGGTGCAGGTAATCTAAACACAACTCACTTGAGTGTAAATATTTAAAGTGGACGGTACATGTGGGAGTGATAATGAATTTTATATTCGGTTAATAAATTCTATTGCTTTAAGCAAATAACTTCCCAACAGCCATCAAACTACTTGTCAAATATGCTTTTAATTATTATAGAAAAAGATAGCTGCATTGAAATTTAAACCAAAGGAAATCTGGATTGGTCTATCCCAGATGGATGATACTTATGGAATAAACATTTAATAACAAGAAAAAATATCAGGCCATGCAGAAACTAACAAATATTCTGACGTGCAATAGTCTGGTTTAAAAACCTGTCCTTTTATGGATAAGATGCTTCTTCGATTGGCGCAGGAACTGCCTTTCTATTTCAGCCAATTATTCAATTAAGGCTTGATCTTGACTGATCAGGGAGAGAGGGTAGGGACAGGTACTGCTTAAGGGTCGTAGACACCATTTGACCCTTCCACTCTTCACTGTGTAATATCAGAGCTAATTTAGACTCAACTGAGAGAGTCTTGTTACACACCACAGAGGTAAAATCACTGATACTTAGGTCTGAGTATTAGACCTGATTTAATTTATAGGAGGAATAGCTCAGTGGTTTGAGCACTGGCCTACCAAACCCAGGGTTGTGAGTTCAATCCTTGAGGAGGCATTTAGGGATCTGGGGCAAAAATCAGTACTCGGTCCAGCTAGTGAAGGCAGGGGGCTGGACTTGATGACCTTTCAAGGTCCCTTCCATATATATTAATGGTGATGACCACCTTCTGGGAATTATTCATTTCCCTGCAGAGTCCACAGGAGCAGCAATGGAACAACAAACCACTGCACTAGCATCTGAAGAGCGCATCTCCATTAATAATCTGCTGTAAGAGTAATAATCACAGTAACAGAATGTTATCGCAGGGTCTCGGGCTGGGACTTTTGCCTCGTTCTATATGTACAATCGCAGCAGCTGAGATTGACTGGGACGCTGTCACTGCTGCTGCTGGGACTGGCAGCAGAGCATTCTCAGAACAGACTTCTCTCCTGTGGTATCTGTTCCTCCAGTCCTAGCAGATCACCCAAGTTAGCATGAGTATTAGTATGGCAGTGAAGATGTACGTGAGGCTTACCTGGTGACCTAGTATGGCTTACGTATTTTTGTAACTGTGTGACCGGAATGACACAAGATGCCTATCTGCCCTAGCAAATGGAACCAGAGAAATATTTATTCAAGTAAATATCTTAAGATTTCACAAGCTTTGCAGGGTCAGGCCTAGTTAGTACCTCCAAAGAAAGCCCAGGGTAGGTAATTCAGCAGGAAGCACTCGTCTCTCAAGCCAGTTCTGACCAATGGCACTGTGTGGTACAAATGGCAGTTTTTTGTGGGAGGAGACATAAATCCAATTTTTTAACTGCTTGTGGTGATTAAAAAATCTTATGGCTCTTTTCACA
The DNA here is from genome assembly GCF_027887155.1 of Malaclemys terrapin pileata. Lineage (NCBI taxonomy): Eukaryota > Metazoa > Chordata > Testudines > Emydidae > Malaclemys > Malaclemys terrapin. Next base: position 346,970,193 of record NC_071505.1, on the reverse strand, counting down.
AGAGTAGGGATGTTAATGCTGGTGTCCTAGCTAAAATCATAATTGGTTAATTACACTCTGTATCCCTAAATTCCCCATATAACTTCACTTAAATATGGAAGTCTTTATGACCTGGAAACTCCTTGGATCAGGGACCATATTCAGCATGTAAGACACAGAGGTCATGAAATAAAAGAAGGTATTCAGCCCCTGTTGTTGTCCACCCCAGGGGTGGCTGGAGTGACTCCCAAGTGACTCCCAAGTCTGAGAAGTGCTTTCAGATCCTTTGGGAGGAAAGGTGCTATGTAAACGTATGCTCATGAGGTGACCACTGCTGTGTGACACCGTTCTATTCCCTTGACAATAACTCTTAAAGAAACAAGCTAAAGTATCTTATAAATTCACCAACAAGTTAACTCTCTTCCCTATGTCACATTAGATATATCAGAACTTTACCTTCTCAAGGTAACATGCAAGCAAGCAGTTCACTTCCTCCTCTGTTGTGCATTCCAAAAATCATTCTTTCTGGTACAGTATCTACTCCAAAAAACATTCTTTCTGGTACAGTTTTATTCACATGCTATGAGAACTGCAGCCAAACTGATGCTTAAACCAACTGCATTCACGGAATCCCCAAGCGTCTTTGCCACGTTTGGGTTACTTTATGGCACTTCCCTCTTCTCCCTTGTTTTTCAACACTCTGATTAAGCACAGGACCATGATTTTGCAACAGGGACAATGTGGGGGTTGGTTTATAATGTAACACATACAGCAAGTCAAGTTCAGTCATCATCAAATCCCAAGGATCTACCCAGCGGCAGCCATGTTGGACAAACCATAGGTGACTAGGAGTCTGTTGGAGCCTCTGCACCAGATTTCATAGTTTCATTAGTGAACAAACTTCTGGCATCAAAGACTGGAAAATTCCAGCCAAATATGTTCTGCCTTAATGAGCAAACACTGTATTGTCCCTCTCGAAATCTCCACTCCACAGTAGTGGCATTATCTACTTTTTTTTTATGGCTTTGGCCTTATGTGACTGAAGTGGGAAGCTACGTTTGTCTAATCCAGTGGCTTTTCCAGTCCTCCTAAATTCTTATGTGGCCCCAAGCACTGCAATATCAGAATGTCTTCAATGAGCGTTTCCCTTTTCCTTCTCTGCAGATAAGAAGCAAGCACTGCTTTTTGGTCATCCATAAGAATGAAAGTGAGGCTGCCCAAGCACGACAGCCTGAACAAAGAGGTGGGTTTTGCATGTAGCTCTGAATGGGGTCAGATTACTCAACCTTAGTTCATCTGGCAGCGAGTTCCATAGTCTTAATCCAACTCCTGGGAGAGTTCTGTCTCCTGCACCCACAAACCTCATCCTACTGGTTGGCAGTTGCACACTGCCAGGGGGATGTAGCTGTTGTGGGAGGCCACCTTTATTTGACTGACAAAAAGGAAACTTGGTGTGTAACAGTAATTCCTTTGAATTCACTAAATCCAGCAGTGGGCAAACACCCACCTCACAATTTAACTGGTGGCCAAGCACTTCCTGAAACATGGCTAATCACTGATATCTGTTCAAACCCCGCAGCTTTGCAATCCTTCGGGAATTAGTTCTAGATAAATAGCTCTCTAAGTATATAAAATGCAGTTTTAACCTGGAACATTCCATTAAATTAACCAGGTTTTATCCTTTATTTCAATTGTTAATCATTTCCAAGGTATGGCCTCCATCCATTTACCCAGTGACAATTCCTAACCACAAGTTCTGTACCAGAGACGTGCTGACCTTCGTCTATTCAAATATTGCAATAATCGCATTCAATAGTGTTTGTACAGCAGTCTGAACATAGAAAGGACCCAGCATTACAATGCTATTATGGCCATTTTAGCAAATGAGGATAATGCTAATGCTTGCATTAATGGCTAAGAATAATGTAGCGTTCACTTTGCACTTAAAAAACACCTTTCATCAGACAATCTAAAAGCCCTTTGCAAACATTGATTCTCCTAAAACTGATATGTTGTCAGTTATTATCTCCAGTTCAGAGATGGGGAAAGTCAGGCACAGAGATTAACATGTTCAAGCGTACATCTTAAATCAGTGGTTCCACTAGAAATTCAACCCAGGAGTCCCTGCTCTAACCATTAGTCTGCAATGCCACTGACCACTATCAAAAATTTCAACCGTAGAACATAAACTCAGTAGAAATAATGAAAGCAGAACTGTCTCAAAATAAGACTTTTTTAACATTGGGGAGCAGAACTGGCTGTTCTGCTAATTGTACAAGAGAGGCCTGCTGGATCAATGAATCTGTTTAAACCAGTCAGTTTAAATCTCATCCAGCAAGTAGCAAACTTCAACTTGGCTGATTTCTGGGCAGGCAGGGCTTGCACTAAAGCAACTCTCACTGAAGACCTGCCGCAAAATCACTGGAAAGAGAATGCTGGCTGCATTTGCACTCTGACATCATCTTGTGGTATGAGAGAGTGGAGGATTTACATTTTGCCCAGATGGCTAAGGGGCATGGACTCTACAAAGGGAGGGGCAGAGAAAAAACTTAGATCAGGAAGGGAGAATGGACGAGGAAGCCCCAACTTCTCCCTGGAAGGTACAAGAAGGGTAAGTGGGGAAGACAAACAATATGTACTGGGTTAAAAAGGAGCAGGGCTAATGTAGCCAGCACAGAGCAATAGATGTAATAGGAGAAAACGAAAAAGGGAAAAGAAAAACTCTCTCTTATTTTGCGTTTGTACAGTGCCTGGCAAAATGGGGCCTTAATCACTGCAGGGCTTCTAGGGGTAAGTCTACACTGAAATTAAACACCCGTAGCTGGCCTGTGTCTGCTGACTTGGGCTGTAAAACAGCAGTGTTGACGTTCAGGCTCAGATTGGAGCCTGAGCTCTGGGACCCCATGAGGGGGTGGGAGGCCCCAGAACCCAGGCTCCACCCCACGCTCGAAAGTCTCCATGGCAATTCTGCAGCCCCACAGCCCGAGCCAGCTACCACGGGCCAGCTAAAGCATTGAATTGCAGTGCAGATTGTGCAACACGTGCTATTGTACAGAAATAAATAACAAGAAAGGGAACAAGAGTATAAAAAAGAAAACAAGCTGGAAGAGAGGTGATGAGGGAGATTTAACCAAAAATACAATGCACATCAACCAGATTTCCAGATCCACAGACACCGTTAGCATCCGAAGAAGTGAGGTTTTTACTCACAAAAGCTTATGCCCAAATAAATCTGTTAGTCTTTAAGGTGCCACCAGACTCCTTGTTGTTTTTGTAGATACAGACTAACACGGCTACCCCCTGATACTAGACACCGTTAGTTGGTATCGCATGACAAGAACTCAATTCCCAGTTTTCATTCAGTCTAAAATGGCTTCTCAACTAATCTGCACTGCTGTTTTCCACATCCAAGATCAGGCTGTTTTGCTTCTGCCCCACTGATATTATAGTGCTGTGACAACATGACAAGATCTTTCAAGCAAGGACACATGGCAGCTGCATTCCAAAACAGAGAAAATAAGAGATTTACCCAGACACCAGATACAGACCTCAGAATTCTAGCGTGTGTTCCGAACTGATGTTGCATTGAATACGAGGTGTAGCCCACAGAGACTGTGGGTCCAGCATGCGATGCTTCATTTCTGTTACAGCCAGCGTCCAATTCGATAAAAATGCAGGATTGCAGACTGGGACCTGTAGTCCTCAGGGCTGCACCTCCATAGTTAATATATTGGTAGCTCTGCTTCCATTTTGTGCAAATCAGGCTATTAGCAAGTTCCCTAGATGAACTTTGGTAGGAAACAATTTGGTTTCACCTGCACTAGGTACATCCTAGACACTGTCTGGAATGGGTGGATTCCTTCCACCCTTCTCTAACGAGCCAGCTCTGCAGCATTACTCACAGAGAGGAGGTCCAAACAGCACTGTGTCCAGGGCTTTCAGCTGCAGCTTCTGCCTGTGGCTCCGATCAGTCATTTTCAGTACAGTCCCCATCATGGTGGCGTTGTTTATCGCTAACCTACAGGGGGGAAAAAAGAGCAGTCACATTTCAATCTGGAAATGGCAATGGGATAAGAATACCAGCGCCTGAGATCTCAGAGGAGAAATACAATGAACAGGACCAGGGCACTGTCCTCTCAGATACCAAGGCAAGTGGAAGACCCTTAGAGAACTCAAAATTCAGCCTTTGAAGCAGGCTAGATATTTAAAAAACAGCTTCCTTGGCAATCAGGTGGGTATTGGCACAAGAATCAGAAAGTGACAAGTGCCAGTTTTTTCAGTTAAACCTGGAACTCAAACGCATTTTTCACCCAGACCTACCCAAATCTCTCTATTTGGCCACACCATCCATCAGTTGCTTCCTCAACTCCATATAGCTGGCAACTGGCACCTCATCCTTTGCATGGCCAACACTGGAGAGGTCTCCCAGATGGGAGAAAACCTGATCAGATCAGCACACCCAGGCTCTGGAGCAAAACATGCACTGCCACAGAAGCCTTATTTTATTACCACTTACAACACCTTCTCCCCACCCTGCCTACAGGCCCCTTGTTAGCAAGGATAACCTTGGGCCTTTTGGTCTGTTAGCCCCACTCCTAATCTGAAAACTGACCATTTATTCCTACACTTTGTTTCCTATCTTTTAACCAGTCCCCAATCAGTGAGGGGGGGAGGGATAGCTCAGTGGTTTGAGCATTGGCCTGCTGAACCCAGGGTTGTGAGCCCAATCCTTGAGGGGGCCACTTGGGGATCTAGGGCAAAATCAGTACCAGGCCCTGCTAGAGAAGGCAGGGGGCTGGACTCAATGACCTTTCAAGGTCCCTTCCAGTTCTAGGAGATAGGATATCTCCATTTATTATTATTATTATTATTTAATCCAACAGCAAGTGTTGCTGTTGAGTAGCATGAGATTCTGCAGCTCTTGTTTATTATTTGTATTACTAGAGTACCTAGAGGCCCCACCCAAGACCAGGGCATAGGAACGTAAGAACGGCCATACTGGGTCAGACCAATGATCCATCTAGCCCAGCATCCTGTCTTCCGACAGTGGCCAGTGCCAGGTGCCCCAGAGGGAATGAACAGAACAGGCAATCATCAAGTGATCCATCCCGTCATCCACTCCCAGCTTCTGGCAAATAGAGGTGAAGGACACGTTAGGCATGGGGTAGTATCCCTGACCGATGGCCCTATCCTCCATGAACTAATCTAGATCTTTTTTGAAACCTGTTACATAGTTGTGGCCTTCACAATATCCCCTGGCAACGAGTTCCACAAGCTGACTGTGCGTTGTATGAAAAAATACTTCCTTTTGTTTGTTTTAAACCTGCTGCCTATTCATTTCATTTGGTGACATCTGGTTCTTGTGTTGTGTGAAGGGGTAAATAACACTTCCGGATTCACTTTCTCCACATAGAGGTCTATAAAATCATGGCTACCATATCCCCCCATAGTTGTCTCTTTTACAAGCTTAAAAGTCCCAGTCTTTTTAATCTGTCCTCATACAGAAGGGTGTTCCATACCCCTATCATTTTTGTTGCCCTTCTCTGTACCTTTTCCAATTCTAATATAGCTTTTTTAAGACAGGGTGACCAGACCTGCATGAAGTATTCAAGGTATGGGCATACCCTGGATTTATATAATGGCATTATGATATTATCTATCCCATTATCTCTCTTTCCTAATGGTTCCTAACATTCTGTTACCTTTTTTGACCACTGCTGCACACTGAGTGGATGTTTTCAGAGAACTATCCACAATGACTCCAAGATCTCTTTCCTGAGTGGTAACAGCTCATTTAGATCTCATCATTTTGTATGTATAGCTGGGACTACGTTTTCCAACATGCATTTATCAACATTGAATTTCATCTGTCATTTTGTTGCCCTTTGAGATCCCTTTGTAACTCTTTGCAATCTGCTTTGGACTTAACTATCTTGAGTAGTTTTGTATCATCTGCAAGTTTTCCCACCTCTCTGTTTGCCCCTTTTTCCAGACCATTTATGAATATGGGGGACACCACTATTGACCTCTCTCCGTTCTGAAAACTGACCATTTATTCCTACCCTTTGTGTCCTGTCTTTTAACCAGTCCCCGATAAGTGAGGGGACCTTCCCTCTTATCCCATGACAGATTACTTTGCTTAAGAGCCTTTGGTGAGGGCAGAAGTGTGCTAAGTACTGTACACACACATAAGAGATAGTCCTTGCCCGACAGACTTTACTCTCTGCACAGACAAGTCAGATACAGGGTGGGAGAAAAGAAAGATTATCCACATTTTAAAGATGGGGAACTGAGATTCAGCGAGTTGCCCCAGGTCACAGAGGGAGCCAGGAACTGAACCCACATCTGATTTGTCCTATTCCAGGCTTTAACCACAAGGTCATACTTCCCCTATGGTGTAGCCAGGTCCTGTTGACTGCAGAAGAGAGAGATGAAATCTGGGATTCAGGACAGTGTCTCCTACGTGGTAAAGTATAACCTTTTTCCCGTAAGTTCTTGCCCTACCCGAACTCCCCCTAGAGCATATCACATCCTCTCCTTTCCTTCAGCTCACATCCTCTCACTCATCTCTGTGCAGAGCGCCAGTGCAAAGCCTATGCACCTTATAAATCCTCAGAACAGGACTTAAGTGGTGCAGGCCTTGTGCTAGCCCCTCTGCACCAGGAGGAATTTCACCCGCCATTATTTAATCCCATAAATATGTTCCTCTCTCTCTCTCTCTCTCTCTCTCTCTCACACACACACACACACACACACACACACACACACACGACGATGCAATCGGCACTAACCTGGGCATGGCATGTCCACTTAGCTGTAGTTTCCTGAAGGTTTCTTCATACTGTGGCAGTTCCACATAGGTGATTAGCCACTGCACCACCTCATCAACTGTCCAGTTATACACTGTGAGGGAAGAAAAAAAACCAAACAGCTGAATCCTTTTCTTGTGGAGCTGGAACTCAGTCAGCTGGCAGCACCAACACATCTGCTATCTTCGTCATACCCAACACCCCAGGACAGAAGCTTCACCTGCTGCATCCCTCCCTTTCTCCTTCTGCACAGTAAAGATAAAAGCTGTGGAGGGTTGTCACAGGGTAGCTGATCCCTGTAGACAGATAAAGCCCAGCTCTCCTGGACCGGGGCAGGTGAGCCCACTCCAGCTAATTCGAGAGGGCTGGGTTACACCTGAGCCTACAAAGGGCTGCTAGTCAGCAGGAATAAGGACTGAGCCTGGAGAGGGAAAGTCACACTGGAGTGGAGCTAGTACACATGGTGGGTCCCTGGAGCAAGGGGCCAGGGAAGCAGCCGGGCGGCTGCTGCTCCAAGAAGGGACCGGAGCTGGCTGAGGCTAGGGCGCTGGTGTGCCGGAGACTCCTGAGGGGGGGGTGGCCCCGAAGCCTGGGGCCAGGATGGAGTTAAGTCAGTTTTCTGTTTGTTTGATAACCTCCACTAAAGAAATAAACCTCCTTGATGGAGACTGGGTGAGGCAGTGCATGCTTTGAAGCCAGGGAGAAGGCGAGCTCGGTGACCAGGGTTTAAATCCTTCATTGCTGGAAGGCTGCTCCTCGTATGTCTGAGCAGCACATTTCGAGGAAACAGCTAAAAGCTGTATTAGGAGTGCTGGGATGCACTAGACAAGCCCATCACCCCCCTGGAAACATGAAGCAAATCTGTCAGCACTGTACGCACAGATAAACCACCTTAAGTAACTAGATGAAGACCTGCAAAATGTCACGTGGGAATTGGCTAGGTGACCTTATAGGTTTTGTCAGCCTGTAACATCTTTGGTTGTGTGCTGATTTTTCATACTCTGTCCTGTATATTTGATAAGTCTGCTGCAGAAGATTTAGGACAAACACATACCAGCATACAGTGTCCAAAAACTGTCACTTTTCCCAACAGCTATCTAAGACAGGGGGGTATTTTACACTACAATTACAGCTCACGGGAGGAGAAGGATGACAGCATCAGATATACCAGCAGTCTGAAACAGTTCTTGGCAAAGATCGTGTTCAATTTCCTCACTGTGTGCATTACAGCACAATCCCGACTCCTAGGCAGCAGTGTTTGTAGCTTTATCATAGCAAGTGGAAGCTGAGAGGCTCTCAAGAGCCGCGCTACAAAGCACTCAGGAGACAGATTAAAAATGGTCCGTGAAACTGCTTTGCTAGACGAAACCACTGGCACTTGTACAGTGCTTTCTTCACCTCCTTCACATGCTTTGTTAGGCTTCTGGAGGGAGTTACTTTGGCCCCAACTTTGAAAACTGTGTCGACTAATTTTAGGTGCATTCATTTTGAAGGAGTTCAACTTGGGACACAGCTTGATAGCAAAAGACTCCAAAATGAGTGGACAGCGGAAAATTTTGGCCTACGAAATTAGTTTTCTCTCTTGCCTTTAATCTTGATTGTACCCCAGGGACACTGCTAAAACAGAAAAAAGTCAAGCAGCAATACAACCATTAACCAGGGGTGAGTGGCTGTTTGCTCTACTCTGATATGTCTAGTGTAGCCTGCATACAGCATCTGCCTGGTTCATCCAGTGACATTTAGATAAATCCCAAATCATTCAAACAGGATCCTCTATTTGATGTCCAATCATTGCTTTAATTGGTTGTGACTATTGCGCATTCTTCTATCCAAGACTTCAAGAGAGATCTCTCATACACAGTGTTTTTAGATCTCTAGATAGCTACCACAGCCTAATTCACCTCTGGTCTGAAATGGTTCTATGACATTGAAGTCAATAGTCAACTAATGCCAACAGTAATTTATACCTCAGCTCCCTCACTTTGAATGGATACATAAAAATCTAAGAACATCTTCCACTTCCCTCAGAGGAGATGAATACTTCCAGCTGGAGAGAAGGCCTGACAGGGTGGGAGTTCCCTTGTTTGACAGAAGCTAGTGTCTAATATGGGCAGCCAGAGGAAAGGGATATAATTTCAATGCAATCTCACGGGATTGTCAGTACAGAGAGATACAAAGCAGCACAAACACGACAGTAAACCCCACCAGTTTAAGAAAACTCTCTTACTGCATTAATTTAGATGATACTAGACATGATGGAAGCCAGACTGTGGGCCATAAAACATTTCCTTTACATCTGGCAACTATCAAGCATGAACACACCCAGGGGAATTAGAAATTAAAACTGGATCTTTAGAACCTGGTGTTGTAGATCAATCTCTGATAATTTTCATATAACTTTACATTGTGCCTCTTCGTATAACCTTGTGGTGGGTCTACCCACGTGTGACCTCTGTTTTCATGGGACTTTGTATCAAAGCCTCATTTAGAAACTTTCCATTGCCCCTGGTATAATATTATAGCCCCTAAGGATAGAATAAGATAGAAGAAAACATTCTTTTTGCTAGCAGTAGAACAAGAGCTCTCCCCGCCCCCACTCTTAATCAATTGCCCTGTTCAATGAATGAGGTGTGGATGAGCAAGGCATGGAAGGCAGCACCTCCAGACAGCCTCAACTGTTGGAGAGGGGCTGGGAGCCAGACCCAAGAACAATAAAACGTGTCAAGTGGGCTCATTAAAGACAAGCAGACATACCGACGGCCTCGGGGGTTAGAAGCAAGCACCTTCTTTTGGAAACACCCTCTTTGCAGCATTGGGACAACACTCAAAAGAAAGCAGCACAAAGGACCAATGGACACAGACACAGAGTTTGAATCTGGTATAGATTTGCATAAGAGGAAAGCTGCTATAAAAGTGAGGTGTCTTGCAGAGGACCCCGGGTCTCGTCTTGTCAACATGGGAGCATCGATCCGGATCGGCAGAAGCCCGGCTCCACCCCCTCCCCCATCTAACTCACCTGGCCAGTGCAGTTAAGGGGAGCAACTAATTGGTAACAACAAGACGGAATGGAATTGTGTGTGTGTGTGTGTGTGTGTGTGTGTGTGTGTGTGTGTGTGTGAGCGTAAGTGTAATATATTATATGCATATAATACAGTGTTAATGAATACATGTATTACTAATAAATGTGGCGTTTTGCCTTATTCCCCCTGAAAAGATCCTGTGCAGTACTTTAAGTACAACAGTGTTAAATACCAAAGCCTTCTAATCTCTACTAGTGAGCATCACGAGGGGCTGGAATGAGTGTCAATGCCCACTTCAAACCTTTTATTAAAAAAAAAATCAAGACAAGATTTAATGCTAATTTGGATACTGGTTCTACTGTCAAAGAGGCCAATACAAAACTATTTCAGATTTACAGCCTTCTTCTCTGCACCTCCTGCCTACAAGGAGAGGAATTGCAGCCTCCAACACAAGAAAATTGCTAGAAATACTAAGTCATTCTTGCTTACAGTAGAAAGTAGATCCCCGCTCTTGGGCCCATGCCCAGCTGAATTCGTATCGCTCCAAATTCTGTGCTGTTAAACCTCCTCACCAAAGTGTGGGGCAAATACCTACCTTACTGGTAGTGCTGCCCTCAGCTATCTGGAGCTTTTTACTGTATTGAAGGCAGCTTCCCTCTGATGGTTGCTGTATTACCAGCTCTGCTCTCTTTGGGAGACATTTTTTGATTCCCCACATCTAAGCTCATCTAACAGTTGATCATCATCTGCTTAGAACAGTAGTCATTGAATATGTTTACATGAATTCAAGCCCCTGGTTTCATCAGAAGCTGCCTATTTTAGTCTTTCCTTTTGACATTATGTACCCATCTTGTCTTTGTTTTTTTTAGAGGAACTGTCTAAGAAGCAGTCCCGAGTCAACAAAGCTATAGGAGAGTGAATTGGAGTCTATTCTGCCTGAACTTCAAAGCTAACAGCTGAAAAAATCTTTATTTCTGGTGACAATGTAAAAGGCAAAAAGAACAGTTTGATTTTCAGACCTCAGCAGAATCTGCAGAGATGGCAGTTTAAAAAAGCATTTAATTTGTAAACTGAACAAATCTGCTCTGGGCGTCAAGTCAGCGAGAGACTCCTACCACACCATTTCAAAGCCATCTTTCAGATGACAACTGCAGCAAGAAAGCATAGCCTTCTTTGTGGACCTGATTCTACCAGTCTTCCACAATGGATGTACTAATAAATTCAGAAGAAGTTAATGCTCAGAAGGATTAGCCTCCGTATTGTAGATCAATCTCTGATAATTTTCATATGACTTTACATTGTGCCTCTTCATATAATCTTGTGGTGGGTCTACCCACGTGTGACCTCTGTTTTCATGGAACTTTGTATCAAAACCTCATTGAAAAACTTTGCATTGCCCTTGGTATAATATTATAGTCCCTAAGGATAGAATAAGATAGAAGAAAAAATTCTTTTTGCTAGCAGTAGAACAAGAGCTCTCCCCCCCCCACTCTTAATCAATTGCCCTGTTGAATAAATGAGGTGTGGATAAGCAAGGCATGGAAGGCAGACAGCCTCAATTGTTGAAGAGGGGCTGGGAGCCAGACCCAAGGACAATAAAACGTGTCAAGTGGGCTCATTAAAGACAAGCAGACATACTGACAGCCTCGGGGGTTAGAAGCAAGCACCTTCTTTTGGAAACACCCTCTTTACAGCATTGGAACAACACTCAAAAGAAAGCAGCACAAAGAACCAATGGACACAGACACAGAGTTTGAATCTGGTCTAGATTTGCATAAGAGGAAAGCTGCTATAAAAGTGAGGTGTCTTGCACAGGACCCCGGGTCTCGTCTTGTCAACATGGGAGCATCGATCCAGATCGGCAGAAGCCCAGCTCCACCCCCTCCCCCATCTAACTCACCTGGCCAGTGAAGTTAAGGGGAGCAACTAATTGGTAACAACAAGACGGAGTGTGTTTGTGTGTGTGTGTGAGTGTAAGTGTAATATATTATATGCATATAATACAGTGTTAATAAATACATGTATTACTAATAAATGTGGCATTTTGTCTTATTCCCCCTAAAAAGATCCTGTGCAGTACTTTAAGTACAACATTTTGGTGGAGAATGCAAAAGGGGGAGCAAGCATAGAACCCACAGTTATTATCAAACTGGTGTGCACACCGCCAGCTTTAGCAAGCCTGGCACTATAGGAAAAAGAGCGTAAACTTTTCAGTTGATTAACCAAACTCTGAAGGATATAGGAGTTTAGGTTTAAATTGTGTTTCTCACTGTGATCCGGGGAAGGATCTAACCAAACTCTGAAGAATATAGGAGTTTAGGTTTCAATTGTGTTGTAGAGGTACATACACCCTCAGCCACAGGAAGGCTGAGGTAAAGAGGAGAACTTAGTGTTTCTCACTCTGATCCGGGGAAGGATTTGTATAATTGGTGTATGAACCCTCGGTGGTAGCAGACCGAGTAATACAGAGGGAAGCTTAGCGTCTCTCCCTCTGGCCCAAAGTGGGTTAAAAATATAAGATACAGATCTTATTCTGTTAAGCCAAACTCTGAAGGATATAGGAGTTTGGGCAGTGTAGTGTGGTTTATGTTTGTTTGTTTTGTTTTGTTTTGTAAGTAATATTGTGGTAATTTTACAATTTTAAAGAAAATGTTTAAGAAACGGAACCAGGAAGGGTGGGGGCTAGTTAAAAAGCCCACCCTCCTTGCTAAATTGGTAGTAAAACAAGGCTTGTGCCCAGGGAAAGGAACTGTTTATTGGAAAAAGCAGGATCGGGCCCAGGCAAGCAATAGATAAAAAAACTAAAAAACAGGTTGGGTACAGAAAGTTAAAACAGCACTCTCAAATCTTACAGCAGCAGTAACATCAGGAGAAGAAACATTTGAGACCCCAGAAGGGGGCAGACCTTTGGGACCCCTCTGGAGATTGGGAAGGGGGATATTTGGGTAAATTCCTCCTCCCAGGGCCAAAATGCCATTGAAACAGTTAACAACAGTGCCTGCTTCTGCCTCAGATCTCCAGGCCATGGCAAAATGGCTGGAAATTTTAAAACAAAATTTTTTTTTCTAAATGGAGTGTTAACGCCTTTTTACTGAGAGAAAGGGAGAATTTACACTCACAAAAAAATGCACCACTTAATTAGCATTTGTGCAGCCCCAAGTACCAAACACACTGTGGCAGAGACCAAGCAGGTTCTGCCAGGGTGAAAGCACTGTGCTAATTTGTTTCCAAGCTTCTATCTTTCAGGCTCTGAACCAGAACATCAGGAGAGCTGGTACCAGCTGAAGAGTTATAAAATACCATGGTTATAGTGTCACGACAAAGTCTGTGTTCAATGTTCTGTGTCTGTCTCTAGTGGTGTCCTGTGCTAGCATTGGGTCCAGAAAAAGAGGTGATATTACACTAGACAGGGCAAATGTCTTTTCCTCTCTCTTCTTCCCCCATCTCCATCCAATTTATCAATCACCACTTGTGTCCAAAAGACTTTGGTCCCCAGTGCATCAGGTTTATTTTTTGTTAGGTTCTCTAATAGCCATTTTGTTGTTAATTTTTGTTATTAATACATTTGTATTGTTAGTCACATTTGCTTGTATTGTTAATTCCACACTTTCCTCTATGCACTCTGATTCTATTTCCCCAAGCCCTAAAGGGTAGTTCTTGGGCCCCCATCACCTGTAAGACCTTGGCCCATAATTGTATGGCCCCATCTTTTAGGTCCCCAGAAACCTCTTAAAAACAACTGTTAAAAATAGAAAATTCTGCAACATTTTGGCAACTAAATGTTAGTTTAAGTCCAAATCAGCTTAAGCTTGCATAACAACTGTGGTACTCCTACAAAATCTTATTTGTTGTGTGTGCTTAAAAAGTGACTTTTATTGTTTAATGGCTATTGCAGCATCAACCTTGGGCCTCATTTTGTTTGTCAGTGTACCCTATTATTGTAATGGTAATGGTTTTGTTGTATTTCCAATTATTATAATTATAATTGTTTGCATTTGTGTTTATGTTATATCTGGTGTTTAGTCAATTGTAATGGTTTTAGTTATATTCACCTGGTTATAAGTGTTTGGTTTGTTTGCAACAAATACAAAAGATTTATATGGTGACCACTCAAGAATTGTTCTTGAGAGGTCAAAAGGGGGACAATGTAGATCAATCTCTGATAATTTTCATATGACTTTACATTGTGCCTCTTCATATAACCTTGTGGTGGGTCTACCCACGTGTAACCTCTGTTTTCATGGAACTTTGTATCAAAACCTCATTTAAAAACTTTGCATTGCCCTTGGTATAATATTATAGTCCCTAAGGATAAAATAAGATAGAAGAAAAAATTCTTTTTGCTAGCAGTAGAACAAGAGCTCTCCCCCCCCCCACTCTTAATCAATTGCCCTGTTGAATAAATAAGGTGTGGATAAGCAAGGCATGGAAGGCAGACAGCCTCAATTGTTGAAGAGGGGCTGGGAGCCAGACCCAAGGACAATAAAACGTGTCAAGTGGGCTCATTAAAGACAAGCAGACATACTGACAGCCTCGGGGGTTAGAAGCAAGCACCTTCTTTTGGAAACACCCTCTTTGCAGCATTGGAACAACACTCAAAAAAAAGCAGCACAAAAAACCAATGGACACAGACACAGAGTTTGAATCTGGTCTAAATTTGCATAAGAGGAAAGCTGCTATAAAAGTGAGGTGTCTTGCACAGGACCCCGGGTCTCGTCTTGTCAACATGGAAGCATCGATCCGGATCGGCAGAAGCCCGGCTCCACCCCCTCCCCCATCTAACTCACCTGGCCAGTGAAGTTAAGGGGAGCAACTAATTGGTAACAACAAGACGGAGTGTGTTTGTGTGTGTGTGTGTGTGAGTGTAAGTGTAATATATTATATGCATATAATACAGTGTTAATAAATACATGTATTACTAATAAATGTGGCATTTTGTCTTATTCCCCCTAAAAAGATCCTGTGCAGTACTTTAAGTACAACAGTATGAGAATGAGAATAACCTTGGAAACGAACCATTTCATATTTTATTAACAAGATGAGGCATGTTGCAGCAGAAAAACTGAAGAGATAACTAAGCCCAATTCAGCAAGGGGGAAAATCATGTAACAGAACCATTTTAAGGAAATGCTACTTAAAATGTGTTTCAGGAAAAAGAAGAAATCAAAACAACGGAGTAACGTATCTTGAGAGCATCCTAGGATGTTCCAGCACTTAAGAGCTTCTGAGTTTAAATGGACATTCAGATACACTTAGGCAAAGCCATTTGTAAACAACGATACAATAGAATAAATATTTCTAATGTCAGGCTTTCCTCGAACATACAGAAGACAAAATGCCCCGTAGCATCAATCTGATTTTTAAAGTGCTTTGGACAAGAAGTTTTAAACATATTGGCCACCCTAGTGAACAGAAGAATAAAACAAATGGGGCAGGGAACCAAACAATTCAAATTTTTGTTTTTTAAACACCCCAATCTTCTGTTCTTCTCCCAACACTTTTCTCCAGAGAGTTTCCAGTTGGTTGTAATTTGGAACCTAGAAAAGCGATTCCAGATTCATGCATGTCATTGTTTCATTTTCGAGTACCACAGACTCATGTATGCTGTTGGTGACTTATTAAGTCGCTCCTCAGAGACCATAAGGGATAATTAAATCAGTCGTTTTTAAATTATAATTTATATACAGACACATGTCAACACCGCACTTTGAGGACAGAGATGCCTCCTGCCCCAAAGAATTTATAGTGTAAACGAAACAAGCCAAACATAAAAGAAACAGCACGAGGCTGAGAAGCTGAAAGGTTTGGAGGTTGTCAATAAAGTGATCAGAAGATTACTTGAAGAAGTGGATTTTAATGAGTTTATGAAACTGCCGGATGGGTGGATTTTAATAAGGGACTTGACGGAGGGGAGGAGAGGATGGATGGCAGAGAAGGCTGTTCCAGGTGCGAAGGCAGGATGATAGAAGGGCATGAATGGACTAAGGGGGAAGGACTGGGAGGAGGATATATGTGTTATAAATTACAACCTTTGTCAAGGCACATATTCTGCGACAAGCTGGCTGCATGTGGCACAGTGCATGGACTCTCCGACTAGAAACTCTGTGGGAGCGTCACTTAAATTAAAAATGGAGATTTTAAATTCAATAAACAACGCATGATAAAGTCAGTAGAATGGCCCCACGTTTCAATATTAAATTCCACTTATTCTACATTGCCCCCACCTTTTCATTGTTGAGGTAATGCAGATTTCTGTATTTGTTAGAGTTGGCCAGAAACTGGAATTTCCATTCTGTAGGAAATTCCAAAAACTTACTAACTGATTGATAGAGAGAGAGAGAGAACAACAAATATTGTTGTGAACTGGAACACAAAATACATAAACATTTCCAAGTGTCCCTCAAAACAGGAAGCTGAAGTTTGGTTAGGAAAACATCACAGTGACATTTCATTTTGATCTTTTTGAAGTGCTTCCAACTTTCCCTGAGCTGTCCAAAGCCCCGGCAGCTCATCAAGCAAGGAGTTTGGGAGCCCAGGCTCTAGGGCAGCTGGTGAGCGTGGGAGCCCCACGCTCCCCAGCAGCCCGTCAGGCAGGGAGTCTGGCAGTCTGGGGAGCCAGGGAGGTGGGCAGGAAACCAAGCAGGTTTCTGATGGAAACCTGCCTGGCTTCTTTTGAAAGTTTTGTTGAAACCGATACATTCCTGTGGAACATTTCAATTTTGACAAATCAGCATTTTCTGACAAATGAGGATCAAAAAATTTCTGATCAGTTCTAGTATTCATGACTCAGAGATGTTGTCAGCGAAGCTGGAGGTTTGGGTAGCTGGACTAAGAACACATGATGATTTTGTCCCCATGAAAGGCAGTTCAAGACTGTGGGATACACACAGTTAGCTGGATGCTTCTGCTAACGTTCTCAGTAATGGCATGGTTAATGTTGACATTTTCACTGTCATTGTTAAGTTTCAGAATTAACAGCCCCTTGAGGTGGATGAGGCAATAATAGTGACAACATCCAGAGCCATATCATAAAGGAAAGCAGGGGAAGTATTTACAAAGAACGGCAGAAGAGGCATCTGTATATTATTCAGGAGGTGCTCACACCCTTTGTGAAAGTAGTATGCAATCTAGAAGTGTTTTCTCGATCCCAACTAACCCAACAGCACCAGGCATTACTGGTGAGCAGAAATGCCTTTTTCGTCCTGCGTATACAGTAAACTAGAAGATTATGGCCAGCTCTCTAATGTGGTCCTTTCCATGGCCATTTATGTCTTTGTGACCTGCCAATGGGATTATTGTGATGAGCACTATGGGGCTATCTTTAAAGACCACTCAGAAGTTTCAGCTAGTACATAAACAGCCTTAGGGAACAGATGATACATACTTGTGTTCCAGAACCACACTGGTTTCCTACTTGTTTCTGTGAACACATGCTCTGAAGGATACAATTCTAGTGTTTGTCCAGTCTAATTTGAAATGTCTCAAGCAATGGAACTATCAACACTGTCATAGAATCATAGAATCATAGAATCATAGAATATCAGAGTTGGAAGGGACCTCAAGAGGTCATCTAGTCCAACCCCCTGCTCAAAGCAGGACCAATTCCCAGCTAAATCATCCCAGCCAGGGCTTTGTCAAGCCGGGCCTTAAAAACCTCCAAGGAAGGAGACTCCACCACCTCCCTAGGTAACGCATTCCAGTGTTTCACCACCCTCCTAGTGAAATAGTTTTTCCTGATATCCAACCTGGACCTCCCCCACTGCAACTTGAGACCATTGCTCCTTGTTCTGTCATCTGCCACCACTGAGAACAGCCGAGCTCCATCCTCTTTGGAACCCCCCTTCAGGTAGTTGAAGGCTGCTATCAAATCCCCCCTCATTCTTCTCTTCTGGAGACTAAACAATCCCAGTTCTCTCAGCCTCTCCTCATAAGTCATGTGCTCCAGACCCCTAATCATTTTTGTTGCCCTCCGCTGGACTCTTTCCAATTTTTCCACATCCTTCTTGTAGTGTGGGGACCAAAACTGGACACAGTATTCCAGATGAGGCCTCACCAATGTCGAATAAAGGGGAACGATCACGTTCCTCGATCTGCTGGCAATGCCCCTACTTATACAGCCCAAAATGCCGTTAGCCTTCTTGGCAACAAGAGCACACTGTTGACTCATATCCAGCTTCTCGTCCACTGTGACCCCTATGTCCTCAGAAAACAATTCCACAGTCTAACACAGTGGTCTCCAAAGTGGGATGCGCGCACCCCAGGGGGTACGCAAGAGGATCCTTCGGGGTGCACAGCAGGAGGAGCACCGTCGGAGCGGCACCACTTCGGCAGTTCGGGCGCCCTTTTTTTTTGGTGCTTGGGGCGGTAAAAATGGTAGAGCCGGCCCTGCGGTGCGGCAGGGGGTGCGTGCTCAAAATTTTTTTACTGATAGGGGTGCGTGATCAAAAAAGTTTGGAGACCACTGGTCTAACAGTCCTCACATTTAGATGATTTCTGTGGGGTTCCTCTAAAAGAGCATGTTACTTATTATCTGGCTGTTACTAAGGTGCTGAATGCAACTGTATTGTTGTTCTCTGTATCCACTCAATTTTCTGCTTCAATTGACCACTCCAGATATTTTATTTGTGCTCCTCTTATCCCTCTGGAAAACTAAGTCCATGCAAAAAGTGACAGAAGAGGCTGGAACCAACCATGATCTTTCTGCTGAAAATACAAACAAAATGAATGCAGCAGTGTTTAGATATGAGAATTTTTACCTTCGGATGTTTTCCATGACTTCCAGAGATCTTCCACGCTGATGAGTTTATCCTCCCCATGAAAGGTGCTGTGTTTGACTGTTGGGTCATGATAATTTAAGTCTTCCCTCAGGAACTAGAAAAAGAATACAAAGGGGTTAGTCATTAATTCATAGATTTTTAATGACCATTTAGTCAGATATCCTGCATAACACAAACCATAGAAAGTCACCCAGTAATTTTTGAAGCAAACACACAACTTGTCCATGATCAAGTCACCACTTAACCTTAACCCTAAATCTCTCACCGTACGGCAGGTTTTCCAGACCTTGAATCATCTTTAGATTGGGGGGAGGGATAGCTCAGTGGTTTGAGCATTGGCCTGCTAAAGCCAGGGTTGTGAGTTCAATCCTTGAGGGGGCCGTTTAGGGATCTGTGGCAAAAAAAATCTGTCTGGGGATTGGTCCTGCCTTGAGCAGGGCAGGGACTTGATGACCTCCTGAGGTCCCTTCCAACCCTGATATTCTATGATTCTATGACATGTTAGTATGCATCTAACCCAACTCTGCAATTTTTGTTCCTGTTTTTCTGTAAATCAAAACACTGAACAAATTACAAACCCACCATTAGAACATAACCAACTTTAAACCAGTTTCCAAAAGCTACACCACTGTAGACAGGGACTTAAGAGATCTTCAGTCCTTGATTCTAAAATCAAAGTAGGCCGAAGTGGATACTCTCTTCAATACTGGAGTCATAGGCAAAAGAGCTGATGCTAAGGTACCCTGCCAGTGTCTTCTCACCAGCGGTGCCAGAGGCAATCAGGTGTTAGGTACTGATGAAGGCTGGAGGTTGGCTCTGCAGAGCTAAAGAGTCATAAAAAGCAGTAAAAACGTATTTTTATCACTAACTTCAGCAAGTACGATTCTGAATTCACCCAGAAGTAGATCTATTGTAATACTGAGTTGGCTCTTCAGCAACAAATTGTGTTCATCTATGTGTTTGAGAATTCTGTTCTTTAAGAGTGAAGTTAGGCTTACTGGCCTGGATTGCCGGGATCGCCTCCCATTACCTATCTTCCAGTCATCTGGTACAGAAGTTGATTTAAGCGATAGGTTACATACCATGGTTGATAGTTCTCCAATTTCAGATTTAAGTTCCTTCAGAACTCTTGGGTGAATACCATCTGGTCCTGGTGACTTATTACTGTTTAAATGTATCAGTTTGTTCCAAACCTCGTCTACTGACACCTCAATCTGGGACACTTCCTCAGATTTGTCACCTACAAAGAATGGCTCAGGTGTGGGAATCTCCCTCACATCCTCTGCAGTGAAAAGGGATGCAAAGAATACATTTAGCTTCTCTGCAATGGCCATATTATCTTCCTTGAGTACTCTTTTAGCATCTTGATTGTCCAGTGGCCCCACTTATTGTTTGGCAGACTTCCTGCTTCTGGTGTACTTTAACTTTTTGCTGTTAGTTTTTGAGTCTTTTGCCAGTTGCTCTTCAAATTTTTTTTTGGCCTGCCTAATTATACTTTTACACTTGACAGAATTTATGCTCCTTTCTATTTTTGTTAGTAGGATTTGACTTCCAGTTTTCAAAGGATTCCTTTTTGCCTCTAACTGCTTCCGTTACTTTGTTGTTTAGCCATGGTGGTACTTATGATGCTTTTAATTTGGGGTATACATTTAATATGAGCCTCTATTATGGTGTTTTTTAAAACGAGTCCATGCAGCTTTCATGCATTTCGCTTTTGTGACTGTACCTTTTCCATTTAACTAGCTTCCTCACTTTTGTGTAGTTCCCCTTTCTGAAGTTAAATGCTGATGTGGTCAGCTTCTTTGATACTTCCCCTCCCCCCCCACAAAAGGAGGTTAGATTTAATTTTATTATGGTTGCTATTACCAAGTAGTTCATCTATAGTCACCTCTTGGATCAGACCCGGTATTCCACTTGGGACTAAAATCAAGAATTGCCTCTCCTCTTGTAGGTTCCAGGACTAGCTGCTCCAAGAAGCAGTCATTAATGGTGTTTAGAAACTTTATCTCTGTAGGTTTTAGAGTAGTCGCCATGTTAGTCTGTATCCGCAAAAAGAATAGGAGTACTTGTGGCACCTTAGAGACTAACAAATTATCTCTGTATCCATCCTGAGATGACATGTACTCAGTCAATATGGGGATACTTGTGTTGAGTCTGAACTTTTGATGAGCTTAAACTTAACCCAGACTTGATGTCTCTGTCTGAACTTTTAACCAAAGCTCTGACCTGCGAACTACTCATGACACCCCCCTCCCCTTAAGTAGCCATCTCCCCTTTTCTCTTTCTGAATTTACATTTTAACCTGTTTTATCCTGTAGAATCTTGATTGATTATGCATGACCATTATGATCTGTTAATCACTTTGTTTTCTTCTGTGTATAAATATTGATGCTCACCCCTAATAAACTTGCCACACTTACTCTGAAGCTTTTCAAGCTAAGGACAGTGTGAGCCCGTTGATCAACGAATTGGTGTCTGGTCTCTGACAGATTGTGAGCCCCATACCAACTCCGCACGAACTCGGGTGCTGGAGAGGTGAGTAAGGACTTGCTTTTTACCTAACACTTGAAATCCCCCATTATTATTGAGTTTTCTATTTTTATAGCCTCTCTAATCTCCTGGAGCACTTCACAATCACCATCCTGGTCAGCAGTATATTCCTACTGCTCTGCCTTATTCAAGCATGGAATTTCTATCCATGACATGCTATGGTACAGTTTGAGTCACTTAAGATTTTTACTATGTTTGACTCTCTGCTTTCTTTCGCATGTACTGCCACTCCCCCACCAGCACGACCTACGCTGTCCTTTCTATGGATCAGACGTGGGCCTCGCAGCGCTCCCCAGGCTCCCCCCATCCTCCCCCTACCAGACTTAGGGAAAGGAGGCTCAGCACTTCTGCCAGAGATGACTGGCGCCTGCTGAGAGTGGGGGGCACAATTTAAAGGTTTGCCCCCCCCCCAACAGCTTGAATCACGCACCCCCTGCCCCCACCTGGCACACATACCCCTCTCACCCTCAGCGGCCCCTCCCTGCAGCTCCCAGGTGTTAGTTCTGAGGCAAAGAGCTGGGAGCTGCAGGACAGGCCGCTGCTTTAGATCCATGGGGAGAGGCAGCAGCAAATGCAATGGCTCTCCCTGCAGCTCCCAGCTGTTTGCCCTTGCCTCTCCCCACGGCCACAGCTCCCAGCTTGACGGCTCCAGTACCTGCCCTGCAGGGAGGGGGCCTGGCAGCACCATGTGACAGTGCCTGGCCACCAAACCCTGGCAAAAATCTGGTCATGTGCTCCCCATGTGTCACCTCCAGCTTCTTCCAACCAAAGCGGGGGTGGAGGGTTGTGTCGTGGCTTCAGCCCTGCAGGGTGTGCTTGTCGGGGCTCGAGGCTTCAGCAGGAGCAGGGCTGAAACCCCGAGCTCTGGAGACACCCCAAGCCCTGGCAGGCATGCCCTGGCTCTCGAGCTTCTGAAGATTGTGGTATGCGGCTCGGAGGGTCAGTAAGTTTGGCCACTCCTGCTATGTATTTTGTATCCTGATATCACCATGTCCCACTGATTATCATCATTCCACCAAGTTTATGTGATGCCTGTTATATCCTCATTTAATACCAGGCACTCAAGTTCACCCATCTTAGTATTTAGATTTCTAGCATCTATATACAAGCGCTTATAAAATCTGTCACGTTTTAGCTGTCTGCCATTATGTGATGTAACTGACTGGGACTCTTTTTCGTTTGATTGTTTCTCTTCAGTTCGTACCTGTACTTTATCAGCTTCTAGTCTCTCCTCTTTAGTAGGATATCAAGAATCCCCATTAATAGATCCTCTCCTAAGGGATATCTCCATCCAAACCATGTGCTCCTCTGCATTTCTTGGCTTTCCACAAACTCTTAGTTTAAAAACTCTACTACGACCTTTTTAATTTTACATGCCAGCAATCTGGTCCCATTTTGGTTTAGGTGGAGCCCATCCTTCCTGTATAGGCTCCTCCTTTCCCAAAAGGTTCCCCACTTCCTAATAAACTTAAATCCCTTCTCCCTACCACCATCATCTCATCCACATATTGAGACCCTGCAGTTCTGCCTGTCTAACTGGCCCTGCAGGGGGAACTGGAAGCATTTCAGAGAATGCTAGAGATGAGGTCCTGGACTTCTCTCTATTACCTAGCAGCCTAAAATTGGCCTCCGGAACCTATCTTCTATCTTACATGTGCAGTCAATTGAAACGTGCATCAGGACACACGGTTTGAGCTGGACCAAGTTTATTTGATTACTCCAGAACTCCCAGGGTGATGATTCATGAAGGCAATTTCACAAAAGAGAAAAAACAGACTCTCTTTGGTGATTAGTATTAAAATTAGGCAAGCAAAATCCCTTATTACCAGGAACGCTAAGGGACTTACCTTGCTCTGTTTTCAAATGTATTAGGTGCTGATGCTGCACTTATACAAGTCGATATGTATACACACAGTGTATACTATACAATAGTCTTAAAATTCATATTTTGCTCTGAATAGCTCTGATGAATAGTGGTGAAAAGACCATATTGATTTAGCTGAACATTTTGAAGTTAGAAAGGCGGGGGGGAGGAGGGGGAATCTGACCACCACACCATGTGACATCAGCTCCTCCCTTCAGTTCTTCTCAGCAGTACTAGTTTATGCTCCATTATGGTTATAAACTTCACAGGACACCAAGCCATCACTCCCATTCGAGGGAGAATAGCTTTAAGTTAGTAAATAGGTGAGCCAAAGAAGGGAGCAAAGCAAAAGATGCAAACTTTTTTGATTTGTGACCTACATGGGATATGCAGCAATGTCATCTGGAGTTGCCACAACGGGCTGCTAAGAGTGCCTGTAAACACCCGCAGGGGATCAGCTGTTGCTCTGTATATTTAGCTCAGGGAGCACAGAAAGGAAAAGTGATCTCTCCGCTTTCCTTAAACAGAGCACCATCAAACCAGATTTCCGAGTACTCTCAGAAGAGGACAGTGTTGTATGGGATTTTCAACTGCTCGCATGGAAGAAGAAAGCTGGATTTGATAGTGTTACAAGACTCCCAACTCCCCTGACAAGCTGTTAAGGTGACCTACTAGTGACCTGCACAAAGAGCAGAGGCACAATACACCACAACTTTATATCCTACTGCATCTTTCAGACAAACTAACTGCTTTGACACATTAAAGGCAGTTAAATTATGAAAAATGGAAGCTCACTTGAGTGTTAAAATTAGATTTCCCTTTCTGTAACTGTTTGCAGAGAAGGTCACCAAGTGCACAGGAACCACAGAGTGTGTTGCCATCACATTACAGAACATAAAGAGATTTCAACTGAGGCAAGTTTTATAACTTCACAGATAAATATGCATGTGATAACTTCACAGATATACATTCTCCTATGGCAGCTTCACAACGTAGCCAACAAACGCCTCTAAAGCAATCTCAATGTCAAAAATAACCCCAAGAAGAGAGCATACAATTTGGAAGCATGATGAAAAGAATTACCATTACAGGGAATGGCGAGCATAAGCAGAAGAGACGACTGCTGGACGTAGCAGTCAACAGCCATTCTGCATTGTTATACTTTCTTTTAAAGTCATTTGGTGTTCAAAACCAACTGAAATGAGAATTGTGAAACACAGCAAGAGCTGTCAAATGTCAACACATGTAAGGGAACACCATCTGTACACATGAAAAAGAACAGGGGACTAAGAACTTGGCTAGCACTGTGCAGAAAAAACATTTACATTAAGGGGTGAACAGGTTCCATAAGAACATAAGAACAGCCATACTGGTCTATCTAGCCCAGCATCCTGTCTTCCAACAGTGACCAATGCCAGGAGTTTCAGAGGGAATGAACGGAACAGGTAATCATCAAGTGATCCCTCCCCTGTCCTTCACTCCCAACTTCTGGCAATCAGAAGCTAAGGACACCCAGAGCATGGGGTTGTATCCCTGACCATCTTGGCTAACAGCCAAGTACAGACAACTTGAGGATTTCAATAAAGTGAGGGGCTTGGGGGAAATATGGGAGCTCCTAGTTTCTAGCATATGGCCACACAGATCATGTGCGATATACTAGTGCAAGTATTCAAGTCACTGTAATTAAAGTTACTGATAAATAATATCAGATAACTACCCTTTCACAAATCTCCACTAGGCTTCAACATTAACACCGAGGGTAGCTAAACGGGAGCAAGTCCAACATTTATCAGAACTATTATTTCTGGCTGTCTGCAGACTCTGACATCACTATAATGGTTACTTTAGGCTCACAGCCAGAAAGTTTTCTTTGCAACCACAAGCTTCAGAGACATTTCTAAAATGAGAATTTCAGATTCTTGAGAGCAATTATGTGGCACCTGTGACGGGTTGGATCACAGAAACCCCCTTGGGAGCTGCCACCTAATATACCAAGACTACTTTTATTTCTGTTTTCCCTGCCAGCTCAGGACTCCAGCACCCTGTCTTGCTGAGCCAGACACTCCCGTCTGCTCCAACACAGACCCAGGGTCTGAATCACTTGTCCCAAAGCTGCAAGTTTACCTGAAAACAGCTCACAAAAGTGTGCTTGTCATTAGCACTCAGATGTCCAACTCCCAATGGGGTCTAAACCCAAATAAATCCGTTTTACCCTGCATAAAGCTTATGCAGGGCAAACTCATAAATTGTTCGCCCTCTGTAACACTGATAGAGAGATATGCACAGTTGTTTGCTCCCCCAGGTATTAATACATACTCTGAGTAAATTACTAAATAAAAAGTGATTTTATTAAATACAGACAGTAGGATTTAAGTGGTTCCAAGTAGTAACAGACAGAACAAAGAAAATCACCCAGCAAAATAAAATAAAATGAGCAAATCTATGCCTAATTAAACTGAATACAGATAATCTCACCCTCAGAGATGTTTCAGTAAGCTTTTTCTCAGACTGGAAACCTTCCAGGCCTAGGCACAATTCTTTCCCCGGTACAGCTCTTGTTGCAACTCAGGTGGTAGCTAGGGGATTCTTCATGATGACTCCTCCTCCCCTTTGTTCTCTTCCACCCCTTTATATATCTTTTGCATAAGGCGGGAACCCTTTGCGCCCCCCACCCCTCTCACACACTGGAAAAGCACCAGGTTAAAGATGGATTCCAGTTCAGGTGACATGATCACATGTCACTGCAAGACTTCATTGCCCACCTGCCAGCACACACATATACAGGAAGACTAACAGGTAAACACAGCCATCTGCAGACAATTGTCCTGGTTAATGGGAGTCATCAAGATTCCAAACCACTATTAATGGCCCACACTTTGCATAATTACAATAGGCCCTCAGAGTTATATTTCATATTTCTAGTTTTAGATACAAGAGAGGTACATTTATACAAATAGGATGATCACACGCAGTAGATTATAAGCTTTGTAATGATACTTTACAAAAGACCTTTTGAATGAAGCATATTCCAGTTACATTATATTTAACCTCATTAGCATATTTTTATAAAACTATTCCAGTTACATTATATTAACTTATTATTATGTTTTTATAAAACCATATAGACTGCACAACGTCAGAGCACCTTAAGAAAAAAATGCATAATTATAAATCAATTTACATATTTGCATAATCTCATTAAACATTTTAACCCTCTGGCTGCCACACTTTGTGTAAGGTTCATCTACCTCTCCACAAGGTTGCTTTATATCCGCAGATACCTCCATCCGAAGATGTGGATTCCACAGACCATTTTTGTTGATCACGGATCGGATGCAGATACAAATTTTGTATCTAGAGCCCTGCAAATCTGCGGATATTCACGGATCATTTTTGCAGATCGCAGATCGGATGCAGATACAAATTTTGTGTCCGGCTCTAGAATCCTGGCTGCGGATATTTTGGTCACTACAGACCTGAAATTTAAATAGAAAAAAACATCCCACAAACTAAAGTTTGTTCAATTAAATCACAAGACATAGGTGTCCTTAAACGGAACTGGAACCACCTTTGACTGAATATGATCACAAATAGGTTGCTAATTAGAAGGGTTTTCCCACAAGAGCCAGTGCTCTCTCTTTAATTGGGGTCACCGCTATCATCTTTAAACTTGATGAGAATTCATCTCAACAAAAGGAAAAAACAACGATGCTTTAAAAGGACAGTTTAAGGTTGACAGTCAAATTTTCACTGGTCTTAAATATAGTTATTTAAAAAAAAAAACAGACCTTAATTTAGAAAAAAATGTGTCAATTACATCCCCCATGGAAAAGATGGCTGCAGTGTGGATAAAATCCCAATTTCTCAATTGAGCAAAGACTAACTCACTACAAAGCCAGAACACTGGGTTTCATTTGCACTCACGAGCACTCAGACATCACAACTGCCCCATAACTCTGCAACTCAAGCTTGCTCACGAGAACGGAGCGAGCTGAGTGGAGGGATAACTCAACATGCCAAAAAAAAGGCAGCAGGTGGACTTTCAGGCCTGCTGGCCTTTCAGAACATCTGCTGAAGATGTACGAATTCTCACTGAGGTGACTGCACTCAATCTTCAAAATCACCCCTAACCTCCCCCTCACTAGTTTAACGGAGGAAACTATTCAAGATGGACAGAAAGGCAACTGACTCAGAAACAGGGACTTTCCAGCATTAGGGATATCCCACTACAATCCAGCAGCTGACTCCCAATTTGCACACTATGGAATTGGAAAGCAATTCTAAGGCTCTGCTTTTAGGACAGTGTCTGGCCCCAGGACTAAGCCCTCTTCTATTACGCACAAATAAGCCCATCGTCAACAGAACCTGGAAAGCCTGACAGCAACCCAGATTATGCCTACAAAGCAAAAAAAATAATAACCTGTGTCAGCAAGTCTTAGAGCTCCGGTCAACTAACTAGGGCTCACAGGGATCGTGCTAGAGAACCTCCCTTGGCCTACATTATTATGTGTACTTCCGCACATAAGAAACAAATAGCTCCCATACCCTTTGATGCCACTGGCTACCATTAAATTAGAGGGCTGGGTGGTCCAGCTTCCCTGATGTGTGAGCTACTGACAGTTTTTCCAGTTGCTTTTCTGTCCACACTAACTCAGTGGGTATCTCAGGCCAAGCCTTTGCTCCTGGTGTCAATTGTGGACAGGTAAAACGATGGCATTCTCCGAACGGACTATTACCTCAGTCGTTTTCACACAAATTTACTGAAATGGCCTGACATTCTACAGTTATTCTCAGGATAATTTCATGTCCTAGAAGAACATAAGAACGGCCATACTGGGTCAGACCAAAGGTCCATCTAGCCCAGTATCCTGTCTTCCGACAGTGGCCAATGCCAGGTGAACAGAATAGGCAAACAGAGACTAGGGACACCATCCCTGCCCATCCTGGCTAATAGCCATTAGTGGACCCATCCTCCGTGAATTTATCTAGTTCTTTTTTTAACCCTGTTATAGTCTTGGCCTTCACAACATCCTCTGGCAAGGAGTTCCACAGGTTGACTGTGCGTTGTGTGAAAAAAATACTTTCTTTTGTTTGTTTTAAACCTGCTGCCTATTAATTTCATTTGATGGTCCCTAGCTCTTGTGTTATGAGAAGGAGTAAATAACACTTCCTGATTCACTTTCTCCACACCCATCATGATTTTACAGACCCCTATTATAACCCCCCCCCAGTCATCTTTTTTCCAAGCTGAAAAGTCCCAGTCTTTTTAATTTCGCATCATACAGAAGCCGTTCCATACCCCCTAATCATTTTTGTTTCTCTTTTCTGAACCTTTTCCAAGTCCAATATATCTTTTTTGAAATGGGGTGACCACATCTGCACGCAGTATTCAAGATGTGGGCATACCATGGATTTATATAGAGGCAATATGATATTTTCTGTCTTATCTATCCCTTTCTTAATGATTCCCAGCATTCTGTTCGCTTTTTTGACTGCCACTGCACATTGACTGGATGTTTTCAGAGAACTATTCACAATGACTCCAAGATCTCTTTCTTGAGTAGTAACAGCTAATTTAGACCCCATCATTTTATATGTATAGTTGGGTTTATGTTTTCCAAAGTGCATTACCTTGCATTTATCAACACTGAATTTCATCTGCCATTCTGTTGCCAAGTCACCCAGTTTTGAGAGATCCTTTTGTAGCTCTTTGTAGTCTGTCTGGGACTTCACTATCTTGAGTAGTTTTGTATCATCAGTAAATTTTGCCACCTCACTGCTTACCCCTTTTTCCAGATAATTTATGAATATGTTGAAAAGGACTGGGCCCAGTACAGATCCCTGGGGGACACCACTATTTACCTCTCTCCATTCTGAAAACTGACCATTTAGTCCTACCCTTTGTTTCCTATCTTTTAAACCAGTTACCAACCCATGAGAGCACCTTCCCTCTTATCCCATGACTGCTTACTTTACTTAAGAGCCTTTGGTGAGGGACCTTGTCAAAGGCTTTCTGAAAATCTAAATACACTATATCCACTGGATCTCCTTTGTTCACATGCTTGTTGACCCCCTCAAAGAATTCTAGTAGATTGGTGAGGCATGATTTCCCTTTACAAAAACCATGTTGACTATTCCCCAACAACTTATGTTCATCTACGTGTCTGACAATTTTGTTCTTTACTATAGTTTCAACCAGTTTGCCCGGTACTGAAGTCAGGCTTCCTGGCCTGGAGCCCTTTTTAAAAATTGGTGTCACATTAGCTATCCTCCTGTCATTTGGTACAGACGCTGATTTAAATGATACGTTATAGACGACAGTTAGTAGTTCTGCAATTTCACATTTGAGTTCCTTCAGAACTCTTGGGTGAATACCATCTCGTCCTGGTGACTTATTACTGTTTAGTTTATCAATTTGTTCCAAAACCTCCTCTAATGACACCTCAATCTGGGACAGTTCCTCGGATTTGTCACCTAAAAAGAATGGCTCAGAGGTTTGGGAATCTCCCTCACATCCTCAGAACAACTGCTGTGTTTAATCTGAAGATTAAACAGAAAACACAGCCATACAGGTTCACATTTGTGAACATTTATATCCATTCAGATAATTTGCCCAGGAGCTGGCCTCCAGCCACCAATGAAGAAAAGTTTTAAATACATGACAAAATAAGAAGGAGCGTATAGCCTTGAAAGATGGAGAACAATGACTCAACAGGCAAGTCTAGCTTCAGGTGCAGATGTGTCCAGGCAGGCTAGCATTGACCATACAATGTACAAGTTTTTTTTTACACAGAGGCAAGCTCCGGACACAGATTCCCATGTAAGCTTCTCCAATGGCAATGAATTACACCTACTAGTGAGGTGTTGCAGTGCATTGTGAAGCCTGGAATCACAGCACTTTGCAATACTTAACTCTGCCAATAAGCAAACAGAGATCACAATGTGTTTCCTGCAGTTGCAAAAGATCAATACATATCTACAGAGACATATTTACATAGAAATATTTGCATAGAACACTATTTGCGCATAAAATGCAAACGATGCAGGCTATTCTGAAAGTAAATTCAACAAGGAAATCACTTGGATTCTGAGAACAGGATACAAATTCAAAACCTTGAATAAAATATTTAGCTTTGCTGTTTTTTCAAATTTGAATCAGAAGATGGTCACTGGTGTTAAATCATCAGTTCTGGAAAGGAGTATGTCAACTGAAGGGAAGTCCGAGAACAACCAAAACTGTAAAGGGGCCAACTTGAAAGGAAAGATTAAAAGGAGTTAAATAATCATAATAGACAGTTTGCACTGGAGGAGTTCAAAACTCACTGTGGGACTTGAACACTTTGCCTTCTGACACAGAAGTGAGACAAAGTAAACCACAAAGCAACTTTGCTCCCCCCTTACTCACTAGCTTGGTACTATGGGGGCATTTTCAGGTAATGTCTGCCCTTTCAATTGATGGCATACAGCTGCCTTCTTATGTTGGTTCTCAGGTTAGTGGCTTCTCTGCTGCTGCCGGAGGGTCACGAAGCAGTGGTGGCAGAGCACATTCTCCATCTATGCTTGGCTACGAGGGTGCCCTTTTCCCTCTCAGATGTGGAATTCACTATCTAGCCATGCCTTTGTCAGTTTCAGATTAGATTCATTCTATGTGCTCTACACGGGCGACGACCCTTTTGAGACTTCAGCTGGTGCAGAATGCAGCTATCTGATGATTTACTGGTGACTCACACATGGAGTGGCACATTTTGCCATGTGCTCCACTGACTGCACTGGCTTCCAGTTTGTTTCCAGGTGCAATTTATGCTACAGTTACTATGCTTTGCTATGGTTGGATCCTGGGTATGAGAGATGCTGTTCTCTCTCTGTGCTTTACTTCACCAGATGAGATCAGCTGGGATACCTGAGGTGAGATTTGCAAGTCTGGTGTAGGTCATTCCCAGTGAAGGGGGCTTGTCTCTGATAACCCCATTCCAACAAAGCCTGTGTTTGCGCCCCAACTGGGCATGTTGCAGAGCTACCCCACCTCCACTTAATCTCTCTCTCTCTCTCTCTCTCTCTCTCTCTATATATATGTATGTCTGAGAGTCCCAGATTTATTTGCAAGAAGCACACAGCTACATTCCTACTGAAAATCTGCCTTTGCATGTTACAACTAACTTCCAGGCTTTGAGAAAGCTTTACTAATCCGTTGTGGATTTCTCAGAGAAGTCATCCAAGTAGCAAACCTCGGAGTTTGCCCTATAACCCACCATGTCAGAGCTGCATGTATCTGGCAGAGGAAAGCATGGGGTAAAACCCTTCTCACAGCTTCAGTGACGCACAAGGGACCTTTAAAAACTAGAGCGACATGGCACTGCATCACTTTCCTCTCTTACAGCTGTTAAGCAGTCGTCTTCTTGACATATGAAAGGTCAATGGTCTGCAAATCCTGTTCCCCAGGCAATAGCCAGAGAGAGAGAACCGAAGGAGATAGACTAACCCTGCACCATTAGCAGCCCTTGGCACAAGGGTGTGAGGGGAGGATTTAGGCTTATTTCCAACAGTTGTCACAGCAGGCAGGAATGTGCAATTGGGCCTCAAACTGAGAACTAAGTCGATGCCTCTGATGGCTTCTGGTGTTCTCCTCTTTCATCAAGCCACAGAAAACGTGATGACAAAGACAAATTCTTTATGGCAGAGCTGCTGAGGCTGTGACTTCCCTACAGTTGAGCAGAACAGATGGAGAATTTGAGGAAGACAGGCTAGTGGACTAGAGGATGCTGTAATTTCTCATCTTTCAGCTGAGTTTTAATTCTCAGCCAAGTTGTAGGTGGGCAACCCATTGAAAATTAGCCATTTCAGTTGGCTGAAATACAAAGCTTTTATCATCATTTCCAAGTGAAAAATCAATGTTTATCCATAACAATAAGGAAATATTCTCCTCTGTCCATTGGGGAGTGTCATTTTTTTCTATATATTTATTTTCTAATGGCCTGTTTCAAGAAGGCTGTGACAGCACTACAAAATTCCCAGGAAAAAACAGCGCAGAGAATACCACGGCAGATATGAGTCCTGCCCCAAGCAGCTTACAAACTAAATATGAGATGTGACAGAATGGAAGGATAACTAAACAGTTATCACAGCAAAGGCATGGGGAGAAGATGGCAGGGAACTTCAAAAAGAGTGTATATTTACGAATGAGGGCTAGTTTGTAGCATAACGCAATAAGGAAGACTTCTCTGCCTAAAGTTGTTTGAGTATGTGTGTTTTCTATCATATCTACTTTAAGTAACTATATTAATTGGCTAATTTCTTGTAGTATCATAGCAGAAATGGGTCTTAAAAAGGAACTTGGAGTGGGAGATGGCCTTGCAGATTAGCTCTGGGAGGCCATTCAGGGTGTAAGTGTAGCATGGTAAAAACACAAGGACAGCTGTGCAAGAAACAGACAAATGAAGCAACGAGATTGGTGTCACTGAAGGAGTGGAAAGAGCGGCCTGCAACATGACACCAGGGTCAGCGAAGCCCAGAGGTCAGATTTAGGGAGAGCCTTGAAGGTGAGGACAAGAAGTATTTGACATCATGGAGAAGAGAAGCCAGTAGAGGGGGATGTGGTCAGGTCCATGGGTAAGGAGTACGATCTTAGCAGCTGCATTATGAATGGACTGGAAGTGGTGATTCATAATCAGGACAAGAGATGAAGAGGGCTTGGATGACATATTTAGTTGTTTGAACAGACTGAAAAGGTTGGATATTTAATGTGTTTT
Organism: Malaclemys terrapin pileata; assembly: GCF_027887155.1. NCBI lineage: Eukaryota > Metazoa > Chordata > Testudines > Emydidae > Malaclemys > Malaclemys terrapin. The sequence goes on along the minus strand of NC_071505.1, from coordinate 346,937,448 downwards.
AAACTAGACAGTAGTAATGGTGGCAACTTCAATATACAGCCGAGCCAGGGGTTGGAAGGCTCAGAAAACCATCCAGAACGGAGTCTACGGGGAGTGTAATAATATTATTATTTGTATTTCAGTAGCACATAGAGGCCAGAGTAAAGTGACAATACAAAGAACACACAAGACAGATTCTTACCTCAGTTCCTGCCCTCCAGTTATGAAAACTAATTCATAGATTAATAATACTTTACATAGCGTTTATATAATGTCATCAAGCACATTCAAAGTGCTATACAAAACCCACTAATTAATCCTCAGCTCTTTCAACATGGGTATTGTCCCCATTTTACACATGGGGAAACTGAGGTAGACAAGTGAATTGACTGGCCCAAGTCCATACCATGAGTCAGCGGCAGAGCCAGGATTAGAACTCCAGAGTTTATAAAAAGTCATCTGAGACACGGAAAGCGACTGTACAAAATGTTTTCCTCACAGTGACGGGGGAATCCAGATGGGAGCTCTTTGATCAGTCTGGGCAGTGAAACTGAGACAAAGAGAGAAGCGCTCTGTAGTGACAGAACAAACAACTTGCCCCAGCAAGCTAGGAGGGCAGACGCTGGCTCTGAATTGACATGGGTTCACATTTTGGACCGATGAGCCTTTTCTTTGCAGCAAATATTTTTAGAAGAAAGAGCTGCTTCATTATTATGGGCTCGTGTGACACACGGATTTACTGTGTGGGCTCAGGCAAGTATTTAAATTCCCTGCGCCTCCACTTCCTTATCTGCAAAACGGGGATCATACTGCCTCACTGGGGTGGTGGGGGGCGAGGGGGGAAGAGACTCGTTGTTGGGAGGATTAGTCAGTCCAATGTTAGTAGAGAGCTTTCAGCAGGCAGAGCGCTATACAAGAGCTAACATCACCGTAAACCGACCAAACCAGTCACAATGGAGAAAAAGGCTTCACTTCACAACGCAGAAATTGCAGATTACACTTCTGTAATTTTTTTTTAAAAGGATCCAACTGTCCCATTTACGACCCCACCTCCCTTCCGAAGCACTTCCAGGTGGACAGCATGTACACGGAGCTCAACTCTGCTGTATTGCCTCGAGGAGGTACCAGGGGTCTAGTGCAGGGGTCTCAAACACGCGGCCCGTGAGATATTTCCTGTGGCCCGCCATAGGCGCCGACTCCACCGGCAGCCAAGCTCCCCTCACCCCCCGCCTCCCAGCCCCTGAGTGCGCCGCATCCCCGCTCCTCCGGCTACCTCCCAGCGCTTGGGACTTTCCAGGAGGGAGAGGGGAGGAGTGGTGACACAGCACGCTCAGGGGAGGAGGAGGAGGAGAAGAGGCAGGACCGGGGTGGGGATTTGGGGAAGTGGTTTGAATGGGGCAGGGAGGGGGTGGAGTGGGGACAGGAACAGGCAGAGGGCGGGCTTTTGTATCTTTGTATGAAAAGGTGTCAGTGATGTGGCCCTCGGGCCAATGTACTAGTCCTCATGTGGCCCTCGTGGTGATTTGAGTGAGATCGCTGGTCTAGTGGATAGCGCTTGTATCGCGCTGGGGGGTAGTGTGGCTTAATGGATAAGGTACTGGATTGTGGAGTCATGATACTTAGGTTCTCTTGACCTTCGGCAAGTCACAGCTCTGTGTCTTTGCCTGTCCTTTCTATTCGGGGCAAGGACTGGTCTCTTATTATGGCATTCTGGGAGCTTCGGTCTCTGCAGGCTGAAGATGAAGGCAGCCAACAACTACTCTGGACAATGTTATCGGCTGATCTTTGGCCACCCCTGACACGCAGTATTATCCAAAGTAGAGCTGCCCTCCTACAGAGGAAGGCAGGAAGGGGAGGAAGGACAGGAGGGAGAAAGAAAGGAAAGTAGCTGTGAACTAACCTCATCGCTCTCCTCTACATCCACGTTGCCATTGGCGTCATCATCCATCTGCTTGTGGATATTGCAGACAGCTTCAAAGCTGAGCTGCTCATCTTCGAGGTGGCACAAGGGCTCATCAATTCGACAGAACTCTGTTTGGGGAGAAAACACTGGCATTAGGTAGCCCCCACCACAAGACTTTCCATCTCACTCTCTCGCTCCGCGACTGGCATTTGGAAAAGCAAGAGAAGTGTTTGGGGCAGGAATACACTGGGATATTTTAGTGTTCCAGACCCACAAATCTAAAGTAAGACTGGCTGGTCTCTATGATAGCCGCAAATCCTGACAAAAAAGAATGGGTCAGGGCCTAACCTGGGCCAATCTCTCTTAGGGACCAGCTCCTGCAGTAGCGCTGGAAATGCTGATCAGCTTGCGTGCACGGGAGGAGGGGCCTTCTCCACAAGAGGCCAGAGACTTTGTTTTCCCCAATAACGTACCTATCAGGATTTCTGGGTTGTTTTTTAGTATGTATTAAGTGGGATATATTTCTTCTATAGGTTTAGTGTGTGTCCTTAGGACATGATGATGTATATTACAGTAGTGCTTAGCCACAGGACATTTTGTGGGTTTAGTTAAATTTATTTTATTCATTTTGTTATATACATATAAATTATTCAATAAAAAGATGGTATTTCCATTAAATGTGTGATAGGCCATTTAGAGCTTTATATTTATAAACCAACACCTTAAATTGTGCCTCACACTTAATAAGTAGAGAATGCTGATTCAAACACACAGCTGTCATGCTTACAGGATATTTCAGAGGCTTTCGGATAGGAATTTGTAGATGGCACGAAGAACCTTTCACCTAGCAGGTAGCTAGATCGCATTCATTCCAGGCGGCTATTGGCTGAAAGTTTTTACCCTCTGATGGCAGTTCTGAGGACTACATGAAATGAGTTTGGTGGGTCTTAGTCCAGTTCCCATTGGACAGGTGCCCACATCACAAAGCCCGCCACTTGAATTGGCAGGCCGATTGAGTCTTAGCAGAATGGCTGAGGAACAACGGGTGTGCCTAAAAACCCGGGGCTGGCCTGTGCCCGCTGACTCAGGCTAAGAAGTCGTTTAATTGTGGAGCAGACACAGAGGCCCTTGCGAGGTGGGAGGATCCCAGAGCCCCTTAGCCCAAGCCCGAATCAGCTGGCCTGGGGCAGCTGCAGGTGTCTAACTGCAGCATAGACGTGCCCAAAAGGGCCTTGGAGATCGAATTCCCCTCTGACTTCATGAGGGTCCTTCTGAAACAAAACAGGCACCCTGGCAGCAGAGGAATCTTGCACTGCTGCCATACATACCGTATCTTTTCTGAGGATAAACTGGCATTTATTAATGCATCTATCAACTTGATCTCTAAAAACCCAGAGAAAATGAGACTACTCATATGCTTAAAAAGTTAAGTACATGTTTCATTAAATGATTGGCTGGACCAGGGCCTAAGTGTGGACTGAAGTGAGATTTATTTCTCTTGGTCTGTCAATCTGAAATCTTTTGCCAGCACTAAATTCACACCAATTGTTTTTAAATGTTTCATTATTAGTTTTACTTGTCCCCATTAGCTTTCACAGATACCTTGGCTGCCGCAATCTTCATGACAGATCCACCCTAGAAGCCCTCTGCTACCAGCACAGATCTCTAGCTACATACAGCCAACACCAGCCAGGAAAAGGTACAGAACAGCTTCCATATTAAAAAGACTGGGACTTTTAGCTTAGAAAAGAGAAGACATAGGAAGTACTGCTTCACACAATGCACTGTCAACCTGTGGAACTCATTGCCAGAGAATGGTGTGAAGGCCAAAAGTCTAACTGGGTTCAAAAAAGAATTACATAAGTTCCTGGAGGACAGGTCCATCGACGGCTATTAGCCAAGATGATCAGGGAGGCAATCCCATGATGGCAGTGTCTCTAAACCTCTGACTGCCAGAAACTGGAACTGGATGACAGGGGATGGATCACGCGATCACTGCCCTGCTCTGTTCATTCCCTCCGAATCATCTGGCACCAGTCCCTGTCAGAAGGCAGGATACCGAGCTAGACAGACCACTGGTCTGACCCAGTATGGCCATTCTTACATTCTTATGAAAAAAACCACTGCAACTGCTATCAGATTTCAAATGACCTGGTGCTCCTGGCCTAGTCCCACCCACACCCAGACTTACTCTCCAGGCTTCCCACTCCTCTCTCTCCAGACTGTTTAAAACACAAATAAAGTATCAGGTGCATGTAATTTCCCCAAGCAAACACTGACTGCAATTCTCTCAGCTGCTACCGGTGCCCCAATGCCTGGCATGACAGCATTTGGTACTGCAGGTAGCGTATTAGCTGATCAAATGCCATAGTGAGACAGGCAAGAAATACAGGTGAGTGCACTTGTAAGTGAGCATGGAAGATAAAATAGGATGGGTGAGTCTGAGAGACGTGTGAGCACTGGCACTTTTTTCAGAAAACAGGTGCCTGTGTACGTTATTATTGAGTATGAGTCATGATACAGCACCATATGATCACTAACCGTTTACTGGAAATAAAGGTGTCTCTATCAGATAAAGGCAGATGACTGGGTCGCATAGAATTGAATGGTCACTTGTAATTTACAGGAAATACAGCTGCCAAAGTTTCTGAACCTAGTGCAACGACAGCCATAAATGTCACTCATCCCAAAATATTCATCAGTGAGAAATGATAGATGTGCTACTATGCAGGGGAGCAGCAGTTTTCCTTGTGGCAGTACCTTTAACTTCTGATCTCTGTTAGATGTTCACTTGTATCTGCACACTCCCCAGATATGACTTGGTACCAGCCTTATAAACAGGATACTATTACCTTGAGGCTTAGCAACCAAGAGATGAAGGACCACAAACTTTTTTCAATTTCAGTTACAAGAGCAGAGGATCCGGAGTTTCATTTTAATGTTTGTCTACAATAAATAAATGTACGCTCTCCAATTTCATACTTTGCATACGACATTCTCTCAAAAGCACCTAGAGCTAGGCTCGCCAATTACACTTTCAGCGTCTCACCAAGTATCAACCTACGAGTCCAAGTTCTCATATCGTGTTCATCACTATTGTGTTTTGAAGGCCTGACAAATGTATGTAGATTTACACAGGGATGGCGCATTTAAAATCCTGGCTGTAGTTACGGTACTAGTGCGGGAACAGGACGTCTCACACTGATACTGATCTAACTCCAGTATGTTACTGTGTAATATAAACATAGAAGATGGAAAGCACCAGTTTCCATCTCCCACAACCCAACCTCTGCAACCACAGGAAATCAGGCAATGGGCGATATGCCCAGCAGATCCTAACGGATGACCCCCTCTCCCAACTCAGTGCCGCAGAGAAAGTTCCTGCCAATATACCATGAGAAAAGGTCTTCCCAAATTAGGTAATCAGCTAAGCCCTGCGCTTATAAGCTACAATTATCATGGTTAAGTATCCAGTCCCATTTATACACTGTTGTCTAAATATGGAATACTGGTCTAGTTTTCTTGATTTCCCAGTGCTGTGGACTCTGCCAGCCCCTTCTGGAACAGGGACTCCCGAAAACTGACCTCCCTCTGGGAACAGGAAATGCCCCATGGAATTTAACTTAATAAAAAAAAAAGATGTCCACGGGTAGGCTTCAGATGTAAATGTCGTTTCCCTGAAATTTAGGAGTGGTCTACACTTAGAAATTTACCAACATAGCTCTGTCAGTTAATGGGGTGATTTTTTACCAAGATAGCTACACTGGTAAAAGCCCTACTATAAGCCGTTTTCTACCAATTAAGTGCATCCACCCTAAAGGATTTTGCTAGCATAACTATTTTAGTACAACTATACCAGCAAAACCCTCCTAGGGTAGACAAGGTCTTAGCTGACAATGTTTGCTTTGGTCACACATGGTAAGACATTAGAATAGGAAAATTTATTCATGCTTACCTACAAGTTTCCTTTCTTTGAATAATAAGGTCTACAGATCTGTTACAAGGGGTATTTCAGCCTACTTAACAACTTGGAGGCAGAACCAGATCTGTCAGTCATTAGCAATAAGGAGTGCCCCACCCCTGAAGTTCCCTTCAATCAAAACAATGTCCACGGCCGGTATGATTCCATTCTACTTTCCTAAATTACAGATTGTGTTAACTATACCTTAAAATGAAATCACAACAATTTCTCCTAATGCACAGCACAGGGATACGTCTCCCTAACAAAATAAACCTGAATATTTGGATATCAATTTCTCTCTCTATTCTGGATGATAAATTTGTCTCCAAGATGGGCCAGATCCATGGACCTTATTACTCAAGGAAAGGAAATTTTCAGGCAAAACAATTTTTTTCCCTATTCTACATGGAGCTAGGATCTACAGAGCCTTAACAATGGGATTTTCACAGCAATGTGCCTCCAGGGTGGGAAGCTGGATCATCCTTTAAATATGGACAACCAAAATGAGGTAAATTATATATCCTGGACACTGAGGCATGGAAAAGACTTCTGCCGAAAAATGGCATTTGCTAATGATTAGATGACCAACATGTAGAATTTGGTGAATTTATGTATTGATGGCTACATGGCCATCTAGCTGGTCTCAATATAGGAGCCATGACTTCTCTGCCCTGAAGTTATCAGTGCTCCTACAGATTAGACTTTCATGCTTGACAGAAAAAGAACATTTCTTGAATTTATTTTGCAAGTGAGTGCTACGACAGATGTGAGGACTGCATGACTGAATGGGCCTCCTCAGAGAAAGCTCCCAACTTCATAAACTCATCCGATTGGCGACAGTAGTTCTCAGGAAGTCTGCTTTAATGGATAGGAATTGTAACGATGCTAGCCACAGGGGTTCAATTAGGGTAGTGCAGTAAAGAGCAGAATGAGGTTCCAAACATTGTGGGGTTGGAATCTGGATAGCTGACCTAAGGAAGCATTTAATGTCAGGGTTTCTACAAAACTTCCTTTTTCTTGACCGTATTGAGAACATTACAGTACAGAGACTTGATCTTTTTGCTTAGACATTCTGATTAGAGTCCTCGTGGAGGACAAAAGTACAAATCCTACCGAGCACCAGAAAACCTGAAGAGCTCTTGGATAACCAGCCTCAAGAAGCATCACCACCCCAGATTCAAGGAAGAAACTGACCACCCAGGAATGAGAAAGAGACAAAATAAGAAATGATACTTGGTGTGACGGGATCCCCGGGGTGCAGCCTAGGACTCTGGGAGCACTCTGCCCCCCTGAACTCTCTCCAGCCTGGGCTGTCTTTCACAATGCCTTGCTAGTGACCAGCAGCAAACCCCTCCAGGTGCTGTGATAACTCAGCACAACCACATGTGGAGCCCCACACCCCGCTAGATTGCATGAATGCTCCCCGAGCCACTCACGGATCACACAGGGAAAGGCACCAGCCAAATCCCCCCAGCTCCCAGCACTGCACCTCAGGAATATACCGTCTTGCCCTGCTCAAGACGAGCAGGGTAGATTTATTAATTGGTTCACCACTTCATCAATGGAAAGTGGACATACACCAGCCTTTGTAAACCTCAGCACATTTGCCACACACTTCAGGCAAACTCACTGGTAAAGATAAACAGTTAAACAAATGTATTGACTATAAAAGGTAGATTTTTAAGTGATATTAAGTGATATGCAAAAAGTCAGAGTTAGTTACCAAAATAAAATAAAATATAAGCCCGCAGTCTAAATTCTCAACCCTATTAGACTGGGCAACATCTAGATTAAGCAGTTCTTCTCACCCCACTGGATATTGCAATTCATAGTACACAGATTTCACCCTTGAAATCTGGGTCAGTCTCCTCTGCTTAAGTCTTCTCAGCGTCCTTGTTGCTTGCAGCATGGATGGGGACAGGAGAAAGGCGAAGCTTGGGCCTGCTCTGTTCTGTTTTATACCCTGAGTCCCATGTGCTTGGAGAACACAAATCCAGGCATGTCTGGAGGCATTGCTGAATCTCCAGGCAAGGTTGAACAATTCCCCTGGTATGGCCTCATGCAGGTGAGTCATTGAATTGTAGCTCCACTGCTGGACAATGACTGTTGATGGGTTGTTTGACACCCCGTCCGGGCATTGGTTATTTTCCTTGCTGTTGCCTCTGGGGAGCGAATATCTAGCTGATTCCCCAACTTACAGCATGTTTTAGTGATAACCATACTACACAATTCTCATACCTTCATATGCATTAATGATATACATATATGGATAGAAAAATGACTTTCAGCAGATCATAACCTTTCCCCGATACCTCACAAGGCTGCTTTATATGCAAGATCACAATAATATATAAATGAAGAACATGGGGGTTACAGGATGCCCCCCCAAGGTATGGAATGTCACACTTGATCATTCATAACCATCAGAGACAAGAGGATATGGCAGCATTCTACACAGCTGGAGGCAGACAAGGATGGGCAGGTTGTGAGAAGAGGACTAGGAGTAATTCCACTCAGCTAAAAGTTTCTAATCAATGTCAGGTCCTCTGTGTGGAAACTGTGGAAGATATCTCTGAAGATCCAGCTAGTCAAATGGCATGAAGAGGTGTGGGGGACACACCTGTGGATGGCTTCTCAGCACAACCCGTAAAAAAAAAAAAATCAAGCTTCAACCATCCAAGGAAGACAGATGATCCTTATTGAGGATTCTGTACTAAGAAGAATGGATGAATGTTCTGCAAGGGACAGGCAGACAGCAGAATGGTGTATTTTCTTCTCAGAGCTAAAACATGAGACATCACTCTAAGATTAGACAGGCTTCAAAAGTCAACAGGCCATGGTCATGGTATATATTGGCATAATGACACTGTATTGTGGGATAGCTCACAGATTATAAATGACTTCAGGAAACTCAGAGGGGCGCTGAAGGAGAAGAATGTCCAAGTGATCTTCTCTGAGATCCTTCCTGTCCTGCGAGCGAAGGAAGACAGAAGGCAGAAGATTCTGACAGTGAACTGCTGGCTAGGTACTGGTGCTAGGTAGAGGGTCAAATGACACTTCAGAATTTTACTTTATTTTTGGTGGTGGTGGTCTAATGCCACCTGAGAGCTTTCAGGCCCAGAGGTAACACTGCCCAGACTTGTCTGTCTGCAGATAGTGCAGTGGCCACTCTTTCAAGTAAAATATCATCCCTTTAGAAACAGTGAGACCTTGGCCCCTAGGGACAATAGCCATGTTTACCTTTGATAGCAATACCAAGTTAAATTTCGATTGGTTCATGCTGAGAACCTTACAGCCTTACAAAATGGAGGCCACCGAGGTTACAAAGAAGTATATGGGGAGCCAAGAGCCCCTTCCTGCCAGCTTGTTCACCCACATTTGGGTTGCTCTCCCTCTCATCACTCTGTGGCCAGCTGCCACAAGCAAGAGGTAGAAGTGGTCGTGGCAGCAAGGCATGGCAAATCGCAGCAGTATCTAGGAACAATGATCTGTACTTTGGGCGTGGTGACCCACAGCAGCAGTTGAGGACTCAGACTTTAAAGCCAGAAGCGATGACAGCTAAACACTTTACTAGTCTTTTAGGTGTGGCAAGAAATTGCCATTCCTTTACTATGGTATCTTCCCAGGGAGCATGAGGAGGCATAAACAGCTATGGCTGGTCTCAGGCAGTCACAGATCTCTAACGTATTTTCACTCAACAGAGTGCTCTGGCTGAAACAGTCAATCCTCTGGGTGGGTTTTTTATTTTGTTTGATTTTGATTTATTTTATTATATATGTGATTTGATCCCACAATACTGGTTTGGACAGCTGGCCTTCCTCCCCTATGGAGAAAGCAGTCCTATTTTTAAAAAATATTTCTTCTTTCTGGATGAACATGAACCCAAGGAACCAGCAACAGCTCTTTGGCTTGGTTTTTGTGTGTGTGTCTGTTTTAATCTGCCATGCTGCACTCCATGAGCTGAGCAAGGGAACCGGATGCTGATTTTATTTATATATATCCTCCCTGAGAGTTTGTCTCTACCATCCCGCCTCAGAGGAGGGAGTGAAATTGGGCTCAGACGTTGCTCCAAAAATATTTTTGAGAGATTAGTGATCTCTCGGCCCTCAAAGACGTTGGCTCTATGGTCTTCTCTCCCAAAATGGGGTTTCTGGGTCCTGGAAGGAAAGCATTGGGATTCAAGAATGGATTCCCCAGTGGTTTTACCCCTTTCGATTATTAGGGTATCACGAGCCAGATAGGCTTGCATTTCCTCTGGAGGCCCCTGCCTGCGACGTGAGTCGCACAGGCCTGTTGTAGAGATGGCAGAAGCTGAGCCCCAAAGTCCCTTATTGCCTTTTCTGATATAGGCAACCTCCGTGTTGCCTCCATTTCCCTCCCTCCAGCTGCAGCCTGAGCAGTGGCAGCTGAGCTCCGCAGTCAGAAGGGTGGCTGCTGGTGCGGCTCTAGGGATTCAGACTTGATCTTCCACCCAGTATGCTGCTTTCTGGCTTTAGCCTCTCACGGAGATTGAGAAGGAGGGGGGCTGCTTGCCCCAGAGCCAGTTCTTTCCCAGTCCTGCTTGCCTCTCTTTCCTGCCCAGAAAGGAGGCGGCTGAGGCAAATGCACATGGACTGGGCTGTAAGGGGGAACTGCCCTCTGCCCACAAAGAATGTGAAAGCAGGAGACCGAGGCCCTTCCTTTTGCCTTTGGCTTTCGTGGCCTAGCTCGCTCCCTGAAGCCTGCAGGAACACCAGCCACCACAAACGCCACAGAAGGGTAGAGCCCTTCATGGATACAAAATTTGCATCCACAGCCGAGCCGCAATCCACAAACGTGGTTATATAAAGCACGTATCTACAGATTTGCAGGGCCCTACAGAGGGGGAAGCAAAGCTGACAGGACAGTCTCCCAGACAGGCGCAAACAGTCTGGGACATAGCTGGGAGTTGGACGGGCACATTACTGAGCCAAATCTAAATAGGACTTAGAAACAAAAGTTTGGATCTTCCCACAGACAAGCTCTGGAGCGGGGAGGGCAGGATGAGACGCTAGCCACAGGAGAGGCATATAATACAGGATGGAACTTCAGGGGGCAGGGCATTTCCCTGCTGCTGGAGATGGACAGGTCTGGGTCTGCTCATGTAATGTTGACAGACCCCCGGGTCGTCGGCGGGCGGGATCGAACCTGGAGCTTAGTGCATGAGCCGCTACCACATGAGCTAAAAGCCAACTGGCTCTCAGCTAAGGCTGTAGAGCAGGCTCATTCTATCTCTAAGGGGTCTCCGCGCCATTAGGTGGGACAGAACACCACACCCAGAAGGTGTGTGGATTACACTTGCAAGTGGCAAACAGGCTGAAACAGTATCTATTTTAATGGATCTGTGACCCTTAGCAGGATGCAGCAAGTGACATACGGGGAAAGGGGATTGTGCGGTGTGTTACTCCTTGGAGGAAGATGAAAGTCAAACAGTATTGTAGGTTGTATTGGCCCCTTTATTAGTCATTTGGAGCAGACACTTACGTCCTCTCCAGCACAGTAAATGTGCATCAGATTTGCACTGGATTACAAGTGCATTGCTAGCTGAGGCACTGAGTACTGTAGGCTCTACAGGCCCAGATAAAGTTTGGAATACACCAGAAGCTAGAGAAAGGTGCCCAAACACCCACCCGAATTTAGGAAATGTAGTTTGTAGGGTCCTCAATCACTGTAGCATAAAGTCACCTTGCTGTCACTACTGAATTTATCACAGCCGCTTTATGATAAGGACATATCTCCATTTCTTGGTTGGGAACTGGGAGCTCAGAAAGATGAAATGATTTGCCCAGGATCACACAGGAATCTGTAGTAGATCCAGACACTAAACCCAGATGCCACAAGTCCCACAGCACAAAGCCATCCTGTCTCTCCACTCTGAAGAGCTCAGGAAGTTTCAGGTCCTGTTTCTAATAGCCCTGAGATTGTCCCCAAAAGATACACCTCTACCTCGATGTAACACTGTCCTCGGGAGCCAAAAAATCTTACCGCGTTATCAGTGAAACGCATTATATCGCACTTGCTTCGATCCACCAGAGTGCGCAGCCCCGCCCCCCCACCCCCAGAGCACTGTTTTACCGTGTTATATCCGAATTTGTGTTAAATCGGGGTAGAAGTGTACTGTACTCCAGAGAGCTGCTCCAGATTCTGCGCTAGGCATTAGGGCCTGCTGCACTAAGAGTGCTGGCTTCCACGATACCCATCAGTGGCATCAAAACATTTCACTCCAGACCTTTCATGTATTCCCTGGGGAAAATGGCTTTGAAGGAGGATATTTTTTAGTGGTTGTTAAATTGCGGGTTCTCTTAATTTTCATCCATGAGTTCCTATTATCTCTAATAACATTTGAAAAGCTGCCGTAATACCATTACAGTTGATTGCCTCCAGCAGCATTTAATATTATAATCAAGGCAGCCATTGGGATAGGATTAGATGGCAGCTTAGTTCACTTTTAAGAATTGTGATTTATGTAACTCAGTTTATTAATACTGGAACTGCATCCAGAAAATAAACTTCCTTTTGAGAATAGGACTTTTAAAGAGTTTAACTAAATTGAGCAAGGCGGCACCAGCTTATCCGCTCTCCTCAGCAGTCCCCCATAGAAGTAATAATACTCTGCTTTTCTTCAGGGCCTTTCAACTGAGAATATTAAAAGCAATTTATGAACATGAACAAAGCCTCAAAAGAGTCTTGTAAGGGAGGGAGGGAGAGAGGGATCATTCCTATTTTAAAGCGGAGGGTTTGTAACATATAAAATTTCACACAGCAATGAGTGGGAGAGCTGGGAAAATAACCTAGGACAGTGGCTCTCAACCTTTCCAGGCTACTGTACCCCTTTTCAGGAGTCTGATTTGTCTTGGGTAGCCCCAGGTTACACCTCACTTCAAAACTACTTGCTTATAAATCAGACATAAAAATACAAAAGTGTCACAGCACACTATTACTGAAATATTGCTTACTTTCATTTTTACCATGTAGTTATAAAATAAATCAATTAGAATATAAATATTGTACTTAGATTTCAGTGGATAGTATATAGAGCAGTACAAACAAGTCGTCTGTATGAAATTTTAGTTTGTACTGACTTCGTTAGTGCTTTTTCTGTAGCCTGTTGTAAAACTAGGCAAATATCTAGATGCGTTGATATACCCCCAGGAAGACCTCTGCTCACCCACAGGGGTATACGTACCCCTGGTTGAGAACCACTGATCTAGGAATCCTCGTATTACGTCTCCAGCTCTAGTTACTACAGAACACAGCCTTCACAAAGTGATGAGTATGATGCTGCACTTCCACGGACAACAGAAACTATTAAACTACCACTTTACCCTGTACAGCTCGGCATACTGTATTACATGCAACGCCATTAGCCACTAGTCACTTCATATTTGATGTTCAAAAGCTGTCGAAAAGGGATCTGAAACATACCCCCGCACACCAACTATAATTTTACAGGATGAATTTCCCAAATGACCGGTGGATGGGGCATTTTAGCATATTACTTATTTAAACTTGGGAGCAAGAAGTCAGGGAGAATTGTATCTGAAGAGCTGCAAAACCCAGACCCAAGTAATCGCCAGCTTTCAGGCAGCGTAACATTACACCTGCGAACAGACCACCAGAGGAAGACAAAGGTTTTATCGCTGATTCTGTTGGGACTATAGGCAGAACGTAGAACTACACAACATGATCAAGGCTGGCAGAACTAGACCCATAACTAGACGTGTCCATATGATGGGACAAGGGAATTCATTGGGGAGTTCTGCTTATGATATATAAACTAAGGCTACGTCTTCACTACCCGCCTGAATCGGCGGGTAGAAATCGATCTCTCGGGGATCGAATTATCGCGTCTCATTGGGACACGACAATCGATCCCCGAATCGACGCTTGTACTCCACCAGCGCAGGTAGGAGTAAGCGCCGTCGACGGGGGAGCCGCGGAGGTCGATTTGCCGCCGTCCTCACAGCAGAGTAAGTCGGCTCGGATACGTCGAATTCAGCTACGCTATTCGCGTAGCTGAATTTGCGTATCTTAAATCGACTCTCCCTCCCCCAGTGAAGACGTAGCCTAAGAGCAGCTCACTGAGGCTTCAGAATAAGTTAAGACTGTCTGAGCTTGCAGGGCCGGCTTTAGGCCAATTCCACCAATTCCCCTGAATCAGGCCCCACGCTTAAGAGGGCCCCGCGCCCAGTGGCAGGGTCGCCCAGAGTGGGGGGCAAGTGGCAGAGAATCCCTTCCCTGCATAGAGGCACCTTTTTAATTTTTACTCACCCGGCGGCGTTCCAGGTCTTTGGCAGCGGGTCCTTCACTCGCTCCGGGTCTTTGGCGGCACTTTGGCGGCGGGTCCTTCAGTGCCGCCCAAGACCCAGAGCGAGTGAAGGACCCGCCGCCAAAGACTAGGAGCGCGGCCCAGTGAGTACAAGCCCCACGTGGTTTTTTTAACGTGTTTTTTTTTTTTTTAGTCATCCCTGTCGGGGCCCCGTCAAAACTGTTTGAATTGGGCCACGCACTTCCTAAAGCCGGCCCTGTGAGCTTGAAATACTTATCCACATATAAAACACTTCATTAAATGTTGGGAGAGGGCAATCTTGTCTTGGAGATTATATGAAGAAGGATGAGCACTTTAGAAGAATAAACATGAAAGATAAGTAGTATAAACTTTATTTCCCCTCCCCAAAACTCACTCTGGGGATAATGACCTCTGTCAGAAAGCAACTCTCACAGAATTCACCTCAGAATTTCCAACCGAGAGTCACAAAGAAAACTATGTCTGCTTTGGTCTGCCTCTGCCTCAATGATTTCACCTCTCATTATGTAGCAGTCATTCCCAGTGCTTGTCATTTCTTTCTTGAGATTTTCGGTGATTTTGAGATTAATACGATGGTAGTTTAGAGGGTTATCTAGAGGGAAGTTACTTAGGACCTTGTAGATTGAGTCTATTGTATCTTCAGTACCCACTGACTACCAGAAATAAGGATGCATATATTACAAGAGTAGCCTCTGCATGCTGTGTAGTTGCAGCGGTGTCAGTCCCAGGATATTAGAGAGGGAAGGTGGGTGAGGTAATATCTTTTATTGGACCATTTTCTGTTGGTGAGAGAGACGCTTCCAAGCCACACAGAACTCTTCTTCAGGTCTGGGACAAGGATGGACTCTAACAGCCTTAGGTGCTACGTTACATAAGAAAACAAGTTTATTTAAAAAAAAAAACACTTTTCTGACCTTCTGTTTCTCTTCATACCTGTCTGTCTCTACTTTTTAGTCTCCAAAACAAAGACAATTAAGATCAGGTTCTTAAAATGCTGAAATTGACCAGGATTAGGACCACTGCCAAAGAAACAAGACGAAATTCTCCCCTAATCCTTCCCACCCTGTGGTAACTAGAGCCCAATTTCATACTGCAGAAGCCATCCAATGGAAAGTGCCACTGCACAAGAACATTCTCTAGGGCAGTAGATCACAGCAGCTGGAAAGATGCTAAGAGCACTGCCCAATTAAGATGCACTGCAAGCATACCAACTACAATTTTCTTTTTCGTCAAGTTTTTTTTAGTACTGTTGAAATGCGTCAAAGGGATGGGCCAGGAGACAGAAGCTCTCCATTTGCCCCACAGAACACGTGAAGAACAGTGCAAGGATCTCCCACACACCCCTGTAGATGCGCTTCAACAGTGACCTGGAGGGATCACTCTCAGGGGTGTTCAGTCTCCCTGCCCTACACTAGTCAGGGTCTGTCTGCTAAAACTACCTGCAAGGATGATAATCAGTGCTGGTTACGTTGACACTGACATCTTTGTCTTAGAATTTATACAGGCCCCCACATCATTCCACATAAACCAGGATATTGTCAGATAGTAGTATGAATCTCATCTAAACCACCACTGACCAATGATCTAGAAGTGTATCCCCCAAGCAATCATAGCCCCATGACTGATTTGTTTTTAAATTCCTGCAATTTCTTTCCTACAAGTTCCTTCCTTTAATGGTATTGTAGTAGGGAATAGTGTCTTCTGAGCCAAAGTAACTATTTTGAAAGTGACAGAGTAATGAATTGATCCTCCTCATACCGAAAAGTCATACAGCCAAACCCCAATTGACTGTGATACTGAAAGCACGCAAGTCATTCTCTCTGTCTCTCCACAGTCCTAGGAATTCACACTGCTTAATTTTCATTGTGAAGTTCATTGAGTGATTTATCAGGGCTAAGGATAAGATTTAGTCATAGAGATCACAGACCTCCATGACTTTGGCTTCAGCTGTCAGTGGCAGGGCCAGACGCTCTTCTCCCTCCCTCCATCCCCCACCATCTCCCCACCACCATCTGTCCCTGCACAGCTTCGGCTGGTGCTGGACATCCCCCTGTCCCCCTCCATCCTGTGTTGCTGTAGCCGAAGGCAGGGCTGTGTGCCCCCCCTCCCTGTCCCTTTGGCTGGAGCCACTGCTGCATGCCCCCTACCCCACAGCTTCAGCTGGGGCTGTACACACACACACACACACACACACACACACACACACACGGTTGTGGTGGGGCCTGGAGCTGGAGCTGTACTCCCCTGTGGCAGTGGGGCAGGGGCTGTCAGTCCTCCACAGGGGGATCCAGCTATCATTCCTTCTCCCCACCCCAGCCCTCTCTCCCCCGTTATTTTTAGTAAAAGTAACAGAAAGGTCACAGCTCCTGTGAATTTCTTTTTATTGCCCGCAACCTGTCCGTGACTTTTACTAAAATAACGGACGTGGAGAATCAACCCACTCTTGAAAGCTGTTTAAGCAGGTATGTTGCTTGCACCACTGGCGCAGCACATTCTTGTTACGTTATGTTGAATTTCCATCTCCTCCACTGCCGCTTGGTTTGGGGTACTGTGACTGGGAGGGAATTCAATGGGGTTCTTCCATTTGCCACCTCATCATTACACCAGACACTGCAAATCATTTTTGGTCCTCACCTAAAACACAACAATTTAATAACCAGATCAGATTAGAAGCTGCAAGAGATTGTTTCATTTTTGTATGAAGGGGCCGTACCAGACTCGTGAGAAATTTGTCCTGTTCTTTCTGTTAATCTTCTTGGAAGTACATTCATTAGTGAGGTAGAAACAGCAGGAGTTTGAGGATTGTTTATTAAAAGGGGTGACAGGTTTCATTTAAACATTAATACTGTACATAAATCAAGTACTTTAGTTCCAGGCAGATGCCCTTAGCCACTTGAGCGTGAGCAACAGCCACTTTTTTGGGTCAAAGAGCTTTTCTTTTTAGCAGCCTCACTCCCCTGCTGCACACCATAATCAGAACCATTTCCCAACCATCAGAAGAGTGACACAGTCTCTCTGTGGGGCTACAGGTTGCCACACAGATGCTAGGGCTTGGGCTGGAGCCTAGCCTCCGAAACCAAGAAAGGGGGGTGGATCCTAGAGAGAGCTCGGCCTCCAGGCTGAGCCCAAACACCTGCACTGCTATTTAAGTCAGTTGACCTTGGCTCTGAGGCGACAGGATTTTTATTGCAGTGTAATTCTCCAGTACATTTGCCAGTTTCCTCCTCAAATTCAACACAGTGGGCTCCATTCTGATCTCACTCCCATTGGTGTAAATTAGGAGTAAACTGAAGTTAATGGCATTACAGTGGTGTAAAACAACTGAGTGCAAACAGAAATCAGGCCATTGCATAGAAGGTCAGACTGCCTATGCTGAAAGGTTGCAGTGATGCCTAGAGTGCCACTGCAGGCAACTCCAGCTAACAACAGCAGTAAACAAAATCTTTCAGCATTATCCAGCGGAAGGAAAGCCTGCAAAACCCACAGGGCCCGATTCTGTAGCCCCTACTCATGTTGAGTGGCACTTTAATTTAAGCTGTTCCACTGACATCACTGGGACTACACATGTAAGTGTCCCCCTAGGTGAGTAAGGGGTTACAGAACGGAGCCCTTAATGATCTGTATTCCTAGTATTCTAACCACCAACCACTTCCTTCCAACAGACTGGTTGCCTCCCAAGTTGAGGCTTCCTGAGCCAGTAGCGTGACACAGTTGTAAAAGTGCTGGCTTTTTCATTCAAAACACAGAGCAACACTCAAAGCTCTCCTTTGACTCCCTCCTAAAAGCTACCCCACACCTCAGCTTCTTCACCCAAGAACTCGCTGATTTTTTTTTTTTTAAGAGATCTGCTGTCACTTCCCCTTTCTCTCTCCCTCCTCCCTTCCCCACATCTCTTGCAATACACTCTCCTCATTCTTCATTGTAACCAACAGTGAGGTTTCTCAATTGCTAACCCTGCCACATGCTTGATCCTCTCCCAGTTACTAACGTTCCTTGTCCCCCCTCTCATCCCCTCCTCTCACTCTCTCTGCCTCATCTCCCTCTCAGTAACAGTATGCTGAGGTCTCTCTCTATCAAAAATAAAAACACTCTTGACCAGCATCTACATTTACAATTACACCTCTACCCCGATATAACGCTGTCCTCGGGAGCCAAAAAATCTTACAACGTTATAGGTGAAACCGCGTTATATCGAACTTGCTTTGATCCGTGGGAGTGCGCAGCCCCGCCCCCCTGGAGCACTGCTTTACCATGTTATATCCGAATTCGTGTTATATCGGGTCGCGTTATATTGGGGTAGAGGCGTATCACCCAATCTCCTCTTCCTTTTCACTGCTAAGCCTACTTAGATCACCATTTATAACTGTTGCCTTGAGATCTTTTCCTCTAGCACCAGTCTGGCTTCTGCCCTCTCCATGATTCTTAATTCCCAGCCAAATTTCAGGACCCCTACACAGAGGGCCATGACCTCACAGGGATCCACCAGATCTGGAGGTGGTCTTTCTCATACTTTTCCAGAGAGACTTTGCCCACACCATCTTGGTGATGGGGGAAAACCCCTCCTACAGGCTTTTCCACCCGAAAGGATGATATGCAGCCAAGTTAGCAGTTGCAGTCCATTAGAGTTTCAAACCTGTGTATCTAATATGCTTACATCTATATCTATTTTAAATTTATATGAATTGTGTTCAGGTCCAAGGATTGCATAATGTTTACTTTGGGCAGTGGGCACAAAATTGCAAAGTCGCATTTTAAAAAAAAATCTTGAAAAAAGGGAAACAGTTTTGCCCAATCTTCGTCATTAAGACATTGTTTGCGAAAGTGACCAAGTGAAGCAGCATTACACGCACAGCAGTTAGTGAAATTTTAACACCCTGTGTCTGAGGGAATGGAAACCCTGTCAGTTTGAATAATTGGAGGTGTGCGTAGCTCATAGTAACTTGGACTGACAAACTGATGATTCCTCCCCCCCCCCGCCGCTCTTTTCTGTTGAAAGGAACTGAATTCAGCGCTTCTGGGCTGTGCAGAACATACTGATTTAAAGTACAATTTTAAAGAGGCCTCCAGTCAGTATAAATGCCTCTTCAACCAGTGCTCTTTAATAGCAGAAGCAGCCAGATGAAGTTATTAGATTCACTTGACCTTGTTACCTTTACTCAAGGAGGGTAAAGTTGCTAGTAACTCTTGTAATCATCCCCTAATATTATGGAAAACTTGGAAAGCTCAGTAATCCAGACAACAGTAGATAGGAAAGATCGGATAACTGACAGTGTCGCAAGTCCCAGCTAAGCCACTACAAAATGCTAGAGGACTTAGGCTATGTCTACACTGACAATTGAACAACAAAACTTTTGTCTTTCAGAGGTGTTAACCCCCCCGAAAGACAAAAGTTTTGCCACGACAAGCACCAGTGCCGACAACACAAATGCCGCTCGCTCGGGGTGGTCGTTTTTTGTCGGCAGGAGAGCCGACAAATAGTGGCTAAACTGCATGACTTTTAGCGACACAGCCATGTCGCTAAAAGCTGTGTAGTGTACACATAGTCCCACCTGTCAGAACAAAATGTGTTTCAGTTGCTAAACGAAAGCAGTTCCCCTCCCTGTTCCCTGTAAAAATTGCTGCTAGCTAGACTGGCTTCCACAGGGTTTCAAAGATACTGATATTTGCGTTTCATCAAACTGAGAAGGAGAGTAACAAACGATTCTCTTGTGACAAAGCTCCATTAAATTCAGCCAAAAGAAGTAACTTTTGTTATAATTAAAGATCTGAACATTTTTCTTTACTTCAAAGGGAGGAAATTAGCAGTGGTGACCACAGCAATGCAAGTGGCATGGAATGTAATGGAAATAGGAGTGCGAAGGGAGTGCATCTGCAATCACATTGTCAGGAACAGAGCAGCAGGCCGTGAGGAACCAGGGAGTGGCAAGGACAGAAGAAAATCGTATGTAGTTTCAGGGGGAGGAAGAAGATGATTAACTTCATTCTTTCACTCGCACCCATCGCCATAGTACCCGAGCGCCCAGAAAGGTCTTGCTCTACTCTGCTCTGTGCTCTACAAGAATAAAAATTATTATTAGGGTTCAGGCATCAGCTTGACTCTAAAAATAGCTCTGGCTTAGAGTACTGCCCTGTAGCACACCTGAATCTGAATCCTGGAGAAGAGCTGTGTGGCTCAAAAGCTTGTCTCTCTCATCAACACAAGTTGGTCCAATAAAATATATTAACCTCACCCACCTTGTTTCTGCTTCCCTCACTGTCAGACACTGGTAAGGGCACGAACAAGGCTCTGCCATCCCTGACTATCCTGCTATTTGCCAGAATAGCCTATCTTGGTGAGGTGTTTTTCTTGTTTTTTGTTTTGTTGTAACGAGAATAGTTTTTTGGCCTATTGTTCAACCTCAACCTGGAGGATGAGTGGACTGCTTTTCATCTGGTCCGTACCTCCTCTGACCTGTCCAGCTTGGGTGGCCTTTCCAGGAGTTAAAACCCCCACCAACATAAGCTCTCAGGGCCATTGGAACAAACAAGCCTTCATCCACAATAAGGTGCAGTATCCAGGGAAGTTTTCTAGTACTTCACCAAAAGTTATCTTAAATAAATAAATTAATGGAGATATCCTATCTCCTAGAACTGGAAGGGACCTTGAAAGGTCATTGAGTCCAGCCCCCTGCCTTCTCTAGCAGGACCAAGTACTGATTTTGCCCCAGATCCCTAAGTGGCCCCCTCAAGAATTGAACCACAACCCTGGGTTTAACAGGCCAATGCTCAAACCACTGAGCTATCCCTACCTCCCTTCAGTCCTGGGCTACTGCATTCAATGCCCTGGACTCCAAAGATCATTATATTGTTGCATCCATCCTAAGCAATTTATCGCCATAAAACAAGCAAACCTGTTTGTTCCCTTGGAGACTAAATACACTGGAGTTTTGAAGAAAGATCAAATGTAGCTAAAGATAAATTCATTTATTTGGCTATTGAGCATAGGTTGAAGGGGTAATCGGAATGACAGAAAGCCACACTAAAGGAGTAAATTAAGGTCTGGTCTACACTACAGACCTATGTCAGTATAACTACATTGCTCGGGGGTGTGAAAAATCCACAGCCCTGAGCAACATAATTGTACCAACCTAACCCCCCATGTAGACAGCCTATGGTGCCGGAAGAGCTTCTCCCACCAACATAGCTACTGCCTCTTGGGGAGGTGGATTAACTGTGCCAACGGGAGAGTTCTCTCCCATCAGCTTAGAGCGTCTTCGTTAGAGCACTACAGCGGTGCAACTGCATCGGTACAGCTGCCCCGATGTAGCATTTTAAGTGTAGACCTGCCTAAGTCTGTAAGGCCTACACAGCCCAGCATTCTGAAGCATTAGATTTTGGTCTTTCTGGCAAAACAAACAAACAAGGTGGGTGGGTGTGGTGCAATGGGGAGAATGATCAGTTTACATAAATCCACATGCTAAGGTTATTGCGAGCTGCCCACACCTCTTAGCATTCAAACTCACAGGGGTTCTATTAGGTCATAAGCAGCACAGTTCCCTTCCCTACGGTCTGTTGTATTGATTTCGTAACTTAGGCCATGTCTGTACGTACAGCGCTGAAGCTGTACTGATACAGCTGCGCCACTGCACTGCGTATGGTGAAGACGCTCTATGCCAGTGGTTCTCAAACTTTAGTACTGGTGATGCCTTTCACATAGCAAACCTCTGAGTGCAACCCCTCCTTTATAAATTAAAAACATTTTTTTATATATTTAACACCATTATAAATGCTGGAGGCAAAGCAAGTTTGGGATGGAGGCCGACAGCTCGTGACCCCCCTCCCCCATGTAATAACCTCGCAACCCCCTGAGGGGTCCCGACCCCTAGTTTGAGAACCCCTGCTCTATGCTGATGGGAGAAAAGTTCTTCTGTTGGAATAAAAAAAAAAACCCACCTCCATGAGCAGCAGAAGCTGTGTTGGGAGGAAAAGCTCTCCCACCATAGCGCTGTGCACACCAACAATTATGCTGGTGTAACTTATAGGGCTCAGAGAGATTTATTCACACACACAAGTGACATACATTATGTCAGCATAAGCTGTAGTGTAGACATAGCCTTAGCCTTGTGACTCAAACTCTATCTGTGCAGGACGAGTAGCATTCATGGAGCTGGGGGACCCCAGCCAACATCTGGAAGCTCTGGCCCGGATTCCCTTCTCCTTTACACCAGTTTTATACTGATGAGAGTCCACTGGACTTTATGGAATTATTCCTGATTTACACCATTGTGTGGGAAAGACAGCTTGATTCTCTCAAGATAGCCTGAGAGTCTCAAGAGCCCACTAAGTATGGGACTACAGGAGGGCAAGATCAATCCTCTTCCACTAGTAAAACTTGAGTTTGGTCTTCATTCCCGATTCACCGCTGAGTAATGTGTATTTTTTCAGACAGTGCAAGACAGAATCCACCGCACTCTAATCCTAATCTAGCTCAGCCCATTAAAGGTTTGAACAATCATGCGGCTCAGCTGATGAAGTCTCTACCACACACGTTATCAGTGAAGACGTCATTATCCAGAAGTAGCCACATACAGGTACACTGTCTTTCTACAGGGGAATAAGAAAATAACTATTAAGGTCAGTGAATAGCTTGCCAAATATAGGAATAAGCACAGAGAGGCCAAAAGTTTTCAGGGGGAGTCATTAAGTCATTAGCGAGTGACATTTTGTTCTAATTCTTGTACAGCATGCTGACAGGAAAAATTCTTTCCTTCTGTGCTTGACTGAACAGCTCTGTACTTGCTCAGCCAATGGACTGTGACACAATTAGGCAGAAGGGTGTGTGTGTGTGTGTGCACGCACACAAGAATATGATAAAGCAGGATCTGCAGATGTTATTGTAGCTTTGTTAGTCACAGGATATCAGAGAGAGAAAGTGGGTGAGGTAATATCTTTTATTGGACCAACTTCTGTTGGTGAGAGAGACGAGCTTACACAAAGCTCTTCTTCAGGTCTCGGAAGTGCACTGAGACGGGACATTCTGGGTATGTCTACACTGCAGTTAGACACCCGCAGATAGTCCAAGCTGACTCGGGCTTGTGGGGCTTTGGCTAAGGGGCTGTTTAATTGCAGTGCAGATGTTTGGGTTCTGGCTGCAGCCCAAGCTCTGGGACCCCTCCACTTTACAGGCTCCTAGAGCTTGGGCTCCGGCACAAAGCCCAAATGTCAACACAACACAATTAAACAGCCCCTTAGCTCAAGCCCCGTGAGCCTGAGTCAGTTGGCACGGACCAGCCAGGCATTTTTAATTTCAGTGTAGATATACCATAACAGTACATTTCCCAGACGGGAAGAAGACCTCTGTGTAAGATTGAAAGCTTGTCTCCCTCATTAACAGAAGTTGGTCTAATAAAAGATTATTATCTCACCCACCTTGTCTTGCTAATAAAGCAGGATAATCATTTTTAGATTAGTGAGATATTTTCTTTCCCCTCTCTCTACAAATCTTACTATTCATAGAACGTGGCCAGGAAGAGGAATGTATGTTTGGCTCACCAACTTCCTTAGTTTGCAAAGTTTACTCACAGTAGTTTATGTACTAAAGTGGGCCTTTGTTTACAGTAAATAGTACAATGCGCTTAAAAATCAAAGCCAGCAATCTCATATTTATGAGTGATTTTATAAAGCTGCATGTGCCTGGGCATGTCCGTTCATGCACACAGAGACTCCAACTTCTCATCCGGTGCGTCAATTTTTTAAGAGAAAGATTCTCTCACCCCTCCCCTCCCAATACCCTACTGATGGTTCCCAAAGCGTGTCATTCTATGGACCCCCCTGTAACTGTTCTTCAGGCCACTAGTGGTCCAGAGACTATAGCTTCAGAACCATAGAGAGAAAAAGATTTTGAACCAAAAAAACAAAACAAAAAAACCCTTCAATTTTCCTAATAAACTCAGAAAAACTAACTTAAAGTTATGGGGGAAATATCACAGTGAATGTTTTCCAAAAAGGCCGCTGCTCTACATCACATATATGGCAAGGTCATCTTTTCTAGACCTGCCACCGTGTTTTCAGAGTATCAGTCCGATTTTTTGCAGATCCTTCTCACATCTGCTGCTCTCCTCTGACTCAAGCTTTCATTTAAGTTGCTTGGCAACTTTTGTTGCTGTGAGCTCACTTCAATACAAGTCTCCGAAGACAATGTATCGTCATCAGATATGGAATTTTCCTCAGGGCCTCCATCCCAAATCATCCACCACCTCTCAGTATCACGGAATCAAATTCCATTCCTAAAGTATTTTCAGCATGACTGGTTATATATTTGCAATTAAATTTAAGGTGTGAAGTCTCAGAGGGCAAACTACAGTGCACAAGATTTTTAGGAATGACAATACATTCATTCATACTCTCTCTCTTTCTCTCTCTCATGTACTTTCTTCTTTAAACATCCATGAAAATGTAGACAATACGCTTGGCAAAGCACAGTCCGTGCATCTGCTTCGAAGTGTACAGCCACACCATGGGGTTGTGAACTACCTGACATTACAACAGTACAACTCAGATTCAAGAGCTCGCCTTCTACTTTACATTTTCTGCGTATGATCTGTTTCTGCACTAAATTATTCCCACTTACGCTGTTCAACGAAGGGGGTTAAATTTTTATACTAAAGCACCAAACTGTAGTTAAATGCAATAAACTAAATATTTTTATTTTTCCTACAGCTAGGGTAATTCTGGCAGATGCTTCATAATTTTGGTTAGAAGTGACCATTTGTACTTAAAATTCTGTATTTGAGTATGTGTATTCATATAATAAGTGTACATGGAGTTTAAATGTTTTATATAAAATATTTTATCAATCAGACATATGTTTATGGGATTCTCTTCAGCTTTTCAAGAGCAATTTCTCAGATATCTTTATTGAATGACCAGTCCTCATCATTCCTGTGTGAGGTTCCTTACTACAGGCTTTATTATAATATAACGCTCCTTCCCTTGACAAATTTCAAAGTACTTTAAACAGGCAATTCTCACAGTCATCTCTGGAACTAAGTAATTAAATATCGCCTCTCACAAATAGGGTACGCTGAGGCATATAGTGAGAGCGATTTGCCTAAGAATTTACTTCCTATGGAAATGCCCTTAGAAACCTGTTTAGATTATATGACTTCTGAGAGTTTCGCCAGTGAAGGGATTCTTATCCATCTCTCGAGAGGAGAAAGGAGTTATATAATAGGTGAAAAATTAGATTCATACTTTTTCCCTTTATTCTATTACCCCTCCACAGCTATGAGTGACAGGAGATTTCAGCCAATTACCAAGGTTATGCAAGCGAACTAGCAGCAATGTAGTAAGTCTGCATGCAGAATCAAAGGCTGACTGAGTGAATATTTAAGAACATAAGTGAAAAGAACAGGGCAACCTAACGTCCAGTCCCAGCTTCTGGCAGTCAGAGGTTTAGGGACACCCCAACCACGGGGTTATGTCTCTGACCATCCTTGCTAACAGTCACTGATGGACCTATCCTCCATGGACTTATTTAATTCTTTTTTGAACAGTTATGGTTTTCGCCTTCACAACATCCCCTGGCAATGAGTTCCACAGGTTAACTGTGCATTGTGTGAAGAAGTACTTTCTCTGAAAACATCCACTCAATGTGCAGCAGCAGTCAAAAAAAAGTGAACAGAATGTTGGGAATCATTAAGAAAGAGATAGATAATAAAACAGAAAATATCATATTGCCGCCATATAAATCCATGGTACGCCCACATCTTGAATACTGCGTGCAGATGTGGCCGCCCCATCTCAAAAAAGATATATTGGACTTGGAAAAGGTTCAGAAAAGGGCAACAAAAATTATTAGGGGTATGGAACGGCTGCCGTATGAAGAGAGATTAATAAGACTGGGACTTTTCAGCTTGAAAAAGAGACAACTAAGGGGGGATATGATAGAGGTCTATTAAATCATGAGTGGTGTCGAGAAAGTAAATAAGGAAGTGTTTATTTAAGTTAAAAAATGTAAGTGTTATTTTCTCCTTCTAATAACACAAGAACTAGGGGCCACCAAATGAAATTAATAGGAAGCAGGTTTAAAACAAACAAAATTAAGTATTTTTTCACATAACACACATTCAACCTGTGGAACTCCTTGCCAGAGGATGTTGTGAAGACCAAGACTGTAACAGGGTTCAAAAAAGAACTAGATAAATTCATGGAGGATAGGTCCACCAATGTCTATTAACCAGGATGGGCAGGGATGGTGTCCCTAGCCTCTGTTTGCCAGAAGCTGGGAATGGGCAACAGGGGATGGATCACTTGATGATTACCTGTTCTGTTCATTCCCTCTGGGGCATCTGGCATTAGCCCAGTGTCCTGTCTTCCGACAATGGCCAGATGGACCTTTTGACTGACCCAGCATGGCCGTTCTTATGTTCTTATGTTTTAATGCCATGTACTTCTCTGGTGGAGTGTCTTTGTTTGGTGAAGGCAGTTTTAAAGTATGTTACGGTGTGTATCCCAAACTTTCTCCTCGAAGCATGCTCTGTGGTTTGTGTGTGCCTGGGTGTAGGTACCAGATTTCTAGGTATGTTTGGCGTGGTTACGGGTGTCATTAAACAGTTACAACCCATGCTCAATGGGAATCACATCCTGAAACAAATCTTTCCCAATCCCCCTCTTCTGGCTTTCACGCAACCCCCCAACCTCATCGTCAGAAGCAAGCTTCCTACACACCAGCTCACATCGGCACCAGATCCTGCTAGAACAGATGCAAAACCTGAAGACATATCTGCACTGCTACGCTGATTAATACCTTCCACAACACACCTTTCAAGATCTATGTGTCCTACACATTCCTATCACAACATGCAGTATACATCATCCAATGAACTAAATGCCCCAATTACAACTACGTGGGTGAAACAAGACAATCATTACAATCTCAAATGAACTCATACACAAAAATTATAAGACAAAAACACCTCTGGGAGAACACTTTTTACAAAATGATCACTCCATATTGGATCTCTCAGTCCTCATCCTAAAATGAAATCTGCACAACACCTTCAAAAGATGAGCCTGGGAGCTTAAATTCATTACGTTGCTAGACACCAAAGGCCACTTTAAAAAAAAAAATACACTGGCTCATTAAAACAACCTGTAGCCCCCTAACCCTCCTTTGTCCCAAGACTGTAGAGGTGTTAATTGCCCACTTTACCTGGAATGGTCTCTTGCAATATGTGTTTACTCCTTATCTGTTCCACCTTGTATTTAGTTGTGACAGTACCTATTCCAGGCATGAAGAAGAGCTCTGTGTAAGCTCGAAAGCTTCTCTCTTTCATCAACACAGGTGCTCGTGGGGGGGCAGCCCAGTGGGTGTCATGGGTGCTCGGGGGGGAGGGAAGGCGCCTGGGGGATACCACAAGTTGTCAGGGGGGAGCAGCCCAGGACCACCACTGGTGCTGGGGAGGCAGGCAGCAGTGCATTGCCCGGGACCCCCGCTGGTGCTGGGGAGCTACTCAGGCGGCCCCTGGGCCAGCCGCACCAACCGCTGCGCAAGTCACGGAGGTCCCAGAACGTCACGGAATCCGTGATTTCCGTGACCTCTGTGACAAACGCCCAGCCTTAATTATAACCAGCAGGAATTCAAGGAAGCAGACTGCAATTATTGTAGTTGGATTCTGACGAGGACACAAGGGTCAACACCCCTATTCCTGTAAATGCTGCCAGGGGATCTCCAACCATCAGAAATGGTTTTACTTGCCTCAGCACACAGGGCTGGAATTGATGACCACTCAAAGTTCCTTCCAGCCCTGTAATTCTATGATCTATAACTCCTCAGAAAGAGAAAACTGAGGCTAAAGGGAGGGGGAAAAGACAACGGCAGGTTCAAAGCCTATAACAGACATAAATCAACTGCTTCAATCACCCACAGCCCACGTTATACTGGATTAAATGCCACACTGCTGTGTATTACACATGCAAAACTAATCATTATTTTAATAAGGAAAGAGAAAAATGCTAAAAGCCAGGAAACCACATAACGGAGGCTGGTGAGTCATTCTTGCCTGCAGCATTTAAAAGAGCCCAAAGCAACCTGCTAAGTGAGTGGGTTTCTGTCTCCTAATCGTCACTGAACTATGCAGATAATTGTAACAGTGTTCGGCCAACAATAATCATTTTCAGACCTCAGGTCTTGGTACATTTATGAAAGATGTGGATTATAAAAAGAATTTGATAGGAACAAGGGCTCAGAGATGCACAAATCCAATTCAATGGTGTCCGCATGGCAACTGCAAGTTTGTACAGTACCTAAAGGACTGTAGTTTGGTAGTGCACTTTGAAACAACAATTTATAGCTTTTGTCATGCTGGAAGAGGAGCACAGCAGATATACCTCTCTCTC
Organism: Malaclemys terrapin pileata; assembly: GCF_027887155.1. Classification (NCBI taxonomy): domain Eukaryota; kingdom Metazoa; phylum Chordata; order Testudines; family Emydidae; genus Malaclemys; species Malaclemys terrapin. The sequence goes on along the minus strand of NC_071505.1, from coordinate 346,908,900 downwards.
TCAGGGCATGTCTACACTACAAAATTGTATCTTAGGACGACATATCAGTATACAGCCGTGTCCATGCTACACTTGTGTCGGCGGTGCGCATCCTTACCAGGAGCCCTTGCAGGAGTACTGTCAGCGTGAGGCATTGTGGGATGGCTTCTGAAAGCCAGTAACAGTCGACGTCAGCAACGCAGTGTCCACACTGACACTGCATTGACCTAACTACATCAGCCTAAACTCCATGCCTCTTGAGGAGATGGAGTTATTAAGTCAGAGTAGCAGGGCAATTACGTCAGCGGGAACAAAATTTTAGCATAGACACTTCCATAGTTAGGGCGACGTAAGCTGCCTTGTGTCAACCTAACTCTGTAGCGTAGACTAGGCCTCAGGCTTGGTCTACACTACAAACGTATGCCAGTATAACTATGTCGCTACACCCAGGAGTGACGTAGTTATGCCGACCTAACGCCCGGTACAGACAGTGCTATGTCGACAGGGAGGGCTTCTCCTGTTGACATAGCTATGGCCTTTTGGGGAGATGGAGTACCTGTGCCGATGTCAGAAGCTCTCCCATCAGCATAGGTAGTGTCTTCACTAAATGCTACAGAGACACAGCGCATAGCACCTCTCACTAGGGTATCAAACTACTGGGTGCACTACATGTCTAATTTTAGTATTCAGACAAAACCAGAATAATTGAAATGGCATTTAGCCCAAGCCAAAAATAGTGTATGTTGCAATAAATACAATATAGCAAATAATATATGGAGATATAGCTATCTCATAGAACTGGAAAGGACCGCGAAAGGTCATTGAGTCCAGCCCCCTGCCTTCACTAGCAGGACCAAGTACTGATTTTGCCCCAGATCCCTAAGTGGCCCCCTCAAGGATTGAACTCACAACCCTGGGTTTAGCAGGCCAATGCTCAAACCACTGAGCTATTAAAGAGAATTAAAGTGATACTGGTCCAAGATCCTCAAGATTATATTATAGCAAATGTATAAAAAGTTTAATGCATTAAAAAAAATCTAAAGGATAATAAAAAAAAAAAATAGCCACGGTCTCCAGAGGCAATAGTTGTATTTGTCAAAAGCTGTTCTCCCATTTTAAAAAAAAAGCTTCCTTCAGTTGTCAGTCCTGGACTACGAACACTTTCTATAGACACACACCTTAGTTGCAGGAGCTATTTCTACCCTTCAGTAATATTTTAACATTTATTGACCTCAGCCAGTTGTAAAGCCCACCATTTCCAGCTCCCCACCAAAAAGGGCACCATTTTAAAGGGAGTTGCTTATAGAGCAAATCCACACTGAGTCATATAGGATGCAGGGATCAGAAACTCAATCTGATTCCTGGAGCTAGTGGCTCTGCTGCGGCAGTATTCGTAAGTTCCACAGAGAGGAGAATCACCAGCTCTGGAGACCACACAGAGCTTCTAAGCATCCTATGCCATATGAATACGGGAGCTCCTGCAGCTCCTAACCCTACTGCCCAGAGGCTGTGCACCACAGTTGGGATTCATGCAGCTCTGAAGCCCCCACGGTAGCTACCATACATGTTCATATACTACACGAGTCACCTTCTTTATACACAGAGCAATAATTAATTTTTAGTTGTAAATCGGGCATAGGTGTGAAGAAGAGATGGACAAATGGATCAGCTTATACACATACCCCCGTATTACCCCCTTTTCACGGCGCATGAGCTGATTAAGCTCATGTGTATTTGCTGCTCTTTTCCAGTCCTATACATTTATCCCTCACCCACTTCATTTGTTGTTCTTCTTCAAATGGAATTCTGGGGGGAGGGTTTATGCTGCCAGGTACTGATGCTGTTGCAGGGAGAAGCAGGAAGTGGCCATGGAGCAGATATCGAGGGGAGCTGGCACTACTTCCAGAGAGGATCACTGGACTTCTTTTGAATGGTTCGGGAAGAGCTTTTCCTCGCCATGTAGCCAGTCAGAACTCTGACCCAGTTACATCACTTTGGAGTAGAGAAATGTAAATCGATGTGAGTTAAGCCAAAAGCCAGAATGGCCCTTGTTACATTGGTAATGGTCTTCATTGCTAAGACCGCTTCACGAGATCGTCATCAAAATCTGGAGGCCCTGCATACATTACGATTTGATGCTGGAGGGAGAAAGAAGTTCAATGCTTTTTTGCCATTATTCACTATGCAGACATAGGAAAAGGAGTTTCAGGGAATGGCAGGTTTACAGAAACAGTCTGTATTGTTATACGTGTATGTTATATGGCTGAGATCAAACACCTCTGCAAAAAGGAAGAGCTAATGTTGTGGACTGCATTTGATATTTTTCTATAATCAGGACAGAGGGTGGGGCAGTGCACTCACACACAGATGTTTATACACATTCCCCGGCTTCTTCAAAATGTTCATGACTGCAGTCCCATACCTTCCAAGATGAAAAACTGTTGTTACACACTGTACTTAACTCTACTGCCAGCAAGAATCTGGATCTGTGTTATTTCAGTTCAGAGCTCTCTGATTAAGAAATTGTTTGTGTTGATACTGTCAGTTACCCAGTACACTCAAGCTTTTTCTTCAGTACTGTATATATTTTCTTTCCTCTAGAGGTTTCATTTTTTCCTTCAAACTTTCCTGGTATTTAAACATGTTTCACCAACATCCAGGCTCTAAGCAGCAATGTAACAAACTGGCCAAAAAGAGCAGAAGTAGGGTTTTTTCAATCCTTTGTAGCTGCTAGTATTACTAATATTTGGATCATTTTACTATTTGAGCTTTCAAGTGTTCCATAAAAGGCCAATATATTAAACCACAACTGGAATTGTTGAGGAATATTCATCTGTGGAATTCCTAACGCTCTTAATCTTTTGAGAATCAGAGGTCATTAAGAGATTGCTAGCTTGTGCAAGTTACTTGAAAGGGATTTCACTTTTCTACTCATCAGTTTCTTAGATCTTCCTGAAAAAGCATTTTTTGGTGGTGCCCTTGGCGTGTATTCACAAGTGTTGCAATAAATGATGGTTGTGTAACTTTTACAAGCGTAAAGCTCCATGAATTCCCAAGCAAAATAAGAACCAGTTAATTTAAAGAGAGTTTGCTTCTGTTATAAGATTTTAACTTATTAGATCTTAGAGGAAAACCGAATTCACTAGCTATGCTGAGTTCTTACAAGTTGCATTTCACTTTGTACAGTCAGTTTAACTTTCCTGGTTCTCATGCTCTGCCACAAAGTAGCAGTAGTTTAGATTCACAATGCTGTAAAGGAATGGTTAAATCTCCATCCCATAAAAAACCATGCTGTCTCCTCCCTTTGTTATTGCCAGCATATGAACAAAGCTATTGAGAGACAGCACCTTAGATGCACTGAACACGGCGATCCACCTTAGAACAGCTACTCATTTCTTCCCTAGCTACCACCTTCGCTTGGTGAAACACCAAGTTTCTGCACATGATAGGGCCTTGCAATTGTCCTACCCACCTGGATGTTCATTTGGTTATCAGGTGGAGTGTTTTCAGGATGAAAAATGGCCAAAAGTTTTCCTCAAAAAAACTCTGAATGCAGGTGCATACGGGCACTAATTCCTTAAGTTAAAAATCCATGGAAGAATCAAGGAAGTTTACCTCTTGGAGGAATTTGTTTGCTAAGACAAAACAAGTTACTAATACATGGAACTCTCTCACATGAGAGACGATGCGCCTTCTGGGTACATGCACTGCGGACAGAGTCAGCAAACTGCCTTGGACCCAGAGCACAACTCTACAGCCTCCCCTTACCATTCCCAACTACAGGAGCTTGGGTAGTAAATCCAAGTCCTGACGTTTCCTGGTTCATAGAGTGCTGGATGTCTGCAGTCTATCCTGGGAGAGGCCACCAAGAGGAGCTTCAACTGGCAACTTCAGTGCCCAGTGGAAGCCTTCCTTAAAAGGAGTGCTGAATGAGCAGGTTCTGAGCTCTGATCAGCTAAGCAAGTCAGACCCACAGAGCACAGCTGACCATGACAGTTCATGCTGCAAGAAGAGAACCAGAATCTATTGCAAATGATGCCACAGAAGTAAGCTAATGATCAATACATTAGTGAAGGGAATTTCCTTAGAAGGCAATCACCACTATGAATCTGCATCCAACCGTAGCAGCATAATATATACCACATGGATCAGAGCATGAATCACCAAAACTGCGGCTTCCAAAAGACTTTTCAAGGACTGCCTATTTCCTTCTCTCTAGGAGCCACTAGAAGTGCAGTCTGTCTTGCCATTTCTGCATCTGAGTATCCACCCCAGGGGAAATAGCTAGGGCTTGTAACTATTCCCTCAGAAGGGAACAGAGCTTCAGAGAAAGTCCAGATGGAGAGGACCTCTTGCTTGGGAACTGCCACTCCCCCTCTTGCAGGAGCTTGACAGTCTGGGGCACCTGAAGTAGTCTCTTGACAAAAAAAACCCAGTCAATACAAGTGAAAGGTTATGACTTCCAGACCATAATTCAATATCCTCAGTCCTTGACTAATTGAGGCTTAAAAGAAGAGCTGGCCTCTTGCCTCAGTTTCCACATCGTCACCACCAAAGAGCAGAAAACCTGGCAACAGCAGGGTGGACAACTCTGTTCCCATATCACCCTTTGGGGGATGGTACGTAGCTCACTATGTGCATGCTCTCCGCAAAGTGCAGCAGGGAATCAACCACTGCTCACAAATAAACTAAACAAGGAAGACTGTCCTCACTCAGGTCGGCTGTGTGTTCTTGAGATCTCTGCTGCCCTTGGACGAATCACCTTTAAAAAAAAGAGCAGTTTAGCCCTAGGAGGTTTTATTTTGTCTGAAAGCATGAAAAAGGCAAAGCCCTTGGAAGGGAAAAACAAAAAAGGAGTAATACTTTATCTAACAGGGCCATGCACCATGGAGGTCATGCATCCTGCCTATGAGAACAAGACTCCAAGCCCGGAGCTAGCAGGAAACACCATTCTACATAACTAAGAATACTGTTTTTATTGAGAGATTTACAGGAGTACTATTCCCAGTAAAAATGGCACAGGCTCCTCCCACTTAGATAGCACAAGCATTAAGTTTGTTATTTGCAAATGTGTAACATGGGGCAGAACAATGTACCTGCAAATTCTTGCTGAGGCTGGGTCTACACTACCCGCCTGAATCGGCGGGTAGAAATCGACCTCTCGGGGATCGATTTATCGCGTCCCACAATCGATCCCCGAATCGACGCTTTTACTCTACCAGCGGAGGTGGGAGTAAGCGCCGTCGACGGGAAGCCGCAGAGGTCGATTTTGCCGCCGTCCCTAAGCGGGGTAAGTCGGCTGCAATACGTAGAATTCAGCTAAGCTATTCGCGTAGCTGAATTTGCGTATCTTAAATCGACCGCCCCCCTGTAGTGTAGATGTAGCCTGAGACATGGTTCCTTTTCAAAGGCTGGCATCTGGCCCAAGAGGTTACAGGGCACGTCTTAGAAAAATGCTATACATTGAACACTGATTGAACTGTCTCTTTAAAAATCTCCACACCAAAAATTCAGTTAAAGCACCAGATGAGGGCACTTTTCTAAGCTGGAAGAAGCAAAAATAAATAAATGATAAAACAGAGTGGGGATTTTAGTGCGGGAGATTAAAGAGTGAGACACTATTATTTTCATTTATTTGCATTACAGTCACACTGAGAGCCCCAGTCCCAGAATCAGGCTCCCATTGTGCTAGGCACAAAACCAAGTAAAAAGACGACAGCCCCTCTATTCCCCAAGAACCAACCATCTAGGTTTATGACAAGATGCAACAGGTGGCTGACAAAGGCAATAGGCAAACAGTGTGACGGGAGTGTAGGAAGGGGGAAAAGGTAACAGCAAAACTAACACGCTTTGCATAACAAGCCATAGTCTCAACTCGCCGCCTGCTTAGACAATACCAGCTGTCAATGTTCTGTACGCACTGCAGTAGAACAAAAGACACAACCTTTTGGGGGGGAGGGGGAAGGGGAGGCTATAAGAGTGATGAAGGAATTACATATTCCTTTAAAACTTGCTAAACATTATTATTATTATATTAAGGAAATATGAGTGTTTTATTAACCAACCAAACATGGTAATAATGCTCAGAATTTATGTAACCTGGAGTTCTTTGCTTGTTTGTGTAATTTCCCTGTAAAAACCCTAGCAACATCCTATCACGTAGGAAGTAAAAGAGAGAGGGAGGTGATTCATTGCCAAGCAAAACCCCAGTTCTGAACAATGGCAATTTACTGACAGAATTCTGCTAAGAATCTTCATGGCAGTGGGAGGAGAACAGTATAGAACACAGACTTATGCTGGTCTACACTACAAAGTTGTGTTGGCATAGCTATGCTGGTAAGGGGTGGGGGGGGGGGAAAACACACCATACCTTCTACCTGTCCTAGCTATGCTGACAAAAAATCCGGGGTTCTATCAGCATACCCAAGATCATTCTGGGAGGCGGTGTGTTGGCATAAACTGCGTCTATTCTAGGGGGCTCTGCTGGTATAGCTATATTGGTATAGCTACAAAGGCAAAGCATTTGTAGTGTACACAAGGCTTTAGATTTTGAGACAGACAAATACTGTGATTGTACTTTATTTCCATTAAAAACAAGTCACCCTCTGGAGAGACAGCACTTGAATTAAATCAGCCAAGAGGATGAAAGGGGAATAGATGCAGCTACAAAGAAACTCAACCAAACCTGGTAACGTGTAACGTGTGCAGTCTTTAACAATAAAGCTCTCATTCTAGAGTCAACTGCCTAACCGTGGACTTACTTATAGGGTAAGATTTTCAAAAAGAGGCAAAGATCTAAGTACAGAAACTAGGGATTCCCAAGTTTAGGTCCTGCTCTTCTACCACTGACTCAGAGTATGGCCACGGGTCAATCCCAAACTCTGTGTCCCACCTTTCCTGTTTGTAAAATGGGAACCCCTCCCTCCTAGGCGATGTTGGGAGGACTGGTGATTGTAAAGCACTTTGAAAATAAAACACACTGTGTAATAATACTACAATGATTATTTTTCTGAAGGTGACTAGGAAAATGAGGAGAGAGGATTTGAGAGTATAAGAAGCTGACTTCACGTAATTAATGAGAACCACCAAAACTGGAAGGTTCCTCAATAGGGGAGAGTAATGCACAGTGTGGCAATGTGCAACCTAATGGAGATACAAATTAGTGCCTCGCCTCCACAACATTCTCATTTATAAAACCAGAGGGTCACAACAGATTATATCTTATTTTACTGACCCATGGCCCAATCCTGCTCACAGTTATGCCTGTGAGTGAGTCACTCTTATGTGAAGTCCCATTGGCTCCAATCAGACTCTACATGCGAGTAATCTTCACACAGGTATAACTGTTTGCAGAACAGAGCCCCAAATATCACCGCACAATATTATATGCAACATGTACGGGGGCGGGGGGGGATATACTGAAAGAAATCTTTTCCAAACTCCTTCTTCTGGCCTTCAAACAATCCCCATGTCTTGCCAAACTTATTGTCACAAGCCTGCTCCCTACAGAGCAGGACACACCAACTCAAAGCTACACCAGACCCAGCCAGAACAACGGATGCAAAACCTGCAGACATATCTCCACTGCTATAATGATCAAGAATCCCCAAAACACACCTTTCAAGCTCTATGGGTCCTACACATGCCTATCACAACATGCGGTGTACCTCATCCAGTGCACTAAATGTCCCAATAACAACTACATGGGTGAAATGAGACAATCATTACGCTCTTGAATGAACTCTCACAGAAAAATGATAAAAGACAAAAAACACCATATCACCTGTAGATGAACACTTTCCACAAAGCCATAATTCTGTATCTAACCTCTCAGTCTCTTTTCCTCAAAGGAAACCTGCACAACACATCAAAAGATGAGCCTAGAAACTTAAATTCATAACGATAATGGACACTAAAAATCACAAACTGAATAAAGACACTTGTTTTATGGCTTGTTACAACAATCTATAATCTACTAATCCCTCCCCAGATCCCCCCCCTCCTTTCCCCCAACAATTGGAGAATTCAACCATCTGTTCCACCTGGTATTTAGCTGTGCCACTCTGAGAACATTTCCCAGACCTGAAGAAGGACTTTGCATAGCTCAAAAGCTTGTCTCTCTCACCAGCTGAAGTTGGTCCAATAAAAGATATTAATCTCACCCATCTTGTCACCGTTCAGTATTAAAGTAAGTCCAAAATTTACCATGGCTTTGGATTTCTTTTAGTTCTTTTATCTACCCAAGATTCTTTGTAGCACATAGAAATAAAGCGGTAGCTCTCCTGACCCCATCATGTCTATCTTAGGTACTTATCTGGCCCCACTTATGATAGCATCTGAGCACTTCACAATCTAACATTTATCCTTAACAGCCTATGAGGTAGAGCTGTGCTATTATCTCAATTTTACAAATGGGGAACAGAGGCACAGAGAAGCTAAGTGACTTGCCAAAGGTCACCCATGAAGTTTGTGGCAGGGCAGGGACTCGAACCCAGGTCTCTAGTCCGAGTCTAGCGTCCTAACTACTGAACCATATTTCCTCTATCTCATGGATGGGTCAGCTGTCTGCATGTTAGTGAAGTGATTATACAAGCTGTAAAGTATTTGGGGGACTCTTTTGTAACTAAAGGCAGGAAATATAGTCATTCTCCTTTTAGCTAATACATAAAGAAATACTGAAAGAGTGAAAATCAAATGGATGGGTTCCTTGTATACTAAAAATCATCCCTCTGGAATGCAGCAAACCTGCCAATTCATAATCAGTACTTACCATGTGATCTCAAAGCACTTTACAAGAAAGTTCATATATTTATAGGCTGTTTGTATTCAAATGCATCAGAAACATGAGTTAATTTACCCTCCAAAATCCCTTGTGATGGAGGGATGTATTATCCTCACTTAACAGAGAGGGAACTGAAGCAGATAGAAATTAAGGATTTGATTCTGAAGTCAGAGAGAAATGAGTTATTAATTTAAACAAAAGTAACATCTGGTTCTGTGTCTTGCTCACGGTCATGCTGCAAGTCTGTGGCAAAACCAGCGATAGAATTTAGATCTTTGAGTTACTGTCTAGTACCTTAACCATAAGTCCATCTTTGCTCTTCTCTGGATTCTCAGCTTTCCTGTTAGGTGGTATTACTCCCAACTGAAGAGAGAAAAGCCAAAGCAAAGAAAGAAGTTAAATGGACTTGCTCAAATCACTAGCAAAGGCAGAAACAGAACCTAGGAGTTCAGGTAGACCAGTCCCATGGTCTCTAACCCATAGTCCACACACACTACTTTCTCCCATTATCTTCCGAGTCCCTCCTCAAAACACACTTTTCCCCCAAAAAGCCTGTAAAAATTAGCACTCCCCTTCATGAAACGTAATACTGGCATTTAAAAAAAATCTGTTAGGAAAGCTATTAAAAAAAAAAAACAGAACCAAACAAATATGGAACTAACATGACACATGCTAAACTTACTGTTCACTTTTCTTTTCTGTTGCATGTCTTCTCTTCTTATTTGTCCTTACTATATCTATTTGGATTGTAAGCTCCTCAGGGCAGGTCCTGTGTCTCCCTATTTGTCTACAAGCACAATTTGGGCACTACAGAAATACTAAATAATACTGCCTCTCTAAATAACATTGGAACTTAATGCAGTCACTGCTGCTGTTACTGTCTTCTCCCCACATGCATGTGTATGTTTTATGATATACTTAGATGTAAGTTCTTTAGGGAAGGCATTATATTTTTTTATTACGTGTGCAGCAGCCAGTATAATGGGGTTTTGATCCCCAGTTGAGGCTTCTCAGTATTACTGCAACACAAATCAATAATCACAATCAAATATTTATACTTATTCCAAAATTCAAAGCAGTGATTTTTTAAAGTCACCACTACATATAGTTACAGGTGTTTGCTCAAAGCAAAAGGAGGAATTAATAAGTAACAACTCTAATTCTGATGTCACAAAAACCAGCCCTTTCACAGACAGGTCCATTGCAGAGAGTAAAGGCTTTGTTCAGTTATGTTTTTCCATAGCTTTAATGCACAAGATCTTTTGTTCAGTTCAGACATCTTAGCACACTTTCAAACCCACTCAGGCCATTACACTTACAGGATAGCAACACTGAGACGACCCATAACCATTCTCCAGGCTGCTGCTCAGAAAGGCAGGTGGGGAACACAGCCAGTTTTCATAATGAATTGCAGAATTAGGTATTTTACAGCTAGGCACCAAAACGTGTTTAAAGACAATACACGAGGGAATTAGCTCCACTCAAAAAGAGAACTCGGCCCTTTTCTTCCAATCTGGGTCATGGATCATTTGGGGTTCTTGCAAAGAGACTAGTATTACTAACTGCAAACAAAAAGAAAAAGGAAGATTGTCTCTTTAAGAAATGGTTAGTCCATTTCTAAACTAACAACCAGTCCACCTGTTCCAAGCAGAGACTAGCAGGCAATTTCCTTTGCCATCAGCTTCCTTTCATGCCCTCTAAAACTAAATCAATGAAATGGAACAAAACCAGAGATCACTGCAGATGTCATTCCATTCAACAATCTGTATGCCAAATTTTCTGGGATTGCTTCAGATTCCAGAGACATTAAAAAGGATTTATTTTTAAAGAGTTAGTATTTTGGGGCAGGGATTGTTATTTTCTATAAATCTCTGCAGAACCTCTAACAATGGGACTCAACCTGTTAGTTGGCTGCAGATGGTGCTATTGCATATAAAAATACTAACAATGTTGCCCTTCTCTCCTGAGTGACTAGCCAATACTCAGGGCGCTGCAGGATTTCCATTAGAAGAAGCAATGTACACTACGTGTCCGGTTATACTCTAGTGCAATCCTGTTTATTTACAAAGGATGTACACAAAGTCCTGTTTCCCTGAACACAGTAGAAACAAAAGGAGACAGTTTCCTTTCTCACAATGTTCAAGTCTGCTCCTCCAGTCTGCTCTGTGTCACAAGGAGGTGTGTCCCTCTACTCCCTCTCAGGAACACAATCACAACTGCTTCTCTAGCAGTCTGCTGGTGCTCTGTTCACTTTTCTTCTCTCTCACACAGAATTTGCCTAAAAATGCCATAATCCGTGTTGGCAATCAGAGAGGGAACCAGTCAGCCCGCACAGGTTAACTTCTGAACAGGCCTTGCCCCACGCCTTAACTGGAAACAGTAGATGCCACCAACCATCTCATTACATGAAGGTCTTAACTGCTCCTCCCATTTCGCCTGAAAGAAGGGTGCTCAACACACCCATCGGCTTTAATGTGGTCCACAACTGTCTGAAGATCAAAGACCCACTTGATGGCAGCTATTGACATCTTCCAGCATAAAAACAATAATGATTTGGGAAATAATCAAGCACCATCTTTTCTAGATTGCCTTCAAAAGCCTTCAAGGTTATTTGCCATAAGAATAAAATTACTTTAAAGGAAAGCTGACGGGACACACTCGGCAATGTGGTTTTCATTTTCTACGTACATGGAACCATTTCAATAGGCCGTAATTTATCTGAACACTGAGTAATTTATAACAGCAATGCTATAAAACAGAAAAAACATTCTGAATAGAGGAGAGTATGCCAAACTCATCCCCAGTATAGCTCCATTATTAATGTTATTACTGTTCCATTAACTTCACTGGAGTTACACCAAGGATTAATTTGGCCCAGAACAACTCACATTTGTTTATTCACTTCACATTTATGCTTTCAACTTGTTTTGTGTATTTCAAAGTTGTGGAAATTTGGAGAAGCCTTTGTATGTTATAACATCAGTGTGTTCACCTCCAGCGTGGTGGCTTATTTTCCCCAGGATTTCCGTACAACTGTTAAAGAATTTCCTGAGCTATGTATTGTTTAATCGCAGGCATGGAAAGGCAACAAGTATTCAAAACAACCCATTGCCAAAAAAAAGTCAAGTTCCTTTAGGGAGTTCAGATAAGTGAAGTTAGAAGAGGCAGTTTTCCCAAAGCCTGTCTGCTCACCAGGACCTCAGTGCTGGACCTACTATTTATAGCATAACAACACTCAGAGGCCCCATCAGGAATGGTCTATACTTAAAAATGACAGCACAGTTATGGTGTTGAGGGGTGTGAAAAATACTTGCTCCTTACCAACACAGCTATGCCGATAAACCCCCCCAGCGTAGATGCAGCTATGTCAACAGAGGAGTGCTTCTGCCAACACAGCCAACGTCATTCAGGGAGGTGGTGTTCCTACAGGGACAGAGAAATTCCTTCTGTCGATATAAGCTGCGTCTACACTAGCTATGCTGATATAGGCTCCACAGTGCAGACACACCCTCAGTATTGAGGCCCCATTACATCTGGACACAAGATGTGACTGTGACGTTGCACCCTGTATGATTTTATGAAAACATGCTAATGTAACTGGAATATGCTTCATTCAAAAGGTCTCTTGTAAGGTATCATTACAAAGCTTATAATCTACTGAGTGTGATCATCCTATTTGTATAAATGTACCACTCTTGTATCTGAAACTAGAAATATGAGATAACTCTGAGGGGCTATTGTAATTATGCAAAGCGTGGGCCATTAAACGGGGTGTATTGGGTGGCCGGGGAGGGGTAGTACCTCTGATGGGGGGACTTGTCGAACCCCTTCGGGGGTAGTCCATCCACTTTGGTCCCCACACCTGTCACTCAGCTCTCACCTGTGGCTCCAAGTAGCTGCAGCATGCAACGGCTTCGACAGGCCGGCCAAACCAGGTGAGTGTAACTGATGGGATCCAAACCCTCAGTGAATTAGGGATATGCCCACCCCGCATGCGACGTCAGCTCCGGCGGACTGGGCGAAAGAGATTATTAAGATCCAACGGCCAGGAAGGCGGTTCTGCAATGCTTTGTGGAAAGCGAAGGGCTTGACGAGGCACGGAAGATGTCAAGGCCATCCACTGCAACCAAAGAAGTTACCAGTTGTGACGATTTTTCGTACCATTGGTGTCTGGCTTCCAAGGTCGAGAGAGTGGGATTGCTCCCGTGCAAAGGCTCTACACTTAAAAAGCTTTCCCGCACAGGTCCTGTGCAAATCATCAAACATCATCATTACAGAGCATCAGCAGCGCACAATCCACTGACCGCGAACTTCCCATGCACCATCTGCAACAAAATGTGCACCTCGAGAATTGGCTTGTACAGTCATCAGAGGGCACACCATGAGACCAACAATAGATGATCTGCACAGATTTGTCATCATCGGATCGATGGACTACCAAGAAGGGCCATTAATGGTGGTTTGGAATCTTGATGACTCCCATTAACCAGGACAATTGACTGCAGATGGCTGCGTTTTACTTGTAAGTCTCCCTGTATACATGTGTGCTGGCAAGTGGGCAATGAAGTCTTACAGTGACATGTGATCAGGTCACCTGAACTGGAATCCATCTTTAACCTGGTGCTTTTCCACTGAGAAGGGGGGGGTGGGAACCCAGAGAGGGATGAAGGATTCCCGCCTTATGCAAAAGATATATAAATGGGTGGAATAGAACAAAGTGGGAGAGCCATCATGAGGAATCCCCTAGCTACCACCTGAGCTGGAACAAGAGCTGTACCAGGGGAAAGGATTGTGCCCAGACTAGGAAGATGTCCAGTCTGCGTAAGAAATGTATTGAAACATCTCTGAGGGTGAGGAACTTATCTGTATTCAGTTTCTTACTGTATTAGACATAGACTTGCATATATTTTATTTTATTTTGCTTGGTAATTCACTTTGTTCTGTCTGTTACTACTTGGAACCACTTAAATCCTACTATCTGTATTTAATAAAATCACTTTTTACCTATTAATTAACCCAGAGTATGTATTAATACCTGGGGGGGGGGGGGGGCAAACAGTGGTGCATCTCTCTCTATCAGTGTTATAGAGGGCAAACAATTTATGGGTTTAAATTAGACCGTGGGGTCTAAACGGATTTATTTGGGTTTAGACCCCACTGGGAGTTGGGCATCTGAGCGTTAAAGATAAGAACACTTCTGTAAGCTGCTTTCAGTGAAGCCTGCAGCTTTGGAGCAAGTAATTCAGACCCTGGGTCTGTGTTGGAGCAGACAGATGTGTCTGGCTCAGCAAGACAGGGTGCTTGGGTCCCGAGCTGTCAGGGAAAGCAGGAGCAGAAGTAGTCTTGGCATATCAGTTGGCAGCTCCCAACGGGGGGGTTCTGTGATCTAAACCATCACAGTGACAAAGGGGTGTAACCAACAAACTAATAGAAAGGAGAGTGAGGATAACAATGGTAGATCCCATGGTTACACAGACTCAGTGAAGGTGCTTCAGACAGCAGGCTTGAATAATGCACAGAAAGCAGCCCCTCCTACCCTCCATGTTAGGCAGTCTTCTGAAGGCACATCTGACTCCTAGGGCACCTCTCTCTCCTGCAAAATTCTCCAGGTTAGGTGGAAGGACACACGGACACACACACACACATACACCCCAGTGTTCAGTCACAGGACCTGTGTCTAGGAACACTTCGACCTGATCTACACTAGAAAATTAAGTCGGCTTAACTACGTCACTCAGGGGTGTGAAAAATCCACACCCCTGAACGACATAGTTAAGCCAACCTAACCCCCGGTGTAGACAGCTCTAAGTGGATGGAAGGATTCTTCTGTCAACCTAGCTACTGGTTCTCTGGGGAGGTGAGTTACCTACAACAGTGGGAGAACCCCTCCTGTCAGTGTAGTTAGTGTCTACACTGAAGCACTACTACAGCGCAGCTATTCCGCTGTAGCATTTTCAGTGCAGACATACCCTTCGTTCGTGGAACGCCAGGATGTAAATCTATCTTGCGCTAGCCTGCTGTGCACTAAGAGTCTGTGTGGACCCTGCTAAAAGTTCCATCCCACACTTTGATGTAGTCTGCTTTGAAACGGGAGTAGACTAAAGCGCACTACGAAACTTTTAGTGCACAGCCGCAGAGTCCACACGGACAGTCAGTGCACTGCACACTAGCGAGAGGTAAATTTAAATCCCAGCTTGCTGGCAACTAAGAGTTCTTATAGACAAGCCCATATAAAGGCCCTACATCTGGGGCACCTCTTGCCTCTTACATCTCTATTATCCTCAGAGACCTGAAGCAAAGTCAGCACATGGGAGCAGGAACCAATTCCATCCTGATATTATATTGTCCCTATACAGCAGGCTGGGCAGGTGAGAATCACGTTTACTAGGCCTGAGGTTCTTCACTGCTAGAGAGGCTGGGAAGCAGTTTTACCTTCTGGGAGACAAATAACTCAAGATTCTGGTGCGGGAAACAACTTATGGGTGGGAGGATGGTATCAAAATCTCAAGTCCTCTCTTCATCTGCTTGCAGAGAGAAGCATGACTCAAGCATTTGGACTGATACAGAACACCATAGGCGCCGACTCCGTAGGTGCTCCAAGGCTGGAGCACCCACAGAAAAAAGTTAGTGGGTGCTCAGCACCCACTGGCAGCCAACTCCCCCCACCCCCTAGCACCTCCCGCCCGCCTGCTGCCCCACTGATCAGCACCTCCCCCTCCCTCCCAGTGCCTACCGCCCGGCATGATCAGCTGTTTTGAGGGGTGCAGGAGAGTCTGGGAGGGAGGAAGGGAGGGAGGGAGAGGGGGGAATGGGATATGCTGGGGGAGGGGGCAGAACTGGGTGGGAAAGAGGCGGGGATGGGGGCTTGCGGGAAGGGATGGGATGGGGGCAAAGCCAGGGCAGAGTGGGGGCAGGGCCAGGGCGGAACAGAGGCAGGGGCTTGGGGGAAGGGATAGGGTGGGGGCATGGCCTGGGGCAAAGGGGAGGGGTTGAGCACCCCCCAAGCCCGGAGGAAGC
This sequence comes from Malaclemys terrapin pileata, assembly GCF_027887155.1. NCBI lineage: Eukaryota > Metazoa > Chordata > Testudines > Emydidae > Malaclemys > Malaclemys terrapin. The sequence continues at coordinate 346,893,122 of NC_071505.1, read as the reverse complement.
CAGAGCCTATGCAGAACACCACAGAGAAAATAAAACTTTCCATATTTATCTTCCACTAACTTTAAAATATGTAAAAGGAAACCAGAACAAGCAGACAGACAGACAGGTGGAACACAACTTACTACAGGAAAACCACCAATTGATTCGTTTAAATGAAAAGACATCAGAATGCAGAACAAACAAGTTAACATTCTTCTCCTACTTTCTGCACTTTTGTAGCGATACAAGGTTTATTTTGCTGCTTCTTGGTATGATGGACATTTACTAAAGTCTGCAAATGGGCCTCTTTGAAAGTTTACACTTAAAACCTTAACTAACTTCCAAAATAGGAATGCTGGTAGCTACATTCCAGTTCCAGTTCTTAATTACTAAATGCTGAAGACTGACGGAATGGGTCAAATTTATCCTTGGCGTAACTCCAACAGGGGAGCTGAATTTGGCCCTGGTTATTATTGCCACTAACAAATAGTTTAGCTTTCCAAAGTGTATTTATTTTTTGTAACATACCAGCACTACAAAGTTTCAACAAGGAGCACAAATCTTGTAGGGCTTTGGAAGAGAAGCTAAGCACCTGCACTGGGAAATAAACAAAAGATTTGGCCCTGGAAGCTAATGTAACAAAAGCTCCCAGTGCACACCAGGTAATTGGTTGTGCACGACAGCACAAGAACTGTAGAAAATGAAGCAGAAACCATGCTGATCTGGAACGAGGATTTACAATTCAGGTATGAAGAATATGTAGGTACTGATCACCTAAAAATCCCTGCATTTCCATATTGTTTCTAACCAGTCTCTCTGGCTAGAAATAATTCCCAGCAGGACTTTATAGTTGTCCTGGGATTACAGAAATCCCCCCCCCACCCCCGCCTTCACACACATGCGTGGGAAAAAACTGCAGATTTACAACTGGCACTCAACTGAATCAGACATTCGAAATGGAAAAGACCTATTAGATCATCTACTCTCCCGCCCCCAGCCAGTGCCAGATTGTTCCCTACTGTATAACCCCTGTGATATGTCATTCTAGTCAGCAGCACTAATGCTTCCCCCCCTTCTTTTAGCCATGAGGCTGCCACCTCTAACAAATGTTGCACAGCTGATATTTTTTATCTATTTTAATGAAAATATAATGATGAGGTGTTTCTCTGAGGTTTTCCTCTAGCACCTAGCCCTGCAGAATCAAAGTGCTGAAAAGGTAACGCTTTCCCTTTTTTTTTTTTTAAATCCTACAGCATTTAAACACTCGTTTCAGTCTCCACAGCCAGCAATAATTGAAATATATGTCCTCCGTGTGTTCTCAGCTTTGAGAGAGGACACGTAATTCATGTCTCAGTCAATTATAGACCAGTGAGGCTTCAAACAAGAGGCCACTGCTTAAGGTGCATAAATGGTGTTCACTACAAAATAATCACCTTTGCTTCTTTAACAGACCCACTATTCCATGATATAGATGGAAGAGCCCATCATCTACAGTAAAATGAAATACCAGTGCTATCAAATACTTGTATTTTAAGGGGGTCTTTTTTGCAACCCTGGCTTTCATTCAAAGTAGCAAAGTTAAAGAATAAATTAAGTCAGACCTTTCTGCGTGTAATTTTAAACACTGCCTCAAACTGAAAACAAATGCATTTTGATACCTGCACAAACTTTAAGCGGCTTTAAGAACAGTCTGTGCTTTGTCTCAGGAACTTAACAAAACAAAACAAAACCAGCTCAATTCCAACCGAAGCTTGGCATCCGGTGTTTTCCCAAAAGAGATTTGAAGAGTGAAATGGTCACAATCAAGTTTTAATTATAAGCTCTGGTGATTTGGGGAATCTTTCCATACAACTTATGAATTCTGGTTGACGTTATGAAGTTGCTTCTATGAAAATTGCTGTATCATAGAATACTACATCTATTTGTTTGTGTATCAATCATTGCTGCCAGGACCTGTAGCAGGCACACACCAGACTAAGGACAATGGAGAGTATTTAACTTTAATGACTGTACTCTAACCGGTCAACAGATATGCTAAGGAGGTTGGCTGGAGCTAGGAGAAGCCACTTTATCCAGTTTGTCTAGTAGGGGGGGGATGAGGGCTGCAAAGTGGCAAGTTACTAGCAGTAAACCTAAGGAACCAGATGGTGGTGGTGGAATATAAAACTAGGGACACTCACTGGGACAGGAAAAGGAAACTTCAGACAGGAGAAAAGAAGGGGCTCAACCAATCAAAGTCAGAGAAAGCTAGCTGAGATGAGAAGGCTCCATATTTCAGAAGACAAACCATGCAAAAAGATCCCAGCTGGACACAGATGACATTGGCCCCAACCCAAAACATGTGCTGGAGTGGTGAGGAAAGTGAGGCAGGGAAATGTGTGTAGGGTTTATTTTTAAACTGCAGGCCCAGAACATGTTTGGCAGGAGTTCTGGGAGAGGGTGCATTTAAGCTGAGGCAGTGAGGGAGTGTTTGAGGGGCCAGCACCAGTTCTAGCGGCTGGGCAGTGGGCCGCCTGGTCACAGCTCTCCAGGGGTCTGCAGAGGGTCTGCATCCCAAGAGTGGGCCTATGGACCCCAAGACAGTGGCAGTGCCTGAACTCTGTTCAGACTTTGGAAATCGCGGGATTCAATAGCTGGATCCCATCTGAGCAGTCTGTTGAGTGGCCAAGAGGGGGCCACAACTAGTAGACTCTGCTTCTATGTTAACGGAAGATTTATTGGGCAGATTTACTGTAAAGATTTAAGCACTCAATGTAAGAAGTTACGTAAGCATAGTACATACAGGAGGTGCACTAAAATGCGCTCTTGAACCTTTTAAGATAAGGAATTTCAACCTCATCAGCAACTACGTGCTCTGCAGAATATCAAAATTCATGAAATTTGAATCCTAACTTGAACAAAGCCAGCCTGCAGAGGGCTGGTGCTACAGCATACTGCCTTGTTCAGCCTCAGCATGATATCTAAAAAACCTACTGGAAAAATTACCTCAGCTTTGTTGCAATGCAAATGCCGCTTGCACTGTGCATACCCAATCAATACTGAACTGTCATGCCATTCAGGGAGCATGTACCTACAGTTCTGCAAACAGACAAAAAGGCTGCCCAAATGGGGAATCCAGTTTAGCAGCTGTCAATCAAAAACTCTTGCTGCCGTTTCTAAGTACATTGCAAAAAGCTGTTCACGCTGAGCTAGTCATTTGAGCAGAAATCCATTTACCTTTCCATGTGTTTAAGGCAAATTACTGCTAATCAACAGATATTTGTGTTTGAACAAGAGCTGTGATCCTCAAAGCCCATCTCACTTTGCTTGTTTCTGCATCGAAGTCAGACAATCATTACCATCGGCGCAAACTGGTATTTGCCCAATATTAGGGAGTTGATCCCATTTGTGCTTATAAGGAAAGGGAAGGGGGAAGTTTAATTTCTCAGATTTTTGGTTACCAATTCCTGTAGCCATCTTCCTTTGATTAGGAGCTGAAAGAAACCCAAATAAGTGGACTGCTTTATTTTTAAGATGGAGTTATGGACTATTTCCCCCTTTCTCTCCTTGGTGGTGTGTAGCTTTTCCTCTCCCCTTTTTTATGCACCTCTTTTAGTAGCAAGTTTCTGGTCAATCCCCGTTTTTCCTCTTTGGCTTTTTCTCAGCCTCACAGTCACAAGGCTGGTTGGGGAGGGCTACTGGAGGCACTCTTCACTCCAGATCAACTAGGTCACTCGTCAGATAAGTGGCATTCACTCCTTCAGGGCTGAATGTACCATCTCTGCGGTGCTTCTACATCCTGCTGGGCCAGAAAGCAAGTGACTAAGTTTAACTGTCATTAGGACACTAATCCCTCTCTTCCTCTAGGACTGTGCACCGGAGGCTGCTGTTCACTAAGCAGTCGAGTCAGAAGCGGCAGCAGAGTGAAACCTGATCCAATTCTAGTCAATTTTATTCTGCTGGTCCTGCGTCTGAAGAGGCGCACTAACAGTACAGGAGTCACTTCCTAGAATCTGAGGTGCTGGCACTTCAGTACCTACCTTTAATCCATTCGAGGTGGCCTACTTCCTATACTGAACTCATTCATTTCATTGAACGAACATGGCAGAGGGAATTTCTTCCGTTCTATTACAATGTCTTTCTGCACCATTTCTACCTTTCTGAATCAGCCTTTCACCAGCGGGGACTGAAGAATGGACACTGTACTCTTAGACAGAGTGGGCCTGGAGCTATGTTTTATTGCTCTCAAAGGAGCTTGGTGGGGAAAAGTATCATTCAGAAACTTTCTCTGGCAGAAGCTGGAGTGACGTTTCTGGAAGCCTGCAGCTGCAGATTCAAAGGGGCTGCCTTGCTCCTATAACAGATCATTCTACTATCCCTTTGACTAGCTGGATGAAGGCAGGGATGGCTTTTCCCGCCATTTTAATCGCTGTGTTGCTAGGAGGGTCTCCTAATACTTTTCCTCTGAAGTAATTAGGTGCAGCCCTTAACTGACTGGTTTGCAAAGTGTTTTTCCAGGACCCCAGCTTCTGCCTATCAGGCTAGGTACCTGACAGCAAACTAAATAAAAGGTGTGCCTGAAACAAGAGACAGCTCTCCCTAGATCAGTGGTCACCTCACAGTCGATCGCGATCTCCGGTGCTGAAGCGGGGCTGCCGCTAACGTAGGCTCCCTGCCTGCCCCGGCCCCACGCTGCTCCGGAAGCGGCCAGCACGGCCCCAGGGGGCGGGGGTCTCTCTTCGCAGGCTGCTCCTGCCTGCAAGCACCGTCCCAGCAGCTCCCATTGGCTGGGAAAGGGGAGCTGTGGCATTGGCCCCTCCTGGGAGCGCGTTGGCCCCTTCCAGGAGCGCCGCGGGGCCGTGGTAGGCAGGTAGCCTGCCTTAGCGGCAACCACGCTGCACCACCAGAAGCCGCCAGAGGAAAGTGCTGCCCGGTGGGAGGCTGCACCCCAAGCCCCAGCCCTGAGCCCTCTCCCGGAACCAGCACCCCTCAACCCCTCCTGCACCCCAACCCCCTGCCCCAGGCTCAGCCCAGAGCCCCCTCCCACACTGTGAACCCCTCAGCCCCAGCCCAGAGCCTGCACACACATACCCTGAACCCCAACCCACTACCCCAGCGAAAGTGAGGGAGGGTGGGGGGAGAGTTAGCGACGGGGGGGGGGGAGATGGAGTGAGCGGGGCGGCGCTTTGGAGAAGGAGAGGGGCCTCAGGGAAGAGGGGATACATCCTGGGTTGCCCTTAAATTCAAAAAGTGATCTTGGGCATAAAAGGGTTAGAGACCACTGCTCTAGATACTTACGTGGCCCCCATCACTGGAGCATCATTTTTTGCAAAAAGGGTTCAGGATTTCACTTTAGAAGAGAGATTATCCACTAGAACAACAATTTTTGCTAAATGGCCCTTCCAAAGCACAGTGATATAGTCGAAGCCAGGAGGGCTGCCAGAAATGGCTCGATTTCATTTTAAAGATGACCTACAAAGAAAACTATATCATGCTTGGCCTGTATATGAATGCCGCCTGAAAGACTCATCTCTTTCTTAAAAATATATAAATGTTCTCTCTGTTTTCTTCCCATTATAAACAGGTATCTTCGGCCCTGGAAGTCTCTGACAACCAGAGAACTAGTGAAGCAATGGTATTGCCAGAGCCAAGATAGTAAAACTTGATCAACTGAGCAGAGAATAAGTTTTCAGTTGGGTTCTTTAAAATTCTGGGGGAGGGGAGGGGTGTTATTTAAAAAAAACTTATTTAACCTAAATGACACATCAACATTTTGGAAGAGGGGCTCTTTGTTACACTCCCACTAAAGTCCTCTAGCAGACATCTAAGCAGAAATTGCGTACGTGCACGCGTACACACACACACACACACCCCTCTTGTTTACACGCCGTAAAGCAGAAAAAATGGTACAGGTTGCTTTTTTTATTTTTAAATGGCTGCTCTCCTTCAGGCTGAAAGCTAGTGTATTATATACTACCCTGCTACCTACCTAATCCTCTGAGCCACTGGGCGCTCAGCTGCTCGCAGAAAGCTTTCCACAACCCCAAATCCTATCCAAGTAGTAGAAGGAAAGAACACTTTCCTGAAACACTGATGAAGAACTGAATGAACAGGAGACCGCTGACGCAGAGAAAGATGAAGGGTTCAGACCTGATTCTCCACTCTGTGATACCAGTTTGATGCTGGCGTAACACCATTGAACTTCTGCAGTTTTATTTATAGTGTAGACAGGGCCTAAGTTTGCCTCAGTGTGCAAATCCTCATTGAGTGTTTCCTGTCATTCACAGCAGAGTTTAGCCACTAAAAAAAAAAATTACCTTTGCACATCTACTACAGACTGCAGCATTAGTACAATTAGCCTGCAAAATGGGTTGATGACAGCAGTAACTTCTACTCAATTATATTTGGCACAGACAAAGGCAAATTATAATAGAAAAATTTTGCAGACTAAAACGACTTAGTGGGAATTCAGAAGAGAAGGGTTGGTCTGCCCTTTGATTAAAATTCTTTGGGAAACTGTTTCAGCTCTTTATTGGGATTAGTACTAGAACTGGCTAATTCCAGGGAGCTAGTCCAAACGATGGGGATCTGAAGAGCTCTTTCTGGCCATGGCCCAGCAACCAGAATCAGCTACCAAATCTGTCCAACAGCCCAAAAGACCAAACCAAGAAAGGACAAAGTAAAGTCTTAAGAGCATAACTATCAGTGAACAAATAAATGAACAGGGACAGGTCAGCCAGCATTTTGAATTAGGGATGAGAAAATCAACAGCTATAAAGCACTGGAAGTCTTTCTTGTAGTTTGCAAATACACAAAAGCTAACTGGGCTAGTCAGAAGGTGGAAACATTAGGTAACTCCGGAGTGGAGGGGGCTGGATTCCCCTCTATTGCATCCGAACAGCAGAAATGTATGCTTTTGTAGGACACCACAGAGAAAGATGATCTCATATAGTCTGCATGACTTTCCGAGGTCCACTAAAACAGATACAGCTTATATGAAAGTGTTACTACGTAGAATGAGTCCGCCAGACCCACAAAGCCCAAACATGCTCTGCAGAAGATTCTTCTCCCCATCTTCTGTTTGTTGGGAAGGAGGACCAGAAAATGGACAAGGAGAAGGGGAAAGTGTAATTTGTTGTTATACCTAATAGGGTCAAAAAGTTACAAAACCAGAGGGAAAATGTTCTTACCTAAATAAAAACAGCATTGAGGGAGGTCGGAGTGTGAATAAAGGAGCTACCCATTGACTCCCTGGTTAGTCTGAATCTGCCTTTCAAGCACCATGACTTCTGGGGCTAGTGTACACTGTGTGCCTCGAACCAAAGCTTCCCTCTCTCTCGATTAACATAAAGGGATTTGCTAGACTCTGGTCTACTCGGGGAGACAAGGTGAGGTAATATCTTTTATTGGACCAACTACTGTGAATAGAATGGAAGATATCAAATTTTGCTGTCTGAAATGCCACATCATGAAGAAAAAGGAAGCAAAACTTAACAGCGACATCTACTTCCCAAGGAAATGCAAGAAACAAAACATCATCCCCAATGGTCTCACCCACTGTAACCCTCTGACCACTAACTAATAATATCTGGGACCACCACAGCTATTCCAACACAGCCAACAGTAGGCTGCTTGAGCAGGGCAATCAAGTTTCAGCTACTGGATTTCTGCTTGAAAAAGTCAGCATTGTTTTTAAATCAGCACATCTAATAGGGCTGGGACTCAATCCCATTAGTGAAGGAATCCAGAAACAGACATACTGCAAGATTTCACTCCTTTCTTCCCCCCAGAGTAATGCAAGTTTGGACTGACCAACAGGCTGCAGCATGTTCCTGCTGAATGCAGTCTTCTTTGAAAAAGCTGTGTATTCCGAAATCTAACCCTGGGTTGCTGCTTCTCCACCGTTCTGAGTAAAGATGTAGGAGGGTCACCTTGGTGAAGTCAGCAGTCCAGTCCCAGCTGGCAGACATGGAAAGCAACATCCACTTTGCTGGGCTTTCTTCCCAAAAGGGGGCAGCAGTGAGTTATACAAACCTCCTTTTCCCTTTCCCTGCTGTTCCAGGGTCTTTCCCATACTAGGGATCTGTCCAAATGTCGTCCATCAGTGGCCAGGAGCAAGCAATTCCATTACAAATAGTGATTTAGTCTGTCTACAGGAGGAAGGATGGTCCAGGAGTTAGGGGCTAGCTGAAGACTTGGGTTCTAGACCCTGCTCTGACACAGGCTTCCTGTGGGACCGCTCTGTGCCTCAGTTGGCCAAATGGGGATAGCAGTGCACTCGGATACGACAATAACGGGGGCCTGATAGGTGCTGAAGATAAACAAAAGGCAGTCAATACTAGGGAGCGGCACCACTGCAGCTTCACTGATCACTTGCTACCAGTGCCAGAAGTGGGGGCAATCTCCCATGCAGTCAAGGGCTAGGAATGATGGCCCTGACTTGGGGGAGAGCTCCTTTCTGCCTATAGTCAGGAGTGCACAGAGAACATTAAGAAGGGAGAACAGGATTTGCTGAAACTCCTCTTTTTGTCGAGGGAGTGGTGGTTTCAAAGTTCCTTTTGGCACTAAACAAATACCTAGGAGAACAGTAAATATGTACCAGTTAGTTACCCATTTACTGTCAGAAGACAGGAAAGTTTGGTTTTGTTTCCCATATCCAGGGCAACCATCTTCTAACTTTGATCTGAGAGGCAGATACTTTTGTTACAAACTGGCATGCAAAGAAATATAAAGCTCACATGCTTTAGGAATAAGGTTTAAGTTGTATTACAGCCAGTGTTCCTCAGACATGGAGCAAGACCAGGGCCGGCTCTACCGTTTTTGCCGCCCCAAGCAGCGCGCCGAATTGCCGCCGCGGACAGCAGGGGTAGTCCATGTGCCGTTAGGGCGGCACGCGCGTTTCCGCAGCGGCGGCAGCTCCTGTCTTCAGCTGGAAGACAAACCGCCGAATTGCCACCACAGGCAGCTGAACATAGAAGCTGCCGCCGCTGCAGAAATGCGTGTGCCGCCCTAACGGCACATGGACAACCCCTGCCGTCCGCAGCGGCAATTCGACGCGCTGCTTGGGGCAGCAAAAACACACGGACTGCCGCCCTTTGCAGACTGCCGCCCCAAGCACCGGCATGGAATGCTGGTGCCTGGAGCCGGCCCTGAGCAAGACCCCTCCATGACACAGAAGATTCCTAATTCCAGCTGAAGAGTTGGATTTGATACATCTCTTGACCAGGTGACAGAGCCGTTTTATTAAATGATTTCAGTCCACCTCTCAATATTTAATTGAGTCTGGACAGGCACTCCAATTGTTCTTTAGCCTTTTATAAAGTTAACAGATAGTAAAAGGGTTGGTAGCCAAAGGCTAGTGAGCAATAGAAAATGTTAGGGTGAAGCCCTCCCTTGAAATTACTCTTGAATGAGTGCTATGCTTTCTTATAGCACAGTCATAGGGAATAGAAAAGCATCTCAGACATTTCACCTTGTTCGGCTGGGTGACTGAAAATAGCCACAAGATGAAAAACAAACCAGCTGGACAACTTATCCCAGCTGTAATGCAAAATCAAACACAGCAGCGAGCTGGAGCCAGGTTATATGACAAGGAATGAACTGTCTGCTGATTGAGCTCTAATGCGCGCATGTAGCTTCAGGGTGGTTTAGTAGAAAATGCCACCTGTTGTCACTTCCTGACTAAGGCACACACAGCCATTATTTCTCCCCTCCCCGCCCCCCAGGTTTCCCCCCCCCCCCACTCTCTCAAGAGAAGGGGAATAGCCAAGCAAGGTGGGGGAGGGAAAGGGAACAAATGAGATGCCACCTCTCACAGCTCAAACCAGTTTTAATGAAGAATTTTACAGATTCCAACACACACAGTCTTTCTGGCAGAGGGCCCAACCCAGATTTCACCAAATAAAGAACATATCAGATATTAAACCGATAAGAACAGACACTACACTTTGATCTTAGCTCTAAGGAGCCGTACTAATACAATCTTCAGAAGACTGCATAATCCAGCATGAGCCACCAAGGACAGCATGGTCTGTTCATTGTCTGTAGCAGGGGTTCTCTTTCTGAGGCCCGTCCCAACATGCTATAAACTCTCCACGGCCCACCTGCGTCATAACTGATTTTCCGCACATAAAAGCCAGGGCTGGCATTAGGGGGTAGCAAGTAGGGCAATTGCCTGGGGCCTTATGCCACAGGTGCCCCCATGCCACAGGGGCCCCCGCAGAGTTACACTGCTCAGGCTTTGGCTTCAGCCTTGAGTGGCAGAGCTCAGGGCCCGGGCTTCAGCCCCACGCGGCAGGGCTTTCTGCCCTGGGCCCCGGCGAGTCTAATGCTGGCCCTGCTTGGCTGGCCCTGCTTGGCAGCCCCCCAAAACGTGCTCGCAGTCCCTCAGAGGGCCTCAGACCCCTGGTTGAGAACCACGGGTCTGTAGCACTCTGCAGATCAGCAGCTCTACGGGGGAGGCTACATGGCTACCGAGAGTAGTGAGGCTGTATCTATCACCACTTGCCTCTCCTGGACTCAACAAACAGAACCATTCAATTTGGAACCATGCAATTTGTAATTCTACATAAATGCAATTAGGTCTGCAACTGGAACCCCCACGTCCCATTGTCAGCACAGCTGTTGAAAGTGTGGGTTGATCAGTCATTTCCAGGGATTTAGCTGATGACTAAACCAATCCACTCTGATATTGAGAGAACCATCTAAATGCAATATCATCAAAGGCAAATAGTTTATTACACTGAGCAGAGAGAAGTTTGCTCCATGTTCCCCCCTACTGCTGAGATCTATGACATCTTTTCCAAGTTTAGCAGGGCTAAAAACTGCTCTTGTTTCTACCACAATTGTGAGAAATGATACTTCCAACTGTCCATGTCTTTTAGACAAAAAGGTGAGCCCACACACTTGTCTTCCCATACTGCCAACAGAATATATTGTCTAGTCTACTCAATCAGGAAGCTCCAATGGTCTTCCCTTCTGAATTTACTTTGGACTCTATTACCAGCTCAGAAATTCCTTTATCTGTGGGGACAGCTGTACTATTATCTATTGTGGCCTCAGGTACACCTTTGTCTCCTGCACGTCGTTTACATACATTAATTCATTAGGCTCAAGGCTTTCATGCAGTTTTAAATCATCACTTTCTGTGTCAAGCAGAGAACCTTCACATTATCCCCTACCATCTGAAACCTCTCCTCCTCTATTCACATTCTTTGAGAACATAGAGAATAACCTCAGATAACCTGTAGTATTGCCTGGAAGAGACCAAACTATTTGAAATGGATGAGTCAAAGAAAACACACTAAAAACACAATGAGGCTGCAACCCCTGCTGGAAAGCACAAAGCTTAAAAAAAAACACAACCCCACAACACTATATCAAGAGCTGAGAGGCAAAACTGGGAAAGTCTTTTGATAATCACCACCTGCTGGCAGGAAGATAAAACCCATAAAGTCCCAGAAATGCATGGGAATATTACTGAAGTAACTGTTTTCCCACAGAACAGAGATCAATATGTATGGAAGCACCAATATTCAGGAGTTTCACTACAGCGGGTCCATGTCCCTTTACTCAAATTCAGCTGACGACTGAAATATGGACACGTGCTAAGAATTTTTGATCATAGTGATGACACAACAAATCTGACATGATCTATTGTGTGGGGAAGAAGCTGATCACATATGAGGCGATAACTTAGCTCCCTTACTAAATTGGCCACAGTCATACTACATTACACTGTGGTCCTATCAGAATTTTACAAAATAAGCCAGGTCAGGCTAGGTCAGTACATGGAAGGAAACCGCCAAGGAACATTGGGTATTTAAAGTGATGCTGGTGGGCTTTTACTTGGACTCTGGCTACAGTATTTTTTACTTTCTGTCCTACACTGCTATGCATTGTTTAAATCTGCTGCATCTATCCCAGAGATGGCTGCATTCTAGTGACTAAAGTGATGCATATATAGTCCTGTGGAAGAGATGAGGTTTAATTAATGTTCTGAAAGTACTTTGAAATCCTTTGATGAAAGGTATGGGGATAAATACCACATATTCTCTTCAGACTCTCTCCAGAATTAAAAAGAAAAGTGTTCACAATGTAGATGGGTTTGCGATTTAACCTACAATGTCATCAGGCAAGAAGATAAAATAACTAGTGACACTTCAATGCTATCTTCTGATCAGATGGGCCAGGGTGAACTTGAATCAGTGTCAAATAAATCCTTAAACCATTTATGGACTCTGACACGTTAATGTCTATTATACAGTAGTATCAGTCATGATTCCCAGGTGGGCATGGGAACAACAACTTCTCATGTACTGAACAGCTTTCAAAAACTACTAACTGTTCAATGCATCTAAAAAAGAAAGACAGCTTGTTATTAGCATGAATGCCTTCCTTCCCTCCCGTTATATCAGCATGAGTTTGGACAGACTGGCAGCTGAATGGCAGGTTGAGGAAACGAATCCAGGAACTTAATTAGAAAGGGAGATAACCCATGGAAGATTGTATCCATTTCTAATGTCCATTTCTAAGTGTGACAGGGTCCCAGTGGGGACCAGCTGTGGTCAATCAATTAGGGTGAACTGCAAAGAATGGGGCAGACGGTCCCCAAAAAGCTGGTGGATATTCCAATACTTAGATTTACCAAGCCAGCATAAACCAGCTTCATTACCTTACTGGTTACTCAGAAGTCCAAACAACACAGTTCCCTTAAAGTGATCCAGCCTCAGGCCTCCATCCAGGTACCTAAGTCAAATATGATGATTTCTGAAAATCTTATTTCATCATATAAAAGAAAAGGTTCTACCAATCCCAAAGGATCGGACACATTACTTCCCAGGTTATTGAATATTCCAGATCTTACCCAAATACATGCTACAGCCAATTCTTATTAACTAAACTAAAATTTATTAAAAAACAAAAGAGAGAATATGGTTAAAAGATCAATATTCATACAGATATGAGTTCAATTCTTAAGATTCAAATTCATAGCAGAGATGGCGAGCTTTGGAGTTGCAGAGAGTTCTTTCAGAACTAGTCCATAGGTTATAATCCAATTTTTATATTTCAGGGCGATCCAGTTAGAACTGAGATCTCAGTCCTTATGGCCTAAGCTTCCCCTGTATGAAGCCTCAAGCAGATCTGAGATAACAGGATCAGGACCCAGCAGTCTCTTATACAGTTTTCTAGCATCCACTTGACCACTCAGCCCTGGCTTTTGATGTAACCTTCTGCTTTCTAAACACCGCCAGTAATTAGTTACACAAATTAATGTAGACTGCCTAATGGATAAATTGCCCTATTACAAACTTCAAAGAGACATAGACAAGACATTATTTCACCAAAGATTCATTTAAATATTAATATTCCCTTTTGATCTCTGAATTAGTAGCTATAGCGACAGACAGGAACTGTCCAATTACATTGGTAGCATCTAAGATACGCACAATTAATATTACCTCTAACTTCTAACAACATAGGTTTGCATTTCAAAGTTCTAGCCCAAAGGTTCTCAAACTGGGGGTCGGGACCCCTCAGGGGGTCGTGAGGTTATTATGTGGGGGTCGCGAGCTGTCAGCCTCCACCCCCAACCTCCACTTTGCCTCCAGCATTTATAATGGTGTTAAATATATTAAAAAGTGTTTTTAATTTATAACGGGGGGGGGGGTCACACTCAGAGGCTTGCTGTGTGAAAGGGGTCATCACTACAAAAGTTTGAGAATCACTGTTCTAGCCTATTTAGCATCCAGTGACCCTAAGTAACATTTCTAACATGTCTTTAAAGGTCGGCTTTGGGTCATTCAGCGTGCAGGCTGTTTAATCCTTTCTGGCCACGAATTATATTTTGTAGAAGATTTTCTGCAATTATATAGCAGTGGGTAGCAATAATGATTTGCATGGTTATATTTTAATTAGACAACGTCACACTAAGATTTTACCAAAAAGATATATTTCTATACTAATTTGTATCCAGCAAGATATCATGAAGCTGACAAAAGAAATGTGCAGCTAAAATTGAGTCTCTCTGTTTAAAAAGCCTTAAAACCCTTTGTCTTCTATAGCTCAGTGGTGTAGTGGGAGCAGGCGGGAAGAGAACGTAACAATTCTTTTCCTAGTTCCACCAATTTAGAGGTGCCACTCACAGTAGATTGTGCAGATCTTCACGACTTCCTTCTTTCTGGCATGCTTTGATCAGCAGTGAAACAGAGGTAATAATGAGGATTGTTATTGTTAGGCTTCAGAGTTAACACATCATTCAGATGAATGGGATCAGTTTATATAAATAACATGTCAGTTTACATCTGGTTCATATCTTGAAGGTTATCTTCACAGCTGTAAGAACTACAGACTTTATATTAAAGTTCTAAATATCAAGATGACGCCCTCAGGGGGGTGGGGGGGAAGAAGCACCAAGCCTCTTTAAGACAACCCAGTCTGAACCATGTTTCAAATGGTAAAGCAAGTAGGATGACTAGTGCTGAAGGGGACACTCATGTTAACTGGACAATCCGATTTTGAGGGACCTATTTCATTAGGTCACATGCTGCATCTAACCCCCTCCTGGAGGAAGTCTAACATTTCACTGCGTGACAGATCATCACTGCACTGGCACTGCTACAACCCTAAACTTACCCATTGCTTAGCAGCTTTAATCCTGAATTATTTTCCC